>NC_051252.2:19103448-20410115 GCF_015237465.2 Chelonia mydas
AATGTGTAATAGAAAAATGTAAATGATTCATTTTGAAAGTGTCAAAATGAAATATTTCGACTTTTTTTGTTTAACGTGAACAGTATGGTAAAACCAATATACCTTCACATTTCAGTGTTGCCAAAAAAAATTCTGCATTTTTGGCCAAAGCAAGTTTTTTGTCCAAAAAATGTTGCCCACTATTAGGCCAAATGAATTACATCCTGCCATTCTACTGGAGATAGCAATGGAAACACGAAAGCAATTGGTATGGATTACCCAAAAGCATGAGGCGACAGAGGGCTGGACAAGGAAGGAAATACTGCGGAACAAGAAAGGTGCCCAGTGTCTCTCTTAAATCGGGAAAGTAGTTGTTTATACAATTGATGATGCACAGAAAGCAGAAATAGCATGCATAATTTAGATTTCCAAAAAGTATTTGAAACAGAGACATGAAAATTATTAATTTATGCAGTCTGTATGGTACAGTGAGAGCCACTGAAATGAATTCACAAAAAGAAAAGGAGTGCCACAAGTACTCCTTTTCTTTTTGCGAATACAGACTAACACGGCTGTTACTCTGAAACCTGAAATGAATTCAGTTCTTAAAGGTGGGATGTGTAGGTTTTGTAACAAGTACAAATTTAGAATAGAATTAGGGCTTGTCTACACATGGGTTTTAAACCGCATTAAGTTGAGCTGATTTGGTTTAAAAAGGCTTGCAAACACATGACACAACCTGTCACTGCACATTAACTCTGTATTTATTGAGAACTCTGGAGTCCTCTTGCAAAGTGGACTAGGTTTGCTTCTAATTAAATTAATTCAGTCTTTTATTTGTGTTCATGCAATTGCTGCGCACCACTTTTTGCATGCTTCCAATGGCTATCCCACTGTGCATTGCAGGTCAACCATTACTGACCTACCCGTTTACTTGTGTTCCTGCTCTGTCCTGCTGTCGAGTTTCCAGGATAACCCTTCACCCCTTTAAAAGGTGGCACAGAGCCAGATTTTGCCCATTTGTTCCTGGATCCCACTGTATCATTACTCTGGTGAAACAATTGCGACAGCACTCCAGAAGCCCCACAAGATGCCTCATGCATATCCACCGTTTAACTGGCTAGGATTGTACAGTTATATTACATCTCATTCCAGATGCTGTTTTGGAGCCAGCTGCCGCATTCTCCCTCCCACCCAGGACAGCCAGCTAAACCCATTGGAGGATGAGCAGGAGGATGCTGGAGAGGAGCTTCCTCCTGAGAGCCAGGGTCTTTGTGAAGTAGAAACCTGACAATGGCCAGCTGGAAAGCCAGCCTCATCTTGCCCTTCAGCAATTGCCCCTGATTCCTGCCCTGCATTGGCTGAGCCTGAGCCCCAGCCAGAAACCCAGGCTGCGGCCAAAGAGTCAGATCCCCTGGAGGGAATTTTGGCATGTAAGAACCTATGTTTACAATTTTTACTGTTGTTGGTGGATGTGATCTAGGACCCACCCCCTTCCCCTTGTGCTGCTTCAAAAGGGTACCCTCTAACACGGGACAGTGACAGTCTGTACCCCCCCAGCCTCCTATAGTGGATTCAAATAATGAAAGCATTCATTTGTGTAAAATTCAACAGTTTGAGACCGTTGCTCACAGGAACAGAACTTTTGTAGTTTCCATGAGGTATAAATGCACACTGCACACCTGGTCAAGGCATAAACCGTTCTGCTGCCCACTGAGATACAAATGCCCTGTAACATGCATGGTAGCTGACAACCATTGTAGGACCCTATTTGTGTTTCTCTGCACTTCCTTCATGTCTTCAGGGTAGTTATAGCAGAATTTAGGACTGAGAAATAGCTGGATTTTGTTTTGCACATCACAGGGAATAGCTGTACACCTGTGTACCCTGGTATAGTCTAAAGCCCTTCTACTCCCACAGTGCCTCTGTGGGGACCATCCTGGTGAATAATTCCACAGCATCTCACTGGTCTGCCCTTTGCCTTTTTGAATAAGGCCATTCTCTGCCTCCCTACTCATCCGCCTCAGCATAACATCATCGAGAGTGAGAACAGCTTAAAGGGAATGTCAAGAAGATTTACACTCCAACACCATAGTAACGGGTCCAGCACACAAACAAAACTGCAAAAGCAAACCTGGAACATAGCCTGACTACTGCATCTGCTTTCATGCTGTTAGCACTGGGGTAGACTGAAATCCAAATGCACTCAGCATCTTCTGCATTTGCAGGCCACCTATCTCTAAGGTTTCCCCAAGAATGGGAAGAGTCTCAGGGAGGTAAGGTCACATATTGATACTAAAAAAAGCCATCATGACTTGTCTGGGATATGAACAATAAACAACTGTCCCCCACCCTTGCCCCCAGCCACAGCCCCTGCAACAGCCAGAACATCAAGGACAGGGCCTCTAATGCACTGCTGACAGGCTGGATGACCTGAGGGGAAGAAAAAGAGACTCGGGATGAGATGTTTGCAGAACTCATGGCAGAGTCAGAGGAAAACTAACTGGCTATGAAGTGGAGGACCCAGAGGGAAAAGAAGTGCACCTCTCCCAGAAGACTATGGCAATGGGTTTTGTTAAAACTGAAAGTGTTTGCTGTAAAAGGTCAGTTTTGACAAATTTCTTGGTTCATAAATTGTGGAAAATTTTTTGAAATTGTTGAAGGGTTCCATTTTGACATTTTCTAAACAAATAGGGGATTTTATTTCAGTTTGAAGTGACTTTTTGTTTCAAAATGTAAGCTAATTATGGTAAAATAATGTTTTAAAGGTTGAAATAAAAATGAAATGCTTTGATTGCCCCATACCAAAATTTATTTGGGTTATCTGTTCACAAAACTGTTTGTGATTTTGACTTTTTGTCCCAATTCACTATAGAGAAAAATTTTGAAATCTTGGAATTTTTCCAGGGATATGAGAAGAATTTTCAGGCCACCTCTAAGAACAAGCTCATTAATTACTGGAAATTTCCGTATCTCATTTTCCCCAATCTGAATTACTTTAATCAGATAGGCACTTAATCTTGTCATTATTAAAAGATGAATATTTTTATTTGGTTTTGTCTGTGTACTGTCCCTTACCATTTGTGCCTAGTTGAAATGTTTTTTTTGAAGGTGGGTCTACTGCTCACAAATATAGGTGCCCTTAGGGACAGAGACCTGTCATATACTGTACCTGACTCATTTTAGTAGGTTCCTACTATAGCACTTATTTAAATTTTATTACTTAATTATCAAAATAATACAGCACAAGTAACTCATGGGTTGCTGCACAGTCTCCTGTGGCCTCCTTCTTTCTGCTTCAACTAAAATTGCTTCTGGAGTTTGTCTCTCTGAATGTTTGCAAGACTGGCATTAATAGTGCTTTAGAAACTTTTTGGAGCGCTCTTCCTTGCTTTACATGCTAACAGCCCTAACTAATTGGAATGCTTATACAACAGGGTTCATTTAGCCTGTACTTAGAAATTCCTGACACTAAGCTGTGCCTCCTTGAAAATAAAGCAAGCTTTGGATTCTTTTACCACCTGCCAGTGTAAGGATTTATTTGAATAACTAAGCTGTCCAGGTTTTTAGTAGGATTTATATTGCCCCAAATCTTACAGGATGCATGAGGAATAACTTACTGATCCACCAAAACCTTTGGATACCTTAACATAACTCAAGGTTTATTTAGCATTTCTAACTTCATGCTTGAATCTTAATATATTGAGTAATACAGTGAGTAGTTTTGTGTATATTGTGTAGGTGAGAGTTCATCTTTTGCTTCATTTTGAAAGAATGATGCATGTTTAAAAAAAAAGATGTGCATGTCGCTGTTAAAGTGGAAAATGTTTCAAAACCGTTTTAACTCTGATAGCAGCTGCTAGTACACTCCTAGAAGCATGTAACTTCACTTAACAAAATGGATGTGAAAAATCAGTCAGGGAAAATAGGAACAAATTTGAATCCACACTTGATATTGGAACACATTTATTGTTTCAACAAATTTTGTTTTAAAATATGTATATTGCATTTTCTCATCCCTTTTAATTCTTTATTCTGTCTGGGGATGGAGTCAGAAATTGTTCCCATGGTATTTCCAGACTGATTAGAAGAATAAGGGCTGGAAATGTTACAGCAAAAAGGGTTCTCATGAGATTTAGCCCAAATTTGCAGACCTCTGATAAGCACCTACATTTCTGGGTGTTTGTTTGAACATAACCATACTGCCAGACCTCTTTAGATTCACCTGTCATGGGTTACCATTAAGCTTTTCATTTCCTTCATTCATATAGCTACAATTTCCCATCTTATAGAATGTCAGTGGTGTAGCTAAAGTAGTGCTTTAATGTTGAAAAATCCTAATATCTGCACTCTTTTTGT
The DNA here is from genome assembly GCF_015237465.2 of Chelonia mydas. NCBI lineage: Eukaryota > Metazoa > Chordata > Testudines > Cheloniidae > Chelonia > Chelonia mydas. The sequence goes on from NC_051252.2 coordinate 19,107,787, forward strand.
ATGCTGTAAAGTGGGACTAAGTTGTCCAATAGAAATTTGAACTCTGAACAAAGTCACCTTAAAAATTTGTCTTCCTTTTACTACCTTGATGAGTCAGCTGTTACTACAACACTTCTGGCCTTCCAATGGGAATACAAGAGGAAGTCTTTAACAAGGCACATTTAACAGCAGAGAGATAGCACAGAACCACTAAGGGGTACTGTTAGCTCAAGAAAACAAGGATGTTTGCATTTGAGAGGAACAGCAGCTGATATTGAGTGCTTGGTGGACAAAATGAGAAGACAGCATGTTTCTGAAGGGTGAATAGATAGGACGGCAGAAAATGAGATCATGGAAGCAGCCAAATTGATTAAAATATATGTATGAATATTTATTTATGTGTAAAATAAACTGAATTTCCAAAAAATAATCACAGAAATTCTAACTATAATGCTCTATCTCAGGGCTTCTCAAGCTTTAGTACACCACGACCCCATTCTGGTAACAAAAATTCCCACACAACCCCAGGAGGGGGCGGGGGCAACTTCTATCTTCAGCCGCTTGCGGTGGCGGCAATTCGGTGCACTGCTTGGGGTGGCAAGACCGGTAGAGCTGGCCCTGATCCTATCCCTGGTTAATTTGAAACACTAGGTCTGTGCTACTCCCCATATTACTCCTGGAGGGATAATGTGCTTCAGTGACAAATGTTAACTGAATGAGCTGCATTATCTTTTCTTGGCATAGCAAATAAAGGGAGAAAAAATCCTTTATTTCCAGCTTCAGAAAGCAGCCTTAGGGGATCACTGTGGCACTACTCCGACTACAACTAAATGATTGTGGCAGCTTTTCCTTATTCTACCAGTAGACGGGAGTGATGGCACTCTCACTCCATTAGCAGAATCAAACATAAAACTTTTTTATGAATTCTATTCCAGCTGAAATGCCTTTATCATCTATGCAACACAGGCAAAGCTTTTGGGGTTTTCGGCCCTTTCTGGAAAATGAATAATGCACCAACTGAACAATTATGGATGGTTCTAGGCTGAGATGCTACAAGATAATGTGACAGAGGCCCAATGACCTATTCAAATGAGATTCTTGCAGACCTGAGCATTGGTATAGGAAAAACACAAAGACTGAGGGCTCTGTTCTGCTGCCCCTGGTGTCCATGGAAGTGTTTCCAATGAAGAGCAGTAGGGATGGATCTTTCATGTTTGTTTCATGATTTTTTTTTCTATTTAAACAGAAGATTCTAAAGGGTTTTTAAAAGAGATGATCATGATATTATACAATTATGATCCAACTCAGAGAACTGGTAGGCAAGGCCCTATAGGGAGAAAATCTAAGGGAAAGGGGAGTTCAGGAGAGCTGGCAGTTTCTCAAACAGACAATATTAAAGGTGCAACAGCAAACTATCCTGATGTAAAGGAAAGATAGGAAGAATAGTAAGAGGCCAATATGGCTCCATCAGGAGCTCTTCAATGACCTGTTAATTAGAAAGAAATCCTACAGAAAGTGGAAACATAGATAAATTGCTAAGGATGAATACAAAAGAATAGTGCCAGCAGGTAGGGACAAAATCAGAAAGGCTAAGGAATAAAATGAGTCCCATCTCACAAGAGACATAAAAGGCAATTAAAAAAATGTTCTGTAAATACATTAGGACCAAGAGAAAGACAAAGGAAAGTGTAGATCTGCTACTTGTTGGGGAAAGAGAGCTAATAACGGGTAATATCAAGAAGGCTGAGGTATTTAATGCCTATTTAGTTTCAGTCTTCACTAAAAAGGTTAAAGGTCACCAGATACTCAGCATAATTAATGCTAACAATAAGGGGGGAGGAATGCTAGTTAAAATAGGGAAAGAAGTTAAAAATATTTAGATAAGTTAGATATATTCAAGTTGGCAGGGTCTGATGAAGTTCATTATAGTGTACTTAAGAAACTAGTGGAAGCAATCTCAGAATCATTAGTGATTATCTTTGGGAACTCCTGGAGGACTGGTGAGGTCCCAAAAGACTGGAGAAAGACAAACATAATACCTAACTTTAAAAAGGACACAGAGAATTATAGACCAGTCAGCCTAATTTCGATACCTGGAATGATACTGGAACAAATGATTAATCAGTTTGTAAGTATGTAAAGGATAATAAGGCTGTAAGTAATAAACAAGAATTAATCATGCCAAATCATGACTTTTAATGATTATTTGACAAAGTTACTGGCCTAGTGGATGGGGGGAAGCTGTAGACATGATATATCTTGATTTTAGTAAGACACAGTTCCACGTGAGTTTCTCACAAGCAAACTATGGAAGTGTGGTCTGGATGAAATGTCTATCAAGTGGGTGCAAAACAGGTTGAAAGACCACGCTCAAAGAATAGTTATTAATAGTTTGCTGTCAAACTAGGGGAAAGTATCTAGTGGGGTCCAGCAGGGGTCTGTCTGGGTCCAGTATTAGTCTATATTTTCATGAATGACTTGGATAATGGAATAGAGGGTATGCTTATAGAATCTGCAGATGACACCAAGCTGGGAGGCATTGCTGGCACTTTTGAAGACAGGGTTGAATTCAATATGACCTTGACAAATTGGAGAATTGGTCTGAAATCAACAAGATGAAATTCCATAAAGACAAGTGCAAAGTACTACACTTGAAGGAAAAATCAAATGCACAACTACAAAATGGGGAATAATTGGCTAGGCAATAGTACAATTGAAAAGTACCTGGAGATTATAGTGGATCACAACTTGAATATGAGCCGACAATGTGGTACAATTGTAAAAAAGATTAATATCATTCTGGGATGTATTAACTGGAATGTCCTATGTAAGATATGAGATATAATTGTCCCTCTCTACTTGGGTGAGGGCTCAGCTGGAGTTCTATATCCAGTTCTGGGTGCCACACTTTAAGAAAGACATGGATAAATTGGAGAGATAATAATAAATAATAAAACAAATAATAAAACGTTTACAAAACCTGACCTATGTGGAAAGGTTAAAAAAAACTGGTCATGCTCAGTCTTGGGAAAACAAGAATGAGGGAGGGGACCTGATAAACAGTCTTCAAATATGCTATGGGCTGTTGTAAGGAAAACTGTGATCAATTGTTCTCCATATCCACTGAAGCTATGACAAGCAGTAATGGGCTTAATCTGCAGCAAGGGAGATGTCGGTTAGATATTAGGGCAAATTTTCCAACTATAAGGATAGTTAAGCTCTGGAACAGGCTTCCAAGGGAGGCTGTGGAATCCCCATCATTGAAGGTTATTTTTAAGAACAGGTTTGACAAACACCTGTCAGGGATGGTCTAGATATATTTAGTCCTGCTTTAGCACAGGGGCTGGACTAGATGACTTCTCAAAGTCCCTTCCAGCCCTACATTGCTATTATTCTATTAATATCAATCAGATATAAGCGCTGGTGTATAATTGATGGGAATTGGCATGAATGGATTTGCTAGTAATATAAATAATGTACATCTTATAAGAGAGCACACACAAACACAGTGGAAGGTTAGTGGAATAGAGGCAGCATTGTTCTTTGGATTGGATGTTTTTCGCATAAAATATTAATTCTTTTCATAATTATTGCATGACTATTATGTCTATGCCTATGGACTATGTCTTTCATATAGCAATCTATCCAAATTGTTAAAATATATCAAAAGATTCATATTAGTTTTGCTCTTTTTTGCAAATTAGCATGCCTACTTGGTTATATGTTACTCTGTGAAATAGCTTTTTAAAGAGGGAGAACTAGATCTACTCCACTGGTATGAGTTCTTACTATATTTAAGCTTTTCCTATGATGTCTTAGGTACAGTGGTGATAAACACTCAGATTAAGTGGATTGGCCCAGGTATAATTACTTGGGACACTTGGTACTGGCCATTTAACATCAAAATAACATTATATATATTCCCCCCTTTTTAATTTGATATCTAATTCAGAGCAAAAGTATTCCATGTACTTACTTGGGATATTTTTTCATTAGGTCTCTCAGATCAGAAAAAGAAATAATTGGAAGCTCAAACAATATTTGGTTATTTTGTTCTTCCACAGAATAATCTTTAAATCTTGTTGGCTTTTTTTAATATATGCACTTACTTCAAATTTACATCATTGTTATGGTGCTATATCTATAAAATGGCTGCTTATATGATGCATCAAAATCAAATGTAAGATGTTTCTCCAATATGGTTCACTATATTATTTACAAGGTGATTGTTTTTTGGGGTATTGGACTTCATCTACGGCTAGATTTGAAAAACTTTGGGGGAAATGTTGACTGATACTGCACAAACCAATTGGGTAATTGCTTGCATAAATGAACTTATGCACATATGATTGCCCAATGTGCAAACAAGTGTGACAATTGTGTTTGCAAATTAGGCATTCAATTGAATGCATAGAATGATAATACAGTACTTAGCTGTTATATAGCATTTTTCAGGCAAAGATTTGAAAGCATTTTAGAAAAGAGGGCAGTAGAATATCTCACATTTTACAAATGTAAAAAAATGAAGCCCAGAAAGTTAGTGACGTGGAGCTTGAAAGCTTGTCTCTTTCACAAACAGAAGTTTGGGCCAATAAGAGATGTTACCACACTCGCCTTGTCTCTCTCCTATCCTGGGACCTACATGGGTATGACAACACTGCAAACAGCAGGCAAGTGACAGATCCAAGAATCAAACCCAGGTTTCCTGACTTGCAGTCCAGTGCCCCTATCCAATACACATTGCTATTTTTTATTTTGCACATCCAGTTGTACTGTACATGTAAATATTTGGAGTGGCATGTTTAGTGGTGAAAGTCCAGTCCTGCTGCTGTGGGTAGGAAGCTGGGGCTAACAAATGAAGACTGCTCCAAGCCTCTTTCCTATGCAGCGGTGTAAAGGATTAGGGCCTGTCTTATAGTGCCCACCTTCTACTGGACCAAGTTTTGCTGTTGCTGAGCCAGCTTACTCCCTGGGGCAATTGGGAACACAGCCCCTCAGCTTTCTATAGGGTATTTCTATCTCCCGCAGTTAGGGTTGCCAGGTCCCTGGATTTTGACTGGAAAGTCCAATTGAAACGGGACCTGTAGGGTGTCCAGTCAGAAGTACTGACTAGACACCAAAAGTCCGGTTACTGCCTGCTGGGCTGCCAGAAGGGGGTCACTTCCTGCAAACGTGACTGCCAGCCTGACGCAGGGCACAGGGACTGGGAGGGACCATTGTGTGTGTGTGGGGGAGGGGGGGGGGGCTGAGTCATCAACTCACATCAGCCGCTTCTCAGTCGGGATTGTCTCATGGGCAGGCAAGCAGGTTCCAAGTCAGCTCCCAGCCTGGCTCTGCAGGTGGCATGTGAGTCCTGGGAGAGGGGGGAACAGGGGCAGAGGGGACAGTCAGTGAGTGAGCGAGCAAGCAAGCAACAGAGTGGAGGAGTAGGGGGAAGTGAGCTCAGGGGGAGGCCTGTAGTATTGGGTTTTAAAGAATTTGAAACTCTGCTCCTCCTGCTGCCCTCTTTTATAAAGGATCAATCAAGTTCCTGCTCTTTTCCCAGGTGTAGCAGGTAAGGCTAATCAGTCAGCCAGCTGCAGGCCTCTGGCCCCAATTTTTCTTATACATTTTCCAGCTGAAAGAACTAACAATATCTTCAAGATAATATTGAGTCTTTTTTCCCCATAATCATTCTTCCCTGTTGATTCCCTGATAGGAAACATCTGCTTTAACAATCAGGTTCCCAGGTTTATATATGCTTATGTAAGCAATGTATGTTAAGAGGATGGTTTCCAACAATATCTGGAATTTTTTAATAGATGTGATGCCACGGATTAGTAGATACAGTTTAATGCATAGAATCCCTGAATAGGGTTACTTACGTACAGGTCAAGAACCAGTATTCTGGGCCTTAGAATTCAACATACTCTTTGTTAATAAAAGGTTCTAAAGAATAGTTGATATCTCAATGAATCAAATATACAGAAAGAAAAGGACTAAAAGGTTTAATGTTTACCAACAGCTACTACCATAAAGGAATAGTATCCCTTATATTTTCACAGGCAGCTGTGCTGGGATGATGAGAGGTCATTGGCCTAGTTACCAAAGCAGCTCCCACTGAAGGAAGCTGAGGAATGGTGGCTTACTCTTTGCTCTCAGTCCTTGTTTCCTAGATGGGGGCTGGAGCTTTAGATTAGGTAAAGAAAACCCCAACATCACCAGTCAGTAAATGATTGGTCCAGTAGGTCACTCCAAGCCCTGTAGCTGTTTGGGTGTATTGCTTACTGAATTGCAAATCATTTGGAATATAATCCTGATCTGTGGCTTCCTCTTCTGCAGCCTTAGTCCATTTATCAGCCTGAATGACACCGCCAGATATAGTAGTATTGCCCAGGAAAATAACATATAGAAAAATGTGTCACATTTTGTATACATCCTACAGCAGCATACCTGACATTGTGGATACTTGGAAGAGTCCTTCAAGACCCAAAAGTTAACTCTTTCATATGTCAAAGTAATTCATATAATATATATCTATACTTTTACTCAGATCTACGTAAGGGATTTCTGAATGAGCTGTCTGTGTGTCTCTGTGAAGTACCGACCAGGAAATCTGGTTTACTGATACATAGGAACAGTAAGCAGATAAAAAACCTGAAGAGGTAGCAGCCATAAAGCATATGCTGTGAAGAAAGAACACTCCATAAGATGAACAGTTTCAAAGCATAATCCAAATGTGCAGCTAGCCAGACCTTCAGAATCATGACTAAAATTGTAGTACTTGAAACATGCAAGCTTAAACCACATGAAAATTATCAGTATGACTTCTTGGTTTCATGGGAGAACAGTATCTGTGACCAGCAAAAACTAAAGCATTAAATGAAGGGATGTCAGATGGCAATCTAGATTTGTATAAAAAGTTCCAATATATTTGGAGATCTAGATTATGTAAGAGCTCCTCAGTGTGGGGGTTTTTCATCAGCGCTCTTAGCTTGTTTAAAATGAAATGCAGTGAAATCCCATTGTATCCATTACCTGCTTTGTTAAACATACCATTAAAGGCTAGCATAGCCTTTCTGCACATCTCTGTTAGGCATTAACTAGCTAAACGTGACATAAAATACTTTAATGCTTCTGTGAATTAGAAGTGTCTAGCAAAGACTGACCCCCACCTGGCCTGGTAAGGACACTAACCATCTTTTGAATTATACCAGAGCCTTAAAATGTTCTCTTTAATTATCATGTAGTGCAGGCAAATTAGCTGTGCAAATTGCCTTCCCCTCCCCTCCAAACCCCACAACCCAGCAACAGAAAACCACCCTATTCCTAGGATATGAATAATGTTGTGCAGCGTCCTTATGTTTTCCATTCATAGCCATGCTGAGTAACATAAAATATTACCCATGTCTTGGCTGGATCTCATGCAGAGAGTGACTATAAATAACATGGAGAATGGCATCTTAATGACTTTCATACCCAGATGGAAAAAAGGAGTGTATAATTTCAAGTCACTCCAGCTTAATTAAAATGTTTGGGGCCAGATCTTTAGCCCCACTCAGTCTGTTCTGAGCTACTTCTTTCCGCCTTCTGCTCCTTTTGGCTCTCCTCCCTTGGCTCCATATAGCTTCTTGGGTGGAGGCTGAAGGATCCTCATACAAGAGGAATTCAGATGAGGGACCCTCCCTAACTGGAAAACTATGAAGAGAGTGGCAGGTATCTCCTCCCCTTGTTACTGCCTGTTGAACTACACTATGTCAATGAAGCACAGTGCTGCACCAGTCCTCCGGTGCCCAGCACCAGCCGCTTAAAAACTGAGCATCTAACAATGTTTTAGTAATTTGTCATGTCTCCTACCTTTGGTGCCAATGCTTTTGGGGTGAGGGGTTCTCACCAGGTCAGGCCCTTCCAGTGCTGGAAGGTGTGGACCCAGGTGTGAGGTGACCTCCCAGAACTGGAACGCTGGAGCTGAAGGTGCCAGTGTCCCAATGTTGGAGGGAAGAGACCTATAACCTCCTGGTTGGCGGCACAGAGGTGGGGAGGACTACAGCACTTGTATGGTATTCATACTGGTATGTATTAGGTATTATTGAATTATCTGGGCAATGCATAAGCTGGGAATATGAGCCAATAATCTAAGCAAAAGTAATTCATAGATACTAAGGTCAGAAGGGACCATTATGGTCATCTAGTCTGACCTCCTGCACAACGCAGGCCACAGAATCTCACCCATCCACTCCTGCGAAAAACCTCACCCCTATGTCTGAGCTATTGAAGTCCTCAAATCATGGTTTAAAGACTTCAAAGAGCAGAGAATCCTCCAGCAAGTGACCCGTGCCCCATGCTACATAGGAAGGCAAAAAACCTCCAGGGCCTCTTCCAATCTGTCCTGGAGGAAAATTCCTTCCTGAGCCCAAATATGGCAATCAGCTAAACCCTGAGCATATGGGCAAGATTCACCAGCCAGATACCCAGGAAAGAATTTTCTGTAGTAACTCAGATCCTACCCCATCTAACATCCCATCACAGGCCATTGGGCCTATTTAACATGAATATTTAAAGATCAGTTAATTACCAAAATAATTGATGATTAGACTCAAAAAGTTGGACAGTGAAGAGGTGTTATCTCCAATCCCAGGCGCATTAAAGTTTCCTAAAGGGTTTTAGTTTTGAATAGCTTCAGGCTTCAAGCACTGTTCAGAGGAGGGATTGATCTGACAAAACTTCACCACCCTGAGAAGGACATTTAGATGCTTTCATTCACTGTGCCATTTACTATGCACTGCTGATAGAGGGCACATAATAAAGTGTTTGCTGTGCTGCACCTCACTCCTTCAACCTCTTGTTGCTGTAAATTGTGTTCTTCGCCTTTGTCTCAGTGCTGCCAACACACAATTTTTATGCTGGTGTTTTGAAAGTGTGCAGTCTGCTCTCTCAGGCTCACTGTGCAGACACAACCATCACTCAGGCTCATTCATCATTCACACTTTTCATAGAAAGAGACTGCTTTGGTGCTGTGATTTCCCAATGCTATACACTAAAGCAATGTACATTAGCATTTAGCATCAGGAACATTGGATCTGCCAGTGCTAAAGGGCTACCTCCTTTTCTCTTATGAAACTATTATTTTTCAGATAACCAGAGTCAAAAATTTAGCAGAAAGGTATTTCTTATTTAATAAGTAACTGCACTTTAGCTATTAATAAGACTCTTGAATAGACGCATACCACCTTCAGAAAACCTGTGTATTCTGAACAGTTACACACCCATATATACTTCTCTGCTCTTTCTAAACCAAGATAGGCCTAAACTACAACACCAGATACAAATATGCCTGGACTTTAATGGTGCTTGGATGTAGGTCTGAAATTTGCAGCTCAGATCCCTTTCAAGTGTTAGTTATGATTTTTGAAGGGGAGGGGGAGCTCTGCATTTGGGATGGAAGAATCCCATGCACTGCTACAGGCTGGGGACTGACTGGCTAAGCGGCAGTTCTGGGGATAAGGACCTGGGGATTACAGTGGATGAGAAGCTGGATGTGAGTCAACAGTGGGCTCTTGTTGCCAAGAAGGCAAATGGCATATTTGTCTGCGTTAGTAGAAGCATTGCCAGCAGATTGAGGGAAGTGATTATTCCCCTCTATGTGAGGCCACATCTGGAGTATTGCCTTCGATTTTGGACCCTCCACTACAGAAAGGGTGTGGACAAACTGGAAAGAGTCCAGCGGAAGGCAACAAAAATGATTGGGGGCTGGGGCACATGATTTATGAGGAGAGGCTGAGGGAACTGGGCTTATTTAGTCTGCAGAATAGAAGAGTGAGGGGGGATTTGATAGCAGCCTTCAACTACCTGAAGAGGGCTTCCAAAGAGAATGGAGCTTGGCTGTTCTCAGGGGTGGCAGATGACAGAACAAGGAGCAATGGTCTCAGGTTGCAGTGTTGGGGGGTCTTGGTTGGATATTAGGAAAAACTATTTCACTAGGAGGGTGGTGAGGGACTGGAATGGGTTACTTAGGGAGGTGGTGGAATCTCCATCCTTAGAGGTTTTTAAGGCCCAGCTTGACAAAGCCCTGGCTGGAATGATTTAGTTGGGGTTGGTCGTGCTTTGAGCAGGGGGTTGGACTAGATGACCTCCTGAGGTCTCTTTCAACCCTAATCTTCTATGATTCTGTAATCTGACCTTGTAGTCCTACTGTGAGCAAAATAGATTTCATTGGAAGTGATGAATACATAGGTCCATAAATATTCGACATGAATAGCCCACATTTCCAGGTGTATTTCAGCACCTTATTCATGGCTTTTGGTGTGTTTGTGCCAGGTGACTGCCCTGGAGCTGAGAGAGAGGATGGGATTTCACTAGGAGGGTGGTGAAGCACTGGAATGGGTTACCTAGGAAGGTGGTGGAATCTCCTTCCTTAGAGGTTTTCAAGGTCAGGCTTGACAAAGTCCTGGCTGGGATAATTGAGATGGGGATTGGTCCTGCTTTGAGCTGGGGGTTGAACTAGATAACCTCCTGAGGTCCCTTCCAACCCTGATATTCTATGATTCTAAAAACATATTCACAGAATTTCATGCAAAAATATAATTTTTATCCACATTTGTAGATGCAGAAATGTTGCTTTATGAAATTTCTGCCAAATGGCCATTTTCACATGTGAAATTTAGAAGCAGGAGAAAGATACTGGTGCCACAGGTTATTACATGCCATAATGCACTAAACCAGCATGACAAGAAAAGTTCTGCCTCCCTGCATGATGCAGGAAAAATGACTATGGAGGACGGAAATGAGAGACTGCGTCCATCTGGCAAAATTCATAAAAAGAGAGAGCAGTGTACCTCTTCAGAGGAAGTAAAAGGCAACCAAAGAGGGGTAGATGGAAAGAAGGGACTATCTAGACAGAGAATGTGAAGAGAAGATTAAAGTTATCTGTTCATTATTTATTGCTGAAATAGCACTAGTTCCCAAAATGCAATAGGTGCTTGCCTAATACAAAGCAAAATAGAGGGCCAGAGGAGTAGAATAGAAAAAGAAAAGAAAGGCAAGAAAAATATAAATGGTGTGGTCAGTGGAATATAGTTGATGTATATTTTCCCTGCATTTAATTGCATTTTCATGGTATCCCAGAGCCCTGTACATCAGGGAGACAGAGGGTGGGAGAATCCTGCTGATGTGGGAATATACAGGAATATAACTCCTTTCACACTGGAATAAACTTTCAGATACAAAACATTTCCATCTCTTTGCCATTCAGCAGTTGTCCATAACCTTCGTGCCTCGTGTAATTACTAAAATGATGAACTGCAAATGAAATGATGAAAATTTCATCCACTTCAGAAATCTCTGCTGAATATTCCCTTTGCCAGGCTAAGAGGGTCATTCAGTACATTGCCAATAAAAGAGAGGTTTTTGAAATTACAATAGTGCAATAGCACCTAGGGGCCCCACTTGGTGACCAGGCCCCCATTGTGCTACGTGCTGTACAATTACTCAGTGAAAAGACAGCCCCTGTCTCAGAGAACTCTCAACAGGCACATGGGACAACGTAGGGGTCCAAATGCCACTGTGGGCCAGTGCAGAAAGGGGTTCATTGTTGGCCCATTGACTCATCCCACCTATCAGAAATGACAAGCCTGAGTGGGAGACTCACCAGCTAGAGGAGAACAGTACAGAAAGGGCGGAAGTGGCCTTTAGAGGCTGGGTGCCCAGACAGAAGAGATTATTTGTTTTCAACTGTCTGGAAAAAACTGGATCTAGGGGGCGTTAAGAACTCAGGAGCCTGTGTCCAGAAGAGAAAGAAGGAGCAGTGGGGCTTCCCTGAAGGACTCAGATTTTACAGCCTGTTCATCTGCTTGGTGAAGGCTGGTCCAGGTTTCCCTGAGGTAAGAGAAAGCCTAGGCACTGGCTACTCTCTGCTTTATCCCTTCTGATTTGAGTTCACAAACTGCTTGAGAGCCTTATGAACGGGAGAGGCTCTCCATGCCTCCCTGAAGGAAAGGGAAGGTCTGGGCATGGCCCAGAGAGGGTGTGTCATGTGGTCCCTCTGGAATGATCTCACTCCATGCCCATGTAAGGGCTGGTCTACATGGTGGGGTCCTGTGGACTGTGGGGGGGTGAGTTCTAAGGTGAAGTCTAGGCTGCGAGCCCAGGGTTGTGATTCCCTGGCTCATGCACACAAACTCACGCTGGATCTTGTTGCGCAAACACTGGTCTGAATTACAGCATAGCTGCGGTAGCACAGATGGCAGCAGCGGCGGCGACAGGAGGGAGCTGTGTCCCCTACAAACCTGCCTGAAGCTGGGGGGTATTGATTTGGCACAGCTCGGCCATCACTGCAGCCCCGCTGCCACTACCTGTGTTACCGTGGTTACGCTCGATTTCTACTGGTGCTAGCTCAGTGACAGCTAGCGCGAGTATGCGTACACGAGCCGGACAATCACACCTCTAGCTGGTAGTGTAGATGTAGCCCTAACCCCCATGAGTGCAATGTGTTCAGTGGGCCCTGGAGACCCTGCTGGTGTGCGTTAGCATCGTGCTGCTTGAAACAGCACTACTTTAAAGTGCAATAGGCAACTTTTTTGAGCACCAGCAGGGTCCACTGGGCCAGCTGATGCACAGAACTTCAGTGCGCTTTAGAAATCACCCCCTCCACCCCCATCCACATTGCCCTACTGTGTAGACAAGCCCTTGATCTGTTGTTGGATTATTACTCTGATTAAAGAGATTTTTCCTCGCCGTCCCAAGACTTGTTCTTTGGTGAGTCCTACTGTGGCCACTTGGCCCTCCTCCCATTTTGACTCCCACACAGACACATGTTAAAGTGGCTGAATTTCAGAGGTACTGAGCACCTGCAGCTTCCATTGAACTTAGTAGCATCATGGGCTTTTTGCACCTCTGAAGATCAAGCCAAATGTGTCTCTAGATAACTCAATGTGTCTTTAGCTTTAAATCACTCAAGTTTGCAAGCTTGGGTTTGTTTCCCCTGTGCTGAAATTCTCCTTATGCACCTACCTAAGGGAATGTAATGGGATTTAGTTGTGACTTAAGTGCCAGGTTACCTTAATAAGTTTCTGGGTAGTAGGGTAGGTTTATCGGTGGTTTGAGTTTAGAGAACGTAGACCGTAAACAAATCTCTAAGGAGGGTTTGCACAGGGTTGCACAGCATTGATAATGAGGTTATTTTGATTTTGTGGACTTCAGTATTTCATTGTCCAGATTTACATGCAGAGAAATAGTCAGCTATAACCTATCTAGACTGAGAACAAATGTGAAACTCCAGCTTCAATACATTGTACAAATATGATTATTTGTCCAAATTCATTGATGTCAGGCAGACCCAGTGTAAGAAGGTTTCTATTGTGAAGAGAATAAATAATCCGAGAGAACACTTTGACTAGTGATGTATGACACAGCGGCTCTGCCAGATGTTGAACAAAGCCTGCCAAATCACTGTGACAGGGGAAATGAAAAACAAAGACCCATGCAGCCAAAAGTCCGATAGTATAATGTTGTTTGGCCACATGGAGTCTTATGGAACTAGAAAAGGAGTACTTGTGGCACCTTAGAGACTAACCAATTTATTTGAGCATAATAACCTGTCATTATGGAACTAGAGAATTAGCAATTGTATACCTTTCTCCTATTTTATCTCAAATGGATCTTGAAACAAGAGTAGAGGATGTAGTACCTCTGTCAAAACTAAAACATGACAACTCTTTGAATCTGTCCAGATGATTTTAACAGAATATTATTGAAAACATATTTAAAATTACATTTGGGGAAGTGGAAAATTTGCTCAATGAAATTTAATTCTTCATATAATCTTTCCATCATAGAGACTGTTGGTTAAAAGCACTTAACCAGAAAGCTGCCTTACAATCAGTTCCACCTTGTATTTTTCTGTGACCTTTCCCACACCTGAAGAAGAGCTCCTTCCCTCTCACCAACTCAAAGAAGTTGGTCCAATAAAAGATATTACCGCACCCACCTGAATTAACAAAAGTCAGTTAAAAAACAAAAACTTTTGCAAACTGGAAGGACAAGTGTAGACTATATTTTGTCAGGAAGATGCATTCTCCCAAAGTTTACCATGAGATTGAGCTTTCCAGAGTGGAAAGTTCTTGTGATGTTTCACCATCTTGCTGCATTTGCTTATAATATTGAAAGTGCGTTATATCTCTCAAATGTCAGATCAAATCTGGCAAGTGACTGACTGTTCATGTTCTTCAGATTTTAAACAGGGAATGCCCATAAAAAGGGAGAGAATTCATGTCTTTTAATTTACCACAAATAGCACCAGTTTGAGGTATAATTGGTGCACAAAAGGCCAAATTCTTCACTGATTTACATTGTGATGGTTTACATCCTGATGACTTCAATGGCATTACAAAGAGGTACAAGCAATTTTTACTATCTTGTCAATGTTTCTCTCAGAATGGGGCTTATGGGTTTTCACTCCAGGTCCCCATCCAACTTTGTGGCTGTACTTTTGGATTTTGAAGGGGTACAAATTAATGGAGATTTTTGGCTCCACATCAATAGTCAATATTTCTACTTTATTTACAGCCATTTTAACAGGACCCTGGGTATTATTTAATCCAAAATTCTTATTGAAATGTAATACAATATAAATAAAATGAACAGGTAAATTATAAAAGTGCAGTATTTTTCATTTGGACAGTTACTTTTCTTTATATAAACTCAAGTTAAGAAGTTATTTAATGTAAATTTATACATCTGCTCCAAGTTACTCGAGTGTAAATATGGAGTAGCTCCATTGACTAGTGTGGAGTTATCCCAGATTTACACTGGTTAACTGAAAGTAAAATTTAGTCCATACATCATATGGCTTAGATCTAGTAGGATAATTGTGTGTACATAAGACATTGTTGAAAAGAGGTATTTCCTACTGCTTATATTTTAACATTCACATTTGCTGTAGGGTGTGACTCTGGATTCTTTAGACATAAAAAGCCATTTTTGTCATCTGTGAAATTAAACTTAAAGCATCTATTGTTTTCTTTGTCATTTTCGATCTTCCATTTGGTTACTTCATTTTATCTGAAACATACTATATTTTCCTTTAATATTGAAGAGGCAATGCTTATGTTATTGTACTGTATCACTCAGTTGTGTATGTTGTGGAATCCTTTTTTCTGTATTGCAGTTTGGCTGTCTCTGTTTTAAAATGGGAGACTTTTATGTACACATTTTAGTTCCTTAGCTATTGGTATGAAATTCCTTGTTTGTTTTTTCCACAGAACAAGCTGAAGCCTCTTTAGACCTGCAGCTGAATTGATAACATCCAGTAATCAAATGGAGCTATTGACTTATGCTGCAGTCCTAGTTCCATTCTGAAATTACAGATGGCACATATTATAGCTGAATTGCGATAAAAAATGATTAAGGACATTTGTTGCTTAGAGCTTTTTTAGTTAGCTTTGACAAATGGTTCAATCATCTCTTTTCAATAATGACAGTGTGCATGAGAAAGTAAAGCATTTTAAGATCACTTATGGTGAATTATATAAGTAATGGCTATTGAGCCATTAATCAAGTAGGAAATGTTAAAGTCACTGAAGCAATATCTCTAGGATGGTGTTCTGTCTCCGACTATTTTTATGTGTGTTGTGAAAAATGGGATTTTTGTAACAATGATTGATTGGTCTAGTTCAGTTTTGGTTCTGAGAGTCACAGGGTTTCTTTTATGTTCAGGTAAGAAATCAAAGTCAGTTTCCCCAGTAGAGGACACTGTGCTCCTGCAGTTAGCTTTGTTGTTTTTTATTTTGCCAAAGAGCTCTGGAAATAAATCAAGTAAGATATGATTTTGTACTTGGTATTCTGTATGGACACCATGACTGACATTGCAATTATAGGTTTTTGCATTGTTTATGCTTCTCCAAAAGCATATCTGAGTGCTTTGAACCATTGGCTGAAAAGATCTTTGCTAGGTTTCATTACAATGCATAATTGTATTTACCCTTTAAGGCCTCCAAGTGTATTTGTGCTTTTCACAGCTCTAGCACTGTGCACTTTATTCATAATTAAATAAGTGATTGAGTGAAAAAACACCAAATCATTTTTCTAAGGAGTGATTTAGCATAGTTTTTGAGCATCGACATAAAAGCATCCAGCATTCTGTTCCTTTACATTTTTTACATTCCATTGAGGGATGATGCTTGACTTTTTGCCTGGTTTAAATAAAAACGTGTTTTTCTAGAGAAATAAGAATTGTACCACTAATCCTATTTATGACTACTAGTTTCCTTGATCCTGAACACCTCTATGGATTTCTGAAACAATATGGTAGAGTATATTCCTCTTTAATCTATTTTATGTGGAAAGCACTCAAATCCTACACTGATGTGTGGCAGCACAAAACCCCAAGATAAGATATTTTCTCTTTTAAAATGTCCTCAGAAGGCATAAATTGGTGTAGCTCCATTGACTTCAGTGCAGCCAGGTTACCTCACATGAGCTGAAGATCTGGCTCTAATATTAACCTTCCTTCAGATATTTTGCAAAGGTACTTTCATAGTGAAATGCAGTGGCATCTGCTGAGTAGAATAGTACAGAATTAAATATGAATAGCAACTTGATAGGGGAAAATAATTCAGCCCAAATGCTGAGTAATTTTTCCCCTAACTGAAATGTTCCTGGTAGCATATTCACCAAGGTGTAGTTTTAATTATCCTGATTTTGTATTCACAAATGTACAAACAGCTAGATCGCTGTGACTGTTGCTGCCACCACAGAGCAATTATAACTAACGTATTAGGAATATAATGAAGATAATGAGGGTACAAGAAAGAAAGAAGATGAGAAGTCAAATTCACTGAGTTCTTTGAGATGCTGCCATGAATTAGCTCCACATAACTATAGAATTCTAGGATAAAATAGACGATGCTAAAAATTATAGCATTCTTTAATAGATTTCAGAGTCCTTTCAAAGCAAAGCTGGTATCATAATCTCCATTTACAGGTGGAGAAGTGGAAGCATAGTGGTGAAATGACTTGCCCAAGGAAGGTCACCCGGCAGGTCAGTGCAAGAACCAGGAACAGTGCCCAGGTCTTCTGACTCCTAATTTTGTGCCCCTAGTCCATGGACCATGCTTCCTCCCTTATTATACAAAGTTAAAAATTTAAAATAAAGAGGCTTAAAGAGTTCCTCATTTGGGTAGTTAGTGCCTCTCAATCAAACTTCATACCAGCAACACCATAGCTCTAAAAATGTCCTTTCATCCTATTCCAAACTCCACGTAGTGATGAACCACTTTTAGAAGCTGCTACTTCTGGAAAGATCAGGTCAACAATAAAGTCAACATGAATTTTTCCTAAAAGTTGACATTTGACTTAGTTTATCCTTGACCCTCATTTTCTGCCCTTCTTGAGTCCAAAATACCACGAAAATACTGCTTTAGAGCTGACTTGTGCACTCCATGTCTGGGCAAAAACTCCCACTGAAGTTCAGTTGACCTAAATGGGAAATTTTGATTCAGTACTGGATTGGACCCCAATAGTACTTATTGCCGTACTAGAAACAGGAAATATAAGGATAGGTATCATGTAACTAACGTGTGCATAGCTGTACAAATAGGATTTGTAATGCTAGTGTGAAAGTGGCTATGCTGAATGCTGTTAAGACTCTGAGCATGTCCAGTGTGAAATAAGTATTTCCAGAAGTATGAGCAGAGTTACTCATGCAAGTGCTCATGCAGTTATACAAAAAAAAAAAAAAAAAAAAAGGGCTGTAGATTCTTCCTTACAGGTCAGATTCCGCAGAGTATATTAAATACTACAGACAGTACCAGGAATCTCACTAGAAATTCTTTGCTTGTGAGATTTCCATCACAATTCTGCATATTCAGGAGGTTCAGATAAGGTCTGGTAAAACAGCCAAACTCTAAGCTTTTAGAGGTTTGCCTATTTTTATTATCATTTATTTAGACTGAGGTAGGACCCAAAATGTTTGAGTGTCTTCCAAGCACAAAGACAGTCTCTGCCCTGAAGAAGGTCTAAAATAAGGTTAGGTGGGATATGCAAATAAGCCTGGCCCTTTTAGCAATGCTCTGGTTTGCCATTGTGACATGACACATCTTTCAATAATTTAATTAAGGACCACCCACTGGAACCCAGATTTTGACAGTTACTGCCATAAATAACTGTAGGCTGCACATGTGTTAAATAACCTTAGGCTGCAAATGCTGCTTATCTGATTTTTATCTCATGTAAGAAAGAAATCCTATTATAAAACTAACTACGTCCAGGCAGAGATATAACCCAGAGTGTGACAGGTAAAGACATACCTTTAAAATATATAAAAGGTAATTATGTGCAGATCATAGCCCATTATATAATGCCATCTCATGACTGTATGCTTGACTGTCACTCGAGTGCACAAAGCACTATCTACTGACTATTATGTGAAAGGCAGTCTTTCTCCATTATTCCCAATAAAGTGAATCTTTACTATAGAGCACTTAAGTTAATAGGACCTTATGACACTGTTTAAATCTTTCAATGAAACAAAAATGATATAAATTAAATAGAACTGCCTGTACTTTTACACAGATTATATACAGTAGATGTACTTGTGACATCCGTTGATATAAAGTGTTCAAGCTTTTAAGTTAAAGGTTATTAGAAAAATTAAATTCAGTGAAAGATAGACTGATGAATCCAGCCTAGAATCACATGTCAATTTTTTCCAAAAGTTATAGAACACTAGACTTCATGGAGGATGATTGACTGGCAACTTCTCACACACTCCCTTATCTCACACTACCCCAAAAATGTACCCCAGCCTTGACCTGTAGGCAACTACTTTAAGGATGTAAAAGATTTATTTACAGGGCTGTGCAGAGAAAGGTAATTCTTTTTCATGGAGGATTTCAATGTTTTGAAATTTGGTTTCATTCCTCCTGCCACCCAAAATTTCAAAATTCTGTATGAAAGGCAGTGGAGCCCCTTTTCTGAGCTGTCCACGTAATGGACTGCTTTGGAGTCACAGACTGGGGAAGCTGTGGTCCCCAATGCTGAGGAAGTCCAGCAGGCAGGCTGGAACCCTGACAGGTTTTGAAATCTGCCTGGCAGGCAGGGTTCCATTGGAGCTTCATAGAAGTCAAACCATCTCTGCTAAATGTTTCTATTTTGACAAATCAACAGCTTCCAGTGAGAAAATGTTTGTCAGAATTTTTCTGACCAGATCTACTAAGTTGCCTTTGGCTAAGATGCCAACAAAGGCATGATATGTACACACTGGTTCATTAGTAACAGGACTGAGACTACCACTTCATTTCACATAATCCACATATTAATCGTTACATGGTAACCATTTGCCCCGTGACATCCTCTCCTGCTGTACTTGGCATTCTGAGGCTGAGTCTTTGGCAGGAGAGAGCAGGACCAGAGTATAATGCACTCTGGAAATTCTGGTTCAGAGAATGGCCTCTTGGGCACCATTCTCCAACAGTGAACTTTAGAGGAGCCCTAAGACTGTGTGATGTCCTGGCTCTTGAAGCCAGGCCTGGGAGTCCCCAGAAAGCCACCACATCCTGGCCTCTCCGCAATGTCTACTGAAACCTGGTTGGCTGAGAAGATACTAGGGCTATAGCCCCAGCCAAGGCACCACCCATAGGAGCTCTGATTGGAGGATTGCCCAACCCTGTTCCTTTTTCCTTCTCCGCTTCTGGCTCCTGCCTAACCCCAACTTTCGCTCCTGTTCGCACTGTGCTCCTGGTCCTTGCTTGATCCTGGCCTGTCCTCCTGCCATTACCTTGTTTCCAATCTCAGTTACCAGTCCTGGTTCCAACCTAGCCTCCGACTTCTGACCCTGACTCTGGCTTGACCCTTGGCTCTAGCATTTGGCATCTGACCTCCACTCTGACCCTTAGCTTTGATTCCTGATTCTGACTCTGGCTTGATCCCTGGCTCTGGTAACTGACAGTTGACTCTGGTGCTGACCCTTGGCTTCATTCCCCTACCTGGATGCCAGTTCTGCCTACTAGACCTGACTCCTGCTCTGGCTACTAGGCCAGACTGCCTACATCCTGGGCCATAATAACCTGCTCTAACTTGTGCCAAGGGGATGGTTCAGATCCAGCAGCTGCCAGGTATGGGGATGGGAGGGGGAGAAAATTGAATAAAAGTCATCTATGTCCCCTTACCCCCTGCCAGCTGCACTGAGTATTGTTCTGTCACACTAGGGTTCTAGCCCAATAGTTTTTGCTTTGCGGCCATAGTTTCTGAATTGAAACATTTAGGACCAACCTAATGTAATGCTTTCCTATTTTGTGCCAGTGTATATATTTTTAAAATATTGTTTGTTTGATCATAAAGTATATTGATCTTGCATTACATAGAATGCAATACATTGACATCTGAATCAAACAGAACACTTGCAATTGCTCATCTTAATTAATTAGCCTCTTACAGTTTGTACGGCAACTTCCACCTTCTCTGTACGTGTGTGTGTATATATATATATATATATATTTTCTTACTATATGTTCCATTCTATGAATCCAATGAAGCGGGCTGAAGCCCATGAAGGCTTATGTTCTAATAAATTTGTTAGTCTCTAAGGTGCCACAAGTACTCCTGTTCTTTTTGCGGATACAGACTAACACGGCTGCTACTCTGAAACCTGTCAATTTTCATCCAAGTACTCTGGTAGCGAACATCAGCTTTAACAATTTTTCATCTGAAAGATAGTTAAATGCTTGAAACTGAGTTTTCATGTTTCACATATCAAATCATAAAGAGCTTCCCCATAAATATTTGAATTATAACCTTGTATTAAAATTTCCCACACAACTAGTACAGTGGAAATGAAACATTTTGATAATTTCCCATGAAAATTTCAATGAAATAGATGTTCTTGCAAAAAGTGTTGATTTTGTGAAATTAGCATTTACAAATGGAAAAATTTTGAAATGGTCTTGTGGCTACTGAATTCTAGAGTTACATTGGGATCATATTAGCTCCATACTAGCTCAGTGGAATTTTTGAAACAATCTCAATTGATTTTAGAATTGTGTTTTTAGAGGGAGAGAGAGAGAGAGTGTGTGTGCGTACCATAATATAGACAACTGCTGCAAGTGCCACATTTAATGTTTCACGTAGGAGGAGCATCATGGCTTTATTTGGCAGCTAGCACATCTGGAGTCATGTTAATCAATATTCACTAGAGTGGCTTGCTAAAAGAAACAAATATGCGGAACAATAATTAGCTAGGATCCCACAGTTTGTTGCAGTTGTGTTGCAAAGTTGAATGTATTTGTTGCAATTATTGATTTGACCTGGGGAAGGAAATCAGGCTAGTTTGATTACCTGTGGAATCTGCCACAAGCTGCTCAGAGGTTTGAACACCAGCCCAAGA
Organism: Chelonia mydas; assembly: GCF_015237465.2. Taxonomy (NCBI): domain Eukaryota; kingdom Metazoa; phylum Chordata; order Testudines; family Cheloniidae; genus Chelonia; species Chelonia mydas. The sequence continues at coordinate 19,129,121 of NC_051252.2, forward strand.
GGCTCACAATAAGGAGTGAGTGAAAGGCAAGCCATTGAGCCAACAGACCTTAGTCTAGCCTTAATCATCAGAGATACGGAGAATGGGAGTTTGGCTGAATTCCAAAAGATCATTTTCTGTCAGAACTCTGGTTTGTTACAGTCTCCAGTGGGACTGTGCTTGGCAAGCTTTTTTCATCTAATGTTAGCCTGCCTGCCAGGTGAATCTTCTCAGCTTCTCACATCTGTAATTATGATTTAGTCTAAAAGAAGCTTAAACCAGCACAGGTTTTTATCCCAAATGAAATCCCACAAAAACCTGCTTAATATGGCTGGCATAGTAGGAAGCTCTGCAGTGCTACTGAATTTATCAGTGGGAAAGCTGCACAATCTTGTGCTCATACAAATTCCTTATAGACTAGAAGTGGGATAATATTTGCAAATTATACTCAAGTCTGGTTATATATAAGCACTTCATAGAAAAGTTGAGAGTTAATCAAACACAATTTACTGTGTCTACACTGTTACAGATTGTGGATAATTGCAGGTAAACATGAACCAAATACTTTCAGTTTTTGTGCCCATATAAAGTTAAGTGCTGATTGTGACAGATGTGGCAATTTCCTGTGGTGTTCTGGACAAGTGTTGTTGAACTGAGTTAGACCTCATTGGATTGGATTGGATCGTATTGAATTAAGTCTGATATATCTGGAGTCCATTGTATGAAATGAACGGTTTGTGTATCCTTGTGGGACAGAGATTGTATGTATTTTCATGAGGAAGGGTGGCTACAGTTCCTCCAGGAATTGAGAACAGTGCGGGTTGTTTGGCAAATTTGCTCAGGTTGCAACACCTCCAGAGAAGCACCATCACTTGCAGAGGCTTGCATATACTAGTTCAAATTGGATTCTCCAGAGACTAATAGGCAAAGAAAGGATTTTTGGCTAAGTAGTCTGAGTTTAAACTGATGTGGGACCTTCTTTCTGATTCTACAAATGTACAGAATCTTCTGTCAAAGGAGACCCGAATCCTTATGGAAGGGTTGGAAGAACTACGGCCCACCAAGGGTCCATAAGACTGAGTGTTTTTGTTTGGAGCAAAAGGTGTTATGAACTTGTAACTACAGGAAAATCTCTGTGTGGGATTTGAAGGACTGTTCACTTTCCAGAGCACTTGCTAAGGTTGGGGTGATCGCTGGTAAACTTATTGTCATGCAAGTAGATTCTTTTATTGTTTTTAGTATGTTTTCTCTGTAATGCTTTTACTTTAAGAATAAATGTGCTTGCTTAGAAAGAGCTGTGTGGTAACTAACTGTGACAGTTATGCTATTTAGAGCCTCTGAGGAAGGAAGGCAAAATAGGCCTGCTGAGACAGTCTGCATTGTTGGGAAATTCATGGTGTAGGCAGGGAACTGTGTAATCTGGAAATAGCAGGGTTTGGATAGTGAGAAGTCGTGTGGCCACACATTGAATCATAGACTCATAGAAATGTAGGACTGGAAGGGACCTCGATAGGTCATCTAGTCCAGTTCCCTGCACTGAGGCAGGGCTAAGTAGTATTTAGATCATCCCTGACAGGTGTTTGTCTAACCTGTTCTTAAAAACCTCTAAAGATGGAGATTCCACAACCTTCCTAGGTAATTTTGTTCCAGTGCTTAACTATTCTACAGTTAGAAAGTTTTCCCTAATATCTAACATAAATCTCCCTTGCTGCAGTTTAAGCCCATTACTTCTTGTCCTGTTCTTAGTGGATAAAGAGAACAATTTATCACCCTCCTGTTTAGAAAAACCTTTCATGTACTTGATGACTGCTATCATGTCCCCCCCTTAGTCTTCTCTTCTCCAGATTAAACAAAACCAGTTTATTCAATCTTTCCTCGTGGGTCACGTTGTCTAGACCTTTAATCATTTTTGTTGCTCTCTTCTGGACTTTCTCCAATTTGTCTAGATCTTTCGCGAAGCATGGTTCCCAGAACTGGACACACTACTCCAGTTCAGGCCTTTTTAGTGCTGAGGAGTGGAAGAATTACTTCTTGTAACAATGAGGATAAAACAAAAATATTGAATAGATGCTCATTAATTGAGCACTGTCCATTCTGTGCACTGAATGAAGCAAAGGTTCTGTGGAGAAAATAGTATGTGATCATGTAGTTTAAGACAGGGCATATGTACAAGGGGGACAAATTAAGGTTGTATAGGCTAAAACCAAACAGACAAAAATTGACAATTGGTATGCAGTTCACAGCTAATTATTTTGTTAATTTGCTGGTATTAAAATAGATACTAATTTTGTAGTTGATTCCAAAATGGGAGGAACAATGAATGATCTCAGACAAAACAGGATTTAGGTAGAGTAAGTGGCTGGAATAGTGGGTGGCAAAAACTAGATGAATGTAAAATATGTATTCAGAAAAGAATGGAATATTTCCCATATGGAAAACTTCTGCAGGATAACATGCTTTGCCCTTGTGTATATAGGAAACTGGGTTTTATAATACATTGCTAGAGGAATATATCACACGCCCCTCACTGATTTAATAAAAAAAAGGCATTAACTGAAGAGACCTAATTGGGTAAATCATCTACACATTGACCTGTCTGCACAACTCAGCTAGGCATTGGGTGGTTCTGTGAGAGGTAGAGGGAAAATAATCTAGTTTCCTGTGCAGGTGGGTGGGAGCAGAGCCACTCCAAAGAGATGATTCCAGCCTCACCACTGAAGAACCTGCAAAGGATTCTACGCTACCTGACTAATGAATTCAGCCCACTCCCTGTGCACGGTGGAACTGAACTCTGCACCCCATGCCCTTGAAAAAGGGGAGGTCAGCATTTTATCCCATTGCATCAAAGTTGTATTCTCTAAATAGGATTTATTAGAGAGTGTGGTGGGTGAGGACACTGGGTCCATTTTGGCGATGGGTTAAGGTTTGGGTCAGTTCTTATTTACTTCTGAGTGAAAGTACACATTTTTGGTCTAAACAGGCTGAACATTTACTGAGATAGTTCATTGCTGGTGTGTAAACAGATTTGTAATTCAGTTGTGACTCTGTTATTATGGTATCCTTAGCACTCCCAGCTGCCATATGATTCCTTGACTACTGTCTTACTTAAAACTCAAAGATTCAGTTCCCTCATCTCAGAGGCAGCTCTTGGGCTTGTTTTCTTTGATCATATTACTGACGGTCCTGCATTGTGTCATATTGAAATATGCTAGAATAAAAAAGTACTATGGCTGTTCTTGTGAAACTGTCATAGAAATGAGAGATACATGTCATGATGCTGTCCCAGTGAGCAAAATATGAAAACACATATAATGGGCCAGATTCTGCTCTGTGTTACAATAGTGTAAATCAGGAGTCAATTTAAATCAGTCGACTCACCCCAGTGTGACAGAAGTGTTGTGTAGCCATATTTTTTCCTGTTCCCAGGTGGTCCTGTCTCTGACTTCCTTTGATTAGAGCAGTTGGTTTGAGGTTTTCCATTGATGTAGCTGGCGAATAGAACTTCAACATCTGTGCACTAGTTTTGTTCGTCCGTTCAGCTCCATGTGCGGCACACACCGATTTCACATTTGAGGTACTTTACTGGGGTGAAGGATCCACTGAGGAAGGATTTTCAGCAGAATGAAGCAGCATTATTTTCCTTCTCGCTGCCCTCCTTTCATCTCCTCTCCTCCACATATAATGCATCTCTGGGGGGTTTTCTTGGTTTCTTTCTAACTTAATTTTGTGGCACCAGTGTTGAATTGTAATGAGGGGATATATATTCTATCCCCGCCTGGTCATGTCTGAATGGTGATTGTTTCCCAAAGGCCTCGCCAAAATTTTAGTGGCAGCGAGGTGGCTGGAAAACCTACAAGAAGCAGTTAAAAATTTAAGGGCCCTGAATCTGAGTAGGTCTTTGCTATTTTGATTGCAGCCGATCTCTATTTAAAATAGTCCAGGAAAATCAAATCAACTTCACATACGTAAGGTCAAATAATGACCAGAACATGATCCTAGCAGAAAGTTTCTATTACTGATGATGTAGACGCTCATTGTCAGGAAAGCCAGTAAATTTAATTTATATGACAAGCACTTAGAGATTCATCGTAACAATTCCTTCAGGAGTATGTCAGCAATATAGCTTTTGACAAAAGTGTTTGTTTATAAAAGGTGCTGGCAATTTCTTACAATTCGTATATTTGGTGGCGGAGTGAGAAGAATGTAGAGTGACTGAATAATGAGGATTTGGAAATTACAGCTGCAATGAAAAGTGTCCATAAGAGTGAGAGAGGAAGGAGGAACAAACAGGCCAAAAACAGCATATGCAATTTTTTTAAAACCATGTTTTATAGACTAAGAAAGGAAGTTCAGAGAAAATAAACTGAAAATAGCATTTAAGCTACATCAAAATGCATCTGCAAAAGGAAGGAAGGTAGAGAAAGAAGGACCTAAAAAGAAGTGGGCTGAGCACAGACACTGATATTTATCTTGGATATGTATTTCAGCTTCTGATGTCACCCTTTCTACTGCTCAGTGAAAATGGCACATAGGGCCAAGCCCATTGTGGACCCAATGTTACAGTTCAGGGCAACTGCACCTGTATTTCCACTCAGTGGCTCAGCAAGAGCGCCCAATCTCTGGCTTCTGGCTCCCCAGCTCTTGCCTCTTTTGGGTGGAGACCTGCATCTCTCTCCGTTCTGACGAGGGTATGTCCAGGCTAAACAATTCCCTGCCTTCACCGTGTGTTTTCCAGCCACAGTCTGCCTAAATAGACCTGCTTGCTTTTCTTCAGAGACTGATAAGATTGCTACAGATATAAGTTACCACACAGTTCTTTCTGTGCAAGCCTACTTTATTCTTAAGGTAAAGAGCATTAAACCACATTAAAAACAATAAAAGAACCTACATGCATGCTAATAATTTTACCAGAGTTCATTCTAATTCTCTAACATGGGCTTTGGCAGGAAAAGCCTTCAACACCCAACCCTAGGGATCTCCTTATGGTTACAAGTTCCTCACAGTTTCAGCTCAGAACAAGCCCTCAGTCTTATGAGATCTCAGTAGGACAAGTGCTTCCAGTCCTTCCTTACAGATTGGGGGCTTCCATGAACCTGATGTCCTGTCCATTTTCTGGATCAGGAAGAAGGCCCTGAGTCAGTCTCAACACATGTTATTTATCAAAAAATCTTTTCTGAGTCTGTGTTGGTCTTTGGAGAATCCATTTTGAACTAGTACATATGTACCTCCCCAGGTAGGGTTGGCTTCAAAGGGTTATAACCAGAGGAATTGTGGTCACTTTTCAGAGTAGAATCACACTATGCAACACTTTGCTGTGGGGAAATCTTAAAGTAACAAATATAGAAGGGAGAAAGTCTTAGCCTTTATGTGATATTAATTTAGAAGGGCAAAATATTTTTGTGAAGTGAAAGCAAACTATGCTGCTGCTGCTTGTTTTACCTGATCAAAAACCTAGCAAATGAGAAACAATAAGGGGGATATTTTTCTAAGTCACAAAGGGCAGTTAGACCTCCAACTCCAGTTGAAAGTCAACACCCATTGAAACTCCTCTTAGTTGCCTTTGAGAATCTCCCCCTGACATGGCTCTGGAGGGTCATTTTTCCTTCATGAAAAGTCAGTGTTACAGCAACATTTTGTAACATAGACACAGCGGAGGATGCAACAGAGACATTCAATAAATAGGCCAGCCTGTTTGCTTTGCTAACACAGCCCTAGAAGGTGCTGATTTGAGGAGTATCTTTTTATTTAGAGGTGTGTTCAGCCCACAGGAGCGTGAACCAGGAACTCCTAACTTTCTGTAGCAATAGACTATTGGAACCTCCATTTCTTTGCAATACACAGATTGTTCACTGCAACAGCAGTCAGGCAGATTTTGCCATGTCTTCTCTTCTTGTGTTGTTCATAAACTGACATTGATTTTTGCAAATGTATTCATCATTGTTTGATTGTGTGAACATATTTCAGCCAATTGGTTGCTCATGAACTATTTTTCATGTATCCGAGATTCTGTGCCCCTTACTCAACTGGTGTGAATTGATGTCAGTGGAGCTGCTCTGATTTTCACCAGCTTAAGATCTAGCCCCGTCTGTTAGAGGTGCGTGACTGGTCACTGTGGCACAGTGTATATGCTCTTTTCTTAGCTGTACCATGAAGGGGTTAAACCTAATAAAGGTGTGCAATCCCTTCGTGGTTCATCTGAGAAGAGCCCAGCCTCTAGGAACTGTCATGGCTAGCTTTGGTAAAATGAGCTGAGAACTGTGGTCTATCAGGAAGTTGCAGGGTGGAGCTGATGTCTAGGGAACGGGAAGCCATAAGGCTTAGTGTTTCATTAAGACAAGAGGAATTGGTGTTCCTGGTGGGGAGAAGGAGTGGAGCTTCCTGAGATAACAGGGCTAGAGCCCTGAATTGAAAATCCCAGCCCCAGCGCTCTCTCCTCCTTTCCAGGACAGACTCGGACTACTATAAAAGTCCGATCCCCTACTATAAAAGGAACCTTATTGTTTTTAGCTAGGCCATTGTGCTGAAAAGGTAATGGAGTGATTCTTCGCCCTGTCACGACGGAGAACAAGGATTGCTCTGATGGCCTGACCAGGAAGTAGATCTGATTAAAAAGCAGGATGAAACTTCTGTGAAAATGTTATCCTGTGATCTGTGTTTTGTTAAAATCTAGAATTTTGACTCAATTTTTTTGACCACCTCTACCAGGATGGGGAACCTCAAAGAGCTGCTTCTCGTACTAGAGAGACTTGTTGCATAGGGGAAAAAGTGTGTTCTTCACTTGAATTATCATCCTAGTGTAGACAAGGCAGTTTGCTACAGAAGTTAACAGGTTGAGTTAGAGACTGTTGGGAAGCCTACTTTTTAACTCAATCTGGTAACTCATAATAGTAATCATTACATCTTGAACATTCATTTCAAGATGTTTTTGGAAATTTGTCAACTTGGCTGGGCATTAATACAGTGATCATGTTGAAATTTATTGGGTGCAATATTTTATTTTTCTGGGTAATTAGCAGCAGTAAGTTGATGCTACTAAAACAAGATTTGGCTTTTCATCTTCTATTATTTTGTACAGTAAGTAATTTGAAAGGCAGGATTAAACAAACATGCATGCATTATGCTGCATTAATTTCAGTGGTAGAGCTGTCAGACTTCATTGGACAGAGCTGCCTGATTCCATTTCTGGGTTTGGGTAGCCTTACGAGTTTTCAGAAATGTACAATAAATAATGCAGTTGATTTATTTTCATGGGACAAATGTTAGTCAACAGATAAAAGGTTAAAACCCTGAGAACAACATCTTCAGTATTTTACCCAGCGCATTAGAGAAAAACTCATTTTGCAGGCCACTTATACCTGAGTAGTTAGTGTAGATTTGTTTTAATTTGAGTTCTTGGTGAGGAGTAAAACATTCTTATTCTGTGCAGTAATTCTATGTGATTTGGTTGGTTGGTTTTAGATTAGCCATTTAATGAGAATGGAATGTGTTTGGAGAGCTGTGATGCTGCTGTCAGTTTATCAAAGGCTTTAGAGTCACAAAAATGAAATCACTTTGTGGGATCCTTTCCCTTGATAGGAAAGCCACTGCTACAGGGAGCTCCTTTGGATAATAAAATGAACTGGGTAGAAAATAAAAACGCGCTATTATATCTGCCCGTCTGATGCTTGTCCATTGCTCCAATTAGTTTGGTAATTTTGTAGTAACATGTGCATAAAATGTAGATAATTCAAAACAAATTTGACTGATACTTATTTGCTAGAAACATGTATTTAGATTATGGAAGCAGATACGTTTCTGACTTTAAGCTGAATGACCGAAGTGACAAAGTTATTATGAAGCAGAATCAAACTTTTGTTCATCATGTCTTATCTCTCCTAGTCAAGAGCTCATTTATTGGAGCCTACTAGGTGATGTGAAATTCCTATATTCTGTATTATAAACAATATTTCTTTGTCCTAGATGGCAAAGAACAAAGATAGAAACAGAAGGCAAATATAAAGAACAAGACAGTTCCACTGAAAGATCTGGGTGGCAATCATAACAGATAAAGGGAAGCAACTGGAGAGGTGGATTGACACTATGGAATGATATACTCAAGGGAGTCTGTAGACCATTGTGTGCTAGACGAATTGCCTGGGTTTGAAGTTATGACTTTGCTGGATGCCAAACCTGCACTAGAGGAACATGAACAAAACATCCAAAAGATTCCCAAAACCAAAGCTTCAGGATCTAACTGTGTACCTGCTGAAATCTACAAATGTGCAAAGACTTGCTGCAAAGATTGCACAAGGTATTGTTACTCTGTTGGAAGGAACATTTTAAGGATGCTTGTTTCATCCAACTCAATAAAAAACAAAGAAGTGATTGTAATGATCAGAAAGGTATCTCTCTTCTTAACATTGTGAGAAAAATCTTAAGTATTCTTCTATCTAGACTTCAAACTTTAGTTGAGAGAATCCATCCCGAGAGCCAGTGTGGCTTCCGCTCTGGTCTTCTCTGAGACAACTGCACAGAGAAGTGTATTCCACTGTACATGCCTTTTATAGATTTAACAAAAGTCTCTTACACGGTTAGTTGGTCAGAGCTTTACATTGTTCTGAAGAAGCTGAGTTGTTCACCTATATTGCTAAACCTTGTGAAATCCTGACAGGATAGCATGAAGGCAACTGTAATGTATGAAAACAAAGAGTCTGACTCGTTTAACACCATCAGTGGAGGGAAGCAGGGTTGCGTACTGGCTCCCACATTGTTTCATACTTAATTCTCATTCCTGCTTCAACATGTTTCAGAGTAACAGCTGTGTTAGTCTGTATTCGCAAAAAGAAAAGGAGTACTTGTGGCACCTTAGAGACTAACCAGTTTATTTGAGCATAAGCTTTCATGAGCTACAGCTCACTTCATCGGATGCATACTGATGCATACAGTATGCATCCGATGAAGTGAGCTGTAGCTCACAAAAGCTTATGCTCAGATAAATTGGTTAGTCTCTAAGGTGCCACAAGTACTCCTTTTCTTTTTGCTTCAACATGTGTTCCTTGATGTTCAAGAGGGTGTCTATCTTAGCACTAGACATGATGGAGGTTTTTTTAATATTACAAGGTTCAGAGCTAAGATGAAGGTGAAGGTAAGGGACCTGTTGTTTGCAGATGATGCAGCATCATGGTTCACAGTGTTGATGCCGCACAACATCTTGTTACCAAAATCTCTGACTCATGCACAATCTTTGAGGTAGCAATAAGCTTGAAGAAGACCTATCATGCACCAAGAGTCTTCAGAACCAGTTACAGATATCACTTTAGATGGTATTCGTCTGGATGGTGTTGCTACTTTGGCTCTACTGTTACCAGCAATGTAGATCTTGATGCTGAGCTCACTAATAGAATTGGTAAAGCAGCTAGGAACTTTGGTTTTTTGAAAGACAGAGTCTGGAACAATAACAAATTGTCAACTAAAGTGAAAATCTGTATTTATGAGACATGTGTTTTATCCATTCTTCTATATGGCTCAGAAACATGGATAACTTAGTCAAGCATATCAAAAGACTAAACAGCTTTCATATCAGATTCTTGCGTAAAATTCTTCAAATAAGATGGCAAGACAGAGTGGCAAATGTGGAAGTGTTAAATCATGCTGGCATGTCATTCATGGGAATATTGATTAGTAAGAACAGGCATCTTGGATATGTCAAGCGAATGCTGGATTACAGGATCCCAAAGAGTGTACCGTACTCTGAAGCTTGCAAAGGGTCTAGAAAGAGAGACAGACCACTGCAGAGATTTCGGGATATTTGCAAGGACTTAGTATCCTTTGGAATCTCTGTGGATGATTGGGAAAGGAGTGCAGAATGCCGCTCTGGTTGGCGGAGTCAGCTTGTAGATGGAGTGAGGCATTATGAGGCGGACTGGATCAAGCTTTGTGATGACCAGTGTCAGAGGAGGAAAGAATCTGCTGCTTGGATTCAGAGCATTGCTAGTGTGCGGGTATGCTCTACCTGTGGATGGGACTGTCACGTGCGCATTGAACTCAGCATCCATCAAAGAACTCATCGGTTCATACACCATGCCCTGTAAAGAGCAACAGTGCCATTTCACCAGGTGATATGAAATTCCTATATTTTGTATTATAAAGAATATTTCAGCATAATAGAGGCAAACTGTATACTTACAATGTCGTATTAATTTGGGCTTAAAATTATTTGAATAAAACTTCTTGATTGTTTTCTAAAGACATAACTAAAATTCTCTGCCTCTAGAGGTCCTGACACACTCCACCATATGAAGACTTCAGACAAAGTAGGCAATTGCTTGGACTCCAGTATTTCCTTGCAAAATAAAAACAGGATTTATTGCTTACCTATGTTTCAGTCCTTGATCTCTGTGTTGATTCTGCCAACGATTGTGTCTGATATGATGCTGTTCAGTTATCCAGCACAGAATGTACTGAGACAGTCAAGTTATTTCACTGCCCTGGTTAGATGAATGTTTATTCAAAGTGACTCAGAACCAAAGCTGTTTTCCTGTCCTGTGAAAATTTTCCATCCCAAATAAGGACAAAAAGTGAATTTCAAATATTCACTACCCTAAAAATATCCTTCCCCCCTAACCCCCACCCCCCAAAAAGGAAGTTATGGATCAGATCAATCCAAACATTTCATTTTGATTTGATCATTTTGAATCTTTCCATCTATAATTAGTTTACATTTCAAAATGAAAAGTGGTTTTGAATCACAAAAACCTGACTTTTTTGTTTAAAAAATATCAATATGAAACATTTCAACAATTTCAAAACTTCCTTTTTTTCAAAGATGTTGAGTAAAAAAAATTGTCAAAACCAGCATTACCTACGAACAGTTTCTATTTGAACAAATTTGGCATTTTCCAACAACAAAATATCATTACATTGGAAAATTCCCAACAGTGCTATTCAGAACACAAAACCTATGTCTACGCTCAAGTACTTGGATTGTGTACATAATCATGCATGCTCCTCATACAGCGCCAAGCATCCATGTATGCTGTGGTGGATATGAGTATTAGTGCTGTTCACATCTCTTCTCACTGTTATGCTACAGAAGTGGGTGGAAAACATGGAGGAATGGGATGATGATCTGGGTCTGCTCTTGCTCCTTATTATGGGACAAATGGTTATGCAGTGGAAACCCTGTGACTGTCATAACCAAAACTGTATAAATGAATGGGTCCAAAAGAGGACAAATGCCATGCAGGCTTAAGACAAAGCAGTGAGTGTAGTCATAGTATGGTCAGTCTGGCCATGGAGTTTGCTTGGTTGCAATGAAAGTTTTAGTTTATAGTCACATTTTTAGTGAATTTAATATTGATGAAAGGTTGGACTGACAGCTCTTATCTACGCCATTAGAATGGGATGGGAAGTGGTGTAATGCAAACTTCTTCATAGCATGTTACCAGCGTACTTCAACTCTTTTTTGGTTAGACCACTTCTAGCGGTGAAAGAGCAAATCAGTCTTCATGTCTTTTCAGTCCTGGGCATCTCTGCCAATTGTGATCTAAACAGCTGTTCACTAGCACGTAGACTGAGACCATCAAGTCATTTCACATGTCACTAGATTGACATCTGTTAAGAATGACTTCTGGCCACTAGTGACCTAGTCTTAATTTGAGCTGGTAAATTAGAGGAGAAAGGCTCTAAATCCCACTTCCAGTGCCCTGAGCCGTCCTTTCCATCACAGGTTATTTTCTAATGAAGTGGCTTCCTAAATGATGAGTGTTTTTTTCATTTTGCCGTTGTGTTATTTTTCATGTGAGGTCTTAAAACTGGTTGCACTCTCGTTAATCGACTTAGCTATTATAGAACCATCCTGTGAAATACATACTATTATAATGTTGTGCTGTTTGCCAACATCCATTGCACCCTTAATGTTCCACCAGTGTAATGCTAAATAATTAATGAGTTCATTGAACTATAGAAGTATAGGGGTTTTTTCTTGCACTACAGAATCTTTTCTTTTTCTCTAATATGATGAAAAAGTAAATTAATGTTGGTTTTCTAACGTGCATGAGCTTTTGGAATATAGTTAAAACCCATATTTTCTTTTGATCTTCTAGCACTGGTGTATTACTATAATTGCATTCTGCTTTGTACTGATATGAATCTCAGTCTCTGAAAAGAAAGGTTACAGTTAAATATATATCTGCAAACATTTTGAGGTCACTCAAAGTGAGGTCACTTTGCCTGTTTAAATTAGATTTTTTGTTTTCAGGTTATGATTATGGCTTTTCTCTTGAAGGGATAATTGCAGTTCTTTAAAAGGGAATTTATTATGAAATCGTATGTGTCTTATGCTCAGTCTTTAGGTACTTGGATTTAGACTGGAAAAACACCTTTAATGTGCGTGAGAGTTTACTTTTTATCAAGTATTTGACTGGCTAGCGCTCTCCTTTAATCAAGGTTTTATATAAGTTATCTAGGGACCACATTTATGACACCGCGGGCCAGAGTCTAATTCTGAGTGACCAGTAAATCTTTCTAAGGGTTATCCCAGATTTGTTATTGCATAGAGATGTATTTCAAAAAGGAAATTGATGCTAAAATTTCAGAAGAATATCAGCTCCTCTTCTTTTAGTTTTGGCACAATGTTGACTAATGACCCAAAGCCCCTCCTTAGAATCAATGCCATACCAAGAGGAAGGTTACTGCATTTTTCTGCACTGCATGTCATACTACTTCAGAAAAGAGTAAGTTTGTTAACTAATGGTATCCAGGTAATTGCCACTATTTTTGCTACACCTGGCATATGGGGTCTTCTAACAATAAAACTTTGAAGTCAATTTAACATCAGGAAATGGAGAATGAGGTTGAACTCCATGCTTTATGTTCGGTCTAAGCATTGCTCCAAAAGGCATTTTACAGCCTTTTGCCCTGATCCTGCAAACACTTAGAAATGTGCTTAATTTGGGCAATGGAATTACAAACATCTTAAAGTTAACCATATGTTTAACTGTTTACTGAACTGGGACCTTGGTTTATGAAAGAGTGATTTGTCGTGGAACAAAATGGGACACTAACTAAAATTTTCACATTAAATTAGATGCCAGCTCATGGCACAAAGAGAATTTGTATTTTCTTCCCTTTCTTAACACGCTATGTCATTACATGAACCCTCCCCACTCACTGAAGTCATAAAGGCATCTACCTACATGTACAGACACACCCCTTCTCTAAAGTGTTTGTAGGCCTGGTAATCTGTTGAAAATATTCTGAGGGGAAATAAAAAATGAGTATGTCTAACACAAAGGAAAAATTAAAGTGGTTATTAATGCATGTGTGCCAAGTAAACCAGATGGACGGAAGGAGGTGACTACATCAAAGGGACAAGTGATCCAAAGGAACAGGAGGCAATTACAAGACAGAAAACACAACACCCAGAGACCACCTATGGCGATAGAGATCATCACAGCAAGGAGAGATAGAGAAACATCGGAAGCCAAATCCATGGGGAGATAGCTTTTGCTGGACTTAGAATCAAGTGATAAGGAGACAGTGAGAGCTCACGTCCAGTGTGGTCACCTTTTGAGGAAATCAATTTATCTGAAAGACTATGTAACCAACTGACAGGCTTCAGAGTAGCAGCTGTGTTAGTCTGTATTCGCAAAAAGAAAAGGAGTAATTGTGGCACCTTAGAGACTAACAAATTTATTTGAGCATAAGCTTTCGTGAGCTACAGCTCACTTCATTGGATGCATTCAGTAGAAAATACAGTGGGAAGATTTATATACATAGAGAACATGAAACAATGGGTGTTACCATACACACTGTAACGAGAGTGATCACTTAAGGTGAGCTATTACCAGCAGGAGAGATGGGGGGGGGGGGAAACTTTTGTAGTGATAATCAAGATGGGCCATTTCCAGCAGTTGACAAGAACGTCTGAGGAACAGTGGGGGGTGGGGGAATAAACATGGGGAAATAGTTTTACTTTGTGTAATGACCCATCCACTCCCAGTCGTTATTCAAGCCTGAGTTAATTGTATCCAGTTTGCAAATTAATTCCAATTCAGCAGTCTCTCGTTGGAGTCTGTTTTTGAAGTTTTTTTGTTGAAGAAGTGCAACTTTTAGGTCTGTAATCCAGTGACCAAAGAGATCGAAGTGTTCTCCGACTAGTTTTTGAATGTTATAATTCTTGACATCTCATTTGTGTCCATTTATTCTTTTACATAGAGACTAAACAGTTTGACCAATGTACATGGCAGAGGGGCATTGCTGGCACATGATGGCATATATCACATTGGTAGATGTGCAGGTGAACGAGCCTCTGATAGTGTGGCTGATGTGATTAGGCCCTGTGATAGTGTCCCCTAAATAAATATGTGGACACAGTTGGCAATGGGCTTTGTTGCAAGGATAGGTTTCTGGGTTAGTGGTTTGGTTGTGTGGTGTGTGGTTGCTGGTGAGTATTTGCTTCAGGTTGGGGGGCTGTCTGTAAGCAAGGACTGGCCTGTCTCCCAAGATCTGTGAGAGTGATGGGTCATCCTTCAGGATAGGTTGTAGATCCTTGATGATGCGTTGGAGAGGTTTTAGTTGGGGGCTGAAGGTGATGGCTAGTGGCGTTCTGTTATTTTCTTTGTTGGGCCTGTCCTGTAGTAGGTGACTTCTGGGTACTCCTCTGGCTCTGTCAGTCTGTTTCTTCACTTCAGCAGATGGGTATTGTAGTTGTAAGAATGCTTGATAGAGATCTTGTAGGTGTTTGTCTCTGTCTGAGGGGTTGGAGAAAATGCGGTTGTATCGTAGCACTTGGCTGTAGACAATGGAGCGTGTGGTGTGGTCTGGATGAAAGCTGGAGGCATGGAGGAATAGCGGTCAGAAGGTTTCCAGTATAGGGTGGTGTTTATGTGACCATCGCTTATTAGCACCGTAGTGTCCAGGAAGTGGATCCCTTGTGTGGACTGGTCCATGCTGAGGTTGATGGTGGGATGGAAATTGTTGAAATCATGGTGGAATTCCTCAAGGGCTTCTTTTCCATGGGTCCAGATGATGAAGACGTCATCAATGTAGCGCAAGTAGAGTAGGGGCATTAGGGGATGAGAGCTGAGGAAGCCTTGTTCTAAGTCAGCCATAAAAATGTTGGCATACTGTGGGGCCATGCGGATACCTAAAGCAGTGCTGCTGATTTGAAGGTATACATTGTCCCCAGATGTGAAATAGGTATGGGTGAGGACAAAGTCACAAAGTTCAGCCACCAGGTTTGCCGTGACATTATCGGGGATACTGTTCCTGATGGCTTGTAGTCCATCTTTGTGTGGAATGTTGGTGTAGAGGGCTTCTACTTCCATAGTGGCCAGGATGGTGTTTTTGGGAAGATCACCGATGGATTGTAGTTTCCTCAGGAAGTCAGTGGTGTCTCGAAGACAGCTGGGAGTGCTTGTAGTGTAGGGCATGAGGAGGGAGTCTACATAGCCAGACAATCCTGCTGTCAGGGAGCCAATGCCTGAGATGATGGGGTGTCCAAGATTTCCAGGTTTATGGATCTTGGGTAGCAGATAGAATACCCCAGGTTGGGGTTCCAGGGGTGTGTCTGTGTGGATTTGATCTTGTGCTTTTTCAGGGAGTTTCTTGAGCAAATGGTATAGTTTCTTTTGGTAACCCTCAGTGGGATCAGAGGGTAATGGCTTGTAGAAAGTGATGTTGGAGAGCTGCCGAGCAGCCTCTTGTTCATATTCCGACCTATTCATGATGACGACAGCACCTCCTTTGTCAGCCTTTTTGATTATGATGTCAGAGTTGTTTCTGAGGCTGTGGATGGCATTGTGTTCTGCACGGCTGAAGTTATGGGGCAACTGATGCTGCTTTTCCACAATTTCAGCCCGTGCACATTGGCAGAAGCACTCTATGTAGAAAATAACAGAACGCCACTAGCCATCACCTTCAGCCTCCAACTAAAACCTCTTCAACGCATCATCAAGGATCTACAACCTGTCCTGAAGGATGACCCATCACTCTCACAGATCTTGGGAGACAGGCCTGTCCTTGCTTACAGACAGCCCCGCAACCTGAAGCAAATACTCACCAGCAACCACACACCACGCAACCGAACCACTAACCCAGGAACCTATCCTTGCAACAAAGCCCATTGCCAACTGTGTCCACATATCTATTCAGGGGACACCATCATAGGGCCTAATCACATCAGCCACACTATCAGAGGTTCGTTCACCTGCACATCTACCAATGTGATATATGCCATCATGTGCCAGCAATGCCCCTCTGCCATGTACATTGGTCAAACTGTTTAGTCTCTACGTAAAAGAATAAATGGACACAAATCAGACGTCAAGAATTATAGCATTCAAAAACCAGTCGGAGAACACTTCAATCTCTTTGGTCACTGGATTACAGACCTAAAAGTTGCACTTCTTCAACAAAAAAACTTCAAAAACAGACTCCAACGAGAGACTGCTGAATTGGAATTAATTTGCAAACTGGATACAATTAACTCAGGCTTGAATAACGACTGGGAGTGGATGGGTCATTACACAAAGTAAAACTATTTCCCCATGTTTATTCCCCACCCCCACTGTTCCTCAGACGTTCTTGTCAACTGCTGGAAATGGCCCATCTTGATTATCACTACAAAAGATTCCCCCCACTCCCCCCCGCTGGTAAGAACTCACCTTAAGTGATCACTCTCGTTACAGTATGTATGATAACACCCATTGTTTCATGTTCTCTATGTATATAAATCTCCCCACTGTATTTTCCACTGAATGCATGCACTGTAGCTCACGGAAGCTTATGCTCAAATAAATTTGTTAGCCTCTAAAGTGCCACAAGTACTCCTTTTCTCGTAACCAACTGAGTCTGTGGTAAAGACAAGACTCCAACTCAGATGTGTACCAGAAGACTCTGGAGAAAAAGACAAGGGGAGGGGTTCTGGGTGGTGTTTGTTTTTAATGTTCATATAAAATGCTTGTGAAACAGGGATGGAGTATCATGATCAATGAAACTAGAGTCAGAGAACCAATGCTCCCTGGAGGAACTGTGATTGATAGGAAAGCAGGGAGTTCGGCTAGAAGCAACGCAGTCCACAGGGTTTAATAGAGTTCCGCTTGTTAAACGTAGTGTACATTCAAGCCTCACTCTTTGCTAATGAAACAGGGAGCCCTCCTTTCTAAACGTATGCCCACTAATCTTTTTTTGTATGACTAAAGACTTTAAAGAGAATTTTTAATTGTGAAATATATAAAATGAAGCCAGTTTTCCAGTAAATATTTGCCTTTTGCACATTTTTTTGAAAGTTAAATAAGAACTTTTCAACATCTGGAGATGTATGAACTGGCCATCTCAATGCTCTTCCATTCTAACTATGAAACATAAATCGATTTCTTAAATGCATTTCAGGCCCAATCATGCAGTCCTTACGCTACCGAAACTCCTACTTGAAAACTGCACTGACTGAGCAACCCTGAGGAGAATGCCCACACCAGCATTGTTTGTTTTTAAAAAAATGTTTGTCACAGACATCACTCTCGTAACAGGACAAACGGCAGCCGCCTCATTTCCAGCATTCTCTTTTGCTTCCTTTTTCTAGAGGCATGGAAAATATCCGCGTCATTTGCGAATGGTGCAATAACCCATGCTCTGCTGTTTGTTTGTCTGAACTTTGTCAAGCAGGCAGTTTGTGCTGGAGTGATGAGATACCAGGAGATAGATATAGGGATGGGTCTCAGGAAGTGGGGTATGTGTGACTCAATGTTGTGCAGAGATTGGGGCCCCCTTCGCTAAATCTCCTGATCCTTGCATTGAAGTAAGTGTGGTCTGGGAGGCATTCAGCCAACTCTCCAACGGTCGTGACTGGAAGAGATGCAGCGAAGGCTAGCCTGGCCTAGATGGCCAATATTTGGTATTACAATGAACTACCCATCTGACAGGTTGTTCTTCAAACAGTGTTCTATGATACGTTGAACACTAGTGTGGCCTGTGATTAGCTAATGCTAAATTGTAGATAAGTGTCTGATTTCCCTGCTGTGCTGCATCAATGGGAGAAATTCACCCCTGTGCAGAGGGCCTGCTCAAGTCCCTCCAGATTACTTTGCTGTTTGTTCCCAGGGGTTTTGTTTTAAAGCTTTTTAAAGTTGTCTACCAACAAATTCTGACTGCTGCTCATGTGGACAAGATTAATTTTGTTTTACAGCTAAATCTGTCCAGGTAACAAAATTTTGGCTTAAGTTTAAAAGTGTTCTGTGAATAAAATGAATTGCATCAACAAAATAAAATGCATTCTGTCCAATACATATAGATGTTCTGTCAACAAGATAAACGCACTAACCATTATAAGTATCTGTGCAGATGAAATGCATAGTAACCTAATTGCTTTGCCAACAAAATGCTAACCTGCTTTAATCATTCTGTTCACAGCATAATGTAAAGTGATTTAGTGGCTAAAATGAATCCACTTACAAATTGTTTTATGGTCATAATGCAGCCCCTTTGTAGAATGTGAACTGATGATAATAATTTTATGTGCAAATGATTTTTCAATTAAAATGTCTTTTCACAGACAAAATGGGAATGTTATAAACGGTTCCCAGTAACGATATGGCAGGGTGAAGGCATAAAGTGCTGTCAAATACATTAACCAAGCCACTGTTGAAAGAACTTCCATGTTAGAAATGTGATTTATTTTAGTAAATTTTATAATTTCCTTCCTTTTACATTTGAAAAATGTTTTTAATGTGGCTTCATTGACACAATAACCAAAATTAGAATCTACATAAATAGTATCAGCTGCCATTTTCCTTTTCTCACTCCTTAATTGACTAACTTTTATTGCTCATTAATAACCACTTACACTTTGGTAATTATTTTCAGCTATCTATACTTCGTTATCTATATTACAATAATTACAGTGACCGCGAAGGCCATAATAAATCACTGTACTACTGTTGTCTTTATTTCTGAGATTATGATAAAGGAAGAAATGATACTGCCTAGCCTAATTGTTGCAATTCTCTTTCATCATCATATAATGCGCTTTGATCTTTCTGTATCTTTATTACACTCTCTAAGCTGTTTATACAGCACCTGAGACATCTCAGTGAGCAAATAAGTCTTCATCCTCAGATAGCTTCTGTCACTAAGCACAAGTGAACAATTTTTTCCTTTTAGTGATAAAGTGAATCTTAAAAATATTTGCCTCCCTTCCTTATAGCTCTATTAGGAACTATTAACTAGACAATCATTAAAACACTAACAAATGGCTACAAATACTGTACTTAATTTCTTATCTTGTTTGGCAGCTTCATTTGATACCCCGGGATGGATTTTTCCCTGATGTACTTGAAAATTTTATTCCCTCAGAGCCAGACTCTGCTGAACTAAGCAGAATGGCTTCCTCATTACATCAAGGAGGAAGAAATGTATAATTATGTTGAATTTATCAGCCCACTGACTGTGCCAAATAGTTGCTGCTACAAAGCAGTTGACTTCTCTCGTTTGTTGCAGGACCTGTGTTCTCTGAAAACAACAGGCCATTGAACCTACAGCCAGTTTTATACATTTATTATAGCTATATTAATTAATGACACCTGTCAATTTCACACAAGTTCAGTCTGTATTTTTCAACTGTAAACACTGTAACTAAATGTTTACAAGTTGGCCTCATGAATTAAAGCACCATACCCTGTTCAGGTGGACTGAAGCCCTAAAAGTGATCTGAGAGTGGGAGAATTGCTGGATTACATCTCAAGACCGGTGAATGCAAAAGCCCTAACACATGAGGGGATTGCCCTCAAGGAGACCAGTTAAAGAGGCTGCTAGCCTTGTAACCAGGCTAAATATTTTACTACTATAATACCATACATCTCCTGTGAAGTAGCTCATGGAGAGAATGGAAGCATTGAGAAAGCCATTCATGTTCATTCCAACATACAGGAGGCTACAGTTAACAAATTAACTGTACAAATTAAAGTTGTAGTCATAGAATCATAGAATCATAGAATATCAGGGTTGGAAGGGACCCCAGAAGGTCATCTAGTCCAACCCCCTGCTCGAAGCAGGACCAAGTCCCAGTTAAATCATCCCAGCCAGGGCTTTGTCAAGCCTGACCTTAAAAACCTCTAAGGAAGGAGATTCTACCACCTCCCTAGGTAACGCATTCCAGTGTTTCACCACCCTCTTAGTGAAAAAGTTTTTCCTAATATCCAATCTAAACCTCCCCCATTGCAACTTGAGACCATTACTCCTCGTTCTGTCATCTGCTACCATTGAGAACAGTCTAGAGCCATCCTCTTTGGAACCCCCTTTCAGGTAGTTGAAAGCAGCTATCAAATCCCCCCTCATTCTTCTCTTCTGCAGACTAAACAATCCCAGCTCCCTCAGCCTCTCCTCATAAGTCATGTGCTCTAGACCCCTAATCATTTTTGTTGCCCTTCGCTGGACTCTCTCCAATTTATCCACATCCTTCTTGTAGTGTGGGGCCCAAAACTGGACACAGTACTCCAGATGAGGCCTCACCAGTGTCGAATAGAGGGGAACGATCACGTCCCTCGATCTGCTCGCTATGCCCCTACTTATACATCCCAAAATGCCATTGACCTTCTTGGCAACAAGGGCACACTGCTGACTCATATCCAGCTTCTCGTCCACTGTCACCCCTAGGTCCTTTTCCGCAGAACTGCTGCCTAGCCATTCGGTCCCTAGTCTGTAGCTGTGCATTGGATTCTTCCGTCCTAAGTGCAGGACCCTGCACTTATCCTTATTGAACCTCATCAGATTTCTTTTGGCCCAATCCTCCAATTTGTCTAGGTCCTTCTGTATCCTATCCCTCCCCTCCAGCGTATCTACCACTCCTCCCAGTTTAGTATCATCCGCAAATTTGCTGAGAGTGCAATCCACACCATCCTCCAGATCATTTATGAAGACATTGAACAAAACCGGCCCCAGGACTGACCCCTGGGGCACTCCACTTGACACCGGCTGCCAACTAGACATGGAGCCATTGATCACTACCCGTTGAGCCCGACAATCTAGCCAGCTTTCTACCCACCTTATAGTGCATTCATCCATCCCATACTTCCTTAACTTGCTGACAAGAATACTGTGGGAGACCGTGTCAAAAGCTTTGCTAAAGTCAAGAAACAATACATCCACTGCTTTCCCTTCATCCACAGAACCAGTAATCTCATCATAAAAGGCGATTAGATTAGTCAGGCATGACCTTCCCTTGGTGAATCCATGCTGACTGTTCCTGATCACTTTCCTCTCATGTAAGTGCTTCAGGATTGATTCTTTGAGGACTTGCTCCATGATTTTTCCAGGGACTGAGGTGAGGCTGACTGGCCTGTAGTTCCCAGGATCCTCCTTCTTCCCTTTTTTAAAGATTGGCACTACATTAGCCTTTTTCCAGTCATCCGGGACTTCCCCCGTTCGCCACGAGTTTTCAAAGATAATGGCCAATGGCTCTGCAATCACAGCCGCCAATTCCTTCAGCACTCTCGGATGCAACTCGTCCGGCCCCATGGACTTGTGCACGTCCAGCTTTTCTAAATAGTCCCTAACCACCTCTATCTCCACAGAGGGCTGGCCATCTCTTCCCCATTTTGTGATGCCCAGCGCAGCAGTCTGGGAGCTGACCTTGTTAGTGAAAACAGAGGCAAAAAAAGCATTGAGTACATTAGCTTTTTCCACATCCTCTGTCACTAGGTTGCCTCCCTCATTCAGTAAGGGGCCCACACTTTCCTTGGCTTTCTTCTTGTTGCCAACATACCTGAAGAAACCCTTCTTGTTATTCTTGACATCTCTTGCTAGCTGCAGCTCCAGGTGCGATTTGGCCCTCCTGATATCTTTCCTACATGCCCGAGCAATATTTTTATACTCTTCCCTGGTCATATGTCCAACCTTCCACTTCTTGTAAGCTTCTTTTTTATGTTTAAGATCCACTAGGATTTCACCATTAAGCCAAGCTGGTCGCCTGCCATATTTACTATTCTTTCGACTCATCGGGATGGTTTGTCCCTGTAACCTCAACAGGGATTCCTTGAAATACAGCCAGCTCTCCTGGACTCCCTTCCCCTTCATGTTAGTCCCCCAGGGGATCCTGGCCATCTGTTCCCTGAGGGAGTCAAAGTCTGCTTTCCTGAAGTCCAGGGTCCGTATCCTGCTGCTTACCTTTCTTCCCTGCGTCAGGATCCTGAACTCAACCAACTCATGGTCACTGCCTCCCAGATTCCCATCCACTTTTGCTTCCCCCACTAATTCTACCCGGTTTGTGAGCAGCAGGTCAAGAAAAGCGCCCCCCCTAGTTGGCTCCCCTAGCACTTGCACCAGGAAATTGTCCCCTACGCTTTCCAAAAACTTCCTGGATTGTCTATGCACCGCTGTATTGCTCTCCCAGCAGATATCAGGAAAATTAAAGTCACCCATGAGAATCAGGGCATGCGATCTAGTAGCTTCCGTGAGTTGCCGGAAGAAAGCCTCATCCACGTCATCCCCCTGGTCTGGTGGTCTATAGCAGACTCCCACCACTACATCACTCTTGTTGCACACACTTCTAAACTTAATCCAGAGACACTCAGGTTTTTCCACAGTTTCGTACCGGAGCTCTGAGCAGTCATACTGCTCCCTTACATACAGTGCTACTCCCCCACCTTTTCTGCCCTGCCTGTCCTTCCTGAACAGTTTATAACCATCCATGACTGTACTCCAGTCATGTGAGTTATCCCACCAAGTCTCTGTTATTCCAATCACGTCATAGTTCCTTGACATCACCAGGACCTCCAGTTCTCCCTGCTTGTTTCCAAGGCTTTGTGCATTTGTATATAAGCACTTGAGATTACCTGTTGATCGCCCCTCATTCCCAGTATGAGGCAGGAGCCCTCCCC
The DNA here is from genome assembly GCF_015237465.2 of Chelonia mydas. Lineage (NCBI taxonomy): Eukaryota > Metazoa > Chordata > Testudines > Cheloniidae > Chelonia > Chelonia mydas. The sequence goes on from NC_051252.2 coordinate 19,151,953, forward strand.
TCACAGACATTCCTGCCTGTGCTTCCTCCCGGTATCCCGCTTTCCCACTTACCTCAGGGCTTTGGTCTCCTTCCCCCGGTAGTCATAGAGTTCAAGGGCAGAAGGGGCCACCTGATCATCTAGTCTGATCTCCTGCATCACAGCCACCAACCCCACTCAACACCCCCACACTAAACACAACCATTGAAAATGAGACCAAAGTATTACAACTCACAGGAGACTACACGATTTTGTGCCACAGGGAGAGTCTTAGAGGGACTTGAGGTGCACCAGTGCTTGAGACCCTTGCAATGACAGGGAAATGATTAAATGAGATATACCCAGATAATGCTGGCAAATGACCTGCACCCACTTGCTGCAAAGGAAGCCAAACCCTTCCACCCACCCTCACCCCCAAGGTCACTGCCAATCTGATCTGGGGGAAACGTCCTTCTCAACTCCACATATAGCTGTAGTTTGGCCAGGCTATACCAGGCATGATAGGACAACAAAATCTGGGAGCTCGTTTGATGTATAGTGTAATGATGCCAAATGTGTATTGGGATAAGTTGTCAATATGGAATGGGAGAAGTCTGTCTCATTCATATAAAATTCTACATCATTAAGGTAATAAAATGAAAATAGGTGGGTTTTTTTTTTGTTTTTGTTTTTAGGTATTTTGGCCATTTAAAACATTGTAGTTTTATACTGTGCAATGATTTAAATAGACTGTTCGGTGCACCTCACTGCAAGATCTCTCAATTACAAATTACCAGTACAGCGTTGTCATGTCAAATTCTTCCTGTGTTTTTATATTTCTGAAGTCTTATCTCTCCTGTTGGCTTCCTCTCAGTAAAAAGCCCAGTCTTCAACATGTTAACATTAACAAACAAAGGGAAAAGCAACGAAGTTTTGCTCTCAGCAACATTTCTTTTGGTTCCATTTTCATGATCCCACGTGGGTATTCTTTTGGTTATGAAGTAAATCTGAATCAAAGGAGATATATACTTTCACCACCTCTGCTAATACTCTGCCTGCTGTTAACAGACTGCTCTCCAGCCATGGAACACTGCAGTGCCAGTTTTGGTTATTACACCATGATAAGGGTCATGTCTACACACATCTTTAAACTGAGTTTGGGAACAGTGTTTTAAACATATTATGTGCTCATGTTATAACTGGTTCATCTGTGACTGTGGTAAGCACCAATGACAGCAGGGTTGTTTAATATTGAGATCCCACTTTACCTTACTATCACCTGTAAAATATAAAAGTTTTAAAAATATAAAATAAAACTGTAAAATATAAAAGCATATGTCAAAAGAGAGAGAATTTGTCAGTGTTACACATTTAAGGCCTGAACAATAGACTTCCTTTCTGTCTCAAGTGTCTGCATCCTTTATGTTGCTGGGGGACTCAGAGCAAGCCAATGGAGCTCCAGGGGAGGGTGGAACCGGGTGCAGTGGGCTTGCCCAGCCTAGCTGGAAGATGAACTGATTAAATATATCCCCTTGTCATCTTCCATAGTTAGGGCTTGTTGTGAAATTGGACCTATAATTTGTGCCCGCTTGGGATTTAACAGTGGAGGAAAGTAAGTTAAGTTGTTTTTAATAATGAATGTTATAAACAGGTGCAAGAGAACCAGACAGACTAAATTATTCCAAACAAAAAGGCCTACTAATATGGTTCAAGGACTGTTTTGAGGTTAGATTTAATAAATAAATAAAAATTTAGGAACAGAATTAGATATGCCACGTTTGGCTTTTTGGAAATGGGTTTAATTAGTAACCAAACTAATAAGGGGATAAGCCATTCCACCCACCATTCTCTTTGTGGGTCCTTTTTTTTTTTTTTTTTTTTGTAATTTTTTTTTTTGTAATGAAACTCTTTCCCAGTTGAATTTTGCATGGCCTGAGGATCCTTTGCAAATTTTCAGAGAGCTCCATTGTCAAACCCTTCCATGATTAAAAAAGAAAAACTGATCCACTAGTGTTCTGCCATTCACAAAATACATGGGTCTCAATGTATACGGCTCTTACATTTGGGCTGTGACCTTCAGGATGCCCCTGCAAGCAGCCTCCTGCCTAGATTTCCTCCTTCTGGAGTCCTGGTAACTCCATGCAAGCGTTCAGACTACAAATAGTCCGTTGCAGGGTTAATTTATTACAAAAGTCCCACAACCATAGTTCAGATTTCCCCAGGTACAGTCCAAATCTTCCCAGGAGTCCACCAACACACCAAATAAAGCGCTGGTATCTCACCCTACACAGGCTCTCAGGCTCTTGGCATCTCTTGCCAGACCTCACTCCAGACTCAGCTCTGGTGTCTTTCACCATGCCTCATCCTAGCTTCCCTAACTGGGCTGCTTCTCCATCCTGTTTCATTAGCAGGCATGGCTCAAGCTCACGCCTGGAAACCTCAGCAGGCTCACCCCTTCATCAGTCCCCATCTTTCAGCTCTCTCTGGCCCTGTGGCTGCAGTTCTCGCCTCTCAAAGAGCTAGCAGGCTTCTTCCTCTGCTGCTCTCCATCTTCAGTTCTCTCTGTGTTCTGAACTCTCTTTTGCCTTTTGGCTATCTGCTAGGAACAACCCCACCCTCCTTATTACTCCAAACTTCATTTAAGGTCCCGCTACCTTGTTACGGGCTGGCAAATCTGAAAAAGGGAGAGAACAGTTTTGACCAACAGTGCAAAGAGTTAGAAACAGTTTACACATTTCTTTGCTATGCTGTTGCCTAAAACAGGAAGGTCTGTTGTGAACTTATTGTGTGCCATTCATTACAGCTACTTCTGGACTAAACAGTACTCCTGGCCTTCTACAGAGGTGTAAATTCATATCCATTCAATTTAAACACATACATCTTTCATCTATGTTATAGATCCAAATATGAAATCTACCTACTTAGCATATCATGAAGATTTGTGAAATTTCCAAGAGTGCAGTCTTGAGGACCAGAAAACCCTGAATGGATTATGCTCACTATTATGCCATACACAATTATCTTATCTGTGATAGGCTCTAACGTTGGAAAGGGCCTCAGTGGGTATGTCTACCCTGCAATTAAACACCCACGGCTGGCCCGTGTCAGCTGACTTGGGCTTGCAGGGCTGATTAATTGTGGTGTAGATGTTGAGCTTGGGTTCTGGGACCCCATGAGAGGGGAGGATCCCAGAGCCCAGACTCCAGCCCGAGCCCAAACATCTACACTGCCATTAAACAGCCCTGTGAGCTCAAGCCCTGTGAGCCTGCCACAGGCCAACCTTGGGTGTTTAATTGCAGGGTAGACACACCCAATGTGTCCTTTGTTTTTCACCTACAACTAATTGAAGGATCGACCAGGTAGTTAGGTCTTTAATATTGTGAACTGAATTCCATTTACTTACTAGCACTAAACTAGGCTTGCAGATCTGGAGGCTCCTTCCCAGACTCTGACCCAGTATGGATGATGGTATTCACTTACCTGTTTGCACTGGACAGTAAACGTAACTGATGGGCTCTACGAGCAAGAGTAGCTGAAGATCCACAGACCTGACATAGTTATTTGATACAGAGCCTAAAGGAGGACCAAGGTCAGAGCCATCCCTGCTGCATGCTTTAAAATGGTGCATCACACACTTCCTGTGTTTGCCTTGCTCTGGTAAGTGCTATAAAGTGGGTGTGCTTTTACCTTTCTACCTTTCCCTTTGACATTAACCATAAATAGCCTTTGTGTTCAGACAGTGGAATGCAGCCTGGAGCTCAGGGAAAGGAGTGAAGGGTCTGCACCTTTTCAGGGTTACTCAGAATCTACCCCCCCCCCCATGTTCTGTGATTGCTATGGCTGTGTGGATGTGTATGAGCCACTGAGGCTGCAATATTGCCTTATATATGTCCAGCCCCCCCGCCCCCCCCCCAAAAAAAGACTAAGCTCATACTAGGTTGGGGAATCCGAAAAAGTCACAAAAGCATTTAAATATATTGAATTAAATATTGACTGTGTTTGCTAGAAGTAGCCCCAGAGACCTCGCCCCGCATCAAAATCTGTAATGATAAAAATGCAGATTACAGGCTGTTTATACCTTTGAGATCTGCAGAAATTTCTCCCCATCTCCCACCCTCCTGAGTGTAGAATTTAGCCTTATGAATCGGAAGGGAGGCTAAGTGCATCCTGACCCTTGGAATGCAGAACAAGTTTGATGTGTCTCTGGTATTTAATTTTTAACAAGTTCCCCAAGCTAATCTGTGCAAATGTCAGATTTATAGTTGTCCACATCTTCTGCAGATTGATTAACCCCCTAATGTTGGCTGAAGTAGAGAATCTGACCAAAATGCAGTTCAGAAGCACTGGGCCAGAACCTCAGCTGGCGTTAGTTGGTATAGACCCATTGATTTCAATGGAGTTACAGATCTGGACCATTATTTTTAAATGCATTGTATTGGACTAATTTTCTCTTTTCCCTTCTTTCATATTTTCTTTATTTTGACATTTATAAGAACTTCAGAAATCTGAAGAGTTTATACAGTACTCTCTTATGTGACACGAAGAAAAAAATTTAAAATGTTTCTCCTCCCTTGCGCCCCTCCCCGCAAGCAATCAATCTCCATCAAATACATCATCAGCTCATGTTTTAATTTACCCATCGCGAATTTCCACTAGCCAAAGTTTACAGGGTCAAACAGTGTCTCAACAGCCTGGTCTCCTTTACGCACTGGCAGATGGCAAGCTTTAATATTTCATGGGAATACACTTCCAGTTTCCTTGGGACAGATTGTGAATCCCTTATACACATGAGCATTAATTTATACAAGTAAACCCACTGATTTTATTGGGATGACTCATTTGACTAGCTCTGACTCATGGGATGACTCATCTAAGCAATATGCCCGTCAGAGACCCGAGGCACATACTCAAAGTGGCCAGCCCGTCCCACAGTTCGTACCTCCACAGCTACACTCTATTTTTAGCAGGTAGTGTGGATAGGTCTCAAGCTGGGAATCACACACCCCGATCCACGTTTAGACCTACCCTAGAGGGCTCACAATATGGCCCTTCATAAACTGTTTCCACCAAAGGTGACTTTGCACCATTGGTGACTTACAGCTGGCCCCTTCCCCCCCCCCCCCCCCCCAAAAAAAAACCAATCTATTTTGGGAGTAAATTTTGACGTTGTCATTTCAAAGTGTTCAAAATAGAGCTGTTTGTTTGTTTGTTTTGTTTCTCTTTTGTTTTTAAACAACAAAATGGGTTTCAAAATTATTTACTTGTACTTTTTGTTACTAAATTATAGAATAATTACTATAACATGTGGATATCAAAGAGCACTGCATTAGGACTCAGAGGACCTGGGTTCTATTGCCAGTTCTGCCAGTGGTCTGCTGGGTGACCTTGGGCAAGATTATCTTTCTGTGCCTCAGTTTCCCATCTGTAAAATGAAGATAATGATACTGATCTTTGTAAAGTGTTTTTAGGTCCACTGATGACAAGAGCTTATAAGAACTAGTTCTTGTTATTAATTGGCAGATCCTGTAAATCCTTAGACATCTGATTGGGTCTGATTATTCACATGAGAAAGGACCACCAAAGTCAATGGGACTGCTCTTAAAAGTACTACATGTATAAGCAGAGGTTTGCAGGATCTTGCCCTGTGTGTTATTCATATTGCAACTACAGGGGAAAAAAGCAGTATCCACTTCCTCGAAGTAAACAATAAAAAAATAGGAGGAAAGGGACTTTGGAAACTTGATCTGCTTTTGACAGGCAGACATATGATAGAATTTAGAAATCATATAACTATGGTGGATTCAGCACTGCTCCGTGCTGTTCATTGGTTATCTGAAAAGCTTTCTTTTGGCCAGAATGAAGGCCTAAGCTTAAACTAACTTGCATGCATGATTCAAACCTAAAAGCTAACCAACCTTACAAAACCCATTAAAAAAGCTATCAGCACTAAGATAGAAATGGAAAGCTGATCTATGGGAAGTGGTTCCTTGTAACCTCCTTGACCCAGCCTTGCTTTGAATGATACCCATGTGATTTGCATCAATATTTTGGAGAGACAAGAAGACTAAGGGAATGTCCTGTGCATTAGGAAGAGTGATAGCCAAACAGTGCTAAAAATCAGAGTATATTTCTGTCTAGTTATTTAAAGTTTAAAAGTTCAAAAGGGCATAAGATTTTGTATTAGAAAATCAATGGTAAGTGTTGTGTGCATAACACCATCCTTTTCTCTTAGTCTCCCCACACAAATTGTACAGGAGTGTTGGGGTCCATGATGATTGAAAATGTTGTTGGTTATATTTGTTCTTAGTCTTCCTTATGTCTAAAAGATTAGGTAGTAAATTACAACTGCTCTGCTGCTCTGTTGCCTTTCAATTAATATTTTAAATTTGTGTTTCCACATTTTAATTTTCAGCCGGAAGGTTTAATAAGATAACTTTTACAATGGGATTAGCTTCAGCTTGTGGCTGTGGACCTAATCCATTTCAGGTAGACATGCAAATTCAGCATGGGCTGCACCTTCGGCTGTTGAGTGACAAGCGAGTATCAGCTAATGCATCTGCACTAAGGTCTACTACTTTCATGTGGATCAAAGCAATAACCTGGGCTAGGGATGGAATTCTGACCCCACTGACATCAACAAGAACCAATATATCGCCAAAAAATATAACCACCACCATTTTCAGTCATCATGAACCCCAACACTCCGGTACAATGCCATTGACTTTAGTGGGGCCAGGATTTCACCCTCTTTTCAGCCAAGTGAAAAGGTTTCTTTGTATTCTGCTTCTTCCATTTATACTTCCATCTTTTCCAGCTTTCACAAGCAGCTCTTTTTTCATTATGGAGATGGGTGTCAAAATCTCCAAATCAAACCAAACATCCAAACACCTACTAACATCTTTTAAAATTACATATTGCAAGCTGATTCAGAATCTGATTGACTATCAGTCTGAATTTTTCACTCGACTTTAGTGTCTGAGTACAAGCAAAGCACCCTGAACAGGCTCTGAATTTTGCAGCTGAGGTCCAACTATAATTCTACTTAGCCTGTCATCATGTAGGATAAAAATTACTACCTTTTCCTCTCAGATTTCCCTCTGTTTTGTATAGGTCCCAGCTGCTGGGACATCACTTTAGGGAAGCTGTTTAGGCTGCTCTCCTTTACACAGGAACCAGCCTGATCCTAGGAACCCTGGGAGTGGGGAATGGAAACATGATGCAATGGTTATTTAGGGCCAATCTTCTCCTTCCCAGTCCCTTAGCTCCATCCAGTCCTTTGCTGGGTGAAGTTTGGCTGGACCAGAGAATCTACCCCACAGACTTTAAATTTATTTTATTACCAGTGTCTAATATTTCTGATTTAGTTATAGTGTCTGATTATTCTCTCATTCACCTGTCTAAATCAGGAGAAAATCCACTGGAACGACTTTGGTGAAAGGAAAGCCAAGCAATATTCTCAACTTCATGCTTGTAGGTTTCCATTCTAGATTGGAATGAAATGAAACGAAATGAAACACTGACTCCAACCCCACTGCTGCACATTGGGGAAGCTTGGATTTGGATATGACTTTTGTGACTCAGGTTCATATCTGTTTTGTACGAAGAATATCTCTGATTATAAATAATTATGCAATGGGAGAATACAAGCTTAATGTTGTTCCTACTTTTACTGCTTCCTACCTGTGTTCATAATAACCTGTGGTCAAATCTGTTGCCAAACCTTTGTTACTTTGCTATCAGAGTAACCAAGGAACAAATATAATTTCCAGAGCTTCCACCATCCAGGGGTCTGAAGGAACTTTGATAAATAGACTGTTTATGCCTACCACATTAGCCCTGTGAAGTAAGGAATTGTCATTTTACAGATGAGATGCTGAGAGGGTAAGTTACAAAGGCCATACACCAAGTTTGTGGCACAGATGGATATGAAATTTGGATCTGCTGACCCCCAGTTAGACCACACTCCTTGGAATTATTAAAAATTAAAGAAAGGAAATGAACTGCAAATTCTGTATCCCCACCAACCATGTCAGTTTATTTTCTTTTAAAATCAGTTATTTTCTCTCCACTTTGCCTTATGAGTGTTAGAAGGATAAAAAAATAAAGCTTACAGTTGCACATCAATTTCTGTGGTCCCGATATTGCCAGCCTTAACCCATTTACCCAATTGCTCCATTTACAAGCCCTTAGAGGCAAGTTGCAAGTGTACGGACAATATAAATATTTTGATCACATTTTTACTCCATTAATTTCTACTTTTAGTGACCACATTTCTTGTTTCATATCCTCCTTTGTCAAAAGACATAGCTCTGCTTTTGAAAACTATGGGAAAAGTCAACCTAAATTGCTGGGATTTTATGCTGTTTCATAACCTAAATTTCGTTGAAAAATGCTATTCAGACGTCTAATAATTGTGTCAATTAAGTCTTTTGTTGCTCGACATTCTATATGGTGGGCAGTTTTGTAGTCTTTTTCAGTGCACCCTGGTAATGCCTGTACATTTAACAGTGTTACTTTACAGAGACTTCTGATCTGCTAGGCTTCCCTTGGTGTTAATGCCAGACAAAAGTAGTGGACCTCTGAAATCATTCTAAAAAGAGATGCAATATCAGCTAGTAAATCTCCTAGGTCCTCTTGCTGATTGCAGTACAGGGATTTCTGATGAGCAGCATCAGATATTGGATAATCACAGGGATAAATTACCATTGTCAAGTATTGGTAGCAGATTCTCCTGTGCATGTGCAGCATATAATAAAAAATAAAGTCTTTGATATGGGACCATGTGTTCAGTGCAAAATGGTCCCTTAATTTAAGATTTTATAAATTCTTTAAGCTGTTGAAGATACTGGACACAGTGGAAGTGGATTGTGTGTATATATTAAGGTAGAACCTGACCCTTGATTTCTCTAACCTTGTTACCCATTGATTATTTCCCCCTCCTCACTTCCTTTTCTTGTGTCATTATCTCTATTACTTCATCTCTTTCCTGCAAAACCCTCTTCTATCCCCTCCTTTCTTCGTCATGGTGGACATCCTCACCCTCCCAGCATCTCTGCTTCATCTTTGACTCAACCCTCCGCTGACCAACACATCCAGACTGTTATTGAATTTTGCTATTTCTTCATCCCCAGTATCACATAGATCCAACCTTTTTGTGTCTGCCCATACTGCCAAAACCCCTGTCCAAGCCTTGATCATGGCATGTCCTGAATACTGTAATCTCCATGTCTCTGTCTTCTCCAACCTCACCCCTTTCAATTCTATTCAAAATTCTGCTGCTAAAATAATCTTCTTGGGTCCTTGCTCTGACTACGTCACTGTTCTCTGTAAGTCCCTCTACTGGCTCCCCTTCTTCCACTCAATCACACACAAACTTCTTGTCCTTATTTCAAAGCCATTTGCAGTTTAGCCCCACCCTACTTATATGACCTTTAATCTCATCACAAGGGAAACTCCCACCTTTGCTCGGCCAGTGATGCCAGCACTGATCGGCTGATTCTGCATTTCGGTGACAAGCACTTTTGCTCTCTCCCATTATGCTCCTTTTGTGTGGGGAAAAAGTCTCAGCCCAAATCTATAAAGCCACCCTATTAGCCTCTTGCTAGTCTCTCCTCTTCCCTAATGTAAATAGTAAAGTGCAACCTCATGACAGCTAGGCAGGTGGCAAGCTGTGATTTTTCTCTCTCCCACACCAGTTCTACATCAGTGTAATTCCACTGACTTCAGTAGCGTTGCCCTTGATTTTAAGTGAGAAGACAAAGAAGCCTTTAAACTCTCACTATTCACCAAGCTAATTGTTCAGAGCACAGGATGGGTCGGACAAGATACAGGATAGGTCTTTCATGATTCCTGCAGGCTACCGTTCTATGGCCCGAAATATGAGATTTCATTATCCATGTCACTACTGTAGCTTCTAGATTGGCAAATGTTGGTAATAGCATACCATATAGACTTTCATTTAAATTCAGCCTTCATATTTGCCACAATGATCTTTTGTGATAGTGAATTTGAAAGGTAAAATAATGTTGCAGTATGCCGTCTGATTGGGCCATTCTGATGCAGAAGGAGACAGAGCTACATAGCCAGACCTGTGTTCCACAGGTCACTGGGGGTCCTGGAGAATTGAATGTGGACTCAGTGCTATTTGCTGCTTGGAGGTTTACCCTAGCTTCCTTGGCAGGCAGTGCAGGAGAGTGTTTTTACAGAGATCTCCACCCTGACTCCTCCCTGCTGTGGACTTTACTGTAAGAGGCATTGATCTGGGCCATTAGACCTCAATTTACTCACTTTAATCTCATCCAAGTAATTCCTTCTTGTATCACGGAGCAGGGTATAAAAGAACAGCTTTCTAACTCTTCTCCTTACCGAGTAGAATAGCCCTAATCTTTGCTATTTCTCATTGGATGCAAAACACAGCAGATCACTAAGCATTTTCTGGACATTTCAATCTCATTGACATTTCTTCTGCAGTGAGGTAACCAGAGCTGGATACAACAACCTCTATTGTTTTAAAACCAAATGTCATATTTTCTGCATTATTTGTAGAGCTGGGAAAATTTTCTGTCAAACTGTTTTTTTTCCAGCAGAAAATGACCTTTTTGATAAAACAGATTTTTTTTCCACGGCGGCGGGGTGGGGAGATCTACAGTTTTTGATTTTGGGTCTTTTGATCTTTTGATGAAAACCTGAAAAATTATAATGAAGAGACCAGCTGTGTCCTGTGTTAATGTTATGTTATTAATAAATTAACAGTTATTTATATTTGCCATATTAAGCCAGATATTTACAGTCCTCCAAAACTGTTAACACTGCTGTGGGACTGAGGTTCTTTCTTTCTTTCTTTCTTTCTTTCTTTCTTTCTTTCTTATAAATGATCATGACTTAAACGCCACCACCACCACCACTCCCCTTTTTGATGATAACTATAAATGATTTGTGTTCATTTCTATCTCAGCAGCCAGGAATCACTTTGATGATATCTCTCTTACAACATTTTTCCAGTGTGGATTGTGGCTGGACCCCTACTAGAATAACAATTTGCTACAAAATGTCTATAAATCCTTAAGGCCTTGTCATATTAGAGAGAACTTAGCTGCACAATATCGGCAAAAAGATGCAGAATCATTGATTAAAAAAATAAATAAGAACCAGTGGGTGGTCTAAATTGATATTGACAACCCAACAATGCAAACTATCTCTACCTGATTACATTGGCTGAAACCCCTATAGACACTTTGATGCAAGCTAATGGCTTTTGTCACGTTACAATAATTTTGAAGTGTATCATTTCTGAGTATCTCATGTATTAGTTTCTTTTGTGCATGTGGGATGGGACTGGATGTCCCAGAAGCTATAATTCATGTTTTAGCTGCAGGCCTCTTAAAGATGTAGAGATTTCTTTGTCCAAAAAACAGAAACAGGGACTGTAGATAACATGATTTTACCATTGTAATGTATTTAATGTCAACCATTAAAAAAAGAACTACCTTGGAATTCAAATCATGTTTTTTGGAGGGAGGAGGATAGAAAAAGAAGGAATAGAAGAGGCGAATGGAAAGAGAATATCTAAGATTATAGATTTACAAAGCAACAGGAATATCTAGTCCACCAAAATCAATTGCAAAGCACCAATATGATTTAATCATAGTCAATTATTATCCGTGTAACTTTGTGGTCCTGATTTTGTTATTTCTATGCTGGTATGAACAGGATTAATCCAGTGGGAATTGGGTTTGTTAATAAGCAGGTTCTTATGGCTTTGCATATTTAATTGGGAATTTACCTGCCAAAGGGGGAAAGGGATTTACATTATTCATTGAGAGTTTAAAAAGTATATTTATAGGAGCGCTCTTTGTAGCGTGCTGATACTATTTGATCCTAATTGACAAAATCTCCGTATTTATTTTTTTATAACCAAGACTCATCCGCACTTGTTTAATGTCTTACATTTTTTGTTATAGGAGTTGGTTTTTGTCACATTTTGATATCACTTGAAAATTTCACTTTGAATTTAAATTAAATGTTCATGCAAAGTTCTCAAACTTGAATAAACTGAATTGTCACGCAAAGTGATAAACTCCTATAAACTTTCAATGGGATTTATGAGGTTAGGCAGCTGCAGCCTTCTGTATTATTGCTTGATGGAAGGCGAATTTCATATTTCAGATACATTTTAGTGTTGCGGCTATTCCTCTCATGGCTGTCTACGGTATCCTATGCAGTGTGGCTTTTAATAAAGATAAGCAGAAAAATAAACCATAGAATGAATCTCTTTAACACCTTTACAATAACCATAATAAACTGGGCTGATAAAAATGTGACAGCAATTCTAGCATTTAAACATAGTAAAATAGACCCTATTTTGCTTTGAATTGCAATGCAACATTCAAATCAAAACAAAAACGTATGTGAACTGAGATCAGTACAACAGACACTTCTATGACAATTTTAAAAAGGTTCTTATATTGCTGTTCCTGCTGTTGAAATGGAGCAAGATGGGGCTTGGAAAAGTTATGATTATCATCGTTTTACAGTTTCCCAAGGATTACTGTGGTGTTTAGTTTAACAGGAACACTGGATCAGGTGTTAGAAGAACCATTCAAAGAATCTATACACAAGCATTTATGGACAAATCTTAAACCTATCAACCAGATAACAGGCTGGATGTTGGGGAGGAGAGGCAGGGAGGAGGAACTTCCCACTGTGCCATGGAGTTGCTTTTGCTAACTCCTTCTGTCACCCTCCCCTAGTGGAGGACACCATCTTCCCCACACACATGCACATACATTCTCACTGCCACCCGGGAAGCCCTCCCACACTTTCACACCAGCCTCCCCTACCCCAAGAAACCCTACCTCCCCCACGCACAGAAGATTCACAGTGGTTCCTTTGCTAAGGGTATCTCTGAATGTGAGCTGTAGCTCACAAAAGCTTATGCTCAAATAAATTTGTTAGTCTCTAAGGTGCCACAAGTACTCCTTTTCTTTTTTCTGAATGGGTGAGAGGATTATAGGTGAACTGTAATAGGATTTGGACAAACACTGTGAAGATTTCCTCAAACTTAATAAGCAATTTGCTGTGACTGTGAATTTGTGGCCCTTTTATGTGTCGCTGAGTATTTCAATGATTAAGTTAACTGACAGGAAACATTGTGGAAACACTTAATTTTAACTGAATGCTGCAGAATACTCATGGCAGGTCAGTTTAAAATGTGTATTCACGCCAGAAACCTGGATGTACATTATACATATCCAGTCAGGTAATGAATAATTACAGTGTGACCGACTCATCCCATTCAACCACAACAAGTTTTACAATCTCATATACTCCCAATGCTGAGTTTGCAAATAAAGTACAGACCAAGATATTTTAAGAATTATTGGGATGATATTTATTGAAAATATATAAATAGAAACTTGTGATCCGGATGGCCCATTCATGGACAGCAAAAGAGGCAAAATATGTTGCATAAGTTGGTTATGAATTATTCCCAGATATATTCATAGTTCAATTACTAATTTTTAATATACATACATAGAATTATAAAAGGTTCAAATGACTTTGTTTTAAAGAAGACAAAAAAGTGAGTGTGTGAGACAACAAGGGGCACAACAGAGTCCAGTGCTGGGGTGTTGGTTGTCTTCTCTTCCCTTAGTTTTGTTTTAATGGGATCATAATCCTACTCTTTTTTTCCCTTCTCTTTTCTTATGCTCTCTACCACCATCTTGCCCTCTTTCATCACACATACATATTACTAACCCCCTCCTCCTCTTCAGACCTCTCACCAACCCACTTTCCTATGTTCTTTCTCAACTAATTAGGAAAACCATTGCTACAAAAAAGACAATTTTTGGTCTCTTATTTTACCAATTAGCTATGGCTTCCCTCGTCAAATTCCTTGTGCTGTAAGTGTGTGTACAGTGCCTGGGTATAAGTGATCACTTTATAAAAAGATATCCCAGTCAGAACTGACCCGTTAACATTAACACCCCTTTCTCCCTTCTATGACACAATGATTTTGTTTTTTGCTCTATGCAGAGTAGTTTAGTTGGTGTGAACTGATTTGTTCTGAGGGTCAGAACAAGTGAAACTGAAACGGTAAAATTCTTTTTTTTCCCCTCATGAAGAACATGACGGAATGCATTAGGACTTGATGGTTTCTCTTGTGTTGTGAATCTCTTCTACAGCCCTGGTGAATGCTACCAATCATTTCCCCTTCTTCCTGTCAGCATTTCTTCCTGCTGCAATCATAGTTCTGTCACTCTTGCAGAGCACTATATATAATTTTGCTAAGATTATTTTATCATCCTTGCTGGCCTTATTGAGCCACTATTGCACTAAAGAAAGGAAATTCATGTTGAAACAAGTCAACACTGTTTATAAATGTCGTAAAGATATGGAAGTTAACTCTTCAACTGGGACAGTAATTATTGTTAGCTAGCAAGGGCTGAATCTTACATGCTTCTGAAGTTCAGTTCACGTAAGGATCCAAGCGTGATTACTTATTAACAGCATATATGAATGATCTAAACTTTCTGAAGCTACCTCTCTTCTTTCCGCTCCATCCCCCCACCCCCACTGTAGTGGCACTTCGTTGCAGTGGCACTCCCTCCCTCGACAGGACCTAAATCTATCTATCTCCTGCCCTTGCGCCCCCTGTCCTCATCCTGAGTTTCTTCTCTTGGGTTTCTCTGTCACACCAAGTTAGGGTAAAACAGCTAGAAAAGGGTTACGTGATCTGCTGTTACATGATTCAACAGGGTATTTAAGGGGAAAATGTGTCTTCTTTCTGGGGGCTGAGAGAGGCCAGGGGAAAGCCTGTGGGGGCTGCAGCCTGTGTTGGTCAGAGGAATTGCTTTGTTTTGATGTTACTTGTGTGTTTTTTGTGTTTTGAACAATAAACTGCCCTGAGTCAAAGTCCTAAAACAGACTTGTCTGTGGCACTGGTTCCTTCCTGGGCTGGTGAGAAAACCCCCCATCTTATACTTGGATAGCCCCCTTCCTCTCCTCTGGGCAGCTGTATCAATGGCAGGTTAGGCTTCAAGTAATTCTGTCCTGTGACCATTAACATGGCTTCCATTAGGCAGGCCCAAAGACCTCACTCCAACATTGTGGTAGCTTTGGAAGTGGATGGATGCTTCCTTAGCTCAATCGTTGTTCTTCAGGGAGGCCTCAAGCCTTTTTCTCTGTACTAAGCTGAATTCCATGTGCTGTTGGGATATATACCTAAGAGCATATGATACTTTACTTGAACATTTGGCTCTCTGGAGAACCACAACTGTCAGAAGTGCTAGGTCTCTCAACAAAACTAGGGAAAGGTAAGACGGGCATTTAGAGAGCTCACAGGAAGGCTGGCAGTACCTAGCAGTAAAGGCCATGCTATAGAGATACTGTCTAGTTATGTCTACAGAGATTGTATTTTTCTTGTGTAGAGAAGGAATGATCTGTGCATTGGAACTTTGAATTGCTGCAGCTCTTACACTGTAAAAATGAATCAGGAGCAGAGGAATTAAAGAAGCGGTCAGTTCTGATTCTGTGCATATCAATGACTCCTGTCAGCAGAACACAAATTTTATACAAGAGAATAAGTTTAGAGTCCAAAGAACAGTAGGATGATGCAGTATGGGCTTCATGCTACTCACTTTCCACAAGGCTCTTATCTCTTCCTGTTTGAAAGTGCAAATGTCTAACTTCTGAATGCTTCACAGAAATACGGCAGGGTCGGAATACTGAGTACAACTTGAAATGTAATTTCTCATTTTGTACCCTCGTACAGGGAAAACCAGCTGATCTCTCTCGACAAAATAGGTAGGGTGTGTGTACACCTGCACATATCTGATATAAAAATAGGAGATTTTTTTTTCACCTTAGAAGATTAAGGTCAATAATGGGGGTGCAGGAGAAACCAACCAAATTTAAGTAAAATATTTCCAACTTTGACTCTTATATTTATTCAGGTCCTTGGCCATTCCCTGATGGAAATCAGATTTGTTTATTCTGTGTACAATCAGGACAATTGCTTTTTCCCTTGCTGTGAGCAGGACACATTCATCAAATCAGGACAGTCTTGATTACCTCTAGACAGATGGCAACCCCAATTTGCAGCTCTGTATGCCACTATGAAACATGTTTTTTTTTCTAGACCCCAGTAAACTGATTGCATTCAGCAATAATGCTACCATTTCTAGTGTTAAATCCTTCACTGATTGAGCTATTAGTAGCAGTAATACTGCCCACAGAATCTGAAATCATTTACAATTTTGAAAAGGTTCATTTCCATCAAGACTAATTTGTGTTCAGCGATTCGTGTCCTTTTTGTTTAATTGCAATTAATATTAAAATTCTTATTATGACTTCCATGGATTGTTGCAATAGCATCTACAATATGGTAGGCACTTTCCAAACATATAAGAAATTCCGTGTCTCAAAGAGCGTACAGTCTTAAAGACAAGTTAACAGAGGGTGGGGGTGGCTTCAAAAGGATACAGCACACACAACCAGAATAGTCAGGGTGCTGCCTTACACAGCTAGTTCCACTTTCTGTATTGTTCTTTATGTGCACAATTTGGGAATTATTAGCTTCTTATAGTTGTGGCAGAAAAAGTGGGTCTTGCAGAGGGATTTGAACGATCCCAAGATAGTGGCCAGATGTATCCGCTCAGGGGGAGCATTCCATGCAGAGCATATACTAGGGAAAAAAGTACAAAGATGGTTCTGGAAGAATAAGATAGAGAGGGCAAAGAAAGCTGTCATCATAGACAGAATGGAATAGATTAGGAGGATGAGGCAAAAAAAAGACAAGAGGCAATACTCTGGTAGGTGTAGAGATGGGAAGAGAATGTCCATTTGTTTAAGATGGAAAATTAAACTTAAATTGGATGCAGTGGACAAGGGGAAACCAGTGAAAGGAATCAGGGAGGCTAGGTGATGTGGACAGATCAACAAGCAAGGAAGAGGATATTGACAGCTGTATTTATATGCATTGGATGTGATGTGGGTATCAGGGCAGCCACAGAGGAGGAGGTTGTAGCAAACAATGTAGGAGACAGGGGCCCGGAAAAGAGCTTTAGTAGTCTGTACAGAGAAAAGGTCAGATTTGTGGCACTTTTAGTTAGCTGACTGCTGTACATCCTTATCACTAATTAATAGTGGGCCTGATGCTCCCTTCCACCTCTACAAATGGAGGAGACTTAAATCTAGTGGATCTCTCTTGAAGAGAATCAGAGAAAGTGGAACTATGGGGCTGCAGCATCATCCTATGTCCTAGGACCCCTTTGAGACTCCTTTCTTATATCTCTGTAGATCTTCCCTCCTTATTGTTTTGGGATTAGGCCTGGAAACAGGGCTGGACTACTCTCCACAGCATTATCTCTGGATTCCCCTGTGGATATCCAAGAGACTACATAATAGAGAGATAATGTTGCTTTAAGTATTGCCAGTGAGTCATTGTAATGGCTACTGAAGCAGCTATAATCCCAAGAGAAACTGAGACCAGTAGAGCAATATGGAGGGATCATCCCTCAAGGGAGACACCTATATAGGTGCTGGAACTAGGGGTGCTGCAGCACCCCCTGGCTTGAAGTAGTTTCCATTATAGACTGGATTTACAGTTTGGTTCAATGGCTCAGCACCCCCACTATACAAATTGTTCCAGCACCCCTGGACATCTATGCGTATGGGGTACTGGAACTTTCCTTTCTGGGGAACTGCAGGTTATAGCCACTGCCCATTTTGTGGTTATAAATAGCTCCACCAGAAACTCTTGAGTTTAACTTGGTGGAATTTCATGGTCCATATTCCTGGTCCCTCTATGAGAGGGATCAGTCTAGTGACTATGTTCTAGTCCATTTGTGTGCAATGAAAAAAAAATTTGTGTATATATAATATGTTTACTGAAAATGCTATTATTGTATCAGTCCAATAGTATTGCCACAAGGAAACAGGACTAAAAGTAGGTCCTGTTTCCAACAGTAGGCCCTCTTAATGGGGAAAAATGGCTTCACACAATTTAAAATGTTACTTTTTATATTGTGTGTGTAAAATTAGCATGAAATAACATCTGGAGAGCAATAAACTGCCTAGAGCTTGACCAATGAACTCTTACCAAATGCTTACTAGGGCCTGGCCTATACTAGAAAATTAAGTTGGCATGATACCTGAGCAGCACAGTTAAGCCAACCTAACCCACCTATGCCAATGGGAGAACTCCTCCCCTCAGTTACCAAAAAATCATTTCAGACAGATAATGGAAATAAATGGTCAGGTTTACCTGAGTAGGAGGGTGTCCTTTTGAATTTCTATCTTACCAGTCTATCTACTTACGGTCATTGTTACTGTCGGAGTAGTCTGCCTTTCAGTATTATTTTCAAAGTCAGATGTTTTGTAACTTTATTATGATTGTTCTAGAAGTGGAAGATTTAAAAAAGTGCCAGAATCTGAAAGCTCCAAGGCTTATATGAGTTATTGTGTAGACTGTCATGAAAAGGTCATGTAATATTGGTTGTTAGATAACTGTAAAGTTGACTGCCAACACTGGGGACAAATCTATACTAACATATTACACATTTCCTGATTCAATGTCTCTTAAATTCAGTCTTGTTTCACTGTTCTCTAGAAACAGATAACTGCTAAATTTGGATTAGTGTTTCATTACTAAGTAGGAAGAAGAGTAGGAAACAATGCTAAGCAGGGTAGGCCATTTGGCCCACTAGTCTCACCTCCTTTAGGTTTTATCACAACCTCATTTCCCTTCTTTGATACTCATTCCTTCCCTTCCATAATACAGCCTAGAATCTCTGACTTCATATGTGCTCTTTGCCTTGGATTGCTTCCTCCTCACCTGAAAACTCCAATGTTCTCTGCTCTGTAACAGCCTCTATCTTCTGTCATTAAAAGCTCAGATTGAAAATAGTCACCAAAAAAACACGCAAAGAGTCCTGTGGCACCTTATAGACTAACTGACGTATTGGAGCATGAGCTTTCGTGGGTGAATACCCACTCATGAAGAAACTTGCACAAGTACAGACAGATATCATCTTCCTTTCCACATGCAAACGGATGGACATCATACCAAATGAACTGAAGGTGAAAAATTCTTTGCTATCTACATATTACACAGACCACAGTGAGAGATTATGCCATACACTAAAAACGACGAAGTGGGTATTCACCCATGAAAGCTAATGCTCCAATATGTTTGTTAGTCTATAAGGTGCCACAGGACTCTTTGCCGCTTTTATAGATCCAGACTAACACAGCTACTAGCCCTCTAATGCTTAAAAAAACGTTAAATTCAGCTGATGCCTCTGAAAAGCCTCAAAGTAGATTAACATAGCAGGTTCTGAGCTTCAGAATCTAGAAACTTGAGACACCTGTTAGCATAGCACATGGAATCTTAAGTAGAGATGGCCCCAAATCCAAAATTTAGATAGGGGTGTGAAATCAGAAAGCTTCTGGGATCTTCTGATTCTTGGTTTTGGTTTGTAGTGAGAAACATGTGCAAAAACCATCTCTGGATTTGGGCCCAGCTCTAGTTTGAAGTTCTAGACCTGTATACTTTCCCATTATGGTCTGGAGGAGCTGTATTTCTCACTGTCTCTGATACTTTGACATCATTGTTCTCTTTGGGTAAAAGCCTGTGGGCCTTATGCAGGCAGAACTCCCATTAACAAGGACTGAGTATGAATTGCAGGATTTGGACATTAAAGAAAAGGCACTAGTGGTTCATGCCCAGTGTGTCTGAGTTCCAAGGCATTCTGGTCAGAATGCCTCCTGCTAGACCCTTGGAAAAGCCAGTGCCTTTGCTGGCCGGTTCTGGACATAGGCCTGCCAGAGCCCCTTCCTTCCCTATCTCCTTTGGAAAGGCTCTTGCTGCTTTTTGTGACTAGCCCATGCACAAAAGCAAAAGTGGGATGATGGTTTCTCCTGCTCTGTCAATACCCAGTACAGGGTGTGCTGTAGTCTGACCTTTAGTTCCTCTTCACAGCACCTCCAGGAATCCCTAACAAGGCTCTCAACGCAGTTTTGGAATCAAGCAGTTGAAATCCTGAAAATGAGACTTTATCCTAAAATTCGCAAAAAGAAAAGGAGGACTTGTGGCACCTTAGAGACTAACCAATTTATTTGAGCATGAGCTTTCGTGAGCTACAGCTCACTTCATCGGATGCATACTGTGGAAATTGCAGAAGACATTATATACACAGACACCATGAAACAATACCTCCTCCCACCAAATGGCCCAACTTGATGATCACTTTAGATAAGCTATTACCAGCAGGAGAGTGGGGTGGGAGGAGGTATTGTTTCATGGTGTCTGTGTATATAATGTCTTCTGCAATTTCCACAGTATGCATCCGATGAAGTGAGCTGTAGCTCACGAAAGCTCATGCTCAAATAAATTGGTTAGTCTCTAAGGTGCCACAAGTCCTCCTTTTCTTTTTGCGAATACAGACTAACATGGCTGTTACTCTGAAACCTATCCTAAAATTGTAACTCAAGTCTAGGTTAATTGGGGTGAGGAGACAATGAATTTAGGATTTTCCTGTGATTTTCAATGGTGAATGATGTCAGCTAATCAAACAGTCTAAAGAAATTGAGAGTACTTAAATGTCTGACACTGCATGCTTCTTAGTGTCAGAAAGGAACTGCACACTGCAGTGCCTGTCCTGTGTCTTTCTGGCTCACAGAACTTTACTCGAAGTGTAGGGAATTCCCTACACAGAGGGCACACAAGATGAAGCTCAAGCTCCATAATGCCCTTCATTCCTGTAATGGCCTGATCCAAAGCCCACTTAAGTCAGTTGAAAGACATCTGTTGATTCAAATGGGCTATGAATGAAGCTCAGAGATCTAATGATTGGCTTTATTCCTGTTGCTTATAATAGCACGAAAAGTCCGTGTTGATGCAAACTTAGGCAATATAACTCTAGTATTGTTTGGATGTAGTAGGTCTCAATTATCTTATGAAAAATGGGCCAGTCTCCTTTTCCCCCATCTTCTTGAGATGGGTATTTCAAATTTGAATACTGCAAACCATGTCTAATCACCATTTCTATCACAGATGATATGGCTGTCATCCATAAAACATGGAAAGAGTGCAGGAGATTAATTAGAACTACAATACTGTGACACAGATGCTATTAACTCTCTTTGAATTCTATTTAATTGAGTGTTGCTTACAACATTTCCTTTCTCTGTTGAACATCTGATAAATAAACAGTATTTTTATTCCTGTTGTCCTTGTCCTTGACTGCATTAAAGATCACTCTCAGCCTCTTTTTTGGATTCTCTTTTTATTTCTTAAAATAAATGTAGGAAAAGCATAATTAATCACAGCAGAAAGAAAATTATCATACCTTTCTTTATCAAATCGGAGAAAGTGAGTTTGCCATTCATCCACATGCAAAACTGCACACGGTTTCTACTGATATTCTGCATGCAAAACAATGGATGATATGGCCTTTATTTGTAGGTAGGTACAGTAATTGAAAACTAAAGAACAGTGTCCTTCTGATGCAAGGGGAACTGTTTCTCTTCATTTGAGTACAATATCTAATGAGCTGCTAAGTTCTACTGTATTTTGTTGCCATATTTGCAGAATCCAAACTTAAAATGGAGAATTACTTGAAATAGCAGTTTTGTGCTGTGATACTTGTACCACCCTTACTCAAATTCATTAGAAACTTACTACACAAGTAGCCCTATTGAAGTGAGTGGAATTATGCAGAGTAGAGTAGCATTCATCGTAAGTAAGATTGCTATGGTCTGGTGCAAAGTCAGTCATAGAACAAATTGGCAAACTTCAAGGTAACATCAAATCGTATAAACACAGACTGTAATGGCCAGCATCTGTCAAGCATAGCAAATGTTATTAAAAGGTAGTATGTCTTTGGAACTGATTTCAAAATCAGCAGGAAAAACAGATTCATAACAAAGCCCTTAAGTCAGACTTTTCACCCAGCACACCATACTGTTTAGCTCCATATATTTTCATTATTTCAACACACGCACACTTTCCACAGAGATTGTAATCATACTGGTAACATTTTTCTTATAGCGAAAAAAAATGTAGTGACACAACTAAATTCTTACTTTTAGAATAAATACTATTTTCATTTTTTTTTATTTCTTTGTGCCACACTTTTATCATAGCTTGTTTTATTGAAACCACGATAAATGGCTAACTTTCATATTTTGAAATGGGAAAAAAAGGTCAAAGATGCTCATTTATTTATTTATTTGGATTTCACAGGTTGTTTTCATACTCTGGTTCTGAAATAAATAAAAATGCAGTACTGGCCAAACTCTTGTAGACAGTAATAGTCTTCTGGATATAATGATAAACTGTGGCATTTTGCTTAAAGGTAGACTATAAATCATTGGAATACCATTTAATCTGTTTGTACGAGGGTGTGAATTCTAATATTAGTAGTCAGATGTTAGAGTGTGTATAAAATTAGACCTATATTGAGTGCATCGCTAGGGATTCAGCAGTAGGAAACCTTGGTTCTCTCCGTCTGCCCTACTTAAGGGATGCTTTTTTGCAAGAACTTTCAAAGCACATAGGAGTCTAGCTTCATAACATCACCCCTTGCCCTCCATAAATAAAGTGTCAGATGTTGCTTTCAGAAACTAGGTTACAACTAACTTGCCTCCTTCTTTGTCTTATTTATTTATTTAGTTCTCCCAAATCTGAGGCCCAATTCTATGGGATCCAACGAGCCCTAAACTCCCATTGCCTTTGATAGTTGAGGGAGCTCAGCACACCATGCAGAATCAGATCCCTGGTCTGCTATTCTGGGCAGCTGTCATACTGTATTGAGTTCCCTTCTTTTTTAGCTCTAATACAATGGATCCTTGCTAAAGGAGTTTGATGTTATATGTCTAATTATCATCCTAACTTTTGCTTAGAATAATAAGAGTCTGGGAGCTGTCAGCCTGTAAAGAGCAGTCTCCAAAAGAGAAAGAGGAGCAAGGATTATGCATCCCTTTCCCCTTTCATCACTGGATCTTGAAGTTGGCTGGGTGAACTGAAGAAGCAGGTTGCAGATGCTAAAGCATAGTGCAGTATGCACACTTCCTCTGCACGGCAATGTATTTCCTGAGACTCCACTCCTCCCAGAGCTGCCTCTGAAGTGGGTAGCTGTGCAGTATCTCAATGCAGGCTCGCAATATTTGCATCTCCATTGTGTGCCATTTTCTCTTCAGGCAGGAAATGGCATTTCTTTTGGACCTGGGACTTTTGCTGAAATGTTGCTGATAATGACCACTGTGCATAGAAAACAGTTGTATAATATGGACCAGAATTAGTAATCATAGTCATTATGGCAGTGCCTGAGGATTAAACAAGAATGGTGGGGCCTCATTTTATAAGACAGTGTACAAACCTAGAGGACTAGGCAATTCCTGCCCCAGAGATCTACCAAGACAAGACTGGTATGGGGTGGGGGAAGAGTGAAATATGTGATGGCAGCAAAGTCACATTAGTTCCAAGACCTTTTGTTTGTTTATTGTGGTGGGCTTAGTTAGGAGGGGATCAGCTAACTGGGAGGCAAAGGGGACACTGAAGGGAAATGTGGGAAGGTGGGCAGGGCACAGGAGAAGATGGTAAGAGACACTGATAGAGGAGAGAGAGGGTTGGAGTGAACAGCCAATCAGCACAAGACGGAGAATGTCCAATCAAGGCTGTAGAGGAAGTTCTCTGAAGGTCCTTTCTTTGGTTACTTCTGTGGCTACTCCGAATAACTGGAGTGTCTGGTTGGTTGCTCCCTGAAGTTACCCCCTACCCTACCCCCCCCCCAGCTACATAGTTGTGGGGAGAGGTGGCATGACCTGGGTTCCATTATTTCTCCAGAGTGTGTGTGTGTGTGTGGGGGGTCTCCCCTGAAGAGTTCTGGGTCTAAGAGATGTTGGGAGGAAGGGTGACCCCAGCTGGGCCCCATTTTACTCTCTCCCCCACCCCTCAAAAACGCAGCAATTCCTGCTTTTGGCTGCTTCTGTGGCTGCTCCTACTGGCTTGAGCCTGGTTGGTTCCTCCCTACAGTTTTTTTCTCCAAGGCCACACGATGGGCATTGGCCTTAGGAATCACTTGCTGACTACCAGCACAGCTTTCTGTCAATTTATACATGACAGCATGAATGTATTTTTTATTTTATTTTAGCTTTCCCTAAATATTCATCTTAGTGGCTCCAAGGGGCTACGCATTTTAGTGAATCTCCCAGTTTTATCTCACTTTTAAAAGAATGGTAAACAATATCATTCTTTTGAATGTGTTATCTGTTGTCTCCAAGAATTATATTAGTGGAACTGTTCTCATGGCAATTGTCTGGTTTTGGTAGAACATTTATTGAGATGTCTAAAGCAGGGTTTGTGCCTGTCACAGGGTGGCTTGTCTTGGAGAGCCTGCAGCTAAGTCAACCTGATTACAGAATGAGCCCCACCTGTGAGGAATCAAGCAATTCTCCATGAAGAGCAGAATGTGGCTGTGGTAAAGAGGGAAACCCAAGGAGATTTCAGCTCTGACTGTCCAGACTTAGAAAGCAAGAAGGCTCCTGCAGGGTCCCGAGTCAGCAGGGGAAAAACTCAGTGTGGGAAAATAAGCTGCAGGAAAGCAGTGCTTCTATATCCTGGGAAATTTCCCAAAATCTGGGAATTTTTAACAGCATGTGCCCTGCAGTTTCCCAATTTGCCATGCAATTTCCCAAGGTGAAACATTTTACTCAAAAATTCCCAGATTTTGGGAAATTTCCCAGGATATAGAAGCACTGGCTAGTGCCAAAAATTTCCCAAACTGGTAAAAAATTCCCAGAGGCTGGGAATTTTTCACCAGATTTGGGAAATTTTTAGTGCTAGGTTGGAAAAAAAAATGTCACCATGCCTAAACAACTGAGTAAAAGAGGTAATTAGAGACAAAAAGGCATCCTTGAAGCCGGTGTGCAGTTCTGGTTACCTCATCTCAAACAAGATGTATTAGAAAAAGAGTTGGTACAGAGAAGTGTACAAAATATTTAGGGGTATGGAACAGCTTCCATATGAGTGGAGATTAAAAAGACTGGGACTGTTCATCTTTGAAAAGAGATGAACAAGAGGGGACATGATAAAAGTCTATAAAATCATGAAGGAGAAAGTGAATAAGGACGTGTTATTTACTCCTTCACATAATACAAGAATTGGGGGTCAAGCAATAAAATTAATAGGCAGCAGGCTTAAAACAAGTCTAAAGAAGTACTCCTTCACACAACACACAGTCAACCTGTGGAACTTGTTGTCAGAGAAAGTTGTGAAGGCCAAAACTATAATGGGGTTTAAAAAAGAATTAGGCAAGTTCCTGGAGGATAGGACCATTAATAGCTATTAGCCAAGATTGTCATGGACACAACTCCATGTTGTGGGTATCCCTAAACCTCTGACTGCCAGAAGCTGGGACTGGGTGACGGGGGATGGATCACTTGATAAATTGCCCTGTTCTGGTCATTCCCACTGAGTCATCTGGTACTAGTCACTGTTGGAAGACAGGATACTGGACTAGATGGACCATCGGTCTGATCTGGTATGACCATTCTTATGTTCTCAGAGTGAGGAAGAAAAGCTCTCCAGGCAGAGAGGCCTGGGAGAGACTCTGACTAAGCAGGGAAGTGACTGGGAAATCCAGTGGGGAACTTGAGAAGAGACACAGGAAAGTGGCCCAGGGAAAACCACAGTGCAGATAAAGGAGAAGACCTAGCTGATCGGTACAGGGCCCAGAGCAGGGTGTGGTACTGGGTTTGCCAACTGTCCCAAAGAAGGTGGCATACAAGCCCACTGTAAGTGTTGTTGAGCGCAGCAAGGGGACAGCAGGCTGAGCTGAGGACTGGCTGAGGAAGAGTCCCTGAGAGGGTGGAAGGAATTTTTTGTTTCTGTTTAGGACATTTTTGGACTTTTAGTTTGGGACAATTTGGACCCTTGAAAGGGTGGACCAAGGAAGTTGACCCCACTGGAGGGCCTAATTACCAGACAGAGAAACTGCCACAGTGCTGGAGTGACCATCAGCAGGGGGTGCTAACCCAGTGAGAGAGCTGCTTTGCCACACCTGGCCTAGTGGTATGTAAATTTGGGTACAGTGCCATTACACAATTTGTGTTCAAATACCTCTGCCTGGCAGAATACCTTTGCTGTACTTGTTTGTCATCTTTTGTTACTGAACATGTTTCTTTGTAAATTTCAATGCCTAATACAATAAGAAGCCTTGTCTAAGCCCGCTGAGATTTTAATTACCAGTGACTGGCATGGATTCCAACAACAAAAGACAAATGTCAGCTGTGTTAAGAATACATTTCACATTAGGCCATTTAAAATATTACTGTGCTTCTTATTTTTCACATAATCCATTCATTTATTAGTGTGTTACTATTACAGCAAAGTTGTTTGCAAATGGTTTGTCATGTTTCATCAGTGACCCCATTCTAAAACTATCCCCTGTTTTTAAGTGAGGGATTATAACTCCGCCACAAAAATTTGCTCCAGAATAAAGACTACTTTAGTCTTGTACAACAAGAATTAGGTTGCTTCTGGTAATGATGAGGTTAAAATATTGATTTCTATAGTAAATTATATTGCTTTAGATATTTTTTAAAAATCCATGTTTGCAGATATGCTGAATAATTCATCACACCATTTGATAAATCTGAAATTTTCACTGTGACAGATTTTAATAAGATTTTTATTTCAAGGATAGTCAAATGCATCTGGAGTGATATTTGATATTTCAGTTTATAAGGCTATTACTCAGCTGCAAAAAGATAGATATGTCTTACTTAGGTGATCAGGAAAGATATCCTTTGAATGTGTACCTTCATCCCAACTGTGACTATAAAACTTTTTAAGGCCAGATTTTAATAAAAGCTCAACTGCGAGTTAGGCACCTAAATGAAGTGGCCAGATTTTCAAAAGTGCTGAGCACTCAGTGGCTCCTGTTGTGAACAATAGGACAATTGTTCTCTTCTTAAAACAGGGCCACTTATTTAGGTGGCTAACCAGGAACTGTTGGGTGCTGAGCTGTCTTGAAAATCTGGTCATTAGATGCCAAGTGATCTTTATGTTTGCAATTAATCATTACCCAAAGATCATGGTACCAGGACACTCTACCTAAAGGGTACAAAGGCCTGATTCAGTGAGAGGCAGAGAATCATCTTCTCTATAGCTACACAATAATAATTCTCATTCAATTCTATTCCCCATGAGCAGTCATCTCACCCTTGTTTGTTGTTGTATTCTTATCCTGGATTACCACTGGTCAGAAAGACTCTTTTTTTTTAAAATAATTGTATTATGTTCACAGCATACACATAGAGAAGTTAAATGAAAACATAAATACTTTTGCCAGAAGGTTGTAATTAAGAACGATTACACACAAGAACCCAAAAACAGAGAGAGAGAGAGAGAGAGAGAGAGAGAGAGAAAGCAGGCTGCTCGCTAAGGCAGAGAGGATCAATTCATTTTCTAGGCTGCACTTTCCAGACTGACAGCTTCCAGATCCAGGCTTCATTACAGAGCCCAGTAACCTGCAAGCAGGACCAGGAAATTTCTTCACTCTGTGATAGCTTACAATTCCAACACAGTCTTCAATACATCAGAGCTCACACCCTTGTGTTTGTCAGCACATTGCAAAGTGAAAATAAAGAATATACCCTGATCTTCAGTGGTGACTGAACCCAGTCTCATTTTGAGGTTTCTCATGCTGCCTGTTTTCCAATTTCTGTGCACACAGGTGTAACAGATCTCAAAATATGCCTGCAGAGTTGGTGGTTAGCAAAGAGAGTTGATGGTTTGCATATGCAAACTCCATTGGTCTGACTGGGGTTTCTGGATTAAAATTGTAACGCCAACACACACAGATCTTGGAATCTATCACCTGCATGCGCACAGGTTAGCAAACAGAAAGGAACACAGTAATATGCAAAGCTATGTATGATATTTTTTTATGCTAAAACTGGCAATGAGAAAACTGTTTTTTATAACTTAGTTTTCCTAGTTTTGAGAGGAATTCTGTGATTTCAACCTCAGCTTTCAGTAAATCAATACCAACTATTTTGGTTAAATTTGGAAAACTGATGATAGGTTTGTTTGTATGCATTAGTGTATATTCCAGAAGTTATTGTAGCTCACTACTGTGACAAATACTGTCAATTTGAGGTTCTGCAGTGTTTGTCTATTGTACAGTATATTAATTTCTTAGTCATATCATTTGGTAGGCTTTGTGATGAAATGTAGGTTTGTGGGGATTTTGTGTGTGCATGCACAAGTGAACTTTCTCCTCTAGGCATGTTGCTAGAAAAATGGATGAGAAATTTTAAAGTCTCTCAAAATAATCAAAAACTAGATGTGTAACAGCTGTTGTCTTCTCAGGAAACCTTATGACTTTTTTGTCTCAAATATATTGGATAGTTTTACTAACCTCATTTTCCCTTAAGCAGAAGGCAGCTAGCTTTGTCTTACAGCTGTAGCCAGAGAAGTGGTTTAAAACATCACTTGAAAAAGGGATATAACTCAGTAAAGGCAAGATCTGAACTACGTGTAGCAGGAATATGTACCAGAATTGCCCGTACAGAGAGGTTGAGACCCTCCCAGATGGCTGGCCACACCAGCTTGTTTTGTATACCACATGCATTTACAAAGAAGCATAGTAATGAGATGGAAAAGCATTATGACTCAGTCCAGCTTATTACCATTGCAAGATTTCATTCTTCGTGCTTTATCTTGTCTAATTTTAAATGTCTAAAGTGATGAGGTTTTCTGATATTTCCCCTGGAAGTTTAGTCCAAAATTGGCTCACTATCGTTAAGGTTTTCCTGGTATTTTCTGGAATGGAGACGCTTGTCTTCTGGCTAAAACATAGGACTGGGATTTGGGGATCCGGATTCTATTCCTGGCTCTGCCACAGACTTCCTTTTGAGCCTTGAAGAAATCATCAATCTCCCTGTCTCAGTTTCTCCGTCTGTAAAATGGGAGTGACTTCACAACGGTGTTATGTGAATTAGCTCATTGAATATTTGTGAAGCTTGTTAGATTAAAACCTCTGTACAAGTACAAAGTATTATATACAAACTTATTCAGCCTACATTTTCTTAATTTTCATCCCATTGCTGCTCTTGGACCCTGTTTTAATGGCTAACCAAGCTAACTTCTCCTTTTTATCCTTCCTCGGACATTAATCCCTGTAACCTATTAATTTTTGCAGCTGTTCTCTGTATGCTTTCTCTTTTGGATATTAATGTGTCAGAACTTGAGTATAATATAACAAAGTGCAGTCTCCGTTATATGTTTCTTGATCAATGATGTCACAATGTTGTGTGCGCCCCTTCTGATGTGCACGCAGGAGTTCCCTTTGACATCACTGGGTGCTGAGCAAGCACATCTGAAAGCAGTATTTGGCCTTAGAGACTTGATTCGGAAAGTTTGGAACCAAAATAGTTTCTAATTCTTTACGTCAACGGTAATTACAGTAAACCATTGGGCCTGATCTGCCATTCTTATTCACCTTTATGGCATGATATTACTTAGAGTAAGGTACTACTTGAATAAGGCCAGGATAGGGTTCTGTGTACCCTGAATTGAAGAGACTTGTTCCGGTGTGTAAATGAGATTTATAGCTTCTATTTCAGTACGTTAACAACGACCAAACTTTTTTGTTTTCTAATTACTGTGTACTGTCTTGGTTGCCCACAATATTTAAATTTGTTATTTTACTCCATTAATATGCATGATTCTGTAACGTCAGATAAAAAATTGCCATGAGGTGCCAGAACTCATTTTTGGAAGAGCACCACATTTTTAGTCACAATTATATGCGTTTATAATTGAAGTTAAAATAAACTAATGTGATGCAAATGAGAAATTTGGGCTGGGATTTTGGATGAAATGACTTGTGTACAGTGCTACAGTAGGGATTTTAATATCCAACAAATTAACAGATTTTAATGAAGAGATTAAGAATTCCCAACTCACTGATGTGTCTCTGCACAGATAAGTTTCCAGAAGCCTTACTGACTTTTGCATACATTTTTCTATCATATTTAATAAGGTATTTAGTGTATTTCTAAACTAAAAATGATTATTCTTAATGACAATTGAAAAGGAAAGAGCACGCATTTTTTGATGGTAAAGTCCATGAGTTTGCTCCTGATGGGCCCTGGGGAGGGGGTGGGAGAACTACTAAAAGTCCAAGGTCTCAATTTGTCCCTTGACTTATGTATCTGCTTTGGGGAAGTCTCACTCTCACACATATGCATCTGAAGAGAAAAGTTCTATCAGTTCTATCGATAAGCCATTTCAAGGCCTCTGTGAGGTTATGGGTATCATCCATTTCAACTTTGAATTCATGTTTGGGGCACTGCGTTATGATACGTTCAATGCTTTGGATGTTCTTATCACAGTCACATGCAGGGGAGTCTTTAATTTTCCACTTGTACATCAAGTAGCTGCATCTTCCTTGCTGTGTTTGCATGTGGTTGTATGAGGCCCAGACTCTGTGTGGCAAGTTGAAACCAAGAGGGCAGGGAAAATGTGCTTGTTTAGAATGGTGGATGAGGTCAAGGCACTTTGCCATTGCCTGGCAGGATCCAGAGAACTGAGGTGGTTGCATGAGGTCCATAGTGGTTTTTGCAATTTCAGGCATAATTGGGGTATGTTGTCTGTAACTTGCCTGATGGGAAGTTCAGGATGCTCTTTGGCTTGTTTAAGTTCTCATTATGTGGCTATATCTCATAGGATAGCTGGAGATTTGAGGTTTGTTAATACAGAAAGCCATGGTAGAGACATTGTTTTTAAAGTTCCTGTGATGATTCACATGGTCTGATTCAGCTGCCTACCTACAAGCTGGGTATGGCAGCTTCTTGTCCACACCATTGCACAGTGCTTTGCGACTGAGTACAGTAGGGCCAAGGCTGATGTTTGCCGTACAAGGGCAGTTGATCCCCAGCTTTTTCCTTCTAACTTTTGGATCATGTTGAGGCTACTTTCTTGAGGTGGTCATGAAAGATGAGTGTACATTCAAGAATCACACTGAGATATGTTGCTTTGGGTCATAATGAACAGGTTTTACCACACACTCAACAATTCTGTTGTCAAGGTGGAAAGTAGAGACTAACGATTTGCTCGGATTTGGTCTCAGCTGCCACTTTTGGAAGTACTCCCCCATGAGCTTAAGGTCAGGTGTAAGAGTTCCTTCAAGTTCTTTAAAGCTACAGGATTGAGTTGCAAGTGCCAAATCATCGGTTTATGCAAACTTCTGCTCTATTGTTTTAGGCATATCACTAATGTAGGTATTGAAGAATATCAGAGCAAGTACAGAGCCTTGTAGTAGCCCATTATTCTAAGTGTGAGGCTTGCTGGTTTGATCTCCAAGGTATACGCACATCCTCCAGCTGCTAAGCATGTGGTGTTCAGCAGCTGGAGAATCCACATGCAGGGGATCGCTTTGGCCAGTTTCAGTAGCAGTCTATCCTTTCAGACTGTGCCATCTGCCACTGACAAATTGATGAAGGCAGTACCAGTCTTGAGTTTTCATTGGAATCTGACCTTGACATTTGTAATTAGGGTCAGGACCTGGTCGCAGCAACTTCTGTGCAATCGGAAACTAGCTTGCTCCTTGGATAGGCTGGCATCCACAGGGAGCCTGATTCAGTTCAGAAGCATATGCTCCATTCCCTCGTAGATGGTGCTCAAGAGGGAGATTGGCCTATAACTAGAAGGGTGATCTGCAGGTTTTCCAATCTTCAGGAGCGCAATGACCTTGGCTTTTCTCCACATGCATGGGATTTCACTGGTCTCTAGGATATTGGTGAAAAAGCTGCATCACCCATTTTTGTGCTACTGGACCCTGGTTATATAGGAACTCAGGATAGATATAATCTTTTCCTGCTGCTTTTCCCAGTTTCATGGCTGCATCAGTCTCCTTACTGGTGAATGGTCCAGACCACTGGGATGAGGGAACGCAGGTGGACACCACCTGCCAGAGTTGATGCTGGACTTGTCTGCGTTAGTTTGTCCACTACCTGTTTTGATGTCTGCAAATATGGCACTGGCTTTCACCTGCAGCCCAGTGGCATGTATGGGGTTTACAGCCCCCCGGTGTGTCAGCAGGTTCTAGGCGCATCTGCTCCAGTGTGTGAAATTTAGACCTACACATTCAAGCCACAATTACCACCTTGCTGCATGACGATCCAGTGATGCCAGAAGAGCTTTTCTAGGTCTCTGCACTCGTTATATTTGTGGAGGAGCTATTGGTTCTCTGCAGTCCAGCAAGGAATGTACGATGACCTGTGTCCACTGGGGATGCTCTTCTTTGTGGTAGAGATTTGGAGTGCAATAAAACGGTCAAAAGTCTTTGGCATTGGGGGAATGCAGGAGATTGTATTCTCCATAGTCGTGGTGAAAGTGGCTGTGACGGGTTGGATCACAGAAATGCCCTGGGGGCTGCCAACTGATGTGCCAAGACTACTTCTGCCCCTGCTTTCTTGCCCTGGCAGCTTGGGACTTCAATGTCCTGCCTGGTTTCAGCCAGACCTGCTAGCCTGCTGCAAACCCAGATCCAGGTATGAACCACATCCTCTAACAGCTGTGGGCTTAAACTGAAAGCAGCTTAAGAAGTGTTCCTGTCTTTAACACTCAGATGACCAACTCCCAATGGGGTCCAACCCCCAAAAATCCGTTTTACCCTGTATAAAGCTTATACAGGGTAAACTCATAAATTGTTCGCCCTCAATAACATTAATAGAGAGGTATGCACAGCTTAGGGTTAATTACTCTGGGTTAATTAATAAGTAAAAAGTGATTTTATTAAATACAGAAAGTAGGATTTAAGTGATTACAAGTTGTAACAGACAGAACAAAGTGAATTACCACGCAAAATAAAATAGAACACGCAAGTCTATTTGTAATACAGTATGAAAACTGAATACAGATAAAACCTCACCCTCAGAGGAGTTCCAGTAAGCTTCCTTTTACGGACTAGTCTCCTTCTAGTCTTGGTCCAGCAATCACTCACACCCCCTGTAGTTACTGTCCTTTGCTCCAGTTTCTTTCAGGTATCCTTGGGAGTGGAGAGGCTATTCCCTTAGTTAGATGAAGACAAAATGGAGGGGTCTCCCAGGGATTTAAATAGACTTTCTCTTGTGGGTGTATACCCCTCCCTTCCCCTGTGTAGAATTCCAGCTACAAGAAGGAGTTTTGGAGTCACATGGGCAAGTCACATGTCCATGCATGACTCAGAACTTACAGGTAGCAGTCAGGGTTCACATGCTACCTTGAACGTCCTCATGTAGACTTCTTATGTGGATTGGAGCCTTCCAAGATCCATTGTCCGTTAAGTGCTTCTTGGGTAGAGATCTGTCAATCGAATGTTGAAGTCCTCTGATGGTCCCAGTGCAACTATTTGGAGAAAATGTTGAAGCTGACCAACTCTGGTGTCCTAGTCTTCCAGGAAGCCCATGTTGCAAACAAACTAAAAATGGGAGAGTAAGACAGGCCTCTCTCGCCTTATATCCCTGCATGAGAAACCACGACCTTGGGACCAGATATTCAGGAGTAAGTGGATATTGTAAACCCACTAATTCATCTCCTGCCTTGGAAACAGGAACATTGGGAGTGGGTGGAGGCATGGCATCCCACCATGCCCCTCAGTGTGGCAGACAGTGCAGCTCAGCCTACAAGGGGGTGTCTCTATGCTGCTGGTCTTGGCTTCCAAATCAAGGGGGAAGCAGGAGGAGGATCATGCTTCTCAGAGATACAGTTTGTTCCCTGCACTGCTTCCAAAAGGCGCAGCAATATACTGACCACACACGGAGCTTGTGGTAAAGCCACAGTTTAGCCCAAAGAGATGCTTTTCGAATTCTGTATTTCATGCATGTGGTCTAGTAAGAGTGGAATGAAAGAGGGTCTGATGATTTCAGGGTGATTGCATAGCCATTAGTGGTGAATGTGTCATGCTAATTATCATTGTCAGTGCAGTTTTTACAGATTCTGTTAGTGTTTAATAAGACTGTGTATCTTGTGAATGTCAGGTTTTCTAATCCTGAATATTTGGTGTTCTGAAAGTTAAAGATAAAACTAAGCAGCAGCAAGCAAACAGGATAGAAGAAGCAGCAGCTAGGACAGAAGGAATGACAGGATTAGTCAGTGTCTGGCTGGTCCATGCTTGTACTGAGAGAGTAATCATCCTAAATGCCAACATTTATTAATGCTGTTCACGTCAAAGGCTGTCAGAGATGAGCGCTATGCAAGAGCCAGTGGCATCAAAAGAGAAATATTGATTGAAATAAACTGCAGTCTGAGTTTCAGCATCCTCACTCAATACATATTATATTGCTTCATATTCTGTAACAAAGCCTCTAAGGGCTGGCAAATTCAGTATAGTACTTAGAGAAGTGTCAAATCATGATCTTCACTTGATGAACACTTGTCTGTCTGATTCCTTCCATTTACTGTTAGACTTAAGGGAATAATAGTTGCAAATGGGAAAGATCTTAAAATCTCAACCCCTCTCCCCCTCCATATATAAAATAAATATAAAACCTCATATTTATATTTGTGTTTTGTGTGTGTTGCATATGTACGCATCGCATGTAAATTCTGAGGTAGCTATGTATGGATTTTCAGATAAAGAATGTTTGTTCATTCACTCAAAATAATAGATTTTATGTATGTGACCAAATATACTCCATTCTCAGGGGAATACTATTAAATGGTATGCACACTCTGAAATTGCTGTTAAACTGTTTTACTCGAAGATGGTATAGTAATCACCCTTTAAACAAAAGAGACTACTTGTGTACTTACTTTGTAAAATAAGAATTGGATTCTAAGATGAATAAATTGTCAAGTTTTTTCAGCAAGGCTTTAAAGAGCAAAGTTATTTGTGATCTTATGAAACTGCAGGTATTTCATTCACGCAGTGCACAGTCTAATACTGATCAACGTTTTTCAGGATTATAAGTAATGGAGCACAATTATTTATTTTTATTTAAAAATAAAATGACAAAACAGTCCGTCCCCTCCGCCCCCGACTTCCTAATGGGATAAGTCAAGCCCTGCAGCCATGGCTCAGATCCAACCCTGAAAGAAACGGCTGTTCTTGCTTCTAACAGGAAACTATTCATATTCTAGTTCAACCGGATATATCCATGCCACTAGTTTAAACTTGAGAAATGCCCAGGACTGAGTTTACCCAGACGTTTTGGTATCCTCATCACCCAGAGATAACGTAGGGTTTGTTTTGTTTTGTTGCAGAGGTTTAGGCAACTAACATTAACGCATTTATTTTGCTGGTACTTATGCAGAAGGTCAGAGTATCTATCTGCCCAATTATATTTTTTTAAAATAATTTTGAGTATAAAATCTGTCCCTAAAATTAGGTATGAGTAGCTTGTCTGATAGTTACATGGTGTCCAGATAGCACTGTTCCTTACTTTAGATAAACTCTGTGGCAGGGTGGACTAGGTCCGGAGGTCACCTGCCAGAGGCCTTGTGGCCCTGCATCACTCTGTCCCAGAATAGATCTGTGAGACGTCCTCCAGGTAGCCTAGAGTGGCTGCAGAAGAGTGGCCAATCAGAGGGGCTGCTGGAGTGACCAATAAGGGGCCAGAACGGCCAGATAAAAGGCAAGCAGCAGAGCAGAGCCTTCAGTTGCTGTGTGGAGGTTGATGAGGGAGGACTAGGTGCCTGGCTGGCTAGATGAGCAGCAGGCCACAGGCAGCTCACTGCAGAGAGCTCACCAGGCAGAACTGAGCCCAGGGAAGGCTGCCAAAGACCAGGTGCCTGGTTGGCTGGAGAGAGTAGCAGCAGGACCATGAAAAGGTCAGTGTGGGCAGGCTAAGCCTAGGGGACTGAGCCCAGGACCTGGGCAGACCAGGCAAGGGTAATGAGATTGGCCCTGCTGGTCTCGTTCCAGGGTGGGCTGCTGAAAAGGACACCAGCTCAGGGTGCTGAGATAGGCCCCGGCTGGGTGGTTGAAGAAGACAGTGCCTCTAGGAAGAAGCCTTAGAGCTATGGCCCCATACAGGACTGAGAAAGAACTTTGGCTGTATACCCTGGAAGGGGGGACAGCGTGTATAGCTTGGCTGGAGGGCTGAGCTACCAAAGACCAGCCGAGAGAACTACTGGGCGGGAGGAGGAGGGCACTTGCAAGAGGCAGGTGCCATCCCATTGAAAGAACAAAAGTAGGCTCACACCTAACTGAGAGAAAGGGGGCTATCCACGAGAGGTGGGTGTGAAAAGAAATGTGTTTGCAGGCACTACTGGCCAGGGAAAAGGGGGCATGCATGAAAGGTGGGTGCTGACCCTGTTACAAACCCCCATTTAAATCCATAGTGAGCAGTGATTCTGGGAACATCAAGGTAGGAAAGAGAAGAAGAAAGTTTGTAAAAGAGATGTAAGGAGGCTGAGGCCTGGTCTACACTGGGGGTGGGGGGGAAAGGGCGGGATCGACCTAAGATACGCAACTTCAGCTACGAGAACAGTGTAGCTGAAGTCGACGTCCTCATGGCATGGGGTCGACTGCTGCCGCTCCCCCATCGACTCTGCTTCCGCCTCTTGCCATGGTGGAGTACAGGAGTCGATGGCAGAACGATCAGGGATCGATCGCTATCTGGCAGGTAATGTAGACGTACCCTGAGAGAGGATCTGGGGTGACCAATGGAATGTCCATATTGCAGTCAGGAGTGTGACTGTAGTATGTGCCGCACACAAGATAGCTTTAATCTCGGTAGCTGAGGTACCAACAGCAGTCAAGTCACAGCAGCATGAGCTAGCTGCCTGAATACAGGCCCTCAAGGGAGTCTGGGTATGTACTCAGGCAGCAAACCTGGATGAAAGTTAGCTTGGGTATGTCTAGGCATGCTGCAGTCTTGCCTTCAATTGTATCATAGGGGGAGTGAGAGTGGGAGAGATGAGGCCCAATAGGCACAGACATATTGGGGACCTCATGGGGCACTGACTTGGGTTTTATTCCCCCCACTGCCACTGGCTTGCTGTGTGACCTGGGGCAAGTCACTTCACCTCTGTTTTCCTCTGTACTCTCTGCCTGTCTTCTGGGCAGGGATTGTCTTCTGAGGTGATACTGTACCAATCAGAATGGGGCCTGGTGTTTTATTAGGGTTGCTAAAGTAATACAAGTAATTGATGATGATTGTCCATATGAAGGGATATAGCTCAGGTAAATCTGTCTGGACAAAGGAGCAGCTAATTTTACACACCAAAAAGATGTTAGGACTAAATTCTTGCTCTTTTTCCCCAAGTTGCACAGGGGGCAGAATGGGGCTGTGGTAGCTGAGCAGAGGTCCCTTGAACCTTTCTGTGTGTGCAGGACAGATGCAAGGCAGAATAATTTAAGCAGTCTTTGAGGCATCTCACATTCAGCAGGCTTCCCTGGGCATGGCCCAAAAAGCAAGTTGCTTACTTTCAAACAATAGCAGGGACACAGGAGACAAAGGTGGTTTGGTCACACCCCCAAACGTCTAGCCATACTATCTGGTGGCTGGGAAGCACGGTTAGGCAAGTTACTTTGAGGTATGTCTACACTGCAATAAAACTCCAATGGCTGGTCCATGTCAGCTGACTTGGGGCTCAAGCTGCAGGGCTATAAAATTGCAATGTGGACATTTGGGTTTAGCCTGGAGCCCAGGATCAGGGAGTTTTCCCCATTGTGGGGTCCCAGAGCATGGGCTCCACCCCAAGCCTGAACAGCTACGCTGCACTTTTACTGCTCCACAAGCCCGAGTCAGCTGACACAGGCCAGCTGTGGGTGTTTTATTGCAGAGTAGACATAGAACTTAATGGAGCCCTAGGTAATCATTTTGCATGGCTCCTGCATGGATGCAATGGGGGAGTGGCTCTCTGTACCTTGTAGCCCATATGGTGCAGTTTGACAAGACAGAGTTGAGTTCACAGAATTGTCACACTTAAGACTCATTTCCCATGGTTACAGGTTTTTTTAGTAAAGTTTTTTCATTCTTTTGATAAAACACAGACAACTTCTTTCTCAAGTATATTGTAACTCTAATAGCTCCAACTTCTCATCTATTTACATACATATTTGCATAACAGGAGGGGGAAGAGCACGTGTGTGTGTACATACACAAATGGCACAAAAGAAAAAAGGGGAAGTGCATGAGATCTGTTCAATATTATTTCTAAACCACTACTGAACTTCTTTAACACCAGTGTCCTTTGTGTCACTTATAACTAAGCAACTAGAGTAAATTATGTTTACACCCTTCCTATTTCTCTCCAGGATTCTAGAAATTATCCAGCATCCCTAGGCAAAGTAGCACATGATGTGGATGAAAAACAGGTTTGAGGTCCTCTTCAGAGCATGTAAAAATACAATGAGAATTCAGCTATCTTGGGCTTGCTCCTGTATTTGTTAGGAAGTAGAGCCCACACTGACTTCAGTGGTAGCTTTGTCTGAGTAAGGCAGGGAGGATTTCTCACACCAGAGCTTATTGCCGTTTATGAAAGTATTGCCGACAGTATTCTGCTGCAAATAACATTTTAGTTCTAGACATGATAGTGACTATGCCGCTGATTCTTCCACCCATACATTAACCCTAGCTAGGTTACCAAATGACTTTAGTAGTCAAATTTCAAGTCAAGCAAAAGGATGGCCAACATTAGTGGTCACTTAAGGCTAGATTTTAACATTAGACACCATCCTAAGTAAGGGCTAGAAAATAAGCCCCACCTCAGGAGTAGCCCTAAGAGGTATTTTGATTCAAACACCTTTTGAGAGACAGTCCTTTCACTGCTTCTTCCTGGCTTGGGGAACAAGGGATAGTGGTTTACCGCTGGCCTGTACTAACCTAATATTTAGAAGCCAAAAGAGGTTGGCAGAAATCACTAGAAACATGAAGAAATTGTTGGGGTTTTAGTTAAGTTCTGGTCCATTAAAGGCCTCAGTTTATGCTCAGCTGCTAAGGTTTGAGCAGCTCCATGTGTGACATATATACAAATTATATGATCAGCTAATTATGTATTTACAAATTTACCTATGGCCCAAAACATCATTTACGAGACACTGTGTGGATTGAGTGCCAGTGAGACTAGACTTTCCATACAGAGCTCCTGGAGCCAATGGCAGCAGGTGTAGAGGATGCTGAGACTTAATACTTATACCTCTCACCAACAAGGGGCACGTTCTTGTGGTGAGCCAGAGACAGCTTGGGTGGATATAGAGGTAACCAGTGGAGTGCTTGTGTCGGGGGGTGGGATTTGCAGTTGCTGGGCATGAGAGAACCTGTAAGAGTGGGAAGGAGGCTATTGGTTGGCACTAGTCCCCCAGCTCATGTGCCCCCCATTAACTCCTGTCCCCCAAAACTGCTCCTGCTCCCCTCATGCCCTTCCCTCACCTCTTTCTGCCAATAGCTCCCATCATCCCTTTCTCCCAAATAGTTTTTTTTAAGAAACTTTGCTTTAAATTACTTTGAAATATGCTCATGTGAATTCTCCTGTCTCAGTGTTACACACTTTAACTCCTGCTAAAAAGTATTTGTGCAAAAAGAAAAAAAGCATCTCCCTTAAATGTCAGTCCCTCAATCATACTTCTGTTGCACCAGGCTGCTTCATAACAGTCTGGAAAGAGATTTCTTATCTCTTGACTCGGGAATTTGGAGGTATTTAGATCCAGGTGCTGTATGTGGAGATATCTCTACCTGCGCTTCCCATTGCTTTGTTATCTACAGCCATGAGGACATTAGGATAGGGTCTGTGGGACTGCATAAAAGGAATGTCATGCTTCTATGAAGATAATACTCTTGACAAGTAACTAAACATAATAGCAGATTAAAGCATCTCTGAAGATTTGGTTGAAATGTTAGTCTATTGCTTTAGGCTATTTTGATAGCTTATACAACTGGTGCAATAAACAAGCAGGAATCGCACAAAAAGAGCGAGTAGTTCCCTCTTTCTGAGAACCAAACAAAGAAATACATAAGACAAACTTTGAAACTGGTACGGTTACAAGAACGATGAGACATAACAGGCAGATTTTAGGGAACACCCATATTATAGGGCATCTGTGTATATTAGTGCTATCCCTAAATCATGGCCACTGCATTTCAGAAATGATCTGGCTAGAGATGACCGTAGAGAAACCAAAGCCTTAGGAATGAAGGAAACTTGTGAGCATAAACAGAAAGCAAAACATATGCCAGATACAGATATGCATATACTCCTCTTATAGCTGAGCCATGGTCTGTGACATTTATGGTAGTGTTATATTTAGGATAACCTCTGAGAAAGTTGTACAGCATTCATCAGAGTGTGGCAGAAATAAGAACAGAACTATTGTTTTTACTGCCTCCCGAGGAAGCTGAGACTCCTAAATGTCTCTAGGAACATTTGTCAGTGTATCCGGTTCCAAGCTTGGACCTTTAGGGCTTTTTGTTTGACTTATGCCATTTTCACATTAAAGGGGACACAAGGAACTTAATGATGGAAAATAAGCCACCGTATCAGACTGAGGGTATCCAAGGGATGGAGCCATTCATTCATTGAATTTCTTCTATTTTTTTTTAAACGTCTAGAGGAGCTGTGGAAACTGGAGTCACCGAAGAACTCAGTAAGCTGAGCTCTGAGCTATCCACTAAGGCCCACGTGTTTTCATTGGCTGCATGCTACGCTGCCTGGAATGAGGTCAGGAGACAGGCCTAACCAGTCTAGCAAACAGCATCCATAGGAATGTGTAGGCTACATGATATGCCACAGTGAAATTACTACTCATGTATTTGTGCTATGTAAAATAACTGCATCTGAAATATGATCCTACAGGTAGGGCATGAGCTAAACAAAACTTGGAGGCACTGGGCATGTAATATGGAACATATGCTACTATGCAAAAGTCAGAGGACTGATTCCCCATTGCCTTGTACCTCAGTTGCTATTTACGCCTTTGCACAGTTTCATTTTGCAAAGCAAGTGCAAAGTGGACAGAAAGTGCTGTAGTTCTGCTCAGGAACTGCTAGACAGCTTTTAGGTCCAGCAACTGTTCCTACTACATATCAGGAAAGCATTAGCAGTTGTTACTGTGGTAATGGCTTTCATTTTTTGCCTGTTTGTGGTATACAAATTATAATGCCACACTGACTGGAATAGTATGTTTTCAGGGAATTTACTGGTTTTCCAACCATGCTCATTAGCCTTTCTAGTTATATGGGCTGTTGTATGTATCTGAGGACATGCTGCCATGAAAAGATATGTCTGTAAAGTTAAATGGTCCATCTGGATCCTGTGGTCCAAAATCCACACTTGAGTTTGTGCAGAGGGGCAGAAGCAGCTCCTGTTCCAGCTCTGTGGCTATAGAGAGGTTGTGTGGCATCTGTCTAGTCTGCTTAGAAAGGCTGGGATTATGTCCATGAATTTCAGCCTTCCCTGCCCTGCTCCAGCCCCATGGAGTTCCCTTCAGCCTGAGCCTAGTCACCCAGACTTTGTGCAGTGAAAGGTGAATTTTACTCTGTAGAAATGCCAAATTAAAATTCTGATGTGAAAATGGGTCCATGTCCTTTCCCTCATGAATGCTGCATGGGTGCTATTGGGATGTAGCTGCTGACTGATTAGGTAGAGAGCCCCTCTAAAATGATCTTAGTTTCTTTTATTTCTTGACATTACATACAAACAAAAGATTCTTAAGGGCAAAAATGCAAATTTTTCAAATTAGTTCTAAATTTGTATTTGTTAATATGTATGACATACTGGTTAGGAGATTAATTTCAAGTTGTTTTTCCCATGAAAATGTTTAAATTAATATTGCCATTGCTGCACTTGAATACATATTCATAACCATCATGGCCTGTTGATTTTTGTGTGTTGTTATTGGTATCCATACTTTGGTATTTTATCACTGTTTCTCAGTATATTTCTGTTTCAGACTCCAATGAGTGAACTGCTGTTAGGAGACAGATGGGGCACAGTCAAGGTCAAATGATAGATGTTTCCAGGCTAAAAATATGTTTAACTGACATCTAAATGTAAATAAGATCTGAAACAAAAATATTATCTTAAGGCTTGGTTACTGCCATACTCTCTACATCGGGATTTCCAGCAGGGAGAGTTGAATAGAGATGGGCAGAGTTGGCCTTCAGGTCCCATGTATCCCATAGCTACAGTGCAGGCCTCTGATTCAAGAAAACTAAAATGGAACATGAAAAACTAAGCCCTTTTCCTTGAAAATATAAAGTGATATAAACCAGATGCTGTGGCTGAAAGAAACAAGCTGAGATCCCTTTCTGTAGTGCTGCTCATCCGAAGGACCCCAAAATGTGTAGAATCAGATCACTGAACTTCATAAGACCCCCATATATGATAGGTAACCATTATCCCCCTTTTACAGAGGAGTCAGCTGAGGTCCAGAGTGAGTAAGCATCTTGATCAAGTCAGTGAGAAACCGGAGTGAAGCTTGGTGAATAACAGATTTTTCAGTTTGCTGGCAATTTTTAAATGTGCGGGGTTTTTTTAATCGTTGTCTTGGGTTGGACCAAATCCCAACATTTTCAGTGATTAGAAAGCTTGAAAAAAAATTCATTTTGGGTTGGATAAAACACGTTGGTTATACAAAATCAAAATATTCTGTTTTGATTTTGACCTTTAACAGTTTTAATTAAAAATTAAATTAAGGGAAATTTTGCAACAAAGTCATTTCAAAATGGAAAAACTAATTTTTCAAATGTTTTTGAATTTTTTTAAATGAACAATTTGGCAAAACTGATATGAATTAGCAAAATTTCAGCCATCTCTAGTCTTGGTTTCTAATTAGTCCTGCGCACTAAACCAGTAGGGCTGGATACTCACAAATTGATATCAAATGGAAAAGCTAGTCTCTAGTTAACTTCCTTTCTAGATTTGTGTGTGGAAAAGAGTGTTCTGGATAGCCTGCACAGTAATAACTTTGGCCTGGATAACTGTTGATTTCTGGCTTTGCTCCTGTAGTTGTGAAGTGACTCCATACAGTTATTCAGGGATTGGTTTTTTTAAAAAAAAATTTGCTCTTGAGGTGGAGGCCAATAATAAGTGTTTTGAGTCAATAAGAGGTTGGGGTCTGAACACTTAATAGATTGCTCTCTCTATTGGCCTGCTGCCCACAACAAACTGTCAAAGAAACCCTGTAACTGTAATCCAGAGACCCATACATGTGGCAATGATTTCATGTGATTTGTTGTATTTATCATACAACTGTCTGCTCCACCTATCCAAAAACTACAGTGCAAGATGCTTCCAGTATTACTTCCAGTATTGGTTAGCTTTTCCCTAAAGAAAGTATGAAGTTTACCTTGCTATTTCAAGGAGTCCTATCTATTTTGAAGTTTTAGCATCATTTCAAGTCAATCTGCACTTCAGTGAGGAGGACCAAATCCTAGAGGTGCTTGAATTGGCAGATTTTTTTTTTTTTTTTTTAAGGATGCCCACTATACATCTAACCCTAACTTCCTCAGCTTCAGAGACCTGCCATTATTTGCAGCTGCTGACTGACTAGCATGAGTGATTTGATCATGGTC
The DNA here is from genome assembly GCF_015237465.2 of Chelonia mydas. Classification (NCBI taxonomy): domain Eukaryota; kingdom Metazoa; phylum Chordata; order Testudines; family Cheloniidae; genus Chelonia; species Chelonia mydas. The sequence continues at coordinate 19,195,426 of NC_051252.2, forward strand.
ACAAAGGAAATTTGGAGCAGAGCCAGGAACTGAACATAAACCTCCTGAATTAGAAAGTGCCTTAATCAGGGATGATTCTTCCCCTCATTACCACACAGCCTCACTGCTAACTGCGTAGCTTTCCTTCGAAAGGAAAGAATGATGATGAACCTGACCAAAAGCTTAGAGACAATAAAAGACATTCCATTTGCCCTAAATCAGGTCAGTTGCTCCTTCAATAAAAGCAGAGATTTCCATTAGCTTTTTAGTATCTTTGGGGTGGGTGGGGGGGAAAAGATACTTCCACAGGAATCTACCTTCTAGGATAAGGGAACTGTATTCTAAGAGCTATGAAATGGAATAGCACTTATGAGTCTATATAGAAAATAGTCACATTCTACATTTATAACCGGTATGATGGTTGATACTTTCCTTTGGCGCCGCTGAAAATGAGCATATAAATAAAATAAAACATTAAGAAAATGAAGTACTACAACATAAGACCTAAATCTAGATGATTTGTTAGGGAAAGTCTTCTGAAGGTGTTTTCTAGAGTGATTAAAACCAGAAAGAAGTTAAAGTGTGAACAGTCTGACAAAATAGGTTTTTTCTTTTTAAAATTAAGATTTTCTAAAATCTGTAAAACTTCATTACACTAGCCATTTTTAACCTTCATGCATTTGTATGTGCCTGTTACCAGTTCTGCTTAACATTTCACATACCTTAAGGATGTGAGCAGAAGGAAATCAATGAGAAAAATGCTATTGCTTTACCCGCAGTAACATATCCTTTGCTTGTCATACCAATAAGTATATTACCTCTCCTTCTTCAGAGACTACAACTTCTGTTGATGTCTGTGTATTCTTGACATTTCATCTTATTAAGTGATCTGTTTCTCTTGTTTCCCCTGCAGCACAAAAGATAATAGATACAAAGACTTCATCAGAAATCCATTTCCCCACCCTACTCGGTTGCAGTAATATTTTACATATAGGAACTGTACAGAACTGTGTGTGAGAAAGAGAGAATGAATGAAACATCTAGAGACCTTCTAGACTTGGACTCTTAGCCACAGATGGCACAAGTGGGGGAAAAATAATTTGCCTCCTATTCATAATTCAAGTTGTACTTTAATACTAATGTTTGTTCACTGATCTGACACACATGCATTTGTGCTCAAACTTCTAATCTCTGACTGCAGTGCTTTGGAGCAATGAAATGTGCACACTTCACTGCCTTCTCCAAAAAGCATTCTCTTTCCTCTTCAGGTTAAAAGGCCCTGATCCTGCTGCTGTAGGAATTTTTGAATTTAATTGAAGGAGTCTCATGCCCTGTGATATTAACTCTGAAACCTGATTCTTGTTCCTATGATTCCTAGGGTTGTGTTGTGTTTAGTATGTGTAGACCATTGCAGTGCTATTTCCTTGAGAGCCAGGTGACTGCACTCTTTGCTCAACTGAATACTTAATTAGCTGCATTGCCCATAATAAAATTAATGAACAGAACATATAAAACCAAAAGGGTGATTTTTTTTACTGGTAGGATTAGTTAGCATATTGTACTTGGAAGTGCCCTGTGGATGCAACATCACCACGATGCAATCACTCAGACTGCACTCCATTAGCAGGCTAGTGTATAATTTTTGGCAGAATTTCTATAAATTGGAACCTTTGCACGTCGCATAAATCAAGTTAAGAGAATACAATCTGAGTGGCATATTAAAAAATCTCAGCTGTATGTCCTCCTGCCAGCCATGTTAAGGCTAACAATACTTGAAAAGTCAAAGCACAACCCCCAAACTTTCACAGCAGTGCCTGAGGATGAAGTCATGTAAATTGGAGTAATGCAGCTAAATTCCCTCACATTGTTCTCTGGGAAAGTTTAAGAGTTACTGTTCCCTGCAAAAAAAAGTTGCTGATCAGAACCAAACAAACCAGGTAGGCCCACGTAGTGAAATACAGACCTAATGTACGTTTGTGCAAGTTTGCTGACTTCAAAAAAGATACTTTTGATCATATTAGGTGAAAATTTGCCCCACGGAGGCCATAGTCAATGTTATCCAATGGATTTTCAGGTGTGGCATGCCCCAGTGGACAAGCCAGAGGCTAATACAAAAATATTGCAGTCCTTTTCCCTCATTCATGGTGTGAGAAATATTCACTCTGTGTTTAACTTTGCTGTGTTTAACTGTTATTTTTGAGTGCAATATTTATAAATGTCCATCAGATGAAAAAAAATCTCGTATATAGTTACATCCCCAGCTAGAAGATGATACTGCAGCTGTAGGTAGAATGGCTTTTTTCATTTGCATCTCTCAGGAGATTGAGATAGCTTGTCCCTTTAGAGGCTGCTGCAATGCAGCATACATGGGGCCACACTTTTTTCCATCTGGAAAGTGAGTTTGGTGCAGAATGTGGTAGCCTGTTTGCTAAGTGTTTTATCTTAGCGTATGTCTACACTTCAGTCTGAGGGGGGGCATGTATCAGTGTTCATGTCGCACTGCCAGTCAGTACACAGCCCAATCCAGGGAAGTAAATGATCCAGCCAGTCAGGGGTGAAAGTAAGTTAGAGGACTTACTGGTACACCGCCGTCCTGAGCAGGGGGCATGGCCTCAACCGGAAGAGGCATGGCCTTAACTGGAAGAGGCAGGGCCTTAAATCTCCAGGCCCTTTAAATCTTGATTTAAAGGGCCAGGGCTCCAGCTGCGGTAGTGGCAGCTGGGAGCCTGGGACCCTTTAAATCACCCCAGAGCTACCAGCTGCAGAGGCGGCGGGAACCCCGGAGCTCGGGGGCGATTTAAAGGCACCAGGGCTCCAGCTGCCGCTACTGCAGCGGAGCCCCCGGCCCTTTAAATCAATGAGGAGCCCTGGGGGCTCCCAGCTGCCACCGCTACCCCGGGGCTCTGGGCTCAGGCAGAGCTTTAAAGGGCCTGGGGCTCTGCTGTGGTAGCGGCTGCCTGAGCCCTTGGGTAGCGGCGGCCAGGTTCCGTCGGGGATTTAAAGGGCCCCAGGGCTCCAGCCGCTGCTACCACCCCGGCCCTTTAAATCCACTCTGGAGACCCGCCGCTGCTACCCCAGGACTCAGGCAGCAGGGCTCAGGCGGGGCTTTAAAGGGCTTGGGGCTCCAACAGCCGCTACCGCCCTGGCCCTTTAAATCCCCGCCAGAGCCCCACCACCACTACCCCAGGGCTTCAGCAACAGGGCTCAGGCAGGGATTTAAACGGCCAGAGCAGTAGCAGCGGCTGGAGCTCCGGGGCCCTTTAAATCCCCGCCAGAGCCCCGCCACCACTACCCCAGGGCTTTTAATTGCCCTCTGGGAAAGCCGGTCCCGGTATGGCACACCGGCTCTTACCAGTACGCCATACTGGGGTGTACCAGCTTACTTTCACCTCTGCAACCAGTGGACCAAAGTCAGTGATGAATCCTGGTCACGTGCTTCCTGAGACATGTTGCATGTATGCTAAGAAGACTACAATCAGAGGTGTAACGGCCGTACATAAACACTAACTCGGGTATGTCTACATCTAGTGCTAGCTCGAATAACAATACAGCTAGCTGTATTGCATACGCTGTACAGCCCCACCCCATCCCTGACCCTAGATGTAAACTCGAGTGGCTAGCCCATGCTGCCATGGTATGACAGCTATTGTTGTTGGAGCTAGCAAGATCAGAGTTAGCTTAATCTACATATGCTGCAGTCACCCCTCTGATTGCAGTGTAAACAGACTCATACAGATCAGATGAAACTAGTGCTTCTGTGATCTGTATCAGTTGGCTGTTGAAATGCAGGTGGAAATTGTGGTGTGTTTTTTTTTTTTTTTTAAAGCTAGAAAGTCTTAAATGACTTGGGGATCTACCTACTTTGTAGACCCTCTCTTTCTCTGCATCAGACTGCCACAGTTGTGTTCAGCAGAGGCATTCAAGTTGGTGCTCTCTGTTAAACAAAGAGCTCCCTTTCATATGGAGCTCTCAATTGTGGAATGAGTTTCTGCCCTGGGTTCCAGATGATGGGGGATTGTTCATCTTCAGGGCAAACTGTAAGGCCAGTCTTTTTTTTTTTTTTTTTTTTTTTTTGTCCAGGCATCTGAAGTGGGTGAAGTGTAAATAGGACAGTAGTTTAAGGAAGATGGAGTACTGGAGTGGAGTTTCTGCTGGAGTTATCTGGTGGTTGCTCCTGGTTTTGTTTCATTATTCTAAATAGTGACAAGTAGCAGATTTGACTTAAAAGGACCTTAAAAGGTGCCAAAGTAATAATATAACAAAGTATGTTTGTATTCCCTTCGTTGTTGTAAGGACTGAGTCCCCGTTCCCCTTGTTACAAATTCACTGGGTGTCTAAATACCAGATTTTACTGTTAAGTCTCTGAGTGCCTACTCGTGGTTTTCATAATTTTCAGCTGAGCGCCATATTGCCTCATATTTGTGTAGGTTCCAGAAAGTACATTAAATGCCCTATGCATATGAAATGTCATGGCTACATGTGGGGTTTTTTTTTGTTTTGTTGGTGGGGTTTTGGAGTAAGTGACTGAAGTGTAGATCTGAGACCCCTCTATATGAGAAATCACACCTTCTTTTGGACTGTTTTAAGCAGTAGCAGCCCAGCCCAGCAACAATACCTCCTCTTTTAGAGGCTGCAGCTAATTTCTCCTGTGCACAAGAATCTTCCTTTTGTGGACTATGCACTTGAAAATCTCTTCTTAAAACCAAGTTCCTAAGACCAAAGAATTTCCCTGAGCCATGCCTGTTATGAGGGGGGATGAATTCCAATGGCAAATGCCTATGTGGACCTGCACAACCCACTTCTGACATGGGCATGTTGGACAGTGAATCCCTGTAGTGTCAGATCCATCAGCAACATTTTTATTTTACTGTGTACTGTAATACAGTGCAAAAAATTACGATATAGCTCTTGTCAAGGTTCCTCCCCCACTCTGAACTCTAGGGTACAGATGTGGGGACCTGCATGAGAACCTCCTAAGCTTACTTTTACCAGCTTAGGTTAAAACTTCCCCAAGGTACAAATTAATTTTATCCTTTGTCCTTGGAATAACCACTGCCACCACCAAACTCTAACTGGGTTTACTGGGAAATGTAGTTTGGACATGTCTTTCCCCCCAAAATCCTCCCAACCCTTGCACCCCACTTCCTGGGAAAGGTTTGGTAAAAATCCTCACCAATTTGCATAGGTGACCACAGACCCAAACCCTTGGATCTGAGAACAATGAAAAAGCATTCAGTTTTCTTACAAGAAGACTTTTAATAGAAATAGAAGTAAATAGGAGTAAAGGAATCACCCCTGTAAAATCAGGATGGTAGGTATCCTGAGAATCCCTCTAGGCAAAACCTTAAGTTACAAAAAAGACACACAGACAGAAATAGTCATTCTATTCAGCACACTTCTTTTCTCAGCCATTTAAAGAAATCATAATCTAACGCATACCTAGCTAGATTACTTACTAAAAGTTCTAAGACTCCATTCCTGTTCTATCCCCGGCAAAGCAGCATACCAACAGACACAGACCCTTTGTTTCTCTCCCTCCTCTCAGCTTTTGAAAGTATCTTGTCTCCTCATTGGTCATTTTGGTCAGGTCAGGTGCCAGCGAGGTTACCTTTAGCTTCTTAACCCTTTACAGGTGAGAGGATTTTTCCTCTGGCCAGGAGGGATTTTAAAGGGGTTTACCCTTCCCTTTACATTTATGACAGCTCTGGTCCTACAAAACATTACCAGAAAATGTCTCTGGTGAATATACACCCAGAAAAAATCCATAGAGATTAGGAGGCCTAAGTACGGTCAAGCCTCTCTGAAACATCCCAGAGAATGTTAGAATATTTTCTGAGGCAAGGTGGGTGAGGTAATATCTTTCATTGGACCAACTTCTGTTGGTGAGAGAGACCAGCTTTTGAAGTTAGAGCTCTTCAGGTCTGGAAAACTCAGGCTATGAATGCACTACCACTTACTGAGGCATAACTTATGTCACTCAGGATTGTGTCTAAACCACCCCCTGAGCAACAGGAGTTACAGTGACCCAAGCACTGGTGTGGGCAGTGCTCTGTTGGCAGAAGAGCTTTTCAAGCTGAAGTGGCCTGTTAATGCCCCTCCAGTCATTGAAAAGTTGAAGCGTCTGGCGGGGGTTGTTAGTGGGTTACAGGCTGTTATAACACGCCATAAATACAATGCCTCTGCACAGAGGTGACGCATGGGGGGGATGGGGGATGGACAACATGGAGGATCATATTCCCCCCCGCCACACACACACACACACACAGATTTGCTGCTTGGCTTGTACTGAGATGCTCCGTAACACTGCTGAAATCAGCTGCCCTCACTCTGCCCACCCCTCCCACTATCAGCAAGCACAGGTTGTTTGTCTCTACACATGCCTACCACAACATGTGGTATACCTCATGCAGTGTGCTAAATGCCCCATAACAGGAGTGGGCAAACTTTTTGGCCTGAGAGCCAAATCTGGGTGGGGAAATTGAATGTAGGGCTGGGGGCAGGGGGTTGGAGTGCAGGAGGAAATGCAGGGTGTGGGAGCAGGGGTGTACAGAAAGGGGCTCAGGGCAAGGGGTTGGGGTGCAGAGTGCAGGAGGGGCTCAGCAGGAGGGTGGGGTGTGGCAGGGGGCTCAGGGCAGAGGGTTGGGGTGTGGGGTGCAGGAAGGGGTTGGGCGTGCAGGCTCTGGCCCCCTGCTGCTGACCTTGACTGTCTCCAGGGTGGTAGCAGCATGCAGCAGGGTGAAGGCAGGCTCCCTGCCTGCCCTGGCCCCACACAACTCCTAGAAGCAGCCAGCACCACGTCCCTGCTGCCCCTGGGGGGTGGGGGGAGGCAAGAGGGCTCTGCGCACTGCCCTTGCCTGCAGGTACCTCCCCCGAAGCTCTCATTGGCTGCAGTTCCCCATTTCTGTCCAATGGGAGCTGCAGGGGGCAGTGCCTGTAGGCAAGGGCAGTGCGTGGAGCCCTCTGCCCACCTCCTCTCCCAGGAGTCGCAGGGACGTGGTGCCAGCCGCTGCTGGGAGCGGAGTGGGGCCAGGGCATGCAGGGAGCCTGCCTTAGCCCCGCAGCACTACAGGGGTGACAATCCCGCGGGCCGGATCCAAAGCCCTGACAGGCTGGATCTGGCCCGTGGTCCATAGTTTGCCAATCCCTGCCCTATAACAACTATGTGGGTGAAACCAGACAATCACTGTGCTCTCCAATGAGCTCACATGGGAACATGATAAAAGACAAAACACCCTATCAGCTGGGGGTGAACACTTTTCACAAAGTGATCGCTCTATATCTGACCTACCAGTCCTCATCCTCAAAGGAAACCTGCACAACGCTTTCAAAAGATGAGCCTGGGAGCTAAAATTCATAAGTTTGCTAGACTCTAAAAATCATGGACTGAAGAGAAACACTGGATTTATGGCTTATTACAATCTGTAACCCACAATCTAACTTCCCCTTCCCCCTTTCTTTCGTGATTGTAACTGGATGGGTGTTAATGGGTCACTTCACCTTGAATGGTACCTTGAAATGTGTTAACTACTTATGCTAAAAACAATCTGTTCAAACCTTATACTTAGTGAGACTGAGTTAGTTTCTCAGACCTGAAGACAAGCTTTGTATAAATTGAAAAGCTTGTTTCTCTCACTAACAGAAGTTGGTCCATTTAAAAGAAATTACCTCACCCACTCGTCTCTAATATCTGGGACCAACATGGCTACAACACCACAGTTCCAAATGCACTGGAAGCCAGTGGAAATCTTGCAAGAAAACTTGTACTCATGATATTTTCTGGCCAATTTTGTTAGACCCAAGAGGGTTGCATAAAAGGTGGAAGCAATATCCTACCAATTTGAAAATATAGCTAGCTGACACATTTGTATCCCTGCTAGTGCATACAATGATTCTGATAGTGGTATTTCCAGTAATTAGGTTGAATGATGACTGGCTCCCACTAGTTCCTGAATGCAACCTGGTTCTGTTTGTGGTTACCTAAAGTCATGAATAAAACATGGGCTATATCTATGTCAGCTCATTAAAATTGTAATAAGATTTAGTAACGTTTAGCTAAGACTTAAACCTTTTACATGAAATGAGAGATGTCACTGAGTCTGTTTTATGTGGAACAAAAAAAATTCTCTAGAAAATAAAATTAGTGAAATGAACTGTGAGATACTATGGAATTATATTATCTCCTGGAATCAATCTATGGTTTAAAAAAAAACCCTAATACTTTGCATTCCTATTTCTTTTGCTGGAATTTCTCTGCAGCCTGATTTTTATTGTCTTGGCAGACTGTTCTGTGTATATCTCTATTTCCTTTTAGCATAGGAAGACATAATGCCTAAAACAGATCACAGGAACTTTGTGCCCACAGATGTATTGAGTGTAGGGTTTTTTGTTTTTTAAATCACTCAAAATGAAAGAACTTAACAATTAAACCCTGTACTTGGTGCTTTTTTGATATTAAAGTCAAGATCCAGAGTGCTCTGGGGTGTTAGAGGGAAGATACCGCCCCAGTGTGTGTTCCAGCTAAAGTCAGTAAACTGATTCTCTGGTATCAGTGAATCCAGGGTAGATAATAGATGGTAGAATATATAACCTCTATGAATAAACCATGAAATATTCTAAAACAATAACACACAACATGGGAACCTTGTTGCTTAAAAATAAATACTTAGGGCTTGGCTACGCTTGCGAGTTAGAGCGCATTAAAGGAACCCCGGGCGCCCTAGCTTACTACCTGTCCACACGGGCAAGACACGTAGAGCGCTCTGACTCCGTGGCTAGAGCGCTTCTGGTACTCCACCTTGGCGAGTAGAATAACTTATATGCACCCCTGCTGGAGTGCTGAGGCGCCAGTGTGGATGCCCTGGTTTGTTAGCACGCTGTGATCGGTCTCCAGAAGTGTCCCACAGTGCCTGTTCTAGCCACTCTGGTCATCGCTTTGAACTCTACTGCCCTGCCCTCAGGTGACCAACTGTCAGACCCGCTCTTTAAATTCTCTGGGAATTTTGAAAATTCCCCTTCCTGTTTGCTCAGCCAGGTGTGGAATGCTCTCAGTGAATCTTTCCAGGTGACCATGCCTCCGCCTGCCAGGCAAGCCCCAGTATGGAGCAATGGAGAGGTGCTAGATCTCATTAGTGTTTGGGAGGAGGAAGCTGTCCAGTCCCAGCTGCGCTCCAGCTGTAGGAATTATGATACCTTTTGGACAGATATCAAGGGACATAATGGAAAGGGGCCATGACTGGGACACACTGCAGTGCAGGGTTAAAGTGAAGGAGCTGTGGAGTGCCTACCGCAAAGCCCGCGAGGCAAACCGCCGCTCTGGTGCTGCCCCCACTGCCTGCCATTTTTATAAAGAGCTGGACGCAATACTTGGGGCAACCCCACCTCCACTCCGAGTCTGGACACTTCAGAGCCTCGTTCAACAAGGCGGGAGGAGGAGGGGCAAAGCAGGAGTGAGGGTGCTGAGGCGGAGGAAGACCTACCTGCATACAGCAAGGAGCTGTTCTCAAGGCAACAGGAAGGTAGCCAGTTGTGGCAGCAGGTGCTTGGGGAAGGACAAAAACCAGAGGAGGTTCCTGGTAAGTGGTTTTTATTTTGGGAAGGAAGTTATTCGGTGCGGGCTTTCGGGGTGAGGAGGGTTAGGGCTGAATGCATGCCTAGATGTGGAATAGGGCATTGATGTGCTCTCTCCCATGGCGGTAATCAGCCTCAGTGATCTCTTCAAAGGTCTCATCCAGAACTTGGGAAATGTGCTTGCACAGGTTTTTCAGGAGAGCCACTGTGGTCCTTGTTCCAGTAAGGCTAACATGTCAGCGCCACTGTGCCGTTAGGGGTGGGGGGACCATTGCTGCATACAGGTAAGCTGCATATGGGCTAGGGCAGAAGCCGCATTGCAGTAGAAGACCCTCCCTTGCTTCCCAGGTCACCCTCAGCAGCGAGATATCTTCCAGGACAAACTCCTGTGGAAAATGTGGGGACAGTGTTCAGTATAGGGGCCCCCTGCTGCTGTTGGCTCTCCCCAAGGCACAGAAACCCAGAGGACAGTACAGCCGTGAAACAATCGGTCACACTTGACCCTGTGCTTACTCACCATTTTGGGGCTCCTGTGGGTTATGTGCACTCGCTTTGGGATGGGCAAATTATGCTATTGTGTAGACTATACTTGCCCTTAAATACAGGGGAATCATTGGTCTGTCTGGTGTGAACAATGCTGCCTCTGTTAAGTGTTGCATTTTTGCCTTTACAGCTGCAACCTTGGGATCTCAGCCGTCCATGTTAACACCTGCCAAAAGACTCCAAAGAATCAGAAAGAGGCCACATAGAAGCAAGGAAGACATGTTGCATGAAGTAATGCAGCATTCAAGTAATGAAAATAAAAAAAAGTCCAGGAGTGGTGGGACAGTGAAAGGAGGATCGGCCAGCAGAAGGAGGAGCGCTGGCACAGAAGTGCAATGCTCTAGCAGCAAAGCATAATGGAGCGCCAAGTGGACTCTATCCAGGTGCTCGTAGCCATGCAAGCGGAGCACTACCATGCCTGCCTCCCCCCCCGCAGCCCTTGTCCCAGAACTCTTTCCCTTGTGCCCCCATGTCACCTCCAACCCACTTTCCCTAACATCCGGGATCTTACCGCCACCAGTTGCCTCCAACACCTGTAGCTTCACCACCCAGCCCTGAAAACTACGACCCTTACCCACTGCACTCAACCCCCATCACCATGCAGTGTAGCCATCCTGAAGTGCAGCACTCATGAAACAGCACTCCAGACAGGAAGGCTGAGTATGAGAACAGGACATACGCAAATCTGTGATTGTACCATTCCCCACCCCACCCCCTTGCCCTTTGTTTCCCCAAGTAGTTGTTTCTTTTAAATAAATGGATATTTTGGGTTTTGAAAACATTATTGCATAAAGTAAAAGATGCCTTAGCCCAGGAAAGAAACAGGCACTGCAAGTCAGCTTAGCAAACACAGATTCCTACTAACATTGGAACCACTGCACTTCACTCCTGTGCAGGGCACCAGACATTACTGGTGGCTTTCAGCCTCAGATTGCTCCGTCAAGGCATCCCTAATCCTTGCAGCTCCTTGCTGGGCCCCTCTAGTAGCCCTGCTCTCTGGCTGTTCAAATTCAGCCTCCAGGTGTTGAACCTCCGAGTTCCATGCTTGAGTGAATCATTCACCCTTCCCTTCACAAATGTTATGGAGGTAGAGCACGCGGATATAACCACGGGGATGATGTCATCGGCCAGGTCCAGCTTCCCATACAGAGAGTGCCCGCGGCCCTTTAAATGGTCCAAAGCACACTCCACAGTCATTCTGCACCGGCTCAGCCTGTTGTTGAACCTCTCCTTGCTGCTGTCAAGGCTCCCTGTGTAGGGTTTCATGAGCCATGGCATTAAAGGGTAAGCGGGGTCTCCAAGGATCATGATGGGCATTTTGACTTCCTCGACGGTGATCTTCTGGTCTGGGGAAAAAAGTCCCAGCTTGCAGCTTCCTGAACAGACCAGTGTTCTGAAAGATGCGTGAGTCATGCACCTTTCTGGGCCAGCCTGCGTTAATGTCAATGAAACGCCCATGGTGATCCACAAGTGCCTGAAGAACGATAGAGAAATACCCCTACCGATTAATGTACTTGAAGGCTAGGTGGGCCGATGCCAGAATTGGAATGTGTGCGCCATCTATCACCTCTCCGCAGTTAGGGAAACCCATTTGTGCAAAGCCATCTACAATGTCGTGCACATTACCCAGAGTCATGGTTCTTCTGAGCAGGATGCAATTAATGGCCCTGCAAACTTGCATCAACATGATTCCAATGGTCAACTTTCCCACTCCAAATGGGTTAGCGACCGATCGGTAGCGGTCTGGAGTTGCCAGCTTCCAGATTGCAATAGCCACCCACTTCTCCACCAGCAGGCAACTCTCAATCTCGTGTCCTTGTGCCGCAGGGTGGGGGCGAGCTGCTCACACAGTCCCATGAAACTGGCTTTTCTCATCCGAAAGTTCTGCAGCCACTGCTCATCATCCCAGACTTGCATGACGATGTGATCCCACCACTCAGTGCTTGTTTCCTGAGCCCAAAAGTGGCGTTTCATGGTGGTGAGCATGTCCGTGAATGCCACAAGCAAACTCATGTCATATGCATTACTTGAGTCGATATCATTGGAGCCCTCACTGTCCCTTTGGATCATAAGGAATAAGTCGACTGCCAAACGTGACGTGCTGGCGAGACTCATCAGCATACTCCTCAGCAGTTCGGGCTCCATTCCCGAAGACAGAGCTCGCAGTACAAAAAACGTTGAAAGATGGCGCCAAATGTGGACGGAAGCACAGGGATTGCTGGGATGTGAGCCAATGCATCACAGGGCATTGGGATAGGCCCCAGAATGCCCCACCCCTCCTGCCCCCTTCCCACAAGCCACAGCGCCAGAATGGGAAGAGGTGCTCTGTGGGATAGCTGCCCATAATGCAGTGCTCCCAATGCCGCTGCAGTTGCCGCAGATGTGGCCACGCCAGTGCGCTTGTAGCTGTCAGTGTGAACAGAGTACAGCTTTCCCTACTGCGCTCTCCGAAGGCGGGTTTAACTCTATATCTGCAAGTGTAGTCGTGCCCTTAGCAGCATCTCCAAAAGATAAATCCTTTTGTATTTATATAGGTTTAGCTTCTAGACAGGTATTTCTTGTGAGATCCCTTGACATAGACTTGACCAGTGTACATGTGCTATGGAAAACTATTCCAAGGAAGTTAGAGAAAACTATACTGTTTTATCCTTGTCATTGAATGCAGATGGAGAAAGGGTCATAGGGGTGAGATCTTCATTGCAGCCACAGTTTGAGAAAATCTCAAAACTTATCAGACACAGTGTATAGGTAGGGTGACCAGATGTTCCATTTTTAAAGAAACAGTGCCTTTTATGGGACTTTTTCTTGTATAGGTGCCTATTACCCCCCACTCCCATTCCATTTTTCCACAGTTGCTATCTGGTCACCTTATGTATAGGAATTGAAGTGCCTGAATTCTTTCCTCAGGTCTATTACGCCCCTACTTTCTTTATTATACATGGGAGTAGGTAGAGAGGGTAAAATAATATTTCAGACCCTATAGATCTGGAAAGATGGGATGTTCATAGGGATCTGTGTTGATTTAATTCTGCTCTCAATATGTCCATCACAGTTGTACCAGTGTCTTCAAGGGGGGGCACTTAGACAATGCAGAATGCTTCTGAAAGTCCCATCCCTAGTCAGTAGTTCCATCAGCACTTTATCTGTATTGAAGAGTTTAACAGTGTATACTGCCCCTTTAAGGAGAAGAGTAGTTAGGGTAAGGAGGGTGTCCAGGCTACCCCGTTCCAAGTAGTCTCACCCAAACAAAGACCCTGGGGCAGGGGACATCTGGGGGAGACATGGAAGGAGAGTGTTACGGGGTCACTCACCGCCCTGGCACCTCCTGCTGGCCATTTCAGGATTAGCTCTGGTCAGCAGATGTGCCCTCCGGTGGTGGTAGCTCTCCCGTCCTTGTCTCCACGGCAATTTCAGTCTCACTGCCTCTGCTTTGTGGCACAGCCCTCCGGCCGTGTCACAATCTGGGTCCTCCCTTCTGGGAGACTCCTTCCACAGCAGTCTAGATGCTCCTCACAGCAGCTTAGCAGGCCATAGACTGGCCACTTCTTCAGCAGCAAGTGGTGTGTGTGAGGGAGACCAGGGCCTGCCCACTACTCTAGGTCCCAGCACAGGGACCCTGTAAACAGCAGCTTCATGCTGCCCCTCCTTTCTTTCTCCATCAGTCTGTCTCAATTCCCTGGGCCACTTCCCCACAGCCCTGGCACCTTTGGCTCTTACTACTGGTTCCTTTGCCCCCTTCCCAGGGCCTCGGGCCTGCAAGTCCTAGCAGCCCTGTTCATGGTACTAGTTCTGCAGCCCTCTAGGAAGCCGGTCCCCTCCACTGGGCTTTCTGCAGCAGACTGACCAGCTCTGGCCTGCAGCTTCCTTTTATATGGACTGGCTGGGCGCCGAATGGCTGGTCCAGCTGCTGCCCTAATTGGCTGCAGCCACTGCTCTAATTGGCTGTTTTCCTTGCAGCCCTCCAGGCTGGGTTTTAACCCTATCACTGCCAGTGCGGGGAAGATGCCCCATCACAGAGAGGAAATGGGGAGAATGAGTCTTGGAGAGAAGAGATGACTGTTTCTTTAAGGGCTTGGAGCCAGGAGTTTTGTAGTATAGGGTGTGGCAAGGCTCCCCTCTCCCCCAGTCAATCAAGACACAAACCATGGAGGGAGGAGAAAGCTCCTTGCTCTCATTGTGAAAGCAGATAAAACAGAGAGACAATTTACCAGTGGACCTTCAAGCGCAGGAGGGAAAGGGGTGACCCAGCGTCATCTTCTGAGGCTGTGGCGGAGGGGTGAAAACCAGCCCCTGCTGCCCAGAAAAACACTGTCCAGGAAGCACTTTTGCTATAAAGCTTTTTTGTTTGAGGTAATTTCATTTTGAATAAATAAAGATTTTTGGATAAATTTTGTGAGCAGCCCAGGTGCAGCTGAACCAGGGAAACTTCGAGGGCCTACCCAGACAGCAAGGGGGAGAGCAGCTCAGGGAAGTAAGCAGGAACACTGTGATAAACAGTGTGCTCACTTATAGGGCAACCTAGTCTCTGCCCCAGAGTCACATAGACCTTCTGGGCAGCTAGCCAGCCAGAGCACTATAGAAACATTGCAGTCTGTCTTTGAAAATCACCATGATGACTGTAGTCTGCCATGTTCTTCTGATAGGAAATGGGAAAGGCAAAGAGTGCGGGAGGTCAGGTTCCACCCAAGACAATGGTGTTTTCACAAACATTGACTTCAATGCCATTCTTCCTTACCAACTGCCTGGAGACATTCACATCTTGAAAACGCGTGTGAATGCAATTACTGACACTAAGACCCCTCAGGATTTCCTGGTCATTCAAAACAGTTATAACGTGATTACATGGTTTTGTTTAAAGGTACAGGTCTATTCTGAAAGCAACTAAGTGACACTGTGGAGTTCATGTACCTCTCTATTTTTTCTCTTTGCCTTCTGGCAAAGCTTTACAACTTTAAAAGATAAAAACAAATTAATTGACTTTAAATGATGTGCATGTGAGAGTTTTGATGTATCACTAAGGCAGTGAGAAGTGTTAGCTGAAGCAGTGGCTCTCAACCTTTCCAGACTACTTGTACCCCTTTCAAAAGTCTGACTGGTCTTGCATACCGCCACCTGACTTAATAAATACATGCTTACAAAATCAGACATAAAAATACAAAAGTGTCTTGGCACACTTACTGAAAAATTGCTTACTTTCTCATTTTTACCATAGTTATAAAATAAATCAATTGGAATATAAATATTGTACTTACATTTCAGTGTATACCATGTAGAGCAGTATAAACAAATCATTGTCTATATGAAATTTTAGTTAGTACTGACTTCACTAGTGCTTTTTATGTAGCCTGTTGTAAAACTATGCAAATATCTAGATGAGTTGATGTACCCCATGGAAGACCTCTACATACCCACAGGGATATGCGTACCCTTGGTTGAGAACCACTGAGCTAAAGCAATGGAAGGAGGGTGGGGCACTGATGACATAGGACTAGGTGAGAGATTCAGCTTTAAAAGAGTGTGCAGTAAAGCAGCAAATTTGAAAGCCACTGAATTACGATGCATATAATATTTACTGTGCACTCTTAAATATATCTGTAACACTCACTCCTAGTTGTAGATTTATATTGTGGACTACCTCCAACTCATAAATAAGTGAACTTAAAACTCATTCACTTCTGGCTAACAAAACCAAACCCAGCAAGACAATTTATTGTTGCACAATCTCCTTTCTGTGATTGTGTACCTGATCATAGGATGGCAAATCCAAGAAATGAGTAGTGCATTCTTACGCAGATACACTCTCAATAGCTTATTGTGTGCAATAAACATGATAGTTCAGTGACTTCAGGAAAATGGATATTGTATTTTAGAGATGAACTGAACTACTAGAAAGTAATTTGGATGGTAGTAACAAAAGGTAGTCACTTAATTGTAGATAGCAGCAGAGACTTTGTCTGCATGTACAATTTCAGAGCAATACATAGGGAGTTAAGTGTAATGTATGGACCTATAGAAGTGAGCTGTATATGTGTCTTAATTTCCTATGCACTGTGCTGGACAGTCTCACTTCCTCTTCCCTATCTCCAATGCCAATGGCACATATAATTCCCCTCTCCTGCACAGAACAGATGGGTGCAAATACATAGCTTGTAACAGAGGTGAGGTTATGCCCGAGCAAGAACTGCAACAACATACTCTTTGGGCCAGATCTTTAGCTGGTGTATATTGACACAGCTCTACTGGCTTCAATGAAGCTATGCCAATTCACTCTAGTTGAGGATCCAATATTCCCTTCGTATATTATGGTCATCAGGCCACCTTTATGTATCAGTAACTAGAACTAACCATAATAGAATTAGATATAAACTCAGAATCAGTCAGGCCACTAATCCTGCAAGTTCATCGTTCTGAGAGAACCCAGGATAGCAATTACTGTACAGAGCTTTATAGTTGTTTGGTTTGTTTAAAAACAAAATGCCTGCTGTAAACAGAAGATGTTTCTTCACTGATAATTCGCATTTTACATGGAGCGTAGACCTTAAATAAGCTGTGTGGCACAGAGACATAATTCCATAGAGTTCTTTTAGTATTGCAAAATGAGAGAAAATCTGAAGTGTTTGTCATTAGAACTTCTACATACAAGTACTGCAATGTCACCTAGTTGTTGGGTTTTTTAACTCTAGTACATATGAAGTATTATGTTAAGGCATGTCATCGCTGTTTCAAATATTTTCTGTTTATTATTTCCTATTCAGAGCTGTCAATCAAAATGGTGTTATTCTTGGATATGACATCGCATCTAATAATTAACAAGATTTTTGACTGAGAGAACAGGTTGGTTAGTCATGGATTTGACATCACATCCACACATTACAAAGTTTTCTACTCACTGGTCATAAATGAGACTTCCATTGCTACGTGAACCAGATTTTAGAGATATAGCTTGAGTAAATTGAAAGGAAGAAGAGACTACCTGGTTAATACCAGCTCCGGTGCAATGTTTGGAGTTTCTGATTTCCCATTGTGCTGTACTGGACCTCAGCAACAGCCTGGATCAAACAAGTTTTCACCATTGCTGTCTCTCTGTGTGAATGTAGTTATTTGAAATAGAAAAGAGTAAGAAAAAGGGGGAAGAACCCCTACAGTTAACATTAAAATCAGTTTTCCGTATAAAATTGTTGTAAAAACAAGTGTACAGCCATTTAATGTGACTTATTGCCATTTAAACAAATGTGTTTTGCTATGATATTTTTAAAATGAAATTGCATTAAGCCAGATCCTTTGCTGGCGTAAATATATATAGTTCAAGTGATGTTAATGGAGCTATGTCTATTAACATCAGCTCAGGAGATGGGCCTGTTATTCCAAGTAACAAAAGTACACTCTAGGCCCTGTCCTTCCTGTGCAAGGCCTAACCTGGTGCATGGGGGGTTGTGAAGGTGAGGAAAGGAATCTTCCTTCATCTCAAAGCTGCTGTACAGATGCTGCTACAGTCCTAAGGCAACTCTAGTCCATGGACAATGGCTAGTGAGTCTCTTTAGCACTGGAGTCACTGCCCCTGCCTCAGCTTTCACCTTGGCTTGCACTCTACTGACTGCTGGATGCTGGCACCAAGAGAGCCCCCATCGGGCTCCACTCCTGGGTATATGGGGTGGAGCATCCCTGAGAGGAGAGAATTTGGCAAGCCCATTCTCCCATTTAGCAGATCTGCACTAGTTCTGCAGGAGGCAGCATCCTCTACAATCACACTGGGGATGGAAGATGGGTTTGGATAAGTTTGAATTCTGTTTTTAAATATCAGATGATTTAAATGATTACAAATATCCAATGTTTAATAGTTCAAAGTGTGCTTGTGTGTGTGCGTGCATGCATATCTCTTCAAACCATGAAGTCCAGACTTGTAGACCCAGGATCCGGTATATTTGGTTCTGGTTTAAGCCTATCACACAGATAGATTGCACAAGTCACCATGTTCCTGGTCCGTGATTACCAGCATTCAGAGAGGTTTCTAGTGTTTCAGTCAAGTTAAAAAAGGCCATAGTATACAACTGAAGACTGTAGATGAAATTCTGGCCCCACTGATGTCAATGGAAATTTTGCCATTGATTTAAATGGGGCCAGAATTTCACCCTGTATGTTTATTGTGCTCCTTGTTGATGACAAGGAATCTTGAGATAAAAAGAGAGATAGGTTTCTTCTGTTTCTTTATATGGCAATGGGTTGGAACAAAACAAAACCCAATGGAACATGTTTCAGAAATATATCCATCTACATCTCTCTGAGATGTTGTTTCAATAAAATGACATGCTTGTCATGAAGCAAGTTAAAAGCCTGAAACATAACAAAAAAAATACAATATCAGCTGACATATTAGTGTTTTTCAGTTCATGGCCACTGTGATGGGATTCCTGGGGTACTGTGGGACTGCTGTGCTCCCTTAACTCTCCAGCCTGGGCTGTCTCTCACGATGCTTTACTAGTGAAAAGCAACAAATCTCTCCAGGTGCTTTAGTCACTCAGTCAACAGCATGCAGGGACACATCCAGCTAAGTCACATGAATGCTCTCATGAACCATACCTAGGGAAACACCAGCAAATCCCCCTAGCCCTATACCCCGGTAATTTACCATCTTACACTCTCAAGACCTTCTCTTGAACAATGCAAGCTCATTAATTCGTTCGCCACTTCACCAAAGGATAATGACATGGATCAGCCTTTGTAATCCGAGCAGATTCCCCAAGCACTTTCAAAAACTCACGGGAAAGGATAAAACATTAAAATAAGTTTATTAACTACAGAAAGAAAGATTTTACGTTACAGTAAGTGGTAGGTATGAAGGTCAGAAATATTTACCTAAGTAAATACGCATTTTAAATCCTAAACTTTCAGACTACGCAAGATTTGAATCAAACAACTTTTCTTATACCATTGGACATTGCAGGCAGGTTACAGTTCTTAATACACAGGCTTAATTTCCTTCTCAGTCTGTGACCAATCTCCTCCATTCAAAGTCTATATCTTCCCAGTGTTCTTGTTGCCTTCAGAGTAGGTGGGGGAGGAGAGAGGTGGTCTCATGACACTGCTGTCCCTTATTTCATACCCTCAATTCATGTCCCAGGAAAGATACTGGCTCAGACATGTCCTGGTGGGCCTTGCTGAGTCCTCATTGTGTGGAGTTTGTGCAACTGTCTCTCTCAGAATTGTAAATCTCTTGTTTACAATTCCCTTCTGTCAATGGCTTGTGATGGTTGCTTAATGCCTGTTTGGTTGTGGGTCACCACCTTTGTCACTGAAAAACTAGCAGTGGGCGTCTCCCAAACTCACAACATATTTCAATAACAACTATATAGCCAAATCTCATAATTTGATATACATTAACAATACACATATTTTGACAGAACAAAGTTTCAGCAGATCATGACCTTTCATATGGTATCTTACATGGCATGCTTTGTATGAAATATCACAGCCACATACAAATGATGAATATGGGGGTTACAGGGTGCTACTCTGAGGTCCAGTGCATCACAGCCACCAATATTTAAATTAAAAAGTTTGAAGGAGGTAGGGGAACACGTTGGCCTTGCTTCCAAAATGACTGAAGTGAGTAATAACACTCCTATTGACTTTGAAGGGTTGGGGACTGAGTCCTTTATGAAGAACTAAGAGACATCTGCAGCAGCTCTTTCATACATGCATATCCAGCTAAGTTATACGCGAACAAAAGGAATGCGTAGGAAGACTGAAAAACATCCTAGAAATATGAATACAGAAGAGAGGTTTTTGAGCGAGTAACTAACATTTAAAAGAAAATCTGAACCATGCTGTTTGAGTCTGAAATGGGGCTTAATGAAAGGTATTTTGTAGTAGATGGTGATCTTGGCAGTGGCTTTCCTTTTCTAGTTGGTGTAAAATATCTACTTACAGACAAACAGTCAAATTTTCCCACTGAGTGCTCAAAACTTAGATCAGCCAGGTAGACAGGTTGAGCTGTGTGTGATGCTCAGTCACAGAGAGAGAAGGCTTAGCTTGTTTATTAAAATGGAAATATGCCTGTGACATGTTCTAAGAGCAGCAATAACATTTATTTTCCTTTCATCACTACTTTAATTTCAGCACATTTTACTGCATCTCTCATATTCCTCACATCCTGCGATATTTGATGAAACTTTACTCCAGCAAAACTCC
Organism: Chelonia mydas; assembly: GCF_015237465.2. Taxonomy (NCBI): domain Eukaryota; kingdom Metazoa; phylum Chordata; order Testudines; family Cheloniidae; genus Chelonia; species Chelonia mydas. The sequence continues at coordinate 19,215,703 of NC_051252.2, forward strand.
TATTTGCATGACAGGGAATTTCACCTGCAAAAAGACTGCAGGACTCAGACTCGGGTGCCTCGCACAGGCTGAGAGCAACGTGTCGTAGTATGTGCATCATATCTGGAGTGTGACGCAGATGACTACCAAGTACTGATATCTACTAGAGCGTCTATGATGAAAAATATGAGACTAAGGATTAGCTGCGGTACAAACACTTTTTGCTGTGCAGTGCTGGCGTAATCTAGTAAACCTGGTGTGATTGGCCCAGGGAGGATCATTCCAAGGATGATCCTACAGGGCAATAGAGCTGACATAGAGGTTCATGTGCCACTTGCCCTTCGCAAAAAGAGGTTGTTTCAGTGGCTGTTAAAGCCTAACATAAGCAAAGAGGGAATGGCCATGTACAGAGCAGCATCAGGATTAGGGCCATGCACATCTGAGCTTTAAGTCTCCTTTGCACGGGTCCCCAGGACTAATGCTTTCTGCTTTTTGGTCCAATCGAAAGATCTACAAAGATCCTTTGTATTTAAAGGCTGAGTACAAATCAACTATTATTTTAACAGCAAAAGTAATGAATTTATGGAAGAGGCTGTTTACATTCTCCATCCTCCTGCTAGTACAAAATTGTTCCCATATATACAGTATACTTTTCAGTTCCCTGTCCAGTGCAGTTTTTAATGTCTCAGGTAATAGGGTTTCCATCACTTGTGTTTGAAAGTATTGACATTACTGCAAACAAGGTTAGTGGGAGATATATTTATGGTTCATGCTCTGATGGACGATGATGGTGGGGGAGTGGAGAAAATTACTCTTCCTTGTGATTAGGATTTTCTGGATGAATGGCAAATGAACCAATTTATATTAAATTAATCACAGGGAAACAATTACTCCCTGATCCATTTGTAATAGTGTTACTGAAGGGCTTCAGTAAATAATATGCAGCTCTATCATTTATAAGATTGTGAGCCAATCAGTCATCTGTTAACAATGGCAAGATGCATTGTGGCACACTGGAATTAGAAAAGTATCAGTGTTTCACATAGAACAGGGTACCTGGGGAGAATTGGTGATAAAGTAACATGCAATAGGACTGGCATTATTTATCCACTCTCTTGTCCTATACTGATGCTCATTTCTGAACAACATCTAAAAGTTAATCCCTTTGCGAAAAAAGATGTTGCAATGAGCACTGCCCAGGTGGATTCCTGTGGAGCTCTTTACAGGGTCAGAGTCTAAGAATTTGACTTTTTAAATCATATTAATTTAGGACCAAAGTTGGCAGCAAAACTCATACTGATAACAGGGATCATTTTGCCTGAGTAAAGACTTGAGGACGTAGTTTTGCGGATTTCCTATTTTCAAGTGAAGAGCTAATCTAAACCACATTCATCGGTCTCATGTCTGCTATGGCTCTTAGCCCTTAAAAATACAAATGTGTAAACCAACAGTGGGCCTTGCAGGTGTCTGTGTGTAGTGCAAATAATGACAACATGCATAATTGCAAGGATAGTTACATGCCCCACTAGATGTACTTGGCCACCTAAGCATCTAATTACACTTCCATTTCAGGTAGTTTTGATGCCCAAGTAACAAATTCTGGGGAAAACTAAACTATTTGATTGCAAAAGAAGAACCAGATTTTGAAAAATCGGCCTATATTGCTTTAAAAATATCTCTTCCCTCCCACCCCAAGGGCTAGATTGCAGTCTGTTCCATGTGCTGGTGGAGAGGGTATAAATTGCCCATTACTCCCTTGTGCCAGCTACACCTACTGTCATTCTGTGTGGGAGGGAAAACATGTTCCATAGAAGGAGAGGGAAGGGGAAGGGAATGGATGGATCTGCACTCTCTTTCCCACAGGGATTCTCAAACTGGGGGTTGGGACCCCTCAGGGGGTCGTGAGGTTATTACATGGCGGGGGGGAGGGAAGGGTCGTGAGCTGTCCGCCTCCACCCCAAACCCTGCTTTGCCTCCAGCATGGATAATGGTGTCAAATATATTAAAACGGGGAGGGGGTCACACTCTGAGGCTTGCTATGTGAAAGGGGTCACCAGTACAAAAGTTTGAGAACCTCTGTACTAGTGCATCAGGTGATGTATGTTGGGCTAGATATAGACCCTCTGAGAGTCAAAATCTCCTTCCTGTCCAACAATACACTTCCCGTTACTTTGGGTTCATGGCAGAATCAGGACTGAGCCCATATTAGGAAATCCATGATGAAAAGAACAATGTGCTGACAACAAACAGTATAATAAAGCCTTATCCTGAATATGCTCCACTTGATCTTCAGAATTCTCATTCTAGCAGATTAGTCTTTCAGTCCCATGAATATACTATTCTGACCATTGGTACTACTGTAGTTAAAGCTGAGTCAACCTTTCCATTACACACTCTTCTCTTCAGTGATTTGTAATAAACCATGTCTATTAAAATTTGCTAAGGGCTGAAGCTTCCCAGATGAGCCTGAACCCCAAAGCAAATGATTTCTATCAAACCTAATGAAAGAAATCTGTTTGGCTATCTTTTCAGCTACAGAGAGATTTTCCGGTTTAAAGTTAGTGGACTGGGATGCTGTTTTGCAGCCTTTAAGCTGGTGGCCTATTTCACTGGACCTTATTTCATGAGACTTGGAAAGGAAGTAAATGCCACACCTGTGTCCTTTAAAGGCCCTTGCCTCAGGGCACAGCTTAGCATTTGAAATGATGGCCCTAGCTCCTGTTTGCCAGAGCTGGGAATGGGTGACAGGGGATGGATCACTTGATGATTACCTGTTCTGGTCATTTCTTCTGGGGCACCTGGCATTGGCCACTGTCAGAAGACAGGATACTGGGCTAGATAAACTTTTGGTTTGACCAAGTATGGCTGTTCTTATGTTCTTAAACAAAACATATACATAACACAAAATAAAAGAACTCACTGACACAGGCTGGCTACAGTTCTTGGAGGCCTTTCCTTTGCTTCCTCCAGCCAGGGGAAAGGGGACATACCTGTCCCTTTCCTTCTCTCCCCTTTTGGCCTTATACATCTCACTCAGTTGTCTGATGAACAGAGATCCCTTAACCTTTTCCAGGCAACTGCTCCCCCTTTATCTACACTTGTAGCCCCATTGCTACGCTTCAGATATGAAATCAATCTGTTCTGTTTAACAAACTACTTTTGTCATTTTGGGGCAAATGGCCTGCTCCTGATCCCATTAAAATTGGTGGCAAAACTGGCATTGGGGAAGAGTTTGGGCCATAAGGACTAGTTTGTGCTCAGGCACACAGGTTCAACTCCTGCATGAACTTGGCCCTAAAGGTCAAAGCTTCATTTTTAAAAAAAGGCTAGTGCTCGCCTTAAATAATTTTTAATAAGTACAAAACTTTTGAATCATGAGCTATAACAGCGTATTCACTAGAGCTGGTTTAATCCTGTGACTGATGTGAAATGAATATACAGTCTTTATCCTATTCTGAGTTGCCAGTTGTACATGTTGGTAGTCCTAGCAGAGTCCTTTGTTGGTAGTCCTAGCAGAGAAGCTAATGGTTGAATGGCTCCCAGCTACCTTCTGTCACCTGTTATAATAGCCAATGAAATCTAACTCCACTGTGATTTTCTGTCTTCTCTGTATTAACTCATGTGCCTAACTGGCTGTTTGCACATGCAAATACCTAATGTATGTGCGCAAATTACTATGATTGCATGTGCAGATCAGACACTGAAAAACCAACAGGCAAAAATGAGTGCATATTGGATGTCGTGCTGCTTAGAGGCAAATAATTTCCTAGCAATTCTGTGTGAAATAAGAAAGAGAGAGAAACGAACAAATAGAAAAAAAAATCCACCAATGAATGAAATAAGCTATCTGAGTATAGCTTCCTGAGCTAGCTCCTTGATGATCATTGTCAAAGAAAACTTTGGAAGAGATACAGGGGAAGTATTAGATGCAGGGCAGATGAAGAGAGCTATAAAGCCACCTTGCCCCCACTCTGACGGTTTAATGAGGAAGCACTCTAGACCCATGTGAATTCCATCACGTACCTTAGAATCTATATAATGCCATAACTGTAAATGGCATTTTACAACACCCTGCATTAAGCTGACTTCTTCTCCAATTCCCCGCCACTTGGTATTTTACACAGGCGAGATACCATGTGTCAAGCAAAGGAATAAATAGAACCATATCTCTATCCTAAAAAAATCTCACTGCCTAAATGCATGAGCAGGCAAAGGTGTGTGATTGCTGATGGGGCTAATTACCCATTTGTAGCCTGAATTTTTGCTGTCCTTATATAGGAAAAACTGAAGTAAATGGGAGTTTTACCTACACTAGGACTGCAAGATTTAGTAGCTAGAATCAGGGTCTGGATAATGCCATGACTGGAGCCTAAACAAACACTTTCAGATAAATTTAAAAGTGGAAATGGAGAAGCTGGATTCTTCTGACATTTAACATGATCTCATAGGCCATCTTTTTCCTGTGACAATACACCTTGCCAATGACCTGTTAATAACTTTATTAGAACTGCTCAAAACAAACTCTTTCTCCTATTTCATTTGTCGTGCTCCCAAAATATTTTTTTGGATGTGGAGACGTGTAGCTGGCATTTCCTAATGCCGGACCTGTCAACCACCAATCTCATTTCTTAATTGCAGAATAAGTGCACTTTTTAAGAAAAGGAACCCAAATATCTGTTATTAATTTTTATTTACAGATTTAAGGAATAATAATCAGTCATGTTCATTACGTAGTCACAAATTTACAGTGTTCCTCCCTGTGGCATCTGGACGAGTTAAAGAATAAAAAATACAAAAGCCAATGATTTAGAAATCACAAAAGAAAGACAGGAAATACATTGATTTACTTTAGGTGTATTCAACACAAAGCCTTGGCTGAGAAGATCTGCCCTGCACTGTGCTTGGAAAGCTAACAAATGTAGGCTCTTAATGACTGCCAGCTAGAGTTAGCTGGGGGGTCTTCCACTGAAAATTCCTTGCCCTCCTACTCCTCAAGATCATGCATTTGAGGAGTATTGGTTTAAAAAAATACTCAGCTGATCTCACAGGGAGAGAGTTGGCCTCTAAGGTAACCAGGTTCAAGCACCATACAGAGCATTTATAGATTTTTAAAACAGTTACTTGAGCTGAACCCAGGAGCAGGTGGGAAGTTAGTGCAGTGCAGGGAGCACAGGCATAATGTGTTTATGCTGATCCACTTCACTAAGTAGGGAAGGCCTGTTGTAGAGAAAGGAGATAGGTCAGCTATGTTAGACTGGTGTCAAGCAAGAAATGAAGGATTGCTGAGTGAAGTATTTTCTATTGCCAGACTGGTTTCTCTGATCTTATCTTATAGATTTGATAAGTTGAAATCCAAATGACTGTAAAGCCATTTCCACCTCAGCCATGCTATGAGAGTATTGATTTTGTTACAAGGCGATGGGTAAATAAGTCTGTGATGTACCATAAACTTTAATAAACAAATGGTTTGAAAGCTTAAAATATAGGGGCGGTTGGGGATAAAATCTTGCTCCCAGGTAAATTTTTCAGTTTTTTATTGACTTTTCAATGGACCTTAGGTCCTAACTCACTTAGGTGCTTTTGAAAATGTTACCTTCCATCTTTTTCGTTTGCTATAAACAGTGATGGCTACTTTCAGAAGTAAATGTGTGTGTGTGTGTGTGCGTGTGTGCACGTGCACGCTACTAACATGCTGAGAAGTGAAAGTGAAGAACATAGCAGGAACAATAGCTAATGAGAGAGCATGTGATTATAGATTCTTTGGGGAGGGCACCGTCTTTCTGTCCTGTGTTTGTACCTGGTCACCCTTGGCGTGATCGGGTCCTGGTCCAGGCACTGCTGCAATAAATAATAATTAATAAAAGACATAAGATGAATCAGTAATGAGCAGTATCACCTTGCTTTAATGTTCACCTTCTCCCATTGTTCTGTTAGTTGCTTCTCCTGATATGTTCCTCTCTTTTGCCCCCAGTGTGTAAGTTACATAACGTACAGATGAATGCTTTGTTCTGCCATTGATAGCACCTTGTGAGTTTGTCCCCAAGTTGCTTTCCCTTTTGTAGAACTGTCTCTGTTCTTCCTTCTTTTTCTGATATGGAAAACGGACATGTTATTTTTATAAATGAAGTAGAAAACAAACACAAATAAAATCCAAACTGTGAGAGTGTAAAAATATCCATAGGGAAGTTCATATGATACCATGTTTTGAACTATGTTAGGCACATATTTTAGATCAGATTCTTAAAAGGATAGAAGTAAAATGAGAGTAGCAATATTCAGCTTCACTCCACTTGCTATATATCTTTCTAAGCTGCGGCCATTCTTCCAGTATTCCTGAATGTTACTCAAAACATTCTTAAGAGTCAGGCCACATTATGCACGATAAAATTCTCCAAACCATGGGTACGTTTTCAAATAAAGCCTACATAAGATGATGAGGGATTACTTCAGAGTAAAACAGACTGATATTTAGAATATGGTTTTAATTTATAAGAGACTATGCAATATATCTGTCTAAGTATTTCTGCCACACTCATTGCCATGGTATGGTATCTGAGTGCTTAAGCTGTGGTAGGCATGAATTGCTAAGAGATGAGAATATGCGTCTTACATTGAATTGAAAGTGAAAAGGAACATATGTTTGACCCAGAAACTAAAAATCAAGCCAATGGATTCCATAGTGACACATTATTGATTATGTATCAATCAGGTAATTTTTAAATTAATATAAATCTCCTCTGGGAAAATCAAAGTGGGGCAGAGAAAGCTGTTGTAGTTAGTCTTCGTAACTCCCCAAGTGTGTTTGGCACTTAAGAAAAGAACATAAAATCCAACAGAGGTGTAACAGAGACAGGGTACAAAACCACAATGCAGGTACAGTGGTCACTTTCTTCCAATCTGCCCTTGTGTATAGAGCACCCGTCTTGATCTAGTATGTATTTCCACTATTCTGTCCCCTCTCTCTCTGGTCAAGACCCATTTCTGCCAAGAGGCTGACCATAAATAACCAATTGACTGTAGGTGGGCTGATGTCCTGAAGGAACTTCTGATTCCAATCTGACATTAGGTGCCTTCTAGATTTTTCTGTGAATAAATCGTGTGCACATCATATTATTCATTATTTATATTGCAAAAGCATGCAGAGGCCCCAGCTGACATTAGGACCCCATTGTGCTAGGCACTGTGTACATGAATATGAGACAGGTCCTGCCCCAAACAGTTCACAGTCTAAATAGACGAGATGAACAACAGGTAGCAGGGGAGACAGCGGCACAGAGGTTAAATGACTTGACCAAGGTCACATAGCAGGCCAGTTGCAGAGCAGGGAATAGCACCCATGTTGCCTGACCTGCTGCCCTATCCACAAGATATTAGTACCTTCCTATGCATAATTCTGCGTTATACACTCTTATTGCTACTCCTATTATTTCTTCTCTCTGCTCCTTCCTACTGCTGTTCTCAATTAGGCTGTAAGCTCTTTAAGGTGGGGACTTTAAGGTACAGCTCCTAACACAATGGGGTAGTGTTCCTAACTAGAGCCCCTAGATACTACTGGGATACAAATAACAACAGATAATACAGACAGACACACAAGCAGAGTGATCAGTGTGATGGCTGCAAATGGCATGTTTGGGGCGGGAGTACCCTCTGATCCCATTGAGGGTTACCAAAAGAAACTACACCATCTGCTCAAGAAACTCCCTGAAAAAGCACAAGTACAAATCCGCACAGACACACCCCTAGAACTCCGACCAGGGGTATTCTATCTGCTACCCAAGATCCATAAACCTGGAAATCCTGGACGCCCCATCATTTCAGGCATTGGCACCCTGACAGCAGGATTGTCTGGCTATGTAGATTCCCTCCTCAGGCCCCATGCTACCAGCACTCCCAGCTATCTTTGAGGCACCACTGACTTCCTGAGGAAACTACAATCCATCGGTGATCTTCCCGAAAACACTATCCTAGCCACTATGGATGTAGAAGCCCTCTACACCAACATTCCACACAAAGATGGACTACAAGCTGTCAGGAACAGTATCCCCGATAATGTCACGGCAAACCTGGTGGCTGAACTTTGTGACTTTGTCCTCACCCATAACTATTTCACATTTGGGGACAATGTATACCTTCAAATCAGCGGCACTGCTATGGGTACCCGCATGGCCCCACAGTATGCTAACATTTTTATGGCTGACTTAGAACAAGGCTTCCTCAGCTCTCATCCCCTAATGCCCCTACTCTATTTGCGCTACACTGATGACATCTTCATCATCTGGACCCATAGAAAAGAAGCCCTTGAGGAATTCCACCATGATTTCAACAATTTCCATCCCACCATCAACCTCAGGGGACCAGTCCACACATGAGATCCACTTCCTGGACACTAAGGTGTTAATAAGCGATGGTCACATAAACACCACCCTATACCGGAAACCTCCTGACCGCTATGCCTACCTCCATGCCTCCAGCTTTCATCCAGACCACACCATACGATCCATTGTCTAAAGCCAAGCTCTACGATACAACCGCATTTGCTCCAACCCTTCAGACAGAGACAAACACCTACAAGATCTCTATCAAGCATTGTTACAACTACAATGCCCACTTTATATGTGAAGTGAAGAAACAGATTGACAGAGCCAGAAGAGTACCCAGAAGTTACCTACTACAGGACAGGCCCGACAAAGAAAACAACAGAACGCCACTAGCCATCACCTTCAGCCCCCAACTAAAACCTCTCCAACGCATCATCAAGGATCTACAACCTATCCTGAAGGATGACCCATCGCTCTCACAGATCTTGGGAGACAGGCCAGTCCTTGCTTACAGACAGCCCCCCAACCTGAAGCAAATACTCACCAGCAACCACATGCCACATAACAAAAACACTAACCCAGGAACCTATCCTTGCAACAAAGCCCCTTGCCAACTGTGTCCACATATCTATTCAGGGGACACCATCATAGGGCCTAATCACATCAGCCACACTATCAGATGCTCGTTCACCTGTGCATCTACATATATGTGCCAGCAATGCCTCTCTGCCATGTACATTGGCCAAACTGGACAGTCTCTACGTAAAAGAATAAATGGACACAAATCAGACGTCAAGAATTATAACATTCAAAAACCAGTTGGAGAACACTTCAATCTCTTTGGTCACTCGATTACAGACCTAAAAGTGGCAATTCTTCAATAAAAAAACTTCAAAAGCAGACTCCAGTGAGAGACTGCTGAATTGGAATTAATTTGCCAACTGGATACAATTAATTTAGGCTTGAATAACGACTAGGAGTCGTTGTGTCATTACACAAAGTAAAACTATTTCCCCTTGTTTATTTCCCCTCCTACTGTTCTTGTAAACTGCTGGCAGTGGCCCACCTTGATTATCATTGCAAAAGGTTCTCCTCCCCCTCCGCCCCCCTGCTGCTTTCCTGCTGGTAATAGCTCACCTTTCCTGATCACTCTTGTTACAGTCTGTATGGTAACAACCATTGTTTCATGTTCTCTGTGTATGTAAAATCTCCCCACTATATTTTCCCCTGTATGCATCCGATGAAGTGAGCTGTAGCTCACGAAAGCTTATGCTCTAATAAATTTGTTAGTCTCTAAGGTGCCACAAGTCTTCCTTTTCTTTTTACGGATATAGACTAACTTGGCTGCTACTCTGAAACCTGTAGTTAGGTTGGATTACAGAACAACAGGGGAAGGAGGGGAGGAGGGACAGAGCAGGTAAGAATTGGGAAGGAAGTTATAAAGGGCAGGAATGGAGTAAGGCTGAGGTGAAGCTACTGCGAGACATTAGAAACTGAATTACGGTGAAACGGTAGTTGTGGCATTTGTATTATTCTATAAAGTATGCTCTGGAATGTGTATGCTCCCACAGAAGTTCATGGCAATGACTCTCTTTATCCTTCATTTATTCTTTGCTTCGCAATAGAAATAAACTATCGTGGAACAGCATGCAGTAACTACAAACAAAACAGGGCACTGGTAGTAAACAGTGGGCTAGTCTCCATTCAGTCTTCTTTTGTGAAGTGTGTGAAGGTAGTTTAGTGAGGATGTTTTTCTTGTCTGATTTTATAGGACACCAATCACTTTGATAGGGTCAGGGAGGGGTGCTTCAGATGGAAAGGGGCAGATTTTCCGCTGGGGTAATGAAAGCCACTGGAGCTGCGCCCGCTGACAGCAGCACAGGGTCAGGCACAACATTCTTGTTGCGTACTGCACAAGGTCTGGCAGGAAGTGTGTGATACCAGCTTGTCTCCTTGTACAAAATCTTACACCGTCATCTTAAATTCACTGATTTTTTTAAAAATGTCAGTATAAAAAGATTTGTAGTATTGTTTTTCCTCTCCTCTTTCCATTGGAACGGCGCGTGTTGCACGCTGATCAAGAATAAGATAAACTTGGGGTTAAAGAAGGTTTATAAAATAAACAACCCCTCCTTTTTCTCTGCTACATGTCTTTTTCTGAAGATGTCTGTTTTCCACTAGTAAATGTGTGTTTTTGCTGGGAGTAAAAATGCATCCTTGGGTGCTGATTCCACTCCTTTATCTGTGCCTTCCCTGAGGCGACAGCTGAGGTTAGATTAAGTTAATTCTAAACGGAGTTTGTGGATTTGTTAACTATCAGGGTGAAAGCTCATGAGTTCCATAATACTATTTAATTAAAATGTTTTTCTATGAGCAATGATAATGTAAATAGTGAGATCGAGATATTCTTGAGCCAATGTGTAGCTCTCTTTTGGTACAGAGAAAATGCTCAGTTAGGGCATGCAGTACACACTCAATACTGGAAATTATTTAGGGCTCTTTATCCACTACTTAATGCCTGGACCTCAAGGTGGTTCCTACATTTCAGAGGTTACACAGGATTTCAATATTCACAGGGATTTAGCAGTGCTTGTTTATAAAGTCCTTTAAATAAAGGTCATGCATCAGCTTCTGTCCGAGACCATAAAACCCCCTCCACCTTAAACTGTGTCCCCAGGTTCAGGACAAGCCCAGGCTTTTGAAGCGAGAAAATGATCCCTTTGGTGTGATTTACTCTGATCATCAATTTTATAACTGATAGCTGTGATCTGAAGTGATTAGCAAGTGTTTTGCTATCACTTCATCTCTCCACTCAGCCTTTTGCAAGTGCAAGAAATGCCAAATGTGTGAGGGAGAGAGGCAAAGATAAAAATACAGTATGATGTCCTAAAACTCCAGAAAAACAGCTTTCAAAATATGGATGAAATCTGCTTTGACGTGAGAGAGACTTGGAACTTTGTAGCTATATCAAATCTTCAAAACATTGTCATTTTACCTAGCTGATCGGCGCAACACTGTGGCATTCTGTTGCATTTCATGAAGTTTCCTTTCAAATTTTATGAAGTTCTGGTTTCAATTATTTTTTGAAAAAACTTTAAAACCCATGGTTCTAGCATTTATCTCTCTTACAAGATGCTTTAATATGAATAACTATGTAGATTATGACTGTAGGGAAGGACAGGATGGAAACTGAAACAATTGCCCACAATGTTCCGTACATCCATCTCTATTAGATGATTGACACTAAATTGTTAGATGGTTACAGATAATATAACTTGTTCTTTGTTTATATTCTGTTTTGCCTTGAGCAAATGATACCGCTTCAAAGGCTAAATGCAGAAGTGGTATTCAGCAGGAAGACTAGCATTCACAACAAATTACAAACATGATTTTAGGAGTGAATCTCTGACATGCTGATTCAGAACAAAGCACTGGGAGGCCCTACTCTCATCAAAAGTTCATAAACAAATATAGCAATACTGACCTAAATAATAACACATTTAATAGTAGTGTCTACTCCAACTTTAATTTGTAGAGCTGGTTGAAAATTGTTATTTCTATCCCCGACCTAGGAAATTCTGATATTTGTAAACATTTGTTTTTGCTCCAAATCAGAATGAAAAGTTGAAATATCAAATTTTTTCTTAAAACAGAAACTTCTGAAAAAAATTGATTCGGAAATATCAACATTTCATTTCAGCTCAACTCAATTATTGGACTGAGTCTATCTGAGCTGCTGCAATGACTCCTGGGTGATATAAAGCAGGTTCCTCAGCCCCTTTGGACTGGGCTCTCCAGCTGGACTACATCTCCCATGATGCACCACAGTAATGGGACTCCCATGATGTATTGTGGTGTTTCAGTCAGAGAAAAGACTGTGGTACATCATGGGAGCTATAGTCCAGTGAGGGAGCTGGGTCCATAGAGGAGAATAAGGGCAAACTACAACTCCTGTGAGACAACGTAGAAGTTCAGGTTGACACAGATTAATGCCAAACTGACTGGAAACTAAATGTTTTGATTTGATTTGAAAAAAAAAGTTTTGATCAGTGTTAACCCAAAATGAAACAAAATATTTCATTTCGCTTTTTCCTTATGAAAAATTAATAAAATTCAGCCATTCGGTGCCTGGGAATAAGGCATGAATAACAGTTTGGTTAAAAGATAAACGGAAAAATACGGTGTCCATGGTGCTGAAGCTTACGTCAGTTTTCCTGTGGAAAATTTTGATTTATGGACACTGCATTTTCCATCAAATAAACATTTTGTTGGAAAATTCCTGACTACTTCTAATTATTTGTATTACAGCAGCACCTAGGGGACCCTGCCCTGAAGAGCTTATAATGTAAGTACACCAAACAGACAATAGAATAGGGAAAAGGAAGTATTCCCTGTTTAACAGATAAGGAATTGAGGAACTGAGAGATGAAATGACTTGTCCAAGCTCACAAGGTCTATGACAGAGCTAGGAGTTAAACCCAGATTTCCTGAGCCTCAGTCCATTGCTCTAACAATACTGTTCTTCCTCTTTATATTTGTACTCCCTTTAAGGGCATTTAAAAACTGTGAAACAAGCCTAGAGTCAAATTCTCCCTGTGCCAAAGGCCATCACAAGGCCTCTGCACCATTTAAATGGAGCTTAAGCCTCAAAATAGGGCTCAGAGGTGAATTTCATACACAGTGAGAGAATGCTATATCTCCTTTAAGGATGGAGGTGGTTAAAGGGCTGTACTCTATACATTGTCAGGAAGATCTATTTTTCTCTAAGGAGAGTCAACTTACACAGTTGTTTTCGTTAAATAAAGAGGGGGCATAAGCACTTTCAGAATGAAATGTTTTGATTTTTTCATTTCAAAACAACTTTTAGTTTTGGATTTTTGTTTTACTTTATATTATAAATGAATTTTAAAACAAAAATAGAAATGTTTTGATTTTGAAATTCTATGTTTTTGTTACTATTTGGAATGAAAAACATTTTAAAATTATGGGATTTCCTGCAAAATGGAAATTTCTACAGAGCTCTAGCCCCTATCTTGCGAGCTGATTCTCATGGATGGGCTTAAACACAGGTGCAGAACCCAGTGAAATCAATGGGGCTCTGCATGAGTGCAAGGATCCACCCAGTTAGATCAGCTTGCAGGACCTGGGCCTTAATTATGAAAATAGTAATAGTTATAAATATAATTAAGATAAACAATGAGGGGAGAGTGAGATCGGAAAAAGACACATAATTTCCAAAATGTATTTTCTTATATTTTAAATTATAAGAGTTCCGGATTGAATCCTCAGTCACAATGCATGAGCAAAAGATGGAAATAAGGGAGTGGTAAGGCATGGAAGCCCCAGTATATGAAGTGCTTTTGTGTTATTTTGCTTAATTAGGCTCTAGGGATTTGGCTGGAAATATTTACACACCAAAAGTAATAATAGAATTTCTTTTTCTGGAAAGCCATGGTAGAAGATGCATCAACCTCAAAAACTTTTAAAAATAAAGAAAAGAAAAATAGCACCCAAAATTTCTAACACGATTCTGGAAGTGACATGAAATAACAACTATAAGCTCTCTTGTGGGAGTGAGATAAAATAGAGCTAAGTTGGCTCGACAGAATCAAAAAGAGGCCAAAACAGTGGAAAGATGATAGGGGAAGAATGGAGGGGACTGGGGGAAAAGTATGGACGATAATTGATAAAAAGATCAAGTTTAATTTGGAAGACGCAGAAAGGGATCAAAGGACAAAAATCCAGTTAGTTAATCTCAACAAGTCGAAGTGCAAGTCTGGATGCACAGTCCCTCATATTCCCCTCTTCCTTGTTCTTTCTTATGATCCAATGAACACATTTTGACAAGGCACAGATTGCAGTGCTCAGATTGGTGCTATACTTCAGCATTCAAACAGTTACATGTAGGACCCCAATCTGCTCTGCTTCATTTTATTCAGCTCAGTGCTGTGAATTTGAATCACTACAGACTTGTGGATTGTGGACTGGGATAGGGATTCACAATAGGTTTCAGACACATCTACTTTGATGTAACCTCAAAACTGAGCTGGGTAGACCTTTCAACTCTTGAGGCCCAATCACATAGACACCTGGATAACTTTGTTCATTTAACTAATGACACTGTTTTGTAATGTGTTTGCAACATTGTGACCCAAACCACACCTGTATTCACACCTTACCCTATTGTAATAATTTGTGTACAAAATATGCCTTGTAAGGTATCATTTGGAAACTAGTACTTACTGGTCAATAATATCATGGTGAAATATATGTAGCAACATTATAAGCAAAGTTTGAATTCCAGCTGTATAATGTTATTTGCACATGTTCAAAACCAGTGCAGCCCTGCCTAGGCAAAAGTTGTTCAACAGGTGTATTCTAAACAAAGGAATGTGCTTACCTCAATTTACATATAAGTAGTAAACAGGATTGTCAAGATAGCCTGGAGAGGAGATGGCAGGAAACAGAACAATTTGCATTTCAGCAAACACAAGGGGGCAGGGGGAGAAAGAGCATGGAGCTTCCTTCACCACCACTGTCCCTGTCACCTTGCTCACAGCTTGAGTAAACTTTACTCTGAATAGTATCTGTCAGAAGAATCCACTTCAAGGATTCAATGGACTGCAAAAGAAAGAGACAGAGAACCCCAGATTATCTCTTTCAACTAAGAAGACAAAGGCACCAGCACTTTTGGGCCTCTGGAAGAGATCCTGACCAAGGAAAGGGTCAGTCACTGTCTTTCAGAAGACTGTGAGTGAGAAAGGCCATCTTGAACAAAGCCTTAAACCAAAACTTGCTACATTAAATTTTAAACTTTTAGATGCATGTTTGCACTTTTATTTGCTGTGACCATTTCTAACTTTATCTCTTATACTTGAACTCATTTAAAAGCCTATCTTCTTTTGTTAATAAACCTGTTTTTTATGTTTAATCTAAACCAACAATGCTATGTTTGTACTAAAGTGAATGTCAACTCTAGTTAATGTGGCAAACTGGTGTGTTTTGTCTCCTTAAAGGAACAAACAGATCTTATCATTCCTCTGAATGTTGCAGGAGGGGGCTAGACATAACAGAGCACATGGGTCTGGGGAAGTTCTGGGGATCGGTTGGGGGTTATCTGCTAACACTAACCAATTCTGGTAAAGACAAAAGTGTATCTGGCAGGGTATTGGATTCAAAGTGGCTGAACCAGAACTGTACAGCATACAGAACATGAAGTGAATATTGGCTGTTGGGTGTGTATATGTCCCGGGCAGGAGCCATAAGTAGCAGAAGCATTTTGGGGCACTCAGGATTAAAATATAAGTGGTGACATAACCTCTCTCTGATCTGAATTACACCTCTGACCATGACAAACATTTCTTATTGAAGCTGGCTTGTGTGATGATGTGTGAGATGAAAAATCACACTTAAACTAATTAACCCATTTGCAAATCTCAGAAAATTAATTCTGTTTTCAAAGGGTAAGTGCTTTAAGTTAAAGGAAGACACAGTATATTATAGAATTATAAGAAAAATCTTTGACTCCTGCTTCAAATGTAAATCTCAATGCAACCTTAACTAGGGCTTCTTCATAGAGCATGGCTTTGAGAGTTGCTGAGCACCTGTATTTCCTGTTGATTTTAATGGAGCAGCAGGTACTAAACATCTTTGAAAACCAGGCAAGAGATGATTTAACAGACCGAGATTTTATTTTTATTAGTCTTTGCATTGCATACTCTTAAATATCTTTTTAATGTCTGAGGATCCACCGAATAAGACATGAGAACACTGTTTCTCTGTTGCATTGCTCCTTATGTAATCACCTACACCACTACAAAGGGGATGTTAATCATTGATATCCTGCTCTGATGGAGTTCTGTGTTTAATGATGCAAAGGACTTTGCAGAGTGCCAGGCAGCAAAGATTTGGGTCCAAGAAATTTTATTGGTCACATTGTGTTCACTTTCTAGCTCTGAAGCGGACATTTAAAATGGTTTCAGTTCAATGAAGAACTGTCCTTTGTTGTTTCATAGTTCAACTTCATGACCTGTATTTGAGAGTAAATATTGAGGGCTGTGTGTTGTAACTTGTAATCCATTAAGTAGTGAATGTTTCCCCTCTATTACCTTTGTATTGATTTACATTTAATTACTGTTGTGTCTGTTCTTTTCAATATTTATTCCGAAGCTTTGGTTTTCATTTTTACATTTTAATTCTAATGTAATAGTGCTTTACACATTACTAAGGTCCCTTCTTCTAGACACTTTGTTTTGTATTGGCACCTGGGACTCATTCTGTGAATTTGTTTATATGGTCTGTTGTGTTAAAAATGCACAATATTGTGCATCTGCAGCCAGTCCCAGCTAGCTCTAGGCACTACTTGTTAATGCTTTCTCTCTCTCTGATTTATTGTTTCAAGTGCAGTGGCCATGGTTACATGCACAGTGGCTGTTCCTTCCTAAAGATGCCTATAGTCTCCATTGCTCTACTCAGCTACCCTGGTGACTTTGGACTTCTAACTCTCCAGATTAGTTCCACAGTCTCAGCATAAATCTCTCACAAACTTTTTATCACCCACCTTCTTCTTTGATTCTTTGGCACAGCAGTTGTCAAGATCAGGCACGGGCCATGTCTTTGTAACAAACTCTTTAATTCAGCACATATAACAACTGGTAAAACCAAGTGAAGAGCTCCAGTTCCTGTTGAGACTCATCATTGTAACTCCCTTTTGCTGGGCTGCACTGATACTTTTGTCAAAGGACCCAATATTTTCAGATCTTGCTGAATGAAATGTCACTTCTAAACTTTTAGCTTTAATCCTGTCTCCCTCAGATGGTTCAGTGCCATATCTGTCTACCACAGATGTTTCAGGAAGCCACTTGAGTAAATCAATAGGCCATCAAAGCAAACCAGCAAGGTAGAAAAACCAAATTACTCTCACTGCATTGTAAAAATCATAGGACCTGTTGGAACATTTTTCAGATGAAAAGATATGTTCAAATAATAAATCCACAGGTATCACAAATATAGTTTTTTGTTGGGGTTTGTCTCTAGTAGCTTTCTGATGGTTGCCCTACTAGTCACATTACTCATGGCTGAAAACTAACTTTTTCCATGAAGAAGTTCAAGGGATCTTTTCTTTTCTTCCTTTCTGATGGGGGCATCAAAGTTATGCTAGTCAATATTCACTCTTACCTCCTCCATCATCAGGGCCAGGACATTTTGGGACTAAAGTATCTGAACCAGTGTTTTCTGTGTGCCCTTCTGTCTCTTGATGTTGGGATGGAAAAAATCCCCAGAGTCTTTTGAGTTACTGCAAAAAACTAATTAAAAAGGAGCCTGTGAGGTTATACCATATGTATGGCAAACATTCCACAAACCTTCTTTTCCCTCACTGCATACTGATATTTTGCTGGAAGGTGCTAATGGCTGCCATCAATCACAGATCTGGTTAAAATCAGTGGGTGTTATAAGTAACTTTCATTCAGATTAAATGAAGCTGCAATTAAATTCCCCTTTGTGTGGTGATAGCTGAAATAATAGAACCACTGGCCAATGCAGCAAGGCATGAACCGAAGCTAAGTCACATGAGCTGAGGGGTTTCCCTGGGGACTGACTGCAAATTTAGGGCCTGGGAATTGATTATTTGCAGTTGTGTGTATCAGGGTCGAAAGAGACCAGCAAGCCAAGAGAGCAGTGCAAAGTCAGAGAAACAGGGGTGAGTGTGGCTTCAAGAAAGGAGTACAGAGTTCTTTGGGGCACAGGACTTGCTAGAAAGGCAAGCTTGGAAATGGTAAGCAAGGAAGCTGCTTCATGTTACTTGTTTCTGTTGTGTTCAGGGAAACATGAACATTCTTTGACAATAAATAGGAAATAAAAGAAATACCTGTCTCATGTCAAATTTTTGCTCCTAATGCAAAGAGCCTGGTTAGGCCCTGAATATTAGCCAACTGCTTGGGCCAAGGAGCAACAGTGGGTTTAGAAGTGGGACCCAGCTACAAAGGAGTGAAATTGTGGTCTGGCTTTCCTTTTGAACCAAGATGGAATAGTGGAGGTGCTTGCAGAACTCAAAGATGGCCAAAAGAATTTGAAAAACAAGAGCTGGAGTCTTTGCAAAAGGAGTTAAAACATCATCTGGAGGTTTCTCAGCAAGGACTCAGATATGACTCGTGGATGGAGATAAATTCTGTGTTGGGGCAGCTTTAGAAACCCAGCTACAAACTGACTGACTGAGGTGATCAGTAACCTGACCATCATGGACCAGGAAAGCTTTGGTTAAACTGGAATTGGACAACAGAGGTGAGTCTCAGCAATGACTTAAGGGTCTAAAAAAGCTTGAGAAGGAATTAAAAGGGTCAGAGATTACAGTGGAAGCTAGCTGCCTGGGTGGTTTATTTGAGTCAGTTCAACATTATAACCCAAATGAATGGCTGGGGAGATGAACAGTGAGGGGGGTGGGCTGTAGCAAGCAACTTAAGTGGTCCGTATCCTATCATGCTGCAGAATTCACTCTCAGAAAAGAGATTGAGGGTATGTCTACACAGCAATTAAAAGCCCATTGTTGGCCCATGCCAGCTGATTTGGGCTCGTGGAGCTCAGGCTAAGGGTCCGTTTAACTGCAGTGCAGACGGTTGGGCCTGGACTGGAGTCTGGTTCTAGGACCCTGTGAGGTGGGAGGGTCCCAGAGCGTTAGCTGGATCCTGAGCCTGAATGTCTACACTGCAATTAAACAGCCCCTTAGCCTGAGTCAGCTGGCACAGGCCAGCTGCAAGTGTCTAATTGCAGTGTAGGGATACACTGAGTTATCCAGAGCTGTATTCTTGATATGCTGTTCAGAGCCAGACATCGATCTGAACTGGGCAGGACACAGCTAACCACTAAGAACAAAATGAAATCCCTCCTGAACTGGCAGAGGATCTGAGGAGACTTATGTTTCTGATATATCCAGATACCAAGGACGACTTCCAGGATAAAATAGTAATGGACCAATTTATAAATGCTCAGCTGGACTTGGAATCACAGATCAAAATCAGCAAAAGGAGGCCAGAGAACTTGAATCTTTCTTCAAATCAGCCTCTAGCGAGGAAGATGGGAGCTGGTTGCCATGATCTCTGTAAGTGCTGATCTGTGTTTAGTATGCATGATGGAAAAGGAGATTCTAATCCAGTTCATGACACTTTTAAACACTTGGAAATAATGTCAAAATTGCTTTGTAAAACAAGGAGATTTACAATAATGCAAAAAAATAAGGGAAACAGTGCAGTTCAATGCTGGTAGTGTGGGCAGTTCATCATCAACAACAATAACAATGGGAATTTGGTTGTTCAATACACAATAGGATCGTTAAATTGTGTGGGACTGGTGGACCCTGGCTCAAATGTAAGTTATTAGACCAAACACATTAATAGTGATAGGGAATAGAAGAATCAAAAATGAACCATCTACGTGGTCTCAAATGGAGACAGTGTGTGGGCAACAGGCAGCCATCCAAAAATGTGGAAAATTGGATTTGAAGCAAGACCTCTGGAATTAGAGCAAGAAGTCTGGATAGCCAAGATAGTGAATGATCTAATAATTGTGGCTAATAACTTTAATATATGCTAGGGAAGGAATTTTACAAATTCCATCTGTGGAAATTCCCTCTGAAAATGTGGCTAGATGAAACAAATAGTTTGTAGACAATTGGTTTGCAGTGAGCAAGTTTTTCTGCCTCCAGGGCACAGAAACCATCATAACAGCTACATGCTGCAGAAGCTTTCCAGCAAAGGAAAGAAGGGGAATGGCTTAAACCTACTTGGAGACCCAGGGTCTCCGGGGAATTTTAGCTGCTAAATTTCTTGTGTATCAGAAACAGGAGCAGATTGCTGTTCATTTGCTGACTATACATGATAAACAGCAAACAGTAAAAAATCGAACCATGATTGCAAAATGTGAAACAACCAGTGGATCTAGTAAATGTAGGTAGAGAAGAAAACCAGAAGAGAGAAAGGGATTGAGGTGATCTCCCAGAGTTTCTGTTGGAGTCGCTCTGATGCAATAAATATACATTGAAATGAATAGCAGAAGAATGGTCTAAGAGGCTTTCTGGTTAGGAATTAGGAGTTGTTCTCCCAATCCAACAAAGATATGGGTTGTACTGCACTGGTCCAGCACAAGACTGATACTGGGGGGAAACAACTCCTTTACACAGCCATATCACCATTTACCAGGAGCAAAGAGGGAAGAGATGTTACCGGTCATTGAGGAAATGTGTTAGGAAGATATAATTGAGCCTTCAGCAAGTCTTTGGGCATCAGCCATAGTTCTGATTAAAATAAAAAAAAGCAACACCAGATTCTGTGTGGACTATAGAAAACACAAAGTCACTCTAAGGATTCTTATCCATTACCACAGGGTCCGACAGCCTGGGCTCCAGCCTGAGCCTGGAAGTCTACACAGCAATGAAACAGCCCCGCAGCCCAAGCCCTGCAAGCCTGAGTCAGCTGGCATGGGCCAACTATGGGTTTTTCTTTGCTGTGTAGATGTACCCTAAATGTGTATCATATATTTAATAAATGGTAGCTGATCTTTGATATGTCATTTATCTGAACTGCCCAGGCCAGTCAACTCTACCCCTTTCAGGAGTCTAATTTGTCTTGCGTACCCCCAAGTTTCACCTCACTTAAAAACTACTTGCTTTCAAAATCAGACATAAAAATACAAAAGTGTCACAGCACTCTGTTACTGAAAAATTGCTTCCTTTCTCATTTTTACCATATAATTATAAAATAAATCAATTGGAATATAAATATTGTACTTACATTACAGTGTATAGTATATAGAGCAGTATAAACAAGTCATTGTATGAACTTTTAGTTTGTGCTGACTTTGCTAGTGCTTTCTATGTAGCCTGTTGTAAAACTAGGCAAATATCTAGATGAGTTGCTGTACCTCTTTGAAGACCTCTGTTCCCCCCCCCCCACCCCTGCACCTGTAGCCCTGGTTGAGAACCACTGGCCCAAACAAATGAGAGAGCTCATCCATGAACAGCTGTCATGTATTTGCACTTCTACACCAAGTCACAACCTCTGCATGCTTCAATATGGCCATTGCTTTCATTTTAAACTAACCATAATAATGTCTGGTTCTCATTTCCACTATTATTTCCAACAAATTGAAGGGCCATGTGTATGAGGCAGACACTATTTTATACCATTGCATGAAGCTGCAACTTGCTGTCTTCAGAGGGTAAAACATCCAGATCACTGACAACAAAGCTTCCACTGAGGCTGCGAGAGCAGTAGGTGTTCTGTGCCATGAAGAAGAGAATTCTGCTTCAGATGCTGAATATAGAAATGTTCTTGGAACACTATCAAACTCCACATACAGTATTGTCACTTGATAAAGTATCCCCTCAAGCAAGTCTTTTACCAATAAAGAAAATAATAGATCACTAAAAATTTGAACTGAGATAAATTTCGTGTCACTAGAAGTCAAGTGGTAAAGGAATTTTTAACCTTTCTCTTTTGAATGAAGATAATTGCTTTTCACCTGTGATTAGGAACCCACAAGGTTATATTGTAGGTGTTTCAGTGGAATCAGACGCAACTGGAAAGATGTATTATACATTTTTGCAGCCCCCATGGATGTACAGTACTTGTGCCTTAAAGTTTATTTATACTAACTGAAACTTCTTTGATTTACAGTAGATCATCTCTTAATGTTCATTTACCTTTTCACTCTAATTCTTTAATTACGTACCATAATAAATGGAAGTTATGATCAATATCAGTTCTTGTTCCTGAAAAGTCATTCCAACAAATTAAATGGAGCTGTTTTTATTACAGGTTGGAAAGATTTATCTGGCTGTGGTTTCATTAACTGGATTGGAATCTTTTTATATTTCTCCCCTAAATCTATGTTGTTTCTGAACTTTTCTTGATTTTAAAAAAGAGATATCTGAAAGGACTGACTTTAATGTCCCCTTGTAACTCTGGTGTTAACACTAATCAGTCAAATTAAAGATATAAAAAGATCCCTTGTGTAAAAAGCATAAGATCTGTAGATACATAATCTTGTTAAGAATATCTCACTCCCCACCTTGAAATTTTTTCTTCATTTTAGTGCATAGTGTTGACATATACATAAATCAGGACAGACCTCACAGCATTTATATTGCAGTAAAAAATGTTTTTAAACTTGTGAAATATTGGAGGATTCAAAGGGGCATGGATAATATGCCTGAAATTATTGTTTGACCCCTGTACTTCCCTTGAAACAAAGGAATGATGAAAATACACTCATCTTGCTGTACAATTAAGAGGAAACATGGATGGAAGAAAACTGAGGGCATTAAAATGTCCTGTCTTTTTGACAAAGGCATGCATCTTTTATTTTCAAGGGTATGGTCTTATTTTTAAAATCTTACCTTCAATGTTATTCATAATTATTCTATTCAAGCAGGATTGTATCTGTTTATAAATAAGTGATGATATGCTATATATGGCAAGTGGAACAATAAAAAGGTGAAGATTTATTGTAGACTCCAGCATAATGCAAAAAGGATTTGAACATAAAAAGTAATTGCCTTTCTGTAAGGGGTAGTATACATTACCAAGATTTCCTCACCTTCTTCAAATGTGGGAATTGTAAATTGATCAACTCAAAGTATTACATGAAATTTACAATCTTCAGGACAGTGAACATAATGTGGTTTTGAGAGAATTGCTTTGTAATGCATCACACAGTACTGGAGAAATGCGCCAAATGAAAGACCTAAGTGTATTAGGATGCACTGTTGCATTGGGAAGGCAATATACCTAATCTGTTAGGGTGCAAATACATGATAGCTCATCCATGAACAGCTATCTCAGTTGTCGGGGCAGTTCAGATAAATGACATATCAAAGATCAGAGACCACATATTAAATATGATATACACTTAGGGCATGTCTACACAGGGGTGCTGGAACAATTTTTATAGTGGGGGTGCTGACAGCCATTGAACCGAACCGTAAACCCTGGATATAATGGAAACCACTTCAAGCTGGGGGGGGGGCGGGGGGGAGGCAGCAGCACCCCAGCACTTAGTTCCAGCACCTATGTGTCTACACAGCAAAGAAAAACCCACGGCTGGCCTGTGCCAGCCGCCTCAGGCTCACAGGGCTCAGGCTGCGGGGCTGTTTCATTGCAGTGTAGACTTCCGGCTCAGGCTGGAGCCTGGGCTGCAGGACCCTGGTGATTGGGAGGCTCCCAGGGCTTGAGCTCCAGCCCAAGCCTGGAATTCTACACAGCAGTGAAACAGCCCCACAGCCCGAGCCCTGCGAGCCTGAGATGGCTGGCACCGGCCAGCTGCGGGTTTTTCTTTGTTGTGTAGACATCCCTGTAGTGTTCCATGGGGGAAAAAAAAACCTTTAAAAAACTACTATGAACAATTATCAATCTGAAAGCATATCGCGTATGTGATTGTGTTAATTCATGGGATTTCTGAATGTTCACTTGAGATGCATTTCCTATAGAGCATAAATTCGAAGAATGAAAAAGGTATAATTTTCCAAAGCACCTATGTGATTTAGGAGCCTATGTCTCATTGTCAAAGTGACTCAATCTTTTAAATATGATTGAGTTTTTTCAATGAGATTTAGCCTCCTAAGTGTCTAAATCACTTTTTTTAAATGGGATGTAGGTCACTTAGGTACTTATGAAAATTTTACAGTAAAACTAGAAAAACATGGATAACTGACTCTAGATATAAATGTGAAGATTAAGATATATAATTATAAATTATTCACACAATGGATGTTACATTCTCATACACTTTACTTCAAGAAGTCATTAAGACAACTCCATATATTAGTGAGTGTGTCTAATCTATTATTTTCAAAGTATTGTGACAGGGTTGGGCCAGATGGCTATAGGAGAGTAATAGAAGGCAGATATATTAGCCCCAGTCTAAGTAGGTCCCTTTTCCCTGAGTAAGGTAACAGGGAAGGTTCCAGAACAATCAGGAATCTTCTGGAGACAATTAAGACAGGCTGATTAGAACACCTGCAGCCAATCAAGAAGCTGCTAGAATCAATTAAGGCAGGCTAATCAGGGCACCTGGGTTTTAAAAAGGAGCTCACTTCAGTTTGTGGTGTGCGTGTGAGGAGCTGGGAGCAAGAGGCACTAGGAGCTGAGAGTGAGAACGCGGACTGTTGGAGGACTGAGGTGTACAAGCATTATCAGACACCAGGAGGAAGGTCCTATGGTGAGGATAAAGAAGGTGTTGGGAGGAGGTCATGGGGAAGTAGCCCAGGGAGTTGTAGCTGTCGCACAGCTGTTCCAGAAGGCACTCTAGACAGCTGCATTCCACAGGGCCCTGGGCTGGAACCCGGAGTAGAGGGCGGGCCCGGGTTCCCCCCAAATCCTCCCAACTCCTGATCAGACACAGGAGGAGTCGACCTGGACTGTGGGTTCAGAAAAACGGCCAAGCTGAGGGCTGCAGTGAAGCTCCAAGGCGAGCAAATCCTCCAATAAGCGCAAGACCCACCAAGGTAGAGCAGGAACTTTGTCACAATATATATCCTCTCAAATCCAATGTTACAATTATGGTATGCATCTAATGGGCAATATTTAGTAAATAGGAAGCCTTTCAAAGCTGCAGATTGATTTGACAGCAAACATGGCAAAGATGTCTCAGTAGTGGGGCATAGTGTATTTACCTATTCTGCAGCACATCTTTGAAATCAAGTTAATAAAGCAAACTCAGTGTTAATCTCCTCTTTGTGTATAAAGTCTGGTATTTCTTTGCCCAAATCAGTGTGTAAATATGCACTGAAGAAGATTATGAGCAGGACTATACTGATCTGCTGTACAGCACAAGTCAGAGTCTGCTACTACAACCCTGTGTATTTTGACAGGTGTCCACGTTGCTTTGTATAGCAAGAAGCATGAGGACTGGTTGATGGATGCTGACCTGTGCGTATCATGTAGACTTCTCCCACTTACTTTCCATTCTGAGAGAGCTGATTCTGTTATCATTTTTGTAATTCTTTTGTAAACCCTTAAAGGCAGACAATTTTACCAAAGTAAAAATTGGAAGCTGTAAACGAGCAGAATGGCACAGCAGAAAAACAGGTGGAAGAAAAACTGGTAGAATCAGCAAGAGCTCACATTCCATAAAGGGCACTGGGCTTCAGTTTAGCTCCATTTAATTTAATGGGACTATATTGACTTAAACTAGCTGAGGATCAGGCCCATCCAATGTAGCTTTTGCACAAAGTTCAGTTCTCATCTGCTATATCTTGGCAATTCCAAGAACACACTAACTGTCAGATGTGAAGTGATTTTAAAACTATGGTTTAACATCACCATGTAGGGATACATGTGAGGCCAGCTAGTTCATCAACATTAATGATCCAGTCCAGGTTTAAACCCAAGTCTCCTTAAAGTGAAAGGATAATGCTTACACTACATACAGCCTGGATTCTCCAACAGCTTTGAATATACTTCCAGCAAAATACTTTTGCTACAGAACCTTGAATATTCACCTACTATCCTAAGTGGGGCTCATCAAAGATATTTTGAGTAAAATTTTTCACTGAAAATTCAAGTTTAGCTTAGTGATATTTTCATGAGAAATTTCATGGTGACCAAACTTCTTGTTTTGAAAATAATGAAAATGAATTTTTTAAAATTTTTCTTTAACCCTCTCTTGTTCCAAAATAATGGGGAATTCCCACCTTTAAAATCTTTTTTATTCCTTTTCCTCTTTTTCCCACTGGAAATTTTTTTGGGGATGGGGGAGGGTGAGTTAAAATAAAAGAGAGAGAGAGAGAGCAAGCTGGGGATTAACTACTAAAACTAAAGATTTTTTAAAAATTCCTATTAGTAAAGTATGAAAAAAGTTTGATCAAAAGTGAAAGTAAAACTCTCATTTACTTTTATTTTTGTGTGCTTTCCTCTCACTTTTTCATCTTTTGCTACTGAAGTAGACCAAAAAAAAGGAAGACAGTTCTTACTCCAAAGAATTTTCATTTATTTTTATAGGAATTTATTTCCCTCCACCCCCAAACTTTTATACAAGCAAATGTTTTGAGTCAGATCTGTTGAAATGAGGGAGGGTGAGGTTTATGTATATTCTGCTTTAAAGTTTAAAAGCTGAAATATAATTCTGAAGAAAATGAGAAATTGATAGGCTATTTGAATGGACTAAACAAAACAGATTTGTTTTCTTATGTTTGACTAGTTATCTTACACTGCAAATTTTGAAAACTTTTACATCAGGATAAAATACCGGAAATGCAAAGGTCCTGAGACAATAAAATAGTCTTTCTTCAAAAGAATGGGCCAAATTCTTCCCTGGTATAACTCCATTCAAGTGAACAGTTACCCCAGGTAAATTTTTTGCCCAATTGTGTTATTATTGGTGCATCAGTGACTGCCCTTAGAGCAAGCCTACAAAGTATTACTATTCACATAAAATGAATTGCAGAAATGCTGTAATTCATGTTTTCTACCCACTTTGATCTACACAAAAAAAATTAAAATTTATTCTTGGCATAAGA
Source organism: Chelonia mydas (assembly GCF_015237465.2). Taxonomy (NCBI): domain Eukaryota; kingdom Metazoa; phylum Chordata; order Testudines; family Cheloniidae; genus Chelonia; species Chelonia mydas. The sequence continues at coordinate 19,242,508 of NC_051252.2, forward strand.
AGTAGCCACATCTCTTTTCCACTATAAGGAAAACATCTGCTTGCTTTTAAAGCTTGAAACTTATTACCCTAAAAATAAGTTGGTATCTGTAGTAAAAAACAACAACAAAATTTAAAGTAATGAAGCATAAACATCAGCACATATAATAGGAAATACAAAGAAAGCTATAACAAGCCTTTAAAGTTTTTATTACAAAAAATATGTTCTACTTTCCTTTGTCTTGTAAATGCAATGAAAATATTTTATTTAACTAAAGTTGTGTAAGAACACATAAAAACTGACTGAAATATTCTACAAGCAATTAGCAGAATAGGTTAGTGTGACATGGTGAGCTGCAGAAGACATGATCCTGCAAACACTTGCTACTGGGTTTAATGCCTACTACCTTGTGTAGTCCCATCGATGTTCGCTAGATCTGCAGTCCACACAGGACTCCTCATTTGGAAAAGGGGTGTTGGGAGTAGCACTGTAACTGTTGTCTCCCAACCCCCTACCATCATATATTCCCACCTGCCTTTTCCTTCCTGATCTTTCTCTCCTGATGTTTTACCTTTTTGCTTTGGAAATTTGCCCCATTCCTTCCTGATTGGTAGGGCTATAATACCACACTTTCTTTGTCACTTTGTAGACCTGAAGGAGGCAGGCTGGTGACAAACTGAAGTAGTAAGTAATTTTCCCTTAAACCATAAACCTCAGATTATGGTTATCACAACAAGCAATCGTTTGGACAAATATTTTTTAATTAAAAAATTAGAAAACATGATGAAATTGTCACAAAAAACTTCCCTTTTTTTTTATCCTATCAAAAATTGACCAAATTGTCAACATTTTGAAATTTTTCGAAAAGCTCGAAATATGTGAAAAAGTTTTAGGCTGAAACTTGTTTGCATAATAGGGACTCATTTACAACTGATCTCCAGCAGAAAAAAGGACTGACTTCATCCCAAAACAAATTTGTCCAGCTCTAATGATGTCATACTTCACGTCCAATGGTGAGGAGTTTGTTTGTGTCACAACTCTTAATGCAGAGTTGCTCAAGCTGTGGGTCAGGACTCCAAAGAGGGTCGTGACCCAATTTTAATGGGATCGCCAGGGCCAGCATTAGATGTGCTGGGACCCAGGGCTGAAGTGTGGGGCAGCAGGGCACAGGCTGCGGCCCCCACTCCACCGCACCGAGGGCGGCGGGGCTCAGGCTCTGCCCCCTGCTCAGGGTCATCTAGTAACTTTGTTGGCAGAAGGGGGTCACGGTGCAATGAAGTTTGAGAACTCCTGCTCTAATGTAATTGAAATAACATAATGTAATTGAACTAGATGAGCATCTCTGTCTAGGTATCTTAAAGGACTACTACATAGTTTGTAAATAACACAGGATACAGAAGTTATTGGGTGTTCTGACTGAGAACTGCACAAGTGGATATTGTATATGGTGACTTCGTTTTTACAGGAGTGTGCGCTATAAGGGATCAGGGCCCAGAAGCTCCCAAACACTTGTACTGGCAGAGAAAATTGAAGGTCACTGGACCTGGGCATCTTCTGGATCCAGGAGTTTGAGCAACAGCAATGGTCATATGACTTTTTGATTTTAGCAACAAACAGTGCCTCTGATAACAAGACCGCTCAGAAAGGGCTTATGATGGGATGTATAGACCCCATACAGATGAGGAAGGTGGAAGTAAGGGCTAACCTTACTCCTCCAGCCTTGTCAGTCATGTATGACAGACAGAAGGCCTTTAAAAGGAAGGAAACTGTAGTCACCTGGGGCCGGAGAGGAGCAGGATTGCTAAACAGGAGACTGCTGTTGTGACTCCCAGAGCCACAGAAAGAACTCCCATCTGGGAAATCGTCACCCTGTTCCTATGGAAACTGCAGCAAACTCCCAGGGAGAGACTTAAGAAGGCTGGCAAGGGGTAAGGGCCCATGTAAGAAGTAAGGAACTAAGGCCTATGTAGGAGCTTTCCAGTGCAAGTAACTGTTAACACAGAGTCTCTGTGGCAGGTAAATTATTTCTGTTATCACATACATGAGAATTAAAATGTTTCTGAAGAGATCCCAGAAGATCATTGAGTTCTTTTAGTTATAAAACCTTTGGAGAAAAAAATTGTTATTGTAGTCTCCTGTGGATGTTGCTTCAGGGGGTGCTGGATATGGCCATCATTGTGAGTGAAATTAATTATCAAAATTGACATCATTAACAACAGAGTTGGCCTGAACTAAAACACCAGACCTGGACATCCCAAGGTTAGGGTGGAATTTAAAAATCCATAATCAAATGTCCTGATTGGGCCCTCTTTCTGTAATGAACTGAACCAAAGCCAAGGGTCCAAACACTCCCTGAATGCTGAGTGTTAGAAATCCAGATCTGCGTCCACACGTGGAAGATCATGCCCCTCTCCAGGTAAAGTTAAACCTTGCATTGTTACCACTGTTAATAGTTTGTTCTCACTGAGCCCCAACTCCGCTTCCATGGAAATCAGTAACCAAAGCCCTACTGACTTCAGGCCCCTATTCAGTCAGCATTTAAGTTTCTTTCCTTATTTTAAATGGAGCTGACATTGTCTCTTTTTTGTTTTGTTTTCAAAACCACATAACTTCGACCCTTACATCACTCCACCATGTTACAAGAGGTCTGATGGTAGTAGGTACAAAAATGCTGAAGTGCGGGTCTTCCTTCCAGGAAGCTAGTTGTACCCACAGTCACCTGAAGGGAGGCAGTGAGGAGCAGGCAAGATGAAATTATAGGAAGAAGTTGGCCTGTTGCTAGCACTGATGTCTGCAGACATAGCTAAGGTCCTGACTTGAACCTCTCTCTAGCACAGGGTCAGGTTTCTCAGTCCTCATTTGGACTTACTTGTTTGTTTGGAGTCACCCTCTGTTTGAAAACTGTTCCTCTCCCACCAGCTTCGCCCTCCACAGTGTGCTGTAAGGATCTCATAGGTTGCTTCACCTACCACAATTCACACACATTCAAGTTACTGGGACTCAAGCCTCCAAGCTTGTGGGCCTTGCAGGAGTCAGCTGGTGGACAGGAGAAAGGAAATCATCTTACTTCTGTCCTAGCACAGTAGTTAGGTCCTTGCCTCCCAGCATCTCAGTTCAACATGCTCTGAAAAAATCCCGCCACTTTTATTCATATATCTAAACATGAGTTTATCGTAGCCAGCCTGCCAGCGTGGTTGACTTTTGAAGAGCTCAGGGTGACAGCACAGGTTCCAAAGCACAGTCTCTAGCGGCCTAAGGGAAACCAGAGCTTCTGTGCCGCAGCTATCTCCAGAGGTGGTGCTGCTTCTCTTGCTGACACTTTGATACTTGCTCCTGTTACTTCCAGGCCTGTTTCTCTTCCTGAGTTGACAATTCCATATCTCTCCCCATCCTCTGCTCTCTTGGAGCAAGAGTTAATGCATTTAAACGGTTGGGTTTTTTTCTACATAAAGTTCTGGTCCAATAAATGTCTTTATACATGAAGACACCTCAAGGGGCATACTGTGTTCCTGCCTGTGGTTTATCATCTTTTCATCTCAGAGCATTTTTGCCGACCTGGGGAGCAGTACAGCATCAAGAGTCCTGGGTTGTGTTTCCATTAAGCCACGCCTGGCCATGTCCCGGTGTACAACATCCCACCATGTAGTGAGAGGTGGACCATTCTGTAGGACTGACCTTGATTCTGTTTGCATTAATTTTGTTGGCATCCTATCATCTGTTTGTCTTCTGCAATGTCTCCACCATCATAATCTTCTCGACTGTAAGCAGTCCACATCCTGATTTCACATCCTACTCTCCTAAATTTTTTTAATTGTCTTAACATTGTTCCACTTTACACCTGCCATATTTTGAAAAACTCTTATCTTTACTGCCCCAGCCTTCTGATGTCTGTTTCACTTAATGCAGTTGCTTCCAGACCATAGCGTAATACTGTTACTACACTGGTTTGATAAATTTTCACTTTGTTACCAAGGGTAGTAATTATAGAGGTATAAGCTTATTTTCAGCACTGGGAAAAAATATCACGATGAAATTAATTGTCAACAGATTAAAGCCAGTTTTAGAGGAAGTAGTATAGGTGAGGAACAGTGCAGCTTCAGACCAGGCTGAAGTTGCATTGATCAGATATTCATGCACCAACAGTTGATGGGTGACAGAGGGAGGGGAAATGAGAATGGGAATTAAAGATATTTGCTGATTTCATTTACTTCACAAAAGCTTTTGATTTAGATCAGAGGGAAGCACTGTGGAAAGTAGAAAAGTCATATGGAGTTCCAGATAAGATAACTGCAATTATAAAAGCTATGTATGAAGACTCCTGCACTGATGTAAGAATTGGTGGAAAATTAAGCAACTAGTTGAAGTCAAAGTTGGTGTAAGACACAGGCATGGAATCAGTGTCACTTTCCATCACGTAGCTTAATATGAAACTAAAATTCTTCCTTTAGACACTAGCCCAGAGGTGGGCAAACTACGGCCCGTGGGCCACATCTGGCCCTCGGAACCGTCCTGCCCGGCCCCTGAGCTCCTGGCCAGGGAGGCTGTCACCCCTCCCCCACAGCCATGCCACCACACGGCGCAATGCTCTGGGCTGCAGGGCTGCAGAGCTCGGGCCTGACCCCGTGCTCTGTGCTGCATGGCGTGGTGCGGCTGCTTGTCCTAGTGCAGCCACGCTGCCAGCCACCGTTGCTCCAGGCAGTGCAGTAAGGGGGCAGGGATCGAGAGGGGGTTGGATAGAGGGCAGGGGAGTTCAGGGGGTGGTTAGGGGTGTGGATAGGGGTCGGGGCAGTCAGAGGGCGGGGAATGGGGTTTGAATGGGGGCAGGGGTCCTGGGGGGCAGTCAGGAAGGAAAGGAGGGGTTGGATGGGGCATGGGGGGTGGTCAGGGGACAGGGAGCAGGGGGCGTGAATGGGGCAGGGGTCCCGGGGAGGGCAATCAGGAAGGAGGGGGGGTTGAATGGGGTGGTGGGAGGCAGTTAGGGGCAGGGGGCAGTTAGGGGCAAGGGGTCTGGGGGCAGTGAGGGAGAAGGGGTGGTTGGATGGGTCAGGAGTTCTGAGGGGGGCAGTCAGGAAGGAGGGGGGGTTGGATGGGGCGACAAGTCTGGGGGTGGTCAGGGGACCGAGAGTGGGGGGGGGTGGATGGGGCAGGGTCCCCGGGGGGCTGTCAGGGAACAGGGGGGTTGGATGGGGGGTAGGACCTGGGCCCATGCCTGGCTGTTTGGGGAGGCACAGCCTCCCCTAACTGGCCCTCCATACAATTTCAGAAACCCGATGCGGCCCTCAGGCCAAAATGTTTGCCCGCCCCTGCACTAGTTCATTGCTCTCACTGAAATCAGTGAGACTTGAGTATGATTATCTGAGGGCAGAATTTTTCCTTGAGTCTGAGTTCTACAAGATGTGCAGCTGGAGCCTTGATGCGGCGTGCCTTGAAATGCATATTTCACTCAGAGATGTCTGAGATTAAATGAGAAATCCAGGAGGCGACACAAAGATCACATGAGCACTCTTGCTCTCAGTCCTCACAACAAAGTACATCTTGAAATGCCAGTGTGATACCGAACAGCACTCCATCCTTCCTATTTTAGCCTCTCCATGACTCCTCCATTTCATCTAACTAGCAGTCAAAGATTCAACTACATTCTCTATTCTGTCATTAGTAGTGTATAGGTTTGTATTATATATCTGTCTGTTAATGGCTGCCTTTGTCTTGTTAACAGCATTCATCTTAGATACTCTCATAGTTTTTATGCTTTCAGATTTTATGTAAAAAGCACTTTAAAGGTGCCCCTGAGATGGATAACTTTGTTTTTGGTCCACCTGTCAAGATATTTAGGAAATATGACTTCAGAAAGATGTTTGTTCATTTAAAAGATGTTCTTTAAAGGTTTTCCTGAAATAATCACTAGAGATCATTTGACAGTAAATGTATTCTATATTGTTAATCAGTAAGTCATTAACCTTAAGAAAATTAGAATATAAGACTTTTTAAGGGGAAATTAAAGCCTTTTCAAAGCATAAATGCTCACTCCCTTTTCAGTACTTGAATACCAGGCTTCTCTCCCCCCCACCCCCGGTTTCTAAGGTGATTCCTGTGTAATAACACATGGATTAAGTCATGCTTCATTATATCACTTCATATAATGGATTATAATGTAATGAGAGAAATATGATCTGATGTAAATGTCACAATGCAAAAGTTACCTGATCCATTCGTTCCTCTCCCTGCCCCACCAAAAACTAAAATTAAGCAATTAGCCACAAATGCATGTTTTTAGAATTACAGTGAAACACAATGACATCTCCAATTAGGCAGTCTCCTAACTAAGCGACTACTCTGACATATCTCCAGACATTCAGGACATTGCAGCTCCATCTATATTAAATTACTTCTGTTAAGCAACCAGTTTTTGATTCTCTCTTGAGTAGTCACTTAAGACAAATTTCACTGTTTACAGAAGCTACATGTGTATTCTAAAAACAGAGGATGAATCTTCAGTGGAGGCTATAGCTGTTAGATGGCCAATCCTGATTCTCTTTGGCTTCTTGGAAAAATCCCAGCCAGATTGTATAACCAGAACAATACTAAATGCTCATACTGGGCTGCTCAAAGTCATTTCCAAACGCAGCAAAGTTGTATTATCTGCACTTTTAAGACAAAGATTCAGTGACTGCTGAGGGTCACACAGAAAGTCAAGTCTCCTAAATTCAGTGTAGGGCTCTATTTATCGGACTGCTGTTTGCATTCATATTTAGGGTAGCTAGCAGATAGTTAACTGCAAAAATAAGTATATGTTTATTAAATAATGATAATAGCTATTAACAGATATTTCCAATCCAGTTTAGTTTCATTATAGTGTCTTTAAGACATACAATATTGCAAATTCCTTATGTCTCATCTTATCCTAACTAAATTTTCCTATTTATTCTCAAGCAAAAGAATGTTTGGTCTTTTATATTGCTTTTAAAGAATGTTATACCTTTCTCTGCATGACCTGCCAAAATACTTAGCACGCAGGACATTCTTTTAGGGAGGGATTTTCAAAAGCTCCCAGAATCACACTCTCTTCTTCTTCTGAAGTCAATGAGAGTTCTGCCATTGATTTCAGTGTGAGCAGAATAAGGCCAACACTGAGAGCTTTGGAAAATCCACTCTGAACTTTTTGTTTCAGATAATTGTCATATAAATCTAAAATACTTTTTGTATAAGACCTTCAACTAAATATTTGAGTGCCTTGATTATTTTCTCTTCTCCAGTTTCATAATTACTCAAATGCCAATCAATCATTTATTATCATGTTCAGCCTAATTGTCTGAGCTTGATTTTTCAATTGCTGATCCTCTGTTTTTTACATAAATTGTTTCAAATTGATGGCCACAAAATAGACTCCTTACAAGCAATTTCAGTTATTGCCATATACTCTATTCAGTGTGTATGTGTTGTGTATTGCGAGGGTTTAGTAGTGGGAGTAAGGTACAAAGAACTCATCTGAGGATACATTTTCCAAGCTCTGTATGTCACGTCAGGGGTCACTTTCATCTCTAATTACTTTTTGCAAGAGTTTAGCCTTTTATACATGATGATGAAAGATGAAGGGAAGGGATTTAGGTCTCACTGGTCAATTCTGTGTTAAAATATTCTTGGAAAATGGCAACAGGAAGAAATTGGCCACTAGAATTACTAGCACAGTGCAAACAAACAGCCATGCCAGCTCAGTTGAACAACAGTAACTGCATATTTTGCCATTTCTTATATCTTTGGCGTTGGAGGTGGTGCAACTGGCCCTCTGAAAGGACCTACCCTGATTCTATGTACTCTTAAATCAATGGGAAATTTTCTACTGACTTGAATGGTGCAGGATCAGGACTTAAAAGTGCAACAGCATAAGTTAAGCAAATGCAACATAAACCACAGCAATACACATCAACAGGCTGTGTAGTAATGGCTTGTGCGTCTCATGTGTTCAGTCCCATTGCTTAAATTGCCCAAGAAGTGCACCAGTGAATTAATGAACACCCTCACATTGCTTACTGATAAAAGTATAATTCATTAATTCTATATTTAATTAAAAAATTAAATGTCAGTCGATTTCAACCACATACCATTACACTATGAAAAATACTTCATAGTAAAAGGATATGGTAAAATAGTCCCTACTGTTTTGACTATAATTGTTCTATCTAACTGTAACAGTATTAGAAGTCATTGGATGGCACTATGACAGTGTTACAAATTTTGTTTTAATGTATGGATAGTTAGATCATAAAGAAATGGTATGTTGTGGTGCAATTTTAGAAGTTGTACTTCTCATTAAACAGTCAGTTTATGGTTTAAGTCTGTTTTAGGACTAAATTGTGTATCTTTATTCACAGTGAGTAGTACCCTACTCCTTGAGTAGTCCCACTGAGTTTAAGGGAAAAACTCAGAGTGAGATACTACTTAGCATGGGTAAGAGTCTTCCAACCTGGCACTGAATGAATAATGTCCTGGTATCTTTAAACAACTTCGCCCTGCATCCCTCCACCAGTGATCTGGGCTGCTTTTTTAGTTGCAATTTGTCAGCTATCACTTTCTACTGTAAAAACTAAATTGAAAGCTTGATTATCCTGTTTGTATCCTTGAATAAGAATTGCTTGCATGAGTCTTTTATATTGCTTTTTAAAAACGTTATACCTTTCTCTGCACCACACAAATATCAGTGATCTGAGCTCACTGCTTTTGTCATTATAATATCTGTGAATCACTTTGTTGTTGTTGTCTGATGAACTCTAATGATAAACATCTTAGGCTGTAAATATATCTGAGAAACATATTATGAACAAGTATGAACTTGTATGTAATTTATAAACTTATATAGTTGAAGTACTTCAGGCACAGTCATGGGCCATAGTGTTTACAGGACTTATGACTTAATTGGCCATATTTTCAAAGAGCCTCTTTAATTAATATCAGTGAGAAGTTGCATTGGCAAATGTGAGAACCCAGATTGGGTAAATGACCTTTCTAACTGCCCGATTGTGCATGCAATGGTTCGATTTGTATATGCAAATTATAGGGATTTGTGCATTTCTAAATATTGCAGATGCAATTAAGGTCTTGATCCCAAGGGTAGATGAGCACCAACTCCTCCCACTGAAGTCAATGGAAATTGCAGCCGCTTGGCATCTCTAAGGACAAGGAGCTTAAGAAGGTCATTTGAAAATTTAGTCCCAGTGCTAATCTTGGGATCTTCTACTACATTCTGAAAAATACTCAACGCTGCAGTTTTTTTAAAATTTTACATTCACTTGCCATTTAATGGACAGTGAAATGTAAAAACAAACAGCCCTCTCATGTTATGCTTCTTGCCATTCTGAACTTACCCTGAAAAAATAGCAGAGACCTCAAACCACCACTGTTATTGCCATTTTGTTGCTTGATTGCTGAAAGAGATTTACAAGAGAGAGATTATTTGTTTTTCTCTCATATTTCTCAGTACATCTTACGTGCCCCTTTCTTTTGGCCACGTCTGATAGCTCCTTGCTTTTTTCCAATAATTCTCTCTATTTTTTAAATGTCTTTTGCATTCTCCCTCCTTCCATTTCATTTCTTAGGACAGACTCTTGAAGAAACCTTGTAATTTATAATGATATATTTTCTATTTCCCTAGAGTTTGAATGTCTTTTGGATGTACAGAGATCAATAATTTGCACTTAGACATGTATTGCAGATACTTTACTCACCGTGACTACCATTATATTACTCATGTACCTGGGATGAGTTGGGCAGCAAATAGCATCTTTAACCTATTAGTGGATAGGCATTTGGTTCATTCCTACTTTCCCCCATTGAAGATAGCAGTTACTTGAGAAACACAGAGACTTAAAACAATTGTAATAAACGTAAACCTAATCCTAATCATAGAGACCTTAATCCAGTTCACTGATCCCACCTGTGCCTGCAGGTTACATTCCTATAGCCCTTTATATAGTCTTTGTATGCCTACCGTTAATTAGCATGTCCCATATCTCTCAATATCAATACATTTCACCATCCCTTCCCTATACTTCGTTGGTTTGTCCCATTTCCAGTCCCTGACAGGTCTTTTTCAGCAGTTTCCAAAATTAATGGCCAGGAAGGCTATAATCCTTCCACTTTGTATTCATGGTACAGCTTTAATGAAAATTTTTGGTAATGCTGCAAAATAGCTGAATGACTCTGCTACTTCAAATGATTGTTTATTGGAAATAATTGTGCAATGATTTAGGCCATTGGTATGTAGCTACTGTAAAACAAGTTACATAAACTGCTATGATAGCAAAGCCTGTGAAATTAATATTAATGCACTATAATTTGATAGACTTAATATTTTTCTTCCCTTTACCAGTTTTGAAGGAATGTTGGGTACAGCAAAACAGATAATCACAATAGAAAATCTTATACAATGCTGATGACCTCTGATGGGAATTTGTAATGACATCAGTGGGAGTTCTCCTGCAGATTAAGGGCTGTATAAAGTATGGCCCTCAATGACAGACTAGGTAGAGAATTACAACTGCTGTTGTTCTGTACCAGATAATAGCATAATAACATAAATACCTGTAAAATCTTGCTTTAAGTTGGCTTTCTTTTAAAGGGTAATTTTGAAACAAGCTATCCAATTTGGTCTCATGGAGTGGGGTCATATGACATTATACTATTTACTATATTTCATTGTGGTTTATCATCCAGAGAGATAATTCTGGCATTGTAGTGATAGTATATATCACTTCATCTGTTGAAAGAGTAAACTAATAATCTAGAAAGCAGGGCCCCAAGCCAGCCAGCTGAGGAATGATAGGCAGACTAGCCAAGAATATTACAGAAGAATTTATCTCAAAGTATTGAATACACAGTACGATGTAATAGATGCTAGATACTTAATGCATGAAGTTACTCTCTTTCATAACACACACACAGAATGGCACATCAGGTTCTCAGACAGTATGAGGAGCATGTGTGTCTGTGTATGCCTAGATGAACTTAATAATATAGTAGTGAGATATGAAAAATGTTGTTTCCTTGTGAATTTTGGAATTACCATCTCCTCCCCCCTGGCCACAGTCACTGAAGGTCCTAAGTAAAGGAAATCTACCATGTTTTTTCTACTCAAGATGCACAGCCTGTGTAAGGGGGGAATCACACCCTCCCCCTTGTGCTGTGGAGCCCTGGGATGTCTCTTCCTGCAGCAGAATGAGTGAGTTTGTGGGGTTGAGTTGTGGGGAAGGGGTGGTAAGTAGCCACTGGATCCCGCACTCTGCATATCCAGAGGCTTTTAACTGCCTTCATAAAGATGCATAGGGAACAATCTGCTACTAGGGTCCATGACTACAACCCTCCTACACATCACATGACCCAGTGGATTACAATAGGGAGAATTCCTTCCTCCTCAACCTAACTTACTTACCTGCAAAAAAGTCTTGTGGTATATTAGTGCAAATTTCCTAGGTTTTCTGCAGACACGAGTATTTCACTGCAGGTCAGTATTTCTCAGCTGAATATATTTGTATGGCTACTATATATTTTTCTATACTGAATTCCTATTAATGAATAAGGGTACAGCAAAATGATCAGTGAGGGTCACTGATTTGCTAAGAAAATCTTAGCAGTTTTAATTAGACTAGTTCTTCCCCACACATACCTTGGAATGCATGAAGTTTATACATTGTAAAAGGAATTTCAAGAATCTCTTTTATTCTCTTTAAACAAATATGTTGCCATGAATTATTTTAAATTTCTTATACTACTTTGAAAACAATCTTGCTGCACAGAGGTTTAACAATACTATTCCTATTGAAATAAATTGCTGATATTTCATAATAATGAAACATGCATTAGTACATATTAGTCTTTTTCATGTAGTTTAAATGTCAACCAGTCTTTAAATAAAAATAAAAATTGGTACTCTCCCTTATCAACATGAATAGGCACACTATTTTTATTCACCTAATTAACTACAAAAATTCAGATTGTAAACTGCTTAGATGGTTTTAAATTTCACCAGGCTAATGTAATGAGATGCCCTGAGTTGGTCATCAGTAGTGATGATTAAACATGGCACTTCTAGATCTAAAAGCATGAGCTTTTACTGCTTGAGCTAAAAGACAACCCCCTGTGTTAGCTCAAAGGTTGCAGCAGCCTCAAGAAGCGCTATTTAAATAACCCTAGTTAGTGGCCTAGTCACTTGAGGAGGACAACAAACCAGAGGCGCTGTCTTTCTGAATTCCCGGGGGTGTGTGCTCAACTCCTGCTCTGCCCCAGGCTCCACCCCCACTCCACTTGATCAGCTGAATCCCCACCGCATCGCTTCCCACCCCTGCTTTGCCTCATCCCTCCCTTGCTCTCCAAAAGTTATAAAATCATTTCCCTTAGAATGTCAATTCAAAGCTTCCCTCACAAACAAGGATTTAAAATATGGGTGTTTGCAATCTAATAAATATCCCCTCTAATTAAATTCTCCTCTTTCAGAACATTCCCATGTGATCTAGGAGTATCATTTTTGATTATTTTCACAGGTATGAGTTCTCTGACCTTGGTAGGCAGATAAATAAAGTTTAAAGTCATTGTGTTATTTTCCTGGCAGTTACTGGCTGCAATGTATCTGCAACTCCCTCATGCAAGTTTGAGCTTTGCTATGCTTCTCATTGGCAAAGCCTCCTCCTTCCTACAATGAGGTGCTCCTGAAATCCTGTTCCATTACAAATGCTTTTACATGCTTCCCACAGTGCATTTCCATTCTCTTTCTTCCTGTGGATCAATGACTTTTCTACTTCCTGGGACTGACTGGTCAATTTCCCCGTAACCCCAGTATTTTCTCAGGTATGGAGGTCGCTGTCTCACAGTTCCATCTACCTGGAGTCAAGTTGGATCGTCCCTTTCAATACTAGTGGGACCATTTAGGAGGTTTGATGGCACCCAGTTTTCACTGCCTACTATCTCCTATACATAATTTTACCCTAATTTCTTAAGCAGAAGAAATTTAAAGCAACGCACTTTTCAAATGACTGGTTTTTAATGGCTTTCTTTAGGAAAGATTTCTTGCTTTGGCTTTAATTTTTTTCCTGGGGCTCTTATATGGTATTTATGTAATGTGAGGTTAAAAAAGTTAATTTGTCCTCACTTTTATCCCTAGTTTCTTTAATAATATCATTAAAATCAAGAATATTACAACAACTCCAAGACAGCTTTCTTTCTTGTCGACAGTCTTGACTAAAGCAGATCAAATGTTGTTCATGCTCAGGGCTGCTTTGTAGCAGCACACATTTGCTTTGACTCATGTGCTTAGTGGAATATGAATATTTAAGAAAATTAGCACTTCGTGAATCAAACATCTTTGGAAGCTACACGTTCATTTTTTCTCCCCTTGTTAAGTTTTCATTGCTGCTATTTTTATTTTATTTAGTGGGGAAAAAATCTCTGTTCTTATACTTACAGAGGAAATTTTATTTGGTATGAATGGCAGCACTCAGAATTTTAAATGTATTAAACCACTTCATTTATTGGTTGAAATGGGCAAACAACAAAAAAAGAAGCATGGGGATGAAAGTGGTGAAACCACTGCAAGTTTCCCTTGAAGTTATTCCTTATAAATTACTATGTTCATCATTATAGATATTTCTGTAAAATGGGCAATGAGTTTCTATATGAAACTTGAATGAATACTGAATGAATGAATCTCTTCATTACAGAAAAAGACTCAGCTGATTCCATGGCAGAACTTACCCTGCCAACCTGGGTCCAAGGCAGCATCTCTACAGTTCCATATTCATGCAGGAGGAGGGGAGGGAAATAGGGCAGGCTCAGGTTAGAGTGGGCAGGCTGGAGACAAGGTTGTGGGATTCACTGCATTTCCTCTCCAGCCTCAAAGACGTTCCTTTGAAAAGTCATTCACCTGAGAGTTCCCTGTGGGCAGCTTCAGCCAGCAGGTCCCAAGATTGTAGCCCCTGAGGGAGGTGCCATGGACCAGAGTTAGTGCAGAGACACAGAGCTTCCTTACATATGGCCCAGCCTCCTCACAGATCTCTGGGACCCACCAAGTCTATGGTAGGCCCCACATCTTATATTATCAGGAAGGTGGGCAAACTTCATCCCCCTGAAGGAACTCTTGCAAGACAATCTTTATGAAGTTTCCTTCTCAGATGGCTTCCCTTCTATTGGTTTTTCCAGAATCCATTTAGGGACTTAGCTTTCCACTTATGTAAATTTCTCTACAGTTTCACTTAGATCAGTGGTTCCCAAACTTGTTCCGCCGCTTGTGCAGGGAAAGCCCCTGCTGGGCTGGGCCAGTTTGTTTACCTGCCACGTCCGCAGGTTTGGCCGATCGCGGCTCCCACTGGCCGCGGTTCACTGCTCCAGGCCAACGGGAGCAATAGAAGGGGAAAGTAAATTGAATGTCAGTGTTTCTCAAAGCTAAAGTAAGTTTTCAGGGGATTAGTCTTCGCAATTAGGGAGACAAAAGAAGTGTTCGTAAAAAGAAAAGGAGTACCTGTGGCACTTTAGAGACTAACAAATTTATTAGAGCATAAGCTTTCGTGAGCTACAGCTCACTTCATCGGATGAAGTTTCTCCATCTTAATCTTTTAGATAGGGAGAGATACTGACTAATGAGAGAAAGAGAAAAGACAAGTTTTGATCTGCCACTACATTGAATATATGCTCAGACCTACTGGACAGTGTCATCTGCAGGAAGATGGTTGCTGCTTCCCACACCCTCAGGTTAGGCCCAGTGGAAGTCAGAGCAGTAGAGTAGGCAGTAACTTTTGCCTCTGCCTTCAAGTCCTCCAGTGGAGGATCAAATGTAGTGAAGCTCTGACATTCTTTCTCCCTAACCCCCACTCCTCTATGCCCCGAGTAGGGAAGTGTCTTGGCATAGGAGGTGGCAAATCCACTTCCACCAGCGGCTAGTTCTCCTGTACAGAAGGAATTCTCCACAGGCCATTTTAAGGCTGCTTCATGGCACTTACATATATGAAATAAATAGTAGCCGTAGTGATCCTGAGAACCAGAGCCACGGCACTTTCAGAGCATTAAAAAGTAAGGGAAACACATGGTCCTGTGTACCACATCTTCACCGTGCCCTCTACCTCTGCTACTCCTACTGTCATGAATACATATTTTGAAACTGTGTAAAATCCTAAACTAAAAAAAAATGGGACTTTTACTTACCCCATATGTAACAATTACAACACTAATCCAAACAGCTGCAAATACTGGTCACTCTTACCTTCAGTTCTAGATAGATGCTATAGATTTTCTACAAATATACAACAAATGCCCAAAGAAAACAAAAATCCTTATAAACTAAAATCAAGCTATTTGTCTTACAGGCTGGGGAAGAAGAAAGAGGAGAAGATTATGTTTTGTAAATACTTGGAAAGCACTGACACTGCTATGATAAGGGTCATATAGATAGGATTCGCATTGAATTATACAAACGTATTATGTACAGATGTTTCTCAAAGTGCAAAGCAGTTTTACTGCTTAACATTATCTTTGTGCTTGTCTTGTTGCATGAAAGACTTCTGTCGCTGCTAAACTATGCAGTGTAGTGTGTACAATTTAGTGCAATTGCTTTTTTTATTGGTAGCAATTGCAGTTGATTGATTTGTAGCATAAGCTGCTTAAAGGGGACTTAGAAGGATTTGAGTGGAGAGTGGGTGGTCATTGGCACTCAAAGAGTGGAAGACTGCTTAGCTTTTCTTCAGTTCTAAGTTTTCCAGTGACATGGAGGCTATAGATAGGGAGTGGGGGAGAAAGGTAGCAGGAGAACACTGGGGATTAATATTAATCAAGGAGAAAGGGAGCCTGAGGAACTGCAGGGGCGTGGTGGGGGGGGGGGGGACCAGGGAGCTGAATGGAAGCCAGAAATGTCTGGATAAATCTTATTTCCTGTAGCTCTGCTGCTGTTGTCACTGAAATCAATGACAAAATTTCCATTGATTTTTAGCTCAGCAGGATATGGTTCCTTATGATTTTATATACTGACATTTTCCAGGACAATCTACACCTGATTTAAATGAGCCCACTGTGCACTGGATACTTTCAGTAGCATGTAATGAAACTTCACCTGTCTGCTTTAGTGTGCGGGAGTGACTCAGCTACTTTGAGCAGTAACATAGCAAGCCACATTGATGCAGCAGGACCATAAAGTGTTTTTTTCTAAATTTTGTAAAGTTTCTCAGTTTTATTTCTTAAACTCTTGTTTAAAAAACAACATATAGTACCTATAGCATGATGCATTCAAATAAATTCATCTGCTCAATTGGTCTCTCTATTGATATTAATTGCCTTTCTAGCCACTAAGTGGCACTAAACATTAATTATACTTTATAAGTTTTATTGCATCTCTTTTGTGTTTATGGCTGAACTGTTTAATAGTTCTAAATATTATACTTCATGAAAACAGTTGATTTTTTTAACCTTCTAATTCTGAATATTTAATAATCAAAGGTCGGTTTTCTAGTAATGGAGAAACCCTAAACATTAAGGAACTAAGGACCAACTAGATCTGAGCAGAGGACAGACGTTCCATTTTGCAAAGGATTTTGAAATTTGACTTCATTCCAAACGGGTAAATATAAATGGTATATTGATAAACTACAGATACACTATATTTACGCAGTACCATCTTGATCTCATTTACAACTCACTTTACATTAACAACATTTATTAAAAACATTTTCAATTTAGAGGATTTGTAGTACACTTAAAAAAATTGCTGAGAAGTATTGTAATGATCCTCCATCAGATGGTGCTATTAGGATTTAAGATGAGTACTTAAAATCTGGTTTGCATATATGAAAACTATCAGCTCTTCAGCCCATTTTTCATTTTCTGTTCTAATTTAATTAGTGGAGCTTTATTGAAAGTGTTTGTTTATAGTGTACATACAGTGTATGAGCATATGGTAAATGTCAAATTTACCACTGATTGAACTTCTTTCAAAACATGTCTGCCAACAGCTTTTAGTGAGTGCTGGGGAAGAGCATGAGTTTGGTGTTTTGCCCGATGGAAAATGTTGGTGCAGTCAGCTGCAGAAGTAGCCAGAGAACATACCACACACATTCTTCTTCTCTGCTAAAGTCAAGAGATATTGGACAGATACTTGTTGAAACTTCTTCCATTATTCATGTATTTGTGATTCCCAGATTTAATTACAGTAGTGTAGTGCATACCACAAAAGACCATTTGGAAGCTTCAGCTTTTGCAGAACGAGACAGCCTGGCTACTTAACACTGCAGCGACTTCCAAATCACCACCATGTGTAATGCAAATATGTAAAAGCTTTGATTCCAGGTGACAGTATCTTACAGGCTGCTTCTGTTCCTACACACCATTATGACAATTGAGATCATAAGATCAGCTAGTGCACTTTTGCCAGCAGTCCCTTGATTTGAATTCTGGATGGTTAGAGGCAGGGTACTGTCAGTGGGGTATGGAGGGTGTTCACTTCTAGAGTTTGCTTCCCTATTCATCGTACAAAGCCTGAGTTTGTTGGTATGGTGTAAAGCCTACCTGTTTAACTAAGCTTTTGCCAGAGATGGTGAGATGTGTTCAGATGGCATTGAAGGAACTCGGTTTAGTTCAGATTTGTCAGTAATGCTGTTTTGTTATATTTTACATGTGCCCAGAAACTTTGTGATGTAGACATTTTATAAACTGTAAAATAAATAAATATATAGAAGTGTTTGGATTACACATGGATATAATCATAGAAATGTAGGGCCAGAAGGGACCTCAAGAAATCATCAAGTCCTGCCCCCAGCATTGAAGCAGGAGCAGTAAACCTAGACTCTTTGTGATAGATCCACTCACCGTATGTGTGCCTCCTTGCAGCTGGATTTAGGAATTAGCTCTTGCCCTGTATGGTGCCCCCTTCCCTACATTGCTTGCGCTGTGACCCCTCCAGCCAGATCACTGTATAGTCCCCCACTTCCGGGATGACAAAGTCCCACCAGACAAGTTGTTTGGATGCTGTCTCAGACAGTTTTCCATTCCAAGTCTAGGCCCAGTGCCATAGTCCTAGTGGTTCGTAGGGGAACCCATGGCCTGCCTGCCACTCTGGGTTCCAGTCCAGGGACCCTATGACTAGCAAACGAAGTCTGCTAAGCCTCAGCAACCTGTTGCTGTTTCCCTTCCTACTCCACCTCTCTATCTTCTTGCCTATCTCTGGGTTTACCACTGGTGATTCCTCTGCTCTGTTCCTCTTCACCTTTCTCGGCCTCTTGCCAGATTCCTGAGTCCAGGGCAGGACCCCAGGGTTTACTCTCTCCACAGATTGCTATCTTGTCCCTGGCCAACTCCCTTCCCCTGTATGAAGTGACTGCAGACCTCATCCCTGTAACCCCTTCTTTGTCTTTTTTTGGTTTTTTGGTGCAGCAGCCTTATTCCAGGTGGCTATGACTGTCACTTTCTTCATTCATTTTTAGCCAAGATTATTTTTTTATTTTATATTTTTACATCCTTTCATTCAGTCTAGTGTTCTTCGGGAAGTGCAGCAAGGCTTTTTCACAATATTCCATTTCCCTGACATTCTCACTAGTCTCTTTAGGGAAAAATTTTTGATTCTCAGCTGACTCAATTTTTCATGAAGAAACTTTCTTTCCATAGAATATTGCTCACTATGCCAACAGAACATTATCAGCAGTTTCTTTGGTTTTGCAGACATTGCACAGACCATCTTTGTCTTTTAAAAAAAGTTTAGCTTATCATTTAAATATGACTACCTGACTTTTTCTATCATGATTGTGGAGTACAGTATTATCTTCAGTTTTTGAGCATACATCATAAAACCGTCCTCCTTTTGTTCCCTTATTCCATTCTTTTGCAAGCTCCTTCGTGACGACACTTTTAAATTCTTGTCTACTTAAGAGTATCTTGATATCCACCACCTTATTTTTTAGAGCTTGTTGTGCTGCTTTGTCAGCCATCTCATTTTCAGGTATTCCAATATGTGCCAGAATCCACACTGTTGTTACCTGCTTGCATTATTTCTGTAGTGAGGAGCATTATTTCACTCATTATGTCATTTCTGCTTTCTGAAGTCCCTGTTCTGATAGTTAGAATGCCTAACAAGGAATCAGGTAAAAATTAAAACTGTAGCTGGTTGCACATCTCTTACCCAGTTTAGTGCCAACATTATGCCCCTTTGTTCAGCCATCAGGACAGTCATATAATCCAAAACCCTTTTAGATTTCTGGGTTCCAAGACTGTCATCTTTTGACCTATCTGTATAGACTTAGCAAAGCTGGCTCCATTTTTTATAAGTAAATTCAGAAATGTCATTAATTATAAATGTGTGATCTTTTTCCTTCCCTTTCACACAATTCCAAATCCACAAATGGGGGAATAACTGTCCATTTGTAATTTGATTTCCCATAACTAAAAATGTTTAGTTCTCTCTGTTTTTCTTTTTGTAAGCGGGAGGAATAGTCCCGCTATTGTGGGGAACTTTCCTGGCTTCTGCACTACCCTGGTGAAGTGGGCTAGTGAAAGGATCTGAGTCCTTGCTCCCACTGCCTTTACCCAGTGGCCTCCCTGCCCTTGAGGACTCCCCTTCCACTCTCCTGTCTGGAAGAGTCCTTGTAACCCCAATAAGGCTGGGCCCAGGATTCCTGGGGGGCTCAACCCCCAACCCTGCTGTGGTCACCTAGGACAGGGGCTTGGGTGTCCCCACTCCGGGGTACTCTCTCTGCACTGGGCACTTCTCTGACCCACTGACCATTACATACAAGTTAAAGCAAATGCAAGTTATTTAATCAACAATGGGAAAGGTTAAAGGAAACACATCAACCCGCTCTGTAGCAGAGAACATCACAAACAGAGCCTCTGGAATGTCAGGGCAGTTCACAGTCTGTTCCTTGTAAGTCCCAGGCCTTCTTCTCAGGCCCTGGCTTTGCTGCAGGGATGCTGTGGGTTGGACACTTGCTCTGGTGGTGGCCACACGCTCTCAGGCTCTAAGTGGTAGGACACTTCTTCTCAGTGTCGCCCCCACCCTGTCGGAGTTACGATCCAAGTCTGGCCTGCAGAGCCTCTTAGCTGAGGCGTTTCCCTGTGCTGGGCCTGCTGCCCAGGGTCCCCCTCGCTCTCCCCAGCTCTGGACTGCTCCAGCCCCAGCTACACCACTCTGTCTCAGCACTGCTGCTGCTGCTCTGCCTCCAGCTCCCTGGGCTGCTTCTTTGGCCCCTCTGGCTCTGGTTGCTGCAGCTCTCCTCCCAGGACAGGTCTGCTCTGCAGGCTGCTTCTGTGACTCTGCTCCCAGCACTGACCTGCTTCCTGGGCTGCTTTTCTGGCCCCTCTGGCTCTGGTTGCTGCAGCTCTCCTGCCAGGGCAAGTCTGCTCTCTCCGAGTTGTGCCTCTGGCTTTGGGACTGCAGCTCTGCTCCCAGGACAGGGTCTGCTCTCTCTGGGCTGCTTTTCTGGTCCTTCTGGATCTGGCACAGCTCTGCTCCCCAGCTTAGCTCGGGCCCCTGCTTTCCCCTTAGCTCGGCCCCACTCTGTCTGACCCAGGCAAATCCAGCTCACACAGAGGACGGGACCTCCCTGGCCTCCTAACTCCCTGATTAGCCTGCCCGCCCTGTCATTCATGCTGACCTGGAGTATTGGGCCTCTCCCCATTGTTCCTGGGGGCTGTCAGTCTCAGGGTCCTGATTCCCCATTGACCCTTCCACCTTTTTAGTACTCGGAGCTAGCCAACCAAAACACCCCCACTGAATGTTAGTAAGGGGGCAACAGTCCCCTTACATTTTTTTACCTATCTCCTGTACCCATTTTTGACCCTGACAATAGGAGGAAGTCTGTGACAAGCCATACAATTTTTTCTCCCAAGCTCCCAGCAGTCCTCATAAATCTGTTGTGTACTTCCTGGTTTTATATTAATCAGCCTGCTCCACCCTGGCTGGGCTTCATGATCAGGTAACCCTGGCTCTCCCTCTAGGTGCAGCCAGGTAACATTATTGGCTTCTCAGGCCCAGTGAGGAGTACACACCCCATCACAGCATCCCTGACAGGTGTTTGTCCAACTTGTTCTTAAAAACCTCCAATGAGGAGGATTCCACAACCTCCCTTTGAAGCCTATTCCAGAATTTAAGTACCCTTATTGTTCAAGTTTTTCTTCATGCCTAACGTAAATCTCCCTTGCTCCAGATTATGTCCATTATTTCTTGCCTACCTCCACTGGACATGGAGAACAATTGATCAACATCCTCTTTATGACAGCCCTTAACACAATTGAAGATTATCAGGTCCCATTTATTCCCCCCACCCCAATTTTTTTAGTCTTGTGAAAAGAGATTTCAATAAATTGAGATTACCAGGATGCAAAACTAGAGAATGAGAAGGAAGACCTTCTTTATGTCAGGGATTAATTCCTTCAGGTATTCAAGATCAGAATGATGCCAACTAATATAACTAGGACTGACTCACACTGGTGCATGAAAGGAAGGTGAGATAACTTACTGGATAGCAACACATAAATTCTGTTTCTGCTAAATCCTATGTGTTTCTGCCACTGTCCCCTTTCTATTTCTACTGAGGGAATAAATATCTATTGTACTTCTCATTCAAACAAAATAAAAAGAAATGCAGCCATGAGCGGCTGATGAGAAAACACAGAGAATTAAGGAAAAGTTACTTCAGTTTCCAAACTCTTGAGAAATAAAATAATCTTGCAGTAAAAGTGATTTTTAAGAAAAATGAATTTCAGTTCATAATAGCAATATTGCCCTTGGGCAGCTCACAACAGCAATAATGGCTTTAGAGCAAGCATTCATCACATATCATTGACCTTGCCTTCTGTTTGGTGCAATTAGCATTGCTTCAACATGCTTAAGTCAATTTTCTCATAATAAATATTCCCTCTGTAGACATTCCTAATTAATATTCTTTGTGGGGGGTATGTAAGTTTCAGTTCTGTATTAAGGGTGATGTTTCAAGCAGTTGTTGGGAAGTATATTGCATAATGATATATGGTTGTATAAGTTGGGTTAAGAAGAATGGGTAACTCAAGAGTTATCAATGGTAGTGTGTGCAAATCTCAAATGGAACTATTTCACCTTGCTTCCTATGTGGGAATTTAGATATCAGTTTTTATGCCTCGAAATAGAATATAATCTATGAACAGCAGTCTGCTTCTGTAACATATGTAACATAACACTGTTAAGTGACCAGGAGAAGGGCCAAGGGGCCGAATCCGGAGAGGCGCAGTGTGTACACTGTTCCCCCCCCCTCCATTTATTAAACTTCTGAATACCTTATTTTAATTTTAAGGCTAACTGAAATATACTAACATCAAGAAATTGAACTATGCACCGACCTTGGGCAGACCAGTATTAAACAGTGTTATAGTAGATGACAGCCTTAAAATGTTAACCCTAGTTGTTTAGTTTAAAAGCTTGCTTTTCTCACCTTTGCCTTTGCAAACTGAAGCACAGCATCAGAGAGATCCAAAGACTGGCCAATGCCATTCTCAAGTGATAAAATAGCAAGCGATGTCAGTCTCTCATCGGCAATCAAGTCTTAAAACACCAGTGCACTTCCACAACATTCTAGGAGGTTCAAGGAAAATGTAGTTCTCAGGAAGTCTGGAAGGTTCCACAAAATTCTGCAAAGGTCCAGAACATTCTAGGAGGTTAGTGAAAAATGAATCCACACACGGAATACTTGAGACATTTTACTTCAATCATACAGCCTTTCACTTCTAGGTTGCGGATTCAAATCTATTCCATATGGGCAGTGACTGAAATAAATATGGAGGCCACACAATCTAGTTTCTAGTGTCCTAGCACAGTGGAACCATCACAACTGGCATCCCTGTTGACACCCCCACCAAAAGGAGAAGGGCAAATTATTGAATGAACCTGATAATTGAACCTCACAAAAATCTTTCTTCTAATTCAGAGTTGAGGAACATGGGTGGGATTTTTCTAGGGAACCAGGTGTACCACTGCTAGTGCTGCTTCTCTTGCATGAATAAACAAAACTGCATTCCCACTCAGCTCCTCTGGCCAATCTCTCCTCTGACTGGCAATGCAATGATGAGCCCCGCAAGCCCAAGTCAGCTGGCACGGGCCAGCCATGGGTATCTGTGTGTAGACATACCCTTAGTCTGCCTCCAGTTTACCCTGTTCTTCTTGTCCAGTGGGCAGGAACCCTAACACTTATACTTGTTCAGATCTTTGTACCAGCCCTGGGTTTATGGGTAATAGTTTTTTGCCCTTGCCTATGAGTCTGGATGCTGTTCTGTGGCATCCCTCTAATTTAAACAGGATTAAACAGGCATCTGAGGCATGGAATACTATTGCTTTAGGAAAAAAAGTGTGAGTTTGGGCTTAGCAGTCACCATTTGTGGTCATCCCACCCTTGTGGTGAAGCTCTGTGCATGTTTTTCCTGTTTTGGACTGTGGGAGAGAGATGATACCTGGCATGCAACTCTACTTACAGACATGTAAGATTACAAATGAAGCTATGTAGCCAAAATTTTAGCAAAAGCTGTTGAGAATGTAAATGAAACACAGGAGTCTTTCACAGATGAATGGAATGGTTGTTCAAAAAAGCCAAAAACAAAAACAAAAAAACCCCACCTCGGGTACAACTGAGAAGATGTGGAATACCAAGCATATAAAATATGTTGTTTTAGCTGTGTTGGTCCCAGGATATTAGAGAGACAAGGTGGGTGAGGTAATATCTTTTATTGGACCAACTTCTGTTTGTGAGAGACAAGCTTTCGAGCTACACAGAGCTCTTCTTCAGGTCTGGGAAAGGTTCTCAGTGTCACAGCTACGTACAGGATCAAACAGTTTAGCTAAGTAGCTAACACATATACTAAGGGATGATTCAAGGTGACCATTCACAGGGCTGTCCCTAGCTATTCCCTATGCAGCCCCCCTGCAGGGGGAGTGGAGGGGAGCCCAGGCCTCCGTGGGTGGGGCTGGCTTGGGGGGCAAAGGGGAACTGTCTCCCAGCACTCACCGGCAGCGTGGCTGGGGCCGGGTCACTGCACTTCCTGCCGCCCGTGAGTGCAGGCCCGGCCTTGCTGCAGTCCTCAGGGGAGTGGGGGTGGGGCAGAGCAGGGGCAGGAAGGGGCGGGGCTGGAGAGGAGAAGGTGGGGGCTTTGGAGAAGGGGTGGAGTGGGGGGCGGGGCTAGGGTGGAGCAGGGGCAGGAAGAGGCGGGGCTAGGGCAGAGCAGGGGCGGGGGCCATGGGGAAGAGCCAGGGAACGGTCTGGAGCAGCATACAGTTGCACAGGGTACCAGGAAATGTGGTGCCCCAAATTTCCTGGTGCTCTACGCAGCTGCATACTTTGCGTATGGGTAGGGACGGCCCTGACCATTCATGTCACCTACACAACACTTCCAAAAGATGAGACTGGGAGCTTAAATTAGTAACTGCTAGGCACTAAAATCATGGTCTTAGTAAAGACACTGAATTTATGGCTTATTACAACTATCTGTAACCCTCTAACCCCCCTTTTTGTCCTATGACTAGAGGGGTGTAATGGGCCACTTCACCTTGAATTGGCCCTTAGAATATGTGCTAACTACTTATGATAAACTATCTGTCTGATCTAGTATGTGTCTGTGACATTGAGTACCTTTCCCAGACCTGAGGAAGCGCTCTGTGTACAGTAGATCCTCGCTATAAAGCCCTTCTCAATAGCGAACGTTGGGCTATAGCGAACGTAGTCCCTGGATTCCACCACAAGTCCTGCCCACCCTGGTGCGGGTCTGAGAGCTCCTCCAGCCCTGGGGCTGTGGCAGGGGACTGACAGATTCTCTGACCCTGGGGCAGTGGCTAGGACAAAGTGCTCCTTTGGCCCCGGGGGGGTAAGAGAGCTTCTCCGGTCCTGGGGCAGAGTGCTCCTGAGGCCTTGGCTGGAGCCAGAGGAGCACTCTGCCTCCTACCCCCACCAACGCCCCAGGGCTATCTCTTACTATAATGGACCCCTGGCTATACCAAACAAATGGCTTGGATCCCTAGGAGTTCATTATTGCAAGGGTGTACTGTAGTTCAAAAGCTTGTCTCTCTCACCAACAGAAGTTGGTCAATAAAATATATTGTCTCACCCACCTTGTCTCAAGCATAAATAGGGCATTCAACATAGCGTTACTTTAATGTTGATTTTTTCCTCCAGGAGCATGTCACAAAGAAATATCTGCTTCTTCCCAGAGATCCCACTCCACTCAGAGCCATTAGTATGTCATATACTAGATCTCTGTGCTCAGTAATATAACAGAGACTGCTTACAGTATATGTATTTTCTTTCAATTCAGCCATTTGTTAAAGTTTTCAATATTTTTATTTGCTCTTGTGCAGGAATTTTTTTTTCTTATTTACACACACAGTTTGAAAATGATTTTGAGTTGTCCTGCTACTAGACTCAGAATTGGAGTGGGTGGTTTTGGTATTCGCTGTGAGAAGCAACTGTGTTGAAATGGAGGCACTGTCATTTGAAAGAAAATGAGCCACATAATGTTTTCTGGCACTCACTGATCGAGGACTTTTTTCTTAAACACTATGCTAACTGCAGCAGGAGCCATGCATTCAGTAAATTTGTTGGCAGACACGTCCGTCATGGAAAAGGAAATTCTGAAGCATGCTTTATGAGAAAGCAAATGAGATATTGAAAGCAATAGGTTCTCTTTATAAGTTACCTCTGAGGCCTGCAAATACGTACTCAGAGTCCTATGTTGATTTCATGCGCACTGTCATTTGGACTATACATCAGTTTCCGAGTTGTAAAATTATTTCCACCTACAGTACTTTAAATTCCAATAGTATTTTTGGGGCCGCATGACATGGCTTGGGAACAAACAGAAACCTTATTAAAAAGCTGTCTGTGACCAGGTGCCTGAACCAGTCTTCTTCAGTCTGTGCCCTACAATATGGAGTCAAAAACTCACCTCCTTCCTGTAGTTTTCTTTTTTTAAATGGAAGTAGTTGAAAATTTTAAATTAATTATTTTTCTGGAGCAGCGAACCATGGCCACTGGGAGCCGCGATCGGCCGAACCTGCAGATGTGGCAGGTAAACAAACCGGCCTGGCCTACCAGGCACAAGCGGCGGAACAAGTTTGGGAACCACTGCTCTATAGACTTGGAAAGCATGCAAACCAAAAACAAAACAAATATCTCTCTCTTGAACAAAGAAGAGATTAATACAGTTTCTAGAAAGGTTGAAATGGAATATATTATGGACTTTCATAAAGGACTCTACATAACATTAATGTTTATTAAAGTTTATGAAGGTTTTAGGAGGCAAATTACTATTATACTGATTTGATCAATGCAATTATACCTGCTGACATGGGGGCTTTTTTTTATTGCACATTTTTATTGCTTTTGATAGAAACAAAGGTTCTAATTACTGTCATAGCTTTAAGTTGGCATTTTTCAGTGTTGAGTGGAGATTTCAAATAAACTTCATATATTTTTGGTTTTGTTGGAGAAAAAACCCACTTTCAGTCCCACTTTTATTCCACCCTCCCCCTATTTTTTCTATTTAAAAGGTGAGTTTTTCTCCATCAAAAGAAAACATTTTTTAAATTAAAAAAGGTTCACTTCAACTTTTTTTTGCAAAAAAACTAAAACAGAGAAACATATAAACAAAAAGAAATATAGTTATAGATCTGATCCGCTCTATTGATCACATTTAGAAATCTTTGTACTTTTCAGGAGGGTGGAGCTATTGCCTTCTTGGAAAGCAGTAAAAGCTAGATGCTAAACCACAAACAGACACTTAATTTTGAGGGCCTGAGAGAAAATCACCACCGCAGAACATAAACATACTGCTTTTTCCTTTTCAGTAGGAGCCCGCAGTACTGCCCTTCTGCCACCATGAGTGCTGTGTGACATAAAATAAGGAGTATTCTCAGGCCTACTCACATTCCAAAATGGCCTTTCCTAGTACTAAAGCAGGCACTTCTGGCTTCAGATTCCAGACAAATAAATCATCCCTATTTCTAAGGGAATTAAGTAAAAGTGATAGTGTGGCAAGCAGGAGGCAAAAGTTGCAGTAGCCACACTGATATTGTATCTCTCTCATGGATCAACTAACTAGATTTTTGGGAAGGTCAGATTTCTGGGTTAATATCCTCAGAATGTAATACAAATAGGATGTGAAAGGGGAGGTATCTGTTCTTCTTAAATTGCTGCAGCATGGCTTTCTGGAAAATGCCCCTTGCACAGGGGTAACTGCATATTTAATTGAATGATAGAATGTGGCTGCAGCCCATGAAAAAGGTTGATGTCACTTATTGAAAAAGAAGTGGTTGAACATTTGTTTTCTTTTGTTCCCTCTACTCTTATCCAAAGTGGTGATTGTATAAATTGCCACTTATTTCCTGGCTTCTAGTAGCCATTAAAACCTGGCTTGCCTAACTGAAACTCACAGGTGCAGCATTTACCAATTACTGGAAATCTGAAGCAGCAGGTGCCTTCTGAGATATTAAAAACCTTGCAGTAGCAATCTACTAGGGGAAAGTTAATGTAGGTAACTGCTTCACAGAGGGAGGATGCAGAACTTCAGAAAGGAAATCTCAACCGGTAACTTGCAATAAGCCTTGTACTACTCTTAGGTAACGGAAAGAAACTATCCCATGTTTCTCTGGTTTGGATTATGTCTGTGTTGCTGTTATTAAACCCAATATTAGTTAAATAATTGATTTCAGCTATCTCTAAAGTACCTTTTCTTCTGGTTTTAACAAGCCAATCCACCTGCTTGGGCTCTCTTGTCTGCCCATGTTAACTGTGGAGCAAACACTACCCCATTCTACCCTTTCCTGCTTTACAGCTTTCTACTGTTGATCACCTTAGCTTGTTCCTCTGTCACTATGTGTTTGAATTATTGTTGCATGTCATGTACTAGGCTATCTGTATTAAGCTCTGATTCTGCAAATTGCTTTGTACGGTGTGACCCCTGCACAGCTTCGTTAGCTTGAGTGTGATTCTGCACACTCTCAGTGGTGTGACCACATATAACTCTGTGGCCTTATTTTATAAGTGCTTTCAGACAGTGACTATGTTACATTTGTAAAGCGCTATGTATGCGTTCAAGGTACCTTAGGTAAATGTTGCTCCTTTGCTGCGTGGTAGCAGATTTTCAGGACCTTGAAGATCAGTTCCTGTTTGGAACAGAAATGATGCAGAGTCAGGTATTTCTTTAGTGTAACTTGTTTATTTACCAAATGTACACACATCCTGTTTCCTTGAACAGAGATAGTAATAGACTATACTCTAGCTACTCCCTACCCCAGAGATTTTGGTCCAGGCATTTCTGCCCCACAGCTTTATTGTTTCTCTCTACAGGTTATCTCACTTCACTGCTGATTAACACACAGCAGCACTTGTTCAACCCCTGAATTGTTTACATAGGAACGCCCATTGTCCAGAACTCCTCATCTGGGGCCAAATGTAGCCCCTTTAACAGAATAGAGCTTTACAGTTAAGTGCATGAGAAAGATGTGAAACCACTGAATCTACTTACCAAGACTCTAGATGCAGTTACTGAATAGCATCTTAACTCTTTTTAAGGGGATTTTCACCCTAGGTGTTTACATCAGTGACCCCTAATTGCAACCCATTCTAATATTAACAATATCCCCTTAGCAGTGATCATATTGCAAAGATCTGTGTGGCCACTACTACTACAATTTTTAGAAGATAATACCTCCACCCAAAAAATAATAAAATGAAACTAGACAGAAATCAGTATAGTCCAAATACATCTAAAAAAGCATTGAAAGTGCTGGTATATCTGGAAATCCCAGAGATTGGCAGAATTCTTGTATTATGTGATATCTGAAGGTGGAATGGTAAAACAGGAACACAGTATGGCTTTTCTGAGAAATACAACTATTTTAGTACTGACTAGTACTGAGGAGGTCTTGGGTGAGTCAATTGACTGTAGGGTTCCCAAAGTGCTTCTGCAGGAGTGACAATAACTATATACTTTCTATGTTATCGAGGCAACAGTGAAAATGCATTTATGACTTAAGCAGGCTATATCTCGTTTTCCACCCTCTTTCTCTGCTCCCTCTCGCCACCATGGATGTTAGCCTGGCTGTTTTTGATTTACAGGTCAAGCATTTACAGTCCACATAAGGCA
Organism: Chelonia mydas; assembly: GCF_015237465.2. Classification (NCBI taxonomy): domain Eukaryota; kingdom Metazoa; phylum Chordata; order Testudines; family Cheloniidae; genus Chelonia; species Chelonia mydas. Next base: position 19,271,599 of record NC_051252.2, read on the forward strand.
TCGGCTCTGGAAGCTTACGTGAACAAACCAAGTAACTCATAAACCAACAAAATGTGAGTATTTAGAATACCCTCCTTTTTATCATATCTGCTTTAGGGCAGAATCTATGTGTAGTATATGGATGACGTTTGTAGAAAGGGCTTTTTAAAATAAGATACAAGTTGTCTCGTAGTGGCTACCTCAGCAATTATATTCTATCAATCGTCTCCACAATTGTCTGAGAACAATAAAATGGGAGCATAATTAGATGCTTTGTTTGAAAATACAGTCCAACTCTCTGTGCAGTGCCATGTTGCTTGTGATTGTGAGAAATCTCCTTTCGAATGAGAAGAAATGCTAGAGAGCCAACACAAGCTGTGTATGCTTCTGGATCAGTACTGGCTCTGCTGCCATTGCTTTTTAGAGATACCTGTGGGATATTCCTTCCTCACCCCGAGATCAAGTTTGCCACTTTCTTGATGAGGCATCAAAATTACGTGGCCTGAGGAATGGGAAGACCTGCATAGCCCCATTCTGTGTGGCAGTATATTGGGCAGATAAGGTGCTACCAGCTTTCTTTTAACCCCCTGCAGTATTGCTCACAGTGTCTCTACCGAGTGCTGGAACAATTTTTATAGTAGAGGTGATGAGAACCATTGAACCAAACTGTAAACCCTGTATATAATGGAAATCACTTCAAACCAGGGGGTGCTGCAGCACCCCTAGTCAGAGGTGTCCCTTGGGTAGGGTGAATCAGGGCAACTGCCCTGGGCCCCATGCTTTGGGGGCCCCCGCACTTAGATAAAATTGGGACTGTCCTAATATTTAGACCTTTGTCTAGCATCCCGACCAATGTACAATTGGGAAGCCACTTGTCCCAATATTCAGGTGGGGAGGCGGGTGGGCGAGCGGGATGAGGAGGCGAGCAGGAGGCAGGTGAGGAGGCGGGCAGATGGCAAAGAGGAGAGCAGCGGAGGTGGGGGTCATGGCGGATGGACGGCAAGGAGACTAGCAGGCAGGTGAGCAGTGGGCAGGCGGTGAGTGTTAGGCAGGAGGGGGATGAGGAGGTGAGGGGCAGGAGGATGGCGAGGAGAGCAGCGGGCAGTGAGGTGTGAGGAAGTGAGTGGTGGGTGGGCACGCCAGGCGGACGGTGAGGAGACTAGTGGGGAGGCTGATTTGTCCTGGGCCCTGCCCCCCACACCCCCCAGGGACAGCCCTGCCCCTAGTTCCAGCACCTGTGGTATCTCCTTCTTTGATGTCTTCAACATGCTACCTCTCCTCTGTCTGGAATCAGATGTGGTGGGTGGCAGAACTGCTTAGGAGTCAGTGGAGTGGCCGAGAGGAACAGCTCTTAAAACTGAAGCATAACAATCCTATATCCTGCAGTGAATCTACTATACGGGTTAAGTTGTGTGTACAGAACAGGGCCTTACAATAGAATATTACATAGTGGGAATAGCAATTTTTTTGTCTAGGATCTCATTTCTAGGGCCTTGTCTTCTCTGCTTAAAATGGTCTGATTTTTACCTCTGGGTAACTATCCTGGGGTAAAAACACAGGGCCCTTTAGATTTACCATGAGGTAAACAGCTCTATGCCCCCTCCAGGGATTGACCTCGGTCAGTTTACCTCTTCATAAAACTGAAGTGCCTTGTCTTTACTGTGGCAAGGTGAGTGAAGTAATATCTTTTATTGGACCAGCTTCTGTTGGTGTGAAAGACAAGTGTGGGAACTGCCACTGAGCTCTGTGTAAGCGGTAAACCTTATGTCTCTCACCAGATTGGTTGGTCCAATCCACAGAAGTTGGTCCAATAAAATATATTTGTTCACCATCCTCTCTCTAATATCTTGGGACCAACATAGCTACAACACCACTTGTCTTGTGTTTTTTTACCTCAGGATAGCTCATGAGCATTTATGTGCATTAGTTACCTAAGGGAAAATATACCTTTTTAGCAGTGGAGACAAAGTCTGAGTGAAACTCTGAGGAGTTGGACATTATTGCTGCTTTCTGCTCCTGAGGTGGCTGCACTTCAGTAGTACCTGAAGGATTTCTTTCTGTACAAATACATGCTCTGATATGGCAGCTGTCTTTGTACAGGCTAACCCCTACACCGTGCTCCAGAAAAATGCCTTGAGACTAGACTGACAGTTGCATAAATGAATGAAGTTTGTGTTCTGCTATGCTTTTTTAATGCTAAAAACTATTCATCATATGTTAAATGTCAAAAGAGGCAAAATCAGGGAATTTGTGGCTATAACTTTGACTTGTGGACAGATGCTTGTGTTTTGATCAAGTTCTAGACAAATGTAGGCGTTGGGAGTTAGTTGCAGGATTGGATTTGTGAAGTGTTTGAGATCCTTTAGGGAAAAAAAATGTCTTTTATGTTTCCTTTCATTCTGGGGACTCCCAAAAAACTTCCATGATCTCCATACAGAATTAAAATACAATCACCTGCAGTATTGTCAACTTTTGTGACTTTTATCACATCTTGCAGTAGTTGGTGTTTTTTCTTAGAGCGTCAGCTCCTTGAATCATGTGAATGTGAAAAATCTCAACTTTTTTTTTTAAGGTTTCTAGCCCTCGTGGCTGTGGAGAAAAGCATAATTGTGAAGGTTCAAAACCGACAAAGTGAATAAAAAGAACCTGTGTGTGTGTGTGTGTGTGTGTGTGTATGGTGTCTAAAACTAACAAAAATAACCCCAAAACCACACGCTTTTTTTTCTTTAAGACAGTGATTCTCAACTCTGGCCCACCGCTTGCTCAGGGAAAGCCCCCGGCGCACTGGGCCAGTTTGTTTACCTGCCATATCCGCAGGTTTGGCCGATCGCGGCTTCCACTACCCGCAGTTCACCGCTCCAGGCCAATGGAGACTGTGGGAAGGGTGGCCAGCACGTCCCTCGGCCCATGCCGCTTTCTGCAGCCCCCATTGGCCTGGAGCGGCGAACCGTGGCCAGTGGGAGCTGCGACTGGCCGAACCTGCGGATATGGCAGGTAAACTGGCCCAGCGCTCCGAGGGCTTTCCCTGAACAAGCAGTGGACCAGAGTTGAGAACCACTGCTTTAAGGCAACCTCAGTATATTTTGGGACCGGGCTTCTCATTTTGAAGGCTTAGGTTTGATGATACAGCCTCTGGTGTAGAGGGTGGTACCCAAGTGGTGAATTGCAAAGCAAAACAGGGAGGTGCTGGAGTATTTTGGTCCAGGACAACAGTAACAACCCTTTTTCCCCCCTGTAAAGCAGTATGGGATCTTGAACAGACAAGACCTAGCTTTCGAAGACCTCACTCGAAAGTTGCATGCTTACAAAATGGGAAATGGCTGCTTAGGAAGGAGTACGGCAGAAAGGGATCTGGGGGTTATAGTGGATCACAAACTAAATATGAGTCAACAGTGTAACGCTGGTGCAAAAAACCAAACATCATTCTGGGATGTATTAGCGGGAGTATTGTAAGCAAGACATGAGAAGTAATTCTTCCGCTCTACTCCTCACTGATTAGGTCTCAACTGGAGTATTGTGTCCAGTTCTGGGCACCACATTTCAGGAAAGATGTGGACAAATTGGAGAAAGTCCAGAGAAGAGTAACAAAAATGATTAAAGGTCTAGAAAACATGACCTATGAGGGAACATTGGGGGGGGGAAAAATTGAGTTTGTTTAGTCTGGAGAAGAGTGAGGGGGGGACATAACAGTTTTTCAAGTACATAAAAGGTTGTTGCAAGGAGGAGGGAGACTTTTTTTTTTTTTGTTAACCTCTGAGGATAGGACAAGAAGTAATGGGCTTAAATTGTAGCAAGGGCAGTTTAGGTTTGACAGTTAGGAAGTTTTTTCTAATGTCCGTGGTTAAGCACTGAAATTGCCTAGGGAGATTGTGGAATCTCCATCACTGGGGATTTTTAAGAGCAGGTTGGACAAACACCTGTCAGGGGTGGTCTAGATAATACTTAGTCCTGCCTTGAGTGCAGGGGACTGGACTAGATGACCTTTCGAGGTCCCTTCCAGTCCTATGATTCTATGCACATATAATAAACTGTATAGTACTCAATTTCTCCTCAGAGGAATGCTGGACTGGCTGAGCCTGCTGGGATTTGACTCTGTAATTCCAGGAAGTCAGTGTATTGGCTAGGGGCATGTCTACAGCAGCACTTACTGAGCAGTGGGCTGGGGTGTCAACCTATAGTGCTGCAGCATACATGCGCCAACTATCTGTGTGCACCCTGCTGATAAACACTGAAAGTTCTCTAATGTGCATTGAGCTACTGCTGTTTCAAACCACAATATGTCAGAATCTACAAGGAAAATTTTAATAAGCATCAGTAGGGTCCACACATGGACAGTTAGTGCAAGGTGCCCTGGAACACTATAGATTGTGCAGCAAGCTGGGGTGTCAGTAAGTGCTTGTGTAGAAATGCCCTTAGATCACTAGAACTACTGCCTCTGGGGGGAAAAATCACACTCTATTTTATTTTTAATCTATGGGAAAGGTGACTACGAATGCTTTGACACAGCCCCTTAACCAAGGACCTGACCAGCTGCTGAGAACCTAATCCTGGGAGGCTTTTTCAGTGTATCAATCCGAAGGCAGCCAGGGCATGCTCCTCATGTACTTGCTTGCATGGTGTTTTAAACGGAGTTATTTCTAGAACTTGATGATAAATGCACTTAAGAAAAAAAGAGACAAGAAAACAAATGAAGTTGAAAAGTAGCAATCTATTCCCCATGCCAATGGGGGCAAGTGATGTGCTCCTTTGAAACCATAAAGAGATTAATAAGCCGCTGAAAATTTCAGAATATGAATGCCACCTGTCTAGCAGGGATGAGTTTCAGCAGCTTCAGGTTTTTATGGCATACTGTGGCTTACTGGTTTCTCTATAATGATACAGTATGGCAACGCTGCACATCCTCTCTTGGACACACTAGCATTTGGGTATACAGTCGTAGTTAAACAGTTTAATAATGAATGTAGTCTATAATTTGGGATTACATTCACAGGGAAATATTGATGGCTTTTGCTGCAATCCTTGCTGGGCAAATTATGATTTCCATGTAGGGATCAAGGGGTGTAGCTTAGGAGGAACATATTATCTTCCACAGTCTGATGCCTTTATCTGAGCCTGCAGTTTGTGATGCTGTGAACTGCAGGATTCAAGTGACCTTTCCCAGTGATATTCACAGCAAGCAGTACTAATAACAAGTGTGCCAATTCCAAAAACAACCAAACCCCAAAACAAAAACCCACAACAGAACACTTCCCTAAAACTTTTTCCTGTTCTTTATATTATTACTTCTTTATATTTAAAGACTTCTTGCAACAGTAGGTGCCGCCAATATGCATGCAGCAACCATCTGAGGTCTGGTGCTTCACCTCTGGCTGTGATTTCATTAGGCTTAGAAACACAGAAAAATGGCTGTCTCTGTCCTATTATGGGGCGATGCTGTTTTTTATGTTCCCTTGAGTTAAATTCTTTTCTGTACTGCCACAGTGGATACACTTCATTAATACTTTATAAAGTCATTCTCTGGGAGGCTGCTGTGTCAAAGTCACATTCTGTAACTGTTGCTTCACACTCAGCCTAATTCATTTAACTGAATTCTGGTCCACATGGTTCTTGCTGGAACTGTAATAGCCAGAGATAATTCTGGAGACAATTGTCATTGAATCAGGTGGCTTAGTATTGCCCTGAATTAGCAAAAATGGGTTCTCAAACAACTATTTGGCCAAAATTGATTGGTATAAATGTACAGTATCTCTTGTGTATTACTAAATTTTGTTTATATAATATTTCTGCCTATTTGGATATAGGGGCATATTTATCAGTGTGGTTTGTTTGTTTTCAGGGGTTAGTAATGCCACTCCACTGAATGCTGATGTGTACACTTTGCACCTATGCTCTGTGAAGGAAGAGGCAACTTAGAAATGTTCTCAGTGTATGAAGCTGTCTCTTTACTATTCCTGTATTTCTTCGGCATCATTAATGGTTGCTAAGGCTGTGTGTTTGCTTTTTGTGGGAACTCAAGTAAAGCCTAAGTTAAGACAAATAGCTTGGTATTTGTAATCTTGTCTTTTTCATAGGCTTTTTGAGGCCAAAATTCTGAGACCTGGTAGACTTCAGACTGGAGATATCTGGTGGAAATTATGGTTCCTTTAGAGTTCTGCAGAGTTCATAATGTGTTTCTTTGGAAGAGCAGAGAACTAAATGTAGTCCAGACAAATGGAACAAAAGTAGCAAGATCTCTAAGAGTTACAGTCTGGTTACACACAATGCAGTAGCAGAAGAGTTTTTTAAAAAACAAAGAAACTCTAACACAATTTCTGGCAGCTTTAAAACATTATTGCTGAAAACTTGCCAATTCTTAAAATATAAGCTTATGAATAATGTATTTGCAGTAGCAGTTTATGAAGGAAGAACATCTACCATGGTGATGTGCAGCAACTTCTTAGCCAGTACAATTTAGCCCACTCTGCTACTCATGCTCTTGATTACTGTATGTTCCTGTTTCCATAAGAAATAATGGTAATTGGAAATGGCAACACAGTTTATCCGTGGGGTCATGGTGTGTTTTCTGGTAATACAGCAAATGTGCAAAATTAAATCCTAATGGTTACATTTTTCCTCCCTGCTGCTGCTGCGCCCCTTCCCCCCCCCCCCCCCCCCGCCCCCAATCTGGTATGGCTCATGAAGGTAAAGGCAGGGTTTTGTTGAAAAAGGCAGTCTGGCCTTGGTAAATAACATATTTTTAGCACATAATCTGAAATTATAGGGCTAAATCCTTTCCACTGGCATACAGACTGAGTAAAGGTGCTCACCAAGTAGATCCATTCAATAGCCACTTTGCATGAAGGAACTACTGTAACATTTTTCCTTAACCTGGTTGTAAATCTAAGTTGTCCTGTTCACATTCATTATAATTGGCGGGAGGGGGGCGGCACACAACCATGTTAACAAGTGGTAGGGATGGGCTCTCAAGAGCTATAGTGTGGTAACACTGCGATCAGCACAAGCTATAAACTACAGTGCAGAAATCTTCTCTGTCCCTGTTTGGCTTTTTCAATGATTTCTTCAGGCAGCAGCCTTCCACAGCAAATCCTAGGTAACACACAAGTTGTTGCAGGATCTGGTCAACTGTTTGACAAACTGATACACTTATCTATTTAATATTCTTTTTAAAGAATCCCTCTGAGATCCGTTCAGGATTGAGTTTCCTGGCCCTCTGTGCTTGTACCTATAATCTGTAGCCTGGCTTTCCTTTATAATACATTTTGGCAAATTGAGACATAAAATGGTCAAGATCATTTTAAAGTATTTTTGATTAATCATTTTATAGACTGTTACTAAATCAATTTTGAAAGGTAAATATAAAATAAGTTTCAAATGTAGGGCTTGTTAATGGTGGCTGAGTGTGCTTCACACCTCCAAAGGACTTCAAGAGGGAGTTCACAGGATCCAGACAGATAAAGGACAAAATGCGGAACATGCTTCCGTTATGCATCAGTACAACAGGATGTGGTAAAAACAACCAATGAAAGTTGAAGCACAACTAAAAGGTGGGATTTGCTTCAGATCCACAACGATGAACACAGAATATTTGTATGAGAACCAAAAGAGGGAAAGAAATCCTAGATCTATGTGTATGGTTATCAAGAACTGTTTTAAAATTAACTCATCCTTAAGTGAATATTTCTCTTCATGTAACATACATTAGTGACTTTGCTGAAGATTAGGGCTGGGTGACCTGTTTCTGATTTTGAATCATCTTTCATCATATGGGAAAGACGGATCCCCTTTGTTCTAATTGCTTGTGCCTAAAAAGACTTGACCAGGCATCCAGCATGAAATAGAATCCTCTATGCTGATTTTGTGTAATTAATACGCAAGACATGTGGATAGTGTTTCACAGGGTTGGAGGAAAGTAAATCCTAAATTTCACTTAGCACCAACTGGAAAAAAGTAAAATCTGGCTTTTCTGTAATAAACTGGTCTGTTCACAGTGAATGGAACAGGACCTCTCCAGACACAAAATGTAACACCAAGATGAATTTGAATCCTTGCACATCTTGCAGATTTTTTAACAATAGTAAAATACCCAGGCAATGTAAGTATACTGTAGTTCTGAAGACTCCAAAAACCATTTGTATTGACTTCTCTCCTCCATATTAAAAATTTTGAAGATTTATACACCACATAAGTTGAATCTAGATTCATTAAATGGGTCATGAGATACTGCTAATGTTGCTGTAATACTCCATATTATGTAATAGTCCATATTAATAAAGTGCTGACAATAGATTGCATGTCGAGAAAGAGCAGTTTTAAAAGATGGAGTTGTTTTATTGTCCAGCGATAATCAGGGCTTTGATAAATACTCATTTATCAATAGAAGGCTAGTCCAAAGCCCACTGAAGTCAATGGAAAGACTCCTGCTGGCTTCACTGTGCTTTTGTTCATGTCCTGGAATGATAGATAAGCATTGATATGTTGGAGTGGGCTCCCAGGAATTGTGCAAGCTCTTTGTTAGAGTGCTAGAGGAAAAACTTGCAGTTAAATGACAGGGAAAAGTTTTTAGCTCGGACAGCTTTAGAAACTTTATGAACCCCAGAAAGAGTTACAAGACTTACAAAATTTGATTCCCAGCAGTTTGTCCATACTAAGTAGCAATGTTTGCTTATCACTTTGAATCTGGTTATAAAGTTTCTTTGTAAATAATTTGACCTTTTGATTTAAGAACAACTTCTGCCTTTTCTTGATTATATACTTCACAGGACAGTCATTCAAGCATTGTCAATTAAAACCAAAAACATTCTAGAAAATTGCCCACCATCCATAGTATTGATGTGTCCACATGTTAAATAGCACTATGACATTAACAAACAATAATATAAATGATTTTCCATTCTTCACTGTTCATATTAAACATGACAGAGTGGGTAATTAACATGAGAGAAGAAGAGCTCTGTGAAGCTCGAAAGCTTCTCTTCCACCAACAGAAGGTGGTTCAATAAAAGATATTACCTATCCCACCTTGTTTCTTTCATATTCTGGGACCAACACATCTACAACAACACTGAAAATTTCTATTTATTTAAACTTGTTCTAAAAGATTGTTCTGGGAATACTGTAGCCCATTTCTTTTATGGGAAAGAAGAAAGTAATTAAAAAAAAAACAACCCTTACTAATGATCTGATATGTTCCAAAATTTAAATGTAGCCAAGCAGATCCCAAGCAGATAATTTTTTTGTACCTCTGAAGACATAACTTTTCTGTGTGGCTTAAATAGCATTTTGCATCTTGCAAAGATCCCTGATCATATTGAATTCTGACCCACCTTTGTTTCATTTTTTCCTGTGGGCTGTTAAATGGATGAGCAAACCAATGGTGGTTTAGATTCAAAGTGAACTGAATTTAAACCCTATAAAAAAATTAGACTAAAATACCTTAATAGTGTAAAGTGTAGTGCACTTCATAGGAATTTGTATAAACTATTGAGATTCTTTCTGAGTTTTGAAATCTCATTTTAGCCAAAAAGTTCAAAATAATGTATTTCAAATGAGAGGGTTTCTGTGCTTGAAACAAACAGGTGATCTCTAATTATTAAGAGAACTTGGTTGCTGAAGACTGCAATTTGGTGCCTGACAAAGGTGCTCGTGTGAAAATCCACAATGAATCATTAGTGCCTCTAATTGTCTTAACTGAGACCAAAATGACTTGGGCCCCAATTCAGGAAAGCATGTGATTAACTTTTTAAGTAATGGGGGTTAAGAATGTGCTTCAAGTTAAAGCATGTGCCTCCGTGTCTTTTTGAATTGGGGCTTTAGTTTTTTCAGGTGTGAGTGTATTTGCTGTGGGGTTTTATGAGGCTTCTGGTCAACTTTGGATTAGAGATGAATATTTCTTTCTTACTATATGATACTGGTTATTTGTACCACATAACAGCTGGAGGGGTTGATAGGTTTTCATTTAAGCAGCTTTGGTGTTTTAGACTTCTGTGCTTCATCAGTGTGTTCTGCTGTGCATCAGTAGCCATAAATATTGTCTTTTTTTATTGTAAGTTAATCTAATTTCCTGTAAATTACAGTACATAACTCTGATGGAGACTCACCTTGCCTGACTGGGGTTAGGGTTTATTAACTGTGATCTGGCTAATAGGTACATAAATGTCTTGAACTTTATGCAGGCTATTGCTGCCTGTTCTGCTTAAATTCAGAGTTTGCTAATATTAAAACCAAAACAAGCCCAGCATGTTTGCTTTTACTCCCATGCACTACATTGCTCTGAATCGCGTGTAGAATCTCAAATGCTTTAGTGGGATCATACTCACAACCTATAAAGATATTTTGCTGCAAATTGCTGTTGCACCAGCTGTTTTTGGTCTTTTTTTATATTTATATATAAATATAATGTGATTACTGTTGAAATACCTTGGTGTAGTCTCGTACAATATGCCTGCCTGGATAAGAGTCTCCTCTATTCTCTATATGGGATACATGAGAATTTCTAATGCAGACAGATATATTCCTAATATTCTTCACTCTTCATTTGAATTTGTTCAGGGATATATAGGGGTGTGTGTGTATCTATCATCTGTATATATAAATAAAATCTTTCTTCCCCCCCCACCCGAATGGAGTGTGCATCAGCATGTGTGACCATGTTGCCTTATTTCTTTTGTGGGCATTACAAAAGAAGACCTAATACCACTACAGAAAACAGATGATGTTTTAGCTCTAAGGGTCTGTGTTTTGGGAGTCTGAGCTTCACAATTGGCCAAATTCATATAACCAATACAATTCATGATGATGGGGGTACATGCTGCTAATGAAGCTGTTACCATCTGAATATGCTGAATTATAGTAACTTCATTGTGATCTCTAGACTAATGCATTCAATCCACACGCTGCAGTTTTAATATGAGAAAACGCACATTGAAATGTTCTGGAACTGGAAATTAGACAATTTACAGTATTGCCCATCACGAGGTACAAAATATTGCTGAAAGTCTATAACTGACCTTTATAGAAACTTTACTTGTGATCAGACAATTAGCTAAATGGTGGCTGGAACTGAAAGAGCAATTGACATATAGTAATATGATATGTAATTTATAATTCTGAGGCACATGCCATTTTAGAAACTGTATTAAATTTTAATGGTCTCAATTTTCTCTCCTACAACCTACAGTAACTTCTTCAGTGATGGGAAAGATCTGTTCTGCTGTAGTATCTTGAAGGCAGCAAGTATTCTCCAGGGTGTGGTTTAAATTAGAGGAATGTTTTTCCCTGCTATATGTTGACAGGCATTTCAGTTACCAACAGTATCTGTCAGGGTTGACTTGTAAATACAGAAGCTTGGTGTTTCCCTACAGATGACATTTCAGTCAGGCTGGGTCAAATCCCTTAAGAAATCAAAGATGTCTATCTTGAATGTCTGAATGGAAATGTATTTTTTCTATTGATAGATTCTAACTTTCTTTTAGAATTAGGGTTGCTCCTAAATCAAGTGCAGTGTTAACATTGCCTGCTCTGATGTGGTGGTAATCTTGGAAGTCCAAGATTACCAGTAGACCCAACTACTGAAGGCAACCGTTTTGGTGGTGATTGGAGGCTGCTTTGAGGTCAATAAAGCCAATGTCTCAGCTCATTAAAAAGCTGTAAACATGCTAATTCAGAATTAAATGTGGTGATGGGAGGAGAGAGCAGAGGAAAGATGTGATCTGAAGGAATACATTTTGCCGCATGTTTTGAATCCAAAATATTGGCAGTCCAGTGATCATATCTACAATTTTCCTTCCTCTCTTCTTCCCCCCCCTCACTTTTAAAGTTTCCTTCCTACATCACTGCATTAGGTCTTTCTATCTCCTCCTCCTCCCCCCTGCCCCTTCTCCAATACATTACTACGATTTTAAAAATGAAGTTTATCCAACTTACTAAGGGTTACTGAAAGGCAAAGAGCCTGAAAACAGTTTTTTTTCTAAAAACAATGCTTCTGCTTTATTACTTGCTACCATTAATCTAGTAGGATGCCTATGAGGTTTCAAATATTCCTAATTTATGTCTCCTATATTAGAAATAAAAGCGTTGTTGGCAAAGCCCTGTGAGACTCTATGTTGCTACTTATAAATTGGCTGACCTAAATTTGCACCACATCTAAGGTAAAAGAAGAAATGAACCAGAGCGGGCCATATCAATTCATGGAGGTGCAATGTGCTACTGTCTGAGTGACTTTCCTCTGGAAGCATCCTAAGGATGCTGGATGATATTTTCAGCTGGTGTAAATTGGCAGAGCTCTATTAACTTTGGTGGAGTTCTGTCAAGTTATTCCAGCTGAAGATCTGGCAGTCTGTTCTCTGGCAAGGCTTTTTGGATCTAGGGCTGAGGGTGCATGCCTTATTCTAGGATTTCCATTGTCTGTCTCACTTTAGCTTTGACCTCAGATGAAAATGCCATCTGGAGAATGTAGGTAGAGAATTGGATGATCACTTGAAAAATGAGCTAAGGTGTCTAAAAGGACAAAATTATGATCCAAGGAGGAAGGGTAGAACAGCAGGGTGGGATCCTGGCCTCAGTAAAATCCGTGATTGTTTTACCATTGACTTCAGCAAGACCCTGATTTCATTCCAGGTCTCCTTGCTTGGGCTTTGGTAATTTAGCCTGATGTGTCAGGGGAAAATGCCACCTAGATACCCAAGGTTGGTAATGCATGTTCCTGGAGGTAAATAGAAATGGAAATGAAAAGCTGGGCATGTTCTCTTCATGGTGATCACAAGCTTTCTCCCATAAGTATATTTCTGAATTGAGAGAGTGCGTGGTTTGCTGATTCACCTAAATAAATATTACTGCTATTTGTATCCTGGTGGGGTGGATTAATTATCCATTTCTTATAAGCAGTCTCTGCTGTATCATTCCTTAGGTCATATGAAAGACTATAGATACAGTAAAGCATACCCACCTGAGGTTACAATCTTTTAATAATGAGGAGATCTTAAACTGCCCTCAGCAGCAGAAACAATGCTACTAAAATCCAGTGTTTTTTCTTTGACCCAGCAAGTAGAACTTACTATTCCTCAGTTGCTTATACGTTATTGACACTAGTATGGCAACTGATAATAGGGAAGAAACTTACTTAAACCTGTACATCAACAGAATTACATGAACCATAGAAGTACTGCAGCTATTTCTGAATATATTTGGAACATGTTTAAAATTCTAGAACATAATTACATATGGTAAATGCAACAGTTCCATCAAAACTATAATAAAGTAGCTTTATGCCTGAATTCAGCTCTCTAAAACACTGAGGTATATCAGTATTTGATGGTGGTGGTCATAGTAGATTTTACTAAACATATATCAATGCGCAGGTTCCTGCATTATTTTAATTTGGGTTTTGATAAATTATGTAGCACATACTTGACTTTTGTTACTATCACACTGTACATCAGGGTTAGCCAAAGTTGTTTTCTGCTGTTTCTAGGAAATGTTCCAATTTCTAAGGCTAACAATACAATTCTAATATGTAGTTGTAAATAATTTGCATTCTACCAAGGAGAATGTTGTTAAAGTAACATTTTACTGGGATACAAACCTCCTGATTATCAATATTTAAATCTGGTGGGGAGGACCCCTCCATCTAGAACAATTGTGAAGACAAATGGGTAGAGCATGACCACTATTGGAGAAATCATGCAGAAAGATGCTGTTACACCACCTGTCTGGCGCTAGAGCTAGAGTTGTACAAAATGTAACGGTTTCCCTTTCTGAATTTCAGAGCACCAGTTATGAGTTTCAAGAATCCAAAATATCTCAGGAAAAATTCATTGAAACTGTTTTCATGTTGAATTAATATGAAACTTCAAACTTTGCATGATTTTAGCATCAAGCCCTCAAAATCAGCCTAGATTCACTCCAGTGGTTTGCAAACCTGGCTTGAGTTTCAAGTTAGTAACAAGTCTGTCTTTACTAACAACTGAGGAATCAGGCTGATTAAAGGGAAGATGTAGTGCTTTTTATTAACTACATGAACAGTCAGTACACTGATTCTAGAAGTCTGAGCTTTGCAGGGCATATTTAGAAGCTTAATGCAATTGTTAGCATAGCTATTCCCTTATTAGCAATACAGAGTTTCATTGGCATAATGGATTCTGTGCCATGATACCTATCTTTACAGAAATACAATGAGTTTCATGTTTTTGAGGGGATGAGAGTTGCTGTGAATGAAAGATAAACAGGTGTGGGGGGGCTTGTTAAAATTCTGCCAGCAGGTTAAGGAAGGGATTGATTTTGCTATCCATGGTAGAATCCACCTTTGCCCTGGAGATTGACGATCTGGGCACATAGAGAATAACGAACTGCTGGATGCAGGGCACTTTTGAAAATCAGACCTTTGACCTCATTTATAGAATGAATGTCAAAATACATGACCCCAGCTAGACTTGTAAGGCTCCAGAGTAGTAGACCACTCCAAGTGTGGAGACTTCTGGGGTAAAAATATTAAAAATAAGGACAATTAATGAACATTGTATTACACTGCTCTTTCCGTGTAAATTGAGATCAAAAGCAGACCACTGCTCTAAATCTTCTCCAATTTGTTTAATTACTGGGTACCTTATCCCTAGTAGCAAAGATTCTCATTTTATTATCAAGTTATACTACATTTTCAGGGATCCATTTAGTTTTCCAATTGTAAATTTTCACATATGGCAACACATCTGATTTTTTTTTTTTATATTTATATATATATTTTGGGGGGGGGCATTTGTTATGTACCCAATTATAAGAACATCCATACAGGGTCAGACCAAAGGTCAATTTATCCCAGTATCCTGTCTTCTGACAGTGGTCAATGCCAGGGACTTCAGAGGGAATGAACAGAACAGGTAATCAAGTGATCCATCACTTAGTTTCCTCCCCCACCCAGATACCTAAAGATATTTTTATTTGTAAACTACTTAAGCTGTCAGATTTTGTAGATAATATGGAGTTATATCTGGTAAATTATGTTGGCACAATTTGGTAGGGACTTCATTATTTCATAACTTCATTTCTTCTAAGCCAAGTGTATATGTGTATACACAAAATAAATATAAGTTCTAGACACAAGTCTGAGGTGATGCAAAATTACTCAAGATAGTTAAATCCAAAGCTGACTATGAAGAGTTACAAAGGGATCTCAAGAAAGTGGGTGACAAAATGCAACATTAAATTTAATCTGCCTAAATGTGAAGTAATGCATGTTGGAAAACATAACCCCAACTATGCATACAAAGGAAAGGGTTCTATATTAGCTGTTACCACTCAAGAAAGAAATCTTGAAGTCATAATGACTAGTTCTCTCCAAAAATCTGCTCAATGTGCAGTAGCAGTCACTTCACATCCACCCCCAACCCAAAAAAGGAAAAAAAGAAAACCTAATAGAATGCTATGAACCATTAGGAAAGGGATAGATAATAAAACAGAAAATATCCTAATGCCGCTATATAATCCCTGGTATGATCACACCTTTCATCGATTCATAGATACTTAGGTCAGAAGGGACCATTATGATCTAGTCTGACCTCCTGCACAACGTAGGCCACAGAATTTCACCCACCACTCCTGCAAAAAACCTCACACCTATATCTGTGCTAGTGAAGTCCTCAAATCGTAGTTTAAAGACTTCAAGGAGCAGAGAATCCTCCAAGTGACCCGTGCCCCATGCTACAGAGGAAGGCAAAAAACCTCCAGGGCCTCTTCCAATCTGCCCTGGAGGAAAATTCCTTCCCGACCCCAAATATGGCGATCAGCTAAACCCTGAGCATATGGGCAAGATTAATCAGCCAGATACTACAGAAAATTCTTTCCTGGGTAACTCGGATCCCACCCCATCTAATATCCCATCACAGGCCATTGGGCCTATTTACCATGAATATTTAATTACCAAAACCATGTTATCCTGTTATCCCATCATACCATCTCCTCCATAAACTTATCGAGTTTAATGTTAAAGCCAGATAGATCTTTTGCCCCCACTGCTTCCCTTGGAAGGCTATTCCAAAACTTCACTCCTCTGATGGTTAGAAACCTTCGTCTAATTTCTAGTCTAAATTTCCTGGTGGCCAGTTTATAACCATTTGTTCTTGTGTCCACATTGGTACTGAGCTTAAATAATTCCTCTCCCTCTCCGGTATTTATCCCTCTGATATATTTATAGAGAGCAATCATATCTCCCCTCAACCTTCTTTTACTTAGGCTAAACAAGCCAAGCTCCTTGAGTCTCCTTTCATAAGACAAGTTTTCCATTCCTCGGATCATCCTAGTAGCCCTTCTCTGTACCTGTTCCAGTTTGAATTCATCCTTCTTAAACATGGGAAACCAGAACTGCACACAGTATTCCAGGTGAGGTCTCACCAGTGCCTTGTATAACGGTACTAAAAGCTCCTTATCCTTACTGGAAATACCTCTCCTGATGCATCCTAAGACCACATTAGCTTTTTTTCACGGCCATATCACATTGGCAGCTCATCGTCATCCTTTGATCAACCAATACTCCAAGGTCCTTTTCCTCCTCCGTTACTTCTAATTGATGTGTCCCTAGCTTATAATTAAAATTCTTGTTATTAATCCCTAAATGCATGACCTTACACTTCTCACTATTAACTTTCATCCTATTACTATTACTCCAGTTTACAAGGTCATCCAGATCCTCCTGTAGGATATCCCTGTCCTTCTCTAAATTGGCAATACCTCCCAGCTTTGTATCATCCGCAAACTTTATTATCACACTCCCACTTTTTGTGCCGAGGTCAGTAATAAAAAGATTGGTCCCAAAACCGATCCTTGAGGAACTCCACTGGTAACCTCCCTCCAGCCTGACAGTTCACCTTTCAGTAGGACCCATTGTAGTCTCCCCTTTAACCAATTCCTTATCCACCTTTCAATTTTCCTGTTGATCCCTATCTTATCCAATTTAATAATTCCCCATGTGGCACAGTATCAAACACCTTTCTAAAATCTAGGTAAATTAGATCCACTGCGTTTCCTTTGTCAAAAAAATGTTACTTTCTCAAAGAAGGAGATTAGGTTGGTTTGGCACGATCTACCTTTTGTAAAACCATGTTGTATTTTGTCCCATTTACCATTGACTTCAATGTCCTTAACTACCTTTTCCTTCAAAATTTTTTCCAAGACCTTGCATACTACAGATGTCAAACTAACAGGCCTATAATTACCCAGATCACTTTTTTCCCTTTCTTAAAAATAGGAACTATGTTAGGGGTTGTACCGTATGATTGGAGAATTGCTGAGTTTACAGAGTCATTAAAAATTTTTGCTAATGGGCTTGCAATTTCATGTGCCAGTTCCTTTAATATTCTTGGATGAAGATTATCTGGGCCCCCGATTTAGTCCCATTAAGCTGTTTGAGTTTCACTTCTACCTCAAATATGGTAATGTCTACTTCCATATCCTCATTCCCATTTGTCACGCTACCATTATCCCTAAGATCCTCTTTAGTCTTATTAAAGACTGAGGCAAAGTATTTGTTTAGATATTGGGCCATGCCTAGATTATCCTTGACCTCCACTCCATCCTCAGTGTTTAGCGGTCCTACTTCTTCTTCTTTCTTTCTTCTTATTTATATGGCTATAGAACCTTTTACTATTGGTTTTAATTCCCTTTGCAAGGTCCAACTCTACTTGACTCTTAGCCTGTCTCACTTTATCCCTACATGTTCTGACCTCAATAAGGTAGCTTTCCTTGCTGATCCCTCCCTTCTTCCACTCCCTGTAGGCTTTCTGCTTTTTCTTAATCACCTCTCTGAGATGCTTGGTCTACAGCTCCTGCCTATGAATTTTTTCCCCTTTCTTGGGATGCAGGCTTCCGATAGCTTCTGCAGCTTTGATTTAAAATAATCCCAGGCCTCCTCTACCTTTAGATCTATAAATTCTTCAGTCCAATCCACTTCCCTAACTAATTTCCTTAATTTTTGAAAGTCAGCCCTTTTGAAATCAAAAACCTGAATTGCCTCATCTCAAAAAAAGATGTATTAGAATTGAAAAAGGTTCAGAGAAGGGCAACAAAAATTATTAGGGGTCTGGAACAGCTTCTAATGAGGAGAAATTTAAAAAGACAGGACATGTTCAATTTAGAAAAGAGATTACAAAGGGGGGGATATGATAGAGGTCTATAAAATTATGAATGGTGTAGAGAAGGTGAATAGGGAAGTGTCATTTACCCTTTGACATAATAAGAATTTGGGGGACACCAGATGGAAATTAATAGGCGGCAGATTATAATTGGGTTCCAAAAAGAATTGTAAAAGTTCATGGAGGATAGGTCCATCAGTGGCTATTAACCAGGATGGTCAGGGATGCATGCTCTGGGTATTGCTAAACCTCCAGCTGCCAGAAGCTGGGACTGGATGACAGGATGGATCATTTGAAATTGCCCTAGTCTGTTCATTCCTTCTGAAGCATCTGGCACTGGCCACTATTAGACAAGATAATGGGCTAGATGGGCCAATGGCCTGGCCTAGAATAGCCTTTCTTATGCTTTTAGGAGTCTGTCATCATCAAATTGTCATGACAACTGGTTAATTGCATGCCATTTCCCATTGCGTACCCTGGAGATTGATTAATTTTGTACCATTTTCTTTGCTTGCTACTATCTCTCTGCCACAAAATGAAGTATCAGAATGTTAATGATCTGTAATATTCAATGGATTATGGAAGAATGGTTCCCAGCATATGGAACCATTTAAACATTATTTGATTGGTTATTTCCACCTATTCCACCCCACATCTATAGGGGAATTATAACCTGCTAACAAAGTACTGGATGGTGTGTTGCAAAGGCACACCATCCTATTTTACAGAATATATTTCATATTAAAATTCTAATAACTCATTACCTTGACAAACTATAATGAGAACAGAATATGGCACAAAATGTATCCATTCATATTATAAATTATATTGAAAATGGGATATGATACATTAATATAGTCTTTTAATAGTTTCACAATTAAAATCAGTCTTCAGTCAGTGATTTTTTTTTTTCCCCCCCTCCTTAGCTATATCTAGCATCTCCTCCCTCTCACTCTAATTATTACAATTAGGCAGGTGAAATAATGCATATGCCTGCACATTACCACAATTGTACTTAACACTGCAGTAACTACATGCACAAATATATAGACATGATTTGAGTATACACAATGTGCATGCACTTCTTCCCCCCTACCCCATTTCTAAATCTGGGCCTCTGATTCTTCTGGTGAGTCTTAGGGCTTGGCTACATGAACAGTTAGTTTGCAGGAAGCTGCAATGTGAATCTATCCTGCACTAGCCTGTCATGCATTAACTGTCTGCGTGAACCCTGCTCATATGCACTAACATTCTAGTCCCATTTCAAAGCAGGCTAAACCAATGCAGATTAGGGAAGCGTTCGTGCATGTCAGCATGATCCACATGGACAATGGTGTGCAGCAAACAAGTACAGGGTAGACTTACACCCCAGCTTACCATGAACTAAATGGTCATGTAGACACACCCTTAGAAACACTAGCTCCTTAATATGGTCAGTGTTAAGATTTGTTGTCTTCCTTGTCCATTAGGAGGCCCCATGATAGCACTTTAAATAATAAAGAAGGAAGACTAGGTCTTAACTTGACCAGTTGAGGATATGGTAAAGACATTGTTTCTTGTCTATACTAGACCTTTTAAAAATATGTTTAGCATGCGTTGCTAATACCACACCCTTAAATCCTAGGCTAGACAAGGCCTTAAACCAGTCATGCTATAAAACTGGTGCCGTTCCAGTGAGGGGACTGTACAGCAGGACAATCAGTGCTGTAACTGATCCATGCTCCCCAGTACACAGGGATTGTGGGGGAATGACAGTGGTACAAATAAACACATCTCCTATGAACAGTGCATGGTAGCCATGGTGAGTCTTTAATAATTACACTTAGAATCACTTAATATATAGCCAAACAATAACTGTGCCTCAGATATTTCTCTACCTCATGGGAAATCCCTGCTTTTTTGTGTAACAGCCAAATAACACTATACCACACTAATCTGCAATAAGATTGAGATTGTGTGCTTTGTTTGTGTGCCGTTAGCTTCATTTGTGGGGGTGGGAAAATGGACTAACTTTTGAGTTACTTTGCTTGTGCAGACAGGTAGGGGTTTATGCTGAATGTGCTCTTGTGAATGAACCTCAGTTTGAAGCATTACATCACAAAAAAATATTTTTTTTGTGATCTTTTTACAAAATAGTATATACTTGCACAGGAACTTCTGATGCAGTAGATGGAAACTAGGGTCTAGACCAAAATACAGAACTTCATAAAACCGAACTGTATATTTTTAGCTTCCCCTTCCTGTGTTTTTTCCCCAAATGCAGCTATCTTTTTTTTTTGTGCTATGAAAATAACTAAAAGGTTAATTGTACAGAGTTTACTGTCTAGACTGACAAACAATAGAGTCTTTGGGGAATTCATATCACCAAGGAACTGAATGGCTTATCTCACTAAAGTCTTCATTTGTAAAGGTCATATGGCAGTAGTGCTAACAATGAGGGTACTCATGATCTGAAGATCTTTCTTTGCTTTTTATTGCTGAACAGGGGAAATGGATTGCTCCAGAAGAAGTAGAGGAAAAATGAGGTGAGAATATACTTTAAAGAAATTAATTAGAAATTAGAGGACACACTTAGTGTAAAGGGTCTTCTATAACTAAAGCTGAAATACAGTAGTGCAACAGTGAACCCAATTTCTGCATTAAACTTAGAATCATTATTTCCAACATAAAAGCAGAAAGTGTGGGAATAAACTAAGAAATGTGAAATCAGACTTGTTGTTCAGCAAATGGTCTAATTCATAATAATGGTCATTTCTGACATCATGGTTTAGAGAATAGTCTCTGTGGATTAAATGCTGGTTTCTAACCAGATATTAGGAACAAGAAAAATGAAAAGGCCCTATGTATCTTGTATTGGTGTGTTGTTGTGGTTTTGTTTTTTTTTGTTTTTTTAAAGGTTGAGATTAGAGTTGGGCAAAACTTTCACAACAACCCAAACAAGGTAAAAAATGAGCTTGGCTTAGATTTTTTTTTTTTTTTTTTAAAACAATTAAAAACCCCAGATTTGGTCCAGATTTTCAAACCTTTATTTATTTTAGGTATTAAAATGAATAGGGGAAAAAATATCTGTGGTTACAGTAGCTGGGATAACTTTTCATGGGCTACTACTCCTGGATCTTTAGGGCTCAGGATCACTAGCTGGGCTCAGGAAGCTATTGCCACCTATTCGCACAACTGAGTGAATTATAGGAATTTTTTATATTCCTCTGACACTAGCCACTGTCAGAGATGAGACATTGGATTAGACAAATAATCAGCCTGTTCCAATATGGCTTTTATGTGTTTCTTTAATACTTTGAACAAGTAACTGAGTCACATTGAGCCAGCACCAGAAAAAAATACATATGTATTATAGGCCTTGCTAGAGCCCTAGGCATGGTTAATACTATGAACCTGAGTAGGCCTTGGGAGAATAGTAACACGTTAGACGTTAGCTAACCAAGTAAGCACATTCCTGACCGGAGAGGATGGTCCAAGAACACATCGACTTAGACTCCAGTAGCTGTGTCAACAAATTCTTGAGATGGTAGAGGGACACATAGACCTCTTATAAGATAAGGAAGGAATGGCAGGATAATGGATGAGGATGTTTTGTTTGAACTAGCAGGTCCAAGATATAGGATAATAATGAAAAGTATATGAAATGTAATAACTTGTGTCCACTGATGTATAGAAGATGAATGGAAGGAGGGGCAACTTTATACTGGTGTAGGGGACAGCATCATATTCTGTTGATTGTACCTTGTTGTGGGCAGACCTGTTAGTGTACCTGGTAGCTCCTATGAAGCACTGGTACTGTACTTTGTCAATAACAAAACTGGCCAAACGCCTTTGCCACGAAACCAAACCTCTGGTCTTCCTTTGAGTAACATCAAGGTCTGTTGAATCAACATGCTGTAATCTCTGCTTGTGCAGCCAACGCTGGAGCTTCAAGGACAGCAGCTCTAACTGCATGAACAATACTGCAGCAGCATGTTAGTCTCTAAGGTGCCACAAGTAACATGGCTGCTACTCTGAAACATGTAGTTTGTGGTGTTATGTGGCCATCCTTATTTGTATAAAAGCTTTTATTTATTCTCAGTCCAGCCAAGAGTCTTTAGATATTTGTTATGATGATGATTGCTGTCCATATGGTTCGTTCTTCTATTATGAAGAGTGATAACAAGGTTATTTCCCTTTGTATCCAGTGTTTGTGCAAAGTGATGTGATTGGTACTAAATTGCTAGGAGGCAGACTCAACTCTCAGGTTGAGTAGTATCTTACTCCATGAACAGTCCCTTTGACTTTAATGGATTTTATGCAGAGTAAGGCATTATTCAGTGTGAGTCAGGGTATCTGAATGTGGCCCTAAGGGAGGGAGAGAGCTGGTACTTGACACTTGTATATCACGTAGATAAAATTCCTGCAAGCACTGCCTGCAAAAGGGAGTATTCCTGGGGTGAAAAGATGATAGCTCTCACCAGGTCAGTGTAGTTAATTTGCAAAGTGGGAATCAGGATGCGCAGCTGGATCAGCTGCGTGCATCAGTCACCCATCTCCGCTTGTATTTGGGCTTATTCATCTCTTTGTGTTTGGTGAAAATACAGATTGTGTCCATATTTTCCTGAATAGTGACATCTTCAATAAACACAACTGCTTTACTACCCTGGTTACCCCAAAGTTCTTGGAGTGTGTGAGGATGATTCCCCTTCACCTGGTGAGGCATTTAAATCTGTAAAAAGAAAAGGAGTACTTGTGGCACCTTAGAGACTAACCAATTTATTTGAGCATAAGCTTTCATGAGCTACAGCTCACTTCATCAGATGCATACTATGGAAACTGCAGAAGATCTTTTTATACACACAAAGCATGAAAAAATACCTCCCCTCCACCCCACTCTCCTGCTGGTAATAGCTTATCTAAAGTGACCACGCTCCTTACAATGTGTATGATAATCAAGGTGGGCCATTTCCAGGACAAATCCAGGGTTTAACAAGAACCTCTGGGGGGCGGGGGGTAGCAAAAACAAGGGGAAACAGTTTTACTTTGTGTAATGACACATCCACTCCCAGTCTTCATTCAAGCCTAAAGTTAAATTGTATCCAGTTTGCAAATGAATTCCAACTCAGCAGTCTCTCGTTGGAATCTGTTTTCGAAGTTGTTTTGTTGAAGAAATGCCACTTTTAGGTCTGTAATCGAGTGACCAAAGAGACTGAAGTGTTCTCCGACTGGTTTTTGAATGTTCTAATTCTTGACATCTCATTTGTGTCCATTTATTCTTTTACGTAGAGACTGTCCAGTTTGGCCAATGTACATGGCAGAGGGGCATTGCTGGCACATGATGGCGTATATCACATTGGTAGATGTGCAGGTGAACCAGCCTCTGATAGTGTGGCTGATGTTATTAGGCCCTGTGATGGTGTCCCCTGAATAGATATGCAGGCACAGTTGGCAACAGGCTTTGTTGCAAGGATAGGTTCCTGGATTAGCGGTTCTGTTGTGTGGTGTGTGGTATGTGGTTGTTGGTGAGTATTTGCTTCAGGTTGGGGGGCTGTCTGTAGGCAAGGACTGGCCTGTCTCCCAAGATTTGTGAGAGTGTTGGGTCATCCTTCAGGATAGGTTGTAGATCCTTAATAATGTGTTGGAGGGGTTTTAGTTGGGGGCTGAAGGTGACGGCTAGTGGCGTTCTGTTATTTTCTTTGTTGGGCCTGTCCTGTAGTAGATGACTTCTGGGAACTCTTCTGGCTCTATCAATCTGTTTCTTCACTTCCGCAGGTGGGTACTGTAGTTGTAAGAATGCTTGATAGAGATATTGTAGGTGTTTGCCTCTGTCCGAGGGGTTGGAGCAAATGCGGTTGTATCGCAGAGCTTGGCTGTAGACGATGGATCGTGTGGTGTGGTCAGGGTGAAAGCTGGAGGCATGTAGGTAGGAATAGCGGTCAGTAGGTTTCCGGTATAGGGTGGTGTTTATGTGACCATCGTTTATTAGCACTGTAGTGTCCAGGAACTGGATCTCTTGTGTGGACTGGCTCAGGCTGAGGTTGATGGTGGGATGGAAATTGTTGAAATCATGGTGGAATTCCTCAAGGGCTTCTTTTCCATGGGTCCAGATGATGAAGATGTCATCAATATAGCACAAGTAGAGTAGGGGCATTAGGGGACGAGAGCTGAGGAAGCGTTGTTCTAAGTCAGCCATAAAAATATTGGCATACTGTGGGGCCATGCGGGTACCTATAGCAGTGCTGCTGATTTGAAGGTATACATTGTCCCCAAATGTAAAATAGTTACAGGTAAGGACACAGTCACAAAGTTCAGCCACCAGGTTTGCCGTGACATTATCGGGGATAGTGTTCTTGACGGCTTGTAGCCCATCTTTGTGTGGAATGTTGGTGTAGAGGGCTTCTACTTCCATAGTGGCCAGGATGGTGTTTTTGGGAAGATCACCGATGGATTGTGGCTTCCTCAGGAAGTCAGTGGTGTCTCGAAGGTAGCTGGGAGTGCTGGTAGCGTAGGGCCTGAGGAGGGAGTCTACAGAGCCAGACAATCCTGCTGTCAGGGTGCCAATGCCTGAGATGATAGGGCACCCAGGATTTCCAGGTTTATGGATCTTGGGTAGTAGATAGAATATCCCAGGTCGGGGTTCCAGGGGTGTGTCTGTGCGGATTTGATCTTGTGCTTTTTCAGGGAGTTTCTTGAGCAAATGCTGTAGTTTCTTTTGGTAACTCTCAGTGGGATCAGAGGGTTATGGCCTGTAGAAAGTGGTGTTGGAGAGCTGCCAAGCAGCCTCTTGTTCATATTCCGACCTATTCATGATGACAACAGCACCTCCTTTGTCAGCCTTTTTGATTATGATGTCAGAGTTGTTTCTGAGGCTGTGGATGGCATTGTGTTCCGCACGGCTGAGGTTATGGGGCAAGTGATGCTGCTTTTCCACAATTTCAGCCCAGGCATGTCGGCGGAAGCACTCTATGTAGAAGTCCAGTCTGCTGTCTCGACCTTCAGGAGGAGTTCACCCAGAATCCTTCTTTTCGTAGTGTTGGTAGGGAGGTCTCTGTGGATTAGTATGTTGTTCAGAGGTGTGTTGGAAATATTCCTTGAGTTGGAGACGTCGAAAATAGGATTCTAGGTCACCACAGAACTGTATCATGTTCGTGGGGGTGGAGGGGCAGAAGGAGAGGCCCCGAGATAGGACAGCTGCTTCTGCTGGGCTAAGAGTATAGTTGGATAGGTTAATAATATTACTGGGTGGGTTGAGGGAACCATTGCTGTGGCCCCTTGTGGCATGTAGTAGTTTAGAAAGTTTAGTGTCCTTTTTTTTTTTTTTTTTTTGTAGAGAAGCAAAGTGTGTGTTGTAAATGCCTTGTCTAGTTTTAGTAAAGTCAAGCCACGAGGAAGTTTGTGTGGAAGGTTGGTTTTTTGAGAGTATCCATTTTTGAGAGCCTATTCTTTCTTTCCCCGTTTGCTGTAGAGGATGTTGATCAGGTGGTTCCACAGTTTCTTTGAGAGCGTGTGGCACAAGCTGTCAGCATAGTCTGTGTGGTATGTAGATTGTAATGGATTTTTTACCTTCAGTCCTTTTGGTATGATGTCCATCTGTTTGCATTTGGAAAGGAAGATGTCTGTCTGTCTCTGTACAAGTTTTTTCATGCAGTTGATAGATTTCCACTCCATACGGCTAAATGCAGTGCCTTGCATAATGACAGGTTTCAGAGTAACAGCCGTGTTAGTCTGGATTCGCAAAAAGAAAAGGAGTACTTGTGGCACCTTAGAGACTAACCAATTTATTTGAGCATAAGCTTTCGTGAGCTACAGCTCACTTCATCAGATGCATACTGTGGAAAGTGTAGAAGATCTTTTTATATACACACAAAGCATGAAAAAATACCTCCCGCCACCCCACTTTCTTGTTGGTAATAGCTTATCTAAAGTGACCACTCTCAGTACAATGTGTATGATGATCAAGGTGGGCCATTTCCAGCACAAATCCAGGGTTTAACAAGAACCTCTCGGGGGGGGGGGGGTAGGAAAAAACAAGGGGAAATAGCCACTCCCAGTCTCTATTCAAGCCTATTTCCCCTTGTTTCTCTCCCCCGCCCCCCCCAGAGGTTTTTTGTGAGAGTGATGGGTCGTCCTTCAGGATAGGTTGTAGATCCTTGATAATGCGTTGGAGAGGTTTTAGTTGGGGGCTGAAGGTGACGGCTAGTGGCGTTCTGTTATTTTCTTTGTTAGGTGACTTCTGGGAACTCTTCTGGCTCTGTCAATCTGTTTCTTCACTTCAGCAGGTGGGTCTTGTAGTTGTAAGAATGCTTGATAGAGATCTTGTAGGTGTTTGCCTCTGTCTGAGGGGTAGTTTCTTTTGGTAACCCTCAGTGGGATCAGAGGGGGATTTGTAGCAGGGATCTTCCACATCCCTGGTGAGTACCCAAACCACTGGATAGAAGTTATGAGGGAAGTCATGGTCGTCGTTGTCCTCCTCTTTCCCCCTCCTCCCACCTTGCAAAAACAACATAGGCACCTTACTCCAAAGCTGTGATTCACAAGCAGAGAGACACCTCCCTCCAGCCTGGATTTAAGTACCTATCTTGGTGAGAGGGGTGGGGCTTAGAACACACTCCTCCTGTCAGTATCTCCCATTGGTTACTTAGGTGGCTCCCTGCCCAATTTTCTGTTTTTGGTGGGTGCCATTCAGAGACATGGTCTCTCCATTCATTATATAGGCACTTAAGTACCTAACTCAGACTTTGTGAATTGCACTGATTTTTTTTTTCTAGGTGCCTAAAAGTTAGGTGCTGTGATGTATTCAGAAGAAGAGTTCAGTTTGTGCTGATTGCTGTAAATAGCTGGAAAAAGGTCTTATAAAACACAGTAGCTATACCAAAATAATTGAGTACAAACATTTTTAATGATACCCTTATGACAGAGTATCCCTGGGTCATTCTAATCAGAAATGTTTTAATTCAGTCTTAGTATAGGCTTCCCGTAACTTTCTGGTTTGGGAATATCGGACAAAACCATTCACTTATGATTCAGAGTTCATCACTGAGGGAGAGTTACTATGATACTTTAGGTATACAGAAATTGGTCTGTTAAATGACTCGTGTTTATTTTTGTTCTGATATATGTATATAGCTACTTGAAATACTTTGGTTGTAACTCAAGCATTTGGTACAGTGATAAGAAATATGAATACATGTACAGTTTATGGCACATCTTGGGCATTCTGTAACATAAGTGCAAGTAAGTACTGGTGAACAGGTTTCTTCCCCCTCCCCCCATCTTCCCCAGTATCCGGGCGGGGCGGGGGGAATCAATGAGAAAACACCAGCGCTTTTTTTTTTTTTTTTTTAGAAAATTCTTAAAAGCTTGTTGTCCTCCTCAAGGTATTAATGTCTGTGTCTTGAAGCAAGGATGAAGCCTTGGCCGTATTAAATTCAATGAAAACACTCACATTGGTTTCTATAGGGCCAGGATTTCACCCAGAGTAATTATGTTGTGGTTTACCTATAAGACTAAGTAATTTGGAGGCACCTGCAAATACTGTAGCAACTTGTTACAGGCATGTAAGTTTATGATGATGAGCTATGCAAAAGCTGAACCACTGTCAAATTCTCCAACATGTCTGTATTAAATAGCTTCCCAATAAGCTATTCAGAAGTATAGTTTTAAATTAACTACTTCTTACATGGGCACCCAATCTGATAATCAACAGCAGAAATGCTAGCCATGTACTGTATCTTATTTTAATTTGATGAGTCCTGGTCCGAAAGAATGATTAACACTTTAATTTGTAAGTTGGTCATGAGATATTGTATCAAAACATGTCATAGGGACTTAAAGTAGCATGAAATGCCTGGTGTATTTCCATCTAGTATGATGCATGACAAAGAGAGACTGAGAATTAACAATACCTTGGATTAGAAAGCTGACTGGAGATTAATTTTTTCATTGATTTTTAATTATTGTAATCTGTTCTTTGAGTTCTGTACCTTGGACCCAATCAATGTATTTTAATATTCAGAGCAGTGAACTGGTGGTAACTTCTGTGAGGAAGAGTAGGTCAGCTAGAAATTGGATCAACCCTGAATTAATACCCTGCAAAGGCTTCAGTGTTAACTCCTTGTTGTGGTTGGATAGGTTTGAACCTATCATCGTTAGAGCGAATGCATTTTGTAAAGCAATATTGTGAAGAATGTTTCTGACCTCTGGAATCCAAGTGCTGATAGGAATGCTGTATGTCTTTGATACGTTGCAGTGCATGAAGCACATGTAATACACATTAATAAAGCAAGAACAAACTGATTTATGAACCTTTGTTATTTTCTGGGAATCCTTCTGTTACAGAGCTTATCCTACATATCTGTTACCTTTTTGTAGAATAGGAAGCTTCAAATGACACTTTAATCTAATATTCCATCTACCTGCTCCCAGAAGGAAGAAGATTGTCTTACACTTTGGCTGCTCAGGATGGTCAACATCCCATGAAACAAATGCCAGGGTGTGGATAATATGAAGGAAATCCTTTTTTTGTTGGCAGAACTGGACTTTTAATTCTTATGTACACCACCAGCAGCATTTTATAAATGCATAAGAACAAGTATACTTCTGTGAGGGACATATAATCTGTCATCATTCAGACATGTACAATACACCAAACAGTGCAGCCAGAAGAGCTGCAATTATGGCTGATGAGGATTTCACTGTTTGGTGACCTAGTGAAATAAGTATGTTAGGGAGTATTTGAAGGTGAAAAGGCCATTTGAGGCACAAGATGTGAACAGTCTCTTCAGCCACAGGGGTGACATGAAAAAAGGCACAAAACTGAGTGTTGTAGGCAGAGGGAACTTTTAGGAAAGGGTTTGTCACTGCCTCCATAACACTTTGTAAAACAGAGCATTTTGTGTACGCTGTAATAATCCTATGTATTGTGTACATCTGACTTGGGACTCTATAGGTGGCACTGTGGAATTCCATGGTTATCTTGCAATAATTTTCCTATCAAACTTTCTCCGTTTACTGGAGAATGTGTTTTTTCTAAATGATCCCTGCAAACTTGATTTGCGATCTGAAAGTCAAGCAGGTAAGATTCTGCCCTCAGTTATGCTAGTGCATCTCTGTTATCCAAGGGTGCTGGAACAATTTGTATAGTGGGGGTGCTGAGAGCCATTGAACTAAACTGTAAACCCTGTATATCAGGGGTAGTCAATAGGTGGACCACAGGCCAAATCTGGACTGTCAGACACTTTTGAATGGACACCAAAATCTTTTTTTATTATTATTATTTTTTTTCTCTGGAGTCTGGACCTTGACTAGTCTTTGACCAAGAAATTTGGACCTTGACCAAAAAAAATACACTATCCCTGCTGTATATGATGGAAACCACTTCAAGTCAGGGTGTGCGGCAACACCCCTAGTTTCAGCACCTATGCCATTATCTTCAAACTCTGCGTGTTGTAGCATCTGTGGATGGATTTGCGCAGGTGTAACTGATTGGCCTTTGTTACATTATTGACTTGAACTGGGACCATATGGAACATAGTTGCAACCAAGGTCCTGTAGTGGCACCAAATCCTGTGTAAAGGGGTCAAATAAGGTGTCTAAGACAAGGTTATGGTTTGCTGGTTATGATTATGCTGTCTATGTGTATCATTTTTTGTAGCTGAAGTTATGAATATTGGCTCTATACTGTCTGTATTTCAAACTTATGCTATGCTTCTGGGTCACATCCTAGACAAGTTGGTGTCAGCTCTGCCTAGCCTGCTTGATGGCCCATTAAGGACCATCAGATATACAATTGACCCATTGAATGAAGGCAGACACACCTTGTGACTCAGCAAGGTATGCAGGGACATGCTTATGGACAGAACTCTGAGGTTTTTCCATGCTATGTGATGGACAGCTTGTCTTTGGAACAAAGAAAGAAAGACCACATGCAAGAGAGTATTAAAAAGCTGCTGCAGCTCCTCCATCTTGTCTTCAATCCTGCTTCATACCTCTGGAGGAGCTTTGCTAAACTGAAGCTTTGAACCAAGGACTGAAAGACCCATCCCAGCTGTGGATGTACTCCAGAGACCTGATTTGAACCTGCAGTCTATTCCATCACTGCTACAAGCCTGAACCAAGAACTTTGCCATTACTGTATGTAATTGATTCTATTTAACCAATTCTAGCTCTCATCTATATCTTTTTCCTTTTATGAATAAACATTTAGATTTTAGATTCTAAAGGATTGGCAACAGCATGATGTGGGTAAGATCTGATTTGTATATTGACCTGGGTTTGGGGCTTGGTCCTTTGGGATCGAGAGAACCTTTTTTCTTTTACTGGGGTATTGATTTTCATAACCATTTGTCCCCATAACGAGTGGCGCTGGTGGTGATACTGGGAAACTGGAGTGTCTAAGGGAATTGCTTGTGTGACTTGTGGTTAGCCAGTGGGGCAAAACCAAAGTCTTCTCTATTTGCCTGGTTTGGTTTGCCTTGGTGTGCATAGAAACCCCAGCCTTGGGCTGTAACTGTCCTGCTTCAAGCAATTTGTCCTGAATCGTCACTCTCAGTTGGGTCCCACCAGAACCAGCATCGTTACAGCCTTGGTACATCGTTACAGCCTTGTAATTGGAGTTTAGTAAACAAGTAGTTAGTAATGAATACAGGTCACTTCCTTAACTACGTTGGCTTTGGGAATAGGGAGACTGTGTTTCTAGTCTCTGCTTTGCCACAGACCTACTATGTCACCTTCGGTAAGTCACTTCACCTCTCTTTCCCTTCCACTTTTTTTGTGCCTGTCTTCTCTGTTTAGATTGTTGGCCCTTCTGAGTAGGGTCTGTCTCTTGCTATCTGTTTGTTCAGTGCCAATGTGGCTCCAATCTCAGTTAGGGTCTCTAGACACTTCTATAATGCGCACACAATGAATACTAATAGAAACCTTAAAGGAAAAACACTGAGTTAACCTAAAAAGTAAAATTAAAAACTAAATACTTTGCCTTTGGTGGCAAAGCCAGAAGGCTGCTTCTTTCAACCTTTTGTAATCATTGCAGTTGGAAGCTGAGATGTAGAATAGCCTTACTCAGTGAAGAGAATAGTCCAGGCTTGCTTTTCAAAAGAGCTCTTCATAAACTGATTAGCTCTATCAACCTTCCCTACCCCACCGATGATGGGCATCTGAACCCATGGGGAAAAAGAGGCGGAAACATTATTTTCCTCACTCTAAACCTGGCTGATCCACTTTGAATGTTGTCAGCTCAGCTAATAAAGCAATCAGAGTAGAAGTTATTCATCCTTCGGGGATGAAAGAATGGCCAAAATGAAACAGTGAATTGCATTGTATCTGTGAGGCTAAAAACCAAAAGGAAGGGAGAGTGGAACAGACATTCCTCCTAATATTCAATAGAAAATATTGATCTGTTGGATACAAAGCTACCAATATACTCTCTTCTTTACAGGGGAATCCTTTCAAGATTTTCCCACTTCTTTTAAGTGAAGTCAAATAGCCTACAGCAAATGCCTCTGTAAGAACATAACAGCTGCCATAGACCATGGTCTGTCTTCCAGTGGCCTGTATCAGAGTGCTGGGGCAGTGTATAGAATAGCGCAATTATGGAGTTGTCCACCCCATCTTCCACTCCTGGTTTCCAGTAGTCGGAGGTCACCCCAAGCATGGGGTTTCACTCCTGACAGTCATTACTATAGCCATTGATGGATCTACGCTCCGTGAAGTTACCTAGTTCCTTTTTTGAACCCACATATACATTTGGCTATCACAGTATCCCATGGCAATCCGTTCCACAGGCTAGTTGTGCAGTGTGTAAAAATACAAAGAGGAGAATACTTTTTAACTAGCTGCCCATTAATTGCATTAGGCGACCCCTGGTTTTTTGAGTGGAAGGCTAAATAACATTTCTCTATTCACGCTTTCCAACCATACTTGATTTTATAGACTTCTATCATGTTTCCCCCATAGTTGTCTCTCTTTTCTAAGATGAAAATCTTTAGTCTCTCCTCATATTGAAGCTGTGCTATATCCTTGATCATCTTTATCCTTCTCTAAACCTCTTCCAGTTCCACTATCTCCTTTTTGAGATGGTGACCAGAACTGGACATCTTATTCAAGGTGTGTGTGCACCAGCGATTTATATAGTGGTATTGTGATATTTCTGTCTTATTTCCCCCCCCCCCGCCCCTTTCCTAATAATTCCTAACATTGTGAGACTTTTGACTGCTGCTGTGCATTGAGCCGGGGTTTTCAGAAAACTATCCATGGTAACTAATTTTAGAGCCCGTCGTATATTTATAGTTGGGATTATTTTTTCCACTGTGCATCTGTTGATGTTGAATTTCATCTGATACTTTTGTTGCCCAGTCACCCAGTTTTGTGAGATCCCTCTAACTGCTCAGTCTGCTTTGGATATTACTATCTTGATTCATTTTGTATTATCTGCAAACTTTGCCACTTGACCGATCTCTTTTCCAGATTAATGAATATGTTGAATAGCATAAGTTCCAGTATGATCCCTGGATGACTCTATCATTTACCTCTCTCCATTGTGAAAACTGACCATTTAATCCTACACTTAGTTTCCTATCTTCAACCAGCTGCTGATCTGTGAGATGACCTATCCTCTTATCCCATGGCTACTTAGTTTCTTAAGAGCCTTTGAGGGACCTTGGCAAAGGCTTTCTGAAAATCTACACTATATTGACTGGATCACCCTTATCCATATGTTTGTTGACTCCCTCAAAAATTCTTTAAAGATTGGTGCAGCAGGACTTCCATTTTCAAAAGCTGTGTTGCTATTCCCCAGCAAATAGCTATCTGTCTGATTATTCTGTTCTTTACTACAGTTTCTACCAGTTTGCCTTGTCTTGAAGTTACACTTCTCAGCCTGTAATTACTAGCATAGTCTCTAGAGTCCTTTTTAAAAATTGCCATTAAACTAGCTAACTTCCAGTCATCTACTGGTGAGTGTGTGTTACAAGTCCATCTTTGTACCTGCTCCACATATTAGTCTGTTGCAGCCCCAGCTGAGAAACTGTGGCTCTTTAGCTCTGGAGGGCCCTGGTTCAAGACCTAGTATTTTGGCCAGGATGACAACTGTCAGATCTTAATTGTGTTCTAATTTGATCAGTTAGGCCTGATCTTCCAAGCTGCTCCATTCAAATGGACTCCTGCACCTGTGCAGTCATGTTGCAGACAAGGGGTAAAGGAGTCCACTTGCATGCAGTTCCTTAAGGAATCTGGGTCCTTAAACATTTAGCCTTTTTCTACCCTTATTTTCTCCGTATCTGTCACAGCTCTGTCTTAATTGCTCTTTTTCTAACTTTTTTTGTATTGTGAATTGTCCTGGATTGGGCATGTCTCTGTGTGTGTGTGTGTGTGTGTGTGTGTGTGTGTGTGTGTCAGAAACAAGCAATAATTATTCATCTTTACGGTTAACAGACACTAACTTCCAAACTCAACATCAAGAAGTATAGGGCGGGTAAGGGAGGCAGCACAGTCGTTGGGCTATTACAATTTTTAAACATGTTTAAAAAAAAAAAAAAAAAATACTCCTTCCTGATCCTGAATATTTGCAAATGCAAAATTTGAGAAGAGGAGAAATACTCGTTGTCACTTCTGAACCATTGGCATTCAGTGTGTACTTTCCAACATGGTATAAGCACAGGATTGATTCTCTTCTCTCTTTACACCAGTGCAGAGATGTTGGATGTCTCAGGGTGAATCTAAAACATAATCATTCTGCTATGACAGTGGTTTTTTTTACAAGAGCAAAATTGATCATTTTACATCCTCTGTGCATAGATGTGTAAAAACAGAAACAAAGGATTCTCAACTTCCTTAGGTTTCAGAGTAGCAACCGTGTTAGTCCGTATCCACAAAAAGAAAAGGAGGACTTGTGGCACCTTAGAGACTAACAAATTTATTTGAGCATAAGCTTTCGTGAGCTACAGCTCACTTCATTGGATGCATTCAGTGGAAAATACAGTGGGGAGATTTATCTACACAGAGAACATGAAACAATGGGTGTTACCATACACACTATAACGAGAGTGATCAGGTAAGGTGACCTATTACCAGCAGGAGAGGGGTGGGGTGGAGACCTTTTGTAGTGACAATCAAGGTGGGTCATTTCCAGCAGTTGACAAGAACATGTGAGGAACAGCGGGGAGGGGGGGAGTTGTGGTGTTGAAGAAATGCCACTTTTAGGTCTGTAATCGAGTGACCAAAGAGATTGAAGTGTTCTCCGACTGGGCCTAATCACATCAGCCACACTCTCAGAGGCTGGTTCACCTGCACATCTACCAATGTGATATACGCCATCATGTGCCAGCAATGCCCCTCTGCCATGTACATTGGCCAAACTGGACAGTCTCTACGTAAAAGAATAAATGGACACAAATGAGATGTCAAGAATTAGAACATTCAAAAACCAGTCGGAGAACACTTCAGTCTCTTTGGTCACTCGATTACAGACCTAAAAGTGGCATTTCTTCAACAAAACAACTTCGAAAACAGATTCCAACGAGAGACTGCTGAGTTGGAATTAATTTGCAAACTGGATACAATTTAACTTTAGGCTTGAATGAAGACTGGGAGTGGATGTGTCATTACACAAAGTAAAACTGTTTCCCCTTGTTTATTCCCCCCTCCCCCCGCTGTTCCTCACATGTTCTTGTCAACTGCTGGAAATGGCCCACCTTGATTGTCACTACAAAAGGTCTCCCCCCCGCCCTCCCCCGCCGCTCCTCTGCTGGTAATAGCTCACCTTACCTGATCACTCTCGTTACAGTGTGTATGGTAATACCCATTGTTTCATGTTCTCAGTGTAGATAAATCTCCTCACTGTATTTTCCACTGAATGCATCCAATGAAGTGAGCTGTAGCTCACGAAAGCTTATGCTCAAATAACTTTGTTAGTCTTTAAGGTGCCACAAGTCTCCTTTTCTTTCAACTTCCTTAGGTGTGTTAAGTG
The DNA here is from genome assembly GCF_015237465.2 of Chelonia mydas. Lineage (NCBI taxonomy): Eukaryota > Metazoa > Chordata > Testudines > Cheloniidae > Chelonia > Chelonia mydas. The sequence continues at coordinate 19,306,639 of NC_051252.2, forward strand.
TTCCAGATTTTTTTAAAAGCATGCGTGTATTTTTGTTTCCAAGCACATATTGCATCAAACAGCTTCTATTGATTACCTGATACACTAGGATTGATTTTTGGGTGATCTTCTAGTATATAATGTGAAAGTTTAAAGCTGTGTCATAAACTAAGTGCCTGATTTTAACACACATGTTGGGGGTGGGGCAGGGGGAGAGGGCAGAAACTAAAAGTCCAGTTTCAGAAGACCTGATGTAGCATAGGGCTCCAGAGAAAATACGAGACTTGGATTGCTTTATTAATCTAGTCTAACCTTTAGTAATACATTGAATCTGCTTTGTGTAACTGCATTATGCGTGGCAAAAATATTTGATAAACTGGAGTCAATGTACAGACCCCCCCACATCCATACCACAGAAATTCATAAATACAGCATTATAGTAATGGAAAATAGATTTACTAAAACATCCCTGAATTAGTTTTGCTACTGTCATCACAAACTATCTACATGATAAAAGGAAGTACAATATATGCACACACCTGAAATGATGCGCCAATGACAGAACAGAGTTGAACACAGACAAAAGGAAAAAATCACATAAAGATGAACATTTAATAGACACTCAGAAAATGGTAATAACAATTCATCTTTGACCATACTGAGCTTTGAAACACAATCATACCAACCATGAACGACCTTCATTAAGGCTGAATGACAACACTACAAAATCATCAGCAGGAAAAGAACAGACATGAACATTGTAAATGATGCAACCAAATGTGACACAGCAAAATTGGAAATGAAAATTACCTCTGGAAGAAAGGTTTTGTTGCGGTGGGGGGAGGTAAAATACTGGAGGAGAAAGGGAATAATAGCTGTTTCAGCCTTGGCACGTTATAAGAAGCAAGAAAATCAAAATAAGTTCATATCAGAAATGTAAACAGACCTTCAAACTGTTTCCACTATCAATTTAAACTCTTAAAAAAAGAAATGAGTCCTATTGAAATGGATACAGCCAGTCAATGTCTTCAATAGCAAAGAACAGTCCGTCCATAACAGAAAATAAATGACAAGATCCACATATCTTAGTACAGGCAAATCCATAACTCAGAAAATGAATGGTCTTGCTTTTTGACACTTGTTTAAAAGCATGGAAAAAGTCTAGAAAAGTCTTTCAACTTTAGGGGAAATGTTCTATTAAAATCCCAAGCAGACCTAGTACTGTAAGAGAATGTAGGAATTTTATGCTGTCGTAGCTAGCATCAGATTCTAGTTAATTAGGGAGACTGGTCAGGGATACATAAGCACCACAAGAGCAGCATTAATATGCACCCATATTCTGATTCTGAGCAGTCTTACAAAAGTACCAAATGCTTGTGCACACTATTCTTTCTTGAAATAGGAGTCAATTGTAAAGGTGGCTGATTAGGCTTAAAGGCCATTACTACACTGAGTTATCTACTTGCATAAACATTGACCATGCTACATTTCCCTCCCATGACTTCTATTGGTCTCTATCTTAAAAAAAAAAAAAAAAAAAAAAGTGCTCTGGTATTTCGGGATCTAGGGCTGGGCTGAATATCTTCTGTTGTGCACTGTAGCACCTAGCAGGGTTTTTCTAGCACTTAGTCGCTATGTATAATAGAATTTTAAAGCCTAGAAATTACAGGAGGTGGTGAGGGGGGAGGTGGAACTCTTTGAAGTTCTAGTCCATCCCCCTGACAATGAACAGTTGTTCCCTACATTCTCAAGTACCACAGTTAAACAGGTTTTAAATAACTCAAATCATGGGGAAGTTGCTATGTTCCATGTGAGACCAAAAGAAAATCAAGAGCTCAGTTTGGTACATTTTTGTGTGTGCTGATTTCAATGGGAGTGCAATGCACAGAACATTTAAATTGCGTCCAGTACCCAGAGTGCTGATTGTGGTAACTTTCTTGTCTAAGCACACAAAACAAAATGTTGTTCCTGCATTCAAAAAAAGACTTATCTCTAAATGATGCTTTTATGACCCCCCACCCCACCCCCAAATGTTCAGCTTCTCACTTGTGAAAATAAGATCAGTAAGAGTATTTTTCATTTTAGTATAGAAGTAGTGAAGCAATGAAATACAAATTTAGTTTATACGAGATCACTTTGCTATTTAAATGGGAGTTCTTGATGTCAAAGCATTTTCTGGCCTGGACTGTGCTTTTGAAACACATTAGCATCATTCATTTATTTATATGGAGGGTTGCCAGATGTCCAGTTTTTGACCAGAATGCCTTTGTTGAAAAGGGACCCTGGAGGCTCCAGTCTTCCTCGTCTACCGGGCCGTTAAATGTCTAGTCGGCGGTGCAGCAGGGGCCTGGGGCTAAGGCAGGCTCCCTGCCTGCCCTAGCTCTATGCAGCTCCCAGAAGTGGCCGCCAGATTCTTGTGCACCCTAAGCGCATCGGCGGCCGGGGAGGCTCTGTGCACTGCCCTTGCCCCTACTGTTGGCTCCGCACCGCCCACTGGCCAGGAACAGAGACAAAGGGAACTGTGGGGGTGGTGCCTGCAGGCACAAGGACAGTTCGCGGAGCCTCCCTGGCCACCCATGTGCCTAGAGGCTGCACTGCAGGGACCTGGTGGCCCCTTCCTGGGAGTCGCGGTAAATGCCGCTGGGACCCCATACCCTAAATCCCCTCCCGCCCCCCAACCCCTGCCCCAGCCTGGAGCTCCCTCATGCACCCCAAACCTCTCATCCCCTGCCACACCCCAGAGTTCACATCCCCAGCCAGAGCCTGCACTCCCTCCTGTACTCTGAACCCTTCTGCACCCCAAACCCCTCATCCTTAGCCCCAGCACAGAACCTGCACCCCCAGCTGGAACCCGCACCCCCTACCAATGCCTGCCCCAGCCCAGTGAGAGGGAGGGAGGGTGTGGGGCCTCAGAGGGAGTTGGGGCAGAGGAGGGGTGGGGCAAGGTGTTCGGTTTTGTACAGGTAGAAAGTTGGCAACCCTATTTATTTGGAATCCCAAAGCATATTAAGCTCTTTACATGCTTATTGCTAGACTGGGAACTAATATTCTAGACAAGAGAACCATTCATATTTGAAAACCAATGGGACTAGGGACAAGGAACCATCTATGAATATACTTATAAAAATAGCTGTTGCAAACTCTCCATTTCGCTTGACCTTTTTTTGTGTCCTCCATCTTTCTGAGTAAGAGTGGGAGGGAAGCAGAGAGAGGTCAATGCTGAGTGCTTTTTCAAAATCACACTCTGCATGGGTGTGGTAGCTGTGGGGAAGGAAGGGAAGTTTTTCTGTGAAATGCTAGTTTCCTGAATGTCTAAATTATCTAGAGTCTCTAAAGATTTTACTGTGGCTGCTGGAGATGCAGATTATTGTAGACAGCTGTTTAGATATTTTCTCCAGTGCTACAACCACACACTTACCTAATTCCTAATTAAATAATTTCCTGCTACTATTTATAGCAGATCAGTTTTTCTTAAACCTTTCTCGGAGGAAGTTCAAAGTTGTTTGCAGTAGAGCAGCAGAAGTCAGTCTGAGAGAGTATTTTTCACTTTGAAACCATTATAAGATGTCCCTTTGAGTTTCCTCATATTCTGTTCTTGTCCTCACTAACACTTCTTTAACCTTGAGTCCCCCTGGGTATCATCTCTGCTGAAGTCAGTGTTAGTTGCGGAAAAGCAATGTCTGACACATTTAAACGTCAGAATGCAGGGACAAAAGGCACTCCATATCCTGACTCTCAACAAGACAACAGAGCACTACATTAAGGGGAATGTTCCATAAGGCTAAATGATGAGCTGTGTTCTGTTTCATACAGCATATATCCTTTAATATTAACGAAGCCCAGTATACAACTTTCATGCCATTTTTGAATTTCTATAGATGAGTATCCTAGATTTTAGTGCAACAGACTCAGAGAACAAAGCTGAGGTTAATAGCGAAGAGGAAATAGAATAACCAAAGACAATACTGTTTCTGACTTTTGTCATGTAAGTTTTCCACCTGCTGTGTGATGCTATAATAAATGTGAAATGGCAATTGTTTATTTGGGAAGGGTTGGGATGAGAAATCCTTTAGGTGAAACATCCACAGCAAAAACTTTTTGCTGTAACTATGCATTTTTTTCCCCCTCTCAACTCATGCTCTTTTTTCCCTTCTTGCTCTAGCAGCTATGCTGAGAAATTGGTTTTAAAATCATAAGTCTAAAAAAATTTGGAGGGGAAGAGGGTTTATTTGCCTTGTGATTTTTCTAACCTTTTAGGGTTCATGTTTTCATGCTTCTTTCCTCCACCATCCAGGGATGGAAAGCTGAGATTGTCAGGTAATGATCTGACGCCTGGAGGTTGTAAGAAAAATGACACATTTTGAGACTCCTGATAAAATCATGAGTTGGTGTGATGACTTTGGAATAGGCAGCTTTTAGAAATAGGTTGGTATTTATATTAAGTAGTAACTTAGAATATTTTTGAATATTTATTGTTTTGTATTTATATTTTTGTTAATTATTTGTTATGTAATGAGAGAATTGGGAAATGCCAATTTAAGAACAGAGTAGGGGTATTTGAAGGTAGACCACTTGTCTGGTTTTAAGCTGGACAGCAGTGGTTTTAGCCATTGTCCCCTGTCCGGTACTGAGACAAAACCAGATGTGGTTTTTTTCTGGTATCAAACACGAAGGAAGCCATTTTGAAGAGTGCAGGGCATGCAAGGTCACACTGACAGGTGGGTGGTGCACTTTTCAAAATGGTCTCCTCCTTGATTTGTGTTAATAAGAGTGAACCTATTTGTATGATCATCTCATTTGAAAAAAATCAAGCTATTGCTGATATAACCCATACTTTGGTTGCTATTCCTTTTAAACAGTAGTAGTCTATTTTAAAAAAAAAAAAATTGTTTTACTGCCAGAAGAGTGAAGCAGCCGCCCACGGACTCCAACTAGTGTGAGGCTAGCAGGTAAAGAAAGGAAAAAGTTCATGAGCCTTTGGAGCATGCTCAATAGGGCGTCTCAGGGGGTGGGGCCAATTCCACTCCCAAGTACGAACTAAAAAGGCACCAAACTCTTCAGTTATTTCAGCCAGATCAAAGCCTTGGCTGGGATGATTTAGTTGGTCTTGGCCCTGCTTTGAGCAGGGGATTGGACTAGATGACCTCATGAGGTCTCTTCCAACCCTAATATTCTATGATGCTGATAGGCCTGCGTTTACTAATTGCAGCAAGATAACCGCAAGGAGACTGTTACGAGGCTATTTGAAGAACTGGTGCTTACTGCTTGTTTAGGTCAGGGCAGTGTGGGGATATTAATGCCACAAATCCTATGCATTTAAAACATACACTATTCATTCTGGCATGTGTACCATTTGGTACTGAAGAAATCTGTTTGTTTTTTGCATCATATTGCTGTATTGCTGTAATATGATATTGTGTTTTAGATTTATCAGGAGTCTGTTAGCCCTCAAATTGTCCTCTTATAAACCTAAAGATTCTTTTCTTTAGTTTGAGCAACTTTACTATGTTGTGGAGACTTTCTTCCAAACTGGAGCAACTCAGGGTATGGGCATCCAAGACTGTGCAAATTTATCTATTATCCACAGGTGGGAGTTCCATTGTCAAAACAGACTGAACCCACTCATTATTCCTGCAGTAAAATGGAATTATAGTGGGTACTTGTATAATCCAAGTTTAGTGGGTTATGCTAATATTTTCAACAGGTTTGATTTCCAGTATAATAGAGTTCCCTCTGTCTTCACAGAAATCTGTTAACTCTCTTCTTCAGAGTTGTGTTCATTTCCATGGTAGGGCAACTTGGTTGTGCTGATAGAGACCTCTGTGCAGGAGTTAGGATTCCTGTGTCTTGTTCCTAGCTCAGCTATGGACTCACTGGGTCACTAATGGAAAAGTGCTACAGATCTTTTATTTCTCAGTGAAGTAGCTAACAAGGCAATCTGCATGTGTCTGACTCATAATTCCTTCCAGAACTAATATATTTTAATACTGATTCTCCAAACTGAATATTAGGATTCTCTGCATGGAATACATCCAATGAAGATTTTTTTTCAATAGCTTTCAGTATGCAACTCCTATCAAAATTCCAGTTCTTTTCTCCAACTCATGGATGAAGCAGCCCTTTTTATTAAATAGTCATTATGAAAAACTTCTGTCAGGTGAGTAAAGATTTGGATGAGAGCAATTCAGCCAACATGGCAAATTTAAAGGAGACAACAGATTCTACTCATTTACTGGTGTTGAGAGACAGGGAGGAAAGGAATCCAATTTACAGCTACTGTGCCACCCAACAAGAATTTTCTATGGGAAAGATGAGTCACAGAGCAGAAAGTAAATTGTTTGTTCTTTGGCCAAGTGAAAACTAACGAACGAGAAAACTGCAAATACTAAAGCATTTGAAAGAGCTACTGCATATTTAAAACACATTTCTTTCCTATATATTTTTCTGCATTCAACTACCTGCAATGCAGTATTTGTTATCAAAGTGTAAGCACAAACTGTCAGAGGGATTATATCTATCACAATGATTCTATAGCTTTTCAGGAGGTAGTATGTTCATTTGAGATAATAGTGGTCACATGTGACCATAGGTATCTATCGCCTCACTTTTTTTTTTTTTTTTAATGCTGCATTGATAGAGGAGCCTATATAGAAAGACATACAATCTACATCAATGGAGAGCAATGATTTACAAAGTACATCAGCTATCAGTTGGTAATTTCGCTGTCAGTCAAAAGAAACTAGAAAGTTGGTGCACAGATTTAAACAGTAGCCTTGTTGGTCCGTCCCCTCCTCTCTGCCCCCCTCGAATGACCCATCTTGTGTTTTGATTGCCAGTACAGAAAGGTATGACAGTAATCCTGTTAATGTTCTGCTCATTTTAAAGTAATATTTCCATAAGTGTATATATAATTCTGTAGATAAGAATACAGGAATGTTAATTAACTGGATTCTAAAACCGAATGACATGGTAAGTCATAATATTCCATGAGTACAGTACTTATAACACATGCTTTCTTCAATCAACTGGCTGTCAATACTTGGCAAAAAGCTCAGTCCTTATGAGAGCATTTATCTACTCCCATATGGATGGGATAGTAACCTGTTAAATGCATTTCTAGTCACCTGCAGATTAGATCACTTGTATACATTTCATTTTGCTAGGGCGACTGGACAGGGAAGCTGCTTCCATCTAAGGGTTTTACCTAACATGGTTTTAAACAGGTGCTATAGACACTGTTCCACACGCGCGCGCGCGCACACACACACACTATCGAAAGAAACACACTTAACTTTAAAGCTAACCGCCCAGGAAGAGGGGTAACTTAAATAACAGAACATAAACATAAGGCCAAGCTTGCTATCTATCTTGGCTGTCCTAAAGTTTTCCCAGCAGTGATGCCTCCAGTTCGCTCTGCCTCTGAGAGAGTCACCCCTCATTCACTTAGATTGGAGTGAGCTGATTGGGCACACATGAATCCACTTCAGGAACTAAGGATTATAACGCCTGAGTTTAAGATGACTCGGTGGAGGAACTCTGCATCCCTATGCAGGGTCCTGGAACCTGCCACCCTGATACCTTAGTGTATCCTGTACTGCTGACACATTAAGCAGACTAGTTTCTCCATTGATTATGTTCAGTCGTTAGTTTGGTACTTCCCAGGTGATGCCAGTGCATTCAATATCCTCTGTCACGGTCTTCTGCCCATTCTTCTTTGGCCTTTCTTGCTTTCTCAAGTACCCAATTCAATGTTTACTTAGCATGTGTCCCATCTGCCATATCCCAACCCACCTGAGCCTTCTTTCTTTGATATTTTATTACATGTCCTGGTCTGTCAGCTCCTTTACTCTTGAATTTGTTTTTTTTCCATGAACAGTGTAATGTCTTCCTCAGCCATTTGTCATAGGCAGCCGCCAAACTTTTGGTTAGCCACTGTCATTGACCAAGTCTCTGCTCCATACAGTAGTGTGCTCGGTACAATTTCATGGTTTGTGAGTGTGGTATGGAGACCTCTGGTTGACAGGATGTTGTTCATCCTACCAAAAGTCGTATTTGATTTTCCTAATCTCATATGAATATCTTGATGGCAGCCACCTTCAAATGTGATCTCTACCCCAAGATAGCAGATCTCTTCTATCTGTTTGATATTTTTTTCCATCCATGTAGTCCAGTTTCCTACCTTCATAATCTTGGTTTTCTCTGAATTGACTTTCAATACAATTCTTGCTGTTTCTACCTTGTAAGGGCAATTATAAGAACATAACGCAATCATTCTGTTTCACATCCTGCTTAGTAAAGCAATGTCTTCAGTCAAGATCATGCCACTCATCTCCACTAATCCATTTTATCCATCCATGATCTTTTGTTGCCTACTTCATCACCCAGTCTATATTGTTAATGCAAAGAGATTAGTGATTTAAAAAAAAACAAAACACCCTTGTCTAACTCCAGTCACGATATTGAACCATTCACACAGGCCTGTATCTGTTCTTGCTGTGCATCATGTTACTCCTGATTATGAAGCTTAGTTTGTTTGGTATCCCATAGCTTCTAGCAATATTACACAGGATGTCTTTGTGGTCATTATGGTCTACCCTGATACCGTTAAGATGGTTTAGCACTTAAATAGTCTTCATTTATTAGCTCACTTAGTGTGCGAGTGAACATACATGTAAGTCAGGAGAGCTTTCTGAACGGTCACATTTTATTAAGCAGCCAGAATATAGAGTTCCAATGGTCACTGCTAATAAATCTCACTTTTTTTTTTTTAAGTGCAGTTGCTTTTTCCTGTGACCTGTCTCTCACAAGTTTCCTCATATAAGAAACTAGTGTCAGTGTAAACTTTGTTTACTACATTTGGGGTTAGACTTTCACAGAGCTTTCAATCCAATCTCCACTTGCCATGTGCTGGCACCTTTTTGCATGTGGAATTTTTACGCATTATTTGTGGATATGAAAGATACTTACACATGTAAAATCCATTTGCAGTCAGTTCACACTTGGAAATTGGGGAGGTGGGAAGTTGTGAATTCTGACACTTGTGTATGTATGATAGTGTACAACAAGATTTTTGTGTGCCTCGCTGGTACTTAAGTGCAATTTATTGTTCATGCATAAATGAGGTGTGGCTTTCTTTAGATCTCTTCTGCGCCCCACTCCTCTGGTCTCAGGCTATGTAGATGCTATGCAACATTTCATTTCTTACTGTTGCAAATTCTTATTACTAGACTATTTTGCTTCTCTTCCTGTATCCTCAAAGTGTGCTGAAAATTGTCCCTGCCATCCTCATGTTCTCAAGTGTCCTGCCTAACAGTCTTCTGATTACAAACATGTTTTGCTGTGGAAGAATTCAAAATGAAATTGCAGATTTGAGCCATGTTGTTGTAACGGACTTGTCTAACAGGGCTTTCTAATATAACAGACAAGCTGCAAATATTGCTTTGCTGTCCTTTTGTAAAGCTCATATTCTAGTATTGACTTCTTGAATCTTGAGGGCTTTCTATCCTATTCAGTGCCTTTGTGCTATCCCCTGTAAAATAAAGAAATGTAATCGTTTTCTTGTTAACTTTAAAACAAAATGAACTGCTGCACTTTTGTTTTAAAGTCACATGTTACAAAAGATTGACTACTTTTCTCCTAACAGGGTAACCAGAACTGTGGAGCTGGCCAGAAAATATTAATTTTCATGTGTGTTTTTTTTTTTTTTTTAAATTTTCACTTAGTTAAAAATAAACATGTTGGTTTTTCATTAAATTTTATTGAAAATGTTTAGCTTTTTTTAAAATAAATTTTAAATGGACTTCCTTCCCCATCCCCAAGTTTTCTTCTTTTGCCACCCCCTTTTTTCCTTAACTATCCCCTTTCTTTTTCCCCCCCAAAAAGGGGGGGTTAAATGAAAGAAATGGGGGTTAGGAACACAGGAACTCTGAAACTGTCAGGTAGGGGGGATATTTAATTGAAAAACTGGAAAATTTTTGAAACTTCCAAAACACTTTTCACTTTTGAAACAAACCATTTGTTGACGGGGGGGGGGGGGGGAACCAAACATTTTTACTAGTTCTATGTACCAGACAGAGTTCTGATGGAAACATGCCTGGCTTCCTACCAGCTTGCCTGCTAAGACTGTGATCAGCCTAGGTTTCCAGGTTTGCAGCTACTTGGCAGCCTGGGACCCCATCTCTGCAGCAGTCTGCCTGGCTTCTTCTCAGGCCTGGTCTACACTCGCGGAAGGGGAATTGATCTAAGTTAAGCAACTTTAGCTACATGAATAATGTAGTCGACATACTTAGATCTTCTAACAGTGGTGTCTTCACTGCAGAAAGTCGACCGCTGACGCTCTCCCGTCAACTCCGCCTGCGTCTCTTGCCCTGGTGGAGTACTGGAGTCAATGGGAGAGTGCACGGCAGTCGATTTATCACATATAGATTAGCTGCGATAAATCAACCCCCACTGGATCAATCGCTGCCTGTCGATCCGGCAGGTAATGTAGACAAGCCCTCAGGTTGCTGGAGCTCTGGGAGGTTTGAGAAGACTCTGTAACATTTCAGAAAGGTTAAAATGAATGATTCTTTCTCATTCTGCCAGAAACTTTGAAATTTCATCTTCATCTATTTAATTTTCAGTGGAATAGGAATTGTCAATAGAAAGTTTGCCCATGACTGGCATGCAAAAACGTGTTTTAAATTATTATATATATGACTTAGTTTTAATACAGTTGTTTTTTAAAGTGCTAATGGTTGCTTGAGTCCAGCTCTTCACAGGGGAAATTTGGGTGCCCACCAGCCAGGTAACATCAGTGCTTGTTTTTAAATGTTTGGGAAACTGAAGGGAGTTTTCAGTACTACAGTTATGAAAATTGCATCCTTTCTCTAGGTCTGTAAACTGCTTGAGTTGAGTGCTCTGTCTAAAGAGGCTGCGTGTTCAGCCACTATGATTGGTTTTAACTTCCTGCAGTTTAAGGTTCTCTAGACTGATAGGTGTCTGGATAAGGTAGAATTACTATGCAGTTGGAGTGGTAGTAAAATCGTAACTCTTTGCAATAAAGTAAAAACGTAAACACAAGCTAATCAGCCAATAATTGTTTTATTTCTACTACATAATGAGAGCGAGTGTTTGGAAATTAGAGATTGCACCACAGACATATTAGTGTAGAAAATCATAGATACAATTTGACTCCTTCTGCAGTGTGCTTCAGACTTGTCAAATTCCAACAGAAATCTTCTTCCTAAAGTCTTTCTATTAAACAGCTGAACCCAGGGAGTCTCTCAAGAATACTAAAAGGAGTAGAGTTACAATGTCTTATTTAATGTGAACTTTTATTTGATAAAGGAGACACATACTTGAGAAGTAAGTGAATTATACTTTTGCCTTAGCAAATATGGTCCCCTCAGGCTGATGGTAAAGCAGCCTCCAAGTGCTTAGGAAGGCTTACTGTAAGAATGCATTTTGAATATTCATGGTAAAAGGGAACAGAGTGCAAGCTGTACAGTCCAGCTTCAATATAGGGCTTTTTATGTGGTTATGCATATTTTAAATATTTATTATGCTTAGTCTGAAACTTAAGCTATCGTGCTAGATTACAATATCTTAATCTTGCTCTTGCAATGTATATTATATATCTCGGGTTTCAGAGTAGCGACTTTGTCCTCACCCATAACTATTTCACATTTGGGGACAATGTATACCTTCAAATCAGCAGCACTGCTATGGGTACCTGCATGGCCCCACAGTATACCAACATTTTTATGGCTGACTTAGAACAACGCTTCCTCAGCTCTCGTCCCCTAATGCCGCTACTCTACTTGCGCTACATTGATGACATCTTCATCATCTGGACCCATGGAAAAGAAGCCCTTGAGGAATTCCACCATGATTTCAACAATTTCCATCCCACCATCAACCTCAGCCTGGACCAGTCCACACAAGAGATCCACTTCCTGAACACTAAATAATCGCTAATAAGCGATGGTCACATAACCACCACCCTATACCGGAAACCTACTGACCGCTATTCCTACCTACATGCCTCCAGCTTTCACCCAGACCACACCAAATGCTCCATTATCTACAGCCAAGTTCTACGATACAACCGCATTTGCTCCAACCCCTTGGACAGAGGCAAACACCTACAATATCTCTATCAAGCATTCTTACAACTACAATACCTACCTGCTGAAGTGAAGAAACAGATTGACAGAGCCAGAAGAGTACCCAGAAGTCACCTACTACAGGACAGGTCCAACAAAGAAAATAACAGAATGCCACTAGCCGTCACCTTCAGCCCCCAACTAAAACCTCTCCAATGCATTATCAAGGATCTACAACCTATCCTGAAGGACGACCCATCACTCTCACAAATCCTGGGAGACAGGCCAGTCCTTGCCTACAGACAGCCCCCCAACCTGAAGCAAATACTCACCAGCAACCACACACCACACAACAGAACCACTAACCCAGGAACCTATCCTTGCAACAAAGCCCGTTGCCAGCTGTGCCCATCATAGGGCCTAATCACATCAGCCACACTATCAGAGGCTCGTTCACCTGCACATCTACCAATGTGATATATGCCATCATGTGCCAGCAATGCCCCTCTGCCATGTACATTGGTCAAACTGGACAGTCTCTACATAAAAGAATAAATGGACACAAATGAGATGTCAAAATTATAACATTCAAAAGCCAGTCGGAGAACACTTCAATCTCTCTGGTCACTCGATTTCTGATCTCAAAGTGACTGTCCTCCAACAAAAAAACTTCGAAAACAGACTTCAAGGAGAGACTGCTGAATTGGAATTAATTTGCAAATTGGATACAATTAACTTAGGCTTGAATAGAAGAGCTAAATCTCAAAACTAAACATTTTCAGTTTTTTTAAATTCAAAATAGTTCAACATTTCTACTTTAAAATGTATTTTTCCTTTAAAATATTTTACTTTATAAAATAAAGTGTAAATTTTTGTATTTAAATTTCACTTTTTAAAAAAATTATGTAAAATGGCTGCTACTCTAATAAATGCTGAGTAAACCATCTTATTTCATTTTGTGCAAAGATTCTCCTGTTATGAAACTGACATTTTGAACAACAAAAAAAAGCACTATACTAATTAGAAGAGATGCTATTTTTAATAACCTGGAATCCATTTATTTAGGAGAACACAAGGTTATTAAAAATAGCTACTACTCTAACTAGTACAGAGTGAAATGTGCTTGGAGTTTGTCAGAATTTGGATAGAATTTCCCATGGACCATTTCAACTTCGAATCAGCATTTTCCAATGGAAAACTGTTCTTTTGGAAAATGTTCAACTAGTTCTAACTTCACTAGAAAACCCCACTGGGTGCTTATCGGCTCCTAAATACATTTGAAAATCTATATGCTCCTAAATACATTTGAAAATCTGACCCTTAATTTCTGTGTCCCCCACTATCCGTTAACCATCGTTCAAATGGGAATGACACTTCCTTTCTCCTACCCGTTGTCTGTTTTGTCTTTTCTGTTGAAGTTGTGTATAAGGCAGGAATGATTTGAGTGTGTATTTGTGAATGTACTGGCAATATGCCCTGTGTTCTGCTGCTCATATGACGTGAGCAATGCTTCAGATATTATTATGTTCAACTTGTATAGATACAACAATTTTGTGATAAAATTTTCATTTCTATTTTAATATAACAATACCAAGATTTAAGATTTGTATATGAACAAAGGGCACTTTCAGTGTAAAAAGTATATTTTACCCCGATTTATTATCTGTTGCTTGATAATGGTAATACTGTGTCTCAAAATGCTAGGGTGTAGAGTAAAGTCTGCAGAATGTTAACTTGATGATTTTCATTGTGGTCCATAACCTCTTCCTTTATGCTTTTTCAGAGTGAATGAAATGAATTTAAACCTTAATGGATTTGGGATTAGTACAGTATGCCTTTTGGCGATACATTTGATCTTGGCACATTTAATTAACATTTCTACGGCAACCAATTAATAATTAGCATTGTATTGTTTACATTATAAAATGTACCTCGAAACCATTTAGCTTTCATAGATAAATCTTATAATATGGTTGGTGGGAGTGAGGATAATTTTACAATTTTTTTCTTGTTTACAAGAATTGAGGCTGCTTTTAAGATAAATAATCCATAACGTAAGTAAAATAGCTTTGAAAAACAAGCAAGTTGTGCACGTTCATAGAAATAGGCATGTCTCATGGATTGACATCATTCTTGTTCAATGCATGCAAGAAAGGTTAGAAAAGTTTTTGACTTTCTGCCAAGCTCTTTACCAATGACTACTATATTTCAGCTGCTTTCCAAACCTAATATCCAGAAAAATACCATTTGAAATGAAGGCTAGTAATAAATTATTTGATTTACAAAAGTAAAGCTCTTGGAAGTAGACTTATTGGGCAACTTGCTAATTTTTTAAAGGCCCTATGTAGTGTTTATAGCTTTTTCATATGCAGTCTTCATTACAATTACCAAGCCAACTCCTTGCTAACTTTTTGCTTTTCCTGATCTAAGTATATTTTAACACTAGAAACTCTCAATTTCTTAAAATAGTTGTAAAATATACATGTACAGTATGTGTATAGTACACACACGCGAGTGTGTATAATCTCACAAAACTAAGTTAAGACAATTAAACAAAGTCAAGAACCCAAAAATTACAAAATGATAGAATTATGGTTGCCTATGCGAGACTTTTACAGCGCATCTTCATGTAGCTATACAAAGTTTGGCTTCAAAAAAACAAATCCTAGGTCAGCCAAAGCTATGTTGCCAGACGTTTCATAATTGTGATACAGCTGGAAACTAATTGTTGGTTTGGCCTTCAAACTCTCATTTCTTCCAGCCACTTTCTTTAGGCTTGTTGTAGGTATTGTATGCTATATTATTAAAATATGTAGCAGCACTAGCTAGCTGAAGAGCTGCTAATAGTTTTATTTTCATAGTATGTGTTTCTATTAACCTTGTTGTTTTTATGAAATTATTTTTAGCACACAAGAATTATTGATATGTTTTTGGTATGTAATGTATATAAACAATAGTTGACTGACAGGAATTTTGAAAGGGCTGATGTATTAAAGTCCATAAAATATCTTCCTGCTAAGGTGCATGCAGCTATCGGTTATGTAGGAACTGTGTTATAAATTTAGGGGGTTAGATTGTGAATTCTTGGAGCAGGGACTGTAGTTTTTGGCTGGAGGGGTGGGAGGGGTACCTAATGCAATCATGCTCCAATTCCCAATAATAATAATAAAATATTACAAATAGTGGACCACAATCTGATCTCAGTAAATGTAGAGTAACTCCAACAGAATAAAATTAACAAGGACGCATACCAGTATTCAGCAGTCAGAATTGGTCCCAGGGCTTGCACAATAATATGAAGGTGTAGAAGGATTTTACTGTAATAAACGTAAGTTTCTCCTTGGAGACCATGAAAAGCTAAACACTGAATTAGTCTAAGCTGTTGTGTCTTGATTTGGTGGTGGCTCAGTGAACCTGAGATGTTACATGCATGTAGCCCTTTGCTGTCAATGGGAGGGAAATCATGCACACAGCACTCACCTAAGTGTTTAGGCTATTTCTATTAAAGCTGTGTGTGTGTATATATAATATGTGACTGAACTGACTGAATAAGATTTTGACAGAAGACTTTTAACTGGATGCAGTAGTAGTTTGAAATGGCAACCCACACTTTTAATACCAGCAAGGTTGACTTCATTATGCAGGCTTCATATTCGTTTTGTTGTGACAATTGACTAGTCTCTTTTTTTTCATTTGTTTGCCAGATGGCTCTCCCTTTGTGTCTCCTTCTCCCATTCTATTTTTTCCTGTGAGATTAAAATTTCAAGAGAGATACAGATTACAAGTGTTTTCACTGCAAGAATCTTATTGTAGAATTAAGCAACATTATCCAGGATTGTGGTGGCAGCTTCATACAGAAGATTCCATTAGTCATGTATCAATATCAAATGATAATCAAGGTCAGGTACAAACTGTCAGAACTGTGGCTGTAATGAATGCAGAAGATCAGAAAATTACTTCATAAAATATATGGCCTTGTTCCAAAACCAGATGTGCACCACAGAAACATATTAGAAGTGGGTATTTCAAGAACACTTGAAATAGGTCAGTTATAGAACGTAAAGTGACACATCTGAAATTTATCACATTAGCTGATTTCCTAGCAGTTTTTAATTTAAAATTCTTCTCTTGTCAACAAAGCAGCTGTAATATTTTTAGTTTGTTTTTCTAACTTTAATATATTTTCTTAAATGTACACATTAGGGTTTGAATATTTCTCCCTGTTTGGGGCTCAATTTTTGATCCCAGCACATATCTTTGATCTCTAACAGATGGGTAACTGCAATAGTAAAAGGCTATGCCACAGAATTCAGTAAAGCCTCTTGCAGTATTTTTTTTCCCTTCTCCATTCCTCAATCCAACCTAACTCTCAGATGGTGGTAGCAACTTAACATCTTTTAGCTACTGGAGGAATAGAATCATTCCTGAAGCAGGATTGGGGTCTGGAAACCTATTCAGTCATATTACTTCCCTAGAGATCTGTTTGGAATCTTGGACTTCTTAGACTTAAAGTCAAAATTGAACATGGAAACCATGAAATCCATTTGCTGTGCTCTCAAAAGGACACTTCCTGACTCTGCTCAACCTCAGTGGAAGGTCTTATACATCCCAATCTATCATGGATGCCTGGAATTTTCAGAAAACTTAATTCAAATCTGGCCCCTCATTCTGTTCAAGATCTGGCAGACTTGACATGCATGTATTTCCCCTGAAGTCAATAGGAGATTTGGTTGCACAATTATGGGACTGGATCTTTAAAATACAGTGTGTGAGAGAACATAATGAAAACACATTCATTATAACTTTATTCACTTAGTGGGGCTGTTCGTCTGCTTGAAGTTAGGCATGTACTCAAGTGCCTTCCTGATCAAGGCCATAAAGCTGAAGATCTGCAGCAAAGGAGATCTGGGGAGGAATAAAGTATATTTGTGGTTGTTCTCATGTTGATTTGGGTATTCTTACAACACACACAAGACTAAGGGTTTGTGTTTTTTGTTTTTGTTTTGGTTTTTTTCCATAATGTGTCCTGTAGACAGGAAGATTAAACATAATGAAATACCATGCAGTTAAAAACCTTTGCTACAGTAAACCTTTTGTTTATGCAAAGTGAAATGACAATTGTTACACTATGAATCAGTTACCTTTTTGAGCCTCTGCTTAGACAATTGCAGACCATTGCTCTCTTTATTTTTCAGTATCTGTTAGTGGACAAGGTGTGTTAATTTGCATGTGTATGATGAGTGCAGTATCTATAGTGTGCATATGCAGAATATAAGGAGAACACAGAAAAAAGGTAACATCTATTAGCCAAAAACATTGCTAAACAAATTAAACCTAGGTGGACAGTAAAAGCATTTTTATTACAGAACCCAAGTGATTGTAAATTTACCCAACTGACATTGCTGTATTAACTAAGTCTTTCTCTGAGGAATCTTGAGCCAGCATTCAAGTCATGCCCAAGGTCAATTCATTTACATTCAGTAATTAAAAAAGGCATACTGAAATGCAGTGAATCCTGAGTAGTATGCATGAAAGCTCATTTATCAGCCTATTATGACAAACATTTTATGCTATTAATGACTTTCCTTCAGACATGCTTGTGCATTTCAGATTGTAAAGTGACAGGTTTGTTGGCTTCTTGAAGAGCTTTATTGAACTGAATGAGATAGTTGGAAATCTTCTACGTTTCCCAGTGGACTACAAGATTTGACGTGAAGAGGTTCTGTGACATATGCCTGTAAGCTGGACATGCAAAAGAATTTTCATCTTTGTTCTGAATCTGCTGTGATGACATTCAGCTAGGTACAAGTGGAGGATTTTTTTTGTCTGTAACAATGGCAGGGCTGGGAAGTGTTCCTTACATAATAAAAAAAAAATTAGCTCTCTATTATGCTAACTTTCAGACTGTCTCTTTTCCTGTATGAACTGTGTGTCACCCCAGTTTTCACATTGACTGTTTTTCACTTTCTCTATCCTGAGATCTTGGTTTACATATTGAAAACCTGCTTTGTAACCTACTGTACAGTCAAGACTCCACTGACAACCCAGCACAGGTTTTTCAAATACTCTGCCCATTCCCATAAAAGCGCTATAGTTTTCTTTTTTTAAAGAAATTGAAATAAGTCATTTAATCTCCTGCTCAAGCCTATAACAATCATTCCCATGCTGTTTGCCAGTATTTTTACAATCAATTCATGATGTGCTTTCTGAAATTTTCTTGCAATAGTGAACTTAATTCCATAGAATGAGCTTTGTGCTGCTGGTGTATGTCTGGTTTAAGCCAGGAAATTTGACTTTGCACAAAATTCCTTTTTCTAAATAAATAAAAAGGACAAGGATTTCCATGGACCCAGTGCAAAAATGATTTTATTGTACCTGTAAGAACAAGAAGTATAATAGTCTCTGAAAAACAAATTTTGCATTCAATAGCACCTATTCTAGGATGCAAGATAACCTGAATTCAAAATTTCTGGCTTTGGAGGGGATAGTATGAGGAGGCTGCCTACAATGCCATATGGTACATCCATGTCTACTATTAGCCAATATTTCTAACTGCTGGGGAAGGGGCATTAGATAGCGAGGGCTTTGAGTTACTACAGGGAATTGTCTGGCTAGTGGTTCTGTTGACGTGCTTAGGGTCTAACTGATTGTCATACTTGGGGCTGAGAGAGAATTTTCCCCCATGTTAGATAGGCAGAGACCCTGGGGATTTTTCACCTTCCTCTGCAGTGGTACATCAGTCACTTGCTGTTTTGAACTAGAATAAATATGTGGTGGATTCTATGTAACTCAAAATCTTATAATTAAGATTTGAGGGCATCAGTAACTCAACCAGAGGTTATGGGGCTATTCCAGGAGTGGGTGGGTGAGATTCTGTGGCCTGCAATATGCAGTTGGTCAGACTAGATGATCATGATAGTCCCTTCTGGCCTTAAATTCTGAGTCTATGTATTATGCAAATACACAATCTAAATTAACACTGCCTGCATCCAAGAGAATAATAAAAATGAAAAGTCCATTTCTGAAATATAATTCCTGTTTACTGTAGTAGCAATGAACCATATGACCTTCCATCTAGCACTTAGGATGGCAATGGGAGCTGGCTTGCCTTGAAAAGACAGAAGTGAAGTCTAATAGAACTGAGGCAGATTGGTACAAGGCCAATATAATGCTAATACACTTTCTACAGAAATGGCCTATCAATGTCTTAATAGCAGTAGTGGTGTGCTAGTGGCTTTTTAAATAAGTGATGTAGCAGGGGTTTATCTATATTGCTGATCTGAAAATGGCCTGCCCTCGATGATTATGGCCAAGGCCCCTGGAATTCTGCAGCACTCAAGTGCCCATTTCTGCTGTAAGAACAAGAGGGTTTAACAAAGATTTTTATAGATTCTGTGCCATTTCTGCACAATAATATGCCTGATGAGTCTCTTATTAGCAGCATCATTCCAGAGAACCTGCAGGAGTGGTCTCCCCTAGACAAATACAAACAAGTATAAAAAGCCAGAGTTTTTGAAGATTGCCATGTGAAAATGCCTACCTATATTTACTTATGTTTTTTATATATGCAAATATACCATGTGTTTACCCAATGCCACATCAGGAATTTGTGCATACATATATGGTCAGTTAACCACTTCACTGTGCACATCCACTATTTGTACATAAACTGTCAAATGGAAGTATGTAGCTGGAAATCCTATAGCGAGACTTAGTTATTTTAAAAATAAACCTCAGAAGTACTTGGTTTTTATTTCAAGGGACACTTTTGCTTGTTAAATTCCTTCTTTTCCCCATCTCTCATTGCTTTTCTTTCTTTCTTACCACTTTCTCTCACTCATGTTGCCCCTGCCAATGTCTTCTCTTCACTTTTCTGCTCCCTCTTCTCTCCTTTATATGCCTCTCCCTTTCCATCTTATTTGACCCTTTGTGTTTTTTCAGAAATGCTCTGAGTTAAATGAGTGGAAAAGAGGAGATTGAAAAGGCATGAAGATTCCTGGGCAGCTTAAATTTCTTCAGTGGTTGGTCCTGAGCAATGCGGCATTTGCCACAAGCACAGAATCACAGTAAACCAAAGTGAGCCAGACTAGCAATTTTCACTCCTCCTATATTTTTTTTTTAGGATTAGATTATGGCCATAACTAATTTCATATTCATACTGCAGAATAGACCTGGACTAACCCCCTGGAGAGAAGATAATATTCAGTCATTGATAACGATGGTTTAATTATGCCTGACCGCTGTTAGTGTCTAAAACATAGCGAGTGTAGCTGAGGCATTCTCGGAATAGTACATGCTCTCTCAGGACTTACGGTAAATCTTTGGCAAGAGCTGAACTATACAAGAAATGTGTGCACAATATTGCATCTATTATAAGCAAACAGTGAAGTAGAGTATTTTAATTAACATGAATCCAACCTGTATGTTTGTCATTGAAGTGTGGATTAATAGCTCTGTAACTAGAGACATGTATTTATATTTTTAAGACTTAATTGAAATACTGAGGATTGAAGAAGGAAGAGCAGCTGAGCTTGAAATAGTACCAATTGGAATCCGTTTGTGTTTTCTTGCAACATTACTGCTCGCTTATGGGGTTGGCTTCTGGTGGTCTGTTAACTGATATTCGAAGGCTTTTAGTAAATTTTTATTTATTGATGTAAGGAATTAAAATCTCCCTTCCTTCACCAACCATCCCAGTGTATGTTACTAATGCATTTTTCAATATAGTTATACCCAATGGCTCAAATAATGGCCAGCATATTGGCATCTTTATTTACCTGTTTAGTGCTTTAGATACCTTATAGTGCCTTTCACTGTAGTAAGAGAGAAAAGCAACCTCTTATTGAAGGTTTGTTTATTTTGAGAGAAAAGACAATACTGGAATCACTTACCTGAACCACTCCTGGTTTCAGGTTTGGGTTTATAAACCCAAACCCACTCATGATTTTGCTTAGCTCTGTAGGTGAATTCACCGTACAAATGCAGAGTATCCTATCAAGATGTGTTTTGAGAGAGAATGGTTTATCACCTTAGAGAGCAAATATATGAATTTCTAGATTCATTTTGATTATAAAAAAAAAATTGAGGGCTCAAAGAATGGCAGAACCTCACTTCTTCCATTCCCCTCCTTCCTTCTCCTTGTATGTCTTCTCCTATCTTATTGTTACTCCCCCCCCCCACCTCAAACATGTTACCTTTATGTAGTGTTGTTGGTTTTTGTATGGTTTGATCTTGCAGCTTTGACTAGCTGTAAAATTGCACAATGGGATAATTCTATTTCTGATCCTGTGAGGTATGTGGAATTTGGAAAGAAATACAAGCTGTAAGTAGTTTACGTTTTTGTACTTTTCATTGTCTGTTTCTTTATGAAATCAATAAAAACAAATTAGTCACAAGTGTTCCTGCTGGTTATATATGTTGCTTCATGATGCTATTGTTTTAATCTGGTCCCTGGGGTTTTTACTGAAGATGACAATGCACTTTGAACTTTTTATCCTGTGGAGTAGGATTGATGTCATGTACTGGGCAAAGAGATGTATTAATGTTTTGCAAATAGTGACTGTAGACTGCATTTGGTTCATAGTTAAGTCGTTGTCAAGTTCTCAGTCTTCTTTTAGCTATGGCAAGCATAATTCTTGTAATGAGGTAATCTATATTTGCTTTTTCCACCACCCAATGTGCACAACTTCTAAGCTTATACAATCAATGCATAGAAGTGAGAGACACCAGGTATCTCTACTGTAACCTTAACCATAGTGGAGCTACTCATCGAAAATAAAATGCCTCACTTCAGTTTTTTGGGCCACTATCTCTTGATCTTCCCAGAGGTACTTCAAGAAGATTATACTTGTACAACTGTACAAACACTAGAATATCCAGTCTGGTTTCTGGATATTGTTTGTTTTAAGATATTACTTCTGAGAGATGAACTTCAACGGAGGTTGAGAAATAGCTGTGGGCTTCAGATCCCCAGTCACTCACAATTTTCAGAAGCATTATATAATAGTTATAGTCACTAGTGGCTGTAGGCCTGAACTACCTATGTGCTTAGAGCCTTCTATGCTGTCCCACATTGCATGCACATGATCAACCCACCAAACAGAGCACAAACCTTGCTTCCCTGTCCACAGTCCTGTTTGGCTGGCACCAGTGGAGTGTAGCAGAAATTGAATTCCTTAGCTACCTTGATCTCCTTCTCGCCTAGAAAAGTATCCTTTGGTTCTGACACTTTGCTTCCTAGACTATGCTGACGGGTTGTCAGGCCTCACAAACAAGTGTGCATGTGGAAGGGTAATTCTAATCTCAGAGACTTTGTACGAAGGCATCGGGTATTCAGTGGAGTGTCAAAGCATGGGCATATGGAGCTGGAGTCAGGTGTGAAGGGAGCTACTTACTCTGCATAAGGCCACACAAATCCAAGGGCTGGCTCTGTTCATGCTAAATGAAGGCAATCCTGTCCAGTTCATCTGTAGTTACCGAATCTGCCTGTGGTACAGAATTACTTTGAATGACAGTCCAAAAGATATAACTATAAAATCAAGGAGAGTCCATTGTTCTACGAGTTACTTCTACAAAGTTAATATATCCCTGAACTTTTGACTGCCATCATAATCTCCATTTGTCAGTTGTCATATTTCTTATCCTTCCTTTTTAGCAGCAGAATGAATTTCTGCAGTAGGTTCATTCAGGATCAGTGGATTAATCACTAGCTGGTTCACCATTCACAGCCTCAAACATATAGGAAATCTTCAGACCCATTATTTCACTGGATATATTTTGCTTCTACCTAAGAGCTTAGGTTTAATGTTTTACCAAGGGGAAACGAAAAATACAAAGATGCATCTTGTTTGAACGCTATTTGTGAGGACCAGTTAAGCTAAGGGGGGGGGGGGAGGGTTTGGTACTGCAGTGTTCATGGAAGAGAACAAATGTGACTCAATTGCAGTGGTTATAAATGGGGACAGTTCATTTAAGTTGCTGGACACACATACTGTGTAATTGTTCCGAAACCCCTAGCTTCCAGACTACACAATCTGTGCTGCCTCCTGTCATTACTGGGAGCTCCCTGAGTTCTAGCTTTGAGTAAGCAGGTCACTGAATGTTATGCTGGGCAACTGACTCACTTAGAACTTTAGCTGAGAGAAATTCTACCTATTCTTTTTTTGTACAGAGAAGAATAATTTTAAATGGTCAGAAAGCCGTAATTTGAAAATTATACACAAATGATTTCCAAAGCAATCTATAGGAAGCAAATTGCACACTGTAATGTCTTCAGCAATTTTGCTGTGCAAGATACAGTACATATTGATTTTTCATTTTACAGGTTTGATAAGGCTTGTGAAATGTTTTAGTTCTTAATCCAGAGTATTTATTCAAAAAGGTTGCAAGGTGCCACGTTTGAAGATGAATTGCGGGTTTTTATAGATAAATATCTCAACGTTTTTTTTCCTGAAGGGAGTTTATTTTTCACACACTATACCATGGCCACTCATACTGGGCTACTTAACCCTTATAAAACTGGCAAAGCTTATTTGTTGCTTCAGGGGAAGATTTTTTTTTCTTTTTCCCCCCAAAGTCCAGCACGATAGGTTGGCACCCAACTCACCTCACTGTCAGTGGGAATTGGGCACCTGTTTTTTGTAAACCTCCCCCTTATTCTCACATTTATCTCCGTTTCTCACAAACCTGGTATTATCTAATTTGTAGTATTATAGATTATTGGGAGCTTTAAAATACCGCTGATACATGATGCTGCGAGTAGGGGAAGTATTATTTCTGACATTTTAAATGTGCAAGGAGTGTGTGGACAGTACAGTTTTTTTGGTTTTTGTCATAGTGGCCATAATGAAAGTCTGGATACTTTTTACACAGACTTATTTCAGTCTTTCAGCTGTTGCTAAACTATTGACTTTGCTATTCACTATTCATTATTTTATGGTGTGTGATCATTCACCTGAATCATATGACTCACATTTATGCTCTTAGAATTTGTTACTGTAGCTTTTATAAACTAGGGAAATTAGAGATTTCCAGATGGCATGTGTACAAACAAAATATGAACCGTATTTACCTGAGCATTCATGAGATTATTACTGTCATGAACATCCTCTCAAATAAACAAATCAATCATGCAGATACTCACTGAAATCAAAAAGGGTCACAAATAACACAGCAGTGAATCTGAGGTTTTTATTTGAATGTACACACACATTTTTGGCATATTTACTCAGCACTACATATTCCTCACAAAGCACAGTTACATGTTCATAACTTGTGACAGAATCTAACCTGGGGACCAGATTTACAAAGGTGTTTAGACTCCTAAAGGTGCAGATAGGTGCCAAGAAGGTTTTCAAAAGCACCTAGACTTCAGTGGGAATTAGTGCTATTTTCAAGAGCATCTAGGTGCTCATTTGTATCTTCAGGCACCTAAATAGTTTTGTAAATCTGACCCCAGATTTTTGTTTTTCATGGAAATAAAAATATAAAGAATATGACCAATATACTGTGTTTCAGGTACATTTTAAGTGATCATGCCAGTTTATCTGTATGTCCTGTTCATTATGGAAAAATATAGGCACATAGGATTCTTTGTTTCAACTACCCGTACCTGGACATAGGTTGCTGCAGTGAGGATACAGTAAAGCAGTTCAAAGAGGAAGTTTAAAAAGCAAGGAGTAAAATGTAGATGAATGTATTTGAAACTGGAATCTAACATTTCTAGGGTTGTTAACTGTGTTTTTGGGAGGTGGGAAAGTATAATTAAGAGGACTGCAAATACCACACGAATGATACAGTAAACAGAAAACATGAAATCTGATTGGTATCTTGGCTTGTTTTCAGTACACCAAACTTGGAGAGGTATGTCATGTCATTGCATTGTCAGACCACGGATTGTTCTTACACAAAGTTAGGAAAATGGATAATAAATGGCGGAAGGAAAAAATGCTTGTAAGTTTGGCATTTAATTATAAACACAACCCTATCGCAAGGTTCTTGGTGTCTTACCATGTATCCTTTACAATCTATTTCCCATGAACAATTAAGATTTGGACACAGTAGGAACAGAGTTTGTTGTTGTTAGTGTATTTTGCAGTGTTAATGGGAACATTTTGTAAATCTTCACTTCTCAATAAAAATATTAGTAATATATTCCCATTGTCTGTAGCCTTGAGGGGCTTTATCCCTCCCCTCTCCCCAATATACTATAGTTTTAGCCTTAAATAGATTGGTGCTTTTCCTTTATAATCTTTTTGACCAGCTTTGCTCCTTGACAGCTTTGATGAAGCTACTAATTAGTTTTGTGTTTCATCTGTGTTTAGGAAAGAGATTTATTATGATAGCACCAGCTTGTGCCGCTGCTAATTAGTCGGCCAGCATTTTTCATTAAACCTTTAGTTTTCATGGGAGTAGAGTGCTCTCCACTTGACTCTTGGGAATGTTTGAGAGTGATTAGGGCACTCTGAGGGACTTGCAAGCCACCCACTAAAAATCTAAGGGAAACAGAGTTCCACAAACTACCTCATGAGTCACCCTTACATCTTGGAGGAAAGCATGGTCCATCCTTCCTTTCTGCTAAGAAGGAATGCGGGGGGGGGGAGGGTTAAAACAAAAATGGGAGGTGTGAAAATGGGTTTTGTTAGCAGGCAAGCTACAGTGCAAATAAAACATTCTAACAAACTACAATATAGAGCTGCTATTTTCAGATGTGTGCACAAATATCTACTTAATATCACTGCAATAGCTACATAATCCAATACAGGTGATGCTTTTTCCCAGCTGGAAAACCGTTTTTATTCCTGGACAGTCTGTTTTATGGGTAGGTCTCTACTTTAAAATGCCTAATTTTTGTTACTGTATGTGGCATATTATCTTTTAATGGGTAACAGGTCTGTTTTTTCAAGAACATGAATTCACTAATATGTGCATGCACTTGCACATTCTTAAAAAGCAAGTAAAGTTGTGTGCTCAACTTGGGTATGTGGCTGGCTATTTGCATATGCAAAACACTTGAATCATCACCACTATGGGTAAATTTACACACACATCAGATCCCACATATTTGATATTGCAGACTCAATCAAATAATTTGGAATCTGACCAAAATTGCTTGCTGTTCTGATTTTGGAAGAATACATTGCCGCCTCATATCAACTATGTTTAATGGTTTGTGGTGTACCAGAACTATCCCTGCAACTTGAATTAGGCCTGATAGGATTTTGTAGGTTAGGGTACAAAGAATACTAGGAGTGCTGCTCTGCACTGTTAAAATGCTGCTGTGATCCACCCCAGAGATAGCTGCTTACCATGACAGGTGAGGTGGTTATTCTGTGTATAATTTAACATTTATAAAGTGCTTTGTGAAAGGGAATATAGCTTTATGAATAGAAGGTAGGTTTCGTGATTGTTGCATAGTAATAATTCAGACACTTTGAGAACCTTTCAAGTAAAAGTCTATGTGAATATTTTTTGGTTGTTGGCATCTTTAACATTTTTGTAAAAGAGAGAGGGTGGAGAAAGGTACAATATAGTTCCATTTCTTTCTTTGCATTGTATGTATGGAAAAACCCCATATAGAAGGTGTATTAAAATCTGTTAAATCAAGTTCTTAGCTATTCTCACAACATACATTTAATTATTCCCGTTTCCTATCTAGTCTTTGACTTAGTTCCTCTTCTTAATTTATTTTATCATTCTATGTTGATAAAGCTGCTGTCGGAAATAGTAGCTCCTCAACTCCTTCCAGCCTGTACAGCTTTACACACAGCTTGTAACTGGTGTCTTTAAGGAAAACTAGCTAGAAATGTATAGTAATTGGAGAGGGGAATGAAGCACTTTGTGTTCTGACACATTGCTACCGTTCTGTAACTTTTGTCCTTTGGAGGGCAAAGACAGAGCTAATAGTCTGAGTTGCAGCAAAATCAAGCATAAAACACTTTCACATCAGTGATGATCAAAAGGAGGAGAGGAGAGGTTCTTGTCTTCTGCCAGGTAAACTGAAGTTGTGAATTCAAAAATTCGGTTACAGAATCTTCCACAGCCATCTCTGCCCTGTCAGGAAGCTCAGTTACATTTTTCTGTTTTACCAACAATCTAATTTTGTTAAACTTTGGACTCCTACACAAGACAGAACCCTTCCTTTTAAAAGCCCCCCAGAATGTATGGGGTAATAATGGCACTTTCAAACAAGTCAAAGAATGAAATTATTAGTGTACTGAAAACTAGGAAATGAATCCAGAGGTGTTTTTCCTGGTTTGTAGGATGATGTGCTAACAAAAACCAATTGGTGGTTTCATTAAAAAGATATATGCACATCCGGAGATGAGCAGCACAGCTACAGAAAAGGGAATACATATGTACCATAAACTCCAATCCTGATGATCAATGTATTCCTTACAATGCCACAATTAAATTTAGAAAACAGGGGAGAACACGCATGTACAAATTAGTTGAGATAAGTAATATATTACAGACTCTCTCAAAGTTTAATTATCTTGTCAAAATCCCACATTACCAGTTGGTTTGGGCTTAATGACTGGGTTTGAATTTCACTGAACTTCAAAGACTGGGAGATGTTTTCAAATCTGATGGGTAAAAATGAGAAATGATGTTAGAAGTTATTCTCAGCCAGATAGAACACCGAGTTACTGTTTTATTATTGCAGTGTAATATATCACAGAGAGCAGATAAACAAACCTGCTTCTGATTAGTTTCCACCTCATTTATCTACTTTGCACAAATTAACTATTGTCCTTGACATCTAGAGGTGAAACACTCAAAATTCCCACACTTGCAGACTAGTAATATTTCCATGTATATAGAGCCTTTCAGCATGCTGTACTCTACAAACTGCTGGGGCGAATCTTGGACTGAGTGTGTGCATGTACACACACCACACAGCCTGTTCTCTTCCCCCCACACAAACATTTCAGTTGGGGAGGGGAAATACACGTTTGTGTCTAGGAGATAATCTTTTATACAGCAATCTTTTTTCCAACATCTCTGTCCAGAATAAAGCAATGCTACACATTAGTTTAGGATGGAGGGAAGAGAATATCCTATCCAATTTAAACTGCAGTGGAAATTTTCAGTGGAAAGGAAATAATTACCCAAATTGGTTCTGTATTTTGCGAAATACATGTGGCTGATGACCAGATTTTAATAACATGTACAAAAGAATTGTATACCAGCCATCAGAACCTGACGTTTACATCTCCTCCCCCTGAAAAATCCCACTGGCACCGTGTCAGAATAAATATTAACTCAAAGGATAGACTGCCAACCGCTTAATGCATTATATTGTGTTTTCCTCTCACCCACAACCCCTCCTTTCTTGCTGGCCTTTCATACATGTCCTAATCTACTCCAGTCCTTGGTTGTGATAGCTTAGTGACATGGCATTAGAATAAATTATTTAGAAATCATGAAATAATATGGGCCAGGAATTTTGTCACTGGTATTCAGTATTAGCTTCAAAAGATGGACAGGAAGAAAGAAGCATGTCACTTATAGAGACAAAAGGCACAGAATGTGGCCTACTGTCTCACATGCAGAGGGAAGCACATTGGTATACCAATGTGGGAGAAGCTTGCCCTACAGTTGCTATATTCCCAGGATTTGTACTTACTAAATAGAGGGTAAAGTTCTTTATCTAGGTTTCAGAGTAGCAGCCATGTTAGTCTGTATTTGTAAAAAGAAAAGGAGTACTTGTGGCACCTTAGAGACTAATCAATTTATTTGAGCATAAGCTTTCGTGAGCTATAGCTCCGATGAAGCTCACGAAAGCTTATGCTCAAATAAATTGGTTAGTCTCTAAGGTGCCACAAGTACTCCTTTTCTTTATCTAGCACATTTTTAAGACCACTAAAATTAACTGCAATTTATGGTGACACTTCTTTGATACATATTTTGAGGTCACTGAAAGGTGAATTTTCAGCAGGCCTCTAAAAATGATGTGATTGCATGCATTTGCATGTTTATGTGAAAATTAGGTACTATCATTTGCTCTCTGCCTAAAGAATTTGAATGTACATTTGCCTGTACTCATTTGCATGCTAAAACAGTTTTTCACGCACATAGTTAGTCAAGTTTTGGAGGTACGTTGAGAATTTGGCCCCAGATTTAAACACCAAGAAAAGATTGTAAACAGAACAGTGTGATCACCACAAAGTGTAGATTACTTTGTATTGTACAGCATTTCTAAGCAAAAATGCATGCCTGAGAATGCATCTGAATTCCATGTGAAAACCCAGTACAGAAGAATAGAGCTGTCACTTTTTCCCTAGAGGGTAAATGGCAAGTATGGTTTTCAATTAAATATTGCCAGCACTGATCCAAACAGTCAAAACTGATCCTTACAATGAGGTGGCCTGTAGTGTTTGTGCTATGTTTGGGAGAGTGGATTTCAGTGTGATCAGATACCATGCCTAGTGCATGTCTAACAAAAACAGTCACTTTAACCAGTATGTGAATCAGCAGACTTGGAAAACTTCTATTATCTGTCCCTTCTGTTAAAACGTCAAGGCTATTCATTAAGTTATATTACCTACATAATTATTTGAACAGCTTAATATAAAATGCATATTTTGCATCTCCTGTGACACTTTAGAAAGACTGGTTAAAGATTGTTTCATTTTAAACATAGGTGTCTACATGTTAGCATGTCTATGAATAGAAGTAATCGTACTAAAATTGTTTTAGCAGTATAGAATGAAAGGATATTTTAGAGATCTATTCTCCATACTGTTTTAGCCTCATTGAAACAAATACATGCAGATGGAAGAGATTATTTTATCATAACTGCATTGGCTGCACTTTCTAAAATAACATAAGGACGTGGGCAAGTGATGATTCATATCCCAGATATGGGGAGAGACTTGGGGGAATGCAAATTGAAACAGTGTTCTTTCAGGGGATAGAGCCATCTGTCCCCCACTTGAGGGAAGGCAGGTGCTGCTATATGTTGGCTCTGGCTGCATTAAATTTCTTAGAAAATCTGATTAAACCTTATTCTTTTGGATACCCTTTTTGCCACAACACTGTAGCAGAACAAAGGATCCATCCATAGAACTATCTGAGAAGTGTATAGCTACTGTGCATTTATTTTAAAAGGTGCTGTAGTTGGAGGATTTCTAACTTTTCTCAGTTTAAAAATCTCTTCCTCCTTTTGCTCTTGTTCTGCTAAAAGGTTCTCTTTATCCTCTTATCTTTTCAAAGTGTACAATGTTGCTAGGCCAACACTTAGAAACTAAATGCATCTACATAAGCAGCCTGATTTTTTTGAGAGCTAGTGAGCACCTGTACCCCCCTGCCAAAAAGTCTCATTTGCATTTAGAGATGGGATTTTGCAGGTGAAGAGTAGGTAACGTAGTTAGCTTTGAGTAAAAAAATTATTTTATGAGCAGTTTGTGGAAGGCACATCACTGATACTGTTAACTGGTTTATTTTGTACTTAATTGTCAGACACCAAGTGTTTCTACAACTGCCAACCTCCCCTTCTGCTGTCCCATTTCCTCAACAATATGTTAAACCCTCTTGTTATGCATGGTCTTGTGAGCTCTCAGTGGTAGGAACTCTCTTCTAATGCAGTGGGATCTTTGCTGGGATTTAAATGACTGTTAGGCGTGCAACATTGAAAACTTGGGCCAGAGTGGATTTTTTTATTTAATTAAACTGTGCTGTGAAAGACCTTAAAATAAAAAACGGGGGGGAGGGGGGTTGTGCGTGTGCGTGAGAGAGAGAAGTAAGACTAAAGTCAGACCCTGACATGTTTTTTACCTGGCTTAAGTTTTATCTGAACCCCAAAGCTCCAGAGATTTGAATAAATGGCTCTCATTTGGGTCTGTATTTAATTTCTGGTACCACAGCCAGATTACGATTTTTTCTCTAATAAATCCATTAATGTAAATTGTTTGTGAAATTTGTAATGCTGTGGATTGATCATAAACTGCTCTCTGTAAATGTTCAATATTTGATATTGAATCTACATTATGCTGTGTGCTTTTTTGTCCAATGACAACTAGTTTCTGTTACAGTAGATACACTAAAACTTTGTACAGCTTCATTTCACTGTTCAGGTATGTGTGTGAAAACTGATAATTCTGCACATGCACACTAACTTAATCTCTGGCCCAACTTTGCTATAACTTCCAGAAACAGAATTATTTTAGTAGTGAATATTTCTAATTTTCTCCTCTGAATAAAATCATGAATTTCTCTCCCAGATAGAAATTTACTATTTCTACAGAGAAAACGAATGTCTGTAATGAGAATTGCCACAAAATGATTTTATTTTCTGTAAACCCAATCTGGTATTGGAAAATGATCAGAATTGTTCATACTGCTCTGGCATGATTAGAGAACCTAGGATCACACTTACTACATCTCGGCTTAAGTGGCTTAAGTCTTGATCTAGCAATGAGCTGTACGTTGGCAGAGACCCAATAACTGCAGTCAGGCCCTGCATGGGTCTGCCTACTCATTGTTCGTTGTGGGATCAGTACTACAGTGTGTAAGAAGTCAATTCAATGAGAGGTTTATATGAGCGATAAAAATGCTTTTGTTCCTATTCAAAGATAAAATTAATATTCTATAGCTGAAGTTGAGGATATACAGTACATAATAAAATTCAAGAGGCTTTTGGTAATGATAAATTACTGAAAACACATTCAAATATACTTACTGAACTATTAAAATAGAAATAAATTGGATATCCAGTTAGGAAAATCTTATAATCTGTTTCTTGGCTGTACCAGGTTCCATGCCCTGACCTATACAATTGCTCTGTCTTTTTTTCTTGGCAATGAGATTAATCATAAATGCAGGCATGAATTTTTTGTACACTCATCTTCTCATTTCAGCTGTATAAGTGGCAGAGGAAAACAATGAGGCAGAATTTAAACCAGAGATTAACTCTTATCCAGACTAAATCTGCATTTTGGTTGTAATTCAAGAGGTGCATGGAAAAACTAATGGTCGCTATAATGGAAGCCGAGCACAATTTCTGGGTGCTTTTTTTCTGATTTATTGCTACATGTGAAGTGAGTGGTAATTTTGCCATTACTTCAACAGAAGGATTGTGCCTTTGATGCAGAGAGGGGGTGTGTGTGTGTGTGTGTATTGCATGTCATGCACCTGGATTTCCTTAAATTCCTAAAAAGTGGCAGTTAGCTAGTCAGAAATTTTCTGATGAAAGAGTTTCCAATGGAACCTTGCCTGGCAAGCTGCTGTGGAAATTTCAAAGAAAGCCTGAGTTCTGGGCAGGTCTTCCTGAGCCCCCTTCAACTACATGCTACAAAATCTCCATGGCCCACCTACCTGTCCTGCCACAACTTGTTCTGCATATCCAGTAGATTAAAAGCCAGGGTCCGCATTCCACGCCACAGGGGGCCCTATGAAGCTAAATTGCTCAGGTTTTGGCTTCAGCCCAGGGCCCCAGTGAGTCTAATGCTGGCTCTGCTTTCTGGTTTATTTTGGCGGACCCCGTGAAACCACTTGTTTAGTACATTTAGTGGGATGTCTATGTGGAAGCCAAATCAGCTTTTAAAGCCAGGCTCTTTTCCAGGCTTTCAGACAGCAGACCTTGTTCTAGTACTTGTGGATCCAAAATGAAGAAGAGCCATTGCTTTCTTTAAAGATCCTGCACTTCTGCACTGCAGTTTCCCCCAACCCCTGGGAACACAAATATTCCTCAGTGAATTCTCAAACAAAAATGAAATGTCTGCGGATGTTGTTCTTCATATCCAAGTTTACGGGGCACCATGCTTGCCATAGTCAACGCTGCAGTATTTAAAAGGAGGCTCAAAATGCTGATAGGTTTTTATCTTAAATAGATTAAGAAAGCTGAGTGACCTCTCAAAGGCTAAGTCTTGCTTTCAGGATAAAAAAGACAACCTTCGGGGCTCTGTTTCTGAAGACTTAAAAGACTTCTCTGGATAAATAAGATAACTTTGTCCTAAATTGATTTGTCTACTAGGAAAATTGCAGGTCTCAAAAATTGATGAAGGCACCAGAAACAACTGCAAGTGACCTGTTAATCTTTTCATATTGTACAGTGATTGAAAGCATGTAACCATTCATACTCTAATTAAGAGAAGAACCAAAAGGCTCTCGAACTGAAGATAGACCTGATTTCCCTCTGCATATAGACATTTCTGACAAACCCATACTCTCTCTTGCAATAGTCATAAAAAAAAATCAATAACTTAATCAGATTTTCAGAAAAGCAGCACGTGCAAGGAAAACCATCATGGTGGTGGGTTTGTTTGGTTTTTTTCCCCCAGATCAAGGTAATTCATGCTCTGTTTTGCAAAAAGAAATCAACCTGTCCATTTGAGAGAGGATTTCTTTCTTTCCTTGAATCCTTGAAAGTCATGATCTCTGAAAGGAATTCTTAAAGTTCATGTGGGTGATGTGTATTAGAACTGAGTTTAAAAAAAAAAAGAATCCTAAACATTTTTCTAGGTAGCAGGGATTTTATTGCATTTTAGCTACTACGCTTTGTGTAAATCGATACAAGATTCAAAACAATACAGGAGTGAGACGAGTCAGGTCTTTTAAGTACTTCAGTATGCTCACTTCTGTCATTTTTTCCCTATAACACACCAGCTCTTTTTCCAGAATAACTTTCTCAGAGAACACTGACTTACACTGTTAATGTTGGCCTTCTAGTTAGGACTAGCATTTTCATAGGAACTGTTCTCCTTAGTAGCTTCAAACAGTGACTAAAGAGTGACTCCTCTCAGTGCACAGGCCAAAGACA
This sequence comes from Chelonia mydas, assembly GCF_015237465.2. Taxonomy (NCBI): domain Eukaryota; kingdom Metazoa; phylum Chordata; order Testudines; family Cheloniidae; genus Chelonia; species Chelonia mydas. Next base: position 19,340,464 of record NC_051252.2, read on the forward strand.
AAGGGGAATTGTAGATAAGTACTATCCCCAAGCTAAGAGAGGAAGGGGAGCTCCCCTTCTGCTTTAAACAGAGGAGGGAGAGTTATGATACCTCCCAGGATCCACTTTATTTGAACCCGTGGATCCAAGAAGTGTCTTGAGAGGTGATGTATTCAAGTCTCTGCTCCACCATAGACTTGCTGTATGTCTTTTGCCAAGTCACTTAGTTTCTCTGTACAGATAGGGAACTGAGGCATCTCTCTACCGTGTAAGGGTGTTGAGGATAAATACATTAAAGATGGCACTCAGTAGTTGGGGGACCATATAAATACCTGAGAGAGAGCGTTTTGTCTTCTCCATCTTATCATTGTCATGGCTGTACCCTGTGTATGAAGGATGTCATATAAACTTACTTTGGCCCTCAAAGCTGTCCCTCATAGTTAGTGTATATAGCATAAGCTGATAGCATGGTAGATGATGGAACACATAAGAATGGCCATACTGGGTCAGACCAAAGGACCATCTAGCCCAGTATCCTGTCTTCTGACAGTGGCCAATGCCAGGTTCCCCAGAGGGAATTTACAAAACAGGTAATCAAGGGATCCATCCCCTGTCGCCCATTCACAGCTTCTAGCACACTGAGGCTAGAGACACCACCCCTGCCCATCCTGGCTAATAGCCATTGATGGACCTGTCCTTCATGAATTTATCTAGTGTTTTTTTGAATCCTGTTAGCCTTGGCCTTCACAACATCCTTTGGCAAAGAGTTCCACAAGTTGACTGTGCATTGTGTGAAGAAATACTTTTTTGTTTTGTTTTTAAACCTGCTGCCTAGCCATTTAATTTGGTGACCTCTAGTTCTTGTGTTTATGAGAAGGAGTAAATAACACTTCCTTATTTACTTCCTCCGCACCAGGCGTGATTTTATAGATCTTTCATATCTCCCCTTAGTCATCTCCTTTCCAACCTGAAAAGTCCCGGTCTTTTTAATCTCTCTTCGTATGGAAGGCGTTCCATACCCCTATATTTGTGTTGCCCTTTTCTGAACCTTTTCCAATGCCAATATATCTTTTTTGAGATGTGGTGACCACATCTGCATGCAGTATTCAAGATGTGGGCGTATCATGGATTTATATATAGGAAATATATATTCTGTCTTCTTATCTACCCCTTTCTTAATGAGTCTCAACATTCTGTTCCCTTTTTTTGACTGCGGCTGCACACCGAGTGGAAGTTTTCAGAGAACTAGCCACAATGAATCCAAGATCTCTCTCTTGAGTGGTAATAGCTAATTTAGACCCCATCATTTTATTTTTGACCTGTAAACAAGTAATTGATATTAAGTATAAATTGCTTTGGCTTGTTTACCCTTGCAGATTTCCTTCAGTAACTGAGGGCCCAGTTTTGCCTCACTCTTGTGTGAGGAGAATTACTTGCATGAGTAGTCCCACTGCAGTCAGACTATTCATGTACATACACACTATTTATGTGACTGAGGCTTCCAGGAGTGGTCTTTGGTGGCCAATGGCTGTGTTTGGAGATGTTCAGCTGGGATGGAAAAGTGAGTCTTACAGTAAGCTCTTCCAATGTCATGAGTGCCATTTTCTCAGTCTCAGAATTCTCTTCTTTGCTGTCACATGGAAACCTTCCTCACTTGAGGAAGACTTTAGTGCTGACACACTAGCAGAACTCCAGTACACTGCAAGACTGAAAAATCCTTTCTCACAGTTCACCATACTTGGTGAGGTGTTTCTTTTCAAAGCACCAGGGCCACACAAGAAGGAAGTGCTAATGACCTTTCTCCTGACCATTCTCCTGTACCTGAAATTAGGCTTCATTTTTCTTGATGTGAGGGAAAGTAACAATGTCCCTTCAGCTGTCAGCTTGCTCTCAGACACAAAGAAAGGAACAGGGAAAGACTAGGTATTAGTTATTGTTAGAGAGCATCAGAAAGAACAGTAAATAAACGCAGAGCTGAAGATTTCAGCAAGTTCTCTCTCAGCATCTCTTCCTAGGGGTCCATTTGAGTTTGATCAATAGGAGATTCCTCAGAAATAACAGCAATTGGTATGTTAATAAACGTGTTTTGTTATAAGAGTCTGTTCTCAGGAAACTGTTAATTTCTACAGGAGCTGAAGGCACCCAGGAAAACTTCTAGAATTATGGGAATCACAGGAGAGACTTTCCATGAAGGAATTCCGGTGAGTAAAGTAAAACGGGTGCTGAGCTACCTGAGGCCACAGGCTGGCAAGTATCCCCTATGTATTCATTGCTATGTAACTGAATGAGATTATTTGAATCCAGAACGTTTACTACCTATGTATAGGGCAAACAAAAACCTGTTGGGTAGTCTCCTTTTACATCCAAACACTAAACATGACCTGTGGGACATTTCTACCTTACTGGTATCCCTATGAATGGCCAATATGATTTCTAAGATCAGTGTCTGACTCCCAGTTGTGGTGACAAATTTCCCTTAAGAGTTCCCTTCCCCAGCCCATCATGGAGTCCTAGAAGATAACATGACATTCATTATCAACAATTCCATGATGGCAGGGGCATATGCAGATATGTGGTGAATGCAGTTCTAATTCTGCACTTACCGTGTACCTAGAGTGGAGAGAGACAATGAGGGAAGGAAACTGAGAGGATTTAACTCTATCTGGAATCTGGTGCAGACAGCAGTGTGCCACTTACTAGGTGTTTCTGAGAACTTGTCATACATGCCTAGGGCCTGCTGCTTTCTGGTTGAATTTAAAGTCTTGGTTGTGGTTTAAAGTCAAGGTCTTGGGCCCTATCTGAAAGACCACCTCCTCTCTCCCTGTTCCCTACTGCTGCAGCTGTGTTATGTAAAGGGGCTTGAATTGGAGCCTTCTCCTTAAGGAAGTGGCAGTTGCCATTGGAGTGTTCCTCCATGATAGACCTTTAGTCTGGAACTTGCTCCTGGATCTGTTGACATTTAGAGCTAGGCCTTGGGAGAGGGCTGAGGATATGGTATTGTGGGTGGGATGAGGGAGGTATTTTGCTGCATTACACTATCGGCTGGCTACATTAATTTGAAGGTCTGCATGCTATATGTGTTGATACTAATTTATAAGGGCATGCGGAGTAGAATGGGCTGGCATCTAAACAGACTATATAGTAAAATAATACACACACGGCGGTGATTAAAACACAACCACTCTCTTCTCTGTTGGGAGGTGGATGTGTACTGGCATAATTGGGAACAGAATGGCACCACCTGCTGTATATGTATTAGTTCTTGTTAGCATGAAACAGCTCTTGCATTCTTCTCTTATCCCTTTGGAAGAAATGGAGAAGTGCACAGATGAGCAAGTAGAGGATGGGGGAAAAAAAAAAGAGGTCTTTGATGCTCACTGCGACGGTTTCCCCTCAGAACACCAGTAAAATAAATTGAGTGGCTTGGCTTGTTGATGGCACTTGAGCAATAGGTGTAGCATCTGAAAACTGAACCAAATGTTCTCATTATAAGCCAATATACCTGAGCTGAAGTTGGAGTTCTCGCGCGCGCGCTCTCTCTTTCTCTCTCTTTCTCTCTCTTTCTCTCTCTTTCTCTCTCTTTCTCTCTCTTTCTCTCTCTTTCTCTCTCTTTCTCTCTCTTTCTCTCTCTTTCTCTCTCTTTCTGAATCTCCTTCCTTCCATTTGCTTGTATCCCAACTTCAGCTGTCTGAATGTAAACAGAAAAGGAGGACTTGTGGCACCTTGGAGACTAACCAATTTATTTGAGCATAAGCTTTCGTGAGCTGCAGCTCACTTCATCGGATCCAATGAAGTGAGCTGCAGCTCACGAAAGCTTATGCTCAAATAAATTGGTTAGTCTCCAAGGTGCCACAAGTCCTCCTTTTCTTTTTACATTCAGATAGTTGAAGTTGGGATACAAGCAAATGGAAGGAAGGAGATTCAGAGAGAGCAAGAGCGAGCGCTTGAGAACACCAAGGTGCCACAAGTACTCCTTTTCTGAGCTGCAGCTGACGAAAGCTTATGCTCAAATAAATTGGTTAGTCTCCAAGGTGCCACAAGTACTCCTTTTCTTTTTGCGAATACAGACTAACATGGCTGGTTTTGAATGTAGTTTGTGTTTAATACTGGGCAATGTTTGTAGCCTGACAAGTGCCTGAGTGTTGCATGTATTTATAGATAGTGAGCTGGGTCCCGTGGTGCAGTTGAACTCCACTCTGTACAGCATCAGAAGATGTTGTGCTCATTTGACTCGTTTCCACCAATGTAGCTCTTTGAATCTGAGGCTGAATGGAGGGCATTTGGGAGATTTGGGGCACTGGGACTTACATCCTCCTTCCCCAGCAGCAACCAATGTCTGCCCTGTGACACCCTGGGATATATAAAGTGTCAGCCCTAGGACACATAGGGCTATGTCTACATTGCACACTAAGCCCAGGCTCTGACTCAGGTTTGAGCCCAAGGCCCCTTTCCATCCACACATACATCAGCCTGACTTAGGTCAGCAAGCACACAGGACCTAGGACCCTGCTGGAGGAGTGCATCAGAATCCAAATCCTTCTGTGACTCAGGTCCAAGTCTTGTCATGTTGCAGTGTGGATGCAGGTCAAACAGCAGGCCTGAGTCAAAAGGTCTCTGTAGTGCAGTATGGACACTTTAGCATGGCTGTGAAACCAGGGTCTAGTAATTGTTATAATGCAGTGTGGATGCTCAAGCATGGACTTGGAAACTAAGCCCACAAGCATGGGACCCAGCTTTATAATGCAGTGTAGACATACCCCATGAGATTTCCTCTAAACTGACTAAATCCTCAGGAAGCTGGTTAAGTTACCCTTTGCTCTGGTATTCTGGCTCAAGTGGGCTATGTAAGAGTGAAGGATCTGGCCCAAAAAACTGTTTTATCTCTGTCTAGTCTATCTCCATTTAGTCTATTGCTATACATACTAATGCTGTATTGCTTGGTGCCTCGTGAAGAAGAGCTTTTGATGCTTATTATGCACACACATTTGAAATTGTGGAGGTAAATAATGTACAGCTTCCACATACAAAGTACAAAATGTTGGTTTGGATAAGCATCCAGAAGTTCAGAGGCATATTTGAATTTCTCTGATCATCTTTGGTCTGGAAGTTTAGCAAAACATTGTGTAAGAATAAACACTATATTGCGATTTCTGGTACTTCAGGGTTCTACCCAGTTGAGAACTTGCACAAGAACAGTTGAGTTCATGTTCTATCAGTACAGTTGTTCCACTTTCCAAAACCAGGAAATGTCTAGATACCTGAATATGGAAAATTAGCGAAGTGCACATTTTCCACCCTCACAAAAAGATTGATTTAGGAGCAGTCATATCTTTTTAGGGGGAGATTTTTTTAAATTCAAATTGATGGTTTGTTCTACTTTGTTCCCCCCCATACCCACTCCCAAAAATTGGATGGGAGTTGTGGGAAAGGAGGCCGGGGGGAGAGGGAAAATCACTTAAAGAATGTTACCTGTAGACCTACTATTTTCTCTTGTTCTCTTTGGGGTAAAAAAAAAATGCAATCCCCTTTTTAGAGTAATTTTGTATAATGCTGTTAAAGGCTTTTGTCCAGCAAAACTCTTACGCATGTGCATAACTTTAAGCTTCCAAGTAGTCCCATTGACTTCAATGTAACTGGTCACATAAAGTGACACATTCACTTAAGTGCTTTGCTGGTTTGGGGCCAAAGTGGGAAACTTTCTTTCCCTGACTTCACTAGCAGAAGTAGTGAACCCTGTGGAAAGATTTGAAACTCTCTTTGGAAATTATCACAAATCTACTTAAGTAAACCTCTTCATATCTCTGATATAAAGATCCCTTTTGTAGTTCAGGCGAATTGAGCAAACTTTGAATTCAGTTAATGGGAGTGCTTGTGGCCAGAGTTATAAACTGCCTCAGTAATCCAAAGTGAAGAGCCAGTAATATGGCATTAGACCAGTTACTCATGACTGCAAAATAAAACCGACATGAACCGCCTGATGTGAAAGATATGGAGGAAGAGGGGGAACTCTGCTTCCCAGGAGCAATAGCCAGGGGATAAACAGCCTCTTCTCCTACACTAAACTTCTGGTATTCCTTCCATGGTGCACGCGTGCGTGCTCTCTCTTCCCCCACTGCCCCCCACCCCATTCAGGTGTCAATCTTTTCTCAATCTCCAGTTAATAGGTGTCTGATAAATTTGAAGCCACTCCAGAAAATCCGCTTTGGCTGCTAGGATGGCTATGTATGTGTAGGGTCTCTGCTACTCTACCTTCTTGTCCCCTTTTAGGGGAAGGGGTGTCCTTCCCAGTAAATAGGTCCAGTCCTTTGCTTTGGTGTATTAAAGAACTTTCCCAAACAACAGTGGAGTAAAATTGACCCGCAAAAACTTGTCAGCTTCACAATTCCTTGTCTGGGTTCTCAACAGCAGCATTAAAACCATCAGGACTTGAAAGAGTTTTCAACTTGGCAAAACTATGAGCAGCAGCAGAGGCACTGGCTTTGTCTAGCAGACTTAGTAATTAAGCACAGTATTGATTTGGACTTGGTTCACACTTAGGCTGTCTTCATAACCAAAAGGGCTAGAAACCTGGTTAAATTTGAGATTCTGCAGAGATTGCCTCTCACTTGGGAAAGCTTCTAATTAGCCGTGGGAAAGTGGATTATCAAGCCTTCTTGTACAGTTTTAGCTGCCATAAAAAATTAAATGGAAGCAATTAAATTTTGTATTTTCCCCCACTGTTGTAATTTGCAGGTGATCCCTGCTGATTTCTCTCTATGTATTTGTATGGATGTGTTCTTACACACCCTGTAATGCTGGCAGGCTAGGTGCCAGTTCCTGCCAAGGTCCCTATGTGTTAACTGGACACTGACAGTTACATAGCTGGCATCTGTCTGGCTTACTTGTGGGTTAATATTGATGAAATAGGTATTAGAATTATAAGCAAGTGTTTAGACTCTATGGAATGCTTGACAGTTGCTACATGCATTAATCTTACTTGTAATCTCTATTTTCCATATTGTAACGTTATATTTGAAAGGTTGTGTTGTTAGCCTCTGTGACTATAGGAATCGCCATACAGTAGAGGGACATTAATTAGTGTGAAGAACTGCTTTTCCACAGAAATTGTTACACCCCCTCCCAAAAGAGGAGACCCATTTATACCTGGTGGATTATGGTTGGATTTTACAACTGGAAACTCCCTACATCTGGATTGAGAAGCCATCAATTGAAGGACTAAAGACTCATTATTAAGGCTGTGAATCATTCACGGAGGTCACGGCAGTCATGGCTTCCGTGACTTTCCGTGACCTCCGTGAATTGTGCAGCACTGGTGCAGCTGACCCCCGGACCACCCCAGCAGCTGGGGAAGCCCTGGGACGAGCTGCACTAGTCACTGCTCTGGCAGGCCCAGGCAGCTGATCCCCAGCACTGCCCTGGAGCAGCAGTCTGGAACCAGTGGCAGGATGGTCCCAGGCTGCCTCTTCCCCCGCAGCAGTCTTCATGAGCACCCCCTCTCCCAGCAGGTGAGCTTTAGTCACTGGTATTTTTAGTAAAAGTCATGGGGAGGTCACAGGGCCATGACTTTTTGTTTATTGCCCATGACCTGTCCATGACTTTTACTAAAAATACCAGTGATTAAAATTGTCACTCATTTATTGTTTCACTTTCCTCCCTGTGAAGATGGGAGGAGTCCACTTGCATGACTATCAGCTGAGTTTGCAGCTCAGAGCATATGGTAAGACTGAAGAGGGAGTGGGGGAACCAAAAGAACTGAGGATCTCTATGCTGCTTGGACTCTGGGTGGGTCAAGGTGTTTCTAAGCCTAAGCCACACATCTCCAGGTGCTTGCTCAGCCTAGGTTAGGCCTAAAGGACAAAGAGAGTTTGCAGATTATAGTTTGAAACTGAAGACTTGAACTCATTTGTGTCTCTACTTGGTTTAACTTTGTAAATTATCTCTAATTTCCTTTTCCTATGTATTAAATCTTCATATCATTTATTATAGAATTGGCTACAAGCATTGTCTTTGGTGTGAGACCTAAAGCACAATTGACTTGGAGTGTAAGTGATTTGTCCTTTGGGATCAGGAGTAATTTGACTATTGCTGTGATCCGTGATCTAAGGGGCCATCTATCACAGAAATATGCTCATCTGTGTGGCAAGAACTCACAACCCATGTCAGGTTTGTGCCCTGGTTTTTAACCATCTGTCCTGAGGTTGATATTCATGCTATTGCATCACTGTTGGGAACTTCACAACCCCATCCTAGAAATCTCTGCATTTCTAACAGAAACAGAATATCAATGCAGCATAAATTATAGCAAATAGACAGTTTTAACAACATAATTGCTGATTTATCTATTTTCAGACATTTCTGGCTTAGTACTTTATGAACACAAAGTGGCTTTTGTGTTCAAATATTATTTTTCTCTTTCTGAAAACCGGTTCTTAATTCCATCAACAGAATTCTTTTGTTGTAGCCCTTTTTATTAGGGTGCATTATGTGGAGGAGAGTCAAAATACATGCCTTTGATTTTTGTGGTAATGTTAGAAGCAGCTACAAATGCCGTGAGGCAGACAGTTTTGAGTCTGTCCAATTGTTAAGTGTTTCTCTCTGAAAAATTACTACTTGTTCTTTGGATCACAGAGATTGTATAATTACAATTTTAATCAATCCAACACAAAATTCATTGGGTCTTGCTGAGCAGAGCACATAGTCACAGTCCAATAATTCTGTTTCTCATGTGCAGATCAAGACTATGGGAGCCTCTACAGTCTAGAGATTATAGACAAATGATAGCCATATCTGCATTGTCTGTATATTTGCATGGAATCAGACATACAGTAGAGGGTGTTGATATTGTTCAGACTTCTAATGCAGCATTTTATAGCTTGCGCTTGAACTAAAAGGAATAATGTACAGCTTAATATGATAGATGATTCCTAATCTTTTTTTCCCCTCAAACTAAACAAAGAAAAACTAAGCCTTATTTCTTTTATTGAAAAGTGTTAACAAGTCACTTGATAACATGTGCCCTAATCATTGATGGTAGAGAGAGCTCAGTATAAGCTTGAAAGCTTCTCTCACCAATATAAGTTGGCCCAATGCAAGGTGGGTGAGGCCATATCTTTTATCTCTAATATCCTGGGACCGACATGCCTACATCACTGCATTCAGCAATGGAAGATATTGAATTTCATAGATAACTTGACAGTTGGGGCTGGCTGTAAACCAACAATTCCAGTTATGCATAACACTGAGGTTTCAGTTTGTTTTCATTCCAATACGGGAAGAAAACAAGACTATACAGAAGTTTGTGTGAAATGGGGGGAGAAGGAAGGGGGAATCAGGGAAGGGCGGGGCAGAGAGAGAGACTGGGACTATATAGTCTAACAGTTAAGGCACTGCTCTGACCTAGGTCCAAGTCCCTGTTCTAAATCCCCATGTCTTTCATTACAATACACTATGTAGCTGCTATGATTTTCATTTTATTTTTTCCCATTAGCACTTCACAACTGATTAAATGTAGCTTCTAATCTTTTTTTAAACAAAACCTCACCCCTGTCTGGCTATTAGTGCTCCATGGACTTGGCCTGTTTAAATTAAACAACCGTTACAGGAGAGAGAAGGGGATGAAAGTTTCTTCTATCAGTGTTTTTAATAGAGTGCCCATCACCATGGTATCCAGACTTCTAAAAGGAAGGGAAGCTCTGCAGGATACAGCACCTAGCAGAGGATAACTTTTGAGCAACTGACCCCTGTTTAGAGGCCTGACATGCTTTCACTCTGCAACTTCCCTGCCAGCAGCCCCTTGAGTGATGGTGTCCCTTTTCCTTCTGTTCAGTTACCCTGATGATCACTGCTGTGCTGGTGGTTTTCACAATGAAGTCCAAGACTAGAATCTCCCAGTTTTTCTGGGTGTGTGTACATCAATTTAAGCTTTTTTTTATATGTTTAGCTTGTTATGATATTAAAATTTTCTTAATTTTGGACTGTTTTATTGATGTCTGTCCTGATTTCAATGGGTTTATTAATGTTTTTGCAAAGCCTTGTATGCCCATGGCATTCACAATATAAATAGATTTCCCTGCTTTCAAGAGTTTAGTTTAAGGACTGATGATGCAATTGAATCCAGGTGGGTTAGATCCCTATGGCCGTATGGAGTCCCAAGTCAATAGGACACTATCTAGGTTTAAGATTGTCTGATCAGATCCTATTGCAGGATCAGAGAATTAAGACAACAAGAAAACAAGTCCAGCTTCCTCTACTAAGGCAGGATCAAGTAAACCTAGACTATCCCTGACAGGTGTTTGTCCAACCTGTTCTTAAACTTCCAATAATGGGAATCCCACAACCTCTCTTGGAAGCCTATTCCAGAGCTTAACTTCCCTTACAGTTAGAAGGTCTTTCCTAATAGCTAACCTAAATCTCCCTGGCTGCAGATTAAGCCCATTGCTACTTGTGCTACTTTCAGTGGATCTGGAGAACAATAGATCAAAGTCCTCAATATAACAGCCTTGCCATATTTAAAGGCTGTTATCGGCCCTCTCCCCCCCCCCCCCCCCGGTCGTCTTTTTTCAACACTAACCAATGACCAATTTTTTAACCTTTCCTCAGGCAGATTTTCCAAACTTTTTATCGTTTTTGTTCTTCTGTGAATGCTTTTCAGTTTGTTCACATCTTTCTTAAAGCGTGGTGCCCAACATTGGACACAATACTCCAGCTTCAACTGAGGCCTCACCAGTGTCAAGGAGAGTGGGACAACTACCTTTCATGTCTTAATACAATACTCCTGTTAATGTACCTAGGAATGTTAGTCTTTTTTTTTTTTTTTTTTGCAATTGCATCACATTTTTGACACACATTCCGTTTGTGACCCACATCCAGTTATTACCCATATTGTAGTTGTTTGATTTTTCCTTCCTAACTGAAGTACTTTGCACTTGTCTTCATGAATTTCATCTTGTTGATTTCAGACCAATTCATCAAGGTTGTTTTGACTTCCAATCCTGTCCTCCAAAGTGCTGGCAACTCCTCCCAGCTTGGTGTCATCTGCACATTTTATAAGCATACGCTCTACTCTATTATCCAAGTCATTAATGAAAATATTAACTAATATTGAACCCAGGACGGATCCTTCCTGGACCCCATTAGATACGCCCTCCCAGTTTGACAGAGAACCATTGTTAACTACTGTTTGCGTATGAGCTTTCAGCCAGTTTTGAAGCCACCTTATAGTAATTACATTTAGGTCACAATTCCCTAGTTTTCTTATGAGAATGTAATGTGGGACTGTGTCAAAAGGTTAACAAAATCAAGATATATCACATCTGCTGCTTACCCCTCCCTGCTAGGCCAGTAGCCCCGTCAAAGAAGGAAATTAGGTTGGTTTGGCATGATATTTTTGTTGACAAATCCATGCTGGCTATTTCTTATTACCCTATAATCCTGTAGGTGCTTATAATTCCCCACTTTTTCACACCACTAACCTGTGGAACTCATTGCCATGGGATGTTGTGATGATCAAAAGTCTAAGTGGGTTTACAATAAACTAGATAAGTTCATGGAGGATAGGTCCATCAATGGCTATTAGCCCATGTAGTCCAGGATGTAATCCCATGCTCAGAATGACCCTGTATCTCTGACTGCCAGGAACTGGAAGGGGAAGATGGAGAGCCACCCCAAATTGCCCTGTTTTTGTTCAGTTGCTCTAAATCTCTGGTAATGACCACTATTGGAAGCAGGATACTAAGTAGATGAACCATTGGTCTGCCCCGGTATGGCAGTTTGTGTTCTTATAAGATGTGAAATTTTCTTTAGGTGGACATGTTGGCCCCTTCTGACTTAAATAAGTTGAGTTCCATGACAGACTCTGGCTGTGGTGTTTCAAAGGAGGTCTCAAAACCAGAGACATTTTAAAGATCATACAGATATTTCTGTAAGAAAGGGGTGCTATTCTGATGTCTTGTCTTCAGCTCCTACCACTGTTTGTTTTTGTACACAAACAGGCTGCTGTCCTCCATTTTAGGAGTGACTGCATTTTGCTGGTGCTGCACTGTAAGTATAGAGTTTATGGAAGCATTTGGATCCTTCAGGATCTTAGGTGCTACGAATGTAACATTATTTTTACAACCCTGCAATGTCTTATTAGCAATGTCATGCTCAAAATGCAGCGATGCTACTGTGAATGCGTTTTCTTGGCACATGGAGGTAACGATAGATAATGCGTGCTTAAAACAATTATGTTGGCATTACCATTAGACTGTAAAGGAATAGACCAGTGTTCATATCCAATAACATTCCTCATTGCAATTTGCAATTCCCTGTTCACTAATATTGCTATACTCTACTCATATTCAACCTGCTGACTCATCTCTCTAGAAATGGCCTAAGGAAACAAGGCTTTCAATGGAGAAAGCAAAATCAAAACATGAATGGTGTTATTTGGGGGGGAATTTCAGCCACTCAAAAGGATTTTTTAAGGTATTTTTAGACACTTGGATTAGATGTTAAAGATCTGCAGACATAACTAATATTCTGCTCCATACACAATTCTGTCTCCCTTTTTTCTAATTTATTTTTTCCCCCTTAAAGATAGGATAACTCATCTATTCACAGTGGCACAGGGTAAAATATTCAGAAATGTTTAAGTCCCCTAAAACAGTCGAAAACAGACATGAGAGAATCATGGTCTAGAAGTGTGAACAAAGTACTGATAACCAGTGATTTCACAGTTCTAATTGACTGACACCGACCTCCGTTGTGGCTAGGCAAGTCACTTAACTTCTGATTCTTTGAAAAATGGAAATACCATGTACTTTCCTCACTGCGCTGCTGTGAGGATTAGTTACTGTTCATAAACTGTATTGAAGACTAAAAGTACGGTAGAAGTATTAGTGTCTGAAGTCAAACTGTAGGTTTGACAATAAGTACAGAGGCCCCAGTTCAGGCAAGCACAGGCTAAGTCCATCCCTGTTCAGGAGGGTCTCCAATGAGACTTAAATATACACTTGAGTGCTATCCAAATTGTAGCCCAATAAATATTGATTTGCTTCTTCCCAGGCAAATGTTGTAATTAATGGACTCTGTTTTCCTCTTAGACTCTTTTAAGCATGAATAGCTTTTCCAAGCCTGTCACATAATTTATTTTATATAAGAATGCAAAATGGTATGGGAGACTTCCATTGTTTAACAAATTATTAAACCTGGGGTTAATATATATGCCTGGGCTCACCGAATTCAAGGTTTGGTGAATTTTAGTGGAAGGGATGGCTAACTGAACACCTATTAAGGTGGTGTCTTTTTGGTATTTTCCTGTTTTCACATGTTGTATCATAGAATCATCAAATCATAGAATATCAGGGTTGGAAAAGACCTCAGGGGGTCATCTAGTCGAACACCCTGCTCAAAGCAGGACCAATCCCCAACTAAATCATCCCAGCCATGGCTTTGTCAAGCCTGACCTTAAAAACTTCAAAGGAAGGAGATTCCACCACCTCCCTAAGTAATGCATTCTAGTGCTTCACTACCCTCCTAGTGAAAAAGTTTTTCCTAATATCCAACCTAAACCGACCTCACTGCACCTTGAGACCATTACTCCTCGTTCTGTCATCTGCTACCACTGAGAACAGACTAGATCCATCCTCTTTGGAACCCCCTTTCAGGTAGTTGAAAGCTGCTATTAAATCCCCCCTCATTCTTCTCTTCCGCAGACTAAACAATCCCAGTTCCCTCAGCCTCTCCTCATAAGTCATGTGTTCTAGTCCCCTAATCATTTTTGTTGCCCTCTGCTGTATGTTTTCCAATTTTTTTTCACATCCTTCTTGTAGTGTGGGGCCCAAAACTGGACACAGTACTCCAAATGAGGCCTCACCAATGTTGAACAGAGGGGAACGATCACGTCCCTCGATCTGCTGGCAATGCCCCTACTTATACATCCCAAAATGCCATTGTCCTTCTTGGCAACATGCTGACTGTTTCTGATCACTTTCCTCTTTTCTAAGTGCTTCAGAATTGATTCCTTGAGGACCTGCTCCATGATTTTTCCAGGGACTGAGGTGAGGCTGACTGGCCTGTAGTTCCCCGGATCCTCCTCCTTCCCTTTTTTAAAGATGGGCGCTACATTAGCCTTTTTCCAGTCATCTGGGACCTCCCCCGATCGCCATGAATTTTCAAAGATAATGGCCAATGGCTCTGCAACCACATCCGCCAACTCCTTTAGCACCCTCGGATGCAGTGCAGCCGGTCTAATGGACTTGTGCTCGTCCAGCTTTTCTGAATAGTCCCGAACCACTTCTTTCTCCACAGAGGGCTGGTCACCTCATCCCCATGCTGTGCTGCTCAGTGCAGTACTCTGGGAGCTGACCTTGTTCGTGAAGACAGAGGCAAAAAAAGCATTGAGTACATTAGCTTTTTCCACATCCTCTGTCACTAGGTTGCCTCCCTCATTCAGTAAAGGGCCCACGCTTTACTTGACTTTCATTGTGATTCAGTCCGTGTTTTGCTTCATAACAGACAGTTGCAATTCCTTGGGGGTATGTTAGTTTAGAATTTCAGGACATTCATGTAGGTTATGAAGCCACATGTAAATATGTTCAAGTATATTTAGCCTTATTCTACTGTTCATGGTATCGCAAGTATAGCCCCTCAAATTCAGGATACCAATTTCCCTTTGTAAACCTCTCAGCATTACAAAGTAAGGTAGGCTAACCTGCTCTGATAGAGTTGAATGCACAGTCTTCATTCAAGGGAATTCTTGGGAAGGGAGATTATTTTTTGCACTCTTTTGGGAATACCTGTCCCAAGGGCAGAAAGACCCTTGTGAATGTGGGATGGAAAAGGGGTCTGCCTTGTTCCAGCTGTGTCTTAGCTAGCATTAAAAAGCCACACTTTGTCAGTTGACACTCCTTTAATTTGATTGCTTATTAGTGCTGTCAGCAGCTCTTGCTACTTCTTTGTCTCCTCACTCTAAGATGCCACTAATCTCCTGAATAAGGGGAAATCCTAGAGGGAGAGCATGAGTGCTATGATCCAGACATCAGAATGAGACCAAGGCCCTGGGGCTTCTTGCTTCCTTGTAAGAATGCAAGAGCATAACTTTAGCAGATGTTCTATGTTGGAGCATAATGAATAAAATACTACCTCATTACTTAGTTGAAATTCAATGTTAACAGCAAAGTGATTCTTCAATATCTTGATGACCGCTTTACAGTTGGAGGAGAGGAAATTACCTAAGACCCTCAAATGTTACTCTTCCTCTTGTATCACATAAAATATACAGTTAGTGGTGTTTTAGTTTGTGAATTATATTTAATGAAGAAAAGGTATGGAAAGTGTGGCTACGTCAGCTCCTGTATTCTTTGTGTTTTTCATTTTGTGGGCTTCCTTACTAACTCACCAGTTTTTCCTCTCTGCTTAGCTTGCCAAGGCCCTGATTCAAAACCCATTGAAATCAACATGAGAATGGCCATATTGGGTCAGACCAAGTATCCTGTCTTCTGACAGTGGCCATGTCTAGTGCCCAGAGGGAATGAACAGAACAGGTAGTCATCAAGTGATCCATTCCCTGTTGCCCATTCATCGCTTCTGGCAAACGGAAGCTAGAAACACCGTCCCTGCCCATGGTGGCTAATAGTCATTGATGGACCTGTCCTCCATGAATTTATCTAGTTCTTTTTTGAACCCTGTTATAGTCTTAGCCTTCATGACATCCTCTGGCAAAGAGTTCCACAGGTTGACTGTGCATTGTGTGACAAAATACTTCCTTTTGTTTGTTTTTAAACCTGCTGCCTATTAATTTCATTTGGTGACCCCTAGTTCTTGTGTTTATGAGAAGGAGTAAATAACACTTCCTTATTTATTTTCTCCACATCCATCATGATTTTATAGATCGCTTTCATATACCCTATTGGTTGTCTCTTTTCCAAGCTGAAAAGTCCCAGTCTTTTTAATCGCTCCTCATACGGAAGCTGTTCCATATCCCTAATCATTTTTGTTGCCCCTTTCTGAACCTTTTCCAATTCCAGTACATCTTTTTTTGAGGGGTGGTGACCACATGTGCACACAATATTCAAGATGTGGGTGTACCGTGGATTTATATAGAGGCAATATGATATTTTCAGTCTTAGTGTCTATCCCTTTCTTAATAATTCCCAACATTGTTTGCTTTTTTGACTGCTGCTGCACATTGAGTGGATGTTCTCAGAGAACTGTCCACAAAGACTCCAAGATCTTTTTCGTGAGTGGTAACAGCTAATTTAGACCCCATCATTGTATGTGTCTAGTTGGGATTATGTTTTTCCAATGTGCATTACTTTGCATTTATCAACATAAACAGAAGTCTTTGGCAGGTTTTTACTACTGTGTATATTATGGCCGCAACATAATATACACAGTAGTAAATACCTGCCAAAGACTTCTGTTTATATTGAAGTAGTGGCAGATTTCTGTCAAAAAGAATATAGCAAAGATATTTTGAAAGTAGAATATATATTTTGAGATGGTCACATGATATGGTGGTCTGTCCTCTTTATTAAACCTTTGTAATTCTTAGGCCTTCTGGAAACTGTCATGGAACTTCTGTGGCAAAGAACAGTCCATTTTCCCTATTCCTTTCTTGCTATGTTTTAGAGAGAGCTTCAAGAAGGGATCTACATTCTTTCTCTGACCAGATCCCTGACCCCCAAAACCCTGCACTGAAGTTTCCATTTAGTTGTATAATCTCTGCCCTGAATGTGTGATGTGAACGGAATGACTGTTACATAACTACTTATTTCATTTCTCCCCCTCTTTTCTTCTAAATTTTGGTAGGTCTGTTTTTCTAGCTCTTTCCTGGAGCAGTGAGGATACCATGCTTTCTTTTCTGCCCTTATTTTTGTAGTTCAAACACTTGGTAATAATCTGAATGGTGCTGTGCGCCTAGGTGAAGGGAGCCTAGAAACTCGTAGTGAAAGGAAACCGCCTTCATTTAAATTGGTTTTCACACTATTTTCAGCTAGATGCTACCTGAGAAAATAAGGGGCTCCCTCTTCCAACCTTCATCCTACAACAATCAGCCATTCCTCAGTAACTGGTCCATTGGTCACCAGCTAATCCAGCAGTCTCTGGTTTACAGATGTACAATCCAGTAGAGTGTGCAGCTGAAACTGAAGCAGTGTGGGTGAGTCTACTATATGAAACACCTAAAGCAGTCGCCTGATATTGGTTCAGCTATCTACAAGACCTCTAGAAAGGCAGGCTAGGTTGAAACATCGTTTTTGGGGCTGGAGTCATCGGTTTTCTGGTCATGCCAATATTTTTGGGCAAGATGTAGTCATGTTCATTTTTATTTTCAATTACTTAAAGCTTGCTTTTTTTTTAATTTACCTACCCATCAGCTTGTTCTGAGCCATCTCTTAAGTGTTCCCCAGCTGTTCAGCTGGTGAATGCTACCTTATTTGCTTCTATTTATTGAATTTGAAAATACTGCATATGAAACATGACAGTACATGTTTTTGACCTTGCAATGCTGACTTTATAACTAATATATTTCATAATATCTTCTGCTGAAGAAGATAAGGTTGACTGAACTAGATCTGTTTCGAGCCATTGGGCATTCATCCACAATGCTAAAACCAATTTCAATGAGGTCACTTTTCACACAGTGAATCTATAATAGCTTTTGTCTCCTGCTGTCTGATTTATAATGCTGGCTTCCCTGAAACTGAAAAGAGAATTTTTTTTTTTACAGGAAATGGTTATTTTTTACTTTTAAGAACATAATATTTTATAACTAGCACTACCATGCAATAATCATATTATTTAGCAATTTTCTTTTAATCTTCCGATTATTGTAGTCTACTGCATTTATGTTGTGAACCGCAATTGTTACTACACATAGTAGGCAAAATATTTAAATGCTTCCCTGTTTTATGGAGATAATTATAAGCTCTATTTCCTGAACAATGAAGGCAAGACCAGTGCTCAAATCGTCAGATATCACTCATCTAATGAAGCAGATGTAAAATGAGGTCCAAGGGATTAAACACCTTGAATGCACTTTGGATTGTCTCATTAAATATGTCCCTGAGAGTACTGTAATTACCCCATCTTTTTGGTAGTTCCTCATTAATTACAGTGCTACTAATGCTGAGCATTTTTTCATTTTTCCTTAGTGCTTTAAACAAACTAGAAAGTGGAGAATATATGTCCTAGTGAGATCAATATGGATGCGTAGTGAATATAACCGATCCAGTCCTTGGGCCTGAATGGGCTGAACTGCAGACTATGCCAGTGGCATTACTGGATTCCATTCCAGTTCTGCATAGAATAGCTGGGGTGAGTGTGGGGAAGGGATGGACTGGAGAAGGATCAGAAGTGATCAGTGGATTTGCAATTTAGTCAGTTTTTGGGTGTGTAGAGGCTCTGGTTTGTGTGGATGCTATTTTGTTCCCACATTTTGCAGTTCTAGTAATTGTGTGCACCCTGATTGAGATTTAGACAGCTACACAATAAATTATGGTAACTAATGGCACAAATGCAGATGCATGTGTAAGCAGTTATGCACCCATTTTTTGCTTGTAGACAAGGGTTTCTACCTACTGAAAATCTGACCCTTAAAAGGAGTATTCTTGTTTTTGTGAGCTCCTGGTCAGAAATAATTAAGTTTGCTAACACCATTTCTTCATCAAACCATGTTAAAACTCACTCACTCTGCTGAGTTATTAGCATCTACTTTACAGAAGTCTAAAATGTTAAAATATACAACAAAAAAATTAGTAAAATACATGAGGTTAAACAATCCTATTTGCAGATCTGGATCTATCTTAGGTTTACAATCTAAAACAAAACTGAAGTTTCAGAAAAGGAAGATTAAGGAAGTCTTGCCAAATCAGAGATCAGTTAGCTCATTTATTCTGACATCTTTTTTTGATGCTGATCACTTGTTAGTCCAGTGAACTTAACCTTTTCTGCAGTCAGACTCCTGACTTTCTGAATGCAGCATAGAGATGGTTATGTATAGTAGTTGATCAAACCTTTTTTTCACTGAAACAGCACACTTCTCCAGTTTCCTTTTCCAGTAAGAAAATAGACCTTGTATTTTTGGTTGTTGCCAGTAATGTTCCTTTGGAGAAATTAGTAATACAAATTCAAGAGTGGTTCTAAACTATTTATTAATTTAATGGAACAACTTTTGGGGTTGACAAATCCTTAAATGGAATACCATATAAGTTAGTGAATTGTTTGATGATAGCACTGGGTCTTGAAAAACACTATTTGTACAATTGATACATATGTTAGGGTGATATTAGTAGATCTGGATATATTTAAAGAGGTGAGCCTGTAGGGTACCCTGAAAACGCCAGTAGGAACAAAAACAAAAAAAGGAGTGAGAATAGTGTCAGGGTAAGCAATTTGAACTGTACTCCTCCACACGAGATAAAGCTGTGAGAACTGTAAACACCTATAAATGGATGGAGACAGTTTTTAAAATCTCTTCCGTTCAGATCTCCATGTAAAGGAACTACTCGATTATTCTAAACAGTAGTTCTGGGATTCTTACGTTTGGGAATTAGCTGGAGCAAGCCAATAGCGATACATATATGGAGGCCTCCAAGTAATATCCAGGTCCAGCTAGAGTTTGCCAGCCTGACTCATTTTTGATCATATGCTTATTCTTGCCATGCAATTTGTACTGAAGAATCTGAGAATAATTATCTCTTCAGGGCTATGTTGAATAATCAGCATATACATGAGATTTTCATAAATTTCATCCCTGAGATATTTTATATCCCACATGCAACATGGATTCACTTTATTTTATATTTTGACTCTGTCTACTCCAAAACACCTATTGTAATCTCTTGAATTCTGTAAAACCAGTGATGGTAGATAAAGGAAAGCAGCACGATGTGATGAAGTAAAATGAAGTTCTAGCTCAGTCAAACCTTCCGGCAGATAGTATCTCAATTTTGGAAAGGAATGATGCCATTAATTCTGATATAAGGTAGCTTCCTCTGCTGATTTACAGTGTAAATCATCATGACCTGACAGTTTATCGCTGCTGGATGCCGGCTTCCTACTTCTCATAGACTAGCTTCAAATGTAAGGAGTAGGAGGCTAGCTTTTCGTACTCTCCCTCAATATGAATACTTAAAGTTGCTCCAAATAAGCAATGGCACGTTTTATTAAACTGCCTTAGTCATCATGGCAGAATAAAGTGTTACCTGTGGTGAGCTGAAAATGCTTCTGTTTAGGCAGAGAGTGAAACGGTCGTCTTAGCGTTAATATTGATAGTTATAATGGTTATGGCTAAATTACACAGATCTGGATTCACTTTAATAGCTTTAGATACAAGGTTTTTCCAAGGGAGGAAATCCCAATAATCAAAATATTGTATTTTTGCTGTCAAAACCAGATTTCTACCATTACAATGTTAATATATGGTGCCATAATAGACTCTGCCATTAGGATGTAAAGGTAGAATAATAGTGCCACAGGTCTATGGTAGAAATTTTCTTGTGCTACAAAAGTGAATTTCAGCCTTTCACCACTGTGTTGTAATGCTAGAAACACTACCCTAGAGAAAGTTACCAGTTTAGACTATAGTTCTTTCTTAAAAAATGAGAATCCCCCTCCAGAGGTATATCTTACCAAGAACAATGCTATGCCTCTAGGGGGAGAATTCCTACATTTAAATCATAAATTACTCCCCCACCCCCCCAAAATACAATCTACTTTCTGGACCAATATGTCTGACAGCACACTTTTTTTATAGCAAAGCTTCCCCCAAAAAATCCTCAGCACTATCTTTAGAGGCATAACTATATCAAAACACCTGCACAGCCATAATGACCAGCAGTATACAACCAATGTGTATAAATATAATTATCTGTCTGTTTCCCCCTCTCAGTTTCTCCCTCTTCTCCTTCCTTCATGGAAGGCACATTGCTATATATCCTAATTTCTTTAATTACTTTGACACACGTGGTGTTTCCTTGCTCGAAAAGAGTGCAGATAAATAGGCAGAAGGTCAATATATTAAATAAACCAAACAAATAGCAAACATCTGTGCAGTCACAGCTGGTAGACTTATTTAATGCTTGGGGCTCTCACTTCCTGTCCATTTTTTTCATGTAGTGCTGGTATTTCAGTACTTTGATAGGCCTGAATTATGTGACGATGAGGCAGGATTCATGAAAGAGATACGAAGTTACAGTACATCCTTACAATGATGAAAACACATTGATACCTGTAATGCATGAAATTCTGCCTTGGATCGTGACCTGTCTCATTATGATTCTAGGAACGCTTACCCTAAAGGCAGATGCTAGTATGGGACAAGCACTAATGTTTAATGGTGGAAATCTGGCCTTGGCAGTGAGGGCAAATTGGATTTCTTGTTTTGTTTATTGGATTTGGGATTTTTATTGTAATGAACAAATATAATTTCTGTTCAATATGAATCTACTTCTGAATTTTAGCAAAGTAGTTCAGGGTCTGGATTGCAGCACTGCACCAGAGGGTGAGCAGGGAGTGTATTTCTCGGGCTACTGGCACTTCAGCCATGTAGAGCCAGAATAGTTGAGTTTTATCTGGATGAAGTGAATTCTACCCTATCCTTTATTTCTTTGGACAGTATTGTCAATCTCAAGCATAAAAAAATAAGGAGTCAGGTCTCCAAAATCATGAGACTGACTTACAAATTTTGAGGTTTGTTTTAAAAAAACTAAATCTGAATTCTATTTCTGGGGCCTTTAGGGTGCACCCAGGTTGCGTTTTCAAGTTTTTCATTGCAACCATGAATGCGTTTTTTCAACGTAATTTAAAAAATAAAAAACTTGAAAGCTGAGATTCCCATCTAATTGCAGGACTCCAGAAACTGGGGCTTTAAGGAAACACAGTATGACTCGCAGGGGCAGGGAGAAATGTGTGCTTTGCAATACTGAGCAAACACTTTCCTCTGAGTTGATAAGGGGAACCAGGGATTCTACAAACTAGCATAGACACCACACTGCTTTAATTTTAAATTGGGTGGCCACTTTTCTCAAATTCCATCAAAGATATGACTTCTGTCACTCTCTAATGGACAAAGCTACTTTTTCATTCACTGGCAGTAATTGTCTCTGATCACTAAAGAAAATAAATTAACTGAAGAGAGCAAGTTGCTAAAACAACTTAAAAAAAAAAAAATCTAACTGCATAACCCCAACCCAACAAACCAAATTGGGAGTCTGTCAAATACTCTGTGACGAGTGTGAGAGAGGGAGGGCCAGCCTACTTAAACTGGTATTTAAGGCTCTTTTCACTGCATTAGTACATGAGGGGGGGAAAGAGCCATTCCAAGACACAACCTCCAGCAGGTTTTAAGACACAATGACGAACACTGAAAAAGTTTGTGTACCTCTGGGGGCCACTAAATGCTGTTGCTTACTTACCACTGTAGCATGATGATGCAATATCTGCACTCGATGAGATTATGCATGTATTTAAGATTCCAGGTTTCTGGCTCTTAGTTAGGCTCAAATACCTTCACTGGGGATAAACAGGATTATATTTTCTTCTTTATGATCCTCTTCAGAAGACTTGTACAAAACTTTTAGCTTTATTCCCTTCCCTAACCCCCTTTGCACTCAGTCTGAGATTCATAACTTCTCAAATTAAGACGACTTTTAAAATACCTAAAATTTTGTTAGACAATGAGGAAAATTACTTAACTGCAGTATTCTCCTGGTGACTTCTTTGGAGCATTTCCAATTACTGTACCACACAGAAATCTTTAGCCTATGTATTGGGAGTTACCGGTTTGCTCTGTACGGGGTGGGGAGAAGCATGCAGAAATGCATTGCACCTTCCTCTACTGGTCCCACCTTCCTCTGTCATGCTCCCATGCAGGGGATATATGCAGTCTGCAGGTGTTGTATTGGTCTTAAGAATGGGCATGGGTTAGGCCAGAGAAAGGGAGACAGGTCCCAGCCATTTAAAAAAGAAAGAAAGAGAAAGAAAAAGTAACCAAAAATCCTTTCTTGCAGCTCTTCCATGCCACTGCTTATCATTGGTGAGGGGGCAGTGTGTAGTATTTGGGAGAAGCTGTGTCCCAGTTACAGAGCCAGCTGCACTTTAGACCCCTTTCACTCCCTCAAGTGCACCCGTCAGGTGCCAGGTCTGGCTGCCTTCACCTCTATCAAAGGTGGAACCAATAGTCCTATCACTCTAAACTGGATCTTTTAAACTGCAGCCCCCTGTTTTACCTGACAGGCCCAACTGTGTTTGGCACCCATAAGACCTTTACCTCTGGGAGCCTATGACCAAGGAGCTGAATAGTGACTCAGACACAGTTTCTTCAAGACAAAGCATTATTATTATTTCACCAAAGGGCACAGAGCTAAGGTATAAGGCAAGAAAAGGCCTATACACTATCTCCCTTTATTTACAAAAGTTGCCATGAAAAGATTAAAGTGTAAGTTCTCCTCAGTCCAGTTACCGCCATCTCTGGCAGGAAGAGACACTGCCTTCTGCAGCATGCTCTCTGACTATGTCCCAGTGTGAGTGTCTGTCAGAGTGCTAACAACCCACTCACCCTTGTCCTCCTTCCTGCCTAGGCTAGCATTGTGAAGATTTTAATATACCCTTTGACCCTACGTTCCGCTGGGGAAGAGTAAATTTTGACAAACTAATGCCAGTCCAGGGGTATTTCCTGCTTAGTAACTTCCCCATTGTTTCCCCAAAGATCCTAGGTATTCCTTATGATAGCACCTTATCATTGCCATTCTTTCACTTCCTCTTGGTTTTCCACTTCCCTGACTTCTTTGCTCTAACTTTATGCAGTCAGGCAGGATAATATCACACAGGTGAAGTATTATTTTTAAAAAAGTACACAAATCCCTTATCCTCCACACCTTGCCTGTGTCACCAAAGATTCTGTGGTTACGTGTAGGTATGGGAAAAGAAGCATGCCGTGGCCATCTCCCTGGAATGGTTGGCAACTCTGCCTTCTCCTTTCCATGAAAATGAGGCCCATTCCAAGCCAACCGAGACTCTGTTTGAAATATGAATTTTCATGCTATTGATTGCAAAATTGGTGGGGGGGAGAGTAAAATTTGCAGGGTGTAGAATAGCTTGAAATGAAATTTCCACCATCTTGTGGAAAAAACTGTCCCCAGTCTCATACTGCTGTAATAAGAATCAAGATGGGGTGGTATAATGTCTCTGGGCATTCCGAGCCACATTTACATTAATAATTTAAGTAATTTAATTGAAGAAACTGGTGACAAATCTAATAGTCTGGCATTGAGGTATTTGGAATATGCTACAATGTAGACAATACATTCTGAGCAGTCATTAAAGCCGTAAGCCCAAAATGCTACGGAACAGATAATTGTAATTATAAACAGCCATATAGAAATGAAGCCAGAATAAAATATTGCGTCTTTTAAATTTGGCAATGTAATGTAAAAAGCACCCTTTTCAGAATCTCCCATGCTCCTGTCTCTTCATCCCAGTCCCATTAGGGTTATCAGATGTCCTGGTTTTATAAAGACTGAGCTGAATTGAAAGATGTCTTTTAGTTGCCACGCTACTCCTTTCTTTGTTTGACTGACTGACAGCTGATGGACTCCGCTGTGTCCGCTGTGGCGAAAGAAGGAAGGTTTTCAGCTTCAGTAGATGTCATTCATGCAGGCCAGGAGAACAGCCTGACACACCAGTGTGTTCTTCATGGGGAATTTCCAATCTAGTTAACAAACCCTTCCCTGAGTTCTCCTTATTTTCTAGCCTTTTGAGGATGAAACTGTTACCACCACAAGTTCATTAACCCCGCATCTTCCCTTGTTGTGTGTGATATGGGGGCAATGGGGAAGCAGGCTTTGCCACTGGAAAAGAGAAGAATATATTTAATTTTATCAGAATAATGCTGCCAGTAGTGTCAGTGATTGAAAAGACTGGAACTGGTTATCTTAGAAAGGAGAGTGATTGGAGTGGATATGATAAAAGTATGTAAAATAACTAGGCTTTGTAAAATCTGATTTTCGGTTTGATAATTTTGATGGATAATCAGTGTTTGTTTGAAATTCTTTTTACTTGATTTAAATTTTTCAGGTGAGCAAAATTATGGGCTTTAAGCATTTTTTCCAATTTAAATTTTCATAATTGCAAGAAATTATTGGCGGGGGAGGGTAAAAGTAAACATTCAGATTCAAACAATTAATGTTTTAATAACAATTAACACAAATTGTCAACATCTCATGTCAAAATAAATATCCTTATATTGAACTCTTAAGTTTTCAATCAGCATTTTTTCTTTCTTTGCTTATCTGTAAATTTCAATTAATATCGATGGAAATATTTTTAGTCCATTTTTGTGTGTGTATGGTGACATTTAAGTTTACTGACACTTAATGATTAAAAAAATCTAATCCTTTCAAGCTTAAAAATAACAGATGGTGTAAAGAAGGTTGACGGGGAGAACAGATGATCCTGATCTCATAACTCATGAAGAAGGGGACATTCAATGAAATTAAAAGGTGAGAAATTCAACACCAATCAATGGAAATACTTTCTCACACTGTGTGATTATACTGTAGAACTGACAGCAAGAATTTAAGATACATTTATGACAACTATAGATGCTCTTTATATCCATATCAATGGATAACCTCTTTGTAACAAATTTTGAAAGGGATGTTAAACCTTGTATTTCAGGACTCAATATCTGATTATTAAAGACCAGGATGAAACCTATTGTGGGGGGCAGATAACCCTATATCATCTTACTGCCAGGTTCTCACATCTTTCTGTGAAGCATCTGGTTCTAACCACTGTCCGAGAGACAGGATGCTGGACTAAATGGACTTCAAGTCTGATCCCATAGGGCAATTCTTATGCTCCTGTGTCAAGAGCTACAGAATGAGTATCCCTTCCTCCTTCATATGAGGATGCAAACTGGAAAGGAAATTAGTGGAGAAGAATACAGTGAGTTTTTAAGGTGAGTTAGATTGGAGAGTTAAAGAATATAGTCTAGTGATATATTGGCACAATGGAAAAGTGCCATGTAGATCCTAAAGCTGATACCACTGTTAGTTTAGTAGCTTCTGTTAGACATAGGTGTCTAATGTTCTGTTTGAATGAGTACCAGAGATAAGGGCCATTTGCAGTGATGACAAAAATATAAGCAGACTTTTCATTAACAGCAAAACAGACTTTGTCTTGGTGGTGGAAAGAGACCAATAGTGCCAGAACAATCAAAAGTGGTCCTTAGAGAAAGACGTATTACTGAGAGATTCGGTTTTTCTATTGCATAATCAACAAACTGACAAAATCGAAACCCGTTTCAAACAAAAAATAAGTTCTTAAGGAAACAATTATGATATATGGTCAATAGTGGTCATTGGAATAAGCACTCTGCTGCTGTCACTGCCTGCACAACTTTTATTGCCTTATCCACCGCACTACAAAGGGCAATTTGCAAATAAAGAAATGATACTAAAAGCTTGTTTCAGATTAAAAATGAGGGACAGAAATCCATTTGAAGTAGGTGCTTCAGGAGAAATGTACCTCAAAGGAAGAGGAAGGGAGATCCAGACAAAAGCATTTCAAAGCCACAAATATCAATGTAGCAAAGAAGAGTGTATAAATGGAAACCTGATAAGAAAAGAAGTCACAAAACACAAATAGACTGGTTAGCGGAAGAGTTAAAACC
Source organism: Chelonia mydas (assembly GCF_015237465.2). Classification (NCBI taxonomy): domain Eukaryota; kingdom Metazoa; phylum Chordata; order Testudines; family Cheloniidae; genus Chelonia; species Chelonia mydas. The sequence goes on from NC_051252.2 coordinate 19,367,099, forward strand.
ATCATTAGCTGATGTGCAGGCTGACGGCTGAAGAAGGAAAACCTACATCTCAACTACAGGTTATATCATATCTCTGTGCTCAGGGCTTGTTTTATTTCCAAAAACAAAAACTCGATGCCAGAATAAATCAATTCAAACTACTTTCCAGCTCCAGCCATCTGGGAGGGGAGAGGACACACTCTTCCCTTATGGTAACCTCCTTAGTACCAGCTTGCTCTAACAAACCAGATCACCCATGTCATAGACTAGAACCCAATAATGCCTTATATGCCGTATTTACATCTTGTCATAAGACTACATAAAAGTAAGAAGTTATGAGTGAACTGAACGATGCAGCAAAACAGGCTGAGAGGGTAGCTAAAAGAAGAGGGGATGAATGCAGAAGGAAGCTTTTTAAGTAGTGAGGAATTCTAAATCAAATTCTGTCCCTAGTCCATTGGTGTAATAACTTTAGTCAGGTGAAATCTGTATCGCTCTCAGTGGCAGCTCAGGATACATAACACATATCATGGTCCAGGATTATCAGGTAGAATCAGCAACATGGGGAGACTATTTCTTTATTACAAAATGAAGAATCCCTTACAAAATCCCTCTACAAGGGAAATGGAAACAGGATAATTCCCATTATTTGGCCATCACTGAACCTTTCAAATCTTTGAACAAGATTGAGACACCATAGAAGATTATAAAAGGAGGATAGCTTTATATCACCAATCATTTTAAAATAAATTGCAAGAAAGCTAAACTTTGTCACCCACTCTCATTGGGTTATAAAATACTTACTGTTGTCAAATCCTTTTAGATGTAAACTATAACCAGGACTACATGCTATTTCTAAATCATTTTTCCATATCCCTTCTTTTCACTTTGTGTAATCTTTGCTCATTGTTTCATCAATAAAAAAATCCATTTTTTATTTTAAGTTGTATCTATACTAAAATTGTGGTGTTCCTACATATTGCTTTATTGAAGGTGGGATTTTCCTCTACAATACTGTTCATGTAATACCTGGATTTTCTCTAATAGAGCAAATACAGCCTGTGTGTGCACAAATTGAAATGGCAAAGGACTATTAGCTAAATTGTTAATGTTTTTGATTTGATCCAAGCTAAGGATTGTATTTATAAGTAGCTGATGTACGTAATTACTTGAAAACATTTAGTTGAGTCATGGGACTTGAGCCCATGAGACACCATGAAAACTGATGAACTGTAAATCCCAATAAAATCAAAAGTCTTGATGCTGAGCTAAGAACACTCAAACTCGGAAGAGACACAGAATCCAGCCCACTAGGAGTCAAGGGTGCTCTGCTCAGAAGAAACCTGGTACCTCACTATGACAATATTAGAGAAATTAATAAGGAACTTTTCCTTAGGTTTCAATGAGATGAAAAGTGAAAAGCAAACTCATAGCCTGATCCTTTGACTTTGAATGTGAGGCTTACAGCCTGAAAGGAAGGAGATGCATGGGAAAATTTGAAAAACCTCCAGAAACACAGAATTTTACTTGTAAACCTTTGAAGTAAAAATCCAAAGGATTGGCCAGCATATTACTCTTTCTTTGTTATGCAATGTTTCCTAGCTTATCTGCTTTTACAGCTTTTATCTAAGCCTGTAGTTACTAGCTGTTCACAAAATATTCTTTTCCTCAACAATTCTCAGCTTAGACTAGTTGGGTTAAATTATCAGCCTTGTTTACAGAAAATGTTTAAACTTCAGTTTAAAAATGTGAACAACATGCTTAACTTGCAATAAACATTTACAGCAGCTATCTGTGGTGAAGGAATTCAGTGATTAAAACTGAGTATCTAAAATTGTAGGTCCTAGCAGCTGTAACATAGAGGAAGTGAGAATCAGATTTTTCTTGAAGATTCTGATGTTTGTATTTATACCATACATTTCACAGAATTCACACCATGGGTGAGAGAACTTTCACATAGTATCTTCAGTGTTTTTGCTCCAGCTTTATACCAGTGAACTAGGGGTGCTGGGGGTGTTGTCATACCCCTTGGCTTGAACTGTAAACAGGGTTTAGTTTGGTTCAATGGCTCTCAGCACCCTCTATAAAAATTGTTCCAGGCAGCACCCCTGCAGTGTACAACTGGTCAGAAAAGTCACATTTTTCCTTCAGAACTTTTTGAGAGTGGAAAAATCCCCTTTTGAAATTTCTTCACTAGAAAATGTAGAAACTAAAGCTTTTCTGTTTAGTTTTTACTTTAAATTGTTTAATTTGGTCTCCTTCAAAATTTAAATTTTGAATAGCATTTTCCAGCCAGAAAATAGTAGAGTTTAATTGACATTAACATCATCCTGTGGTAAAACCTCCCCCCCTTTTTTGGGGAGGGGGGCACAAACCCATATTTTTCTGATGGGGAAATTTTTCACTGCACACCAGTGTAATAGAGAACAGAATTTTTCCCATGCTCTCTTCTGGATTAGTAGCTACAGATCATTACCGAGAAGATGCCTTCATAGTTGAAGGTGTATTTTATTTCATTTACCTTTACTAAATGATTTCCTGAGAAACCATCTGTACTATAGGAACACTTGTCGATTAGGAGGAAGGGAGGGTTGTATGTGTTTTTTGTAACCAGTTATTGGCACTGTAATAGAGTCCTTGGAAGGCTCGTTGGCTTAGTGCATAGCACACCTAGTGCTGCCTCCCAGCTGGATGGTCTTCTCAGAAGAGGAGAAGGGAAGTGGAAATGAGGCTTGTGCCCATCCTGCAGCATGGGCAGTTGGTAGGGGAGCTTGGGCCTTTCCACTCCACCCAGGTCTGACCCTGGGCCCTAAGAGTGTCAACACTGTCTTGCACTCTGGAGTGCCCTCTGAGATACCCCCCCCCCCGAGTCACTTCCTACCATTTGCTTCTCTTCCCCAGCTCCAAGTTCAATGTAAGGAAAAAAGAAAAGGTAACTAAACCTTCAGCTCCAACTAGACTCAGCATAGTCTTATTGTCTCTGTGAGGCTTTTCTGGTGCTTTTGTCCAGGAAACCTCAAAGTAGGTCTGTCTTCCTTCCCCCTTCTGAGCTGAATTGCTCCCTTTGCAACTTCTTCAGCTGGAGCATGCGCTGCAGGCCTGGAGAGGTGGGACTACCTGGGTCCAGTATTGTCCTTAACCCCTTCATGCCCAATGTGGAGTTGTACGCCTCCTCCCAGGCACACTCAGCTGGCCTAATTACAACAAACATGCTTGAACTGTGTCCACACAGCAGCAGCTTCTTCAAATGCAACCATGTGTCAAACACGCTACAGTCTATTTTTCTATTCATGAGTTCTCTGGGCAGCTGTTCCATACTGTTGAAGAAAGCGTAAGAGCACTCGGAAAACATGCATCAGATGCAATACACTCTGATGCCTTATCGCTCAGAGAGGGAAGAAAGAAGAGTTGTCCAACTAGTTGCACAGTTAAATAGGCCCTGGCCTTTTTTTTTTTATTTTTATTTTTTAAACCGTGTTAGTAACTAGTTAGTGGCTTGGAGTGGCTCTAAATGTGGTTTGTCATCCACGCAAGCATTGCTAAAACTTCAGTTGTGCTGACACCCACACTGAGAATTCAGGGAGTGTAAAGAGCCCTTTTACTCTTACACGTGGCCTGCCGATCTTACAAAAGCCTGAGCGGAGGAGAGGGAATAATAGTGGTTCAGCTGTTACTTCCCACTGGACCAAGCAGGATGGATGGGCCAGGTTGTGGTTCTAAGATCCCAGTATTGTTCCTTTCCTGCTCTAGGGTGACCAGACAGCAACTGTGAAAAATCAGGACAGGGGGTGGGGGGTAATAGGAGCGTATATAAGAAAAAGACCCAAAAATTGGGACTGTCCCTATAAAATCAGGATGTCTGGTCACCCTATCCTGCTCTGGGAGCGAAGCACCTATGCACTGCTCCTTTTGCAAGCTGGACTGTAAGGTTACAATCCAGTCCCACATCAGCACACTCATAGTTTGTATTAAATATGCCAGGGATTTAATTTAAAAAAATTGTTTTTGATAAGGACACTTGATTTCATCTGATGAATGTTAATTATTTCACAACAGAGTAGAGCATTCATTGGAAGTGTAAATCACCTGGATTCTAAAAATCTCCACACTCAATAAAATCTGAACCTTTTAAAATTGAGTAATCCCATCCATGTTATATCTAAGTTCAAGCAGCTAGACAGTTGCTCATTAAATTGGCCATATAAAAAATTGCCCATGAAAGTGTGACTGGAATGCATGAGCTTTACAGGAATGTAGCGATTTGGGGTTAAATAAAATACAGATGATATCTGAATTCACCTTCCGATTCTTGTTTGTTTTTGGTCATCTCTTATGGATCATTAGTTGCTGGAAACTCAAGTATTTTTCTGTTTCCTCTATACTTCATCAATTTCCCCTCAATTTCTTGTCTAATTATCAACTAGATTATACTTTATAGGCAGACTGATCCAGGGCTGTAAGCGTCTTTTGGTTTCTGTGGCCTAGCACCTACTGCTGATCATTGGATAGAGGATAGTTCATACCTTTTGTCAGTGCAAGACAAACAGGTTAAATAAAATCTCCAAGACCCTTCACCACCACCCTTTTTATCAGATCAAATGCTTGCCTGCAGCAGCAGCAATTCGATAATGGTCTTCATGCAGCTACTACAGAACTCATTACTCTGGGCAAATTGCTTTATATACTATAATGTGCTATGTTGGAGTCTAGAGGGACATGGAACCCAAACAGTGCTTAATACAGACTATAAAATATTTTTAGAGCTTGAGCCATTAGTTTTAAAATGCTTAGGAATGTAAAACTTTATCCAAGAAGAGAGAGAGGGAGAAAAAATCATTCTGCTCCCATTAAGTCAGTGATTTAATAGAGTTTTCAGTACAGCGTATTTACTCTGTGATAATCAATTATCTCCAACAAATTAAAATATAAATTAGGTTGTCTAGGAAAAAAGGAAGCACTAAATCAATTGGTTCTAGATGCACATAAATACAAATTTTACAGTTGTGGTTTCCTAATGTCAAAACTAACACTTCATGGCAGAACTTAAATAGTATTAGCTTCTGTGTTCCTTAACCTATCAGCTGTGTTAATTTGATTTTTTTCCACTTCAGCAGAACAAATGTAACCTTTCTTTAAAACTTCTTTGACTCTACATTACATATGGAGATATGCACTGAACAGATCATGAATTGTTTGAGCAGCAAGACTTATTCATGATGAGCAAAGCAGTTTCAAAAGTTCATGGATTCCTCTGTTCTCCCTTTTCCAGTTGGCAAACATGCAGTGAATTGGCAAGTTAATTTCTGGTCAAAAATACAAATTATTTCCAAAAATACATCATGACTCATAAATGGGCCAATAATATTTCAGGATGTCCTCCTAACCAATGTGGCGTCATGTTCTAGGATATCAAAATACCAGGGGAAAGAGTCCTTCTAAAAGCTGTAGTGGAGAGGCAATATACACCCAAGCTGTCCGTTGTCCTTGATGGAGAAAGTACAGGAAGAATACAGTTCACTTCATAACAGAAAAACAGATAGAAATTGAAATCTGAATAATTTCTAAGTTGTGTAATACGTCACTCTGGGTTCTTCTTAGATTGCTTAGGTGCAATGAAATGAAAAAAAAGATTTACAAGTATTTGTAGTATAGTGAAGATGCAAGAAATGTAATTAGTAATATCTACCCTCATAGCAGATTTTGAAAAGATGTGTGAAACCTTGGGGCCAAATTCTGGACCAGCACATAAATGCTTCCCATAACAGGCATATAATAGGATGTGGTCCTACAAATCTGCACTCAGGTGAATAGTGTTATTGATTTCAACAGAGGGAGGAGAAGTCTGAGTGGAAATGCTCAGAAGAAGCATTATTTTGTGCCTATATTCTAGGTGCCAGCACTCCTGCTCTCTCCCATCCTCTTATGCAGAGGAGGAAGTAGTAGGAATAATCAATATTGATGGATATGGATTGCATTGCATTGTGCCCCATAGGCCTGTCCTGTAATGCTTCTCAGGTGCTCCTCTTCGAGGGTTTGTAGAAATGCCCTTCTATGGGTTTAGAAGGAGCCAGAATTCGCATGGAAAACTTCCACTGTGCCCTGCCTGTGCTGAGCCTGGGTTTTCTGGTGGGTGATTATGCAAACAGTTTGGCCCTACATCTGCATAAAAATGTCACTTTATGAATTTTGCAACCTTACAGCTTTGCCAATCATTCTCCTCTCATCGTACACTGGCTGCAGTAGAGTGTTTTGCAGTATGTGCCCTTTTGATGTGTATTACCTTCTTTTACATTGTACATGGTTGTATTTCTGAAGATAGATGAGCTCTGGCTATAAATGCAACAAAAGTATTTGGAGTAACACTGTTAAGGTCAGTCTTTGCATTCCAAGAGAATGATTGATTATTTAAATCTGAGGGAGACATTCCAGATGTTATTAAACTGCTATGCTACTTTAATCCTCCTCACTTGTAATGATCATGAGTGTGTTTTCGCAGCACAGTGATAGGGAGTAAGTATGGATCGTCAGCTTCCCAGCAGTCAGATTTGTTTCAGTACTTCTGACCAAGTTAATTTTTAGACATATAGTACATCAAGGCTGAATGACTCCTGGAGAGAAATTCAGTCATAAAAATCCACCATGAAACAAGGCTGCTTGAATTGTAGCTCTGAGATTTTCTGCTGCATTTTGGTGTCGTAGCAGATACACAAGTGATTCTATATCAATTTAGTTCAGTTAAAAGTATGAGCCTAATTCTGATCTCACGCTGGTTTTACATAGGTGTAGTTCCTTTGACTTCATTAGATTTACTGTGGTATAAATGAGCCTTTTGTTCTATTCATTCTGTACTGTATACCGCTGTTTGAGCCAGAATGGGGCTTACCTGCTCACGTTTTCTCATTCTTTCCAACTTTCAGATGCAATTCTCAGCTTTAAGTGGTAGACTTCAAAAATACTGCATCATGACCATATTGTTAACATAGCAACAATTTACACTTGACACTACTCTGGGCACTTGAAAATCAGGGGAATATTTATTTAGGATGTGCGAAAAGTGCAACAGTCCTCCATAGGCCCTCCCACAAAATGGAAGAAAATTTTACTGTCAGTGGAAAATGTTTAAAAAATATTCCTAGTGAGCTGTAAGGGTCAGAAAGTCTTAGGACATGTGCTTAAAAGAAACATGGCTAAATTTTTGATGTTCATGGAGAATTCCTGACAGATTTTAATGGGGAGCTCCATTAGACATGAGTAATAGAATTAATTACTTAAACTCTGATCCTGCTTGTTCACATGCTTAAAATTAGGCATATGCATAAATGTTTGCAGGATTAGAACCTGAAGAAAGGACAGAAGAATGAGAGGACTAAGAAGAAATACATTTCCTTATTGCAAGGTGGCATTAGTCATTTGATCTTATTGTGTAAGAGCAAGAGCTCATCTAAATATTTAAGTAAATAGAATATTTTTCCACACTTAAACCAGAGTGATAGCTAAGAAAGTTGTAAAGGTACAATTAACTTTTTCATTATTAAACTCTAGCACAAATATATCATGTCCAGGAGGAGGCAGAATTTAAGGGTTCTGGGGCAGTTGCCCCAAACCATTGTTTGATGTTGGATGGGAGGAGAAAGGAGCAGGTCAATAAAAGCCACCTAGATTTACTGGAACAATTGTGGCAGTTTCTGGAGGCCATACCCAAAAGCCAGTACATCTCCATGCGGAGTTGTACTCAGGCTTTAAATTGCTTGTAAATGTAATTTGTGCCCACTTTCAAGCCCATTTATGCTGCCAGAGCAATATAAAGTGCCCTGAGTGTGAATGAGAATCAGGCCCATACAGCTCTTGGTCCTCCGGTTCCCAGTGAGGACAAAGTTGTGTTTTTGGGGGGAACTTTAATAAAGGGAGGAATTGCACATTGGAGGCCATTTTTCTAGGTCTTTGTCCAAGCACACGGTATCTTTGTCTTCACACACAAAGCTCCCACTCCTCACCTGCTCTTGTTTGTAGGGTTGCTGTTATGCAGTATACTAGCCCCTGGAAAACCCCTCATGGGCCAGAAACATCCACCTTGGTTTAATACCCACATTCCCAAACGTAAGGGGAAAGAAGGCAGGAACCGCACAGCTGCTTGCTTCCTTCCCTCTGCTCTGATTCTGAGAGCAGGGAGCAGTTGTGTTTTTTGCTCACTCAGGGAGCAGCTGGATCTAATTTCTCTGATAAGGAAGCCTCCTCAAAAGGAGGTGGATTGGGAGAAGAGCAACAAACAAAATGGTTACTTGACTGGGGGACTCCATACCATGTGGTAAATATTCTAGTTTTGTATGTTTATTCTGGATTATTTTGTATTGAGGTAAAATAAGGCTGGTATCCCAAAAGGCTCCGACAGCTTTTTGGTTTGTTAGTTGAGCTGACGTTCCTGTAACTCTCATAAATCAAAATTCAGTCCTCAGACAGATGTGGGTATTTGTGATATGTGGTGGATTTTTGTTTTTTGCTTTAAGACTGGGTGGCTCTGTTTCATCTCCTGTATCTGCCTTTCCTCTTCTGCCCCTTCCTGTCAGAGGTAGGTGGGACTGACTGGGATGTTCTTACTGTCTTCTAGCCAGCTACAGTCCCTGAATCCTCACTACAATCAATGTTAACAAGGTCAAAAAGCCATCTTTCCCCTCCTTTGTAGCGTGTCAAACGGGCAACCCCACTGGGGACAGAGGGTGACAATTTATGTCCGAAGAGATACTATGTTCTCTTAAGGCAGTAACCCAAATATGAACTCCACACAGACAAAAATAACTGATGTGAAAAGATGTTTTTGTACCTTGTGTGCCAGTGAAAAATGTCACAAGCTATGGCCTTGAAAAACGGCAATGCAAGCAAAGCCCAATAAAGCAAAGCCTCAAACATTCGTGCATTCAGTATTGTAAGGTGAAAGGCATAACTTCCTTCACTATACAGAAAGAACAGTATCTTTTTGTGTTGTATTACGGACTTTAAAACAAAACCATGGTGGACTAGACATTTGCAGCAAAGAAGTTGTGCTGTGCGATCTGTTATCAGTGCCCAGTGCTGAGATTTAATCTATCCCTCCCTCCCTCATCTAAACTGAGCACCAGGGAGTCGGTGAGGTGAGCAAAATGATATAGCTATATTTGGTGTAAAACAACTTTGTAGATTTGGTAATCTAGATATCAAGGTTGTAGTTAATCAAGGCATATAGTTTTGTGATAGATGTACTGTATGTAACTGTGGAAGATTGACATATAATGCTAAATTGGACTACAGTATTTTCAAAAATATGTGATGCTCTTTTGATCACTAATCATTTTAATAGTATTTATGTAGAATTGGGTTGAAGGGAGTGGATACTAGATATTACTGTTAATCCTTGCTATTGGGCTTCTATTTTTAATGAATCTGTAAATTCAGGGGTGGTACCCTCTGACTGGATAACTGCTAATACAGTACCTATTTTTAAGCAAGGACAAAAAATGATCTGGGAAACTACAGGCCCATTAGTTTGACCTCAGTTGTATAAAAAGTCTTGGAATAACTTTTGAAAGAGAAAGTAGTTCAGGGCATAGAGGTAAATGGTAATTGGGATAAAATACAACATAGTTTTACAAAAGGTAGATCGTGCCAGACCAACCTGATCTGTTTCTTTGAAAAGATAACTGATATTTTTTTAGCCCAAGGGAATGCAGTAGATCTCTTCTACTGGGATTTCACTAAGGCATTTGATACATTACACATGGGAAATTATTAATTAATTTGGAGACGATGGGGATTCATATGAGAATTGGAAGGTGGATAAGAAACCGGTTAAAGGGGAGACTACAAAGGGTCATACTGAAAGGTGAACTGTCAGGCTGGAGGGAGGTTACTAGTGGAGTTCCTCAGGGACTGATCTTGGGACCTATCTTATTTAACATTTTCAGTAATGACCTTGGCACAAAAAGTTGGAGTGCACTAATAAAATCTGTAGATGACAAAAAGTTGTGAAGTATTGCCAATATGGAGGAGGACTGGAATATCATACAAGAACATCTGGATGATCTTGTGAACTGGAGTAATAGAAATAGAGTGAAATTTAATAGTGCAAAGTGCAATGTCATGCACTTATGGACTAGCAACAAGAATTTTTGCAATAAGCTGGGGACGTATCAGTTGGAAGTGAGGAGAAAGATCTGGGGTGTATTGGCAGATCTCAGGATGACTGTAAACCACCATTATAATGTGTCTGTGAAAAAGACTAATAGTCCTAGAATTTATCAGGCAAGGTATTTCCAGCAGAGAAAGGGAAGTGTTAATACCATTATACAAGGCACTAGTGAGACCTCATCTGGAATACTGTATGCAATTCTTATCTCCCATATTTAAGAAAGACAAATTCAAACTGGAACGTGCAGAGAAAGGCTACTAGGATGATCAGAGGAATGGAAAACCTGCCTTATGAGAGGAGGCTCTCAAAGAGTTTGGCTTGTTTAGCCTAACGAAAAGAAAGCTAAGGGGAGATATGATTGGGCTGTATAAATACATCAGAGGGATAAATACCAAGGAGGGGAAGGAATTATTTAAGTTACGTGCCAATGTTGAAGTAAGAACTAATAGATATGAAAAAGGAAAAGGAGTACTTGTGGCACCTTAGAGACTAACCAATTTATTTGAGCATAAGCTTTCGTGAGCTACAAAGCTGTAGCTCACGAAAGCTTATGCTCAAATAAATTGGTTAGTCTCTAAGGTGCCACAAGTACTCCTTTTCCTTTTGTGAATACAGACTAACACGGCTGTTACTCTGAAACCTGTAATAGATATGAAGTGGCCGTAAACAAGTTTTAGGCTTGAAATTAGACAAAGGTTTCTAACTATCAGAGAAGTGAAGTTCTGGAACAGCCTTCCAAGGATGGTAGTGGGGGCAAAAACCTAACTGGCTTCAAAACTGAGCTTGATAAGTTTATGCAGGAGATGGTATGATGAGATTGCCTACAATGACGTGTAGCCAGTCTGCGACTGCTAGTAGCAAGTATCTCCAGTGGCCAGTGATGGGACACTAAATGGGGAGGGCTCTGAGTTACTACGTTCTTTCCTAGGTGTCTGGCTGGTGGGTCTTGCCCTCATGCTCTGGGTCTAACTGATCACCATATTTGGGGTTGGGAAGTATTTTCCCCCAGATCAGATTGGTAGGGACCCTGGGGTTTTTTCACCTTCCTCTGAAGCATGGGGCCTGGGTCACTTGCGGTTTAAACTAGTCTTAATGGTGGATACTCTGTAACTTGAAGTCTTTAAACCATTATTTCAGGACTTCAGTAACTCAGCTAAAGGTTAGGGTCTATTACAGGAGTAGATGGGCAAGGTTCTGTGGCCTACAGTGTGCAGGAGGTCAGACTAGAGGATCATGATGGTCCCTTCTGGCCTTAAAGTCTGAGTTTATATGCTTAAGTCCTTTTTGTTACTCTTCATTTAATCTTTATACCCACTTTACTGATTAGTCTCAGTAGTCAATATTTTTGTTATGTGCAGCCTTTCTGTTTTTAGAACATACTACAGTGGAACCTCAGAGTTGTGAACACTTCGGGAATGGCGGTTGTTTGTAACTCTGAAAAGTTGTTGTTTCTGAACAAACCAGTATGTTCTTTCAAAAGTTTACAGCTGAACATTGACTTAATATAGCTTTGAATGTTTATTAAGCAGAAGAAAAATGCTGCTTTTAACTGTCTTAATTTAAATGAAACAAGCACAGAAAGTTTCCTGACCTTGTCAAATCTTTTTCAAATTTTCCCTTTTTTGATTAGCTGTTGACATTTAACACAGTACTATACAGTATTTCCTTTTTTTGGTCTGTGCCTGCCTGCCTGATTGCATATTTCTGGCTCTAGATGAGGTGTGTGGTTCACCAGTCAGTTTGTAATTCTGGTGTTCATAATTCTGAAGTTCTGCTTCATCTGGATTTGAGGTTCTAAACTGCAAATCCAGTACAACATATTTTAGTTGGGTGGTAATGTTAGTGGTATTTTGTGCATTGTCCCTGTCTACAAATAAAAGCACTGGATTGAACACTAGCGTGGCTGAAGCAGAGTATTAGTGGCTTGCTAGCTTTGACTGACGTGATTGGTGAATGGCAGACCCATTTCTCCCCTCTATCATCATTTGGAGTATCTCCTTCTTCCCTTCCTTTCCAGAGAGCCTAAAAATTAAGAACTAACTTCTGTTGGTGCTTCTGAGAACATTGGATAGGCTCGGCTGATGGAGGATCCTGAAGAAAAGGCTTGTGACTTCAATCTTCTGAATTTTTTCCTGATGTGAAGTTTTCATAAGAAGCTTTGACAGAATCTGCAAACCTGAAAATAGATTAGAATGTATTTTATTGTTTTGTTTTGTTTTTTCTTTTCAGCTCTGGCTGCTGCTGTTTCTCCATGGGCATATGCTTTTGTAAAGAGGGAATAGTGTTGCAGTCTTTGGTCTTGATTCGTCCCCAGGACTACAAGATAGGGTAAAATGGATCCCCCAGGTACCCAAAGACACAGCTGCACTAGCAAAAAGCATTCACCCACAGGGGAGGGTAAATGGTAAATTTGCTGCAGCTGCACTCCCCCAGGGGTTTTTGCCTGGGGAGACCAACTTCAAACTCTCTGGTGGGAGGTTGATGGAGGCTTTTCTGGAGATGTGCTAGATGACTAAGGGCTTGTCTTCACTGCAGAGTTAACTCAAGTTATAACTAAAGTGTTGCCCCTAACTCAAGTCCCGTCCAGATACACAAATCCCTAAGTCCAGTGTTGTGACGCTTTTAATTCAAGTTGTCTGGTCTGCTAATGGGTATAGACTAAAGCTTGAGTTAATAAAACTCCTCAGGTGCTAACACAACTCTGTGCAGCTTAAGTGTTGTTTTGTGGTGTGGCTGCTTTTGTTCAAGCTAGGCTAATTTAAAAGGAATTAACCTGAATGTAGATAAACCAAATTAACTCTGCAGTGAAGACATGCCGTAAGTCACTAGATCCCAGATTTTTAAATGTGTATGTGCTTTTGGTTGACACTGAGTTGCATGGGCAAAACACCTGATGCAAGTCAAAGGTTCGTGTACTTGCATATTTGTGTATATGCACAACCCAACTGAAATATGCTTATTGGGGATTTTATACACTCATAACATTAAAATATGCATACATTCCTTTAAAAAAAAAAAAAAAGTCTAGACCTCTGTCTTTCTCTATATCTAAAATGAAAGAATACCTACCTACTGTTAACATTTGTTAATGACTGTAAAGCATGCAGAGATCATTTGATGGAAAATGCTATAGAATTGCAATATATAATTATTATGAAGCATTAAACTTGTTGAGATTTGTCTATCAGTGATGTACCATCTTTTCAGCTGTGGTTTTCTTCAGTCCCTAGAATAAATCTTAGTCATGGAAGCTGTCCTATGTAAACCCTTACTTGAGTGTAAGGATTTGCAGAACTGGCCTCTTAGCTAGAAGAGGAAACTGAGTCATACCATTGGGATAATACAACTGGAGCTTGTTTGGCGGGGGGGGAGGGGGAACCTCTCCTTTTAATCCAGTCATTTAGCATCTGTGTCTAATCTATCCCCATTTTTGACAGAGGCAGAATTGTGGCAGGTCACTTTTTTAAAATGATGCACTATGGTAGAATCTTTTAAAACTTATATAATAATGAACCATTGTACGTGTGGGTAAATTTAGATACATTTATTAGTGCATTGCTGTCTATCTTAGGGTTTTGTACTGCTGCCTGTCATTGTAGTATCTGAGTGCCTTCCACAATAGGTTGGCAATAGAGAAGTCCCAAGTGAATTTCTTGATGTTCCTAGCTCTTCTCCCTCTTCAGATTACAGAAAATTCTTCTGGGGGAGGTTTTTTTGCGGTAATAGTTTTAAGAAGGGGCAGAAGCAATAGGGAGCTGATTGGTGCGATGAACATCATTCTGGTTATAATGGAGAAACTTTATCATATCAGGTTTTGCATATTTCCTAAAGGTGATCAGGCTCTTCATAAATCTAATCTTCTCAGGAAGCTTGTTCAATAGCTAGATCCCCTCACATGAGAATGCTTTGACAGGTCTTGCATGCTTTGTTCTAGACTTTGTGATCTACATTGTGGTGGAAAAATTAACCACACATTGTGTTTGGATCAGAACCAAGCCTGAGGCTCCTTTATTGATTACAAGTGCAGGGGGGTAACAGCTCTAAGTAGCTGCCCCGGCGTATACAGAAAATACAGGAGCTTATATTGCTGAAAACCACAATTTGTTAAACCCACTTCCTTTAACAGCACATTCCTTGTTTGGCATATAGTGCAAGTTTCAACAGTAGCTTTCCTTTATTTGGAGATTAGCAAAAACAAGCTTTTCCTGTTATTAACAGGTGTTTTCTTTGCGGTTAATGGTTTTTTCTAACTTCTAGCAGTTATGGTTACATTTCTTAAGCTGTGCTGTTTGCAATTGCCTCTGAATGGAATTTTCCACGCTCTTTCTTATGCTTCATATACACAGTTAGCCTGACCAAAGTTTCAGGCCTCCTTGAGAAGTGTAGGCCTGCTTGGTCTGAATTTTTCCTCCACAACATGGTCCTGGGAATCTGGCAGTTTATAGCGGAGAAAACAAGTAGCTTATTCTTCATTGCCCTGCACCTTGAGGTCATTTGAATCAGTGTAACACAAGCATAAAACACTACCCTATTGATTTGGTAGCATTTCCCCCCTCTTGGCACTCACTTTGCACTGGGATGAATGGCTAAATATGCAAGGTATTGGAGAATTGAGTTGGCAATCTGTAATCTATTAACACAATTTCACTGAAGCAGGGATTGAGCAGTTGGATTGGCTTTTAAAAATGTGTGCTCCAGACCAGTCAGGGCTCTGTTAAATTCCCCAACTATGGGAATAGGAACCAAACCAACAATATCTGTTGCCATACAAATTCCTTAGCCCAGCGTTTCCCAAACTTGGGACGCCACTTGTGCAGGGAAAGCCGCTGGCGGGCCGGGCCAGTTTGTTTACCTGCTGCGTCCGCAGGTTCGGCCGATCGTGGCTCCCACTGGCCGTGGTTTGCCGCTCCAGGCCAATGGGGCCTGTGGGAAGCGGCGGCCGGTACGTCCCTTGGCCTGTGCCGCTTCTTGCAGCCCCCATTGGCCTGCAGCGGCGAACCGCGGCCAGTGGGAGCCGCAATCGGCCGAACCTGCGGACGCGGCAGGTAAACAAACTGGCCTGGCCCGGCCCACCAGGGGCTTTCCCTGCACAAGTGGCGTCCCAAGTTTGGGAAACACTGCCTTAGCCCAAAATGTCATGAGGCTTACAAGCCAGTTCTAGCTCTAAATTCCCTTTCCAGCTTCCCTACCCTGTTGGACCACTATAAAGTTCCTGGCTTCCTTTGCCTTGAATCGTTACCCACTGGCAGCACCTTTGTCTTCAGCAGTGCTTGGCTAATGCAGCTCTCGTAAAGATGCAGAACAGCCGTGTCACATTCAGACATGTCAGCATTTCAACATCATTAGTTTTCAGATATGTTCGTTACAACTAATTGTATTTAACAGGTGTTGCTTCTTCTATCTGCCTTCAGTTTGCACCATTTCATTTTTGCTTGAAGTACAAAGTATCCATATTCCTCAAAGAAAGCTTTGTAACTCTTAATAGAAGATATTAGTGAATGCTTAGCCATGTATCTCATGCCACATTTTCCTCCCACATAAACAACCATAAAAAGTAAACAGCAAAATAAATTGCCCATATGCTGCAATAAATCAAAAATACAATCTTAGCATACTGTAACACAAGGCAAATACAATAATGGCAAAATCTATAGCTGTAGAGATGATAAAGTATCAAGTGTTCCTGGCCTCTAATCTGAGGCCTGAGTATATAATCTATTATTTAAATGTACAGTAAGCAGTGAAAGTGATCAATACTTCACAATTCTCGACTTTTAATAGCGTTGGTATGATCTTAACCCTGAAAGATTAATGGAGGTGCAGTAATGACCATGTAAGATATGCACCATGGGTCTGATTCTCTATCGCTTTATTCTTTGCATGGGTATTTACACCTCTGAGAAGTGGTGTTACTTGCTATTAAAACCACTTTGAATAGGTGTAGATGACTGCACAAAATGCAAGGAAGTGAAGAGTCAGGCCGTATCTTAAGAGAACATATAAACCATTACTAGGGAACACCAAATTACACTTAACAGTGATAGTGTTCTCTAACTCCAGTGCTTCCAGATTCAACCCCACCAAAATAAGCCATGTTTTTGCTGTACGCATGCCACTACTTATCAGAATAAAAGTGCTGTACAGTATAATTCAGCTCCTTTATTAAAACTGTGGATGATCTGATAAATGTTTGGGATAAAACCTCAGCCTTTCCCTTAGGGGCCATCAGGATCGGTGAAGCCTGACAAGCTGAGTTAAGATGTCTTCATTGTCTTCCCAAGACAGTAACCCATTTTGTATGATTTAAAAAAAAAAAAAAATCGTACAAAAAGACATTTCCTCCTGTGCAGTGCAATGGATAAATTCAGAACAGAAGAGACAAAGAGCTCGTATAAGTTGGTGTACTTACATCAGAGGTAATGGAGTCATGCTGATTTACGCTAGCTGAGGATCTGGTCAAGAACCAAGTCCTAGTCAGCCGTGGGGGGAGGAGGGAAGTCCTGTATATTTAAAGCAACACCTTAGCTAAGCTTGCCATATCGTTTGGCTGGCGGTAGAATCTACCACTGTGTTAATGAGTCAGACTGAAATGAAACCTCAAGACTTACAAATCTTCAGTTAACAGATCTTGTATTCTCCAGTCATTTCCTTTTAATCTCCCACAAAACAATTCAAATGAAAAGTTTTCTTTAGTTTAAAAAAAAAATCTTCTGCAGGAACTTTCAGACATTCTAAATGAATAATTTTGTTTCAGATTAACCCATTTAAATGAAAGAAAAATATGCCGTCTCATTTCAACAGCAATTTTAAAAAATTCAAAAATTGTGTTGACCTTTTTCCCTGGAAAAATCAACTTTTTTTTCCCGTCAGAACTGACATTTCCATGTGGGAAAAACTTATTCTGTTTCCGTTTTTTGTTGTGTGAAAAATTTTCCAACAGATTTATTCTGCCCACTGGGGACCCTCTCCATGCAGATCTCGCTTAGCCCATGTGGTACAGCTTCCCAATTCCTCAGGACAAATATCGCATCTTGGTGTCCACCAATTAGAGGGGAAGACAGGGAGGAGACTGCGCATTCTGGTGAACTCAAACTTAAACAAATCAATGGTCATAACCTCTCAGTCAGGTAGGTAGATATTGTGCCCTTTTACAGATGGGGAAACTGAAGCTGACGTCCGCCAACTTTACTAAGGCCACAGAGCATTGGTCAGAATGAGCAATATAGCAGTCTTTAGCTCTCAGAGCCTTGCTTCGTCTCCTTCTGGCTAGAGGCTGCATTGGCTAGTGCCTTCAGCAGCTGCCAAGGCAATACCACCACTTAATTGGACAGAGCTCCCTTTAAAAAAAACAAAAAAAAAACTGGTGTTTGTGGATGTAGGTTTCATGACTCCGTAAAGCTGCAAATAGCGTTTGTGGAAGGACCTCTACCCCAGCTGCATGCTGAGCAGCAGGGCTGAACCTCATTTAGACCTGAGCAAATGTTTATAGTTACTTGTGGGGCAAGCTGTTGAGATAACAACCATGTTGTTGTTTGAGGAAAACTGAATGGGGTCAGATGGAAATGTACATGAAAGTGGATGAGCTGTGATGGGCTGATTAAAATGGGGGAGGAAAAGGCACTTTTTTTTGTTCTTGTGTTGATTTAATCTAAACTGGAAAACAAGATGTGATTTTTCTCACATTGAAATTACAACATGTGAAGGCAGCAAAAGGAAGGCTTTAAATGTGATCAACTCATTATCAGGAGCATAATTTTAAGAAAACACTTCAAGGAAGTACAAACAAAAGCAGCAGGATCAGATACCCTTTAGTTTGGTTTGGCGTATGTAAACTGAAACTGATGTGTGCTGTGGGAAGAAAAAAGAATGCAGCCAGCATGGCAAAGAGCTCTCGTGTAAAAGCCAAGATATTCTAGATGGGACAGAATTGAGACCATAAGGCACAATTCTTGTCCCCTAATTTGTGTGGAGTAATGTACTACTCAGTATTAGGAAGGTCACTGCAACTAGATCTATGTGGATTGGTCCTGAACATATGTGGTGTCCTGCTGACTTCAGGGAGGCTCCTCACAGGTTAGAGGGCGGACATGCGTGGATCTAATTGCAGGACTAGGGTGCTTTTTGTGCAAATCTGCCTCAAGGAGATTTCTTATCTGGTGAAGTGAGGACAAATAGTAGTTTTCTGACGTGTTCATGGAACTTTTGTGCTGTAATTTCATCTTACAGGGATCTGGGAAATAATGCATTTTAAAATTGTTTTAATGACTCTCTTTGATGCAGTTTTTATTGAGTTTTGGGGGTCATGATGGGAGGAAAATAAATATTTCTCATTTTAAAATGAGACTTTGTTCATATGAACAATTTAAACGTCTTAAATCACTCTGTTCCTCCTTTTATTACACAGCATTCCAATGTGACAGTGATTGTTGCTCTGGCCTATGAAGTGCAGCCTAGAATGATTTAAAATTGTGGGAAAGCTTTACATTTTTCAGGAGCACTTAAACTTTTCAAAACCAACTTCCAATTTTGGAGATGGCAGGTCTTTTAAACTTGTTGTCGCTTCATAATGTTAATCACGCTACATATTTGTAGACTGAAAATTTCTATTGTTTTCTACCACAAGTATTTATAAAAATAAACTTCTTCAATAATTTTTATTTCAGGGAAGGCTTGCAAAAGGGAGGGTATATATAAAATCTGCCAAAAAAATAGCCCAACTGGCCTTGGACACTTACATGGTTTCCTGAATTGGCGCAAATGGTAACGTGTATATTAAGGATTTGCACCTTTTCTGTTTTAGCACAGCAGTATTACAGAATCTTGCAACAGTTGATATTTTTTTCTTCAAGTCCAGCTGCCTGGAATCTAGTAATTATATGAAAATCCCAACTTTCATTCTAAGAAAGTAAGTTTCTAGCACACACAGTTGTGGAGAAATGCTTGAAAACATAGAATCATAGACTTTAAGGTCAGAAGGGACCATTATGATAGTCTAGTCTGACCATCTGCACAACGCAGGCCACAGAATCTCACCCACCCACTCCTGTAACATACCTCTAACCTATGTCTGAGCTACTGAAGTCCTCAAATCATGGTTTAAAGACTTTGAGCTGCAGAGAAACCTCCAGCAAGTGACCCATGCGCCTTGCTGCAGAGGAAGGTGAAAAAACCCCAGGGCCTCTGCCAATCTGCCCTGGAGGAAAATTTCTTCCTGACCCCAAATATGGCGATCAGCTAAACCCTGAGCATGTGGGCAAGACTCGCCAGCCAGACACCCAGAAAAGAATTCTCTGTTGTAACTCAGATCCCACCCCATCTAACATCCCATCACAGGCCATTGGGCATATCTACCACTAATAGTTGAAGATCAATTAATTGCCAGAATTAGGCTATCCCATCATATCATCCCTTCCACAAATTTATCAAGCTTAGTCCTGAAGCCGGATATGTCTTTTGCCCCCACTGCTTCCCTTGGAAGGCTGTTCCAGAACTTCACTCCTCTAATGGTTAGAAACCTTCATCTAATTTCAAGTCTAAACTTCCTGATGGTCAGTTTATATCCATTTGTTCTTGTGTCCACATTGGTACTAAGCTTAAATAATTCTACTCTCTCCATGGTATTTATCTCTCTGATATATTTAGAGAGCAATCATATCTCCCCTCAGCCTTCTTTTGGTTAGGCTAAACAAGCCAATCTCTTACTGAAATCAAGGTAAATTAGATCTACTGCGTTTCCTTTGTCTAAAAAATCTGTTACCTTCTCAAACATGTTTCAGAGTAGCAGCCGTATTAGTCTGTATCCACAAAAAGAAAAGGAGGACTTGTGGCATCTTAGAGACTAACACATTTATTTGAGCATAAGCTTTCATGAGCTACAGCTCACTTCATTGGATGCTGTAGCTCATGAAAGCTTACGCTCAAATAAATGTTAGTCTCTAAGATGCCACAAGTCCTCCTTCTCAAACAAGGAGATCAGGTTGGTTTGACATGATCTACCTTTTGTAAAACCATGTTGTATTTTGTCCCAATTACCATTGACCTCAATGTACTTAACTACTTTCTCCTTCAAATTTTTTTCCAAGACCTTGCATACTACAGATGTCAAACTAACAGGCCTGTAGTTACCCGGATCACTTTCTTTCCTTTCTTAAAAATAGGAACTATGTTAGCAATTCTCCAGTTATACAGTACAACCCCTGAGTTTACAGATTCATTAAAAATTTTTGTTAATGGGCTTGCAATTTCATGTGCCAGTTCCTTCAATATTTTTGGATGAAGATTATCTGGGCCTCCGATTTAGTCCCATTAAGCTATTCGAGTTTGGCTTCTACCTCGGATGTGGTAATATCTACCTCCATATCCTCCTCCCCCATTTGTCATCCTACCATTATCCCTAAGCCCCTCATTTAGCCTCATTAAAGACTGAGGCAAAGTATTTGTTTAGATATTGGGCCATGCCTAGATTATCCTTAACCTCTACTCCATCCTCAGTGTTTAGCGGTCCCACTTCTTCTTTCTTGTTTTCTTCTTATTTATATGGCTATAGAACCTTTTACTATTGGTTTTAATTCCCTTTTCAAGGTCCAACTCTACATGGCTTTTGGCCTTTCTCACTTTATCCCTACATATTCTGACCTCAATAAGTTAGCTTTCCTTGCTAATCCCTCCCATCTTCCACTCCCTGTAGGCTTTCTGCTTTTTCTTAATCACCACTCTAAGGTGCTTGCTCATCCATCTTGGTCTACAACTCCTGCCTGTGAATTTTTTCCCCTTTCTTGGGATGCAGGCTTCTGATAGTTTCTGCAACTTTGACCTGAAGTAATTCCAGGCCACCTCCTGCCTTTAGATCCACAAGTTCTTCAGTCCAATCCACTTCCCGAACTAATTTCCTTAATTTATTAAAGTTAGCTCTTTTGAAATCAGACCCTAGTCACAGATCTATTTTTGTTTATCCTTCCATTTAGTTTGAACTGAATTAGCTCATGATCACTCGAACCAAGGTTGTCGCCTATAACCGTTTCTTCTATGAGGTCCTCACTACTCACCAAAAGCAAATCTAAAATGGCATCTCCTCTTGTTGGTTCAGCAACTACTTGGTGAAGGAATCCATCCACTATCACATCCAGGAAAATCTGAGCCCTATTATTATTACTAGCACTTGTCCTCCAGTCAATATCTGGGAAGTTAGTCTCCTATGATCACACAATTCCCATTAGTATTTACTTCATTAAAAAACATTAAAGAGGTCTCTATCTATATCCAAATCTGATCTCGGTGGTCTATAGCACACCCCAA
The DNA here is from genome assembly GCF_015237465.2 of Chelonia mydas. NCBI lineage: Eukaryota > Metazoa > Chordata > Testudines > Cheloniidae > Chelonia > Chelonia mydas. Next base: position 19,388,532 of record NC_051252.2, read on the forward strand.
GCACTATCCCAGGGAAGGCTCTAGTAGCTTTCTTTCCCAATGTGATTTTTGCCCAGATAGACTGTCTTATCCATTCCATCACTTATTTCTTTACAATCTACCTCATCATTGATATACAATGCTACTCCACCACCTTTGCCTTTATTTCTGTCTTTCCTAAACAGCACATACCCTTCAATACCTGTACTCCAGTCATGACTACTATTCCATCATGTTTCTGTTATCCCTATAATATCTGGTTTCACTTCCTGCACCAGTAGCTCTAGTTCCTCCATTTTGTTACCTAGGCTCCTCACATTCGTGTACAAACATCTTAATTTTTGCCGTTTTGGCCTCACTCACATTCTTTACCCGATTAGGCACAGACATTCTACCACCAGTATCACCCATTACACTGGTATGTACACTACCCTTCCTCCTTATGTCCATTCTCCTACCCACAGCTGTATCCTTTCTTTCTTTTTCTTCCCTCTCAATGTTAAAATCCGGCATGGAGATTACCTGGACATCTCCCAACCATCTCCCCCAGATTGCTAGTCTAAAGCTCTCGATCAGTTGTGCCATCCTCTTTCCTAGAAGTCTATTTCCCTCCTTACTTAGGTGAAGTCCATCCCGAGGGAACAGTCCTCTGTCCATGAATGCTTCCCAGTGGTCATACATCCCAAAGCCCTCCTTATAGCACCAGTGCCTGAGCCATCTGTTGAGCATCATAATCTTGTCACACCTTTGTTGCCCTTCTCTAGGAACAGGCGGAATCGCACGGAAGATCACCTGAGCCTCGATTTCCTTAAGCATCTTCCCCAGCCTGGCATAGTCTCCATTAGATACGTTACAGTGAGAATCTAGCTGTATCATTTGTTCCCACATGAAAGACAATCGGTGGATTCTTTCACGCTCCCATTAGGATCCTCTTCAGCCTCAGGTCCACAACTCGTATCTTAGCACCTGGCGGACAGCACACCCTACTGTTCTCTGGATCATCTCTTGTTACAGGCCTGTGTATCCTTCTCAGTAAGGAGTCCCCAGTCACATAGACCTGCCTTTTCCTGGTGATGGTGCGATTCTGCAGTCTATCCCCTGTTCCCTCTGGATGCAAGTCCTCTTGATGCCTATTGTCCCTTGCAATCCTCTGCAACCCATCCCGTATCCTCCTGGAGCACATATTTGTTATCTCCATTGACTCTTCCCCTCTTCCTATAGGACTAGCTGTTCTTCTCGTCTTCCTTGCCCTCTCACCTTCAGTGACCACCTGCTGTGCCCCTTCTTCATTTTCCAACTCCGCAAACTTATTCCTGAGCTCTGTTTCTCCTTCACTAGCCCGTCTTTTCCTCTGCCTGGTTCTCTTAGTCACATGCTTCCACTGTCCACTTTCCTCACCCAGCAGTATCCCCTCAGAGTACTTTGGTCCTGCTTCCATTTGTAAGTCTGAGCTTTTCTCTTCAGCCTCCTCATGTCTTTGCTCCATCATCCTCTTGAACCCCCTTCTAAACTTGACGAGTGTTTCCACCTGCATCTCCAATCCTCTGATCTTTTCTTCCATCATCTCTATCAGGCGGCACTTCATGCAGATGAAACTCTTTTCAGGTACCCCCTCCTGGATCATGTACATGCCGCAGCTTCTACATCCAGTCATCTTCAAAAATCAGTAACATAAAAAGAATCCCAGATTTGTTGTTAAAATATCATGACTTTAAGATGGTTGGGGTTGGCAATTGTGCTTAATCTAAAGTATTGTTTAATGTTTTATATCATATTTGTTCAGGCAAACAAATACGGAAATATTACAGCGGGTACTCTTGGCTCATGCTCTGTGAAATGTAGCAAAGATGATACAACATAGGCTGTGATCATGAAGTTCTAATGATATTGGCCAAATTTTGAAGTCTTTGTTTGATATTTAACCCTTATTCAAGTATTAGGTTCTGATTCAACCAAGCACGTGCTTAAGGTCCATGGAAGTCGATAGAATTTAATCGTCATGCATAAGTCCCTTGCTGAAGCCTTAATGTGCACACCACAGGTTCTGGCATGAACGACTGCTGTCCACAGCAGGAAGAGGATGTGTGAATGGTAGCAGTGTTTGGAGCCACAGACAGGTTGAATGCAGGCCCTATTAATGTTGCTTTTACAACATTAATACACTCCTGTGAAAGCAGGAGTAGCACTTAAGGCCTGATTTCATCCATATAAACCCTATAACTGAAATTTGCAGTGAAGTCAGGAAATAAGTATAACTGATATTGTAGAGTTCCAAGTCTGTGTCTCATTGACTTCCTTAGCAATTTACAAACCAAAAGATAACTCTTCAGATGATCAGCCCTCCAAATATAACTTGTGGTCTAATAGTCAATCTGTGTTGTTTTTTTTTCTGGCTCTTACATCGTTACCAGTAGCAATGCTTCTACCATCACAATTTACAGTAAGTAGCTGACAGTTCTGAGGCTATATGAAGCAGAACAGAACTCCTCTCGCTATTCTATACTCGTTCTGGTTCTGCACACCTAGCAGAAATAAATTATTGTTTTTGTCAGTAAAGTAACTAGATAACTTGATACACTGGGAGCAGAGATGATGAATAAGTTATTTTAACATTGTACTCTTCTTATCATGGCTACGCTTCTAAAAACATTTGTTTGTTTTAAATGGTGGTACTATATAGCTGTTACATTTTAAGATGGTTGTAACTAAAGCTTGAAAGCACAATGCAAATTTTTACAGTAGTGTTGTTTTGCTTCAGGACCTGCTCAAGAGTGGGGAGTGTGAATCTGGATATAATCAACAGGAATAACAAGAAATTAAGGGAAGCTCAGGCTCTGTAGGGAGAATAAGAAGCCCATTCTCTATTTTGGGACTTAGGCAGTAAAGTTAAGCACAAGATCAGAAATTTCTATTCTTAGTTTCATTAAGGAATATGTAGATCTCACAGATTCCAACTTATTCCCTTTATTTCTTAATATTTCTACTTTTTATTGCTCAATGTATGTTTTGTTTTTTAAAAAACCCTAAACCAACAAAAAAAAGCCTTTCCTAAGACTGATAAAGTTGACCAAAGCATTCCTACATTAGCTCAGACTCAGGAATCAGCAATCAGTAAAATTGCCTGCCAGACAATAAAACTATTAGATGGATTTCTCAAGCATATCTATAGAGAGAGAGAGAGCCATATTCTGTTTGCACAGCAGGAAAGATGGAGATTGCTAAGATTACAGTAGTAATATGTAACCTGCTATACAGAAGCAATCACTGAAAAGTGCAAAACAAGTTGAATTAGAGATGTTTGGCCTTGAGCACTTTCTGAGTCCAGTGGCTTTATTAAATCTTTCTATTTTTGTCACCATCTTTAACTTTCACTAATTTTACCTCTGAGCCTGGCCCTGCCCTCAGTTCCAAGGCTCAGTGCTTTGTTGTGCTAGAGTTTTAGACAACACTCAGAAACTTTGGTTTATAATTTACTGGGGTAAATGATAAACACATGCCGAACAATTTCCAGCTGGCTACTTACATGCCTTGCTGTGATTCTTTGTAGAAAGTTTAACTTTTAACCATTAGATTTTTAGCGTTTGTAATCTAGGTCAGCACGTTTTTGCAGATAACTGATCTCTTTGAATCCCTACTGGCTTACATATCTATAGCATTGCTGCTGTCCATTTCCAGATGCCAGCGAACTGCTTCATATAATGTAATACTGAGAAAACTGAAGCTTTTCTATATATGGATATCCATTATTTTGTTTGGATAGCAATCAAATTTTTTTTAGGAATTTTTAGTGTTGGGGGGGATTACATTAGATGCTTTCTTACCATTCGAAACACTTTAATTGTGGTTTTAGATATTTTTTCTGCCTATGTACATTGCTAGATTATGGCTTATCACAGGATGCAAGATACTTGCCTTACTGTTTTCATTCAGTGCCTTCCATATGGGCTCCCCCATCCCTTTTTTTAAAAATCTAGTTTGGTGTCACCTAAGCGACACATAAAACAACATGAGAGGGAGGTGAAATGATATTTTTTTTCACTTAGACTGTTCCACGGGCTGTTGGTGAATAATGTATAGATTCTTTTTAAATTGCTGCCACTACAAGGTCCTCATAGTTTCTAACGCCGTATCTTCCCTCCATTCTAAAACACATGCACATGTATATTTGTATGGACACATCATGGCAAATATAAAACGTGAAACAGAAAAAAGGATGAATTGCTCAAATTAAAAAAAACTGTCCTTAGAGAGGGTGTGGCGCAGGGAGAAAGTGAGACAATGCCAGTTGTATACAGTGTACATCATGTATCAACACACAGGAGCTCCCAATAGTGCGCACACATTCATAACGCCTGTTGGAGCAGAACTGCTTTAACCAAGGCTGAAACCTGTCATTCTCCACTGGTCAGAGCAGCTAGAAAATGTTGCCCTAATAGTCCCAGCAATGCAAGTAGTCTACCCAATGCACTCTCAGTGCACTGGTTTAAATTGGTTGTCAATATCTGTAGTCTACTGGCCCAGAGTCGAGTTTTCTGGGAGCCCATTAGTAATATATGTTGTATTGAAAACCCTGGAGATTTCAGCTGTATGCTATTTCACCAACAGAGATTTCTCTGTCACTAGACACCTTCCAAAGAGAATCATAGAATATCAGGGTTGGAAGGGACCTCAGGAGGTCATCTAGTCCAACCCCCTGCTCAAAGCAGGACCAATCCCTAACTAAATCATCCCAGCCAAGCTTTGTCAAGCCTGACCTTAAAAACTTCTAAGGAAGGAGATTCTACCACCTCCCTAAGTAACCCATTCCAGTGCTTCACCACCCATCTAGTGAAAGTTTTTCCTAATATCCAACCTAAACCTCCCCCACTGCAACTTGAGACCATTACTCCTTGTTCTGTCATCTGCTACCACTGAGAACAGTCTAGATCCATCCTCTTTGGGAATGCCCTTTCAGGTAGTTGAAAGCAGCTATTAAATCCCCCCTCATTCTTCTCTTTCGCAGACTAAACAATCCCAGTTCCCTCAGCCTCTCCTCATAAGTCATGTGTTCCAGTCCCCTAATCATTTTTGTTGCCCTCTGTTGGACTCTTTCCAATTTTTCTACATCCTTCTTGTAGTGTGAGGCCCAAAACTGGACACAGTACTCCAGGCCTCACCAATGTCGAATAGAGGGGAACGATCACGTCCCCCGATCTGCTGGCAATGCCCCTACTTATGCAGCCCAAAATGCTGTTTGCCTTCTTAGCAACAAGGGCACATTGTTGACTCATATCCAGCTTCTCGTCCACTAATCCCTAGGTCCTTTTCTGCAGAACTGCTGCCTACCCATTTGGTCCCCAGCCTGTAGCAGTGCATGGGATTCTTCCGTCCTAAGTGCAGGACTCTGCACTTGTCCCTGTTGAACCTCTTTTGGCCCAATCCTCTAATTTGTCTAGGTCCCTCTGTATCCTATCTGTATCCTTGTAACTTGGGTTACAAGTCTGTTGTCAGCTGGTCTGAGGTAGATCAGAGAAGCTGGTGAATGTCTGTGGCAACAAAGATCCCGCTGACGCTGACCTCTGTTATAGGGACCACAAAATGTTTTGTGGAGTAGGGATTCACTCAGTCCAGCACTACTGAAGTAAAGAAAAGGGCTGAAAGGCCATTAAAATGAGGCCCTGGTTTGCAAGGAGGAAAACCTGACCATTCTACAAAGTTTATTGTGCGCTATGTGCATCAATGCAATTTGAGATGCTATTAAAAAAAAAACAAACCTGAACTGCAGTAGTGAGGGATCAGGAGGAGAACCAAGGACAGGGAAGAGAATGCCAGAGATTACATTCTATTCCCAGGACCCTTCCATGGAGTTCCAAGCTTCAGAGACAACAGTGGAGGTGATGGAGGAACAAGTTGGTAGGAGGATGAAATAGGAGTTGAGGCCATCTGTAATAGGCATATGGCTTTTTATTGTTTTTGCTGATCAAGGTGGTTTTGCAAGATCCGTGGCAGGGGAACAGACCCTCTCCTCTTTCAGCTGCATAGGTCTCTGTTCTCTGTAAAGGCAGCCTGAGCCACCTCATGTGGTCTATCTAAAAAAGACAGAAGAGCAGGGAAAATGCTTAAGCAAACATCAAGTATGCTATATATTAGGCATCATGGTCACAGCAAGTATGTGTCAGCTCCTACACAAAATCAGGACAGCTATTCAGATTAGCTATCTGTTCTTAGCCACCTGCAATCCCATTTCATTCCTAGGTTTGATGTGGGGGTGCGGGTAGAGAACAGATGTATGGATACTGTCTGTTGCTCCAGCACAGTTTGGAAAACCCAGTTGTTCACCTCACCCAATGTCCACGGGCCAGCTCACTCCACCCAATAAACTTCATTGAGACATAGCACATGGGGTCACTTATTCCAGGGGTGGAGATGGGACTGTGAATCTTGCAGCATTAATTTCCTTATTTATAGCTCCTGGCTAGTCTTGTTCTCTGGCTGTCTGCGGGAACTGTACGCTAGGTACGAAGTGCAGTGCAACTGCAGGGGTGGGCTAGATTACGTGGAGCAGTACTATGCCTGAAAGTTGTCTTGCCTAACTTTACCATCCCACTCCCTCCAGTTTGAGTCGTCATAAGGGGATGACTCTTTAGGTAAATCAAACCAAAGTTCATATACAAAGTTATCTGTACATGTTGCTCTGTATTTTAACTGATCTGAAAATCATCAGTGAAATGTTAATTACATAACACTAAACAAAGTGGTCACAGCTGGTTCTGCAAATTCAGTCACTTTTAGTAGTATGCTCATAACATAATTCTATGCAAAAGGCCCTGGGCAACAAGAAGTGCCAACCTGTTGCTAGGTCCATAGCTGCTGCTGCTCTAGTAAGTTTTCCCCATTGTATAGATTTGTAACAATTTAAAGCGAAAGAGGTATTTTTGCTTATTCGACTTTTTGCTTTTAACACTCCTCTTCTTAGCAATAATGGGACAATTCCTCTTGACTTCAATGAAAGGTTTTCCTTAGTAAGAAATTCAGGACTTGGACTAATTAAAGAAGGCCCCACCATGAAAAGTTTAGATCCAACCTTTCTGAAGTTTACATGTGTTCAGATATAGGGTTTTGCTAGCAGCAATAAAAAAAGAAAAATCTATCAAGTAGTTGCTTGTGTTGGGTAGTGAGAAAATAGATATCTAGCTAAATGCATTGAAACCCAATTGGAATTAGCTATTTTTTTTAATGTTTCACAGGCAAAAGCATTATGTCCCTTGTTATATGCATTTAACTTATGTATAGTAGTGGAGTGAGTGAAGTTTACTGAAAGCAGCAGTTGATATAGTTGCTCATAATTACCTTCAGGTGCAAACGAATTCATAATACGTTCAATTTTATTTCAACAGTCTTGAAGTAAATAGAAATAATTATTGAAAGACTTGTTGCACTGCTGGGTCACTGGGTGCATGTAAGACGTTTAGGTTTAGTATGGTATATAATGAGCTGAAATGAGTGGTGATAATTCTGGAGATGTTGGTATAAGCACCTTCACATATATGGTGGAATGCTTATAAATTGACTTGCGCATTAACATGAAGGCATAAAAACAACAAATCTTAGAAATAGTTTATTTTGATATTTCATTTCCTTAAAAATAGCTTTAAAGATGTATTCATAAAAACAAAATATGTGAAACTGAAATTTAAAAAAAATTTGTTTTGCCAGATGAACATTGAAAGTGTGTCTTTTGGGGAAAAAAAACTGTTTACAGCTTTCATGTAAAACACAAGTGGTATATATTGATTTGTATTTTTCAATCATTCTGAATATTAATTGATACTTGTTGTTAAATCTATTAAATGCTATTATTTAGTGGTTGGAATAGATTGGCTTTTATTCCCAATCCCATCACTGAATTACTTCATGTCCTTAGGAAAACCAGTCTGTCAATTTACCGTATATAAAATGGGTACTTTGAAGTGGGCACTTTGGATGATAGGCTTTCACAGCATTATATTCATGAACTGAAAGAAGCAAATGGTAAGGTGAAAGATCCTGATTTGTTTTTGAAACCAACAGAATCTTTATCGTAAGTAAACTTAGCACATTATATAGTCTGTCCTGGTAAGTGTTTGTCCTTATTTAATTTTAAAACATTTACCACAAGAAAATTGGGAACCAAAACTATTTATGCAAAGCAGTGGTCACTTTAGTGTGGTTTAAAAAAAAAGTATATGGTTGCTAACGTAAAATGAACAAACTGGGCTCAGAAGCATAACAGTTCTGTGAGTCAGGTGAAGGACAGCTGTGGCTACAGGGAGTATAACTGGCAGCACAGGGGAATGGAGAGAAAAGGACAGGCAAGTGAGAATACAAGGTAAAGAAATGAAACTGCTTCTCTTCCTGTACCTGTCTGAATGCCACATCAGATAGGAGTGAAAGTTTAGGAGTAGAGACATCATACTTTATTGAGCAACAGGAAACAATTTTCCAGCCTGTGAAAATTTGAGGTTTGCAAAAATTTTCCCATTCCACACTGGGATGAAACTGAGACTTTTTGACATTTTTTGCAAAGAGAATCGCTAATAGTCCAGAGAGTAGGGCTCTCATCTGGATATGAGAGACTGACGTTCAGGTCCCTGCTCTTCCTGTTCTTTGCTCTGGATCCCCCACAACCCAGAAGAGTGCTCTAGCTGCTGGGCTATTCTGGTGTCTCTCTCTGGCTTTGACCAGAGATTCCATCCTGGACCTGAGAGACTCTTTCTTGACAAAGGTTCACCCCAGTAATAGTTTCTCGTTCACCCTTGTCTATATAGATTGTGAACTTTCTCATGCAGGAACTGTATCTCACTGTATTTGTACAAGACCTAGCATAATGGTCCTGTACAAATCCCTGATCTCATTTGGGGCTTCTAAACACTGTTGTACTATAGATTAATAATCATTGTAGGGATTGCTCTTATATTACGTGGATAACTGTCTACTAGTAACTATATTGGGGACATCAGTTGATGTCACTTAGGTCACCAAACACTTTTAATATGATAATCCGTTTTAATCCATATGGACATAGCAGCCTAGAGGCCAAAGTCTCTATTTCTGTAGCAAATCCCCTGAGCCATGAACAATTGAGGAATTTAAAAACAAACAAAATCACTAGTTGGGATCAGCCAAAAATGTGAATACTGTAATCCTGTCAGAGCTACATATAGCTAGGGAACAGAGAGGGAGGAAAAATCAATATAAAAATTATACCAGCAAGGTTTTGTTTTTGTTTTTTTACACTAAAATCTGTATTAAAACTGTTAGGAGTCCAGCTGCAGTTACAGAGCAGTAATAATTTATCACAATTTCGTAATAGCACAATCAAGAAAGGACATTTGATTTGCATATTTCTAAGATTTCATGCATTTTCTTCATCAGAAAAAAATACCCCACAGTAAACAATCACGGGGAGGCCTATCACCTTCAAATGCACAGAGAGGGTTTCAATCAAAATATTCAACAGTTGTTATATATCCTCAAGGAACTTTGAAATTCTGTAATTGCAGTGCCTTATATGACAATTAGAGCTGACCTGGAAGATTCAGTTCCAACCTCAATAAGTGAAATTGTACAAGTTCTTATTCCAGACAATCAGAGCACACAGAAGCACAATTTGTCTGGTTTGACCTCCAAACTGTGGATACTTAAAAGCTGAAAGACTTAAGGGAGCCACATGTTAAAAAGCTCATATTTTCCTTCCACCTGACTTCACTGGCTAACATTATATTTAATTCAAGCTCAAGTACCTTTGAAAAAAATGCTGGCAAGGTTGCTGTAGGATATCCAGGGTAAAATAGGAAAATGTATTTGACAAAGCTGAAGATGCGACAAGCATGATTTTTAAAAGGTGTAATGTTTAAAACAGGCCGGTATTCTTAGTGTAACGAGTGAGTCAAGTATAACTCAATATCAGTTTTAAAATATTCTTCATTTTGTTTAATTATTTCAGATGCCACCTGAGAGAAAACACAGCTTAATAGTAACTTCTTATGCGAACAGATTTCAGCATTTTCTGGCATGCCTTTCACTTGCGTGCCACACAAACTCCCTACCATGAAATGCTGCCACCTTTATCACTTTTTTTTCTGGAGCATCTACTCTTGTTGGCACTAAAGATGACTTAGGAGAAGGTGCTATAAGAGTCAAAGCAAAAACTGAACCAGTGTATGCTCAGTTATGCCAAACTGAGATTTCATGCTTGCGTAGCGCGTTGGCTTTACCCTTCTGAAAGCCTCATTCAGCTGCCTGGGTGCAATGTGCCTTCTGATGAGCTGGATTCCAGGTAGCCCAACAGCAGTGGAGGCCCTTAGCAAAAAGAAATGAAAAGGACATGGAGTCTAGTTTAAGCCTTGTGAAGGTAGAATCTTCTGGAAGATTATGGCCCTGAGTGTTGAGTTTCCAGGCTAAGTATAGTCCCACTGTGGAAGAAGAACTTCAGGCTAGGGTAGAAGGGTTTGAGTGGGGGCGTGGGACCTATCAGCCCCTTAGTGTTTCAGGTCAAGCAATGACAAGCATGACATGGTATCTACCTTATTTTGGGTGTAACTGAACTGTACAACATGTTGCCCAGCTTGGAGTAATGTTTCAGGTTATCCACTTGGAAGCAGATATGTACACATAACTGTACTTCACGTTAAACTCTCCCTGGCTGTGGTGGATGGACAAAAATAGATGCAAAGCAGATGACAACATTACCCGAGGGACACATTTAAAAGGGTAAACAAGGCATTTAGAATAACAAAGGAGGCAAAACTGTCTAGCAGAGGAGGCAACTGGAAGTCAGTCCAGACTGGAATTAAGTTCTGTTCTCAAGCTTGGCTCCATGCAATTTAGGTCACTATCATTCAACCTCTGTTTCTTCCATCTGTAAAATAGAGGGGATAGTATTTATGGAGCTTTCTTGTGTGTTTCAGTTCATGGGATGTAAGGCACTATATAAGTGCAAAATACTGTTAATCATTTGGAATTATTACTGTAGATGGGAAATACTAAAGCTCTGACTTGGGAAAGTACTTTAGGATATGCTTAAATCTCACTGAAGTCAATGAGACTTAAGTGCTTTTCCTGAATCAGGCCCTTAGGGAGGAAACTGTAGGAACAAAATTGGTGGGAAATTTAACCATATTGGGCTTGAGGGTGGCCTGGGTCTCCTCTGAGTAAATGAAAATCAAGATCTAGCATGACGCCTGCTGCTCCTATCAAGTCAGGAGTTTTCACCTGTCTCCCACCCCTTACAAAAAAGCAGGATTGCTCTAAAATGTCCAAGAAAAAAAACATTCTTAGAAAATTGCTCCAATTTGGGTAAAAAACAAAACAGCCCCCCACACACCTCAAAGTAGTAAAGTTTCTTAGTTTCATAGTCCTAACCATAATGCATTCCTGCAATACTGCAGAGCCATGAATAATTGTTATAAAGCCTTAATGTTTCCTGATATGCACTCCAAAATGTAGCAGATAAAACCTTCCAGTTTTTGACAGTGATAATATAGCCAGATCTTTTCTCACAATTTCAGAGTTCCTATTAGTGTCATTAGCAATTACAAAGTAAACTGCAGTGATATTGACAGTGGGTCCTTAAAGTTCTTACTTGGGCAAAAAGGTTCATTTAGTGTTTTGTATAGTGCATTAGCCAAAGTGACACTATCATGATTCATCTCACTGACTTGATTTTAATAATCTTTGTCCTTAACAGAGTAGCAAGTGCTTTCTAATGCACTAGACTGTGACTTATCATGACACTTGTATTTATATGAATTAAATTTATTGGTAGCTTTAAAGCCAAAGTAACTGACTTAAAACAATAAAATATTCAGCCCACCCTTTTTAAGTTTAATATGGCTATCTCCCTATTAATTTCAACTGTAAATCTCTGAAGACAGGAAATAAATATAGCTAGCTGAGAGAAAAAGACAAAGGTGACATGCAGTTGGAAGGACAAAACGTTGGTTGAAAATATGGGCATGCCAAACAGAACACTACTGGTCAGATACAGATCACCTCTTGGTTGTTACTACAGTTGCTGGATCTAATTTTAGTTCAGCTACTAGAAAACATGATTACAATAATAAAAACCTAACTTTATTTTTCATCAGTAGATCTCAAAGCTCTTTACAGAAGGGATCCATATAATTATCTTCATTTTACAAATAAGGAAACTGATGCACAGAGAAGTGCTGTGACTTCCCAAGGTCACCCACCAAGTGAGGGGCAAAGCTGGGATTCGATGCAACATTTCCTGAGTCTCAGTCCAGGGCTCTATCCACTAGACTACACTGCCCCCCTGTAGCCTTTATACTATGGTCCACATATATGGGTATAATTATACAATAATTTGTACAATTTCAAGCCAGGATATATTTACATTACTTAGGTACTGTGCCAAATTCTTAGAACATAAGAACGGCCATACTGGGTCAGACCAAAGGTCCACCTAGCCCAGTATCCTATCTTCCAACAGTGGCCAATGCCAGGTGCCCCAGAGGGAATGAACAGAACAGGTAATCATCAAGTGATCCATTCCCTGTCGCCCATTCCCAGCTTCTGGCAAACAGAGGCTAGGGACACCATCCCTGCCCATCTTGGCTAATAGCCATTGATGGACCTAACCTCCATGAATTTATCTAGTTCTTTTATGTTATGGTCTTGGCCTTCACAACATCCTCTGTCAAAGAGTTCCACAGGTTGATGGTGCGTTGTGTGAAGAAATACTTCCTTTTGTTTGTTTTAAACCTGCTGCCTATTAATTTCATTTGGTTACCCCTAGTTCTTGTGTTATGAGAAGGAGTAAACAACACTTCCTTATTTACTTTCTCCACTCCAGTCATGATTTTATAGACCTCTATCATATTCCCCCCACCCCCCACTTAGTCATCTCTTTTTCATAGAATCATAGAATATCAGGGTTGGAAGGGACCTCAGGAGGTCATCTAGTCCAGCCCCCTGCTCAAAGCAGGACCAATCCCCAATTAAATCATCCCAGCCAAGGCTTTGTCAAGCCTGACCTTAAAAACTTCTAAGGAGGGAGATTCTACCACCTCCCTAGGTAACACATTCCAGTGTTTCACCACCCTCTTGGTGAAAAAGTTTTTCCTAATATCCAACCTAAACCTCCCCCACTGCAACTTGAGACCATTACTCCTTGTCCTGTCCTCTTCTACCACTGAGAATAGTCTAGAACCATCCTCTACTTTCAACTGCCTGAGAGGTGGTTCCAGAGTTATCAAATCCCCCCTCATTCTTCTCTTCTGCAGACTAAACAATCCCAGTTCCCTCAGCCTGTCCTCATAAGTGATGTGTTCCAGACCCCTAATCATTTTTGTTGCCCTTCGCTGGACTCTCTCCAATTTATCCACATCCTTCTTGTAGTGTGGGGCCCAAAACTGGACACAGTACTCCAGATGAGGCCTCACCAGTGTCGAATAGAGGGGAACGATCACGTCCCTCGATCTGCTTGCTATGCCCCTATTTATACATCCCAAAATGCCATTGGCCTTCTTGGCAACAAGGGCACACTGCTGACTCATATCCAGCTTCTCATCCACTGTCACCCCTAGGTCCTTTTCCGCAGAACTGCTGCCTAGCCATTCGGTCCCTAGTCTGTAGTGGTGCATTGGGTTCTTCCGTCCTAAGTGCAGGACCCTGCACTTATCCTTATTGAACCTCATCAGATTTCTTTTGGCCCAATCCTCCAATTTGTCTAGGTCCCTCTGTATCCTATCCCTGCCCTCCAGCGTATCTACCACTCCTCCTAGTTTAGTATCATCCGCAAATTTGCTGAGGTGCAATCCACACCATCCTCCAGATCATTTATGAAGATATTGAACAAAACCGGCCCCAGGACCGACCCCTGGGGCACTCCACTTGACACCGGCTGCCAACTAGACATGGAGCCATTGATCACTACCCGTTGAGCCCGACAATCTAGCCAACTTTCTACCCACCTTATAGTGCATTCATCCAGCCCATACTTCTTTAACTTGCTGACAAGAATACTGTGGGAGACCGTGTCAAAAGCTTTGCTAAAGTCAAGAAACAATACATCCACTGCTTTCTCTTCATCCACAGAACCAGTAATCTCATCATAGAAGGTGATTAGATTAGTCAGGCATGACCTTCCCTTGGTGAATCCATGCTGACTGTTCCTGATCACTTTCCTCTCATGTACGTGCTTCAGGATTGATTCTTTGAGGACCTGCTCCATGATTTTTCTGGGGACTGAGGTGAGGCTGACTGGCCTGTAGTTCCCAGGATCCTCCTCCTTCCCTTTTTTAAAGATTGGCACTACATTAGCCTTTTTCCAGTCATCCGGGACTTCCCCCGTTCGCCACGAGTTTTCAAAGATAATGGCCAATGGCTCTTCAATCACAGCCGCCAATTCCTTTAGCACTCTCGGATGCAACTCGTCCGGCCCCATGGACTTGTGCACGTCCAGCTTTTCTAAATAGTCCCTAACCACCTCTTTCTCCACTGAGGGCTGGCCATCTACTCCCCATGCTGTGATGCCCAGCGCAGCAGTCTGGGAGCTGACCTTGTTCGTGAAGACAGAGGCAAAAAAAGCATTGAGTACATTAGCTTTTTCCACATCCTCTGTCACTAGGTTGCCTCCCTCATTCAGTAAGGGGCCCACACTTTCCTTGGCTTTCTTCTTGTTGCCAACATACCTGAAGAAACTCTTCTTGTTACTCTTGACATTTCTTGTTAGCTGCAGCTCCAGGTGCGATTTGGCCCTCCTGATTTCATTCCTACGTGCCCGAGCAATATTTTTATACTCATCCCTGGTCATATGTCCAACCTTCCACTTCTTGTAAGCTTCTTTTTTATGTTTAAGATCCACTAGGATTTCACCGTTAAGCCAAGCTGGTCGCCTGCCATATTTACTATTCTTTTGACTCATCGGGATGGTTTGTCCCTGTAACCTCAACAGAGATTCCTTGAAATACAGCCAGCTCTCCTGGACTCCTTTTCCCTTCATGTTAGTCCCCCTGGGGATCCTACCCATCCGTTCCCTGAGGGAGTCGAAGTCTGCTTTCCTGAAGTCCAGGGTCCGTATCCTGCTGCTTACCTTTCTTCCCTGCGTCAGGATCCTGAACTCAACCAACTCATGGTCACTGCCCCCCAGATTCCCATCCACTTTTGCTTCCCCCACTAATTCTTCCCGGTTTGTGAGCAGCAGGTCAAGAAAAGCTCCCCCCCAGTTGGCTCCTCTAGCACTTGCACCAGGAAATTGTCCCCTACGCTTTCCAAAAACTTCCTGGATTGTCTATGCACCGCTGTATTGCTCTCCCAGCAGATATCAGGAAAATTAAAGTCACCCATGAGAACCAGGGCGTGCGATCTAGTAGCTTCTGTGAGTTGCCGGAAGAAAGCCTCAAGCTGAAAAGTCCTAGTCTTATTAATCGCTCCTCATATGGAAGCCATTCCATACTCCTAATCATTTTTGTTGCCCTTTTCTGAACCTATGCCAATTACAAAATAAATATATATATATATATATATATATATATATATTTTGACATGGGGCGACCACATCTTCCCTGTTACACCTTGGCAGTGCAATTGAGGTCTCTAGACAGGGGAGGTGGCTGGGTTGTACGGATGTAAATGACAGAAGAAGCAGATCTAGTTAGCATATTTTTTTAAGGTGTGTGTCATTTTATCACTCTCTTTTTTTAAAAAATCCATAGAGGTATTAACCTAAAATCTGTCTGTCTTACAGATGCTCTGTCTCACCAGTGTATATGCACCCTTATGGGTTTGGTTTCGGGTTCCTTTTGAGTGCCCAGGTGCATTTTAAAGAGTCTTCTGTGACCGCGAGCGGGGCAGAGCAGATGTATGAGGGGTTGCAAAGTGCCGTCACTAGGCCCTGTGCCAGTTCCCTGCAGTACAGGTTATGCAGGAGTAAAGCAGGCAGGCTCTTCAGAACTGCTACATCCTTCATCTTGCACAGAGAAGCAGGAGGAGGTGAAACTGGTGGGTTGGGGAACTGGGCAGAGCTTTGGCGCGTCTACCCGCCCCCCGCTCCCCCCCCCCCTCCACTGCTGCCCTTACGCACTAGCCAGTTTAACTGTGCTAGGGAAACAGACTGTTCTGGGTATGTTCTGTTACTTTGTTTTAATTGCAAGTAAACTCCCACTACATACAATTTCACTGATATTAATTAAATAACAGCATTAAGCAGCATAGTTGGAGGGGAGGAAAAAAACAGTTGTACAAGTATGAATCCTTTTTGTGTGTATGTTAGATGCTGCCCCACAGACACTTTCCCATTCCAAACAAAACATTATGAAAAGGATCATGAGGTTTTTTAACTTGTCTTTTTCTACCTATGTTTTATGTTACCTGATTACCAAAATGCATTTTACAGTGATCTGTTTGTTCTTAGTTCGCTGCAAACTCTGCTACCTTACCTTCCATTTTCTTAATCTTTTCATCTGCTCTTATCTCACAAAGCCATAGCCTTAGATATAAGAGTTTTGCATTTTGCTTCATCTGTAACGGTTTTCCTCCCTAAATCTCACCCTGTGGTGGTGGTCTCTAATTTTCAGTGGCTGAGTTTAATAGGGCTGCTTACATAAGCTATTTATAAGCATAATCCTTTGCAAGACATGACCCCAACTGTTGAAATGTGTACTCTAAATAGCTTTTTCCAAGTGACTAAATCACTTGTTTTGATTATTTATTACAAACAGAGTGAGTATTATTAAAGGTTTATTCTTAGAGATTATAGGAAAATAACAGTACTCCATCTTGCAGAACTACAGTATGTTTAAGAAATGTTAAGAGTCTTAGTGAAATATACAAAAGAAGGGAAGTTCAAGATAAAAGCTGAAACTTTTTTCTGTAGCTCCTCTCTTATCTAGACTGCAAGGTTGTTTTTTTCATAGCATATGCTTCATGCAGCGAATAAAGCCAGCATTCAAATTAATTGTTGGCTTTTTTGTTTCAAAATTTGGATTCATATAATAAATATGGACTTGCTTTCACACAAAATATTAGCACATCTGTTCAAAGTATGAAATAGCATGCAGTCAATATGTACAAAAATATATGTACACTAAAAATAATCAGTATATGATTAACAATGGCACTCAGTGACGATGTAGATGGGACAACATAAGTTTGAATTTCTTAGATAATGTGCAGATTTTCCATACAGCCAGTCCTGAACGAAGAGTCCAAAAATTCTAAATAGAGATGTCCCACCTCCCTGGAACTTCACAATGAAATTCATCAATGTTTCTTAGATCTCTCATATGTATAGCCTCATCCTGTAATGTGCAGAGCAACTTCTGTGATGTGCTGAGCTTCCTTAGCTTGAGCTTGATCATGCAGTGGAAACTTGAGTATCTCTAAATACTGTTAAAGCATACGCTATTCCCAAATATCAACTCTTGGGGAGATTCAAATGTGATATACTACAGACAATGTGTTGTCTTGTGGTCTATTAGATTTGTACAACAATAAAATGCCTCTATACCTTTTTTTGGTTGACTGTGTATTTTTAGAGATGAGGCGCACCATTTGGAACTGACCAGAGGGAGAAAATGGTTTCATCTTCAGCTTTCCTTATGATTGGGAATATCCAAATTCCAACAGAAAAATCAGAAGCCACTGATCATTACGAGCCATTTTTAATACCATTTCTTGCTTTGGGTAGTACTTCATTCCTTAAGTACTCCTATGGAAATCAAAGTGAGTAAGCATAACAGAATCTGGCCCTATATAACTAAGGCCCTTATTGTTAATAGGATCTGTACAGGTGGCTTTCCACCTGTATGGAGTCCAATTGGCTTACTTTGGGCCTAGAAGGGAATTTAACATGTCACCACTGTTATATTCAGTAAAAATCATATGATATTACAGTGGCGGCCAGTAATACTACTAAAGTTAATGGACCACAAATTTTGTTATAAATCTATCATAGCTGGAGTTTATGGTCTATAATTTTAAAGAGGCCTTAACTAGTCCTCCAGTTTTGCATCAAGAAATAACTGTGGTGTAATTTTGAAGGCAGAAGAAATTGCTGGCACATTTTTACAGTGCTTAGAGATCTAAATACCTGTTTTGCAGATTCAATTGGGTCTATATATACATCTAAATACCATAGAATACACCCATGGCTATACAGTGTATATAACAGACCCATCATTATTTGCATCTACAATTTTTACATGGTTCAAATTGGTGTCTACTTTTCCAAAGCAGGTCTTGGAACTCTGATGTAAACATTCATTTTAGGCTGGAAGTTGGAAGATGAAACAAAACCACCACCCCAACTGGTATCTTTATTAGTAGACTAGGGAGATCTAGGTGGAAATAATGGAAACAGCTTTATTTCTGGAAATATGTCCAATTTCTGCTGTCCAAAAGAAGCAATTATAAAATAAACCACCTAGAATACATCTGATCTTTGGAGGGTCTCTTTGAATCACTTACAGCCAGTTGGCTTTTCAATATGAATTGTCATTGACCAACTGTTCTAAAGCAGAAACTGTATACAGCTACAAATAACTCTCCCCACTATGAATAAACTAATTTCACTTGTCAAAAACTGCTTCTAAATTATTAGACACACATGGACTGACAATATGAAGCACTTGCCCTTTTGGATTTGAGTCATATATTGCAAAACAAAAAAAATTTTCACCTTAATGTTATTAGAGGATGTCCCATCAAATTTGGAGTGGTTAAAACATTGCATGCGCACACATTGGTACCATCTACAAAACACATGTTGAATCATATCCAATCAGATTGGGATAGAATTGAGTCAGCAGTCCGATCATTTTAATTTAGTAACTATGTATAAATCACAGTTACTGAGAAAATGCCAGGGTGTGTTCCCAAATCTGTATGCCAGGAGCACTAACTGTGACGGTCATATCACTTCCTTATATGCCACAAACACTGTTTGTAGCCATGACCCTTATTTCCCCACTCTTTAAAATGGACATAGTAATACTCCAGCATAGCAGTTAATGTTTGGAAATACTCTGAAGATACAAGTGCCCTGACAGTGCTAAGGGTATCCAGTGGTGGTATTATCCATACTGTGTCTCTCTGCTTTGTTTTTAAAAGTAAGTTATTCACCAGTGGATAATGACAACTTCTAAATATGAGTTTGATGCAAGAAGTACTTGGTTTTGGGGGGAGGAAAGCCCATAGAAGTCATTGGGAAGGCCATGCATAGGCACATCTTGAATTTTCAAAGAGGAGAAATCACTGAATTTAGATGGTAATATCTGGTCTTCTCTGAAATCTTTTTACCAGATCTACAGCTGAGATTGTAGTATTGTTGCTACTGCTATTACACACCCACACAACACAATGAAGCTAATTTTTCCTGTAACAAATGTGTTGAAAGCAAAGTTAAAAAAAATTTTTTTTTTTTTGGCAGTGACCTAAGCATTTGTTTCTTTCCAATTCTGGCAGCAATCAGAATATGAATAGCAATATGCCTCCTCCATTATTTAAAGAAAAATAGCAATGAACCAAGCAGTGTGCTTCATGAAATTGCTGCGGTCTCCCCACACAGAGATATGCGCTTGAGCCATGCAAAACTGTGCACACAACATAAACTCGTTGAAATATTGTTTTGGCAGTTAACCACTGGATTAAAAAAATAACTTTTTTCCGAGTAACTTGGGAGCTCTCTCTAGAAGTGAAAGCTTTTTATTCACAAGGACAATGTAAATGGTGCTGCTTTAAATTTAGCTTGCTGCATCATGCAATCCTCATCTGGTTCTAATTAATTAAATCACTGGTACTTGTACCAACTGAGGACATTGAAAGAAGACATAGATAACAAGGATCAGACCGAGTGTAAGAACGTGCAAATGAAATGTTGTGGTCCTGTCTATGTTACAAATACAGCATGATTAAAGTTTGTTCTACCGTGACCAGGATACAAATGTATTTTTGATTTTGGTTGATTCTACTGGAGTGTTACTATGTTTCATGACCAAGTAATGGATAAGGACCAGTGCATACTACATTCATGGAATTAGGTTTGTAACCAGGTGAAGGGGCAACTAAGTGGTTCCTAGATTCATTGACATGGTCATCTGTTTAGTGTAGACAGGCCGTAAATGGCGCCACACAGGTATGAGGAAAAGAAAAAGTGAGAATGGCAGCAATGGTGGCAGCACTCAGGCGGAACATAGAGCACTGTATGTCTGGCTGGTCAAAACGTGTCTGTTGCTCAATGGTTTTCTGCTGTGGGCCACATCTCCCAGGATGCACTGTGTCCGGGGACTCCCATGACTCGACAGCTCATTAAGAGGGGAGACTGGTGTATTATGGAAGAAATAGTCTGGCCAAGGACTCTAGTCCACAGAGGAGAATGGGGGCAGGGGGGCATGAGGCACCCAAACTGTAACTTCTATAAAAGCACTGACGCTGCATTTCTGCATCTAATATTTGGTTTTCAGTGTAACCCAAAGTCTCAATTTTCTTCAGGGAGGGGGAGGGAATACCCACTTTCCAACCAGCTCTAACTATATTACAGAAGAATGGGAAATGGCAACTTCCTATGACAATGACAGAGAATCGTGTGACTGATCCCAGGAAGCATGTGTGAACTTGCATAAAGAATCAGGTGCTTAGCTCGTGTAAATTTATCACTCTGACATAGATGGAGGGATGTAGAATTACACCAGCTGACGATCTGGCTGCTCTTTCAACAGAGTTCAGTACAACTATAGAAATCTATCCAAGCAACAGCGCCTGAGAGTTTAAGGTGTCTGAGATGAAAAACTGCAAAACCATATAGTTTTTCTGAGGGCAATATGTCACGTCTATTACTGTGCCCTGCAAAGAGGCCAGCCACATTGCAAATGAGGAGTGCAGACACTATGGCAGACTCATTAGAGTATATATTCTTCAAAGGGAGGGAGGGTTGTGACTAGCCTGTGGTCCAGCTCCTTCTCCTAACCAGCTGATGAAACTTGTCAGACATGGAGGGGAGCATCACTGCCCCCTGTAAAGGATGGTGCAGCTCTTGCTTTGTCTTAGAAAAAATGGCTGAACTGCCATAATACCCAACACAGTGTGATCTTTCCACAACACCTTTCCTCTCCTCTTCAACATCAAAGGTGTCTCTAAAAGGACTGTACATTTTTAATACATAGATCCAGAATAGTTCTTTTGTTTAAAAAGATGTGCATATCTCTTTCCTGCTCCCCACATTCTGCTGTGAATAGGTTTGTTAATCCGCTTGTTTATTTGAAAGTATGTTTCAAACTCTTGTTCATGGTTTGGTTTGCAGCCATATTGCTTTGTCTTGTGATCCTTTTTGACCTTGCATGCTCTGTAGGGTTGGCCAGGGGATATACATGGATGGAAGCCATACAAAAAACACCCAGGGTGTTGCAGGAAGTGTTATGGGTGGCACTCCATGCCCGAGTCAGTATTGAATCAATGTCTCACTACAATATTAGCAGATAGTAAATTGCTGGAAGCACCCTATGTAGGATGAAAATAAAGCCATGGGACCTGAGTGATTACCTATAGTCATTAGAGAGCCAGTGTTTCATTTCATTTCAGAAGCCAACCATTAAGGCCAACCATCTGCAAGAGAGAGTCAAATATTTTGGGAAATTAAACAAGGTGCTCTCTTAACTCCTTGGAATGTAAGAAATCACAGACTTGTTTCAAACAGAAAGGAAGTATAATTAAAATGAGAGAAGAAAGCTAGGAACTATGCCAGTTATTAATGCTCAGCTTAATATAGCACTGTGGCACCTCAAGCTGAAGAGCGCTAATGCAAAATGGTTCTAGTGAAAGAAATGATCTCAAAATCTTTCAATTTGTCTCCAGTGATATCAAACAATTGTTGGCAGCAAAATGCTTGTTGTTGTTTAAATTCAGAAATTTAGGAAGTTGTCTCAAGCCAATAGTGTCCACACATTTTTCCCTTAAAAATGGTTTCCAATAAGAGATTCCTTTATAACCTAATGTAAGGAAATTTAAATAGCCAGATTTGGACTCCAGCATTTTAGAAATACCCATTTCAAGTTAATCAGTTACAGCATTTTTGTTTTAATACCATTGATCTTAAAATGCTAGAAGGTGAAAGACTGAAGGACTCTTCAGTAGAACAGAATCTGGCTCAGAATGTATTAATGAACTATCTTTGAGAGATGCAAAACAAACAAACAAGCATGCTATTCTATTTTTGTACTTGCCTTCTCTCTCCAGAAGATTTGAAACCCATCCACACAGAAATGTGGTAATTAGGTCTTGCAAGGATCTTGCACTTCTGTAACAAAGCAGAACATTTTGCATTTCATAATGAAGGTGTTAGTCACAGGCTCTAATTGTGTTATTACAGAACTAGCATGAATACTATATCTAGAGAGAGAGTCCCATTGACTTTAGCAAGTTTTGAATCAGGCCCAAAATGACACAAGTCATAGACATGGCAATAGTAGTCTGCCAAGGTAGCTCTCATGCAGTAGATGTGAGTAAGGGCAAAGTGGGTGCCATCCCTATCAGCTGCTCCTTGCTTTTATGGAGTTTAGGAAGTCTGCAGGAGCTGGATCTAACTTACCAAAACTGGGCATGTCTTAGAAACTCTGAATGCAGCAGTTGCTGTGATTGTTGGCTTGCTAAGGCTCACAGCTGTACCATGTGTAGTTTTAGGTCATGTGAGCTAGGGAAATATGCATAGGCTTTGAAGCCAGAACTCCTGAATCCTATTTCTAGTTCTCCCACTGACTAGCCTTATTGCCTTGTGCGTATATATAGTCCTTAAAAATATCACTAGACCAGTCTCCGATTACCCCATGAGGTAACCCCTATTTCATAACCCCTATTTTTATTATTTTTAATAAAAATTTCAATACTTTATTAAAGTTTGTCCCCGTCCCCCCCCAACTATTATTACTTATTTACAACCTTAACTCCAGCTTAACATTTTTATCTTGGAATGTTCATTATAATATGGGTAGTAGTAACTCCAGAGTGAAGTGTGCCATAGGATTTCAGTGTCAGTGGGGTTTTAACTTTATTTTTTAATAAGATTTTTTATGAATACTGTCTGGGTGGTGGAACCAGAAGATATTGGTTTCAGGTGTAGTTATGTGCTCCTGTAAATCTGTAATAGTTTAGTTTTTTTTACTGAAATGTTAGGACCATGGGTTTGCAATGGGAACTTGTGTTTGGGGAAGAAAACAAAGGACCCACAGTTATTTCATTTACAAAGCCATACATGCTTGTTTATTTGATTCACTAAAACTTGCATGAGAATTTTTAACACAGAGACTTAGTACATGTGTGTGACAGCTAAATAATTCACATATATATCAGCCCTATATATTAAACCCTGCCTTCTCTAAAGTAATGTAATCTTCAGACCTACCTGTCTGAAATCATAATGCTCTGCAAATATGATAAAAATGTATTTTGTTTGTATGCGAGCAACTGAATCAGGGCCATTCCTGTCTCTGTTATAATAAAGGCAATATATTCAGTTCTATTACAGATAAACACAATAGCAATCTTCATTTCATTACTCAAAGAATTCGCGTTTCATAACACCTTTAGAGCATTTGTAAAAATACAAGATGGAGCCTAGAAACTTGTCAAAGGGAATTACTGAGACCTGCAGAAAACATGTTTCTCTAAATACATTGATTTGATTTATTGTGGCATCAAAAAGAGAAAATTAAAAATTCTCGGGATTTAAACCAACTCTGTCTTGTAGGACACTATCTTAACACAAATATTAAATGATGATGATTTGTGAGGTTAGGGCCTGATCTTGCTAGATGCTGGGAGCCTCCCACCTTCAGTGGGAAATGAACATGGTCAGTCCCTTGGAGGATAAAGGCCTCTAGTCATTTAAAGGAAAAAAGAAAATGCCTTGAAAGGCCCTGTACTTATTTTAGATTGAAGTTGATGCAAATGCAGTTCACTGTAATTGAGGAACACTCATTCACCCATATATCCTAATAATTACCTACCTAAAGGAGTCCAGGTATTATCTACCTTTAATACTTTTGCTGTTATCGGTACTACCATAGGCATGTAATTATTCTCAGTCCCCTCATTTCAGACAGACTTCCCAGTGGGGTGTTCCCTGTCTCTTTACTCTGAGCCGGTGTTAAGACTGCCCCTCAGGAAGAACTCTAAAAACACACACTACATAAAATCTACTTTTTAAACTAGATTTCCCTAGCAGCCTTTTCAGCACTGATGCTTCACCTGCCTCTCATTTGCTGCACATTCAAAACTTCCAACGATCAGTCCCAGGGGCAACTACAATGCTACTCAAAGAAATTGGAATTGCAGGCTAAACTGATGACCCTCCAAAATTCAGTATTCAAGATTGATATTCTGGGTGGAAACACTAAAATCCATCATTACAGCCTTATCTTCATAAAACTTCAGAATATGAAAATAAACCTTGTTGGAACTCTACTGAGGATATGGTCAGGGAGAGTCACCCAGAGGTACTTTAGCTTCTGCTACAACAAGAAGCATTTTCAATACCAAGTACTCCCCTTTGGGAACCATAACCTCTACACAGGTATTCACAAGTGCTATATCATCCCTCCCTTCAAGCAGGAAGTGTTCATTTCTACCCTTGCCTGGATGAACTTTCTCATTATTTTATACAGGGCACAGCAGACTTCACTAAGAGCCTTCAGAAACTAGCTTTGAGAAAACAAGCAGAAGGGACAATTGCGGCCCCCACAACTCAAGCCTTGAAGTTCTTGTCCAAAGAAACCTTTATTTCAGAACAGGCACTGAAGAAGATAGTATCTGATTTGCCATACGTGCCACTCCTAAGATGATAAAATCTATGACTCAGTTCCTGGGATAGTGGCTGTTATGCTGGATATTCGTGCTTTGATTCCATCCAGCAATTGCAGCAAATCAGTATATAACTTTCCAGATCCAGGAACAGCATCTCTTGGTGAATTCATTCTTAATGTTAATCAGCTACCTGATGTTGGGTCCAGAGAAACTGGTCATCAGTACAGATCCCAAGTCCTGGGAGTGGTGCAGGAGAGAGAGGTTTCTGAACTCCTGTATGACTTGGGGCATGATAAGGCCCAAGGAGGAGGCATGGAGTATAACTTGTCAAGCTCACTCCTCCATTTCAACAGACGATTCTTCAGAAAACCCTGGTGTGTATATAACTGCTAAGAAGGCAGAAAAACTTCAGGGCTGCTTAGAAAAGTACCCTTGCTCATGCCCTGGGAAGAAGCTCTCACTCTGTTCCTCAGGGTTCTACATCAAGAAGGAAGGTCAGTGTCAGCTGGCTCAGCAAGACACACTTAGAACCAAGGGAATGCAGTCTCGACAATCTAGACTTTTGATGCATTGCAAGTCAAATATAGAAGCATATTGGTAAATCTATTTACACCCGAGCCCATCTGGAAAACCAAAAGAGGTACTACGAAGAGAAGGACCACTCAAAAGTGGAGGCTGTGGTCCTGTTATCTCAAAGGTGGGCTAAGAGGTTTCCTTTATGCTTTTTCCCTGCTCTCCCCCTGAGAGTAAAGATGGTAGAGTGTGAAGGAACAGACCAAAGTGGTTATAATCCATTTCTCACTAATCCTCAGATCTTTTTCTCAAACCTGAATTAGATGTAACTGGAAAATTTCAAATTCCCAACATACATGCACACCCAAAATTGAGCAACAGAGACCTATCCTGAACCTAAATAGAGTGCTGCCCAACTAGTCAATTGGGAAACTGACAGGAAGGAACTAAAGTCCTTCATTCCAATTTGGTAATAAACACCCACCTAGCATCTCGGAGGAAATTCACAAATGATGTCTGTGTATCACTTGAGATTTTGAGGTCTGTGTTACCAGGGACATACAGTAGGGAAAAGGACATTCTAAAGGCTTTTATAAAGTGGCTTGATAGTGGGGCTTAAGGTCAACAGTTTGAAAAGACTAGTCAGTGACTGCAACACATGAAACCCATAGGAATCTTTCATCACTGTCACATGCAGCATTGCTGTAGTAGTGTTGGTTACAGAATATTAGAGCAATAAGGTGGGTCAGGTTGGTCCACTAAAAGATATTACCTCCCCCACCTTGCATCCCTGTCACATAAGATTCCTGAGGACCAGCATTCCTATCGGTCCTCTAAAAATATGCAAGTTCCTTTCATGATCTTGATCGTTGTTCAAGGTTTTGGCCAGAGGAGGGGAGACCCATCCATCCAGAATGGCCAATTAGCCTGACTAAGGCAGAGGGGGACTTGAACCTGGGTCTCCCATATCCAAGGTGCGTGCCCTAACTACTGGCGGTGGAGATCTCACTCTTTTTTTTTTTTCTCATGTTTATTCATAGAAAAATTTCAAAAGGTCTCATTTTTGTTCCAATGGAGAACAAAAACAAATGTCAAAACCTCAACTTTTTTCACAAAACAGAATGCTTGTTTTCTGGCCAGTCCTAGTCACATGGACATGCAAGAAATCGTAATTTGGATTTGTCAGATCTACGATAACTGTAGCGCAGTGTAGGGTGAAAAACAAAGCTTAGAACTTGCTTTGTTTTTTGGAAGAAAAGGAGTGGACTTTAAGCAACACTTAGTAGAAATGGGAAAGATATAGGAAATTATCAAGTGTTTGAGAGTGAAAGGATGACAGCGAAAGTGAATTAGTGTTCAAGACCTACTGTTCCTTGCGGAAAAGTAGTGTAATGCATTTGTTTCTATACATATATGTATATGCACATGTGCAAATACATGTATTTTTAGGAGCAAAATGGTTGCAAATGTGTTCTTTACTGGCCTGATCCCTGCTTCTGTTGAATTCAATGGCAAAATTCCTATTGATTTCAGCGTAAGGAGTATTGGACCCTTTATCTGTCATTTCCTATCCATACTGAACCTAGTGTTATAAAAATGATAATGTCTTTATTATAAAATACTTATTTTTTGAAATTATCTATAGTTAATGCCAATAGAGCAGTGCTTATGGATAGTCTACCATATTTTCTAAGTTACAACTGAATTTATTGGCTTCTATACTGGTGATTAGTGGGTATTTACTCAAAAAGGTCCATTTGGATAAAGTTATAAACGGTTCTACAACGGAAGCCAGCAGAAGGTATTAGAATGATGGTGGAGTAAAGTATCTGAAAACATAAAGATGTCACATGTAGCTTACTCAGTGAATTTTATTTAAGAGCTTAGCACTTTCAGTTGTTACTGCTCTGTTTATCCATATTTCTTTACTTTATTGCTAATGCTCTATTAATCCTTGCCTCATGTCGCAAGCTGCAAGGGCACTTTCATTTTACATGACAAAATGATCAATGTCATTTGGTTTCTGAGAGGCGAGGCCAGCTTTGCATACAGCTTTAGAGATGTTAGTCAACCTCCACCACCACCAGAGTAAGGGAAGTTTGCAATACCAAGATAGCCTGGCTTTCTCACGTTGTATAAGTCATGCTGGGGACAAAGGAGGGCAGCTGGGCATTTTTAGCTGCGCTATGCCTGAAGCGTTAGAAGCTAAAGCAGCACCTCACAGCATTGACCTCTTGTGTAAGCAGGTAGTTAAGGTGAGTGCTGAACGAGAACAGAAGCGTGCCCGCAATGTCTGGATAACAAGAAGTGTGTCTGAGCCACAGGAATGCGGTGAATTGTTGCATCAGTATTAAAGTATGATCCTCTGGCAAAGGATGGGGCAACCACAGTAATCTGCAAGCATTTACTTCACAGATGTGACCAAATTTTGGATTACAAATAGCCAGTTAAGAGCAAAGGAAACTAGGAGAGAAAAAAAGAGAGATGATTAAGAGGAAAGTGAGAAAAGAGACAGAGGAAAACCTGAAGACTCAATGTTTTTAAAAGCTTTCCTTCTTGGCAGTCAAAAATGCTTTCTCCTCTTTCAGTGACACTTGCCTTGCTCCTCTGCATAAAGGCAGGAACTCCAATGTATAGAGTTCTTCCAATAAATTCACAAGGAGGGATCTCGGTATCCTTCAGATGCACGCAATAATTGTTCAGCTGAACAAAGTAGCCCCCTTTCCTTTCATAAAAGCAAAGGGCTTTAATTCATCTTCCTGTAGCAGCCGGGGCTGCTGTGGCCAGCAGGGGTTCACTACTGTAGTGAGTGTGGTTGCACTGCTGCCTTTCACCAGGAGGGAGGGGCCTCTGGGCTGCAGCTCCAGTTCCTTAGTTCCACAGCTGCTTTTAGTGCCTCTGCCACTGTGCACAGGTGGGAAAATACACAGGAACGAAACCAAGAAGATTAACAGAGAGCAGAGTGGGAAACAAACGACTCCTAGCTGAGTGGTGAGCTTTCTTTTCTCTCCTGCTAACTGTATCATGTTACCAACCTACTCCAAGGAAATGGTAAATGGAAACAATGTGAAACTGGAAGAGCTGTGCACTGCACATGGTGTACAGATGGGTGCAGCCTATCTGGCATATGGCTGTTGCTTTCCAAATATCCAGGAGCCTGTTTGGGTTTTTTGGGTGAGGTGGGAGGTTCAGACATGGTCTTTCTATAGAAAGAGACAGTGATTCTCCTGCTTCACAAAGGCTGTGGGCACAACGTGGGGATGGATCCTCAGCTGGTGTAAATTGTCATAGCTCTATTGCCCTGACCATTTTATACCACCGGAGGATCTGCTCCTGCCTCTTTGTGAGTAATGAGCTTGATAGAACTAACAGCTGGTTAGGATGGTAGTGCTTGATTGGCTGTGGGGTGTGAGTTTAGCAAAAGGATGAGTGCTACAATGAATCAGCCAGTAGCCTTGACAGCCTTTACCAGTGGGATGTTCAATGGAGTCCTGACTACAACCTAAATCTCTCCTCCTGGTGGAAGGCAGGAAGGTTATATAAATCCCCCTGGGGTGCCCCCAGGATATGCTACTTGCACTCCTTGGGCCATCTCGGGAGGGTCAAGGCCCCACAGCATCCGAACTGTAGGATGCTTTCTTTTGTGGTTCAAAGGCTCAAAACTAATCACTGCAGTACGCTTAGTGCCATTTACTATCCTGATTTGGCTTGCCCAGGGCAGCTTGCACTTCCCTGAAATAAGTAGGTGCAGCATTATAAGTGTAGATATATCTCCTTCTCTAAATGAGATTTTACTTATTGACATTTTTGTAGGTGTTTAGTGCTCATAAAAGTGAACCCAGACGTAGCACGGCAGGCGCGGAGCAAACTTCCTCAAACTTTCCTTACTGCTTTCCTGCCTCATCCCTGCCATTCCGGCCCTGAACCTCTCTCTCTCTCTCTCTTCAACAGAGATTGCCAATGGTAGTTTAGTGATGTAGAGAAACAGAGTTCTGCGAACCTCACGTTATTTACTTACATAATATAATCAAGCAATGTTGATTTGATCTGCAGTCTCCATCAGTGCAAAGCTATTGTGCAAGCCCATTAGGGTGTTTAGTCAATATTTAAAATGTAGAAAAAATTGTTCAGAAAGGACAGAATAATTTAATGTGAGGGAGAGACATTGGGGGTGTGTGTGGGGGGGTGTGCATAGGCACGTTTAAATGAAAATAATCGCATTTACCTGAGGTTGATGCCACCTTAACCCTTCATTCATTTAGGCCTCTTATCTTCTCATCATTCTGTTGGTAGTTTCTAACCAGTCTTTGCATTGTGCTGGCTCTGAGCATCAATCACTAACTATTTTCTCCGCTTCATACTGAAGTGTACAGGTGTGTGGTTGGGGTTGTTTCTTAAATGGGTGGGAGAACAGAGGGAAAAGAATCTTTGGCCTCAGATGGTTTAATTCTACATACAGCCGTGGAATTCTGAAAAGGACAGTCACTTCTGTGAGGATTAATTAATTGATCTTTAACTATTCATGGTAAATAGGCCCAATGGCCTGTGATGGGATGTTAGATGGGGTGGGATCTGAGTTACTACAGAAAATTCTTTCCTGGGTGTCTGGCAGGTGAATCTTGCCCATATGCTCAGTGTTTAGCTGATCGCCATATTTGGGGTCGGGAAGGAATTTTCCTCCAGGGCAGATTGGAAGAGGCCCTGGAGGTTTTTCGCCTTCCTCTGTAGCATGGGGCACAGGTCACTTGCTGGAGGATTCTCTGCTCCTTGAAGTCTTTAAACCATGATTTGAGGACTTCAATAGCTCAGACATAGGTGAGAGGTTTTTCGCAGGAATGGGTGGGTGAGATTCTGCGGCCTGCGTTGTGCAGGAGGTCGAACTAGATGATCATAATGGTCCCTTCTGACCTTTAGTATCTATGAATAAGTCAGTGCATACAGTTTTCTAGGTAATCTGTGCACATTAATCATTTTGTTAGACTCTACAGTAAAAGACATGAAGGAAACCAGACAAATGGAGGCTGACTCGATAAAGGACAAACAGGAAAGCATTGGCTATTTCAGTCAACTTATAAAGCTGAGCTAGAAGTTGTACGGTAGGAACTAGGCTGAAGAAAAGCCAGCAAAGTCAATGATTGAGATTGACCAAAGAGCTCACAGGGATGGAGCAGTCCTTCAAGATTTGTTTAAAAGAGAGTGTCCTGAAAAGACAGCCCCATGCTGGTGTAGGGTAGAACTGGCTGAGTGTATGAGCAGCATGTTATGGCCATGGTGCAGACTCAATTTGCAAACTCCCTCTCCTCCCCCACATCTCTGAAAAGAACAGTTTAAAAAGATCTCCTTTAAAACACTGTGGGCCTGATCCTGTGCCATTAAAGTCAATGGGAATTTTGCCGCTGACTTGTAGGGAAGCAGGACCACGGCCTATTTGAGCAGTAAAAAGCAGTCATCCCAATGCAGAGCACTTAAACGGACTTCAGTGGACTAGCCCTGAGAGCCTTGTGTGCCCTTTAATTAAACTTCCTGTTGGTACATCTATGACTGAGCATCAAAACCAGTTGCTTATCACTGTAGCATTCCTATTCCTAAGTTAGCTGCAACCACATCTTTGTGGGTGTGTTTTATCGGACCATGTGAGGTGCTCGAGTCTATATGCACCTAGTATATGAAGCATCTATATTGTTTGCTTCCCCACTGTAGACTCTGTTGGAATAATCATTTTGTTGAAATTTAAGGAGCTGGAAAGTGGGGCCGTGTTGTGCAGAGTTCTGCGCGCACCTGCTGTGGGGTGCTATTTGACCTAAAGTAGCATTGAAGTCAATGGGAGCTGACTGTAATGGGCACCTTGTGGGATCTGGCTCTTAATCTGTAGCTTGGAAACAGGAAATGAGCAAAATAAACACTCAGAGAGAAAATATTTTCATTAGAAGGAATAATGCTGAGTTAATATAGAGAAATTGTCTGATCGATAGACCAGTTTGTTTGCTTTTTTAGAGCTATACATTTAAAAACAAACATACAACATCTTTGGACAGTTTCAAATGTTATATTGACCACCTGTGTCTAGAAATAACTTACTTTTTAGAAGCTGTTACAGCTGTTTCACTCATCATGAATTGCAGCTTGAGGATTTTGAAGTGTTGAACAGATTATTCAACTTCATTGGATCTGTGATGTACATAGGTATGGAACAGTGGTATGTTTTTCCTTTCTGTATAATTAACCTTAAAATTTCTAAGTACTGTCCCTATGTTCACAATTCAGTATCCATTTTGTTATCAAAGTGTAGCACAGACTTGAAAGAGCATAGTGTGTGTCTTCTACTTCTGGAAGCTCTACTGTGCTTTCTTGCTTTTGTTCCCTTAATCTAAAATAAATGTTATTCTGATAGAAAGTGTATAGGGACTTTTTGTGGTTTATCTGGGGGGAAAAAAAGCATCACTGTTACAATGCACATTTCTTGGGACTACAGAATCAGGCTGGAAATCTTACCAGAATAGCCTGATTTATGAAACTTTTTTGGAACTTCCACTTCTTGGCCAAAGCCTGTTTCCACTGTTGTTCTTATTCTTTAAACTCTTGTTCATCTGTTGGGTTTCTACATGGAAATTACTCTTTTATCTTTGCCAGTGTCTCAGCCCATGAGTGTTCCCCTGATTTCTATCAATTTGTCCCCTGTGGGGAAATCAAATCGGCTTCATAGTCTTTCCACTTACTAAAAGATTATTTTAAATTAGCACCTTTACATGGACATATGACCCTACAATCACTCAGTGTCCAAAACCCAGGTAGATGGTAATTTATATTTCTATCAAAATATTATTTTTTATGAACAAAAGGGGGAAAAAAGGCAAATTCTGAATAGTTATTTAATTAATTGGCAGTACTACGGAAGCACCTATTCTCTGTCTCATTAGTTAGGTTTGATTATGGAAATTCTGATAAATACTTCTCCCTTTCAGGAAGTTCTAACTAGGCTGTAAAATGGGCTTCAGGCAGA
This sequence comes from Chelonia mydas, assembly GCF_015237465.2. NCBI lineage: Eukaryota > Metazoa > Chordata > Testudines > Cheloniidae > Chelonia > Chelonia mydas. Next base: position 19,420,798 of record NC_051252.2, read on the forward strand.
ACGCTGGCATCTGTAGTCATAAGCTAGGAACAAACATTTTTGCTGTCTTCCCTCCTTCCCATTTGATCATATCACGTTGGTAATTTTTATACAGCAAAGGGGAAAGAGTTGTGTGGTTTCAAAAGCTTCTTTGATATCCAGTAATTAAAAGATGGGATTGTCTGAAAATACGGGATTAGAGTGGAAGGGATTGTGATGAGGATGCTGGAGACTCAGAAAAAATATTCAGTTACTGGGTCTATCACGGACTTCCTCTGTGACCTTGGGTGAGTCACTTATACTGTTTATACTGGAGTTCTCCGTCTGTAAAATGAGGCTCTTATTCCTTCCTTTGTCTGTCTAGATTATAAACTACTCTGAGGCAGTGACTCACTCTTACTGTCTATACAGCACCTTGCACAAGCTTGGTTGGGGCCAATAGGTGATTCTATAACACCGCTAATGATGTGTGGACAATATCAAGACCACGTGGTTCATTTATACTGCAGGATATAACCTGAGCTTCCACCGTAATGCATAGAGAGAAACCTATTTTTTAAGTTGTTCATCTTCCCCGCCCTCCCCCAAAGTAAGACTATCATCAATCATAGTGAACTATCTCAGCAACTCATTTGCTTAATAATAGAAATTGCCCATTATTATTTTCTGAACTAGCTTATTGAGAAGCTTGCAAAAAGCTGTCTTCAAACAGATTTGTGTACTGTTGGTATTCTTGACCCACTACAAGTCAGGATACAGAACAGAAATAGAATTAGCACAGCAGACCTTCTCAAACTATTCATGAATTAAAGGGCAAATATCCATTCTCAGTCTCCTGGTCCTCTCCAATATAACTGATCGCTAGCTACCTTGAGAGGTATTGCAGTGCTCCAAGAAAACACTCTGAAGTGGCTTGATGTCTTTTTGGAGGGTCCATCCCAGCAATGGTAGGAAACTGCTGCTCTGCCACCAAGCCCTATCTTGAGGAATACCACAAGGATTAGTCCTTCCCCCACACTACGGATAGTTACTGCAGCCACTAAGCTTCATGGGATCAGATGTTAACCATATGTCAAAGACAAGCAAGCTGTGTCTGTTCATAACCTTCAACCGTACCAGTCACCGAGTTATCCCGGTGTCAGCCCAGATCAGTACTTGAAGCAGGAAGTACTGGCAAGTTAAATCCTAGCAAAAACAGAGGTAATATCTGTGGGGAAAAGGTAACATGAGAGAGCTTGTGGCCATGGTACAGTCCCCTCTGATCAAGGATTTATGCCCAGACGTCTTCAAGCAGGTCTGCCACTTAGGTGTTCTTCTGCGCTGCTTACTGATGCAAAGTTCTCATTCAGCAGCATCCATGAAAACGCCTCCTACTATCATTGAATAGCTAGGAGACTGCATCTCATTCTTGCTAGTGATGGCCTAGCAAGAATGAGATGCATGCCACCTTCATCTCCCATTCAGGTTATGCCAGTGAAGTTCACTTTGAACTGAAAGTAGCAACCCTGAGAAAATTCCAACTGGTTAAGATGGCAGCAGCACATCTCATCAGAACCCCAGGTTGTTGAGAGCACATTGCCTCTGCAATCTACTCTCCACTGGTTCCCTACAGAACAGTAGCGCTTTAAAAATGAGCACCGAAACTTAACGCAAACAGTCTGAGCCCAGTATACTTAAAAAAATCCACTTCATCTTGAGCACCGTCAACAGCTCTGCTTGTCAGACACAAGAATTGTCTTCCTCAGCGGTGAAACTATCTCCCTCAAGTACTAAGAACTGTTACAAACCTCAGTATGGGCCAGTCTATAGACAATGCCCATTTCTTCAACCTTGCCTTCACTTAAAACAGCACAAAACACATATTACCTTACTAACTTAAAACTAACACGTGCTTTTCCCACCTCCTTGACTGACATTAGTTGCTTTGTTTAATCTTCTCTGGAAGAATTTCAGATAACACAGCGATAGATGCAGAATAAAAGTCTAAATAAAATAGGATTATATTTCTCCTGCAGACGTGTTTTTCTCCTTGGCTGTGATTTTTACCTTCATAGGAATTGATTGTATGTTATCTGTGTGCAAACTTCATCTTTATTTTTCTTAATGAGGTCACTGGTTTCCCATAGTGTTCACTGCAGTAAATCGAAACCCACTTTATTGTGAATGTTTTTATAATTACTTTTATACTTTTAACCTAAGTAACTACACTTACTGTCCTTTAGCGCCTTCAAGTAACTGTCAAATCTTTAAGATATTTTTTTGCAGCTTACCGAAAGAATTATGGTGGTGCTAATGTAAAATATTGAGTTCAAGTTAGGTTTTCACGCACTTCACATTTTGACACAAGCCATTTGTGGACGTCTTTTCCTGTCTTGCTAAAATAAAAGGTCATGATAGTTCAAGAACTTTCATGGGTCCAATATTCATTGTATCAACTAATAAAAGCACATGCATAAGAAATGTTAAGATTTGACTAGCCTATATTACCAAGGGACACCAGGGCTATCTACCATAGACTAATGGCCGCACAGTCTTCAGAAAGTTGACATCTAACTCAATGTAAAATGTTCTGACTCTTTTAACCCATTATCTCTCTGTATAATAGGTTTTTGTGTATCTTTGTGTGCATCACCAGGACTCCTTTGTATTTCAGTGCAAAAATATGACTGTTCACTGTTCTGATTCTCAGAAATAGAATTATGAAATCAGCTTTTCACAGGGCAGGAGGTGAAAGGGAAATTTCATATCATAATTCCAAAAAGCCTGGTGGTTTCCTGGGTACCAGTTATTTTCCATAACAAACTAAATAGTTTATATATTCTGTTCAAATCTACTTTACAGATCTGTTCTGTAAATATCTTATATTTACCAGTTATCACAATATTTAAAATAGCAGCCAGAGGTTGCTGTCATTATTTATTTCTGACATGTTGGGAAGAGAAGCCAAACCACTTGCTCAAGGTCATACAAGAAGTCTTTGACAAAGTTAGGAATAGGCACCATATCTCCTGACTACTAGCCCTTACTTTAATCACTAGACCATGTTTCCTCTCCTAATAAGAAAACCAGCATGTGTAGTATCTTAGAGCAAATACTGTTAAATTTTATTCAGAATCTCTTCTTTTCCATTACTGTTTTGATTTCATGCACAACTGTGCCAGCCACTCTGAGCCTAGTTCTCAGTGAATGCCAAACTAAAGTAGAATATATTGTTCCACATTCTCACTGCTTAAACACACAAATGCCCCAAGAGCATGCAATATTTATATATCAGCACACATCACAAAAGCAACTTAGCTTAGCAGTAATATTTTCTCCCTTTTTCCTGGGAATTGGAACATCTCAAGTTTGTCTGCCTCTGATTGTGCTCTATATAATTAGGCTTACATACAGTCATTTATGTACCTTGCTTGTTCATAGAATATGTGTTACGTATGAGCACAACAGGTGGGCACCCACTTTTAAGCATGCAATCAGCTGTTTGCAAATTCAAAGCACAGCTGAACATTTGGTTTTAACTGCTAGATTTTTAGCCCTCATCCTACAGTTGTGTGCACCTACTTATACCTGCATTTGTGTGCTAATATCTTTATGCACCCTTATACCTGTGTGCATTCAGTTGTTAGCAAGTGGTCATGTGATGGACATCATCTTGGTCAACGCACCAGGGCTTAACCAGGGACTTCCAGACTAAAAACACAAGCTATTACAGCTTGAACCAAAGAGTCAAGGTTCTGTATCTACAGCTGTAAAAACTCATGTCCTTTGCAGAGTAGCACAGAAGAGGATCTGTAACACCTGCTCACCAGTGGGGGGCATACACATGTGCACTCAAACATATGGGTTAGACTACTTAAATAACCATGTGCAAGTCTGAGAACTTTTTAGACTAAATTTATCCCTGCAAAGTGCAGTGTATATGCATACGTATATGTGTGCACTTGTAATCTTGTGAGTGGCCAGTTGAAGCCAGATAGAGGCCTGGCTAAAAGTTTACCCTTAAATGTGTGAATGTTAGAGATGAATGAACAGTGAGAACTTCAGTTCTGTTATTGATCACTTAGTCCCTGCTCCTGCTCCCGTTCCCATTAATATAGGTGGCAAAACTCCGCTTGCCTTCACTGGTGAAGAGTCAGGTCCTAAATTAGACAACTTGTAGAACCTGAATCTAGTGTCGTCCTCCCGATTTTTCTAATGGGCTATAGAGTGCAGGGCTCTCCTTGGGCAGCTGCAGGGAAGTTGATATTGACTAAGGCAATGCCCTCCCACAGCCAATACCTGGTAACACCAGGGGTAAAATGATCTCCATCCTGCTTTTTTAAGCTTTCAGCTAGATCAGTGTAAATGTGGTGCCAAAATCATTTGAAAATGAATAAACTCTAATAAAATCGGAGGAGATACCAATTCAGGTTGTGAACTTGTTTGGTATTACAATCTTAAGAAGGATAGGGAGGCCTAGTCTGTATTTGAATGGGAGACCTCCAAAAAATATTCTGAGGGTGGCTTTTTCTGTCCAAAGAAAATAGCCCTATGGTAAAACTTCAACACCTCAGTCCCATTTTCAAAACTGACTTTTTAGTACTTAGGAGCCTCAGTCAATGGGGCTTAAGTGGCGAAGTCACTTTTGAAAATATGACTGAAGTGTTTTTCAAAGTGTTCTCCCAACTCTAATGACTTTGAGGGTATGTTACAAAGATCATCTCCCCCCGCCTCCCAGGCATTTGAAAGGGGAGGAATTGTAAGGATGCAGAATTTTGTTTGAGGAAGAAAAAGACTGGCGTTTAAATTGCCTGGCTTAGTGATGGTGAGTTATCTTAAACGGAACTGCTGCACTTGGGATATATTTTATAGTAAGGGCAGGGTGCCTAGAGTATCTGGATAAAATAGCACCTTTTCACAATTGTAGTAAACCTAAATAAAATAAAGGTAGGGTGTTTAAAACTTCTATAGAAGCCAGAATGTTGATAATTCTAAAGGAGCCATGTTACTCCTAAAAATGTGAAGTGACTGGGGGGTTGGATACTTCATTTGTGTATTGAAGCTCTTAGAATTATCTCTGATTTTGGTATGGATTTATTTATGCTGTTTTCATTTCAAAAGTATCAAAACTTATTGTTGGACTAAATGTAAATAGGAAACTGTGAAATCAGTGTTACAAGTTGTTGCAATCACAATAGGCAGAGCTCTGTACTTATCCAGGGTGTTTATAAGAGGAGACGTGTATGCAAAACCACTGTGTGTGTCCACAGCTTGTGTCCCAGATTGACCTTGGCATATTTGCTCAGCTGTCTGAAGAGCATTCCTGGCATGAGAGTAACTACAGATCCTGTTGTTTAACCCAGCTTCTGAACTGTCCTATATTAATAGCACGAGTGGTTTATCGTTTAATAATTATGCAGTGTGAAAAAGTACATCTTGAAATTGTTGGTTCTTTTTGGAAAAGATCTCATCTGGCAACCTAAGCAAGAAAATTCACAAGGCCAGTTGGAGGAAGATGTAAAATACAGTACTAGTGCTCTCTGCTTTAAATGTTAGAGCTGTCCCCTTTTGTGAGCAGTTGAAGAGGGGGAGGGGCAGGCAATGTGTAACATAAAACTCGTTAAATGTGGACAGCAATATTGGCTGGGAGTAAAAATACTATTTTAAAAAATACCAGGGAGTAATTTTTAAGAATGGAGGGCACAAATATAAATCCTTTTGTGTTGAGCCAGTGGGAACTCAACATAACTTTTGTTTCTTGTGATTCTGGACAAAGATGTCCTCTTTCTCCATTCCTCTCTGCCTTCTCCAAAGTGCTCTTAGCTCAAGAAATTGGACAAAAAAGTATAAGAGAACAGAAGAATGGTGATGATTGAAGAAGATGCAATGGGGCTGTGTACTGATACCATCCTACTACCATCTTAGTTCTCTCCTTGTAGTAATGCTGGACCTGCAAAACTGTAGAAATATGCCAGGCCAGAAAATAAACTGATAAAACCAAGATCTTGCACATTTGCATCACTAAAAATATAAATAAACAGTATTTTAAATCAAAATACATTGAGAAATACAGGAGTATATTTTTCAATAATCTACGGCTAAAAAAATCAGCTACCAAACAAAAACCCTTCAGTTGCAGAAAATTATGTATTTATTTGACATGTCGCAACCAGGTCCTCAAAATAAACTCCCTTACTAAATTGTGTGTGTGTGTTTGTGTGTGTGTGAGAGAGAGAGAGATGCTTATTTAATTTTTTTTGGCAGAGAAAACATTTTGAACATTATAAAACCCAAGAGCTGAAATTAAATAGCTTCTGACTTTTCTGTAATGAAAATAATAGAAGAAAATGTTCTTCATCCAACCTATAATGGTATCATGGTTTGACTTCCCTGAATGTTTTTAGAGAACGGTGGTGGTGATGGTGGTATTCCCCGAGAATTGGAAATTCTCCAAAGAGCACAGAAATAGAAAAAATTTAAAATGCAGTGATCCTAAGATACAGACACCAAAGTACTCAAACATCAGCTGCGTGAACTGTATTTCTTTTAAATATATTTAGGGCACCTTTAAAGCAATTGAAATATTTCTCCATGATAAACCCCATGGCGTCTAAGGAGCTGAAATTCAATCTTAGAATCATAGAATATCAGTGTTGGAAGGGACCTCAGGAGGTCATCTAGTCCTGTGTGTATTCTTAAGAATCCACAATGGCTGAAAGCTCAGTTAGGGTTACTGACTGTTCAGATTGTGTGGGAATAGTGAAAAACAATAGACATTTGAAAGAAATGTGTGTTTAATTATAGTAATATTGTATTTTATATACAGCCTTTCATTCAAAAGTGCTTTACAACTATGTTCACACAACACTATTGAAATGAAGCCATTTCTGAAGCCAGAGGGGGCAGCCAGCTGGCATAGAACTCACTGCACAACACTAAAGATAAGGGAAATTCTTGTTTGAGTAGCTGCAACTGTGTATTCCATATTGGTATGTGCGTGCCCAGCACACGGAAGCTGGAGAACTTTGCCTAGCAGTACCTGTAGGGGCAGCACTCACACCCTGTGGCCCAAGCCCTTCCCTGGCTATATAAAGGTGGCACGACCCTGATTTCCCTGTCAGGTCCTTCTCACTGCCCACGACTAGAGTCTGAGCTCAAGGTGGTGTTTCCACCTCACATTTTCAGCCTGTTTCCAGAGCGTTTTTTCCCCTCTGGGTATGTTAGTTTAGTAGTACCTTAGGTTTAGTTTAGTGTTAGTTACAGTAGTTGCCTGCCTGCGTGATGCCATCCCCTGGCTTCAATTGTCCATCCTGTGTGGTGGTGGTGGTGGGAACCATCCCCAAGAGTGATCTCCACACGAGGTGCTTGTTGTGCCTTGGTGAGGGTCATGGGAAGGAATGGTGCTCCATCTGTAAATTGTTCAAGAAGACGACTAGGGGTCAAGAGACTTACGGATGAAGCAGCACCTTCCCAGGAGGCCACAAGGCCTGCTTCATCACTGAGGCCCTCATCTGCCCAGTAGTCACCTTTGAAATCTGCAAGTGATGGCACTCCATGTTTGGACCCTGCTGTCTCTTCCAAGAGAGAGAGGAGTCATTGTCCCTCCTCTGGTGTGGCAAGGAAGAGGTCCCATAAGGCTAATCAGGACCACTCCAGGGCCTGGAAAAACCATTCCTCATCTTCTAACAAGAGTGCTGCCTGGCACTGTACTCCTTCCAGCACACTAGAGGAAGCAGCTCCATCTAACCACTCCCCAGTACTTTGCCGAAATCAGCAAGAGTTTATATGTTGACTCCAGTTCCAGCTGTGGGGCATCCATTGAGTCCTGTGCTGACTGTCTCCATGGCAGTGGCCTATTAGGTGGCTACAGACCTGCTTTGCTTCTCAGTCCGTGTCTGTCCACTAGTTCAGGAGTTTTCCAGTGCTGTATTTTCTACTGCTTCATCCTTCATTGCCCCCGATCACCTTGTGTTGCAGAGCTTACAGGTGTATCACCGCCCACGTCTCAGGCTGTGGAACTGAATTTGACACTGTGCCGGGCACTGAAGGCTCCCTCAGTGTGGGAATGCCCCTTGGCATTGTCAGTGGCCTGGCAGCAGATCCCATCATTGAGCTCAGTACCAGAGCAAGATCACTGGTGCTGTTGGTGGTTCCTGTTCCTGAATCACCAGAGTGACAAGCGACTGCTGAGCCTGTTCCATATGGGTCTTGAGGGTTATCTCGACCAGATCCTGTGATTCAAAAACAGGATCCATCACTGTCATTGCAAACTGCTTCTTTGTCCTCTTCCAGCTGACCCTACTGTGCCAGCCTCCTTCTCTCCCTCAATGCCCAAGGACTTTAAGGCATATCAGGGCCACCTTAGGCATATGGCCGCTACCTTAGGTATTCAGGCTGAATTTCTCCAGGAGAATATGCATAAACTGCTGGATAGTTTCCAACTCTCAGCTTGAGGGAGAGTAGCGCTCTAATAAATGAGTCTTTCACGGAGCCCACAAATGCCCTCTTGAACACTTCCACCTCCTAGTCTTCCACGTCAAAGCGTGTGGAGAAGTGATTTGTTTCTTGAGGGTGTTGTAGTCTGGGCTCCCGGACTGGTGCTTTTCACTTGAGCTGGGAATCAACACTTCTGTATGCCTTTCCTCCAATTTCAATCATCCCACGAGTCATTCTCTAGTTGAAACTGGATCATGTCAGGCCCATTCTTATTGTTCCAGTGTGGCAAGAAAACGTTTCTCCAACATCCTCACATTAGCAGTTCAGCCTCCCATATCTTTTCCTTTTGACCCCAACCTCCTTACAGAGCATCAGAGTCAGATTTCACATCCAGCACTCAACTCCCTATATCTCACAACATTAATGCTGCATGGTTAGATGAGGAGGAGGGATGATGTTCAGAGGTGGTCTGGCAAATCTTGTTTAATAGGCCGCTCTGGTGGACAGCTTTCTATTTGGCCAAATGGAAGTGGTTCTCAATGTGTTTGTTGGCCTGAGGAGTTCAACAAAAGATGGCTTGTATCAAAGACATCTTGGAGTACGTTAGGCCTTCAGTCTTTTGGTCTGGCACTTAGTATGTTGAGTGCACCTGGCCGCGAAGTCAGTATTTCATATACCCATCCATGGGAAGTTGGTACTTTTAGTGCATATAGTTCCATGGTAGTGAGATTCTTGAAACCAGTTACTCGTCTCCATCCTGTATCATGACAGCATAAAAGGTAGCTCAGACTGTGCCTCCACAAAAGCTGTGAGCTCACTCTACAAGAGCTCGGGTGACATTAACAGCATTTCTAAATGACATTCTTATATTGGATATCTGCACAGTGGCCACTTGATTCTCTGCACATATGTTTACTGATCACTATACTATTATGCTTATGCTCAAATAAATTGGTTAGTCTCTAAGGTGCCACAAGTACTCCTTTTCTTTTTGCGAATACAAACTAACACGGCTGTTACTCTGAAACCTATACTATTACTATGGCTTCCAGATCAGATACAAATTTTGGGAAGGCAATCCTGCAGTTCTAGTTTAAATAGACTCTGAGCCCCACTTCCTCCAATTATTTCTCGAGAATCCCCTGCATGGAATACATGGCTGCCTCTACTTGAAGAAGGAAAAACGGTTACTTACCTGTATAGTAACTGATTCAAGACATGATGCAGATGTGTATTCCACAATTCACCCTCCTCTCCCTCTGCATCTGAGTCTGTACTCTTGACATCCAGTGCAAAGGAACTAATGGGGGCTGGAGCAGCACCACCCTTATATATCCAGAGGAGGGGCTACCGGGTGTGCATGCTGTTCCTACAGGTACTACTAGGCAAAGTTCTCTGGCTTCACTGTGCTCGGCACACTCACACCTACTCAGAATACACATCTGTATCACCTCTCGAAAAACAATAGTAACAATAGGTTATAACCAGGCTTTTTTTAGGCTGTAGACAGCAGGGCAAACACTTACTCTTCAAAAAGATCTCACCTAGAAGATACTTTCTTGTTTATGGGGAGTACATTTTCTACGGAATACCTTTGGAAGAAGAGTTGAATTGTTCATGATGGGACTTTCAGTCCAAGGCAGATTTGTGAAGTTGGGCCATGTGTACCTGCACATGTGCATTTGTGCGTTAACAGATGTTTAACTACCTATGACCATGTATAGACAGTGAGAATGAAATCCTAGTCCCATTGAAGTCCATAGCAGAACTCCCATTGACTCTAATCAGGCAGGATTTCACTCCCAATTTGTGCTTACATGTTAGACACACAAATGTGTGTGCAATTTTGTTTGCTTTAGATTAAAAATTCTGACTTGTGGGGTTTAAAGCCTGAAGGTTAGAGAAAAAAGCTACCCTCCAATCCATTTCTGTACTTTTTTTCTCTTGTTTTAATTAATTTCTTCTTCTAGATCAAGCAAACCCCAGTAATTAAGACCAGGATTTAATTTAGACATGGGTAGAAAAAATGTGGGCTGCAAAACATTTTTGCCTTATTTTTAAATAGTTATTTTCCAAGGGCAATTTAAGTTACTACTTCCAGCAGCAAGTTGGTATCAGATCCACTGTTCACTCATCACTAGAGTTATTTGAAATTTTTCAAATGAAAAAGTATTTTTATTGGAAAATGGTCCTTGTTGAAAAATGGAAAAAAGCTGCAAAAAATTGACTTAAAAAATATATTCCAGGGAATTTTGCTTTCCCTGGAATGAAGGATCTCTTACCCCATTCGCCATTCGCTAGTAGGCCTCACCATTACTGCAGCATCCAAAAGGTCCTCTTCTTCCCTCAAGAGAATCTTCTTCTGTGTATCCCTGCGCCCTGATGAATCTTTGGCCTGATGGGGAACTTTCCCTCCTTCTCCCTGGATTACATCAAAAGAGGTATCATCCAGGGGCAATTCAATAAATGTATCTGCTATCCACTTTTAAATTCAGTTGAAGAAGTCATTCCCATGTCAGGATATTATGTGACAACCTGAACATGGAGAACTCCCTGGTAATTGCCAAGATCCCAGTTGACTGGAGTCAGATTCCAGAACTGGGAAGGGATGGTAAAAGAATGCAGTATTGCCAATCCTAAATACTCAATCATGTCAGGATAAAAATAAATAAATCATGAGCTTTTAAAAAAATAAATGGTGAGGGTCCTCTGTTGATGTTAGGTCTTTAGCTGCAACTGGAGCTTTAAGAAAAACACACAATTTTGTAAAAAGAAAGGAGTACTTGTGGCACCTTAGAGACTAACCAATTTATTTGAGCATGAGCTTTCGTGAGCCATTTTGTGAGACTTTTGTGATTCAAATAGTATTCAAATAGTAATAGTAGAGATTTAGTGACACTGAGAATGCTAATGTTCTACAAAGCTTCAGTGTACTGCCGCCGTCTGGGACTGGGCTTTAAGAAAATGAGATGGCATACTATAGTTAGGAAATGTCCTGCTGAATGAATAACAAGTTATGAGTCTTCTGTTGCAAATTGTACTCATGTGAGTAATTCTTTTAGATTCACTGAGCTATGCCAGTGACTACGGGCTGCAGAATTACACCATACATTTGAATGATTTTAATTAGTGACTTTTGGTGCATATCTACATCTATATAAAATTTAAATGTACAAAATGCAAATTTTTAGAGAAATATTTCAAATATCCCAATTATAAATCATTTATTATGGTGAACCCCATTGCAGTAGAAATTATCTTAAAGAACAAAATGAGGAACATTTTGTAATGAAGGATTCCATATAAATGTCTTTCCATTTATCTTAGCCCTGGGTGCATGCCTGAGCAGAATGTCAAATGGCCAAATTGATGCAGAAAAGCTATATTATAAAAAATGTCATATTTCTGAGGACTCCAATGTAGGCAAATGATTTTTTTCATCAACAAAAGTGGCAAAAGTCCTTGTAACTCTTCTTTGTTATATGTTTTGTGTGACATTTAACTTTTTTGCATCATTATATTGTATTTTACATTCCTCATTCTGCATGATGTTGTATAGAAACTGCAGAAAACCCATATTTCTTCAGACACTGACCTTAGGTGGTGAGATTCAAAGTAATGAACATTCAAACACAATTTGAACTTTAACTTATAAGGATTGTGAGTTAATCAATATTACTTTCCAGAAAAGGTCACGAGATGAGACAGGTGCTTGAATAAAATAAATGCATTTGGGTTAGCTGTATCTCATAATAGTCCCACACTCTCTTCCACTTCTAGGGATTTTGTTAACATTTTTTCTAATAATCATAAATGTTCAGTTTTAAAAATTGGATGCTCTCTATGCCATTATATTATAGTATTTCTGTATAACAGTGTGATGCTAGATAATTTAAATATTGTAGTTTCAGTTCCCTGCATATGATCATCTGAAGATTAAGTGCAGCTGGAATTACAGTAACATACCATAGTGATAAGAAATAGGTCTGACTTAATTTTTGTGTGTGTATTAAAAAGAATTCCCTGCATTTTATGATGCACATTGATTGCACAGTGGGGGTGCACTCTCCCCAGTGTAGAAGGTCTGCACAAACTTTTGTGTATTTTTATTCACAGATGTGTAGTGGTCGAGGGTAGCGCATGCCAAAACTCAAGTATTTTGGCTCACCAGAAGAATCTGTGTTTTTGTCTGCCTTATTTTAAACCAGAGAGAGGAATCTGAGCAAGGAAGATGTGGAGACCAGTAGCTTCACAACTAGCAGCAGAGGGTGATCTTTGACCAAGCTTCCTGACGCTTCATTTGACCAGTGTGACAGGGTCAGGCCAGATGGCTACAGGAGAGTAATTTTTATTTTATTTTATTTTATTTTTTTTTTACAAACTGGTGGAGTTTTATTACTTGATTAATACAATAGCACATTACACAGTCAGAGTCCCAACCCTGCCCTGCCCCCCACCCTCCCCAAGAGAAACAATTATAAAGTTCGTGGAAGGATAAAAAGGAGAAACGGTTCTGTTCTGCAGTGTTGTGATGGCCGAAGCAGTTACCTATGGCTTTCCTCGCAAGCTGCCAGTGGAGCACTCACTCGGTGCTTAGACACACCCCGCCCCTACCCACTAGATGCAAGTGAATGCCACTTCCCTCCCTCCCTCCCAACAGGCCCCACTGGGACATGGCACAGGCTCCATTTCACAAGAACACATGCAGTTGGGTAGGATGGTTAGCATGAAAGCTGCCTTCCGCTGCCCAGACGGCAGAGCATGGCTAGTGCAGGTGCCTGAAGAGTCCTCAAGGTTCAAGTTCTACCAGATAAACACACAGATCATTTAAGACAAGGTCACAGTGGGGAGGAAAAAAACAAGCCAAAACACTAAACTAAACCCGGCACGGAGATCCCAGGTAGGCATGACGCTCGTCTGGTCTGTGGGCCGGCTGGCCACCCACCTAGCGCTCGGAGAGCTCGTGTGATAGCCAGTCCAGTCCGTCATAGAGACCAGTGCCCTGGGTTGCACAAGTTGCCTGCACATACCAGGTTCTGCTGCGGAGTGTCTGCAGGCCCAGCAGAGTAATAGAAGGCAGATATATTAGCCCCAGGCTAAGTAGGTCCCTTTTCCCTGAGTAAGGTAACAGGGAAGGTTCCAGAACAATCAGGAACCTTCTGGAGACAATTAAGACAGGCTGATTAGAACACCTGCATCCAATCAAGAAGCTGCTAGAATCAATTAAGGCAGGCTAATCAGGGCCTCTGGTTTTAAAAAGGAGCTCACTTCAGTTTGTGGTGTGCATGTGAGGAGCTGGAAGCAAGAGGCACTAGGAGCTGAGAGTGAGAACGTGGACTGTTGGAGGACTGAGGTGTACAAGCATTATCAGACACCAGGAGGAACGTCCTATGGTGAGGATAAAGCAGGTGTTGGGAGGAGGTCGCCCAGGGAGTTGTAGCTGTTACACAGCTGTTCCAGGAGGCACTCTAGACAGCTGCATTCCACAGGGCCCTGGGCTGGAACCCAGAGTAGAGGGCGGGCCTGGGTTCCCCCCAAATCCTCCCAACTCCTGGTCAGACACAGGAGGAGTCGACCTGGACTGTGGGTTCAGAAAAATGGCCAAGCTGAGGGCTGCCGTGAAGCGCTTATTGGTGGATTTGCTCGCCTTGGAGCAAGACCCACCAAGGTAGAAGAGGAACTTTGTCACACCAGACACATAGACCTTTTGTTTTGGACTTCTAAATTTGGGGTAATCAGTATCTGGGCTCTGAGGTAAGGGCTTTTAAACTGTTGTCTAAGTGCTCCTTTCATGGGGCTTTATTAAAGGGAGACTTACTTATGTTTTGGCTTCTGTTTGTGCTGATCTAAGTAAGCAAACTTGCTAACACCCAGTTTTGGTAAAACAAGGTGAGAAGCACCTTCTGGGCCACCCCTGGCCAGCCAGGGATGCACAGGAGTGCCCCATCCCCTCAATACTTTATAAGGGCCAGGTTGTGAACAGCACTTACTCCCATTGTTGACAATTGGCCTCACTGACTTTAATGGCACTGTTCAAGGTGAGTCACAACTTGTAAATGTGAGCAAGGGCTTGCAATCTGGCTCTAAATGTTTGCTAGTTAATAGCCCTGAATGTAAAGTATGCTTGTTAATTTTAAATATAAAGGGTAATCAAGTGAACATTAATAGGCTAATAAGTGTTGATAATATGTTTGCCATTTATCACGTTAGTAGTAATGGTGTGGTGCAAAGAGGAGAAATGCATATTAAAAGTCCGTTAAAAGGAAATAATCTTCAAAATGCTGTGTAAAGTCTGTCATTCTGAAGAGACTATGATTAAATTCAGGACAATATATCTATCACTTAGTTTACTGTTGTATAAGCCTTCTGCACTTGGTGAGTAAGTATTTTAGAGTTTAAAAACAGACACATTTCAGAGATATCATTTTGGAGACTGTCAGCACATTTCATCTATTTAATAGAATAATTCAGAAACATACATTATCAAAAAGTATATTAAAGCGTAAAAATCAGTGTAAACAATGCCCCTGATATGCCTTGGCATGTTTCTTTTTTCATTATTGCAGTCTTGAAATACACTAAGTAATTTAATTCTTTCAAGCTGCATTGTTTAGATAGGATGACTGCATCAGATATTTTCTTGCCTTTAACGGCCACTGGGATTGCCATTGTCGAAGAGAACAGCTGTGCTGCCTGTTAAACAGTTTTCTTACAGCATCTAGCTACCCAAATGGAAAAGGTGTGTGCGTGTTCCTGATCTTTCAGCCTAATACTGGATCTGCTTTCATCTTCGAGCATGAATGCACAGGAACAAAATGAAATGTTTAACAAAAAGGTATTTTTTCTTTCCAAAGCAAATTCATTCATCCATTCTCTTCTTCCTTCTCTCTCTCTCTCTCTCTTTCTGTATATCTCTTGTTTTGTACCACTGAGAAGGAAAGGTAACATGCAGGCAAACGGATCCTATTCTTCTGATATTAACAATTATTAAAATGGTTCATTCTAGTGCATTGTGTGCTCTTTTTCTTTTGCATTTTCTTATTTTGCAAACCTCTGAAAATAGATCCTTTAGAAAAATAGTGAACACGACAAGTGAGATGATTCAAGAACTGTTAATTCTGATTTCTTATTTAAAGAGCCATTTAGTTCAAAATAGAGGGGAACCTGGTATAGTTGTTTACCTTTTAATGAATATTTCTATTGGGAGCAGAGAAATTTGTTATCCACCTTTGCTTTATTGCTGAGGGAACACAAAAGGTATTTAAAGTTTGTTTTGTGGGTATTTTTAAGGATGTCACGATAAGTGCCAAAAGGACTAAGGAGCTCAACTACCATAAGCTCTTTCCCGCTTTTAATGCTCATTTTCCTCGTATAATAAGTATTTGTCATTCAAAGTATGGTAGAGGCTGGAGTGAAAACAGTAGAACATTCTAACACTGTCGCTATCAGGCATAGTCTCTGGTAGAGGGGAATTAGCATGTTCGGTGATTTTGTTTCTATTTCTAGTACACTGAAATATTACTACAGCTCCAGTTGTCAGGCAGCTTTGGACATCTGTCCCCTCCCTTCGTGTTCAAGCACCAAACAGGTCACACAGAGAAGGCAAGTAGAAGAGAAAACTTGTACCTGAAGTCACTTGATAAGTGAATCTTGTAGCCCACACCTCTAATACAGCTCTCTGGCTCAAGGAAAAAGAATGGTTGATGAATTATCTGTGAGGCAGGCTTGGTGGGATGTTCATACATCATTCATTTGGAAAATCTTAGCCATGTTGAGACAGCAGGGCAGGTTGTTGCAAATTTTTGCACTTGAATTTGGATTCCAAATAAATCAATAGTTGTAATTGCTATCTATGAATGGGAAATAGGGCAAGTGACCTGAAAGGAAAGATCCTGTGTTCCAACGCACTTGGCATCATTTTTGCTATAATTCGTTAGGGTATGGTAAATAGAAACCACTTGGCCTTATCACATTAAGAGACGGATTGTGCCTTGATTGCGGGGAGGGAGGCATAAGAAGCAACTTCCTGTCTCAGAGGTGGCTCCTGCACAGAGGCACAAAGGTGCTGGAGCACTTAGGTCCCAAAGGATGTGTCTACACAGCCCATGGAAATGAATCTCCTGGGCTCAGTCAACAGCTGTGGGCTAGCAGGGCTAACATTCTTTAAAAAAAAAAAAAAAAAAGCTGTGTAGACAGCTCTTTGAAGTTGCAGTTCTGGCTCTGAAGTCTAAGGAGAGGGGTGGGCTTCAGAGCCCAAGCCACAACATCAAAGAGTTGTCTACACAGCTATATTTTCAGTACTAGCACAAGCCCTATTACCTCAAGTCTGTTGAGCCAGGCTGGGAGTCTCACTTGTGCATGTAGATGGATCCCTACATGCCAGCTGCCTGACATGGGACAGAGTCATGGCTTCATCCCCACGGCCTAAGCAGAGGAGTTAGCCAGATGCAGGGAGAGTTGAGCATGCTGTACCCTCTGCAAGGCTGATGTGTTGCCCAGGAAGCTGCAGGAGAAATTGTCCCGGATGTGTGGGACAAAAGACATGAGGCAAGGTATGTGGTTTAATTAGGCTGCAACTTTACTGAATTCATCCGGGAGTTAAATGTCAATAACTTGCACAGAGCAGGCCGTCATGTCGTCTTTATGGGTTTGTATGTGGTGGAGGACTACCATCAGCTCCTCAGTCCTCTACAGCTGGTTTCCAGCCCATTGGAGGGGCCCTAAAGGAGGGTTAAGGACAGGGAAAGTGGGTTGTCTCCTCACTGTACTAGACATTAGGAGCCCCAGTCTTGTTCCCCAGCTGCTTTAGGGGATGACTTTCCCTTAGTCCACTTCCAGTTCATCAGGGACCCTTATCACATCTGTAATGAATATCTGTCCTGAAGAGGCCCCAGTAATTAGCTTCGCTCTTTTTCTGCCCCTCTTCCTATAGCCTCCCTATCCCTGCTGGGTTCCCAAATAGTTAATAATTCCCTCCATAACATCAGCCAAAAATCTATGCCATCCCTGGTCGGAAAAGTATACCCCATCATCCCCGCTTGGCTCTGGTACCAAATGTGATATTTCTGATGGATAATAACTGATCCTCCCCCTTCTGGCTGATTCACACCTCTTCTGGCCTCGTCAACCAATGGAGCTCTGTTGATGCCCCACTATATCCTCTGCTGCATCATCTCAGACTGTTCACGATCACCCTTGGGGAAAAGGTCCTGGATCTGTCCTAAATCTCCCTGGGCCCCAGTGATTAAGACAACCCCCTTACAAAATCCCAAACATCATTTCAGATGGCTGCTTCATGGCATGCTCCCCTTGCCATGCCAACTCAGAATTGCCTCACTCCTGAGGCCCGGTTGTGGACCTCCGTGGGAGCTGGCTGCCCAGCTGTAGGCCCAGTGCATGGTAGTGTACCCACAGATCTGAACACTGATGCTCAGGCCCTGCTCTCTTGTTCCTGAAAACCAGGAAAATGAGCACATACACATGGCTGGACTCTCATTCTCACCTGAAGGCCTCATACATCCCGTATGTATTCGAATACCAGGAACCAATTACCTGTATCAAGCATGGTGCAATTTCATGATGGGCTGTCACCAACCTTTTCCACTTGTATAATTTAGCTCCTAGCCCAGGGGTGGCCAACCTGAGCCTGAGAAGGAACCGGGGGGGAGTGAGGGCATGGCAGGCTTAGGGGAGGAGGTGGGAAGGAGTGGGGGCAGGGCCTGTGGCAGAGCCAGGGAGAGCAGTGAGCACCCCCCGGCACATTGGAAAGTTGGCGCCTATAGCTCCAGCCCCGGAGTCTGTGCCTATACAAGGAGCCGCATATTAACTTCCAAAGAGCCGCATGTGGCTCCGGAGCCACAGGTTGGCCACCCCTATACTAGCCGATTTACCCATATCATGGCATTGTCCACTTGGCAAGGCCTTGCTGCTTCCCTGGACCCGACTCCCCTCCTAATGTTTGTCCTACCCCTTTCTATTAAAGGCAGCACCTCAAGGCTGCTAAATACATATGTTGAGTGTTTCCCACATTCAGACAGGAGTCCCTCACTAGGCAACACTCAACAGTAACTAATAATACCTAGATCTTATAGCACTTTAATCAAACACTGTACAAAGGAGGTCAGTATCATTATCCCCATTTTACAGATGGGGGAACTAAGGTACAGAGGGGGTGAAGTGACTTTCCCACAGTCACCCAGCAGGCCAGTGGCCAAGCTGGGATTAGCACTCAGGTCTCCTGAGTCCTAGTGTAGTGCTGTCGACACTAGGTCACACTGCCAGTTCCCCAATTTCAGCTGGGGTCTTATCTGCAGCAACATTCAGCTATGCCTCAGTTTGTCCAATTTTGGCTGGGGTCTCCAAACATGAGAGGGGACTCAGGCTGAAGGTACAGGGTATATATACCCTCCTCAGATGTACAGGGACCAGTGGCTTTACTTGAACCCCTCAGGCCTACTCACTGTTCAGGTGATCTCCCCCACCCCCCCTTTTCCTCCTTCACCCACCTTGTCAACCCCTTCTCCCAATCACCAAAATCGTAAACACTTCACTACTCTTTTCCCCCATCTCTACAGAGAAGGCCCCTCCTTGGTTATTGCTGTGGGAGTCGGGGGAGGAGGATGCAGTCTGGGTTGAGTCAGCCAGAGTTCCACGTGGAGATTCCAGCCTAGTCTTCCCTTGCCCCCGACCCTGCCCCTTCACATACCCTTTTAACATACCTGAGATCACCACTGCAGTTTGCATAATGGCAAGATGGTTTTAGTTTTAAGCAGAACTCCATAGATACAAGTGCATACTTCTTCACACTTGGAGCTTCCTGGAGTAGAACTGTTGTTCTAATCTGAGTTACAAGGAGTTTGTCTGGAATTGTTTAGAGGTGGACTTTTTGTGTAATGAGCAAGCCCACAAGTAACAATTCAACTTGAAAGCCTGAGATAAGCAGGGACACTGCTGGGGCACATTATGTACCAGGATATTTGAAGTGTACTTTTATACAACATGCTATGCTGTTATGTTTCAAGTTTCTTCTACAAAGAAGGGCTGGGGAAGGAGGCCTGCTTTTGAAGCTATTTCAGGTCAGAGCAGGACAATCTACTTTGAGCCTTAGGATACCCCTTTGAAGATTTTTGATCCTTCTGGTTGATAATTTATCATCAGCCTAGAGGCAGATGGAGAAGATTTTCAACTTAATGTTTCTGTTTCAGTCCAGTACTGATCCCTTTCAATCATGCTCCTGGTTGATGATGAAAGCTCACCATTCCTCCCTTGGATCTGCTACAGATTCTGTATCAGACACAAGGGGAACGGGACAGGCCTGGCATACGGTGTAAAGGGATGAGAGCAGTCCAACTTTTTAGGACAGCCTCAATATTGCAAAGGTAATTATGCAGCCAGATGGAACCTGGAAATGCAGTCAGACTGGTAGGCAGAAGTAATACTATTTGTTAGCTGTTCTTTGTTAAAACTCCTGTAATCCAAATGAAAACTTCTTCAGCAAACATACCTTCCAAGGACCATTTTGATAGCAGTAAATGACTAAATACAGCATACATTGGAGAGATACTCAACTATTGGAAAATATTTTAAATATTAAAAAAACCCCACAATTTCAAGGAATCAACTCCTAGTTGATTGCTTAAAGACATTAGCATTAGTTTTGTTCATATCTACGGCAGTGCAGCGTATAATGGTGGGGTACTATGGCCACACAATCCTGTGAACTGCAGTATTGCTCACAGTGGTCATAATATTAAAAGGTGTACAAAATGGCTTGTTTTTTACTGTGAATTTTATGGGCCTTATTTTTCTTCTTAGACGAATCGAATGTTAATCATCAGTGACCTCCACTGGAGTTGGTACACAGGTGTGAGATGTAAGTAGGACTGGGGTCAGGCTCCATGTCTCAGGTTGACAGAATGGAATGAAACAGAGGTTCATCCTATACTATCAGAAATGTTGTAACTATCAGGAAAATAGTGCTTTTTTTGAATGTGTAAGACAATAGGCAGGGCTGGAGGTGATGCAGTGATTTAACACAGAAGCCTACATTTTGGCAGAATGAGGTGTAAATTTCATTGAGGTTACAAGTGAAATAAGTATATCATCTCAGTCTAGAATGTAGGTATTGAAAAACCCTTTATTGATATTTGATATTTTCTTGTTCTGTGGTGCATAAACGGCGCTAAGCTTTGGAGACATTGTTTTACCAAGTTGTAAACAGCTTGTTGCACCAAAATTCGAACCCGCAATACCCCTGATGGGGCATATTCTCCTCTCAGGTACACTGGTGCACCCTTTTTGTCTTCCCTGGAGTTACACTGGTATAACTGATCAGAGAATTTGGCTCGAGGGGGACATTTTTTTGTTTGCACAGAAAATAAAAGTATATTCAATTATATCAGACATAATGAAATACAGTACGAGTATGACTACATTAATAACAAACACTGCAGCACAGAAGAAATATTACCTAACTCGATCATGTAGTGACAGATGGCAAAATGATATATTTGTTAATGCATATTATGAAATAGCAGTCTGTTTGTTTGTCCTAATATATATACCTCATGGGAATAACTGTAAAATACAATTTAGAATTCCATTTTTACTTATGATTTAAAAAAACAAAAACCATGATATTTAAAAAAAACAACACATTTCAGTTATGTGCTGTTAAAGATGATGATGATAGCAGTTGATACAGTTTGTTGAGCAAGTGGAGATGGGGCTGAATAAATTGAAATGATGTTTGCGTACCCATTACTTCAATTTACTGCAAGGAAAGAGGAAATATACATTGAAAAAAGGATAAAACTATGCAATAGCTGGATAAATTGCACACTGAAAACACTTGATGTATGGGAAAGACTTAATTAATACTGTAGAAGTTAAGAGCTAAAGACTTACAAAGAAAAGACTTCTAAGTAAAGATTGTTTGAACTATAAATTAATTGGTAAGCCTTGCATTAATTATTTCAAAATAAGTTATTACTTTTCCAGAGCCATCATAGCAATAATTTTAGCATCTCAAATATTGGAAATATTAATGAATTTAACTTCACAACACTATTGTGGTGTTATGCTCCTTTTACTGATGAGTGAACGATACATTGAGTTTGTGACTTCCCAAGGTCACGTACACTGAGTCAGTGGTAAAACCATGAATAGACCCCCAGTTATCCAATCAGTTGAAGTCAGTGAAAGTTAATTTGCATGCAATTGATCAGACCCAGGGGAAGACCTGATCTCCAGTCCCTTTGTTCTAAGCACTAAACTACAGGGGAATGAGGGAAAAAATGGAGGAAGAAGGGGACAAATAGGTGATTTAGATGCAAGTAGGGGAAAAACAGTGATAGGATAAACTGTAAAATCTTAAATCCTTAGGGGGAAAGACACCCCAAAAAAAGAAAATAGAGGTGAATGAAGAAAAAAGAAAATAGAAAACCTGGAATGGTCCAAGGGTGTCTTTGCACAGACTTCAGGGAGCACTAGATCAGGCTCCGAATAAGTTTAAAGAACAGCAAACCCCAAAACAAAACCATAAAAACTATTGTTACCTAGAATGTCTGGTGCTAAACTTTTTACAACATAATATACGTTGCCAAGGAGCACGGTTGCATAGAAAGAGGACTCTTGAGAGACATGCTTATGGATGGTAGATGGACACAAGAGCCTAGTATTCTTACATATAAGAAAGGGAACAATCTGATTTGGTTTTATGAAGCTTTTAACATGATTAATGCTGGGTTTTAGTGTGTTTATAAACGTTTACATTTATTTAAAAAACAAAAAACTGTCCAACCATGATGTGCACTTACCCTCAGAAACCATGAACCAATTGATGACACAACAGCAAGGAGTGGGTGGGAAAGGAAAGACAGTGGTGACCTTTCTTTTTGTTGTAGCATGTTTGAACGTAGGCCTTGATTCTGCTCTGATGCCTGGGCAGAGCCGTATAAATGTTACTGAAGTATGGCTGGATATAACTGTTTATCAGTCATGGACTATAAGCTTTTTGGGGTAGGTAGCTGGGCTAAGATTTTAGAAAGTAGCTAGTAATTTTGAGTGCTCAGCACTTTCTGAAAACCAGGCCCCGTTTAAGTTGTGCATACAAAAACTTAGGCACTCAAAATCACTCATCTCCTTTGAAAAATCTTGTCCAAATTTCTTTCTCTGTACTGTAAGTTACCTGACACATTTCTGTGTGCTACAAAATAATAATGTAATTTTAATATGGATGTCAGATAAAAAATATGGTGGGCTCTGGGACTAGTCATTTTGAGACTTTGGTGCATAAAATCTGTGTTCTCAAATCCCTTTTGAAAGTGCAGAAAATGTCAAGGTATTTCAGAACTTCTGGCAGTAACTCTGGACCACATTTTTATTTCTTGATTTTTATATCAATCCACATTCACCTTACTGGTCAAGACAACATTTGTAGGGGTGGGGAACATCAGCGGTGTGCTATTAAATAGTTCATTGTGCACATGAGCACATAGATGCTCTTGTATGGTTGGCTATGGATCTGTTTGGGAACATGAACCCTTGTTTATAGATTTCTATTCCCCATGGTCTTTCCCTGTTTTAAGTCCAAGAATCACAAGATAGCTACCTATATGCTGGGAAATAGTGGTAGCAATGGTGGTAGTTGTAATGTCAGGCAGGGCTGAAACTTTGGTTTAAAAAAGTGTCATCTAACCCTAAAATGTCTGAGTCTTGTGTAAAACTATAGCCGCTCCTGCAGCTGTCCCCAGTGTGCCAGTGTAGGTGCAGAGGACAAAGCAATGCTACGTCGCTCATGACAGTGAGAACCACCGTGGTGGCCTCAGATCCGATGCATTTTCCCTTCTGTATTTATCTGCTTTAACTGCTGGTTATAGGTTTTTCACTTTGAGAACTGCTGTTGCTCCTTTCTTCCTTGCTGCATTACTGAATAGCTAAGAGGAAGGCCATAATTGCCCATCATTTACTATATAGCTATTCCACCAAGGTGTCCCCTTTGGAGATGTTTTGTACATCTGTACCATCCACTACAGCTCTTTTGTCACAGTGTATTATGACTATAAACAGGGGAGAATAAGATTGGCCAATGAATCAAATTGCAGAACACTGAAAAGGTCAAAGTAGTGTACTTTATTATCTTTCATAGCATGTATGAGGCATTAAAATTCTGACACCTCATTCTCATGAAATAAGCACTAACAAGCATTGGAAATGACTCACAAACAACTAGCTCTCAATACAGCCTTAAAACTGCAATCTTGTAGTCAGGAGCCATACCAAAGAAAATGTAATAAGGATGGACTGGTGGGTTATAAAAGCCGTTTGATACAGTATGTGGCTTACCCAGCAATTTCAGTTATTGTTTAATCTTTGACAGTAATGACACCATTTTGAGTGCAAAGAAAGATAATCACTTCTCTTATACACAGCAATGAGATTTTTGCCTATTAAGTAAGGTGGCCTTATCTCTCACTATACTTCCTGTGACAGCTACATGATTCATGAAAACACTGCCCACTTTGCCTGTTTTGAAGAGCCTGCTTTAGGTCATCAGATCTGAAATCAGAGTTTTACCTTTTTGATACATATGATGACCTGAATCTGGCAGCTCTGACATATCAGAATGCAAGTGGGATGGAGCTGTTGCCAGTGCTCTGGACTGGAAGTCATGGATTTCACCTCCCCATACTTGTACTTTGCTCACTTAGGCCATGTCTACACTGGGGATTTTAGCCACGCGCGGGCAGGCAGTAGTGTGGCTGCACAAGTAGCCCAACTGAATGTAGATGAGCGACTGACACTGGCAGAGCCTTACCCTGTTTGGAGCAGGAGTAGAGTCTACAGTACCGGTTGTGACTGCCTTTGTCTGCACTATGGCTTTGCCCTGATTGAGATACATTGGTAGCTAGCCACCGTGGCTGAAGCTGGGCAAATTTCCACAGTAGACAAGACCATAAAGCCTGTTTACTCATTTTACATGCATGTGAAGTGAAGTTACCTTGGGGACCGACCTCCAAGTTTCAAACTGTCCAGTCTAGATAGTTTCAACCAGGCATAGTCAAGCAACTGCATGTGCATCTAATCAGTTCAGACCTTACTTTATAATTCTCAAAGCAACAGTGATGAAGACATCTTTCCTTTTTGGTGCTAAATGTGATAAAAGAAAAGCACTATAATTATTGTCATTGGACAGGAAGGAGATTCTTTGACCTACAAAATGTGCCTCTTTTGTAATCTAAAGAATAATTTTGCTAAAATAGTAGTTATAGGGAAAGATCATTGGATTTACAGACAAATGAAAATTATTGAAAAAGGTGCTGTTCTCTGCCAAGATGCTGCCTTGCAGTGTTCACTTTATGTGCACATTTATTGTTGCACCTGTCAACCAAAGTATCTCTAATCTCTTTAGAAAATATTCCTTACTTTCCAAAGAACAAGCTCCAAAATGCTAATGTTACTGAGCATTCCTTTTTCTTTTGACCTTTTGTCGATGGCTAAACTGTGACATGTTGCCACAGCCTTCATTGGGACAATAGCATGGTGCTGGGGGAAACAGGACACATTCTTTGCTGGGATGAAGAACAATTTCAGACAACCTTTTAGGTGATGGAAAATATTTCACCTGCCCTCCTTGCTCCCTTCCTGTTGAGATGATCTCAGGGTGCCCCTGTGCTCTTGCATGGCTCTTGTGCAGGCTGTTCAAGGGATGGGTGAAGGCTTTATATTTCTGCCACCTCCTCTGCACAGCCATTCAAGGGCAGGAGACACAAACTGGCCCTAAAATATAATGCAGCAATGTGCAATTACATATCTGGGAAGTGCCAGTTCCTGTTTTGCAGTTTTGTGTCTGCATGCAAGTGCACACCAAGAGAGATCTTATTATTTTCAGTTCAAATTACTGCAACAAGTCAATTATTTTTATCTGTAATCTGGTTTGCTTCCCTTGCTGTTTTTCTTTATCTTGAACTTGCTTGGTGAAATGCTCATGGATCAGAAGAGTGAAAGGCATTTTGTCATCTAGAGGTCAAACAAGTAAAGTTTTTATATCCCAAAACTTTAGCATTTTTAATATTCCGCAACTCGAATACCTTTCTGTTGCTCTTGGTACTTTCAAGCATCCTTTACTGCTAACTTGAGCTATGTGATGGCAGCTCTTGAGTAAACAGTACTTAAGATGCCCAATACACAGAAACTTACTTGAAACTAAGTGGCCATGGGATAAGAGGGAATGCTCATGGATCAGTAAATGGTTAAAATTTAGGAAACAAAGGGTGGGAATGAATGGCCAGTTTTCACACTAGAAAGAGAAACAGTGGGGTCTCCCACAAATCTGTCCTGGGATCTGTGCTGTTCAACATATTCATTAATGAGCTGGAAAAGGGAGTGGACAGTGGAGTGGCAAAATTTGCAGATGATACAAAATTACTCAAGATAGTTAAGTCCAGAGCTGGCTGTGAAGAGTTACGGGGGGGTCTCACAAAACTGGACAATAAAATTAGCATATGAAATTCAACATTGATAAGTGCAAAGTAATGCACATTGGGAAGAATAATCCCAACTACACACATACAGTGATGGGGTCTAAATTAGCTGTTACCACTTAAGAAAGAGATCTTGGAGACATTGTGGACAGTTCTCTGAAAACCAGCATATAGCTCAAGTTCATGTATATTTAGGTAGAATTGAAACTGAGATTCACTCCGATCCCAAAACTTAAATTGTGCACTAGTATTCTTCCTGGCAAACAGCAGATGACAAGAGAAAATGTAAACCAAGTTATTTATAACATGCAATTATCTGTCCTCATGTCGCAATAGGAATGTTCCATCACATATACTACTATGTAGGGGAAATATTAGACATGCCAATTATAAATGATAAAATAGCCATTTTAATGAATATATTTAAAATCCTTATGGCCCTAATGTATAGGGAGCAGATGTGATTGCCATTCTAGTCTGTTATGTGGTGGGCTGAATTGGGTATTTGCGCTCATAAATGAACAAGCATTTAAATAGTCTTTTGTGCATATGATCACAGGAACTGTGCACAAACGTGAGCCTAAGTTTACCTGTAGGCTGCTCACTTCCCTTTGTGAAATGTTGATCTATTATGTTCTTCTGATTCTTAGTTCTCATCATTTATTAATAAAGTGATTTAGGAACTCCTCCCTCCTCCAAAAAAACCCCAAATGGTTCTAAATATAATACTCTTTGGACTGCATTTTCTTTATAAAGTTTGTGAAAGTGAACATGTACAATGAATGCATTTCTTTTAGTGGATTAAATTGTATGATTGCTAATTAATGGAGACATTGCTTTCTCCTTCATGATATGATAGGTCTTTCCTGAACTCATAGTTAAAAAGGAAACAGCTAAGTTCCCTTTAAGCTGCGTGGCCACGCAGCAGGCTATCAAGTGCCGTGCACCTCAGGTGCCCCTCCCTCCACTGCCATGCTGCTCCTGTCCTCTGCCTTGGAGCTGCTCTCGGGAGCCTCCTGCTTGCTGTGCAGAGTGGGGTGGGGAGCGGGGCACTGATGTCAGGGATGTCTCTCTTTTTCACACTCACCTTCCAGTACATACTTTTGGTGGTGATATTACTTCTTGATACTATCTCAACTTCGTGCTTATCCATATTCTGTGGTTGTTCAGGGGCCTCAGGCTTGCTCTGGGTTATGTTCAGCTGACCACAGCCCCAAGAAGTTACTGCAGTGACTGAGACTAGCCACAGCTTAGTGAGCTCTGTCTACTTACCCTTTTCTGGGACAGGCTGTTGGCACAGTTCTGTGCAGGGGGCATGGTGTAGAACCATCATAGCCGGTTCTGTGTTACCTGGGGGAAGTTCCAGTGCTAGGGGCATTCACTGTGAGCAGAATCTTTTGCTTTTGTGACACCTCTTATGCCCTGGGCATGGTGTTGAGGTGCCCCAGGGCAATGGAAAATTGGGTTCTTGATCTTCCTGACTAGAGGTTTAACTCTAGGGCTGTGTCTACACTGCAGCTTATGTTGGCATAACTTATGTCGCTCGGGTGTGAATAACCACCCCCTTGAATGACATGTTACACTGACATAAACACTGGTGTGGACAGTGCTATGTCAGCAGGACAGCTACTGCCTCTCGTGGAGGTGGCTTTATTATGCTGACGAAAGAGCTCTCTCCCGTCAGCATAGAGTATCTTCACCAAACACACTGCAGTGGCGCAGCTGCAGCCCTGTATATGTAGACAAGCCCTGGGTCTCAGCTGTTGGAAAAAGATTGCTCCTTCTACAAAACAGTTTTATTCTGTTCCTATCAGGTGGCCCAGGAAGCTCTTTCTCTCTATGAGAAGGGACCTAATGTTGCTGAAATCTTTTGAGAATCTGGGGCCAATTTTGAGCACTTATGAAAATCTGTCCATTGGTCAACAATGAAGCTTGAAGACCTTACATCTCATCATTGGAGAGATCTGGCCATCTCCATCTCTACACCAGCTGTTGTTTTTAATTTTATTATTTTGTTCTGAGCTAGCTAAAAACTTATGAGTTGAATTAAAGCCCCGTTTAAATTAATTGGTGTGAACTCACCCTCCAATTAACATAACTTTAAGCATAAGCTCCCACCTAGACAAAAGGGGTGTGTGAACCCACCCAGGAGCTGTTGACTGAGTATTGTTTTGGGTAGTGGTATGGGGATGTGGAAGAGAGAACACACACAAACTGAGAACAGCAAAGAACAAAGGAAGAGGGAGAGGCAAGAAAGCCAAGTAGGTACCAGTAAGTACAGTGACCATGCAAAAAACTAGAGAAAGAGCTTTTGGTGTTGGCTGAAGAGGCTTGGGGCTGTAAGCCAAGAAACTGCTCCTTTTATTCTTTGTCTCTTCTGTGTTCAGAGACACAAAACTTTGTACATTTGCATAAAAGAGAATACCAAACTCTATCAAATTCTACTTCCAACTGGGGCATCCCCAGGGCCCTGAATTTTAACTAGCCCCGTGGGTCGAAAAGGGGCAATGATGTATTGTTTTTAACTGGTCCTTAGATTTGTCAAGAGTAACTTTGTCCCCTCGCCAAGGGTGGTTGAGCACGGGGTGACTCCAGCTTCTTGACTAGGGTACTCCTTCATACTGCATGACCTTGGCTTTGTTTGTGGCATTACGGAAACTGATAGGGGAGAGATGATTGCATAGAGTGGGAAACAGTGTGTATGTGTACCTGAGCTCTCCTTCATATTCCTCCATAACCCCATGGTGCTCTGAATTTTCTTTTGGATTCTCTGCAGCAGTGTGATTTGTCTTCTGAATATGCTGGCCTGCTAAAGAGCCAGCATCTAGCCTTCAACAGACTGCACGGCTCAGAAGGTCGCTGTACATATTGTGCATCAAGTCCATCATTAGCATGGTGGCATTGATCCTATTCTCATTGAAGTTAATGGGAATTTAGGGAGCAGACACAAGTTCTCAGAAGGCCAAGTAAAACTCTTCTCGACTTGGAACAATAAAGAAATCCTATAAAGAAAGAAGCATTACTTAGTGAAAGCTTGTTTATAATGTGAAACTGGACTGTGTTAATCGTGCAGTCTCAAAATTAATGGTGTTGTCTAATACAGATGAGGTAGCCTTGATTCTCACAATTTTTCTGATGAGAAGGACCAAGAAAATGCATCTCTAAAAGAACTGTCATCAATTAAAGATTTTGAAAACCCCCTCTCCTGAAAACCTGCTGCCCTTCAACTCCAGCCCCCTCTAAAGAAGATATTAATACAGGTTGCATAAAGGAGAAGGTTTGTTGTTCTCTGGTTTTATCTGCAGCAGCAGTGGGAAAAATAAACAAAGCTGATGGAAGCTACCAGCACTGAATGATGTAAATGAACGTCGTCTTGGAAGAAGCACCCTAGCTAAGTAAATGCACTAAGACTAGAACAAAATTTGACAAGAGCCTCTTGTCCTGTGTCTAGGAGAGAAGCTCTCTCCAAATAGAACCAAACATTCCATGACAAAAAATCTCAATAACAAAGAATTAAGGGTAAGGACATCTCTTTTTAAAAAATGTAGATGACCTATCCAATTCTGGGCTCTGCTGAACGGTCCGCCACTGCAAAGTTGTTGGCAAATCTGGCTCAACCAGCTTCTAAGCAAAACCCCCAGCATAAGCGCAGGGTAGGGTGGGTGCCCATGTCCCTATGCCAGCTCTGCCCCTTGCAGTTACTGGCTCTGGCTCCGGCTACCATAAGTTAGAGCAGTCCTCGGGTGGGGAGTTATGGTGGCCCCCGCACCATACCAGAATCTGGAAGATGAAAGATTATGCAAAAGTCACCTTTTGCCCATTCATTCTGGGCTATACCTCTGTGCTGTGCTTTCTACTAGGGTCAGCACTGAATATGGCCCAAGAGGCAGAGATTGGCTCCCTACTCAGAATTCTGAGGCCTGGGTAGATTCCTTAGCTGGGAAAGATTTTGTTGTTCTTTTCATTTGTTACTTTGTTTGGTTTGTGTTTATAAAGATTCTTTCCTGCTGAGCAGTCCTGGCTTTCTGGTGCTGCACTTCATTTCTCTTTCACCATCCCACCACTTCACATAACTGGATTGCTCCCTCCCCTGTCAACCCTACTAAACTTATGCTGGTGACTCTCCTTACATATGCCATTGAATTATCAAGTAGGCAGAAGGGACCTAAATTCTGCAAGATGCTGAGCACGGCTGGCGGTCAACGGGAGCTGAGATGTCTCATCAATTTGTAGGATAGAACCCTAGCTTGGTTTCTGTTCTGAATTGGTAGCAGTGACAGATCCTGAAACAATATAAAGCAGCCTGCAATTGAACTGGGAATAATGTTTTGAAAAGAGAGCACAGTCTGGTACAAATACTCTCCATTAAGATTTCCCTGAAAGTGCCATGCAATACAGTGTTTTAATACATTGCCAATTTGTATCATGTTGTTGTAAGTGCCACAAGACCAGGAAGTGAGCTGTGAATTCTGTGACAGCTCCCAGATCAACAAGCTAGTTGCCTATACACTGTATATCAAGCCACTTTTTCTGTGGCCTGGACCTTATTTATTTATGAAGCATTACGACAAATTCTCTCTAATAAGTAATAACATTGCACAATGCCACTGACCATTGCCTATGTTCTTTGTAGTTTTAATCTTCATGTGTTTTTCTCTGACAGCTGCATTGTACATCTCGCAGAAGGAAAGGAAATATAATGGAAAACAATATTAATTTTTCAGCACCAGTTTGCTTTGTGGTTGGTTTGCTAGATAAAAGTGTCTTGTGGAACAAAGCAGAAAAGACTTTTTGGACTAAATTCAATCTTACACCAGGGATGAATTATGCCTTTTGTCACTAAAATCTGGTGTATTATTCATTCAAAAGGTAATCTACTGATGTGACTCAGATCTTGTTTACATGCTGTGCTTCTCCTCCCCCGACAAATCCAACTGATTGTAACAAACAAGACATGCTTGATGTACATTTAATAATACAGAACAAACACCTAAAGCTATTCGCAATTTGAGGCTGGCAGTTTTGCCAATCGCTCACGGGAGAGATCATTCCCCCCCCTCTCTGAATTTGCTTCTGACTCATTTAAAAATGTTTTTGTAATTTCTGATGGTTAATTATTTAACATGTTGCTGCCATTCTTTGTTTACTTTAGAACACTTAATTTAGAAGCACTTGAATGTTATTTTTTGCAATTTAATTATGCTTGGATACATTGCGGCCGTCAATAATTACATACTAATTTGAAAACACATCATTCTGTGGGATACTTTCCCTTCGGGATGAGGCTGTTGTTGAAGCAGTGCCTGCTAGTGTCACTGTGGTTCAAAGATTTCCACTATTTTTAATCTCTCCACCAAGCAGTTTGAATGCAATTAATTTTGCATTTCTTTTCACATTTAAATACGTATGTATTAGGGCACTTGTGAGGGGTCAAATTGCAAAGAACAGCCATGCTGGACATTTCTGGTGACTGTCCATTGAAGGAAACTATGCTCCTCCAAGCTGCAGTTTTGTAAAACAAGTCCTGCAAGTAGATAGAAGAGCCAGAGTCATGCAATTTTATACTAAAGGCTCCAGACATGTTCAGATGACAGATCCCAAATGCTCTGCATAACTTTTCGCTGTGATTATTTCTCTTACACCAAAGTCATCTGTCCTGCCTCTCATGCTCTCGCCAGCCATTTCTATATATTCCTAATACATATCTAAATGAACAGCTTTTCATTTTCAGAATTTAGCTCAGCTGATTACCTTTCTTCCAAACATCTAAACTTCTTGAGGTTTATTTAACTTGGTTTGTAATAGTAGTAATTATTATGCATTTTAAAGGCAAAAATAGTAACATTTCTTTTCTTTAAAACTTGATCCTAATAATACCTAGAAGTTAGCCATTTCGTCTGCAAGGAGTTTCACAGATAGTTTATTGTTATTTATAGGGCTTTCTATATTTTAATCTTTTTATAGCTATCACAAGATTCCAGAAATGGTCAGACTTCTTGGAAATTCAGAATTTTAATGTTTTTTCTTGTAAAAAAAAATTAAAACTCTTAAGTAACTAAATGGTCATCAATTTTTGGCCCACCCTAATTATTGTCCCTATTTTAGAGATGGGGAAAATCCAGATCATGAGGTCAGTGACTCTCCAATTGATTTAAGTGGGCATTCTGAGCTCTCGGCACATCTGAAAACAAAGCAATACCTAGTGATGAGCTCGAGGCTACAAAGGAATCATTGCCAGAGGTGTAATTAGGATTCAGAAATTCCTGGTCTTTGGTCTGATACTCAAGACCACAGACCTCTCTAGCTTACACAAAGTAAGGTCCTGATTCATTCCCATCTTGTGTAGTAGAATCACAGAAGATTAGGGTTGGAAGAGACCTCAGGAGGTCATCTAGTCCAATCTCCTGCTCAAAGCAGGACCAACACCAACTAAATCATCCCAGTAGTTTACACCTGTTCAAATTCTGATATGATACAGATTTACACCAACTTTGCACCGCTGTAAGTGACTGCAGAAGTTGCAGGCAGTGGAGAATCCGTGCTTTTTGGATTGTAATACAGTTTGTTATGCCTCCGCTGTCTTTGTGCTGAAGTCAAAAACCTCATTTCACTTTGGATTTGAATTACTTGTGAAATGTCACATTTTCAACCATTCAAGTTGTACAGGTTCTTAGGGTGAACAAATGCTGCCACAATGGAGAATGAGAATCTGGATAGACTTTAAACTTTCTTTTCTAATAGTAGTTCTTGGTCTTTCTTTAAAACCCTAGGATACTAGATTGGCCAGTTTTTGGGTGTTTTTCTAAAGATCTCTTGTTAGGACCCTATATTGACGACATATGTATCTAAAGGTGTAAGACTTTACATAGGCCATAACTAAGGGCCAAATTGCGAGCCCCTTTTCACAGGAGTAATTGCACTGGAGACAATGAACTACTCTTTTGAACAACTGCTCACCACTGTGAGTAAGGGGTTCACCATCTGACCTAAGGGAGGAATTAAAGTAAAAAAGAAATACCAGAGAGAGGTAGATTGGGCACCTTGTAAGGCAATAAAGGTTGTCAGTTTTTTTATTGTTGTCCTGCTATTGTAGCATCTCCTAATCAGAGCAGAGAAGGACATCACAGTAGCTCTGAGTCAACAATGCGATGCTGTTGCCCCCCCCCCAAAGGGGGGGGCAAATATAAGTCTAGGTTGCATTAACAGAGGCATAGCATGCAAGTTACGGGAAGTGATAGTACCTCTCTACTCAGTACTGGCCACACCTCAGCTAGAGTACTGGGTCCAATTTTGTATCGAATATATAGAAAGGATGTAGAGGAACTGGAAAGGATCCAGAAACAAGTGACAAAGATGATCAAAGGGATGAATGCAAGCCATATGAGTGAAGGCTGAAGTAACTAGATATGTTTGGTTTGAAAAAGAGGAGATTAAGGGGGGACACAGCAGTCTTCAAATACTTGAAAGGCTGCCATAAAAAAAGGGGGAAAAGTTGTTCGTTCTTGCCACAGAGAGCAGGACTAGAGGCAATGGGTTCAAACTACAGCATAGCAGATTTAGATTAAATCTCAGGGGAAAACTTCTTAACTGTAAGACCAGTAGGACAATGGAACAGGGAGGTTGTGGAAGCTCCTTCACTGGAGGCTTTCAAAAGGAGGCTGGATAACCATCTGTCTTGGATGGTTTAGATCCAGCAAATCCTGCAGCTTGGCAGGGGGTTAGACTAGATGACCCTTGCGGTCCCTTCTAACCCTATGAATCTATGGTGCCTGGAGCTATAACGTTACATTTTTAGTTGCCTAACTGGCCTGTGGGAGAGGAAATCCACTTTGTCAGGTCAGTTGGGGAGGTGGAAAAAAGTGAGAGTTTCTGTGCTTTTGTGTATGAGAAATCATGAGAAAACTCCGTAAGAGACTAAGATCAATGTTTTTCTATTTTAATGGAAAATTAACTGATGTGAATCCATTTGTGACCTAGCTTATCTTTTATTTAATAATAAAAAATTCTTTATCTGAGTAGATTATGGCTGGCAATTTTTGTAGGGGTGGGAGTGAATCTACAAGTGCTGTAACATATTTACGTTCGTCCAAAAGTTTTGTTTTTATGTTTTTGTTTTTTTTTAATTTCACTGCTTACTTCATTTAAACCCCTTGGAAATAAGAAATGCTGAGTTCCATAAAAGTTTTCATTATGAGGAATGAAAAAGGGCATCTGATCACCTTATGTTCATCTTCGGGCATTCCATTGTTAGTAGTAAATGAATGGAATGCCCTACTCCTTTCTACCTATAGAATCCTTGTACATCTAAGTGCAGGGCTGTGATAGACCCAATACTCATTTGTGTACCACACCAGCAGTCACTGGCCTCCCCCATCAATTTCTGCACAATTTAAGCCTTTTTAAAATTAAATTTCCAGCTTTGTGGTTAAAAGGCAGACGTCTGAATGTGACCCTATGGAGTGCTGTCCTACTGACTCTTTCAATAGACCAAGCCAACTAACCATTTAAACAACTTTTTTTCTTATAATCATCCCACAGATTGGGCTCAATAGAATGCCCACCCCCCACCTCTTTTCTGTGTCACTCCTTCATTCACATGCGGAAGGAAACAGAATGAAGAAAGTTATAATCCCTTGATATGATAGCAATAAAGAATATCAGCACACGTTGTTTGAAAGTGTAAGGTAGTTTGAAAGAAGGGTAAGACCGGAGGGATGTTTGAAGCTTCAGTTTGCAAGGGTAAGCGCCTGAAAGTTAAAATAATAATTCCAGCTCTACCTTTTAATAACGGATTATTTGAATAAATCGGTTAAATGTATTAATGTTTAATATTTCTACTATCTGTACAAAAATAAGATTCTTTAAGAAACACTGATGCGAATAAATTACAATACCTTACAAACAGGTGTATGCATCTATGAATATCTGAGTTTAAATAATTTCAGTGTGAGGAGAAAGGCAGAAGAGCAAGACTGTTACAGCTCACTTCATTCTAAATTCCTTCTGTGCATTTAGATAACCTTCTGTGAATCCCCAATGTTACATCTTGTGATTTAAAAAGGCATCTGTCACCTTGATCTTTGTGGAAAATCTTAATAAACTACATTGTGTCACACACTGTACACTCCAATCATCAAACCTATAATAGAGTATTCACTAACTTGTCAGTTTCACAATAGGTGGCATTGCGTCCCCATTGTTTTGGTTACATATGGAGTCTTTTCTACCATAGAGATATTTACCTTGCTAACAACTATTTGTACCTCCTCCAAAAGTTTGTGACTCACCTTGTGTCCAGATGCAGAAGGGCTCTGAGTGGGTTACAATGATGTTAAATATCCTTTGGAATAGACTGTGCTTCACTGGGGATAAATACCAACTGAATTTGAATCATTTTAGTTTATACTATTTTAGTGTCAGTGCAGGTACAGATGAGCTGAAATGGGGGGACAAGAGTGGATTTGGTAACCTTTTGAAGTCTCCTAGAATCCACTGCTTCTGGATGCTGTCCTGGGAACTATGAGAGAGGTAGGGTACCTAAGAGGCTTTACAGCTGAAATGATTGAAGACCGTGCTAATGTGGATGTAATCCTGGAAGCATTCTTAAAAACATTCAGCTGGAGTGGATACACTAAATAATTTGCAATAAAAAAACCCCCCAAACAAACGAAAACCAAACAGTGCTATACCACTGGTTCAGTTCTCTGACAAGATCGAAATGATAGTGCTTGTACTTTCCAAAACAGAGCACACACTAGGCCCCATATATTAATATGTATTACTCGGTATTCTAGTAGTTCCCAGAGGCCTCACTTAGGAAAAGGTCCTATTGTGGAATACACTGAAAGGGACAGTCCTGACCCAAAAAGCTTAGAATCTTGGTGCAAGACCTTCAGAGCGTTATCAGAACAAATGGCATTGCTTAAAAAAGGGGTTTGCATCGATATTTGTCAATACAGTGCACAAAGTATTAAGCTAGTTTTACTTTCCCAGTGCAGTTCTATGTCCCTTGTTAGAAAAATCAGTATTATGTTCATTGCTATGGAGTTCTGAGGTTTTGCTTGACTTTAGTAATTTCTTCATGCTGCCTACACATTTCTGTACTCTCGTACTCTGGGATAAGCCCGTGGACACTGATTGTGAGTGTGTCATATTTAATATCTGCCTCACTAATTCTGAAATGACTGAGGATGGTGGCTAAAAAGCCAGTGCCAGGCAATGTGTGTTAGAGTTCTCTCAGTAATAACATTTGAGTCACTTATGTAATGTTTTATTTCTAAAGACATCCTTGATAATGTTGCTGTTCATTTCTCCCTGCAGTATTGTAAGTTTCTTCCTCTATGATCTTTTACTCTGGGAATTCAGTACTAAAAATATTTCTTTGGAGTTACTGTCAATAGCACTCACAACTATATATACACTTCTGTTCTGAGGTCATTCTGTAAGAGGAGGGCGCAGATATTGTTTATTGGGGCAATCAAATACTTCATTCTCTTGAGCTTAATGTAAATGTCAGTAAAAGCTAGGATTGGAGCTAAAAGTGGCTAATGTAGGCTGACAAAATTTGAAGAAATCAATATACAGATGTTTCAATTTTATAGATTTGTAAGATTTGTCTACACAAGGGTGCATAATGCAGGGAGGGTGCTGATTGCAATGCGTTTACACATATGTGAATCAAACAGAATTTGGGATTGGGCCCTGTAAATTGGTGCCCAGAAACACCAGATGCGGAGTTCATATAAAGTCAAAATTCTAGAGAAGTTCTTGTCCCTTGCCTCAGGGCAAGCTTTGTTTAATCTAAGGAAGATTCGAACACCAGGCCCAAGCAAACCTGGATGCACACTTCCCTTAGAGTCCTTTGCAACTGTTTACCCTTTCCTTTTATAGCCATTTTCAGATGTCTCATGTAATGGTCAGGGAACCTGGACTCTCCTTGGAACCCTCTGCAGCCTGGAACTTAAGGAGCACTTTTATGCCTTTCTGCAGGCCCTAAATCGGTAAATGCACTCAGCAATTTCAAAAGGAGAAAGCAGAGATAATGATGGGTGAAATGGGAATAGGAAGGCAAATGATTACAAAACACTAAATGAAAAGATGGTAGGAGATTTAACAATAGGATAAGGAACCGCTCACAGATCACAAGTTAAAATCCAGCTGTGGTCTGTGACCACCAAAAACATTACTCTGTGATGGTGAAATGTAATTGTAATCTTGGTCCATGGTTAATCTATGGGTCACACTGTGGTATAAAAACACCTGCTCTGTTCATACCTTTTTCATTTTCACCTTGAGGTAAGCCCAACTGGCTTATCATGGGTTATTTTCTTTCCTACCGCAGTATTTCTAGAAGTGTAAGATAACCCTCCTTAAACAGTTGTAGCCACTGGGAAAAGTGGAAAAATTAGTATTTCAATTTTCTGTGCTGTAATTTCTGAAACACATATTTCTTCATTGCATTTATTTTATATTCATTAGACATCTGCAGCTAAGCAGTGTCAATATAAGACTCTCCTGTGATATGTATAAAAGTGACCATTTCAATCAAAATTTACTGAAACCATGGTATGTGTTATGGGAGGAAAATGATGTGCTTTCCTGTCTCCTGTTAATGCATCCATATTTGAGCCCACCTTCTGAGTTAAACTTGCTAACGTCTTAACGCTAAGATTTTTTTTCTGTATTAAGAATTGCTGATACAACAGAAAAAGTTACTCTGGAATTAGTTTCTTTACATACCAATGTTAGGAGACTGTTCTTACCCCAGGATAAATTAACATGTAAACTTCCAGGAAAACAAATGTCTATTGAAAAGAAATGGCTGTAGGACACCATGCAAAGTATCAAGCTGTATAAGAAAAAGTTTGGTAATACATTTAAATGAAGGTGATAAATATTATATGGAGTTAAGCATACTTAAAAACAAATAGTTTTATTCCATCATAAATTATAAGATGGATAACAACATTGGCCTAAAGAAGTCAATGGGAGTTGCAAATGGTCA
Organism: Chelonia mydas; assembly: GCF_015237465.2. Taxonomy (NCBI): domain Eukaryota; kingdom Metazoa; phylum Chordata; order Testudines; family Cheloniidae; genus Chelonia; species Chelonia mydas. The sequence goes on from NC_051252.2 coordinate 19,458,679, forward strand.
GCACCTCTTAAGATTTGACATAATATATTATATACGCATAATGCTTTATATCACCAGGTTGGCGCAGTATTTTATGGGGCATTCCCTGCAAGGTGCTGATCATCTATAATTCCCATTGATTTCATTGGAAACTACAGGTGCTCAGCGTCTCTAAGGATTAAACCCTCTCAATAAGATATTTGTTTGTTTTATTTGTATTGTGGTAGTAGATAGCAGCCTCAGTTATGGACCAGAATCCCATTGTGCTAAATGCTGTACAAACAGAACAAAAAAAAGATGGGCCCTGGCCCCAAGAGCTTAGTCTGTGTCCTCTGCCCTAAAGAGATTACACAAGTGTTACCTTAACTTTTCAAATACTACTAAAAGAAATGAATTTAAAAAATAGTTAGTGCCTGATGAAAAGATAATTGAAATCAGGAGGAGTCTTTCAGTGGACTTGGGGTCTGGCCATCAATCACCCCTATGCTAAGTATCCCTTAGAACAAACTAGTATCACACTGAAGAAAGGTGAAAAATGAAGATGTTATATTTCACAGGGCTGATATGCACTGACACTACGTTTCTCACATGCTACATCATAGACCTAATTCTACCATCCAATACATGAGCACAACTCCCCTTAGCTTCAGTGGGAATTGCGCCCATGTATCTGAGTGCAGAATTTGGCCTTCTCGGTATATTTTCCACATGGAATGTTGATACCTTTTTACTTATACTTATCTTCTTGCAACGCTGCTTCCTGTAATGTTCATACAGCTTCATTGTTGTTTCCTAGCCCAGCAACTCTCACTTTTCTAATCTGTTTTTTCCTTTTCTGTTTCTTCCACTGCACTTCCATTCTCTCCCAAACATCAGAGGTCATGGATTACAGGAAGTTAGTGGGTTGCTGAGGATTTATACACAGAATCTAACATTTTCTCGAAAAGTTCAATTTTGTGAAAAATGTTAACTTTTTGTTACAAAGAATGTTCTAGATTCTGGTTTGTTCTCACAAGTATTTCACTAAAACTTTGAGGAAAAATGTTATCTTGTTGTTGAACTATTTTCCATTACTTAAGCCAATCCACATCTACTAATTTTAATTAACACTGCCTATAATTTTTTTTTTTTTTTGCATTAAGAACCATGGACCGATTATAGAGAAAGTAATTTCTTTCTCCATTGGTTCAACATACAAAATTATATTTTTACATTTAACTACCAATATTGGTTAAAATGCATCTCAGCTGATCAGTGTGAATAGCATATAGCTAAAGACATTTATATGGATATGTTGGAAAATTACTGTGAAAGCTTCCCTGTGGAAGCTTGGTTGTACTGTGGAAGCTCAGTGTCAATAGATGATTCTGCAGAGTAGTTTTGTTTGGGGTTATTGAAACGGAACTCGGGAATTCCTGGTGGCCATTCTCAAGCTCAGCCAACTAGACAATGCTGCTTCTCATATAAACCGATGTACATCAAGGGTGTGATTTCAATAGAGCAAAGTAGGTCAGTGCTCAGCTCTTCTGAAAATCCTATCCATAGTGTGTGTGTGCACAGACCTCACAGTCCAATTCTGGATTTATGTTTATGACACTCCTAATTTGTGGTCTGATTATTTGCTTGCCATTGACATGCTGTTTTGGTATCTGCTTATAGGAAATATAGTGTAGCTGACAAAGTTTGGGAACAGAAGCCTGACACTTCTGAGATCTAATCTGGGTGTGATGCTGGTATAGTAGTCATATGTGGCAAGAAATGTGTTCCCTTTAGAGTGTCAAGCCTTGTCTGCACTAGGCACTAGTTTTGATTAGAGCTCTTTGTGGCCAGTCATTGGTGTAGATGTCCTGGAATAGACAGGCAAAGCCACTGTTGGCACTAATTTACCTTACTCTGCTCTCAAGATGAGCGTACATAGTGGCTTTGCCTACGTGCTCTGGTGAAGGTGCAGCTATGTCGATGGCTGTAACTGAGGCAATGTCTCAGTCAATGTGTAAAATTTTCCAGTTCCTGGATCCTGTCTGTCTTCTCACTCCCCCAGACCCTTTATCTGTAGTATGTATATAAATGAATGTTCAGCTGGTGATTCTGACTTGCTGCTGATCAATCTTCTTTCAAGTACTCTTTTTCAGTTCATATTGTGTTTCTTTCATCTCCAAATGGCATAGAAAATGTCCTCTCGTTCAGTTTTATGCATAAGTTATTAAAAGTTTTAAAGGAAAGAGCGCTAAAGCTGAACTATTTTAGCTTAAAATAAACCCTGCAATCTCTCCAGAACTGTAGAAATCTGTGTTTAAAATGACCCCATTCATTTTTTAAAAGAGGTACTTACTAATATAATGAGGAGTAGGTATTGGAAATTTCAGTTTAGAGTATAAAGGAGCTGATCTTTTGTATTTTATTTGTGAGCTGAGCATGGAACAATAGCCTAGAATGTATTTAAAAAATAAATAAATAAGAAAAAACCCAGGATTGATGGATTTCCTTTGTGTAAAATGTTAAAACTTTCTGGTACAAAGAAATTTCTTTTTTGGTTTTAAGGTTGTATTCACGTTTTTGTGACATCACAAAAACGCATTATCTTTGTCTCTCACAATCTCCTCAGTAAAGCTGAGATAAGGCCATCTACAAATGAGGTATTTCTCTTGGTACGCAGGAACAATATCTAAAGCATTTCTTAACAAATACAGTCTTTAACCAGTAATAGTCACTATTTTAGTGCTGTATGATAAGAATAATTGTATTCATTACACTGTAGAATACTAAAACATATTTTGAAATAATTTTCCTTGTCTAGAATTCCACTGAGTGGCATGTTCAAGTGAATTTTTATTAGAATGGTTCAGTGCATCAGTGGGATAACTCATATTTTATTTAATTTGTTGTTGTTATGGTATGTAGTGACAGCTGGTTAATACAAGGAAAACCTTACTAATCACTGCTTGTGATTTTAAACCCAGCTATACAAAAGATCTTGTTAAAACAATCTCTTCACCCACCCCAATCTCATTGAAATAATCTCTCCCTCCAGTTCTTGGGGCAAAGGGGAAGATAGGGAAAGAAGAGGAAAAGTGCTTAGTTTATGTAACACATGAGTGACTTCTTCTAGGTTCTGTCTTGGCTCCTTCTGAGCACATACATTTCCTTTATAAGCATTCCACTTTCTTAACTAGCTAGGGGTGGAAGGATCATGGCAGTGCCAAATCCTGAAGTTCTTACTCGGCAAAATTCCTACGGACTGCAGTGTTTCTAGAGAATGCTGCAGAGAAGATAAATTCCCGTCCATTTCAATATCACTAGATGGTGCTGCAGAGCAGGGAAATGGCTTTAGTGGGAATTTTGCCAGAGTAAAGAGTGCAGGGAGAAGCCCTGACACAATCCCACAGATAATTTTTTTTTCAGAGTTTCCAGAAAGTTTGGTTAATATTTTAAAATATTATGTCTTTTTTTTTTTTTTTTTTTACATCTCTGTATTTGTTTGTGTCTTGGTACCAGCCGAAGAGGTTTCAAAAACGTCATGAAGAAGGTCTCCGTCATATGATTTCCAACTTGATTTTGCAAAGCAAAGAGGTTTGAATGGTTTGGATAATGTTTGTACCAATCTTCAGAGTTTCGCACATCACAGTTTTTGACCTTCCCAAAATACAGAGCCAGATCCTGAGGTGCAATATGGGCACTTTGCAGCAGTGCTGGTGTAATTTGGCTGAAAACTCTGCCTAATCAGCTCAGACCCAGTGCAAGACTTGACCCTGCAGTGTCACCGAGCTGATGTGGAGGTTTGTTACCCCTTCTTGCTATCAGCAGAGTGCAGAAAACACCCCTCTGTGTTTGGCGTAGTGTAGGAGTAATCTGTCTCCAATCGTAAGCTGTTTTTTCAACCACTGTTAAAGGTTGGGATAAATTAAACCAGTGCTGCTCTAGCACAGTGCGGGGGACGAACATGCACAGAGCAGGATCAGGGAAGGACATCTCTGTGCACCCCTTATGATCTCTGTGCCTTTGGCAGTTTGGCTGTACCTGGTGTAAATCCAGATGACCCCACTGTTATATGATGCGAGTGGTGTATGTATTGAATACATTCAATACAAAAGGAATTTACTACCCTTAGAGCTGATGTGCAACTTTATCACCCAGAATTAGTTTGGACTGATGTCATCAACATTTTCTTCTACAATAAAAACTACATTTTCTTAAAGTGGTCAGGACCCAAATCAATGAGTTTGGTGGGGGTGATTTAAAATATAACCTTGCCCTTGATGCTGTAGGGGTAAACTAATCCCATGGAAGGACAAGTGGTCAGTGTGACTTCCCAGTCTCCCTCTGATTTCCATTTGGGGAAGGTAGCTTTAAATCACGCTGAAGGTTTGTAGGAGCCCTACCAGGACATGCTGCTAAGGCAATACCCCTCCGCCAGCCAGCACTGTCCATGTCTGAAAATCTGGCAAAGGGTAAGTTTTGGCCACTTCTTCCACCACAGTCACTGTTCCTGGCAGACTTTCCACTGCTGCCGGCCTCCAGGATCTGTGCTGATGGAGGTATTTATAGACCATGTGGTGAGATTAGCCCCTACACTTTTTATTACGCTAGTTTCATCGATTAATCCAGAGGATAATGATCACTTCTAAATTATTTGCTATACAATATTTTGAGGAAAGCCTAGTTTAAAAAACAAAGTCTAACTGGAGTTACATGTATTTTCAGCTGCTTTAGCTGGCAGTTCTTTTCCTCTTTTGATATAACCCAACACTTTTGATATCTCCTTCACTGTTGCTGCTCAGGGCTTTAGGGATTTTTCTGTAATAACTCCTGAATCCTTTTCTTGGTCATACTATTGAGGCTGCATTCCATTTCACACAGTTTCCCTCTCTGGGCTTTTTGCTCCAAGACTTGTGATCCTGTGCTGATCAGCATAGCAGAACCTTTCGCTCTTTTCCTCCTTCTGCCTAGTCTGACAGTTTAAAAATCTGCACTGACTCTTTACAGAGTTGAGATTACAAAGAAGAGAAGGGGGCAAACAGAGAGAAAATGACACAGACAGAACAAGACAAAAATATAGCCATGATTGTGCTTCATAATTCTAAGATCTGGGAGAATGATTCACAGTGAATAATTTACTGAACAAAATTAACCTCTTTTTGCACATGTAGGGATGTGAGTGTCTGAGAGAGCAGTTCATAGTTCCCTCAAATGTATTAATTATAGAGCTGCCAATTAATCGCAGTTAAGTCACACAATTAACTCAAAAAAATTAGTCGCAATTAATCACACTTTTAATTGCACTGTTAAACAATAGAATACCCATTGAAATGTATTAAATATTTTTGGATGTTTTTCTACATTTTCAAATATGTCTATTTCAATTACAACCCTGCACTGTAAAAACTGATAAAAGAAATAGTATTTTTCAATTCACCTCATACAAATACTGTAGTGTGATCTCTTTATCATGAAAGTGCAACTTACAAATGTTGCTATTTTTTGTTACATAACTGCACTCAAAAACAAAACAATGTAAAACTTTAGAGCCTACAAGTCCACTCAGTCCTACTTCTTGTTCAGCCAATTGCTAAGAGAAACAAGTTTGTTTACATTTATGGGAGATAATGCTGCCCTCTTCTTAATTACAATGTCACCTGAAAGTGAGAAGAGGTGTTCACATGGCACTGTTATAGCTAGCATCACAAGATATTTACGTGCCAGATGTGCTAAAGATTCACATGCCTCTTCATACGTCAGCCATCGTTCCAGAGAACATGCTTCCATGATGATGACGCTCATTAAAAAAAAATGCATTAATTAAATTTGTGACTGAACTCCTTGGGGAAGTATTGAATGTCTCCTGCTCTGTTTTACCCGTGTTCTGCCATGTATGTCGTGTTATAGCAGTCTCGGATGATGACCCAGCACATGTTCGTTTTAAGAACACTTTCACTGCAAATTTGACAAAATGCAAAGACAATACTGTGACAGGGTCAGGCCAGATAGCTACAGGAGAGTGACAGAAGGTAGATATATTGGCCCCAGATTAAGCAGGTCCCTTTTCCCTGAGTAAGATACTGGGTTGTTCCAGAACAATCAAGAAGTTGCTGGAACCAATTAAGGCAGGCTAATTAGGACACCTGGAGCCAATCAAGAAGCTACCAGAATCAGTTAGGACAGGCAGGCTAATCAGGGCACCTGGCTTTAAAAAGGACTTCACTTCAGTTCGGGAGGCACGTGCGAGGAGCTGGGAGCAAGAGGTGCGCAAGAAGCTGAGAGTGAGTAAACGTACTGCTGGAGGACTGAGAAGTAAAAATGTTATCAGACATCAGGAGGCAGGTCCTGTGGTGAGGACAAAGAAGGTGTTGGGAGGAGGCCATGGGGAAGTAGCCCAGGGATTTGTAGCTGTCATACAGCTGTTACAGGAGACACTATAGACAGCTGCAATCCACAAGGGCCCTGGGCTGGAACCCAGAGTAGAGGGTGGGCCTGCGTTTCCCCTATCCCCCCAATTACCTATTTGACATAAGAGGAGTTGATCTGGACTGTGGGTCCCACCAGAGGGGAAGATCTCTGGCCTGACCCATTAGGTGGGCCAGCAGAGACTGCGGGGATTGTTCTCCTCCTTTTCCCCATGCTGGGCAGTGATGAGGTTAGCCAGGTGAACGGCAGGTTTGTGCCACTAACAAAAGGAGCCAAACTGAGGACCATGAACCTCTGAGGGAGCAAATCCGCTGGTAAGCGCAGAACCCACCAAGGCAGAGGAGGAACTTTATCACAATACCAATGTGAAATTTCTAAATATAGCTACAGCACTTGACCCAAGATTTAAGAATCTGAAGTACCTTCCAAAATCTGAGAGAGATGAGGTGTGGAGCATGCTTTCAGAAGTCTTAAAAGAGCAACGCTTTGATGTGGAAACGGCAAACTGCAGCCACTGGGAGCTGTGGGTGGCTGTGCAAATGTAAACAAACTGTCTGGCAGCCCGCCAGCGGATTACAATGACAGACCATGTGTGGCCCATTAGCTGCAGGTTGCCCACCACTGCTCTAACATTTTACATTGTTTTATTTTTGAATGCAGATCTTTTGTACATAATTCTACATTTGTAAGTTCAACTTTCATGATAGAGAGATTGCACTACAGTACTTGTATTAGGTGAATTGAAAAATACTATTTCTTTTATCATTTTTACAGTGCAAATATTTGTAATCAAAAATAAATATAAAGTGAGCACTGTAAACTTTGTATTCTGTGTTGTAATTGAAATCAATATATTTAAAAATGTACAAAACATCCAAAAATATTTAAATAAATGGTATTCTATTTAACAGCGCGATTAATCGCAAAATTAATTTTTTTACTCACGCGATTAATCTTTTTAATCGATTGACTGCCATAATTAGTTATTTTAATTTGTATTGGGAAACATTGCTACCTTGAATAATCCCATTGTTAAAGTTTTGGGGGTGACCCTACTGGATCAATGGGAATTTTGCCACTGACTTCACTGTGACCAGGATTTCACCCACTGAGACTACTCATGGGGTAATGATCCAGAACTGTGAATAAAGGTATCAGAATATGCCCCTTGATGACAGGGAGTACCTGCCCTTCCCTTTTGGCTCTGCGGAGATGAGGGGGGAGCTCTCCATCAGGCCAGTGCAAGATTCATAGATTCCAAGGCCAGAAGGGATAACTGTGATTATCTAGTCTGACCTTCTGTATAGAACTTCCCCAAAACAATTCTTAAATAGGAAAACATCCTATCTTGATTTTAAAACCTCCTATCGTGATGGAGAATCCACCATCATGCTTGGCGTGTTGTTCCAATGGTTAATTACTCTTATTTCGAGCTTGAAACTGTCTAACATCAACTTTCAGACATTAGAATGTAGCTGAAGATAATTAGAACGATAAAACATCTAGCCTTGAATGTGAGCTGGTCTACACTAAAGCTGTAAGTTGACTTAAGTTATGACGCTCTCCCACTGACTTACTTTTATCATCTCAAATAGGATGATGAATAATACGATCAGTGCAGAGGCTCCTATGTTGTTTATTTTGAAATTAAATGTAATTTATTTTACTCTTTCTCCCCACTTTTCGTTTTCAATACACTGCAGAGTTTTGCTCTCCTGGTACTTAACTGCATTGTCCAAGTTATAAAGGGAAAGCTAGAGGTATTTACGGCTGGTCTTTTCAACACTTGGGGCAGCACAGAAAGCAGCTTGGGATTATGGGATAAGCCCACCAGCGGGCTATTTCCACTGGTTAAATAGTCAGCAATGAAATAGCTAACTGTTGGGATTGAAACCTGTAGGTTTCAGCATGAACAGCATGCTGAGGTGAAAGGGGCTGTTTATATAGTCTCAGAGCTATGGTTTCTGGCTTTTTGCAGAACCAGGTAGACATCACAGCATTAGCTCTTCTTAACCTTGCAAATGCAAGCTATTTCCACAACCCAGAAATCTAGAAAGAACCTTGAAGTCTAGAATTCTGAAGAGTAAGGCTGAGGTAAGGAGTGAATTCTGTAACAAATCCTACAGCCGTGTAATTGCCAGAGTGTGCAGAGACCTGGGAATAATGGAAGAATCCTGTGATGAGGTTGGGCCCCTTTTGCTCTCTGTGGTGGACAGCTGGAGGAGCAATTCCACTAATTCAGTGCAATTCACCTTCCCCTTGCTCTGACTTGTCAAGGCTACTTTAGCAGATGGGGCAAGGCACTGTACTGCTGGTTGGGATTTACTCTTCAGGGCCTGGTCTTCCTCTCTTCTTTTTCATTATACAGGATTCGTCTTCTTTTCCAGTGTCTGATGTCTTTCTGTCCATAATTTCCTTTTAATGGTGACTCATCTGTTTTCTCCTCTACCCAGATAAGGAGATAGAAATGTTGTCATTATAACCTAAAAAAGGGAAAAAGAAATACTGGAGTAGAGAGACCGGGGCAAAGCATACAGTACCCAATGCGTAAATACTGTGGGTAGCTTGTAAGACACTTTCCTTTAGCTTTCTCTCAGATGGCTGTTGTTTTTCTGTCCATGGAGAGCCTTGTTCTGACACTGGGCATGATTGTGATTGAGGGAGAAAAAATTGGTGCTTCCATGTCTCATAAAGCTAGATGAAGCATAGATATTACTGCCTGGTGCATTTAGTGGAGAATTTTCTGCAGACTGCCTTGTTTGAAATGGTCTATAAACCAACAGAAAAAAGCATGATGGGGTAATTAATTTCCATTCGGACTATCTGCAATTAACAAACATGTTTACATATTACCATATGAGGAAGGAGGTTTTGTGGTTAAAATGTGAGTTGGGCAGAACTGAGATCTGGGTTCTACTCCCCAGTCCACCACAGAATTCCTGAATGACCTTGGGAAGGTGGCTCTAAGAAATGACTATGAGAAAGTAGAAAATGCAGTCAGCAGATCTGCCCTTCCCCATGTATTCATAATCATTTCTATTTAGTTTATAGCAAATTATTGAATGTTTATACTAAAGGGGCACCCAGAAGCTCCAGATAGGATGGGCGATGTTTGCTAACAAAGAGGCAGTCCCTGCTCTGAAGAACTTGAAATCTAAGAAGGAATTTTCTAACTTTTTGTTTCTGGTTTCAAATGTGGAGATCTATGGTGCAACCCTTGGTCCAGTTCAAAGACCTGTCTTCTTTTAATTTTTTTCATCAGTGCTGAGACACCCCACCCCCATTTCTTTCTCAAACAACCTCAGTTCAGGCAGTCTTTCTTCCAGAGTCTCTACACCTATTCATATGCAAGGTGAAATAGTGGCTAGCAAGGTTTCAAGCTTCAGACCCAGTTCAGGACTGTGAACGCTCCAAAGTTTAGGCATATTCACAAACAGGTGTTTTGGCTTGGCCATTTTCAAAATTTGGATCCCAGTTCAGATTTTCAACATCTCATCTACAAGTGCTTTGGGGAGCTCAGACCTGGTCTTTCAGCTGAAGCTCATTTATAATCGTGACTAAGCCTATTCTTATCAATGTTACATATGAACAAATCCAATATGTGTGAGTCACAAAAACTTTTCCTGACACATTAATGCTCGTGCCTGATCCTCTGTAGAGTTACTGCAAATTTTCCTAAAACCAGAACAGGGTTTGTCCTAGGCCTTGTAAGAGTCCATACTGATTCATGTCAATGAACCCCTGTAGTAGTTCCACTGATTTCAGAAGCACAAATGCTTTTGAGAGTGCTCATTGGCATGAGTAATGGCTACACAATATAGTCCTATAACAGCTATGTGAAGTTCACATAAAATGGGGCTAAAATAAATTAATTTGGTCGACCCCAAATGGGGTTAAATAGTAAATCCCATTTAATTTCCATCCTTTTTCCGTTACCTATCTCCATCTCCAGTGTATATACAGAGGCTTGGTATTCTGTCAGTTTTATAAGCTTCTAACCTCTTGGCAACTCCTTTTCAGTGCTATCTACACTTTCATTAATTCCTTATCTGTGGCTTCTCAAATCTAATCTCTGATTTTGTAAAGTTTAATGCCTCTTCTATTTTCTTATCCTCTGTCTCTAATTACTTATCCTCGCTATTATTCTTAATAGGATCAACCTTTCATTTAATCATTTGTCTTTTAAATGTATTTTTAAATATTTACTCTTGCGTTTATCTTTGTAACTCTGTTTGGGTGGAGCATTATGCTGCTTATATTTAAATCTGATCAGATATAGCTGATGTTTATTTGTACCATTCAGCTACCACAGGAATTACCAGCATCTTGGAGCAGGGATCAAGTGATTAGAGCTGGAGAAACATTTCACACACAAATGGAAACTAGTCTCTCATGGGATTTTGAAAAAGAAAATCACTATTTCCCACTTCTAATTTTGTGGGTTTTAGTGAGATAGGGAATGCTCCTACGTCCCCTCTCTCCGCACACTTATTTTCCTATTTGTTGCACTTTGAAGGAGAGACAGAGGAGCAGGGTAGGGCAGGATTCTTTGGCTAGGAGGGCAGTGAATTCCAGTAAAGTTGCTGAGATGGCCTGTCACTGTGCCTATGTTGTCATTCTTCAAAGAAGGGGGAACCTCATGCCCAGGAAAGGGAGGGCCTGATAGCCTGTGAGATTCTATCCTTCGGACTCGATCCCCAGCTGTGTCAGAGCCACCTGTTTACACTCCTGCTCTAGGGGTGCATGGATGCCACACCTGTGCCTGGAAAAAGTTAGAGAAATCACAGGGTTGTTCTAACATGATCTTATGGATTACAACCTTCAAAGGGCCACTCTTCCAGCTGAGATCACAAGAGAGCCTTGTGATATGGCTTTACCTCTAACACATTCCCAACCTAGCACAGAACACTGCTTTTTCCTAGTGGGGAGGCTGGCCTACACTGGGGAAATCATCAGCTTCTGCCATAAAGAAGCTTTAAGTCCCCTTAAGAAGGGCCAAGGATCAGGCCCCTTAAGTCTGCTAATTCATTTAAATGCTGATGGGTGTGTATCTTCTATCCCGTTTCAGGCCTTTCTCAAGTAAAGACTGGTCGACTTTAACATCCTAGACCAAATGTTAAGACAACCTGCAAACGGGTGAGCTGAGCACCATGTATGGACACAGTTGACCTTGCAGATGGGCAGCTGTGCATGCACTTACTTGACTGGCATATGCATCCATTTCGCTGCATGTGAATGTGGCGGTTTGCTGGTGCAATGGGCACGTGCACACTCTTCCCACAGGAACAAACTGACCGTGACATTCATTTCAAAGAGTTACTTGTGGTTTTATAGTGGGCCATGATAGCTTTGGAGACACTGTTTAGTAGTTATGACTAGAGAAGGTTAATGGATTTTAACACATTTATCTCTAAACTGAGGTAATCAAAGGCAGGGCTGGTGCTACCTGTGAGGGGGGACAGGGGATATTTGCTCCCCCCCAAAAATACTATTTTCAGGAGGTCCCAAATTCATAGGCATTGGAAATGGGTGGGTCAAAGGGCCTTTGCCCCCCCCCCCTTTTAAAAAGTGCAGAGTGGGGGCAATGCACCCCTTGTCCCGTACACACTTTAAAAAACCTGAACTTCAGGTCCTGGCTCCTGAACATGGCTGGGAGGGAGTGCGCCAGGACTTGACCAACACCTAGGTCCCACTCTGTGTACTGCATGCTGCCACCAGCTGCTGAAACTGTGGTGGTAGTTTCTCTCAGCACTATGGACTGGCCAGGTCCAGGAAGCAGGATCCATCAACCAAGGGCCTCATGCTCGCCAGCAAGGAGGGTAAGGTAAGGAGTGGGAAGAAGCAGGGCTCTAGGAGTTTGGGCTGGGTTGGGAAGAGGCAGGGGCTCCAGGAGAGCAAGGCTAGTGGGGGTCTAACTTGTCTCTTGAATCCCACAAGGTTGATTGTTTGTTCAATAGTGAAATCAAGTGGGGCTAAAATACCCACTTGCCCCCTCCCAAATAATGGGACACTAGACTGGCCCTGATGAAAGGGCAGATATCAAGCAATAAGAAAAAAATTATTTTGAATGCTTATTTTTAAGAGACTGAATTCCTTGGTTGTATGCAGTGTAGTTATAGCTGTGTTGGTTCCAGGATATTAGAGAGACCAGGTGGGCGAGGTCATACCTTTCATTGGATCATCCACCTTGTCTCTGATTTCCTTCAGTCTCATTAAAACTGTTCTGGATTTTTGTGTGTGGTGGTTAGCTCAATTTATGGATCACTTTTATGATGACTATAGTGTGTCCTTATGATCGGTCATCAAGTGAGATGTATGCTATCACTGCTGTACAACAGAGACACTTATCAAATTCTTCCATTGGCCCACCATGCCTTGTTTTCACTCTATTGTTTATGCGACATCAGGCTTTGCATCAGACAATCCAAGAAGTTTTTAGAAAGTGTAGGGGACAATTTTCTGGTGCAAGTGCTGGAGGAACCAACTAGGGGCAGAGTTCTTCTTGACCTGCTGATCACAAACCGGGAAGAATTATTCGGGGAAGCAACAGTGGATGGGAACCTGGAAGGCAGTGACCATGAGATGGTCGAATTCGGGATCCTGACACAAGGAAGAAAGGAGAGCAGCAGAATACGGACCCTGGACTTCAGAAAAGCAGACTTTGACTCCCTCAGGGAACTGATGGGCAGGATCCCCTGGGAGAATAACATGAGGGGGAAAGGAGTCCAGGAGAGCTGGCTGTATTTTAAAGAATGCTTCTTGAGGTTACAGGGACAAACCATCCCGATGTGTAGAAAGAATAGTAAATATGGCAGGTGATCAGCTTGGCTTAACGGTGAAATCCTTGCTGATCTTAAACACAAAAAAGAAGCTGACAAGAAGTGGAAGATTGGACAAATGACCAGGGAGGAGTATAAAAATATTGCTCAGGCATGCAGGAGTGAAATCAGGAAGGCCAAATCACACTTGGAGTTGCAGCTAGCAAGAGATGTTAAGAGTAACAAGAAGAATTTCTTCAGGTATGTTCACAACAAGAAGAAAGTCAAGGAAAGTGTGGGCCCCTTACCGAATGAGGGAGGCAACCTCGTGACAGAGGATGTGGAAAAAGCTAATGTACTCAATGGGCTTTTTTGCCTTTGTCTTCACGAACGAGGTCAGCTCCCAGAGTACAGCACTGGGCAGCACAGCATGGGGAGGAGGTGACCAGCCCTCTGTGGAGAAAGAAGTGGTTCGGGACTATTTAGAAAAGCTGGACGAGCACAAGTCCATGAGGCCGGATGCGCTGCATCTGAGAGTGCTAAAGGAGTTGGCGGATGTGATTGCAGAGCCATTGGCCATTATCTTTGAAAACTCATGGCAATCAGGGGAGGTCCTGGATGTCTAGAAAAAGGTAATGTAGTGTCCATCTTTAAAAAAGGGAAGGAGGAGGATCCGGGGAACTACAGGCCAGTCAGTCTCACCTCAGTCCCTAGAAAAATCATGGAGCAGGTCCTCAAGGAATCAATTCTGAAGCACTTAGAGGTGAGGGAAGTGATCAGGAACAGTCAGCATGGATTCACCAAGGGCAAGTCATGCCTGACTAATCTAATTGCCTTCTATAATGAGATAACTGGCTCTGTGGATGAGGGGAAAGCAGTGGACTTGTTATTCCTTGACTTTAGCAAAGCTTTTGACACTGTCTCCCACAGTATTCTTGCCAGCAAGTTAAAGAAGTATGGGTTGGATGAATGGACTGTAAGGTGGATAGAAAGCTGGCTAGGTCGTTGGGCTCAATGGGTAGTGATCAATGGCTCCATGTCTAGTTGGCAGTCGGTATCAAGCAGAGTTCCCCAAGGATCAGTCCTGAGTCTGATTTTGTTCAGTATCTTTGTTAATGAGCTGGAGGATGGCGTGGATTGCACCCTCAGCAAGTTGGCAGATGACAGTAAACTGGGAGGAGTGGTAGATACGCTGGAGGGTAGGGATAGGATACAGAGGGACCTAGACAAATTAAAGGATTGTGCCAAAAGAAATCTGATGAGGTTGAACAAAGAAAGTGCAGAGTCCTGCACTTAGGACAGAAGAATCCCATGCACTGCTACAGACTAGGGACCAATTGGCTGGGGAGCAATTGTGCAGAAAAGGACCTAGGGGTTACAATGGATGAGAAGCTGGATATGAGTCAACAGTGTGCCCTGTGGCCAAGAAGGCAAACGGCATTTTGGGCCGTATAAGTAGGGGCATTGCCAGCAGATCGAGGGCCGTGATCATTCCCCTCTATTCGACATTGGTGAGGCCTCATCTGGAGTACTGTGTCCAGTTCTGGGCCCCACACTACAAGAAGGATGTGGAAAAATTAGAAAGTGTCCAGCGGAGGGCAACAAAAATGATTAGGGGACTGGAACATGTGACTTATGAGGAGAGGCTGAGGGAACTAGGATTGTTTAGTCTGCAGAAGAGAAGAATGAGGGGGGATTTGATAGCTGTTTTCAGCTACCTGAAAGGGGGTGCCAAAGAGTATGGATCTAGACTGTTCTCAGTGGTAGCAGATGGCAGAACGAAGAGTAATGGTCTCAAGGTGAAGTGGGATGATTTAGTTGGGGATTGGTCCTGCTTTGAGCAGGGGGTTGGACTAGATGACCACCTGAAGTCCCTTCCAACCCTGAGATTCTATGATTCTATGTTTTTATGAAACTGCACCCCCCAAAAAATCAAAATTTTATTGGCTGGCTCTAGATTTTTCATACCTGGCAAGTCTATTCAGTAGTATCGTTTTGGTTCTATTTTAATTGACAGTTTGAATATTGTACCTCATCCACTAGACCTCATGTCTGTTACTAGAACATCACTTGTGAAATTTCTCAAGGCAACTGCCATCGCTCATCAAGCAGCATTCTGAATTGCTGGTAATGCTGTTGTGGAACCTGAGGGTCTCTAAACCAGATTTTGGGGCAGAGAAGGTGAAAGCTTTAGAGTTAACAATAAGTGTTCATAGCTTTGAAAGCTGATCCAAACTGAACTGAACTTTTAATTCTTTAGGTCTTGTCCAATCAGAAGCCTGTTGCTCTGAGGGCAGGCAGGGTGCCAGATAGTAAATATGTGCCTCCAAAATGGATAACACTGATCAAGGGTGCCAGCACCGTCGTTAACCTGTGGTTTTCATGACCAATTGGTATCTCCTTAAGTAATGGATATTGTAATACCCCAATGAACATAAAATTGAACTCTGCGTTCACTGAAGTCATTTTGTATTCGGTAAAGGGCATTATGTTTGTAGTTTAAAATGAGCCAAACAGCTCCTTCCCTTCCTCTTTGCTCTTTGGGTGAATCAAATGCAGTGCTTTCAATCATTAAGTAGGTTAAAAGCAATTATATAGTTTCCTTTACATTAGAAATCACTATCTTTCTAGGTTTGGGCCAGTTGTTTGAGGAGAGGTAGCTTTGCAATTGCCATATTGCACATTCTTTGGTCTGGCTTTGCTTGTAATTTAACCATTAATTTTGTTTTCTTCTTGATTTGTGCCTTTGTTCAACTGTGGTACAAGTTGGTTATTTTCTCTCTCCGCTCTATTAAGAGATCATTATAGCAGCATTTCCTCTTGAGGTCTTTTTACCCTCCTATGCACTTGCTATAAATTCATTAACTCCAGTTTCACTTACAAAGATCTTTATATCACATGCACCATTTTCCTGTATAATTGAAATGTAAAGACAAGTTCCAATGCTAAGTGCCCATTTCCAAAGACCTGCTGTAGTTGAATGATTGCTGTACTTCTCAGAATTACTGCCACTGAAGCAATGACATCATGATAGCAATAGTACTTAGACTAGAAATCTCAGTAACAGCAAAAAGCCTGAAGGGGAGTCTTGCTTTTCTGAACCTTCACTGATTTAGTTTAATTTAAAGTTAGTTTTAATATACAGTTTTGAACACAAAACAGCACTCTTAGTAGCAGGGCAAGCTGTACAAACAGTGCAGGTTCATTGTCACTGTGAATCCTAGCCAATGCTCCTGGGGTGCTCTTGCAGTTTCTCACAAGTTAAGCAAAGTTGAGCCATGATCAGAATTTGGATGGGAGGTGTCCAGGGAAAACAGATTGTTGACTGAAGCGGTGCTGGTGACTCAGTGCAAGGGAGACAGTGTGGCCTAATAGCTAGAGCACTGAACTGGGACTCAGGAGACCTGCGTTCTATTTTCTAGCTCTGCCACTGGCCTTTTGGGTGACCTTGGAGATGTCAGTCCCCTCTTTGTGCTCAGTTTCCCCATCCATACAATGGGGCTAATGATATTGACCTACTTTGGGAAATATTTCGAGATCTATGGATGAAAGGTGATATATGAGAGCTATTCAGTAATAATAATGTCAGTTTCCCAGCATGGTGTCAAGTAGCATTTTGCTGCTGGAGTTGTTCTCTTCCAAGGGGCTACCTACTAGCATCATTGACGATCATGTGGTACATTATGCAAGAACCATATTTTACTGGCATGAATATTTGTGGAAAGTATAACTATGCAGAAAACAGATTTAAAATTTGTAAACACGAGTATTTGCACCAGAAATATTTGTCACTTACCCAGTGGTGGTACAGAAACAAATCCTACTCTACTTCTCATGTAGCCCAGTTCTTGGGGATATTCCTTACTGCTGACAACAAATCCATAATGAAATGCAAACCCTAGCGTCCAGTTCCACAGTTCGTTCGTGGTGACTGTTTTTCCTTCTTTCAAGGAAGACGTCCCGCTGTTCTGCAGAACACCTTTCATTCTGTGGGCACTATACGAATGATACATAGGAGGAATCATTATTAATAATTAATTGCCATTACCATCACTAGATCCAGTCCCTAGCTGGACAGCGTTACGCAGTGCATATCGGTAAGGGCCTGATTTGCCCTGGGCACCTTTGTAGGTGGCCATCAGTTAGAACTTGCACAAGGAATGCAAATATGGTTCTACAGCCACATTTACTCAGTGAAGCTCAGCCTGACTTGAGCATCAAAGCCAGAGTGCTCAAGAGTTTGAAAATCTAGGCGCACTCACAGAAAACCAAAAGAAGCTGTTTGGTGTCTAGTACCAAAAATCCGGAAGATCATGTAACAGGGACCGTTACAAATATTTTATAAAAGGTAGTTACTCTAAGCTATTTTCAAAATGAATAAAATCCTCTCTAATTAATGGAGGCCAGTAAGAAAACAGTGGTTTAATTCAAGTATTGTTTCTTTTTGTGCCAAGGAAAGA
This sequence comes from Chelonia mydas, assembly GCF_015237465.2. Lineage (NCBI taxonomy): Eukaryota > Metazoa > Chordata > Testudines > Cheloniidae > Chelonia > Chelonia mydas. Next base: position 19,476,278 of record NC_051252.2, read on the forward strand.
ATTGCTTGAAAATCAAGGCTTTTAGAAAGGAATAAATACCCATTGTTATTGAAACATGCAGATTTTCCTCAATTTAAAAAGGGACAGTGAAATCAAGATTGTAGAACACTTAGTCTGTGATACTGTACTATGGTGCACGCTGGGAGGAAGGAAAAGTCAATAAATGAAAGAATAATAGCACATTGATCAACTCTTTATCACAGCAGGATAACTAAATCTGCTCTTGCCAAACATATCATCACATAGCCACTCGATTAAATTCATGTAATAGACTGGGATGGATGCAAGTGTTTAGCTTCGGTCAGCAACTATGGACAAAGGAAGATAAGGGACGCTATTGAAATTGAAAGGAGAGTTTTCAGCTAAAATGTTTGGAGAGTTCCCCATTTATTTCCATAGGGGATTAGCTTTTCTGCTGTTGCTTTTGATATTAATAGCAGAAATTGTCATCTCTTTACACTGTACATATCACATAAACAGCATAGATCAGTTTTCCTTTTGCACTACATCCTGCTTAGCTGATGGTTCATTGGTTGCAGCCAGCTCCCTTTCTCAAAGTGTTAATGGGAATGTTCAAAGCCGGGCTGTAGTCGAGAAGAGGTGTCATTCAAAGCATTTGAATGCCACTAGAAATAATGGTCCAGAATATCCATAGGAGGGGAAAATGTCCATTGGAAACTCTGAGGTTCTCTCTCATTGTAGTGTTCTCTGCACCTGCTCCTCAAGGGTACTTAGCTGGCAATGATGGGGAAGAGGATGTGGTCAGAATGTGTCTTCCTAGCTGCATCATTGCATATCCAGGGACATCTGCACAGGAAACCAGCCTCTCCACAATGCTCTCTTTCCTTCCTCTCTCCAGTAGCAGCATCTCTTTCAATGGAGCTGTGCCACCACTGACCGCCCAATCCCTCTCCCGCCAAAGAATCAAACAGGCACAGAGAAGATTATGCTGCTTGGAGAAAGATTAACTCCTGTGTATATTTCCACTAGTAAATATTATGGGTTCCCAAGGGAGTGCACCTGCTCCTCTGCTCTCTTCTACTTCCCATCCCAGGGAGAACTTGGTATATACTGGCTTTGCAGGTACATAATGCCCTTCTCTAGTGGGTGGTCCAGAGAGAAAAAGGACCTACTACTACTGCTTGCTACAGAGAGTTCTTTTAGCTCAAGTTGCAAAGATGTGTGTGTTTGAAGCTGAAGGATCAGGTTTCTGGGTGTTAGTGTGGTTTATGCAATAATTGTCTGTTGCCTGAAACATATGGATCCATGGCTCCATACCTAAGAGCCTTCTATGGAGGCACTTCAGCCAGCTCCCAGGGAGGAGAAATCATGCAGTGGAGATGCCGCTGCTTCCCTCTTTGACATCCCCTTCAGGATTCCACTCCTTTATGCTCCCCACTGCCTACAAAAGAGAAGCAGCAGCTTCACAGATTGACATACAAAGGCTACTGGAGTAGATGCGCCCTGGACTGATCTAGCATCCACTACAGTAGTTCCTATGTTCCTGCATTCCAACATTTCTGATTTATTTTCAGGTAGCCTGGTCATGCTATAAAATTATTTATTTTAACAATGATGTTTTGCCCTCCTGTAGCATCTTAGATCTGCAGAGTCCAAAAAAATTTCAAAGCATTCATGAAGCCTTACAAACACCCCTGTGAGATGAGGAATTTTTTATTTCTGTTTGTCTAAATCAAAGCGATCACTGCACCTTTAGTATAGCTTTGAAATCTTACAAATGCATGCAAAATATATCAAATCCAGCGACTTCTTTCCTATATAGCCTGAATTAAAATTAATCAGCTGCCCTCGATGCCTCCTCAGGCAGAGAAAATAGATTACAATCATTGCAGCGCACCTAGAGGTTAATTTATTTGGGCTATTTTGGCCCAACGTAGGGAATGAATTCAGAATTTGGTCTCACATAGAGAATGTCCTGTTGGCACCATCTTACTCTCAAACTGGAGTTCTATTAGGGAAATACATTGGTAGCTGTGGTCTCCTGGTCCAGTTTGAGAGTCTTTATACAACCTCATTTCTCCCAAAAAAGCATTGTGTACTAAATAGTTTGCTCCTCACTCAGTCATCACATCTCTGAGATATTGCAGTATACCACTAGGGCACCTTACCGGTGTTTGCCTGGCCACTGCAATAGAATTTCAATTCAGTGTGCTGTGGCTACCTTGGCAAAGCAATTTTTTAAGCAGCCTTAGTTGCGTAGCCTGCCGATACAGCTAGATAAATCCCCCCAAATATATAAGTAGAACTGAAACCGAAATAGCATCTGTGTACTTTCTGCATATTGCCATTCGTAACCTTGATGCGCTGCAGTATATACAATATAGCTACTGTGTTGTATTTGCCTGCTGTTAGGCCAGTGAATGTTCATCAAGTAGCTATTAAGCCAAATTTGTTTGCTTTATTTGAACAGCTGCTATGTAATAAAATTCATTACACTTGGTTGAGTTTCTCCATAGCTAAATGTATTGTTTGAAGACCTACACTGTTCTCAGAAAGACAACAACCCCTGATGGTAACTATCACTTCTAGTATGGCAAGGTAATGTTTTTGTTTGTAAATGGGTTACAGAATCTCTGAAAACCATAAAAGCAATGAAACCTGCGGGTACATAATTCTCCACATGGTTGTTTATGTGGAAAGGCGCTGTAGGAATTATAACTGTCTTTATTTTAATAGAGCATTTATGTCATAACAAAGGGCCTGATCTGTGTCCACTGAAATCACGGGAAAACCCCCCATTGACTTCACTGGGCTTTGGATCAGACCCCAAATGCTTCCATCATTTGTTTGTATAGGAAACAGTTAAAGCAGTGGGTAATACGCAATATTTGTTAATCTAATCTTTATGTATGGTAATGAAATATTTTGCTTTTTGAAGAAGATATGGTGTCCTGACAGCTCAGATCAATTATATTATGTTCCTTTTTCTTAGCGTAGCAAAACTGAATCAAATCTAAATGGGCTGGAAATAGAAATCTCCGACATTCTGAACTATTGGATTTTATTAACTGTTCTGCCAAAGGTGGTCTTCACATATGGGTGATGTACATATATGTATCTGATCCCTAATCACCAACAGTTAATAGCAGCTACCTAGATTTTCACCATTAGCACTGAATTTAAGTTAGTAGGGTTACAACATAAGGACTTGTAAAAACCTATGTAACAAAAATATTTTGGAATTGATCCTCATGTCCTTCCTTAAGCAAAACTCCCATTGATGTCAAGGAGCACAAGACCACACCCTTTGTTTGTTTAAAGCAGGGGTCTTAAACTCAATTTACCTTAGGGCCAGTGCCTGTCCTCAAATCCTCCCAGGGGGCCAATAATGTCACTGAAGACGGTGTTCAGAAAAGAAAACATTTATATTGTATTTTTTATTCTAATTTCAAATTTTATTTTGAATTTGAATGTCTTAGAAACTGTCAGACAACTTTATACAATTCTTTACCTGCCAGAGAGTTTTTAGTGTTTGCCAGGCACCTGGCAATGCTTCAGTTCTGTCAGTTTGTTGATGTTTGGCCTCAGTGACAGAGCAGTTGAAACCTTCCGGACTGCAGCAAGGTGTGCATCAGATAGCTGTGTTCAGCATTTTGACTCGTTTATATTCATTGTGAGGAAAAGTGACACTGCCTCCATGGCTGACTCTGCCCAGCGACTAGTGATGGTATCTCTGTCCCTCTCCCCCAGCCAATGGGAGCAGCGGGGCTGGCCACGTGTCTGCCTGCGTCTCTCCTCCACGGGCCGCAGTGGGGAGGTTCTGAGGCCACAGATGACCCGCAGGCCGGGACTTTGAGACCCCTGGTTTAAATGGTGGAATAACCACAGCTCATTTCCTATTCTCAGCAATGGATCACAAAAAATTCTAAAAGTGCCTCCTTCTGGATATATAGTCCTTTCAAATAGCTGTGAGACAATGACAAGGTTCAATTGACTCTTAGCCCTGTGTTGCTGAACAAGGCATGTAGATTAGAAAATGCATGCACTCTGAGTGTGCTTTGTTCAACTGATTGGTATCAGTAAGAGAATAGTAAAACTGCCCAGATGTAGACAATAATTCATAGGTTTCTTTGCAGTTTCTCTTTTTTCTCAAGCAGGGAGTCTTCCTTTCCAAAAAGCTATTACCAGCAGGAGAGTGGGGTGGGAGGAGGTATTGTTTCATGGTCTCTGTGTATATAATGTCTTCTGCAGTTTCCACAGTATGCATCCGATGAAGTGAGCTGTAGCTCACGAAAGCTCATGCTCAAATAAATTGGTTAGTCTCTAAGGTGCCACAAGTACTCCTTTTCTTTTTGCGAATACAGACTAACACGGCTGTTACTCTGAAACCTTCCTTTCCAAGGCATTCTCCTCCCCCACACCTCCTCAAACAATGCCCTTCCAGGGGCAGAACACGCTTTTAAGCTAATGCCATAATATCAATGACGCATGTGACACTAAATATGGGATTTGAAGCTTTCAGCCAATTTACTTTTGCATTTCTCCTTCTCTTCCAAACCCACCAGCCACTATTTCCCTTTGCCATGGTTGCAGTACCATAGTTACCTATAGCTTCTGGACAGGCATCTGTTACAATGGGATCCAGCAGCATACCATAAGTAGCTTCCTACTCTGTTGCCTCCCTTCCCTTCATGGCGTCTGATATAAAGGGACAGTATTAACTTAAAAATCCTCTTCTCTATGAAGATTTATGCCCTGTTGTTAAAAGTAGCACTGGACATGATTTCAGTGTTTCAGCCTGTCGAATGTGTGCATTTCACATGACTTGGTGTACAATTATTCTCACTGTCTCCCTCATGTAGCGAGTGTCAGACCGTTTCCTCTATTGTTTGTGCGGGTCTTTCACATACCAACAATTAAAATAGGGAAATGTGACTATAAAAGCAGCCTAAGAGCTACTATAACTTGTGCTGGGAGCCAATTGAGCCCCAAGATCTGGGAAGACAGAAAGCAGGTTTAGAACCACCTTTCTCTTCCCAGCACAAGCTCATCTCCAGCCAGCTGAGGGTTTCACCAAGGGTTTATTGTCTGTACAGTGGGTTAATATATAAACACTTCAAGTGTATGAGGGGTCAGTGTCCCATACACATTCCCAGATCTTTTCTCATCTTGCACCCAAGTACCCATCAAGGAAATTGAAGTTTTCTCCCTTGTTGCTAAACCTCAGTTGATTCTGTCTCTGGAATTTGGTCATGCCAGATGTACTGGTGTTGGAATTGGAACACTTCTTAGGGTATGTCTACACTACGAAATTAGGTCGAATTTATAGAAGTCGTTTTTTTAGAAATCGGTTTTATATATTCAAGTGTGTGTGTCTCCACAGAAAATGCTTTAAGTGCATTAACTCGGCGCAGTGCTTCCACAGTACTGAGGCTAGAGTCGACTTCTGGAGCATTGCACTGTGGGTGGCTATCCCACAGTTCCCGCAGTCTCCGCTGCCCATTGGAATTCTGGGTTGAGATCCCAATGCCTGATGGGGCTAAAACATTGTCGCAGGTGGTTCTGGGTACATATCGTCAGGTCCCCGTTCCCTCCCTCCCTCCGTGAAAGCAAGGGCAGACAATCGTTTCGCGCCTTTTTTCCTGAGTTACCTGTGCAGACGCCATACCACCGCAAGCATGGAGCCCGCTCAGGTAACCGTCACCCTATGTCTCCTGGGTGCTGGCAGACGTGGTATTGCATTGCTACACAGCAGCATCAACCCCTTGCCTTGTGGCAGCAGACGGTACAGTACGAATGGTAGCCGTCATCGTCATGTCCGAGGTGCTCCTGTCCACGTTGGCCAGGAGCGCCTGGGCAGACATGGGCGCAGGGACTAAATTTGGAGTGACTTGACCAGGTCATTCTCTTTAGTCCTGCAGTCAGTCCTATTGAACCGTCTTATGGTGAGCAGGCAGGCGATACGGATTGCTAGCAGTCCTATTGCATCATCTTCTGCCGGGCAGCCATAAGATGTGGATGGCATGCAGTCCTTCTGCACTGTCTGCTGCCAGCCAAAGATGTAAAAGATAGATGGAGTGGATCAAAACAAGAAATAGACCAGATTTGTTTTGTACTTATTTGCTTCCCCCCCTCCCCCGTTTGGGGACTCATTCCTCTAGGTCACACTGCAGTCACTCACAGAGATGGTGCAGCGAGGTAAATCTAGCCATGTATCAATCAGAGGCCAGACTAACCTCCTTATTCCAATAAGAACAATAACTTAGGTGCACCATTTCTTATTGGAACCCTCCGTGAAGTCCTGCCTGAAATACTCCTTGATGTAAAGCCACCCCCTTTGTTGATTTTAGCTCCCTGAAGCCAACCCTGTAAGCCGTGTCGTCAGTCGCCCCCCCGCCGTCAGAGCAACGGCAGACAATCGTTCCGCGCCTTTTTTCTGTGCGGACGCCATACCAAGGCAAGCATGGAGGCCGCTCAGCTCACTTTGGCAATTAGGAGCACATTAAACACCACACGCATTATCCAGCAGTATATGCAGCACCAGAACCTGGCAGAGCGATACCGGGCGAGGAGGCGACGTCAGCGCGGTCACGTGAGTGATCAGGACATGGACACAGATTTCTCTGAAAGCATGGGCCCTGCCAATGCATGCATCATGGTGCTAATGGGGCAGATTCCTGCTGTGGAACGCCGATTCTGGGCTCGGGAAACAAGCACAGACTGGTGGGACCGCATAGTGTTGCAGGTCTGGGACGATTCCCAGCGGCTGCGAAACTTTCGCATGCGTAAGGGCACTTTCTTGGAACTTTGACTTGCTTTCCCCTGCCCTGAAGTGCATGAATACCAAGATGAGAGCAGCCCTCACAGTTGAGAAGCGAGTGGCGATAGCCCTGTGGAAGCTTACAACGCCAGACAGCTACCGGTCAGTTGGGAATCAATTTGGAGTGGGCAAATCTACTGTTGGGGCTGCTGTGATGCAAGTAGCCCACGCAATCAAAGATCTGCTGATATCAAGAATAGTGACCCTGGGGAATGTGCAGGTCATAGTGGATGGCTTTGCTGCAATGGGATTCCCTAACTGTGGTGGGGCCATAGACGGAACCCATATCCCTATCTTGGCACCGGAGCACCAAGCCGCCGAGTACATAAACTGGAAGGGGTACTTTTCAATAGTGCTGCAAGCCCTGGTGGATCACAAGGGACGTTTCACCAACATCAACGTGGGATGGCCGGGAAAGGTACATGACGCTTGCATCTTCAGGAACTCTGGTCTGTTTCAAAAGCTGCAGGAAGGGACTTTATTCCCAGACCAGAAAATAACTGTTGGGGACGTTGAAATGCCTTGGGGACCCAGCCTACCCCTTAATGCCCTGGCTCATGAAGCCGTACACAGGCAGCCTGGACAGTAGTCAGGAACTGTTCAACTACAGGCTGAGCAAGTGCAGAATGGTGGTAGAATGTGCATTTGGACATTTAAAGGCGCGCTGGTGCAGTTTACTGACTCGCTTAGACCTCAGCGAAACCAATATTCCCACTGTTATTACTGCTTGCTGTGTGCTCCGCAATATCTGTGAGAGTAAGGGGGAGACATTTATGGTGGGGTGGGAGGTTGAGGCAAATCACCTGGCTGCTGGTTACGCGCAGCCAGACACCAGGGCGGTTAGAAGAGCACAGGAGGGCGCAGCACGCATCATAGAAGCTTTGAAAACCAGTTTCATGACTGGCCAGGCTACGGTGTGAAAGTTCTTTGTTTCTCCTTGATGAAATCCCCTGCCCCTTGGTTCACTCTACTTCCCTGTAAGCTAACCACCCTCCCCTCCTCCCTTCGATCATTGCTTGCAGAGGCAATAAGGTCATTGTTGCTTCACATCCATGCATTCTTTATTCATTCATCACACAAATAGGGGGATGACTACCAAGGTAGCCCAAGAGGGGTGGTGGAGGAGGGAAAGAAAATGCCACACAGCACTTTAAAAGTTTACAAATTTAAGATTTATTGAATGCCAGCCTTCTTTTTTTGGGGCAATCCTCTGGGCGGAGTGGCTGGTTGGCCGGTGGCCCCCCCACCGCGTTCTTGGGCGTCTGGGTGTGGAGGCTATGGAACTTGGGGAGGAGGGTGGTTGGTTACACAGGGGCTGTAGTGGCAGTCTGTGCTCCAGCTGATTTTGCTGCAGCTCAGCCATACACTGGAGCATACTGATTTGGTCCTCCAGCAGCCTCAGCATTGAATCCTGCCTCCTCTCATCACGCTGCCACCACATTTGAGCTTCAGCCCTGTCTTCAGCCCGCCACTTACTCTCTTCAGCACGCCACCTCTCCTCCCAGTCATTTTGTGCTTTCCTGCACTTTGACATTATTTGCCTCCACGCATTCGTCTGTGCTCTGTCAGTGTGGGAGGACAGCATGAGCTCAGAGAACATTTCATCACAAGTGCGTTTTTTTTTTCTTTCTAATCTTCACTAGCCTCTGGGAAGGAGAAGATCCTGTGATCATTGAAACACATGCAGCTGGTGGAGGAAAAAAAAGGGACAGCGATATTTAAAAAGACACATTTTATGAAACAGTGGCTACACTCTTTCAGGGTAAACCTTGCTGTTAACATTACATACATAGCACATGTGCTTTCGTTACAAGGTCGCATTTTGCCTCCCCCCACCACGTGGCTACCCCCTCAACCCTCCACCCTCCCCGTGGCTAACAGCGGGGAACATTTCTGTTCAGCCACAGGCAAACAGCCCAGCAGGAACGGGCTCTTCTGAGTGTCCCCTGAAGAAAAGCACCCTATTTCAACCAGGTGACCATGAATGATATCTCACTCTCCTGAGGATAACACAGAGAGATAAAGAACGGATGTTGTTTGAACGCCAGCAAACATACACTGCAATGCTTTGTTGTACAATGATTCCCGAGTACGTGTTACTGGCATGGAGTGGTAAAGTGTCCTACCATGAAGGACGCAATAAGGCTGCCCTCCCCAGAAACCTTTTGCAAAGGCTTTGGGAGTACATCCAGGAGAGCCGCGAATGCCAGGGCAAAGTAATCCTTTCACATGCTTGCTTTTAAACCATGTATAGTATTTTAAAAGGTACACTCACCGGAGGTCCCTTCTCCATCTTCCTGGTCCAGGAGGCAGCCTTGGGTGGGTTCGGGGGGTACTGGCTCCAGGTCCAGGGTGAGAAACAGTTCCTGGCTGTCGGGAAAAGCGGTTTCTCCGCTTGCTTGCTGTGAGCTATCTACAACTTCATCTTCATCATCTTCTTCGTCCCCAAAACCTGCTTCCATGTTGCCTCCATCTCCATTGAAGGAATCAAACAACACGGCTGGGGTAGTGGTGACTGAACCCCCTAAAATGGCATGCAGCTCATCATAGAAGCGGCATGTTTGGGGTTCTGACCCAGAGCAGCCATTCACCTCTCTGGTTTTCTGGTAGGCTTGCCTCAGCTCCTTAAGTTTCACGCGGCACTGGTTCGGGTCCCTGTTATGGCCTCTGTCCTTCATGCCCTGGGAGATTTTGACAAAGGTTTTGGCATTTCGAAAACTGAAACGGAGTTCTGATAGCACGGATTCCTCTCCCCATACAGTGATCAGATCCCGTACCTCCCGTTCAGTCCATGCTGGAGCTCTTTTGCGATTCTGAGACTCCATCATGGTCACCTCTGCTGATGAGCTCTGCATGGTCACCTGCAGCTTGCCACACTGGCCAAACAGGAAATGAGATTCAAAAGTTCGCAGTTCTTTTCTTGTCTACCTGGCCAGTGCATCTGAGTTGAGAGCGCTGTCCAGAGCGGTCACAATGGAGCACTCTGGGATAGCTCCCGGAGGCCAATACCGTCGAATTGTGTCCACAGTACCCCAAATTCGACCCTGCAAGGCCGATTTAAGCGCTAATCCACTTGTCAGGGGTGGAGTAAGGAAATCAATTTTAAGAGCCCTTTAAGTCGAAATAAAGGGCTTCATCATGTGGATGGGTGCAGGTTTACATCGATTTAACGGTGCTAAATTCGACCTAAAGTCCTAGTGTAGACCAGGGCTTAGGGTCTTGCTAAGATTGATTATTGGGTCTCAACAGATCGTATCATCGCTGCTTTGCATAGCATTCTTTTGAGTTGTAGCTTTGAGGAAATCCACTAAGAGTCTATCAGTGGTTAGAGAATTAGAAAGAAGCTAAACTCCAAAGTCCAGATTCTGATCTCAGTTACAGCAGTGTAAACATGGAGTAATTCCATTGGAGATTTACACTGGTGTAGCTGAGATCAGAATCTGGCTTTGTTATTAGTGAACTCCTGCTGGACAACCGATCATCTGATCTCTATGCAGTCCGCAATTTAAATAAGTGGGGTATGGATTGAGGGGAGAAAGCAAGAAAAATGTCCTAAATTTGTATATCTCATGTTAAAAAAAAAAAAAAAAATTGTATAACAGAATCCAACAGTGAGGTCAAAGGAACTGGTTCAGAGCTGTTCAGTCCTAAACTCTTCCCTCCCTCCCTTGTTAACAGTTGGTTATGTTCAGAAATTATATGTGCTGAAAGAGGTAGAATGTCTAATTCAAGCACTTTTGCTGTACACCATAGCAATTACATAAAGATTAATTAACAAAATCCCCAAACAGTAGTAAGCTGCAAAGTAGTTTAATTAAATATTATCTCTCGAATCAGTAAGTTAATAACAGTTGCAGCATAGCAAGAAACAATCCGACAACCAAAACATGAAATCGGGAGATTAAAATAAGTAGTTTCTCACTTTGTAATTTTGCTTCTCAAAGCTCTCATGTTTGCCCATCTGGTTCATTTAATGGGTAGCGTCATTCCAGCCAATGAGACAACAGTTGATGGGAGGAGTCTTGCTTCTTTCTGTCAGTTTCTCAACTGTTGAAGCAGCTGAGTTCCTGCTGCAACTCTGTATTCTACCAGTGAAATCCCTCTAACCCTGGATACCTAGATGGCCAAAGCATAACAGAGGAAAATGTCAGAGGAGATGCAGAGGACGTAAAGCAAAGAACTGAGGCCCATATTCATTTCTGTGCTAATACTGAGCTTGGAACAATGACCGGAGGGGAAGAAGAAAGAGGAAAGGCCACCATTGATTCTCCTCTATACTAGGGCCGCTGGTTGCCAGTTTGACCTCTTGTACAGCTCAGCGCAGCATTAGGGCCTGCACTCACTTGTGCCCAGCTGCCTATAGCCCCTATGGATCATTCTGATGGTTGGGATGTAGAAACACTGTGGGCATGCCTGCGGTGAATTGCATAGATCCAGATATGCTGGCCCAATGTCTGGTGGGTACTCAATATGTGAGCGGATACAGTGAGCTGACTGCCTTTTTATGCTGGCACACAGGAGCTGTGCGGCAAGTATGAGTTGGGCCCTTAGAATGGAAGTCCAGGGGAGTTTTGCAGCTGACTTCAGCGGGGCCAGGTGTTCATCTTTAGTCTTTTGCTTCTGATCCCTATTCACCAAGTCAGGTAATGTTTTTAATAAATATTAGCAAGCTACACAGCTGAAGCCTTTACGCATAGAGGAAATAAGGTGTGACAAGCAGGTCTAGTATGGGGGGAGTCCTCCAAGGATCTCTGTTATTCAATAGCTTCATCCTATCTTCCTACCAATCTCCATCTCTACAGAGGATGTGTACCTCCCTCCTAATGCACATGGGTTAAAAACAAATGAGCAAACCCAGGTGATCGTTCCTAGCCTTCCAGCATTCATGTTTTCTTGAATAAGGAGGCTAATTTTGCTTTTTAATTTTTTCACAAAAGAGAAAGAAAAGGGGGGGAAATGCATAGGACCAGCTTGCCTGCCTGGGGTCTGACATTTCACTGTGGTGCACTGTGGAAACTATGCAAATCACTGCCATTAGTGTAAACCACCCTCGAATTACACACATTTCAGAATAAATAAGTGGCAGAATAAATAAGCAGCATTTCTTTGTTCTGGTAAAGATTCTTTGCACTGTTGAAGATTGCCCAGTTCTCATCTGCCTTTCCTGTAGGCTTTAGACTTGAACAACACTTAGGCCCCCATGAGGTTTAGAAGATAGGAATAAAAAGTAACAATTTATAAACAATTCGCTTAAGGACCTTTAAAGTGATTGTCACAATATGTCATGTGTGAGTGGGAACTGGCCATCAAGATTAGCAGGTGGGCTATCCTGAAACAATAAGGGTAATACATTGGTTTCAGAAATAAAACTAGTGCTCAGTTTCCTCTTAGTCAAAATGGACACTGTAGCATATTGTGTGTGGTAGCGGGCAGCAAGTTTGGGAGTTAGTACTGCACTAATTCTAATCTGTAGTGTCCAAATTTACTTGTGAAGTTTCCAGCAAAATCCTTTAAGAAGTGAACTGAAGTCAAGATTGTAGGGATAGCCAATCACCACCTAGCCATGTTCTCCTCTGGTTGTTCCCCTGGTCGCTACCCCGTGTGTGTTTTTGTCTTTTGTAGAATGTAAGCTCTTTGGGGAAGGGACTGCCTCTCATTAGGCTTGTACAATGCCAAGCATGTTTTTGGAAATGAATGATAATTTAAAAATAAACATAGACAGAAATTAAGGCTGTAAATAATAAATTGAACCCAGGGATAGACATGAGTTATTAGTTAACACACTTCAAGGTATTTGAACATGATTTCCTTCTGTATGAGGGTTCTGTGTTTCTCTTGTTAGGGGAGATGATTTCATAGGCACTGAATCGAGGCGACTAGTTGCATTCAGCCTGGGCTGTCGGAGTGTGCAGTCTCATCAGCTCTTGCATGAGGAACACAGAATACAGATCTTGTCAGCTCGGCAAAACAAAATAGAACAACCCACCTTGTGGACTAATTTTTAAATTGTACTTGTTTGTAATGTTAACGGTTGAGGAGGAGAATTTCAAAGGCGCACAAGACAGGCACCTGGGTGCCTCATTCCACTTTGAAAGTCTCCCCTTAAGTGTATATTTGGATAAGATCCTAAGCACCTTTCCATGTGTATTAAATATTTACAATCAAATCTCAGTCCCTATGCCAGGCAACCTGAAAAGAATCTTTTCAGAGGATTGTGGGACCATAATCCAATCCACAATCTCCACTACCTTGCCACTTTCTCTGACTGTATTCAGATACCTGGTCTGCAGGCCCACTGCCCATAGGAGGTATGGTGGACCCTTGCATGTTCTCTCTGAGCCATGCCCCTCCCTGTTCAGTGAAACCACGCTGGATCTGCTGCATTCAGAGACTTCCATAGCTCTCACTGGGACAAAAGGAGTTAAAGCTTTGCAGTTCACCCTTGAAACAGACTGATCTGGTCCTTGAGTTGTGATCTCTGCTTTAGTGGGAGATCTCTACATATCTTCATGTTGTCTTTATTCCTAGAGGTTTGAATTCTTTCCCCATAGTAATCCCACAGTTATCAAGGGATCTACTTTTAAATCTTGCATGACCCTGAATGGTAACTCGGTGGTGCATGTGTTATGTTGAAAAGATTTAAGCTGGTTGTGGATTATAAAGTTCGGTAAATTTTCCATTTGGAATAATAACACTTCTCATTTCTTAAATTGTTGACTAGTTTTCACACACATTGGCAAACAATGTAATCTGAAGTCTCGGTGGATATGCAAAAAAACTGTGTTCTGTATGAGCTTCAGTTTGTTCACTAGGAAAAAAATGCATAAACTTAATCAAAATCACTCAGCACTCAAACAGGCATAAACAAGAACACAGAACTGTAGTTCTGGCATGAGGATTAGGAGGAGGAGGAGGAAAATGCAAATATTTTGGCATCAGATAGTACAATGCTTGGAAGAAATAGTGGAGGTAAGTAACCCATTAATTTGGTTGCAAAGTTTGCTTCTTGAATGATTTATAGGGCATTATAGGGACCATTTTCAAAAAAAGGTTCATGAGAGTCACCTTATTGATTTCTAAAAGATGTATCACCTCACCCTAGATCAAAGGCTTTATCATTACAAGCCAAGAACGAACAGATCCAGAGGATCCGATCTGGTATGAGTGAGAGAAAAAACTCTGAGGTTATAAAATATCAGAAAAGCTAGAGATATTTGATAAATATTATCAGACTTTACCGACTTATGGATCAATCTCAGCTAAAGCATCTGCCTACTCTCTGTCCCATCTAAAAAAAACTTACTGGACTTTCTCCCTATAACTAATAAGATATTTGCATTGTACAGCACCTCCCATCCATGGCAGCCTGGAGCATGAGGGCAAAAGGGGCCCCTTGTTTGATAGTTCCCCATAAATGACAGAGGGGCAGCCAGATCAAATTTGAGTGAGTGGTATTGCGATCTGCTGCATGGGGCTGCAGTGCCACTCAGGTTTGGTACCCACCATCAATAATACAGGGAGCAAGATATCTGCCCCAGATCCCACTATTGCAACCACTGGCTTCACCTCATTGGGCCCAACGTGACCTACCAGGTTGAGGGCTTGCAGGTAGGAGCGGGGTCAGGGTTTGATTATACCACTCCCATGGGGAGTGAGGCCTGGGATCAGGAGTAGCCCCCCAGACACACCGGAGCACCACCACAGGGAGAGGAGTGACCCCACAGGCTTGGGCTCTATCTCACCTCTCCATGACATCTTTTCTTAAACTCTCTTGTCTCTGTGGTCATTTTTTTTTAAAAAGGATGTGCGTCTTCAGTTTCAGATTTTTCCCCAGGCTTCCAAAAACCTCTGTGCTGTCCAGCTTCCATCTGAGGAGTTTTACGCCATGAATCTAGCCTTAATTAAATCTGGTGTGTTTGGGGGTTTTTTTTAACCAACTGATGCTCTACATGTAGCTCACCCTACAACTTATAGCACAAAACTGTTTGGTTCACATTTTATAAACTTGAGAGCGGTGTCTCGTTTTCAAATGTGCATATATGGCCCCTATTGTATTTGTGGGCATTATGTGGGTGTAACTGAGGGCAGAATTGGACTCAAGGTGCTGGAAGGACGTATCTAAGTTTCTCCCTGAAATTTCTGCTGAGTGCAGAAGGTGCACCCATGTAACAGAACTGTAAGTGTAGCTGTACACTCCCAAGATTTTCCCTGAAACTTTATGAAAATATTTTGTAAATAGACTCATAGATTTTCACACACTTGAAGGTTAGTAATCAATAATGTTTTAGTCTCTTTTGCGGGACAGATAATGATTAAGGGGGGCTAGTTTTAGTAATCCACGTACACTGTCTGCAGTGATTTCAAATGAAGACATGCAAGAGTCTTAACAACTAATCTAAGCCTAATGAAAACATATTATTTCCTTCTAAAGAAGTCAGGAGAGTGGTCTAACGGAATTCACAGTCAGAGTATACAATATATCTGCAGTAGCCTAGACTTGATACAAGCACTTTAAATATCACTAAGTTTTGACACATTCAATTTCAGTAAATTGATTTTCACACCTTTTAAAGGTGACCTGCAAAGGTAACGTCACCACCATATGCTGCATGTCCCCAGTAGCCAGGTCAAGAGAGACAGTCAGTACGTTATCACCAGAGAAACCTACTGTTGAGTAAAACTGAAAAAAAAATTGCAAGTTTTGGTGAAGAGGAGAACAAAAGCTTTTTTTTTCCGGTGCTTATATACATTTTCTTAAACTCTTGGAAACTCCCTACTCTCAACCAGGCTTCCTCCCTACACCATCACCCCCAGACCAAGGCTCTCAAGTCTTTGTGTAAAAGTTTCAAAATGAACTTGATATGAAATGAGGTTTTTGCCCCTGGGTAGACTTGAATCCTTGCCTCTGCTAATTATCTCCCCAATAATAATAATAAATGGCAGATAAATGTTTCATTTATAAAGTGACCTGTCATTCAAGCAACACTTTGAAAGAAATCAAGAGTTAAGCAAAGATTCTGGTTAAGAAGAATGGTTCTGCGGTTAGGACACTAGCCTCAGACTTTCCTGGTCCCTTCTTATATAGAGACTAGTTACTTGGTCACAAACTATCACACTGAGTATTGGACACAAGTGCGGCTGAAGCACATTAGGAAGCCAACATCCTATGGTGCATGTTTTGGATATTCCTTCTGCAAAGACGGAAAGAGGAGAGACCAGTGCCTCTAAGGAGGCAGAGTTAAGGTCATTTGGCTATCAAAGTCACATTGGCCCAGTTTGTCAAAGATATTTAGGTGCCTACCTCCTTATCTGTGCCTCAATTCTCCATCTTTAAAATGGGGATAATAGCACTTTCCTACCTGACAGGAGAGTTGTGAGAATAAATACATTAAGGATTGTGATAGGCCCAGATGCTCCAGTAATGGGGGCCATAGAAGTACCTAAGATAGATAAGAAAATAAACAAGCCTAAGCTTTCAGCCTCCTCTTACAAGTATTGGTTAAGTCAGTCTCTTCTAATGTTAATAGCTGAATCCAAAAAAGAATGCCAATGAAAGAGTTAATTTGTCTATGAAAGACGTGATACCCTTAATGGAAGACATTGATTCTATAAGTGCAGGATATCTATATGAGCTTTAAAGATATGACAAAGGCTTATCCTCATGCAAAGCAAAATGATCAAAAGGATCTGAAAATGAATTTTTCATTTCACTCTGACAGACTCCAGTGCTGTCATTAAATGATTACGTTCCTGAGTGCTGGCGAAGCCCTTGGCTGCTGCAGTATTGAATAAATTGCATCTACTTAAATTATTTTTCTATCCTGGGACCCTCAAATAAAGATTTATAATAATCAGCATGGTCTATAATAAGGGCATATTTTAATCTGTCCTTGAAATATGGTGGTTCTCAAATGGGTAATACTTTACACATGACAAAATGATTCTCTAATAGTCACAGATAGTTCACAAAATATAACTAGGGATGAATATAAAGACTAGTCAATTTCTGGTTGAACTCCTAAATGCTGACATTTACCATGGTAACATTGTTTGACCTCGCTTCTGACACTGACTGGAGTTTAGCCTGAATTGATTTAGACTGAAGTATTTCTTATTGGAAAATGTGGAGATTTTTATCTGCTTCTGCTATTTATCTGCTATTTTCCCCTATATTTTCCCCATCATTTCCATGTTCTTGGCAAGAAAGACCTGTGATGGGTTAGATCACAGAAAACCCCTTGGGACTGCCAACTGGTGTGCCAAGAATAATTCTGCCCCTGCTTTCCCTGCCAGCTTGGGACTCCAGCACCCTGTCTTGTTGAGCCAGACACACCAATCTGCTCCAACACAGATCCAGGGTCTGAACCACGTGCCCCAAACCTGAAGATTTATATATATATTTCATAAGCATATTTCCATAAAGCCTTATGGGGGGCACCCTCACAAGACAGATCAAAGGCTTTTAGCCATACAGAAAGCCCAGTGTACACAAATGTGCCCGACTGCATGCTGTCATTTTCCACCATTTTCTTTATTTCAGGCAAAACAGGAACATCAAAATAAGGCTATGGCTTAAAGTTAAGTGCAGATGAAGAGCTGTCATTGGGTTTTATCCTGCCACTCTGGCAATTGAATTACTTGTTTGGGTAAGAATGGCAGGATCAGATCTATTGTTACAAAGAAATACATTTTGGGAAGGAAAAGCTTTTATCAGTGTAGATGGATCTCAAGATACAGGTTTATATTTGGCTGGTCAGAAGAAGCTGTTCCCTGAACTATTCTTCTCTTTGATCTTTTAAGTCAATATAGTTCTTTAAGGAAAAAGCTGCAGAAAGATACAGTAAACTTTTCTCCTGATGAAAGGTATGAAGAAAACAGCACTGTATATATTTTTTTTCTCCCATTGGGTGAGGGTGGGGAAGAAGAAAAGTAAGTTTGCATAAAGTAAAATCGAAGAAGCTGAGTGAAATTCTGAAAGCCCTTTTTTCCAATGAGCCCCAAGCAATCTGTCCAGGGCAGCACTATCATGTACTAATTTGAGACTCTTGCAAGAGAGCTAATATTCTGGGTTCTATTTCAGCAGGGAAGGGAGAGGTTCTCTCTCCTCCACATTAGGGATGGGTGAAGAGAGAACGAGCCAGATCCTACTGTGTCTATAGGTTTGACAGAATTGGCCCCAAGGAAAGGAGAACCCCCTTTTTAGGCTCCATGGTGTTATGTTTACTGAGTTCCATCTCCACTTATTTTTTCACATCTCTTCCCTTCTGGGCTGTGCTCTGGACAGGAAGCAGGAGCACTCTGAATCTCCTGAGAATCCCTGTCCTCTACTGAGTTTCCCATCTCCTTATACAGATGCACGAGCTAATACCAGTTCAAATAAATATCATTCAAACTTCTGGATTATCTTATCTGAACTGAGCCCCAAGTGTCAGCCATCATTACTCAGGAAAACCTGCATCTAAGGAACAGAAAAGGAAAAATCAGAATCATTCAAACAGAGGCTGGACAAACAGCCTGAGAGGTGGGGTTGGAAGTGAGCTTCATCAAACTTCAAACATTAAGGAAATGCACACTGGATCTCCCCATGTAAGAGGTGAGACTACTCTAGATACTAGTTCCCTTAGTATCTGAGCACCTGCAGCGAACCAGAACATTACAGTATTAAACAGCTCAGAGGAACCTATAGCTACATTTACTTTCTCCCATTAGCCTTGCTTTAAAAACAATCCTTTTGCAGGACAGCTCATGACAGCTAATTTTTTTGGCTGCCTACTCTGGCAGATTTGGAGCTTCTTGTCAGTGTTGTAGTGGTGGGGAGGCTGGCTCAGAATCTGTGTGTTGTGAAGCAAAAGGAAGAGGATGCGGCATAAATTTAGTTTTCTTATCTGTTAAAGAAATTTAAAAAGCTACAACCTGGGCAATAGTCTTACCCATGGCTTCCTGTTAACAAGTGGAATTGTAATAGTGTCTGACAGGCATGGAATTAAGCCAGTGCTTTAAAAGGCAAAAGGATTTTTCTGCATTCACTTTGGCCTGTGCCAGATGTCAACCAACTAATCATGCATCAATATCGCTGTTTAGGATAGGGGCACCAGGAAAAACTGTAGAGAAATGTTTACAGCCAGGATCATACAATCATTAGAGGGAAACAATCTAATTTAAAGGCTTTTGTACAGTGCAGTAACAGCATCAATTTAAATTGGTGGCACATTTTTGCTTTGGCTGCTAAGGTATGGGGGGTGAAATTTTGTTTTCATTTTTCATTCCTTGGGCTTTAAAAATAGATATGGTGACACCGAGCATGGTCACACAGCTGATTTTTGGCTGTTATCACCAGTTGCAAACACAGGACAAGATGACTTCAGAAGAGCAGTTTGGTTTAAAACAGCAGTTTGATACTAATGCAGCTGGAACTATTTGAATCATTCAGAATATGATGGTGCCATAGTATCAAAAAATCAAAAGTTCTGCGTTTACGAGTGGGCAGTCATCCTGCACTTTGTTGGAGTGATTGCTGCTACTGAAGAAGCATGTAGGTACGAGAGTATATTCATGATCAGGACATGCATGCTCTTAAAAGTACCAAGCTTCGGGACAGCCATATTAGCTACTGTACCATAGTAGCTAGCTTTATAATACCATTTATAAAATATTTCTGATAACACAACTGAGTGAAGTATAAGGTAAGTACATGATATGGGTAAGGTAGAGCATAATAAAACCTGGTATTTCTTTTCTAATAGTTCCCTATAATAAAAAAAAGTATGTGTTATCTCAGTGTATAATATAATAACATATTTAAATGAATAAAACTGTTTTAATTTCATTCAATAAATGAAATCTCTTGACATTTCTGGTTTTTACTGTGAGCTTGATTCTCCCTCTGTCTGTCTCCACCTGTTGTCTCTGGTCTTATACCAAGATTATAAACTCTCTAGGACAAAGTCCACCTGCTCATTCTGTATTTGTGCAGCACCTAGCACAATGGGGTCCTGGTCCACGATCAGAGTAATAATAGCAATGAGTCAATGTAAAGATTCCCAGGTCCAAAGCAAAGAAATGTTCCCATCATGGGGACTCATACAGTGAACTCGCTGCCTGTTGTGCTTCTCTCTTTCTAGACATGGCCAAGTTTTACACAACTTTTATCAAGGTATTTCTATCACGATGTGCAGATTTGGCTGTGAGAATGATTCGTTGATCTGCGCTTGAGAAACACCTCGTGATTGTTCCTATGCAGCTTATCCTGTGTCAGGGGTTACATTGATAGTGAATCTGTTTATCGGTTCTCATTCTGAACAACAAGGCAAAAACTCCCACTGATTTCAAACGGGCAAGATTTCATTTGGGCGCTAACTTTAAGATTTTGTGGAGCTTCGTCAAAGCTATTCTTGAGTCTCCTCCACAAACCATCTCTAAATACATTGCTTATATAGTGCTGTTACTTTACCACCAAAACCCAGATTTCAATAAACCATCATATACTGTACTATGGAAAAATGCTTAACTAAACAACCATGTGTTAAAACCACCAAGTTACAAGTATGCACTGACTTTGAAAAATCAATAACACCTGTAGTGCGTGGTTTTCTGAACTTCAGACATGCACCCAAGGGCACAGTTACCATGGTTGCATGTGCAAGTTAGTTAACTACACATGTAGGTAACTAGGTAGATACTGAACAGGTAATGTGTGCATGGAATTGTAATTGCACGCCAAAATTAGGCAGACAATTGCATATGAATGTGTGTGAAGTACAGGAACCCTATTCTCTGATTCTTAGAATCCCATCTATCTAGTTAGGATCACTGCTAATTTCTGTTTCTGAATGTGTGTGTATGTATATGTGGGAGAAGTGGTCCTTGGATCCTGAGACCAATGGGATGGCTGTGGTGGCATGTAGCAACTGTAAGGAACGCAGAAGTTGGGAAAAATAGGATTTTTCAAACAAGATCAGCTTCTGTTGAGGAAACATTCCCAAGCATGGATTGAATTTTGTTTAGAAATGACTCACCTTGGATTCTGGGCTGTACTGGAACTTTTTGCACAGGCCTAATACTCCCCGTATGTGATCAAGAGGACAAAGAAATTAACATTAAAAACATTTCGTGCACACACACATGTACAGTTTTCCTCAGAAAAATAGCCCTGTCATTGTTCTATTTATTGCAAGTGAAAAGGGGTGTCAAAGAAAAGTTACATAGTTGTGTGCTATTCTCATCTTTCTGACTTGCATTATCTTCCTGTGCCCCTTGGATATTCCACACAACTTGAACATTTGTATAAACTGTATATTTTGTATTTCCTGTTCTTTGATGTGCTCTAGTTCAGCAAAGAGCTGTGGGCTTGATTTCACTTGGTGAGAATTCTGTGACTTGTGTTATGCACGTGGTCAGAGTAGATGATCATAATGATCCCTTCTGGCATGAACATTTATGAAAAATTTCTATTCTAGGGCTACAATTAATAACTCCGGGCACCTGTACAAAACCATTTTCATCCCATTGTTTCTGCTAGAAATTGAATTTTTTACTCTGTGCTTTGTTTCTCACTTACTACATACTTTCACCTCATCTTTGAGATAATGTCTATTTCTGCATTTTCTTTGTTATTTACTACTGATAATCTTTGACCAACTGTAATTGGGGTACTGTTGTGCTAGGTGCTGTACAACACAGGGGTAGGAACCATAACTGCCTCAAAGAATTCACAATTTATTGCTATAATCCTGAAATTGACTGTAACTGAGTGCGCCCCTGTACCCTCATGGAGCCTCACTAAAGTCAATAGTGCACACGGGCACAGCCAGTTGCAGGTCTGGGGCCTAAGCAATAAGGCAGCAAGAAGCAAGAGAGGCAGAAATGCAAGACTACAAAAGACTTCTGCTAATGAGATAAGAGTATAAGAGCTGCCATACTGGGTCAGAGCAATCATCCATCTGTCCCAGTGTCCTGTCTCTGACCGTGGCTAGTAGCAGAGCTTCAGGAGGAGTGTACAAAACAAGGCAATTTTGGAGTGATCCACCCATGTCTTCGACTTCTGGCTTCTGGTAGACAGAGGTTTGGGGTTGCTCCGAGCATGGGGTGGCATCTCTGACCATCTTAGCTAATAGCCATTGATGGACCTATCCTCCAATAACTTATCTAGTTCATTTTTTTTTAACCCAGTTATACTTTTTGCCATCACCACATCCCGTAGCGATGAGTTCCACAGGCTAATCATCCATTTCAGCATATAAGTACCTGCTCGTGAAAGATAGAAGAGCAGATTCCTGAAACAAATTGATGTAGTTTATCTTTTTACATATGTTGTCTGAATCAATTACATTTGTTCTTGTTCTCTGTGTTTGTGAACGCAATATGGTTTTAGGTGTTGGCATGTAAATTCTAATCCCACATAACTAGACAAAGCAAAATATCCTGTAAAAGAAACTAGTTTATCACCACATAGAAAATGCATGCTCAGTAAGTAAATAATGCATGATAGCTACACAGATGAGGTTATCTAACAAAGTCCACAGTCTAGTTCCTAGTGGACAGGTGGATTTCCTAGTGGACACAAAAGCTTACACCCAGAATTGGCCCTCATGTTGGCAGTCACTGTAGAGAGGCTATGGATTTGAATAGGCATAGAGGCTGACCTTGTCCCCTCCTAATCAGGGTTTAGGGGAGGTAGGTGGGGGAGTGGATAGAAATAGTGGTTTTCAGTTCTGGGCTGTCAAACCAGGAGCTTTCACAAACACAGAGTTTGCAAACAGTGTCACCCATGTATTATACTAACCACTAAGGTAAAGAAGAATAATTGGGGTGGAGGCAAAGTGGAAAGAGAGAGATCAGTCTTTAGGGTAGTACCTTCTTCTGGTCTCCCAGTGCCCTTGATGTTGGTGCGATGGAGTATTCAAACCCCTCACTGGACAACAAAGTGTTAAGAACCTGCTTTGGGCTCAGCCAGCTTTATTCTGCCACACCTGCAAGGCATGTATAGGCTAGAGGAGGAAGAGCTTGAAGGGAGAACAAAACAGCTCACTTGCGGGCAGACCAGGGTGACCAGATGTCCTGATTTTATAGGGACAGTCCTGATTTTTCGGTCTCTTTCTTATATAGGTTCCTATTACCCCCCACCCCATCCCGATTTTTTACATTTGCTGTATGGTCACCCTACCAGGGAAGAGAACGGATCTTTAACCCTCACCTCTTGAGGAAAGGGCTGACTGAAGGCAGGAGCTTCCCAGACAACCACTGCCTCAAGGCCCACCCTGAAGGAAGGGAAGACCAGATCCTGATGCATTCTGAAAGCGATTCATTCCCCTCTCTCCCTTATTAATTCGGTTTATTTACATTCATTCATTCTTGCTTTTTTTTCAGCCACAGACTACTACAGAAGGGGAGAGACTTTGCAGTGACCTGGCCAGAAGGCCAAGTTACAGGAAGAGGCAGCCCCTGCAGAGACTAAGCAACCACCGGCAGTGGACCCTCAACAAAGAGAGTTGCTACACCACACCCAGCCACAAGGAGGCACCAGCAGTGAGTTGTCCCTTTCACAGTTGGCCATAGAGTGTATTTAGATTGCAAACGTTTCTGGGGAGGGGCCATGTCTCTATTGTTTAGTACAGTTCTATCGGTAACAACCAACACCATTTGTGCAGTGTTTTTGAAAGAAGATATTAAGGGTTGGTTCTCATTTCGTGCTTGTCTAAACCAGAAACAACCAATTTAGCTCAGTGGAGTCATGCAGGTATAAAAATAGTGTCTATAACAAAGAAATGGCCCACGCATCCTAGGTCTCTGATACCACTGGCAAAATAAGGGTTTAATGCCTCATACCCTCTGCTTTCCAGTATCTTTGTTTATAAAGGTTTTGGTGACAAGGAGTGGCCTTCCTTTTACTGACACAAAGATTGTTCTGTTGAGTGTGACTTCAGAGGTGAAAGCTCTTTCCCAGACTAGAGAAGCTTGATTCTCATGGTGTGGATACAGCCAGCGTGTGATTCATTATAGGAGCTAAGTCAATAGCATGTCTCTGAAAGGCTAGTTGCAGTCTTGCTTCATTTGAGCACAGCTTTCAAAAGCAAGAGAAAACGTCTTTTCCAAAAGCAAGTGTAGCAGGCTGATAAATAACTCTGCCGCGGGGAGGGGGAGGAAGGAAAAGAAAAGGGCCATTTCATTTAAATAAGAACTAAACATTTAGAAACTAATCTGAACTTTTTTTTCTGAACACTCTGAAATTTTTGAGTCTGTAAAACTCAGGAGCCTGGTCTGAACCAGAATAATAGCTCCAAGTGCCTCCAGACTCTGGGCATGTTCAAATCTGGAGGCTGACCCAAACTTTGCAGCTTGGCCCATTTTCTATAATGGGTTGAACCAAAGCCACAGATCTCAAATCCCCAAACAATGGAAAATTTGGATCCAGATCTGGATTCAGAGCAGAACTTTGTGGCTTGGGCCCATCTCTAATGACAACAGATTTTCTCATTAGATGTCAGGGCCTTTTCGCTTTTACTCAGACAAACTTTACTAATGGAGAGGACTCACTTCGTTGAGGTATTTTGGCATTCGTACTTCCGCTTCTGGCTGGAACCTAGAAGTGCCTGCTGCAGTTAAATCAACCTTTTTCAAACTTCAGAAAACTTTTTTGGTCTGAATTCAGGATGAAAGTTTGACAGAGGGCTCAGATTTTATCCAACGTTGTCTCTAGTGAGTGCAGAGACATTATTATTGGAGTAGCTTTTTACATTTTATTTTTTTTTTTTTAGGTTAGGTATAGCCAGGGTCCAAAGCTACATGAAGTTATATGTAAAGTAATCTTAGATTAAAACAGATTATGTCAGAAATATGAAAATGAAAGGTACTGTAGGCAAGGAAAATGCAAAGAGCTCCTTCTGGCTGTATATGATTTCTTTCCAATTCCAGAATCATTTGAAATGCACATGATAATTTATTATATACAAAGAAAAACACATCTCATTGACATGTATATTTCTGCAAGCTGTTTACTTAATCAGTGTTTTTCTTCAGGTCTACTTTCTGTTGAATAAAGATAAACAGAAAATTTGCTAAACTGTCAAGAAGTAGAGTAGTTGGGAGAGTTGGGAACAGTGTGTACTTGTCGTTAGTTTGGGATTCATTCAATAGTTGCTTCTCAGATGACTCAGAAGACCTGGAGCACAGGAACCCATATCTCTATTTCCATATCCCCTTTTTGAGAAGGTCAGTGTCATTAGCATCCATGCTCCTGTGGGAGGATTAATGAAGGGCTGTTCTCACAGCCAATCTCATTTGGCACACAAATAAGCAGTACAGTGAATATGTCAGGACTGTGAGTTTTAGGTCCTCATTCTCCACTGCCATGTACCCTTCACTAGCCCTTTATACCTATGCAAAGGGAGTGCAAACCCTATCAAATAAGAATGGTGGCATTTTGCATGCATTTGGCACTAGTGTGTCTGATTACTGAAGAGGCAAGACTGCAGGGCTTGAGTGTCTGGGTTTGTTTTCCATGGTTTTTATGGCTATTTAAAAAATATCACAGAGAAGAATAAAAATCTGAGCCCTTTAAAATATCTGTATGGTTCCTACTGTATGTGACAGGTAGACAAGACATTACATTGTGGAGCCATATTCTAACTTTAGATACGTGCTTGACGTCTGTAGGTGTTATGCATGTTTACTGGAAGGCAGAAATTTGTCCATTTTATTTATTGATCATTAATACCCTAGCAGAGTACAAGGTACGTAGTCATCAGTTTCCAGAGGAAAGAAACATACCCTGGAAACCCTTGCAGAGCCCTAGAATTGCTGGTGTTCCATCCTTGTGAAACCTTACTCTTCTCTAGTATATCCTCATCAGTGCAAGGAAGCATGATATGGTCAGAAATGTACAATAAAAGGTGTCCAGTCCCCTAGAGCTGTGCAGATTTGAAGATGATGTTACCAGGTAAATAAGGAAAGCTGGTGGGTGATGAATATGCTACAAAAGCTTACACAAATATTGCCAAGGATGACAGTCACCGATGGGAATCATAGGCGCCGACTCCGTGGGTGCTCTGGGGCTGGAGCACCCAAGGGAAAAATTAGCGGGTGCTTGGTACCCACCTAACAGCTGTTGGGTGGTGCTTAGGACTTTCCCGGAGGGAGGGGGAGGAGCGGGGATGTGTCGCGTTCAGGGGAGGAGGCAGAAAAGGGGCAGGGATTTTGGGAAAGGGATGGAATGGGGGCAGTGCGAGGGCCGTGCAGGAGCAGGAAGAGGCAGGCCAGGGGCGGGACGGGGTTGAGCACCCACCGGGCAGAGGGGAAGTCAGTGCCTATGATGGGAATGGAATGTATCCATAGAACTGGCCCAACAGTGAACAAGGAGCACAAGTTAATCCCATCTACCCCCTTTGAGCACTACTGTGGCTGTAAAGAGAAGTAGGGCTAAGCTACAATGCCCCATCATACCAAGGTACCACAAGAGCATACGTATGTTCTGCGTACAAAAGACATTCGCTCTCGGGACTGTGGTTACTGGCAGTGACAAAAAGTGATGTGTAATTATATCGCACTGTTGAGGTTGCTATAGGACTGATTAATTACCAGAGAGCTAGGCCACAGACCACATTCCAAGATGCACACATTCCATTGTGGAGGACACGGCTTTGTAATCAATATCACCACTCATTGGCTGTCTCCTGCACAGGAATCTGCCTTCATGATTGATATTTCCATGATCAATGTGCTTCACGTTCTTCTAGCAGTATATGGTAGAGCTGCCAGGGGCTGCTTTAACATATGCTCTTGTATACTCTTCCTAAGGCATGCTTACTTGGGGGAAACAGAGCACTGGCACCCCTTGTTCTTGCAGCCATGCCCTCTTTCTTGGTGTATGGGTCTGACAATACAGTTAGTTGCAAACAGCAGGGCATTGTAGTGATGAAATGGATTTGCCATAGGTTGTACCCGTTTTGCTTTTCCCTAGCACATGTTGTGCCTTTTTGCTCTTGGGTGCCATATGTGATAGGCTGACAGAGAACTATGACTTTAATTCAATCTCTCAGAGCTACGTTGTGACATTTAGCCATAGCTCTGCAGTAGAGATGTTGTGGAGACACATCAATCTAGGAGGTGCCTCAGAGGTCACTGCCTCCCAGAGCTCCCAGTTATGTTGAGAGCGCAGTCTGCAGTACACTGCAAGGAGTGCAGTAAACCCCCTGTTCCCCCACATACAGCAATCCAGCTCTGCTGATTGATTGGTGCATGGCGTGAGTGGAGCAGAGCCCTAGTTCCCTCTACTCTTTGCCTATCTTGACCCACTGTCAGGGGCAAGCAGCACCATTTCTGGCAATTCTGGTTATTCCTTAGCCCTCCTGTGCAGCTGCATGAAAGAGAAAGCAGAATCTGGCCCTAATTAGTATGGAGTGTTCTGGAAGCCCTAGGGTCTCATTCTGATCTCACATCAGTTACACTGACATAGTTCTAGGGGCTTCAATGAAAGACTCTAATTTACAGGGCTGTGAGAGTGGAATCGGGCCCTTTTCTCTTAGCAAATAATTCAAATATGGGTATTTTTCAATAAATAGTGTTACAATCCTGCCTTCTCCCTTGCATGAAGTCAAGCAGAACAGAAGCTAGAAACCTGAAGGAAGGGAGAGAAGCAGAAAGAATGGTGGTAATTGTGTATCACCGTAAAAGTACACCTAGTATCACTTGCTTTACACATAAATGTGATCTGATTGTGCGAGAAATGGAGGATTCAAGAGTTTATATATTAACAAGATGTGGGGAGGAGTTCTTCAAATGGGATTTTAAATGTGCAAAATTAAGATCGAAAGGGGTGCGTTCTGACATCAGTGCATAGTTATCCTCCATTAACATTAATAATTGTTACGCCAGTGAATCAAGGATAAATTTTACCCTCAAGAATATAGTAGGATATCCCAAGAACATTACAAATACTATTCAACTAATTAATCCATTAAGTGAAAACTAATTAATATTTAGCCAAATAAAGCACTAATGATAAGGGAAATGCAGCAAAATGCACCTTTCAACAACTAAGTCAAATGGAACATGCCTGTATTTGAATATGTTGCATTGTATTTTCTTGTTCTTATTATAACAACATTAGCTTTTCAACTTCCACTTTAAAAAACAACAGGGAAATTATAAAATTCAAGTACCAGCTACTTGTATAGGAAATTCACTGTTGTTTTTTTTTTATGGCAGCAAATATCTTAGTTACATAGCACATTTTGCTAATTAGAACATATAAATAACTTGGGATTTGTAAATCTGCCAACTTTGCACACCAACAATGAATTCTTTTGCACTTGCATTGAAATATCAGCCAGGATGAGAACATATGATTCATCTGTTTCATCTACAATCACTAAATGATTCCATGAATAATAATAACACTAATAATAAAAAAGATGACCAATGCACAGAATTTGTTATACCTGTATTTGTTACGTGGAGATACTCAAAAATAGCCAAGTGCGGTAGAAATGCCTGTTTTTTCAGTGCTGTTGCTTTTCCTTAGTAGGAAATCCATTGCTAATTATTGTATCCATTTGGGATGTATGCAGAATGATTCTGAAACATTCAGAACCAAAGCTAAGTCCCCAGATGCATAAGCAGGTAGCATTCTTATGCTGCTGACATACTAAACACATACCCTGAATATTATCCAAACTGACTGCTTTCTTGAGGTTGTAATTCTTAACTTAAATAATGAGAAATATAGTTCTCAACCTGAACTTCCTTCTGAGCTTGTCTATTTTCACCATTTCGCCCTACATTTAAGTCCCTCATCTTTTAGACTCTCACAACTTTTTTAACACTTAATTTGGAGCTAAGAGGATCCACCTGCCCTGGCTTCCAGAGTGAATCAGAAAAATAGCTATGCACAGCTGTAGAACCTGGCACCCTCTCACAGTCCTCTTTCCACTTCTCATGAGTCTTCTCCTTAGTCTATGTGTGCCGTGCCTCGTGTGGCACGTGACCAGGATTCATCGATGAATGTTTACTTGCCCGGCCCAGGTACTGACGGGGAGTGTGACGTGAATGTTGATCCATGCCCCCCTTCTCATGAATAAAAATCAGCTACACACACTGCATGGGTGGTAAGGTCACAAGAACTGATGCAGATTAATGCAGTCTCCCATGCATCATTGTTCATGATTCTCCTAATAGTCTCTCCTATACTTGGGGCCAAGCAGCCAATGGAAATTACTATAGCTCTAGGGCTGCAGTTAATTTCCTGCATGGCTAAGAGAGATTAGCTGTGAACCTCTCCTGTGTTTTGTTGAGCTAACAAAAACTATCCCTGGGAGTGTAAATACGCAGAAAGGAGCACCTTTCCCATCCACGTCTCCCCACAATTCATGGTTTGCTATTGGCAATGCTCTTCCATCATTGGACTCCTCATCTAGTACAGTAGCACTCTTTCTTTTCCACTGACTCTACTCAGTGTTTTTGATTGTAGGAGTGGAGTCTTCAGCCAATGAGTCCTTTTCTTTCTGTCTTTGGCTGACCGCTGTGATGGAGCTGTCAGATAGAGCACAATAACTTTGCCCAATTCCTTAAAACTCTTGCATTGCCTGGTTGACTGAAGGGAATAGTTGAGAGAGGAGATATGACTAAAAACTGACACAATACATGTAAAAATTGATGGTATAGAAAAGGTTAAATGCCCGTTCCTGTTTGCTCTCTCAGAATTTATCAAATGAAATTGAAAAGCAACACTGTGTAAAAAAAGTATTTCATTCTATTTTAAAAATGAATAATTAACCAATGGAACTCTCTGCCACAATATATCATTGAGGTAAATTGCTTAGTAGAATTCAAAAAAGAATTTGACATAGAGAAGAATAGTATATTCTCCAGGTACACAAGCTAAAATACAAATGTATAAGGGATGTCAGTGTCAAAAACTACAAATCTGACCACCTTCATGACAAAATGTAAAGCCCAGATTTTTACTGTCTTTCTGTGATAAATAGGAAACACACAAAAGAGAGAACAAAACACCTAAACAAATACTTGTTATAAGATGAGAGGAAGCCATCTGTTTTACCTCTTTTATTTTGTTAGCTTTGGCATAAATAACTAAATAGATAAGCTAAACTCACCATTAACAGCCTATGATTAGGAAGAAACTTCCTCCCTATTCATTTTGCTGAATATAATACCCCTTTCTAAGAGCTTGGCTAGACTTGCGAGTTAGAGCCATTAAAGGAGCCCCGGGCGCACTAGCTCACTACCCCTCCACACTTGCAAGGCACGTAGAGTGCTCTGACTCCGCGGCTACAGCGCTGCTGGTACTCCACCTTGGCGAGTGGAATAACTTTTGCTGCGCCCCCGCTGGAGTGCCGCAGCACCAGTGTGGATGCCCTGGTCTGTTAGTGCACTCTGATCATCCTCCAGAAGTGTCCCACAATGCCTGTTCTAGCCACTCTGGTCATCACTTTGAACTCTACTGCCCTGCCCTCAGGTGACCAACCGTCAGACCCGCCCTTTAAATTCTCTGGGAATTTTGAAAATCCCCTTCCTGTTTGCTCAGCCAGGCATGGAGTGCTCTCAGCGAATCTTTCCTGGCGACCATCCTCCACACGCCAGGTGAGCCCCAGTATGAAGCAATGGTGAGGTGCTGGACGTCATCAGTGTTTGGGGGGAGGAAGCTGTCCAGTCCCAGCTGCACTCCAGCCATAGGAATTACGATATGTTTGGGCAGATATCAAGGGACATGATGGAAAGGGGCCAGGACCGGGATGTACTGCAGTGCAGGGTTAAAGTGAAGGAGCTGCGGAGTGCCTACTGCAAAGCCCGCAAGGCAAACATCTGCTCCGGTGCTGCTCCTGTGACTTGCCATTTCTATAAAGAGCCGGACGCGATACTTGGGGGCGACCCCACCTCCACTCTGAAGACCGCCATGGACACTTCAGAGCCCAGCTCAACAAGGCGGGAGGAGGAGGAGCAGCAGCAAAGCGGGAGCGAGGGTGCTGAGGCGGAAGAAGACACCCCGGAATCCCTAGATCCATGCAGCCAGGAGCTGTTCTCAAGCCAGGAGGAAGGTAGCCAGTCGCGGTGGCCGGTGCTTGGGGAAGGACAAACACCAGAGGAGGTGCCCGGTAAGCGGCTTTTATTTTGGGAAGGAAGTTATTCGGTGCGGGCTCTTGGGGCGAGGAGGGTTAGGGCTGCATGCATGCCTAGATGCGGAATAGGGCATTGATGTGCTCTCTCACATCATGATAATAGGCCTCAGTGATCTCTTCAAAGGTCTCAGCCAGAACTTGAGCAATGCGCTTGCGCAGGTTCCTCGGGAGAGCCACTGTGGTCCTTGTCCCACTAAGGCTAACATGTCAGCGCCACTGTGCCGTGAGGGGCGGGGGAACCATTGCTGCACAAAGGCAAGCTGCATATCCAGGGCGGAATCCGCATTGCAGTAGAAGACCCTCCTTTGCTTCCCAGGTCCCCTCAGCAGCGAGATGTCTTCCAGGACAAACTCCTGTGGAAAATGTGGGAACAGTGTTCAGTATAGGGGCCCCTTGCCGCTGTTGTCTCTCCCCAAGGCACAGAAACCCAGAGGACAGTACAGCCGTGAAACAATCAGTCACGCTTGACCCTGTGCTTACTCACCATTTTGGGGCTCCCGTGGGTTATGTGCGCTTGCTTTGGGATGGGAAAATTATGCTATTGTGTAGACTGTACTTGCCCTTAAGTACAGGGGAATCATTGCTCTGTCTGGTGTGAACAATGCTGCCTCTGTTAAGTGTTGCATTTTGCCTTTACAGATGCAACCTTGGGATCTCAGCGGTCCATGTTATCACCAGCTGAAAGACTCCAAAGAATTGGAAAGAGGCCACATAGAAGCAAGGAAGACATGTTGCATGAAGTAATGCAGCATGCAAGTAATGAAAATCGAAGAAGTGGCGGCACAGTGAAAGGAAGATCTGCCAGCAGAATGAGGAGCACCGGCACAAAAGCACGGTGCTCCAGCAGCAAAGCACAGATTGGCTGATAAGCATAATGGAGTGCCAAGCGGACTCGATCCAGGTGCTCGTAGCCATGCAGGCGAAGCACTATCGTGCCCAACCCCCCCTACAGCCCTTGTTCCAAAACTCTTTCCCTTGTGCCCCCATGTCACCTCCAACCCACTTTCCCCAACATCCAGGTTCTTACCGCCACCAGCTGCCTCCAACACCTGTAGCTTCACCACCCAGCCCTGAAAACTACGACCCTTACCCACTGCTCTCAACCCCCATCACCATGCAGTGTAGCCATCCTGAAGTGCAGCACTCATGGCACAGCACTCCAGACAGGAAGGCTGAGTATGAGAACAGGACATACGCAAATCTGTGATTGTACCATTCCCCACCCCACCCCACCCCCTTGCCCAAGCAGTTGTTTCTTTTCAATAAATGGGGGTTTTTTTGGCTTTGAAAACGTTCTTTATTATTGTATAAGGTAAAAGATACCTCCGTCCAGGAAAGAAACAGGCACTGCAAGTCAGCGTAGCAAATACAGATTCCTACTAACATTGGAACCTCTGCACTTCACTCTCGTGCAGGGCATGAGACATTACTGGTGGCTTTCAGCCTCAAATTGCTCCGTCAAGGCATTCCTAATCCTTGCAGCTCCGCGCTGGGCCCCTCTAGTAGCCCTGCTCTCTGGCTGTTCAAATTCAGCCTCCAGGTGTTGAACCTCCGAGTTCCATGCCTGAGTGAATCGTTCACCCTTCCCTTCACAAATGTCATGGAGGGTACAGCACTCGGATATAACCACGGGGATGCTGTCATTGGCCAGGTCCAGCTTCCCATACAGAGAGCACCAGCAGCCCTTTAAACAGCCAAAAGCACACTGCACAGCCATTCTGCACCAGCTCAGCCTGTTGTTGAACCGCTCCTTACTGCTGTCAAGGCTCCCTGTGTAGAGTTTCCTGAGCCACGGCATTAAAGGGTAAGCGGGGTCTCAAGGATCACAATGGGCATTTCAACTTCCCCTATGGTGATCTTCTGGTCTGGGAAAAAAGTCCCAGCTTGCAGCTTCGTGAACAGGCCAGTGTTCCAAAAGATGCGTGCGTCATGCACCTTTCCGGGCCAGCCTGCGTTAATGTCAATGAAACACCCACGGTGATCCACAAGTGCCTGGAGAACCATAGAGAAATACCCCTTCCGATTAACGTACTCGGAGGTTAAGTGGGCAGGTGCCAGAATTGCAATATGTGTACCATCTATCACCCCTCCGCACTTAGGAAAACCCATTTGTGCAAAGCCATCCACAATGTCATGCATGTTACCTGGAGTCACAGTTCTTCTGAGCAGGATGTGATTAATGGCCCTGCAAACTTGCATCAACACGATTCTAACAGTCGACTTCCCCACTCCAAACTGGATAGCGACCGATCGGTCGCTGTCTGGAGTTGCCAGCTTCCAGATTGCAATAGCCACCCGCTTCTCCACCGTCAGGACAGCTCTCAATCTCGTGTCCTTGCACCGCAGGGTGGGGGCGAGCTGCTCACACAGTCCCATGAAAGTGGCTTTTCTCATCCGAAAGTTCTGCAGCCACTGCTAGTCATCCCAGACTTGGATGACGATGTGATCCCACCGCTCAGTGCTTGTTTCCCGAGCCCAAAAGCAGTGTTCCACGGTGGTGAGCATGTCCGTAAATGTCACAAGCAAACTTGTGTCATATGTGTTAATCGAGTTGATATCATCATCATCGGAGCCCTCATTGTCACTTTGGATCATAAGAAATAACTGGACTGTTAAACGTGACGTGCTGGCAAGACTCGTCCGCATACTCCTCAGCAGTTTGGGCTCCATTCCCGCAGACTGAAAGGGAAGACAGAGCGTGCGCCATTGAAAGATGGCGCCAAATGTGGATGGAAGCACAGGGATTGCTGGGATGCAAACCGATGCATCACGGGGCTTTGGGACAGGACCCAGAACGCCCCCCTTCGCACAAGCCACAATGCCAGAATGGGAAGAGGTGCTCTGTGGGATAGCTGCCCATAATGCACCGCTCCCAATGCCGCTGCAAGTGCTGCAAATGTGGCCACACCAGCGCGCTTGTTCCTGTCAGTGTGGACAGACTGCAGCGCTTTACCTACTGCGCTCTCCGAAGGCGGGTTTAACTCAAAGCGCTCTACATCTGCAAGTGTGGCCATGCCCTAGGCTTCCTTTCAAGCATCGGATATAGGCTACTGTCAGAGACAGGATCCTGGATAGATGGACCACTGATCTGGCATGGTAATACCTATATTCCTATATCATTAAAATATTTTAAGATGTCTTGGTAGTAAAGAGCCAGATCCTTGAGCCTGATATCATCTCTGCACTGATGCAGCCATGCAAAGGGGCAGTGAAGTTGGGGTAACAGGTTTCCCAGACTGGAGGCATGTCTGGAGCATTGCTGCAATGTGGTGATCTAAGGCTGGCACAGCCCAGAGCAACACTGAGGCTGCTTTAAGCTGTGCTGGGGACCAGATCAGCTCCTGGCAAAACCTAGCCTGGGGCCTATACAGGTGGTAGAGAGCCACAGCTAAGGATTGAGCCCACTGTTTGATGGAAGTGCTATGCTAATTTAGGACTCTATTCCTTTTAAAAGCAGACACAAATTGATTCTTAAAAAAACTCAATTTCCTGTACTGTGCCTGAGCACATTGACATGCCAGGTCAGCATAGATGATTGAAGGATTTGCACAAAGATCCCTGAATTTAGGACTGGGTGTCAAACTCCATACAAGAAGTGATCTCATTAACAGCAGCTGGAGTTATGTGGCTTCTCATTTAATTATGTGTTAGTAGCCATCCCCTGTTGCATTTTGTTAACCACTCCAAATGGTGGCTTACAGCAAAACTGTCACAAGAGATCATTCTACATGAGACACAGCAACCCTCTCTAGTAATTAACAGAATTTTAGCAGACCCTAAAGTTGTCAAAGTCTTCACAAAGTTAATCTGAAAGTAAGGATCTCATCAGACAGCCAGTGTCTCATGCCACAGACTTATGTTCTCCCTGAAAGCATTGATGATTCAAGTGTATTCACTGACTTCCATGATTATTTGAAGGAACTGGCTGTCAGTAACATCCAGCACTGCATTTGCTGTAAGCCAAACTCAAGGTGGAAGGAAAGGCTTAGTGACTTATTTTTAGAGTTATGTGGTTATTCAGAATATGCATTGGGAACAAAATATCATA
Organism: Chelonia mydas; assembly: GCF_015237465.2. Classification (NCBI taxonomy): domain Eukaryota; kingdom Metazoa; phylum Chordata; order Testudines; family Cheloniidae; genus Chelonia; species Chelonia mydas. The sequence continues at coordinate 19,511,238 of NC_051252.2, forward strand.
AGCAATTGCTGGACTCTCAAGATCTACAGAATCACTCTGATCCTGGGACAGGTAAAATTCCAACTAAGCTCCTGCACAATGGGATTGCACTCTGAAGACTCTTTGCATGTCTCAAGACACCCCAACATCCTGTTCGGTGCAGAAAATCTCAAAATTATAACAGAAAAGTCAGCAGCACCAATATTTTGCTTTCTAAAGGTCTAAATCCAGACACAGACTGCCTTGTCTCATTTACTTGTTTCTCATTGTGGGGATTGACTCTAATGGGTGTAATCTTACCTGAGAATCGGGGTGAATTGTGAATTATCTCCAACTGTTAAATAGGGGTCATCTATCATCCAATATGTTGGATTGGAAACACCAATCTGAGGTAAAATCCGAATGAAGAAAAGACAGGTTGTAGTTTTCATCAGTTAGCAGGTCAAGGTAAACGCTATGAGGGAGTCTAGGGATTACCTTGACTTGCTGACACATGTTAATACTGCAACTGCTTGTCTTCACCAGGATTTTATCATGTGTTTGCTGACACAAGGTAAGAACACGCCGTTTTTCCTAGTGAAGACAAGGCCCAAAGGTGTTAGGCACCCAAATCCCATTGAAAACTGCTTACAAATCACTTTTGAAAATCCCAGCCTGGATGTTTGTTTGACTTACCTTTAAGGGCTTATCTTCACTACCATGCTAAATCAGTGCCACTGCCAGCGATGCTGGTTTAGTGTGTCTGGTTAAGACGTATTACGTCAACATAGCATCTCCTGCCGACGTAGCGCGGTGTAGACACTGCTTTAAGTTTATGTCACTTACGTTGCTCAGGGGGATGGTTTTTCACACCCCTGAGCAATGTAACTTACATTGACTTAAGTGGTAGTGTAGACAAGGCCTTATAAAACATGATGCCTTCACACTTCTTTTTCTCCCCATACAATTCACTCAGCCTTTTATCAAGTAGATTATCAAGAAGTGACTAGTTAGTTACTGAACCAATCATTTTATGTGTGACAGATTACCATGGAGTTTTGGGGCAAGTGTTTTTACATCAGTGCACCGCATTTTAGCGCTTCATGGCTTACTGAAAAAGGAGCTGCTCCTACACGTTAACTGGAGCTATGCCACCTGATCATATCAAAATCACTAGTGTTGGGTTTTTTAAAGCCACTTGTAGCTACCAAAAGTCAGTCATGTGTGAAATCAGCAATTCTTAGCGCCAGATTCTGAACCAAGGAAGCCAAAAGCCCACAGACAAAGATGCAAGTGGAATTGCATGGTGTACATTTTACTGCAATTGTTCATGCAATTGCTACTGTTGCACATGGGTATATAGATGTCCTATTTGCATGTGAACCAGTGACTATTACATGTGCAGTTTTGGTAAAACATGCACACAATTGCTCATACATTTTGCAAATGGGGTTCTTTGGACTAAAAATATGACCCTTGTTGTCGACTCTAAAATCTATATCCTCCAGGTAGAACTGCTGAGGTGCTTCTGATCCCCAGAAGCTTGACTGGATTTGTATATTCTGGCCAATTTTTCATCAAGGAAAATTAATAAGTAGAAAATTTATTAGAAATTCAGTATTTTTTTAAATACCCAATGGACTTATTTTGTGTTTTTTCACTTACAGCACAATCTTTTCTAAGTGCTGTTATCTATTGTCTGGGGTTTGATCATTTAGCTTAAGTGCTCCCAAATGATAGCAAAGAAAATACATAATGATCTCTCTCTAAACATTGGTTTAGAGTTCTGCAACTCTTTCTCTCTCTGCTTCCTCAAAAGTAGCGCACACATTAAAGGCATCTTCAGCTGTACTGGGGAAGAGACATATATTTTTTACAACTATACATATTTTTCATATAATATATTCTTAACCACAAGACTGCTTGCATAGGTTACAACAAGCAATGTGTATTTTCTGTGAATAGTCTTGTGTAATATGGGCCAGACTGTCCTCTCATTTATACCATGTTGAGCCAGTAAGCATAATTCCATAGATTTCAGTACAGTTGATCATGATTTACACCTTCTAAGTCTCATGGACCAGATTTTCTCCTGCACCAAGAACCATTCAGTTCATGGGGAAAATGGGAAGGTTCTGTTAAGGAGCTGATCCTGATTTGCTGAGTCTCTGTCTGATTTTTGTCTAGGGATTGCTTTAACCTATGGCTGCCTGAATCCTCCAATGCAGAACAGTAGCACTATAATGGAGATTAATTGAGAATGGATAAATGGAAGGGGCTACCACATATAAAGGAAATGGAGTGTATGGCAAAGCATTCGATAGAGAGCTCCTTGTCTTGGAAAGAACTTGCACCTGTACCAACTCAGTTACTTCCAGTTCTTCTTTAATGCTACAACCAGGTTGACTACTTAGACCTACTCTTTGACCCAGCTTGTAAAGCGGTTGCCAACCCACCATCATTGGGGGTGCTTTAGAGATTTTCCATTTGACCAGGACATTGTTGGCCCATGACATAGAGGTCTCTATATGTTTGCATAGAGAAAACCAAGTTTTTAGCAACTATGATATTCTTGAACAATAATACTATCAGCCTTTGGAGACTTCCCCTTCCCCCTCCACCTCCCATGATTCTTGCACAGATGCTGTCCTCTGTGACATACTGTCATTCTGTTTGGAGAAAATGTAATGCATGATCAGTTTAACCAAGCAGCTCATCTGCACAGCACTTCACAAGGGTTCATTTGGAACACGTCTCCAGCACTGCTGATTGCTAACTTGGTAATTAACTATAGGACACACTTGGAGAAACAGAATTCTGAACACTATTTCATTTCTAAACTAAACTGAGCAACACTTCAGGACTACGTATATTTGTTTTCAATCATTTTTGACATGCTAACAGACAATGAGAATGTCTGGTATGTTAATGACGCTCTGGAGCAATGCCTAAATAAAACAGCTAGTGAAGCTGATGCTTAATTGAAAGCTTAACGGTATTGGTTGGTTAGTGTAGTAAGTAGGTCACTATATTTTTAGCTTTAACCTTAAGTAAAACAAAGTAAAGTGAAATAAAAAAGTAAAGTATATATAGATAATACAAATACTATCTTCACAGTGTTCTAATTACAGTGAATCATATTTTCATTATGAAGTCTTTTTCCCCTAGGGGCTGTTAAATTCAATATATAGGTATTCTCAAAGTATTGCATCAATATTTAATTCAGCTTCTGTTATGGGCCAGATTCTACTTTCAGATGTGCAAGGGCAGCCCACTGAGACATCAGTGGGAACCAAAAGCACACAAACTTCACTATGGAAACATCCATAATTATGTGCCATGATTAGTAGTGACTCTGTGGGGAAGCCCTAATTACACTTATGCATTCCAGTTCATCCTGGCTTAGAATTTTACTGGGCCAAATGCAGCACCACTTACACACAATGCTACGTTTCTAAAGTCAGTGGGGCTGTGCTGAAATTGGACCATAAACTATAAACCTTCATAAAAACGTATGCATAAAAATACCACTGGAAAAAATTTTGAGATTGTGACATAATCTGACCAAGTTCATGAGGTGCCCCGTTAAGTGAAAACGTACCATATGTTCTCAAATACCTAGACACAATGGGGTGCCATCTTAATGACTTTTTAGTGAGCTCCATTCTTCCCTGGCACTGGAGGACATATGGTGTATTTGTTGCTTAAAAGTGTATACCATGCTTTGCTGCTTTTGGTAACAACCTGTACTGTCTGTCAGTATAACTTCTAGGTGTGAATATTAAGACTTTTTAAATCAGCATCAGTTAATTATCAAAGAAAAAAGAAATGGACTAAATTAACTGTAGAAGTCCCATTGCCAGTAATGATTGATCCAGTCAATTGATGAGATCTAGACCACATCTTGGACACAAGTAAAATCAGTGGGTTTGCAAGATATGACTGAGGGCAGAATTTGGCCCCTTAGCAGTAATTTTCACTCTGTGAAAGTACACAATGGCGGACATGCCTCCACAACCCTTGGTAAATTGTTGCACATTTGCTTTCTGTAGAGATCGTTTGAAAAAATAATAAATGTCTACATACTCCTGGAGGTACCCTGGTATCTTCTTTTCTAGATATAGCAAATTCCAGTAATCAAGCCTAGAGGTTACAAATGTGTGGATCACCATGGTCAAGTCTGTATCTGATAGAATAGGGAGCAGATGTTACTTAGTTTTTTGCTATTATTGCTAATTTGGTCATCCAGTTGTGCTGAGGAGTCCAAAGATTGAGCATCAAATTAGAAATCTGAGGACAGATGTCATAAACAGTTATAGAGATGGCAGGCTATTCACAGTATTTGCCACGTTCTACCAACAACACATCAATCTTACCTGGAGACAGCTGCTCCTCATCCTGGTGATATTTTGGCTATGTACTGAGAGAGTTGGGAGATGCTTCAGCTTACATTTGACATAAAGGAGATGGAGAGCTGAATGTTGTCTACTGGCCTTTCTGCCTGTGTTGTATCACCAGCTCCCCCAATGGCTTAATTATAGGTTTTGAATAATGAGCAAAGGATTGAACCTTCTGGGATGCTACAAGTGAGCGTTTTGATAGTGGAGGGACAGTTTCTCATTATGTTCCTCAAGGTTGAGTCTGACAAGTAGGACCCTGAGCCATTTGAGTTTTTCTGTTCACCACTGAAAGTTATTGGAGGTGGAACAGGAATATCTGGCAATCAGTAGTGTCAAATGCCACAGTGTGGCCCATTGGGGGAGCACAAATGTCCTTCCCTTTGGACAGGAGGAAGTCATCCAGGAGAACAAGAAGTGCTAGGTCTGTACATGCCCCAACTTGAAGGCTGACTCAGAGGGATCCAGGATATAGGGAAATGATAGGTGGTTTGGGGAGCTTTTTTTCCTAGCTTAATGGTTGGTTTGTTTAGAGAAGGAAGACTAGATACTGGGTGGTAGTTTTATGAGGGCTCTAGCATGGAGCAATGGTTTGTTTTGTATTGATAAGATTACTGAATATTTTAGCAGGAATGGGAGATTCTTTCATCATCAATCTCTTTTAGGACTCCCATGTGTTCTTTTTTTACCATCCAGGAAGGGAAGGGGTCAGACCCATATATAGTAGTTCTTCTCATCATCAGTTTGTCCATGACTACATTCAGTGTGTATACGCTGAATTCTTGGAAGGAGGGTAGTATATTCATGGCTCTCTTCTTGGCTTGTTGCTCTTGGTGGCCTAAAAGATTAGGACCTCCTTTGAATTAACCTTCATCAACAGTTTGTTACATTTTGTCACTGTTTTGGGGCATCTAGTTTTCTAGGAGAACTTATTTGTAAATGGCAACAAACTATCTATTAGATTATTATCAACCTTACGTGCATTATCAACACACTTATTATTTTCCCAGGAAACAAAACAGGATGGCAGTCTACAAGAGTGAGTTTTGCCCAGGGCAAATTATTTTTCAACTATACAAAATATCCATGAATCCTAGTCCATCTATAGCTGAGGACTTCCATTTCTATTATTAAACATCTTCGACTAGGTTCATAGATTCCACAGCCAGAGGGACAATTCTGATAATCCAGTCTGACCTCCTGTATAACTCAGGTGACAGGACTTCCCCAAAATAATGCCCACAGCAGATCTGTTAGTAAAATATCCAGCCTTGATTTTAAAAATTGTCAGCTGTGGAGATACCGCCATGACCCTTGGTAAATTGTTCCAGAGGGTAATTTCTCTCTCAGTTAAAAAGTTGGGAGATTGCATGATGGAATCAGACGGAACACATTCTCACCTGGGGTAAGTCAATGTTGTTCCATTGACTTCAATGGAGCTGGTCCAGTGTACCCCAACTGAGAATCTAGCCATATTTATTTTATCTTTTATGCTTAATATAAGCAAAACTAATGAATATTTTTCTTTTGTATATCAAAAGCCTTTCTGGAATTTGAAAATAATAAACACTCAAACTAATAATCCTTTGGTGTTCTTATTTATTATCAGTGAAAATTTCTCACAGTGTGAATTACTTGCTCCCTGTTCTGACAAGAATAAACTATTCTTGAACAATTTCTCTGATCATGCTGGCTCCATGCTATTTTGTTGACAACTCTTTTATTCTTAATCAGTTACATTTATGGTATCCATTGCAAGGAAAAGATGTCTGTTAATTTTTTTTCTATACCCCACATATGGTATTTTACTGTACACACAAGGCCAGGAAAGACGGTTTCATGGTTAAAGTATCATGAGAACTGGATTTTATTTCTGGCTCTGCTACAGCCATCTTCAGATGCCTTGGGCAGGTTGCTTAATCACTATAGGACTCAGTTAACCTATCCGTAAACTGGGTAATAATACTAATCTACTCTACTTCAAAGGTCTTGTGTTTTGTGGCTTAGTTCATTAATGTTTACAAAGTACACAGACCCTCAGGCTGAACGCTCTGTAGACATCAAAGTATTATTATATCATTGTTATCATTAGAATGCTTTTCAAGATTCCAAAGTGATAATTATTAGTCATTTTTTGCAATCTATTGGGCTAAATTCAGGGGGTGATAAAAACAGTATTATTATGATGGAGGTTGGCTAAAACATCATTGAAGCTGGTGGGCATGGTAGCCACCTTTCATTTGGGACAAATACAAGAAATAGCTAAGTTCATTTTTTGAGTAACATAGTGAAACAATAGGAGCCATCAATCAAAATATTGTCCACATGCAAGGCCAGTCAGAAAATGAGTATGTGATGAGAGGTGTTTTGCTGAGTAATTGTTGATGGAGAGGTCTGTGCGTCTGGTAGAAGAGCAGCCAAAAACCTAAGCAGACAGAAAGAGAAGGGCTGAAAAATATGACTTTGAGAGAAAGCAAAGCAAAGGAGCTGTTTTGGTAGAACGCTGCCTAGAAAGAGGCTTGGAACTGTGAACAAAGTAACTGCTTTCCTACTGTGTTCAGGGAAACAGAACTCTGGGTACAGTCTTTGTAAGTGGACCAGATTGCATCCCAGCCTGACTCCACCAGTTTCTGCTCCTAACAGAAACAACCTGCAAGATCCTGAATATCGGCTAACCGCTTGGCCAAAAGGGGTAACAGTATTATATTGCAAGTTACATATTGCCACATGCATGTAAGGGGGCCTGTGCTGGTGTGATGGACAAACCAAAAGGCTGGAAGAAGGTATAGAAAGTGTGAGTTAAAGTGCAGGGGCAACGATAAATTAAACATTTCTATACTGCCATTTTAGTTGCTATTCCATCTCCTCTGGGACTTTGGCATGCAAGACTCCCACCCAGTCACTTAGACTTACATGCACTTACCTGCATGTAACTTATATCACCTCAGAATTTGGGCCTGTTGTTCTGTCTAATGCGAAGCCACTGAACATGTAAACCAAGGGAGTGCACAATTGACTATCAATAGATGATGCACAGGCAGCATTCAGAGCCTGAGAGCAGATGGTCTGAAGTTATTTCCCCCTGAATAGTATAAAACCATGTTTTTTAATGAATAGTGTGCAGTGAATTCACCTGTCCTCCCACACCAATAATTCAAAACAAATTGAAGATACACCCACACAGTTCAAATATTAAATTAGTTTCTTCTGGTTTCTACCTTTTTAATCCTGCTTTGAATAAATAGCAGCCGATCTCTTTCCTTGCCTAATTTGACAGTTTCCCCATACAGCTGAAGCAAGATGCTGAAGTGTTTACTACCTGTCAGTTGCTTGACATTAAAATGTCCACTTGTGACAGAACTTCCTCCAAATCAATTTATAGAGTTTTGCATGAAATGCTACAAACATCAGAGATGTGTGTCTTCAGTTGCTTACACTTCTGATTCATACACTCTGACTAGCAGCTTGTTCTTCCATCTGCTTTATGTTAGGTTTCTCCCCTTGATATTCCCCCTCATAGCTGGCAGTGCAAGTCAAAAACTGTTTAACTCTATAACATTGTTGTGGTGGTTGTTATATCACCAGTCTAATTAGTCAAGGACACCTAATGCACAGCAGAGTTTCACTGCATTTTTGGATCTCTTGTGTTATCTGCAGTGAAGTGCAGTTTGCTAAACAGAAGTTTGAGTTCATTTGGGTCTGTCAGTTTCAGTATACTAAAGTCTTTCATTTTCTCTGTAATGAGTGTCTGAAAAAGAACAGCTATAAATTGTAGTGATGTGCAGCACATTGTTCAGAAGGATCCAAAGCACTTTCAAATGTAATTTTTCAGGAAAGTTTGGAACTCCAGCACAAACATTCTCACCTAACTCTCCTGGCTGACCTTGCCCCAACTGAAACTGAACTGAGTGGTTTGGCTATGCAGGATGAAAATATGTTTAAAATAGCCAGTGCTGTCTAAGTTTAAAAGCTTTGTATAAGCATAATTTATCTTAAATATCAATATTGAGTTATGACTAATTGGTTTTATGTTGTTTTAAAGGTGGCATGGGTTTACATTCCTCATATGATTTACTGCAAATGATGATAGATTTATGCAGATGTAATAGTACATGGGTCAGTATAGGCAAGTCTGGATTTATGACACAATTAAGGAAGGTCATGGCAAACCTTTATTTAATCATAAAATGATTTATTATTTGATTAGCACATGGACTTTAAATAGGCATTACTTTACATTACAATTATTAAGTATCTGTATTATTCTTTTAGTATCGTTCCAAGAGAGCAAAGCAATGGCTCAAGATAAGAACCAGCCACCTTTCACCATCTTCCTCAAATATTTTGTTTTAATCTTGCCTTTTAAGGCTTGATCCTGCAAGATGGTGAGAGCTTTGGGCCCAATCCAGCATGACCCTTAATCGTGTGCTTAACTTGAGGCATGTGGGTCATCCCATTAAATCATGTTTTGCTTAGAGAGGGGACCTCTGGCTGGATTGAACCATTGTGTTATATATATTTTAAAAAAGCCTGGGGCACACAGTTCAGATACAGATCTGTGTCTGATCATCCCCATGCATTTGTGGGGTTTAGATGTTTCATTTCAGGTCATGCCACACTTAAGTCAAGAATAGATTGAAAAACTCAGAATGGTGTGGATGTCTGAAAACATGGAGAAAGCCATCACATCATGGATATTTTATTCTAAAAAATCCCCGCATATATCTGGTCCTTGTTGGGAGGGGGGCGGGGCGGCGGGGGGGGAGAGAAGGAAAAGGGGCTTGTAACCATCCACCCTAAGTAGCTGGGAAGTGACTTTATTCAGGGAGAAGTCTACAAAAGCTTTCATGTTACTTTTAGTTTGATGGGTTAAGCTGTGACTCCAGGTTCTTTCTGGGTTCATAGGTTTACACAATAAATAAATAAAAATTAAAAAAATTAAAATCAGTTGGTCTCCAAACCAGAAACAGTCTCCCATAGTACTTGATGGAAAAATAACCAAGAACACAATCTCAAGGCCATTTAAAAAAAAATCACGTGCTAAAAGTTAAATCCATATTTTAAAAAAGAAACTAATGCTGGTGTTCTTAGTAAGGTGTTATGGGCCCCTTTCTGCCCATAGAACATGCGATTTGCTTGGCGTGGGACACACTGCAGAGGGTCTTTGTTGAGGGATCTAGAGCCACTGGATTTTGCTTCTGAAAAATGTCAACTTTTCCCCTTTTCAATTATTTCCTACCGCTTATAAACCACACTTGATAGATCTCCTCTTTCTCTTGGGCATCCAATATTTTTATGAGGCCAATGACTCCTTTTACAAATGGCTCTAATAGCAAGAATTGTATATATGATTTCTCTCTTTTGCAAGTAGAAATAGATGACTCCAAAAGGTCTGAGAGTTAGAAGGTTTGAGAAATATCACATTACCATTTTAAATCCATATTGATCGTTGCTTATCGAGCCATTTTAGCTAGCTATTTGCTGATTTATTTAAAATAATGATGGATTGTTTGAAGGTGTGTCAAACTTCTAATTTAAATTTAATAATACTGTTTTTATGAGCTGGGCCATTTTGTCAGATGGTACCATTCAAGCTACCCAATAAGCAGAATTCAGTCATTTTATTTATTTTAGGCCACTGGAGCAGGAACATAAAACTCAGAGAGCTAAATGCTTAATGCTTCTACCAAAACACTATAGAGCACAATTCCACAATAGCTTCTGTAGCTGCTGTTTATATCCGCCCCTGACCAGCAAGGCACATAAGCATGGGATTAACTTTAAGGAGAGGAGCAGTCCTACTGAAGTCAAGGAAGATGTCCCATTCTGTCAGGTGGTATCACGCAAATCTGCCAATAAGTAGAATTCTGTCTCTGGACAACTCACATGGCTGGCTAAAGTTAAACGTGTTAAACTGCTTTGCTGGATAAGGGCTGCTTTGCTGGATAAGGGCTGTAGCATCTTTTAACAAGTCAAGGTAGGGACATAGAACCACAGTGCAGGAAGCTTAAACTTATGGGCATTCCTTTTCAAAGCATTAATAACATTTTCTGTAACTTCAGTTGCTTTGTATGGATCTGGACTTTGTGGAACATTTCCCTGACTGATGTGTGAATTTGTTTTGGAATTTACACAGGTCAGAAAATGTAAACACCTCACTTGTGTAAATTTGGGGGGAATGAAAAGCACATATATGCTTCTCGTATTGTATCTAACAGAAAAACTAGGGCCTTGGGATTCAGTAATATATTGGTAGGCTTTTTAAAAAGGTGTTTACCTGTGAGAGAAAATTGTCTAAACTATTGACATTTTTTTCAACACTTTCTAAAACTAAACCAGACATTAACAGTCTGATGCCCTGTTTGCCTTGACAAAAAGTAATTATTCCATATTAAAGATAATTTGATTGTTATAGGAGCACTAATTGAGTTTAAGTGTGTAAGAGATAAATCTAATTGTCATGTAAGTGACTAAAGTTAAAGAGCGAGGAATGTTTGCAGAGGATTAAAAAGATTGTCCGGGCAAGTTAATTCAAGATCAATTACTTTCTAAATATACTACTTCCTATGTAGTAAGAAAAAATTATGCTTACAAATGGTAATAAGAATATAATTATGGTATGCATTATTAAAAATGACAAATAAGTATTTTGCATTTTATATTTAGATTAGGTTCTTAACTTGGTGCCTTTTTAAAAGTAGATTATGACAGTGACTTTAGGACTGAGAACAGGGGAAACTTTATTTTTGTTCTTTTCAGTCCCACAATCTCCTTTGTTTGAAAGCAAACATTAATTTAAACTGAATTTTCTTGCAGTTTCTTTTAGAAGGTAGTACAGTAAATATTCACATGTTTATACCACGTTATAATGATTCAGGGGGCAATTTTTTATAGTTAATGGAGCTAAACCAGGGATAATTCTGACCCATATTTTCAAATACAACCCCTGATGAATCTGTCATGATTAGTATTTCTGTATGACTTTGTGATACCTTAGCTGGATTTAACTATTCTGAGTAAGTTTGTATCTTCTGCAAACTTTGCCACCTCACTGTTCACCCCTTTTTCCAGATCATTTATGAATATGTTGAATAGCCCTGGTCCCAGTACAGATCCCTGGGGGCCACCACTATTTACTTCTCTCCATTTTGAAAACTGACTATTCCTACCCTTTGTTTCCTGTCTTTTTAATCAGTTACTAATCCATTAGAGGATCTTCCCTCTTATCCCATGACTGCTTACTTTGCGTAAGAGCCTTTAATGAGGGACCTTGTCAAAGGCTTTCTGAAAGTCCAAGTACGCCATATCCACTGGATCACCCTTGTCCACACGCTTGTTGACCCCCTCAAAGAATTCTAATAGATTGGTGAGGCAGGATTCCCTTTACAAAAGCCATGTTGAGTTTTCCCCCAACAAATCATGATAATTCTGTTTTTTACTATAGTTTCAAGCAATTTTGCCTGGTACTGAAATTAGGTTTGCCAGCCTGCAATTGCCAGGATTACCTCTGGGGCCTCTTCCGCCCCCCCACCCCCACCCCAACTTGGCATTACATTAGCTATCCTCCAGTAATTGCGTACAGACTACTCAGCTGCTGTGCAATTTCATATTTGAGTTCCTTCAGAATTCTTGGGTGAATATGATCTTGTCCTGTTGATTTATTACTGTTTGATTTATTTACTTTGTTCTAAAACCTGCTTTATTGATACCTCAATCTGGGACAGTTCCTCAGATTTGTCACCTAAAAAGAATGGCTCCAGTGTGGGAATTGTTGTAGGAAGATAGCCTGAGACATAAGCCCTTGTATCAGAGGCCTGGTATGAGGCTTGCAGCCTGAACTAAAGTAATGGTCAAAACGTAGTGTGGTCCGATGTTTGTTTGGCTGCGTGCGTGTTTTCCCGTCTGCTGTCCCAGCTCTGCGCAGACAGCTGGTACAGCAGACCTTGAGCGAACCACCCAATAAATCCACAGACTTGGCTCATAGCAAAGGCACTTGGTCAGGTTTATTGCAGACGAAGCCCAGTGCTAATGCCCCAGCTCATTGGTTACAGGTACACTAACACATGTATGCCCGTGACAATGAACCAGGTCAGCGAATGGCGGGACTTTCCATTCTCCCCTCGGCCAGACAAAGACACTCCCTCTGAGATACATATTTGTACACCAATACAAACAAGTTACACGTCACCCTTGACGTATCAGGGTGCCACCCATTGCCTTGTACCTGTTGGTTTGATCAAAACATCTCTATTCATCATGCTGTCATCATGTTCCTGTTCTCTCTGGGTTGTTTATTGGGTTGTTCTGGTACCACGCTTCTGAAATGGGTTTACGTGAGTGTTTTGTGCCTAGCACCTCTTAGGACTTTGTGTTTTTGCAATATTAGCCCTATACTTGCCAAATTCTGTGAGCAGGGCCTGCCTCTTGCTCACAACTTAACTTTGCTTTATATTAGCAAGTTTTGACCATTACTTTAGTTCAGGCCTCAGGCTTCATACCGGGCCTCTGATACAAGGGCTTATGTCTCAGGCTCTCTTCCTACTACATCCCCCTATTTTTTGTCTTTTTATGGGGAGGATGTTTACCCATCGTCCCTGAAAAGCATAGTGCATGGACTGAAAATGACCCAGTGGGCTAAACACTATTATGTGGCCACTTTACTTTACCATCCACACATTCCCTTAGTCTGCACATTCCCTCGTACGACTGATGGACAGATTTTTTTATTTTCCAATTGGTTTTAGTCCCTTATGGTGGGCCTGGAAATGGTAGGCCTGGGACCATGACTGATGTGGGGTCTAGAGTTGTGCTTTGTTAACCTTTGATAACCATGAAGAGGCCTTTATACTTTGTTGGTTTTTGATGAGAAGGGCTTTTGTTTGGATTACAAATATATTGTGCTTACCTTAGAAAATAATGTAGATGTGTATATATACTGACATATATGATGGATTATATGATCATTTCCTTGAATAGTTAAATACCAAATAAGTTTTTTGAGTACCTTGTGATGAATAATGTGGATAATTGACACACACATGCATATTATCTACACACATATATCAATTATTCACAAGCAGTGAGGGGAAAGAGGTTGTAGATTATTACAACAGTCTCTTCCACCTTGTATTTAGCTGTGAAACTCTGACTACATTTCCCAGACTTGAAGAAGAGCTCTGTGTAAGCTTGAAAGCTTGTCTCTCTCACCAACAAAAGTTGGTCCAATAAAAGATATTCTCACCCGCCTTGTTTCTCTAATATCCTGGGACCAACATGGCTACCACAACACTACATACCATAAATTCTGTCCAGCAGTGAGGAAGGCCTATTCAGTGACCAAAAAATGTATTTTTGGTTGTAAATTGTTAGTGAATTGTGATAATTGCATCATTATAATTAAATGTTTTTTGACTCATTACAGATCATAGAGACAAGGTGGGTAAGGTAATATCCTTTATTGGACCAATTTCTGGTGGTGAAAGAGACAAGATCATAAGAACAGCCATACAGAGGTCAGACCAAAGATCCATCTAGCCCAGTATCCTGTCCTCTGATAGCAGCCAGTGCCAGATGCCCCAGGGGGAATGAGAAGAACAGGTAATCATCAAGTGATCCATCCCCTGTCACCCATTCCCAGCTTCTGACAAAGCTTTAGAACTACAAGAGCTCTTCTTCAGGTCCTATTACAGATCACTTCATTACATTCGTCCAAGGCAATCCCAGATCAGGACTAGTTGAGGTAATTGTTAATGCTGTCCTTCTGCTAGTTGAACATAAAGCCAATCCTACTCAATCCAGCCTCATGGTATCTTCTGACTTGATTTAACATTACTATGAGGCTTGCTGGGGAAATGGTGTTTTGCTGTCTCTGGTTATGTGATGCACCAACAACAGATAAATGATGTAGTTGTTCTCCCTCCCTTACCCAACTCGTGATTTTGGAAGATCATCTTTGTATTGCATTGTATATAACGTCAACAATCAAGAGGCAGAAGTGAGGGAGTTAAAAATTTCAATTCAGCATGAGATCAGGAGCTGTAAACCATTTCTGCAACAGTGCAGTGTAAATCTTAAACCCTCACCCTTCCCCTTTCCTATACTGAGAATTTTCAGGGAAGATTTCTCCCTTATGAAACACACTGAAAAAAATTAACTAGATACATGTCAGAAGAGCATATGACAGTCTATTCTTTATAAAGCGACTTACTGCTGTATAAAAGAACTCTTTGCAACTACAAAGCTCACCATCTATGTTATGAATCTGAACCTCAATGAATTGAACTCATGTCTGTATCTTTATTGCTTGCGTTCCTATGCTGCTGATCGGAGAACTTTTGGTAGCAGTGTCCATTAGGCCCACACATGCCCCACCACGATGTTAGCCAGTGCGTGCAGGCTAATTCACCTGAATGCCTTCTCAACCACCCCTGTCTAGAAACAGAGCTATTAGCAGCCCATTATATCATTGCCTTTGCTTACATTATGGCTGTCAAGTGATTTTAAAAAATTAATCCCAATTAATTGTGAGATTAAAAAAATTAATCGCGATTAATTGCAGCAACTCAGGCCCTGGCCTGGCGAGGACAGGGAGTTGAGACAGAAGATCACCTTCATGGAGGTGGCCCTCTGACCCTCCCTGGACCCATGTCGAGAGTCAGCTGGTGGATGTGGCTATTTCCCACAGCCCTCAACATCCAAGAACTGTGGGCTGAAAAAAATCAGCCACTGATCCCTCTCATAAGTCATCAAAAAAGAGAGCAGGAAGTCCCCAGAGTGAGCCCAGAGCCAGCCATAAAAAATCTCTGGCATGCTCAGTATCCTCTACTGTCTGTACCAAAACAATCTCAGCGCACGGCTCACAAAGATCTGCAACAGCAGGTGCTGTTGACACGCCTAAGAACCCAATGGACACAGGCCCCAAGTCAATGGCACTGAAGGACAAGGACAGCAGCCAGAACTTCACTAAGAAGATGTTTCCAGTACGTGCTACTCCATCAGGACCATCATCAATGCCCCATTCAGCACCAGAGCTGTCGGTGTGGGCAAGATCCCCAACCCCCTTGGTACTGCCAGTGGCACTGAGTCTGTTGGTACCACTGGAATTCTGGTACTTGAGAGACCTCTGTGTATCCGAGGTACTGCAGTCTCATCTTCTCAGTATCGGGACGTCCACACTGAGTCTTCTTCTGGCATGGAAGTCTTCCCCGCTGTCCTGCCACGCTCCTCCACTCTCTAGTGCCGACTCAGACAGTGAACCAGAGGAGGATATGTCACAATACTCCTTCTAGGCTCCCTATGGTGCCCAATACCAACAGGGCCCCCAAACATACCCTCAGATATATCACCATAAACATACCACCTTGGTATGGCCAACCATGGGCACCACTACCCCAGTGGCCAGGATGCTTGGGCTGCATATCACCCCCATGCCTCTTGGGCTTCTTACCCCACCCAAGAGCCTTCAAGATGCTCACCCCTTGGCCACAGTATCCAGAGCTTTGGATCCTCTAGAACAGATTGTGGAGGAACAGGAAGGCAGTAGTGAGGAAGAGGTGACCCCAAGGAGGAAGATATCCTCTTCCTCCCCAGATGAGGCCTCATACCTCTGCCACCGTCCCTGGCTGATGGCTTCTGCCATTTCCCAGGACCTAGCAAAGAGAAGGCAGACACTTTCTAAAAATACCATTAGAAGGAGTCAAGGACACCTATCACAAGGTCCTTGACATACTTCACTCCTTCCCATCCTCTAAAATAGACCTCCCTATCAATGAGGCTCTCCTGGACCTCTCAAAAACTATATGGCAGACCCCAGCATCAACCATATGGCAGACCTCAGCATCAGTGGTGCCTACCTGCAAGCAGGCTGACAAAAACTGTTATGTCCCAGCAAGGAATATAAAATTCTTCTTCTCCCATGCTCCACCCAACTCTATCATAGTGGACACTGTCAGCTCTCGTGGCTGTCAACATCAAATGAGATCCACTCCTTACAATACGGACTGGAAGCATTTGGACTTCTTTGGGGGGAAAGCCTACTCCTTGGCCATGTTATAGTTTCAAATAGCTAATTACCAGACCCTAATAACAAAATGCAACTATGTTATCTATTTGAAACTTAACAGTTTTATTGATAAGCTGCCTGAGACACACTATGACCAATTCAAAGCCATCATTCAGGAGGAATAGTTAGTGGTTAAGACATCGCTACAGTCTGCTCTCAACACAGTGGCCAGGACCATCTCCACAGTGGTGGTTATGCGATATGCATTATGGCTACACCTGTCTGATTTCCCTAAGGAGGTGCAGTCAACCATTTAAGACCTTCTCTTTGAAGGCACCAAGCTCTTTGTGGAGAAGATTCATGCCTCTCTTCACATCATAAAAGATTCTAGGGCCACTTTCTGTTCACTGGGCATCTACATGCCAGGACAGAAGAGAAAATTTACTCCACAGGCCCAGCACAAACCACATACCTCCCAATACCTGACTCAGTGCCAATTTTGACATGTTGGTTGAGGTTCCCCCAGCTGGTACAGCTGAGCACTGCTTCCCACCCATTTGGCTACCATGTTGCAATGTTCCTCAGCACCTGGGAATGCATGACATCAAACCGATGGGTTCTGGAAATTGTTCACACTGGGTATTCCATTCATTTTACCTCTCTATGCTCTCTACAACACCCTTCCCCATCCCTCTTCAGGGTCCCTTCTCACAAGAGTGTACTATGACAAGAGATAGATCATCTGCTCCAGTTAAGAGCCATAGAACCAGTACCTCAATATCTACGAGATTGTTTTTCAGCCCTCGACCTTCACAACACCTACTTCCATGTCTCAATCATACCGTCTAACAGATTTACCCTAGGATAAGACCATTACCAGTACAGAGTACTCCCCTTCAGGCTATCATCTGCTCCGAGAGTATTCTCCAAGGTTCTCTCAGTAGTGGCTTTGCACTTACGCTCCCAAGAGATCATGATTTACCCCTACCTGGATGATTGCCTCCTCAGAGCCCAGTCCCTCCAAGAAGCTCTTGAAGTCACCAGATCTGCAATAGACTTGTTCATGGAAATGAACCCTCACTCCAGTGCAGCACCCAGAATTAATAGGTGCTGACCTCAACTCGTTACAGGCCATAGCTCTCCTACCTCAACACAGTTTCCTCTCCTGGGCCACACTCATAGAGATATTTCAAAACAGACCACAAATATCATCCAGACACTGCCTTCAACTCTTGGGGTATATGGCAGCAGGCACGGCAGTAATACCACATGCCAGGCTTCACATGTGATGCCTCCAGATGTGGTTCAACTCAGTTTACAGACCAAACAGACAGACTAGACAAACCTCTTTCACTACCCACCAGGATCAAAAACTCCTTAGATTTGTGGAAAGACCCAGAAAACATTTGCAAGGGGATCCCCTTTTCAGAAGCCTCACCATCCTTTCTTCTTACCACCAACACATCACTCATAGGGTCGGGCGGACACCCAAACAACCTCACAACAAAAGGCAGGTGGTCATCCACAGAGGTATCCCTTCGCATCAGCTTCCTCGAACCCAGAGTGGTCAGGAGTGCCTGCGCCCATTTCCTTCCGCTGATCAAGGGAACATACACGAGAGTCCTAACAGACAACATGTCGATTTATGTAGCGCATATATGTTATGTGGGAATCACCTTCCCTCTGTGTGGAAGCAAAGAGACTATGGAACTGGTGCTTCTCCCACAATGTCACACTATCAGCGGCTTACCCTCTGGGCACACAAAACTCAATAGTGGACAATCTCAGTCGCAAATTTCCACACAACCATGAGTGGGAAATAAACCCAACAGTACTTCACAACCTATTCAGGCAGTGGGAGATGCTGACCATAGACCTGTTCACCATGTTACCTGAACAAGAAACGCCCATGCTGCTGCTCCAGAGCAGGAATAGGACAACAATCCCTGGGCGATGCTCTCCTTCTCCCCTAGGGCAGGTACCTTCTCTATGCCTTCCCTCCATTTCCTCTGTTGTCAAAAATCCTGTTAAAAATAAAAAGAGAGGGAGCACATGTCATGCTGATTACTCCTACTTGACTGAGACGGACCTGGTACCCTTACCTGTCACAAATCGGCGATGTGCCCACCAATCTCTCTCCAATCCACTCTGTACCTCCTCTTGCAGAACAAAGGATGCACCTTACATCCCAGCCTGGAGATTCTTCACCTCAAGGTGTGGCTCCTTCATGGTTCCAACACATAGAGAGCTCCTGCTCAAAGGAGTTACAAGAGGTATTACAACATGCTAGAAAGTCGTCAACATACCTTACTTATCGGAAAAAATGGTCCAGTTTCCAGATTTGGTGTACTTCCCAACAAATCTGCCCAGCATCCATGACTCTTCCAAAAGTCCTAGACTATGTACTGACTCTAAAAAGATCAGGACTCTCTCTCAGAGTCCACCTAGCAGCTAGAGCAGCCTTTCACCATCAAGTAGGTGTTTACTCAGTGCTGTCACATCCAGCCACTAAAAGATTCCTCAGGAGTATAGTAAACCTTTTCCCACCACCCCAACCTCCTACTCCTACATGGGACCTAAACGTGGTACTGAAAGGACTGACTAGGCCTTTGAACCCATGGCCACCTATTTGCTTACATGCCTCTCAGTGAGAACAGCCTTCTTGATAGCAATCACCTTGGATAGGAGAATAAGAGTAATAGTGGCTCTGATGGCACATCCCCTCTACACAGTATTCTTTTGGGACAAGGTTATGCTCAGGCCACATCTCTACGGTAACCCTTCCACATGTACCAATTGATTCACCTTCCAACCTTCTAACCCAAGCCTCACCGCGACAACAGGGAAGCTATATTACACATAGTAGATATCTGGGGAGCCCTAGCCTTTCACCTGGACAGGAAGAAGGCTTTCAGGAAGTCTCCTAAGCTTTTCCTCTCTATTGCAGAAAGGTCCAACGGCTCAGCAATATCAGCCCAGAGAACCTCCAAATGGGTCTCAAACTACATTAAACAATGTTATCAGGTTCGCAACATGACACCTTCAGATACTATTCATACACACTCCACAAGGTCAATCTCCTCATCCATCACCCCATCTCGGAAATCTGTAGAGTGGTGACATGGGTGTCAGTCCACACTTTCGCAGAACACTATGTGATCACTGAGAACTCCCCTCTGATGCCACCTTCAGCTCCACAGTGCTGTTATCAGTAACCAATCTGACTCCAAAGCCCCAGCCTCCCATTGGGGATACTGCATCGGAGTCACCTACGTAGGGACACTACTCAAAGAAGAAGTTCCTCACCTTGTGCAGTAACAATGGTTCTTTGAGCTGTGTCCCCCTATGGGTGCTGATAACGGGGTACCCACTGCACCTTTACTTAGGATTCACAGTTGTGACCCCTCTCCTGGAACTAGGTGCCTAAGGTGTTCTTTTGTGAGAACCACTGAAGGATCAGCAGCCCTGGGACACAAGCAAACCTACAGTGGAGCACCCAGAGGGGGATACATCTTGAAGAACCATTATTACTGCACAAAATGAGTCTTTTTAAGGACAGGTTAGACAAACACCTATCCGGTATACTTGATCCTGTCCCAGTGCAGGGGCCTGGACTAGATGACGTCTTGAGGTCCCTTCCAGCCCTTCATTTCTGTGATTTTATGTGCAATGAAAAATGCTTTCAAAGTTGGAGATTCAGAGGATTTATAGCATCTATAAACAATTAGAATAAATCAAATAGATTCTCCTTTTGGTTTGTTTTAGGTTACTTTATAATTAACTCATGTGCTTTCCTGAAATCAGTTTTATGTTATCCTAATGGCTACATAATGAGATCACCAACTAAATGACTGCATAACCACAGGGAATGTTAATGAACTTTTAGGAAGTGTTACATTACCTCAGGCTGAAAAATGTTCATGCAGTAAATATAATAAATTACTGAAATATTAATTAATGAAGGCTTTACATAAATATTGAACGAGCATACATAATAAATGAAACACATCAATATCCTGAAATACCATTAATAAATATTTATTTTTATGCTGTTAATGCTGTAAATGTCGGGAATCAAACATTGATTTATTTATTTATTTTTATTTTTTTATTCTTTCAAGCCCCTGAGCAGTCTTTCAGGTCCCAATCCAGCAGTCCATCTCTATTCAGCAAAGCACTTAACCACATGTTTATGCATTACTGGAGCAGTCGTCATAGCTATAACTATTTACACCAGCTCAGGATCTCCCCATGGGACTTAAGCACATGCTTAAATGCTTTGCTAAACTGGAGCCTCAGGGAGTTAAATGCAACTTGTTAAGTGACTTGAGAGTATGATATTGCAAGGATGTTCTAGTGATGTTATTGTAGTGATGTTATTGTTTGTTCCTGCTAATTTGGGAAAAAAATACAATGCACAAAAGTACACAAACAGATGTTGCCTTAGGAGATAGAACCCTTTAATTATTAAATTTACTAATGATCTAAAATGTCTCATGTGCTAAATCTCGTCTTTCACTTTCCAAAAATCAATGGTTTATAAAGTAACTACAGCTCTGAACTATCAGTCCATTTAGTAGACCATAGCATGTTGGTTTTTCTTGGACAATGTAATTATAATTAATCATGTAGGACATTATTGCTTTTGTTATTTATGATAATCGAAAAGATTGGGCCACTCAACTGTAATGTGTTTCTTTTAAATATAGTTACACTGTATTGCTACTTTCACTAAAACTGTATCCTGACAGCAATGCATTTAGAATATTTACACTGCTGATCGATAAACTTCCTGTGGCAGATGATAATCTGAAAACTGTTTTTCAGGAACAGCTTCAGAATTGCCAAATATTTGACACAATATTTACAGCAACAAAATGTTTCCTTTTTTTAATTGATCAGAATTTACAGGGACATTTTAGTAGATCTTTATAATGTTAGAAGTGAAAACTCATTACAAAACAAAACAATTTGTGCCAAACGGCCTGTTTGTGTTTTTAACAATGTGTCTTGGTCAACTGGTCAGTCCATCTAAGGCAGAGGTGGCCAACCTGAGTCTGAGAAGGAGCCAGAATTTACCAATGTACATTGCCAAAGAGCCACAGTAATACTTCAGCAGGCCCCCATCAGCCCCCCCATTCCCAGGGCCTCTGGCTCACTGGCAACCCCTCCAATCAGCGCCTCCCCCTCCCTCCCCACACCTCCCAATCAGCTGTTTCATGATGTGCAGGAGGCTCAGGGTCGGGGGGAGGAGCGAGGGCACTGCAGGCTCAGGGGAGGGGGCGGGAAGGGGTGGAATGGGGGCAGGGCCTGTGGCAGAGCCAGGGGTTGAGCAGTGAGCACCCCCCGGTACACTGGAAATTTGGCGCCTGTAGCTCCAGCCCCAGAGTCGGTGACTATACAAGGAGCCGCATATAAACTTCTGAAGAGCCGCATGTGGCTCCAGAGCCACAGGTTGGCCACCCCGATCTAAGGAATGAAAGGCACGTTGGGCCACAACTTCAGGTGATCAGTCATTGTAGCTTCATTGAAGTCAATAAAGCTATGCTGATTGGTACCAGATGCCTGATCCAAAGCCCACTGAACTCAACGGGAGTCAATTTTGTTGACTCCAATAGAATCTGGATCAAACCTCAGGTGACAATCTGACACATTGCATCTTGGACACAAAGATTTGGGGAGGGGAAATCTGTGCTTCAGCTATCTTACAAGTAATTTGCAACTAAAATTTGGAAATGATGTTTATAAATGTCTCAGCCCACGTTCGTTTTGCACCCAAATTTGGGGGCTGTTTGGATGTGTAGAGAACGCAGGGTCATGCATAAGGGGATGTTAAACTAAATGTAAGTGTCTAGAACTCCTTTTTTAGAGAGTTTTTTTCTCTGGGTCACTTGGTATGAACTCTGATATTAATTGTTTCTTAGAGTCTAAAGTACATTTATTTGTATAAAAATAATGAACCGTCAGAGGATCTGGCACTGAAAATGCTTTTAAGGTTACAGTGCCGTAAGAATTCGCAACGTGTTCTTGGAGCAATATATTGTTTTTCATGACTATTGAGCAGCAGCAGCAATGTGTCTGTATGATTTATAGGGTAATTGACAGTTCTAGGATAGTTAGCTGGTTGTAGACATTGTCTTACTGTTTCATGAATGTATTATTGATGAGTTATGTGTTGGGCACTCTTATTCTTTGGTTGAAGTGTAATGGAATTTTCTATATAAGTTTAAGTGGGGGTGGGAGGGTAGAGAGAAAGGTATCTTAAGAGTATCTTACAGGGTCAAATTTTCAAAAACACTTACGTGATTTGGGAGCCTAAGTGCCATTTTCAAAAGCGAGTTAAGACTAGAGTCACGAAGGAACTGAGCATTGCAATGCCTAACTTTTAAGCACCTTTCTGCCAAGTGGAATCCACTGATTTAGGCACCTAATACAATGCATGGGGAGAGTTAGGCACTTAAAAATGGGATTCACCAAAACCAGCACACTGAGTGGGGAGCTGTCTAGCCAGTAGGAGATTGCAAGGAGAGGGCTGTGGCTTAATCCCTGCTCCTCAAAGGGTGCCTAACTTTACTTAGGATTCACAGTTGTGACCTCTCTCCTGGAACTAGGTGCCTAAGGTGTTCTTTTGTGAGAACCACTGAAGGAGGAGGTGGTGGCAGCCGCACAAGCTGCATGCCCCCTCCCCCTATTATAACCTTTAACCTAATGGCTGGGGTACTCATTCAGGATGTGGGAGACCCACATTCAGTTCCCTCTCTGCTTGATATAGAGAAGGGATTTGCACTTGGATCTCTCACCGCTCAGGAAAATGCCCTGACCACTGGGTATGGGACATTGTGGGGCAGGGCACTCACAGTCTCTCCTGTTGAAGCTTTTCCACTATGTATAAGTAATTAAATATGCATTGGACCAGCGAGGGAGAGTGAGAATGACAGTCTAGCCCAGTGGTAAGGGCGCTGCACATGGAAGATGAGACACCCTGCTCCCATAGAATGGGCTGGAACTACCCTCTCAGCTTATCAATGAGGGGCAAGGCTAGCTCATTGTAGTTCCCACATTACCTGTTTCTGAGATTCAGGTGATAAGAACTTCTGGGAAATGTAGTCCCCCTCCCTCCCCCTCAAGTAGCTATGTTATAGTCCTGTCTTGGGGCATGGTAATCTGGGAGGTGAGAAAATTATCCAACCCCTGCCCTTTTCCCAAGTGGAGAAGAGATGTAGACATTGTCAGTGGAGCTATGACCACTTGCACCTGTTGATCTACCCCATGGAAGGAATCAAGTCTTAGGCAAGTAGACCCATTTTCTTTTGTTTGTATAATCCATTATTTATTGATCGATTGATTAATAAAGGGATTCTAAGTCAGACACGTCTGTCGACACTGCACACCAACATCTGAGGGACCCTGGGTACATTTTACTGCCGTTTGGGTTTTATCAAATTCAGATAAAGCCCTGGGCAGGGGAAAGCTGTTTGTTTGTTTGTTTGTTTGATCTTCCCACAACTGGAATAATGCTAAATTGCAGAATATTATTTGAAAATACTTCAGCTATACTCTGACTATATCAAATGCAGGCTATTCCGGAACTTTGGAAGATTCCATTCCAGGCTAAGCCAATGATTTGAAAGGTGAACCTTTGAATAACAGCAGCAGGGAACATTTCCTCCTTGTTTTGTTGCTGTTATAACACTGCCTTGCTCTTGCTATTATTAATGTGTCCCTTCATGTGAGTGCAGGCTTTATGTGCTGCCAGTTGCTTGAGTAAAAGGAATAGTGTAGCAGCAGCACAGCGCTATTTAAAGATCTTTTATCACTAAAGAGATAAAATACTGCATTTCAGTCATGCCATTAAGTTTCAGCCTCAGTTTTAAACCTTTCAGTTGACATCAAACCTTGGGGTGGTTCTCAATGACTTAAAGAAAAACGTTTATACTTTAATAAGTGTTTCAAAGAGTGTATCCAAATAGCCTTATTGTCCTGGTGGGGGAAATGGGTGGAGGACTGTGCAGTCTCCAAACTGCAACTGTATGAATCGTAATACTACTAAAACAAGCACTAAACTCTCAGAAAATGCAGTGGGAGCACATTCTAACAAGAGAGCAGTCAGTGCTGAATTTAAGGGAAAACTAATCTCTTTTTATTGCCATATAAAACTGTACAGAGCAGGACCTCCATTTTGACCTAATCATGGACTTCTTCAAGGAAAATAAAAGTATCTTTACTTTAAATTCTGTGCTACTTTCTCCCTTGTTAGAGAGTGCCCTTGTTACATTTTCTGAGAATTTAGTGTTTCCCTGGCTTCTCTGGGGGGAAAAATGAGGTTTTCAGATGCACCTTATTACCCATATGTATATAATTACCCATACAGATGATTCCAATTTAAAATGCAAGCTTATATATTTTTTGATCCACATAAAAGCAAACAAGACCCATTTTTCATCTTCAGAAATGAGAGGAATGCCAGTCAAGATGCTGCCAGATGTAGGAAAAATTGCAAGGGAGTAGCAGTGATATAGTGCGTTTGACTTTTACAATGAAAGAAATAATTGTGGGCACAGAGTTTTGAATCCATAAATCCATATATTTGTTAAAGCAACAAATACATTAGGGACAAATTCATCTCTGGTGTAACCCCAGTATCCCATAATATGTAAAATGTAAAAAGTAGAGAACAAATATTACAGCTTGTTTCTAACAAAACACACAAATGAAGTCAAACATGGATATTGCAAAACATTTTTGGTACCTTCGTGCATTTCCCAAGTCAGAGGGGATCCCTCAAAATCCTCAAAGGAAAATCAAGGAACTTTCTTACCCCAATTAGAGGATATCACTAGTAAATCAAAGCAATATACTATTCTTGGGAATTTTCTATGATGAAAATAAAATATGGATCAATAATACAATGGGGGTTTGGTGGACAACATGAATACAACAGTTTTACCATCTGTTGGGTTGTGGAGTAGCCCATTCACAAAATACAGTTTGACACACTGTGCATCTCCATCACATGCTCTTCTGAATAAGTGGATTGGAGAAGTTTCTGCATAGAATTGAGTGAATAACAAACAATTTATTTGAGTTTAGCTTTTTAAAAAAAATCATAATTTGTCCATGAACAGATTGTCAAATTCTCAGCAGTTTATCTGACATTATTCACGCTTTTCCTTTGCAAATAATTCTTGTTCTGTAGACTGTTGTGGACAGTTTGTCAATATTCAAATGTAATAATTCCCAGTGTGATGTTTATGCAAGTAATGTAGTATTGGTTTTGTTCCCTGATTGGATGACTTACATAAGTAACTCATCTAGCACAAGTGGCAATATAATATATTATTCAAAATTAACTTTTAATGAACACGTGGGTTTAAAATTAATTTTTCAGCGTATTCTTGCTGGCAAAGCCTAATCATTCAAATATTTACAGGAAGTGTACAAAGAAGAGTCAGACAGATTCAAATAAAATTTGCTTTTGAATTGTAACCAATATTGGTGGTAAATATTTTCCCTTATTTGCTAAATTCTACTTTTAGATGTGGTGGTCTCCTCTACTGATTAGCATAGTGCCTTGCTTTTTTCTAGAATGTCCGAATGGTTTTCATTAGTTCTAATATTGTGGTGTTTCTGCTAGGAATGGATTGCTGCAGTACATGCCAGTCCAACTCTATCAATATCAAACGAAGGAATCTGAAGTAAGGCAATCAATGTACAGCACAGTCATCAAGCTGAACTATGCTGGAAATGTTGTGGTTCATTGTATTGTACTTTAAAAAAGAATTACCTACGTGAATAGGACGTACATATAAGTGAGATATTGCTTATGAAAGAGAGGGCCCTAGCCAGAGGAATCAGAAGTAATGTGGGTATTTTAAATGATTGTGCTCAATCCCTATCCTGTGTAAATCTGAAGCAACTCCACTGAATTCAGTAATTTATTATTTGTACTACAGGAGTGCCTATGTGCTGTTGTCATGGACCATGGCACAGCACACAAACATAGAACAAAAAGACAATCCCTGCCCCAAAGAGCTTCTCGGCCTTTTGACTAAGATCAAGTAGTTCAGTTACTTTATCCCATTGATACTGTGGTCAGAATGTGGCCCATTCCTTTTGCTTGGGGACACCCTAGAGGAAACAAACCAGAGCAGACTAGGAGATTACATAGCTCCAGCTCTGACTCCTTTCAGTTCTGAAGATACTGTTTCCAATCCTTGCTTGGTTTAAAAGTTAAGTTGATTGTTGGTTTCATATTACTCTCCATTTGCACGCAGCACAAAACCATTGAACAATTCTGCTCGGTAAGGGCCCACCATTTGAATAGCAGGAGTAAGAACTGAGTTTATTCTGGGAACTGGTCTATCCGTTGTATAATGCATTGTCATCTAGGGGACTACAAATCCATAGCTCAGTCTTTTGCTTCTGAACCATCAGGGCCTTGTATTTCTGCAGCAGCTCTTGAGCTTTGCTTTGCAATGATCTGGCTCTGCTGACTTGTGAAGCATCAGTGATGGACTTAGGAAGGAGCTTGTCTAGTCAGTGTACTTGGAAAAATAAGGAAGTCCCTGGGACTGAAATAACTAGAAGAGCTGTGTGGGGACGGCTGCATGGAGCCGGTGCCTGTTCACTCTGGACCAGAATCACTGTGGGCTGTTACACCAGTGCAAAGTGATGGTAAATGTTACTAAATCAGAATGTCACTGTTTTGCACTCACTTTGCACTGGGATTAATGACTACACATGCTGCAGAGTAATAGTGACTCAGGCCTGTGGTGTCTGGCTCCAGCAGTTTCATGAACACTAAGGCAAAAGGCTGTGATGTTAAGTAAATTATACCATCCTGGTTCAGTGTGTGTCCATCCGTCGATCCCTTGGAGTTCAAGCAGGTCACAAGACCAACATACTTGCCATATAGACAAAGAGTGAGGTTTGCTCATTACTCCAGTAGGTATATCTCAAAGCACCACTGACACAGTGACTTCTGAAGAGACTATTCACCTTCCTGTCAAGGGAGAATGCATTGATTATGGCTATAGGAAGAGGAGCAAGCGGTGATATGGTGACAATTCTTGACTCTTTTTTTTCCTGAAAATTCATCCAGTGTTCCATCAACATAGGCAGAAAAGAGCTTCCAATCCACGTCTGAGAGTCCAAACCAGTGCTTTGATAAATGCAATGAAGATCAGACTTGACATTCTTAGTATTTCTAAGTAATCAGTAAATAAAACCGCAAGCAGAAAAAAAATCCTTAAACACAATTCAGCTCTTTTTTTAAATAATTAAAATAAACAAAGAATGCAACCCCAATTTTCAACATTTCCCCTTGTAGATCTTCTTTAAATCTGGAGATGATAGATCAGTCCTTTTGGGCCAATAGAAGGTGGTTGTTTTAAAACAGTGTTTTCATTCCTTAATGATAGAAAATGCTAGGCAAATTAAGATCAAAAGAAGCTTTTCTGTAGGGAAAGAGGCAAATCTGTAAGAATTGGCGCTAGCAGAAAAGAATTGTATGTAGGGTTTAATGCAGTTGGGAGCTAATGTCTAGCTTATATCTTATGTTCTTATGGTTTTAAATATGCATAGAATGTACTCTTCTAGGCACCAGTGTTCCTCCTTGGTCTGTACAGCCTCCTAAGACTGCAATGGGAATGTGAAGACCTGCTCATGGGCGGAAAAGAAAGCTCATAAGAATAAAAAGGACTTCATTGATTCTGTATTTATTTCATAGAATCATAGAATATCAGGGTTGGAAGGGACCTCAGGAGGTCATCTAGTCCAACCCCCTGCTCAAAGCAGGACCAATCCCCAATTAAAGCATCCCAGCCAGGGATTTGTCAAGCCTGACCTTAAAAACTTCTAAGGAAGGAGATTCTACCACCTCCCTAGGTAACGCATTCCAGTGTTTCACCACCCTCCTAGTGAAAAAGCTTTTCCTAATATCCAACCTAAACCTCCCCCACTGCAACTTGAGACCATTACTCCTTGTCCTGTCCTCTTCATTTGTGATGAAAGAGCAGAGGACAGCCATATAGAGCAGTTCATTAGTGTGGCCATGCAAATGTAATGGAGGGAAGGGACAAGAAGTGGCTTCGAAGAAGTCATGGGGGAGATAAGAATAATATTAGACTGACTGAAATAGAGTGGGGCTGTGAGGGATGAATGACAGTCTATTCGAGGGGTGGCCAAACTTACCGCCTCTCAGAAGTTTGAGAGCCGGGTGCACCTGCCAGGGCTTGGGGCTTCTGAAGCCTCTAGCCCCAGCAGGCACCTCCCACTGGACAGAAGCTCCTAGATGCTCTCCCTGCTGGGAATAAGCCCCTAACCCTACCAACCTGCCACAGGGCAGAAGACCCAAGATCCGCCCCCCACCCACCCCCAAGTCTGGTAGGCAGAGAATGGGGGGGCATGAGGGGCTCTGCGAGCTGCATTTTAACTGTAGCTCAAGAGCCACGGTTTGGCCACCTCATCTATTTATTCAGATCTTGAACTTCCCAGGGCTTTCCTGGGTGAGGATATTGTTATATGCTGTAATCAGGACAGTTTATTCCAGGCACTGACTAACAGTTTCCCATTGCTGGATCAAGGCCAAACTGCTCAGAAATTTGTGGGATTTAGCCCTAACATCCTAAATAGAGATTTCCAGATCTTCTGAATGCTCAAGATGAATTTAATCAAAGGTAGGAGACTATCTGAGGTACAAGGTACCTCTTAACCTAAGTAAAGCATTCAGACTTGATATGAGTTTGGGATTTGGACTGAGGTTCTGGCCAGTCCTTATTTTGTTCCATAGAGTTTGCCCATTCCTAGTACAGATGCCTGGGAAGGACTGACTGGTGAGCCCATGGACTCTTCAAACCCAATAGGCCTGAGATTAATCATCTATAACTAACTGTTTGAAGAGAGCAAGCTGTTAAATTGTTCTATCATTTAGTGTTAAGTCAAGTAAAAGTAATTATATTGAGCATAATGGAAGCAGTTAGAGGCCAAGGAAAAAAGCATTAAAGTTTTTCAAAGTTATAAAATTAGACTGTGAAAGTAAAAGATTAAGTCAAAATTAAGATATAAAAGAGTGACAGATGATCATTGAGTCAGAACTTGAATATAAAAAGGATGACAGATGATCTGTAGATTAATTTAATGCAAATCCAACTCTGCAAGCTGAATCCATAGTCATCTGAGTGTTTTGGTGCCCGAGTAAACTTAGATAGCTATGCAAATATATTATTGTATTTGTTTTTTATAACAGAAATAGAAAACTAGTAGGCAAAGGAAGTAAGAAGTCATGACTGTGGGGTTATCAGAAGGCTATATTTCTTGGATGTGCAATCGTAATCATGAAATGCAAGTTTATACACATGGAATCAAAACAAACTCTCCAAGCCTCATACAATATGTTAACCAATAACTGCAGGTATTGATGGCATGCTGATTTAAAATATTGGTTGCCAGTCTCTACTAGAGCTTTCACCATTATTAGTGCCATGATAGGAATGGTGGGAAATTTTAAGAGAAGGAGTGTAGCATAGACATAGCCAATGTTTGCAAAGCAGTCTGAGATCCTGGGAGGACAGATTTATTGATCTATAAACAGGCTTGATAATGCAAGGTTCCAAGCAGGAACTTAGGGATGATAAACATCTCACATGAGTTCTCAGCACACTGCAGGAACAAGCCCTAAATACAGAGAATGTATTTATTATTATTATTATTATTTGATTTTATTGTGCAAGTTCCCTCTAGTGTCACAATGTCACTTAGGAGCAGAAGAACCCAGAAGAAATCTCAAGCTGTCAGGAGTGGAAGAGACCTCTCACTCCCGGGCATTGGACTGAATCTATTTTCGTGCAACTCCACCAATTACAATAGCCCTGTGCCAGCAAAACTTTAGGCTCATTTCATTTTGTTTTTAAAATGTCAGGCCCCAGACTGATCCTGAGTCGTCATATTCCTCACTTGCTGCCAGGGGGCCAAATACTGATACTCTCATACTGTGCCCCTCAAATAGTCCTACTGAAGTCAAGGGGACTGCTTCCTGAGTAAAATACTACTCAAGGTGAATAAGGCTATCTGAATCTGGCACGTGCAGGGGTGTTACCGCTGCTGCAGGGGTGTTACCGCTGCTCTAGGGGTGATGAACAGTATCTCCATCAAGCTACAGATGAGGGGGCTCTGACTTCCCTGAGACTTGTATGCAGTGTTATTGTAGCCGTGTTGATCCCAGGATATGAGAAAGACATGGTCAGTGAGGTAATAGCTTTTATTGGACCAACTTCTGTTGGTGAGAGAGACGAGCTCTGGGTGGCTTGAAAGGTTCTCTCTCACCAACAGAAGTTGGTCCAATAAAGGATATTACCTCACCCGCCTTGTCTTCCCAGAGACTTGGCATGAGCAATGGAAGTGAAATGGGGTGGCTGAGATTTGGCTTAGAAGATAGGAGGAATGTTCTTTGGGTTACAGCAGTTATCCACAGACTTACCTGGGCTTGCACCATTCAAATATTTGGCACTGAATCAGGTACTATATGTTTAGCTGGCTGTAATTATTTGAAGCTTTCAACATTTTTTAGCCTGCCCTCAGATACAAATGAGCAACTCTCTCTATTGCATTGTGATTAGCCCATTCTAGGATCTAACTAACATGTAAATTTCAGTGATTTCAATTTGTGTAAATTTTTAACGTAAACCTGGTAATGTATGAAACATTACACCTCCGCTGTCGCAATGTTCCCAGGTTATAAATATTCTTTACCCATTGGGTTTATCATTTGACACTCCTCTTCTCACCTAAAATATCCCAGCTGTTAAAGCCAAGCTATCTGGTTTTCATTCACTTTTCTTGCTCATCATCACCATTTACGACATTCATTTGGAATAGCACATTAAGTTTATTGACAGCATTCTCCTTTACCATGTTTGACGTGTCTCATGACAAATGCTGTTTTAGTCTCTTTAGATTAAATAGATTTATAGCCTTTAGCTTTTCCAAGGCATACTAAAAGGAGAAATAAGTAGGAAATAAATAAAACGAGACAGTGAATAAGGAAGTTTTAGAATAGTTTGGCAAATCATCTCAACTGTAGCCTTTCAGGCACAGTGAACTTTAGGACTGGGTAGTAGAAAATTCATGCCCTATGTAGCTGTCTTGTCCTGTTTGAAACCATGTCTGTCTTTTAAAAAGGACATTTTAAAACCAAAGATTATTTGCTCCACTTCAAAGGTTGATATCTTGCAGTCTTTCCTGAGCTAAAGTTCCCACTGCCCTCAGAAGAGTTTCATCTGAGTAAGGCTGGCAGGATTGACTCTATAGTGACTTGATTTCTCTTCCCTTTATAGTGAGGAAAAGTCTTAGCTGCCTAACAGTTGCATTCTGCTGAAAACTGGACCATCACTTACAAACTAAATGTACTGTTAATATTAAAGAAATGGTTCTGGTTTTTTAGCAGCACAGCTCTTTTTAAGGTTATTAAACTAGCAGTATAGACTTTCATTCTCTTGCTGTCCCAGATGAAGGATAGTTGCCACCAGTTAGGAGGTGAGGCTTACAAATGCCCATTTAAATATTTTTATTTCACCTAGTTTTCAGTTTGTCAGTGTTAGGGCGGGGAGGGGGGTTGCACCACAGGGACTTGCAGAACACTCTGCATTTTGTAGCTTTTAAAACATCATTTCACAGAATTGTTTCTAGCACCTAGTACTAGAGACTCTAAGGATGATGACACCTCAAGCCTTAACTGATTCCCATTGTTATTACAGTAGCACCTGGAGCCCCTAATTGAGCTTGGGGCCCCATTGCACTTGTATTAGGCACTGTACATACCTATAGTAAAAGACAGTCTCTGTACCTAAGAGCTTACAATCTAAATAGACAAAAGTTGTGTGAAACAGAGCATTATTACAAGGGTTTCCATATAAGTATATTACATAGCTCATAGGAGGGCATTTGCGAATTCCCCTCCACCTGGAGGAAAGCTGCCTGAGACAGATTCTGCAATTGTTACTTAAACAAAACTTGCACTAACTGAAATAGAAATTTTGCCTGCATGAGACTCACAGGATATGATCTAGTATTTATATTATTTATTATTATGACTTATCAATGAGGCTACCCACATGTTCAAAATTATACACTGCTTAAGAGCTTTGCTGCATCAGAGCCCAAGAATGTGACTTTCTAGTATGAGGTGCTGAATATACACATAAAGCCCAGTCCCTGCCCCAAAGACCATGAACATATGAAGACAATGAATATACGAAGGGTAGGCGAGGAAAATAAAATCAAAATAGGAACCAATATAGACATAATCTGAATTTGTAGGTTTTTGATTTTACGGTGTATGGGTGTTTATAATATATATCAACTATACCCTACTGCTGCTCAATATATCCTTAATTACTTTGGTAGTAATGCTAGTCAACATTGCTTAAAAGCCTGCTCATCACCAGAACAACAAATCAGCATTAAATGCAGGTACAGTAGCATGTGCCACCCTGAGCAATTGAACATGAGTAGAAGTGATAAAGTGGAAGTAACCTATCAGATGTCTAGATGCCATTTAAATTCAATACAAATGGATGCAATGAAAATTAAGGTGTGTTTGCAGGGTGGAGAGGGAAGAAAACCTATCATGGTTTCTGATTTCACCAGTTAGCCAGTCTCTCTCCTTCTACAGATGTGACAAATGTTTCTTATAGCAAAACTAGTTAGAATAACCTGTTCATCAATCATATGTAAAGGGGATGGAGGTAAATCACCTTCTGCTGTTAGATTTTAACCCAACAGTGAAAATGGTTATTTCCAGTGTTTCCAGTGAAGGTCTCAATACCTCTTTGTTTATTATTTCATTTTAAAGTCACAAGGCAATGAATAGGTGCTATTTTCTGTGATCTGAGTATTCCTCGGAATTTGGATCTCTTGAATTCATCACTAAAAGCACATCCAGTATCATGCATGCTTTAAAACATAGTCTTTAAGTGATGTATTCCATGAAAACAGATTTAAATGTCTCCCATTGTGAAATAAGGATTCTATCCTACATGATGACACCCTAATTAAATCTATTTATTTGAATAGATTAGACTTGGAAACTCTCACTTAAGAAATATGCAGTTTCTATTTAGAACCAAACGGGAAAGGAATTTGTCTCCAACAAAAGTGAAAATGTTTCAAAAATGCTCAGATTAGCAGCTGCAGCATTTGCAAAAATCTAAGGTAGCTGGATGAAATGTCACTAAACCCTCACTTCATAAGTACAAAGTAGTTTAAGCATCAGTAGTATAGATTAAACAAGTAGTAGTTTAAATGTGACCCATTCCATTGAAGTCTCTCATGTTAAAATGGTGTAAATTAGGGAAGCCTCAGGCCCATAACTTTGTAGAATAAATGATGAAACTTCTTGAGTGAACTAAACAGACATCCTTTAATCATATGTCAACAATGTAGGGTAACATTTTCCATGAAGTTTCACACTGGCCTCGATAAAATAGCGCACTCAAGGTTTCTGAAGTCCGCCATTTTCACACACGAACTTCACATTTGTGCACTGAAATCTCCTGGTTTAGTCTTATTTGATTATGTACACTTGGAGTTTTGCATTGACACATTTTACACATGCAAAACTTGCAGGCACAATTTTTACAGGTCGGTTTTGAAAATTTCACCCAACCGGCACAGGAAGTGGATATGAGATTTTGCTTGCTCCTGTTGACACTAAACCTACAGGCTTTTTCATTAAGAATCTGAATCAGCTTTCTGCATGATGTTGCCCTGACCTAGTAAGAGACAAACAAAGTAGTATCAGATCAAATCAGCAGGTGGCCCTCGATGGAGAGAGAGGAGAAAAATAGCTAGCTGTACTGGGAACTGAACAAAACGGGAGGATTGAACAAACTGACACTTACCAACAACTCCCTAATGATGGGTGTCCACCTAATGTTACCGCCTGTAAATCACAGTGAAACAGGGCTTTGAAAGAAGTAATGTAGCAGCAGCATGCTGCTGGCAGCTGCTGATTTGTTTTCCTATATTTTAACTATTCTACTTTTCTATGAATAAGGATACTAGGTGCTACAGTAATACAAACAATGTGTAATAATACTAGTAACACACCCCCAAAGGTATGTAACTAATAATTACTAATTTATGGTAGCCAACTTAAGCAGAGACTCTCCTAGACAGCCTATTAGAACAATATCTTTAAAAATGCAACTTATCTTACTATCAAAGCATCTCAAGGCTCTCTGTAAACGTTAATGGATTAATCTCTGGTAATGGAGGGGAAAAGGTGGTATACTTATTTTACAGAGTGGTAAATTGAGGTACAGAGAGGTTTGCCCACAGTTACACAAGAGGACAGTGGCTAGGACAGCATCAGAGCCCGCGACTCTGGCTCCTAATTCCTGTGCTCTAACAATTAGATAAAAATACTTCTTGATAAAGACCTCATGTTCCATATGCCATTAGTCAAGTCATATGTACTGGAGTAAACATGACAATATGTTAATTTGGGTAGGTATTGCATTTGTCTCCCATTTTAGATTTATGAAGTATATATTATAGGTATATTAAATATTACCACAGGGACTAGTGTCCTATTGGAGTCAAGAATACCAAGACCAAGATAACTTTTTTTTGTGGTGGCAGGTAAAAATTTCCCTTGCTTCAAACTTCAGCATAATTCTACACAGAATCCACAGTATTCTTGTCAACAAGTTAAAGAAGTATGGGCTGGATGAATGCACTATAAGGTGGGTAGAAAGTTGGCTAGATTGTCGGGCTCAATGGGTAGTGATCAATGGCTCCATGTCTAGTTGGCAGCCGGTATCAAGTGGAGTGCCCCAGGGGTCGGTCCTGGGGCCAGTTTTGTTCAATATCTTCATAAATGATCTGGAGGATGGTGTGGATTGCACCCTCAGCAAATTTGCGGATGATACTAAACTAGGAGGAGTGGTAGATACGTTGGAGGGCAGGGATAGGATACAGAGGGACCTAGACAAATTGGAGGATTGGGCCAAAAGAAATCTGATGTGGTTCAATAAGGATAAGTGCAGGGTCCTGCACTTAGGACAGAAGAACCCAATGCACCGCTACAGACTAGGGACCGAATGGCTAGGCAGCAGTTCTGCGGAAAAGGACCTAGGGGTGACAGTGGACGAGAAGCTGGATATGAGTCAGCAGTGTGCCCTTGTTGCCAAGAAGGCCAATGGCATTTTGGGATGTATAAGTAGGGGCATAGCGAGCAGATCGAGGGACGTGATCGTTCCCCTCTATTCGACATTGGTGAGGCCTCATCTGGAGTACTGTGTCCAGGTTTGGGCCTCACACTACAAGAAGGAATGTGGATAAATTGGAGAGAGTCCAGCGAAGGGCAACAAAAATGATTAGGGGTCTGGAACACATGACTTATGAGGAGAGGCTGAGGGAACTGGGATTGTTTAGTCTGCAGAAGAGAAGAATGAGGGGGGATTTGATAGCTACTTTCAACTACCTGAGAGGTGGTTCCAGAGAGGATGGTTCTAGACTATTCTCAGTGGTAGAAGAGGACAGGACAAGGAGTAATGGTCTCAAGTTGCAGTGGGGGAGGTTTAAGTTGGATATTAGGAAAAACTTTTTCACCAAGAGGGTGGTGAAACACTGGAATGTGTTACCTAGGGAGGTGGTAGAATCTCCTTCCTTAGAAGTTTTTAAGGTCAGGCTTGACAAAGCCCTGGCTGGGATGCTTTAATTGGGGATTGGTCCTGCTTTGAGCAGGGGGTTGGACTAGATGACCTCCTGAGGTCCCTCCCAACCCTGATATTCTATGATTCTATCCCATTTAGAAATGTGGTAATATCCCTCTGGTTTAGTTTTAGCCTGTTGGTCCCAAACTTGAAATTATAGTGGAAGTATTATACAGATTATGGCTTTAGCTGCTAGAGCTGTGATTTCTGCTGAACATATTCCTCCTGCTTCTGTGGCTTTTGCTATAGTTGTTTGCCTGCAAACAATTTTGAATCTGGGCCTTTACCCAAAACAAAAGAATGCAAACCACTTTTTAGCCTATGAAAGATAAAAGCCTTTGCTTCTAGGCTCACCACCTCATTTATATTCTGCTAGAGTACAAAGAAGTATTTTTTCTCTGGTAAACACATTGTGTAGAGAAGGAGACCTGGAAAACACTCGCAAAGGTGTTTCAGGTCTGGTTAATTAGCGTGTACCGCCACCAAGTTAACACAGCAACATGTGGGCAGCAATGTGTGGCAGAAAGGCATTCAGCCATTATAAAAACGGATGAAGAGAGAAGATGGTCCTAGGAAAATGGAGCGGAGACTTAATTTTAAAAAAAGAAAAATGACAGTGAAGCTTCATGGCTGCCAACAAGGGACCACTTAATAGAATGTGATAAAGGCTCTATCTGGACTTAGAGTAGCCAGGCCACTTCCAGTTAGGTTTGAGTACCAGAAGTTTGAAAAGAAAGGTAATGGGCAGTGATGAGCTGCCAAAATCTTAACAGCTGGTTCCCTCCTCACCCCACGAGGGGGTTGTTGCCCACCCCCGCCCCCTGGGACTCCTGCCCTATCCAACCCCTCGCATTACTTGACGCCCCCCCCAGAACCCCTGCCCCATCCACCCCCATCCCCGTCCCCTGACTGCCCCCAGAATAGGCCAGGAGGGTCTCGTGGGCCACTGTAGTGGGTGTCCACCCCACCCCTAAGAGCCAGAGGGACCTGCTGGGGGGCAAGGTGGGGAGTCCCGGTGGTGCTTACCTGAGGCAGCTCCCAGGAAGCATCTGGCAGGTCCGTCTGGTTCCTAGGGGTGGGGGAGCATAGCTGGGGGGGAGCAAGGGGAGCGACCACTCCCCTCACTAATCACATCAAAAGTGGCGCCTTAGGCGCCGACTCCATGGGTGCTCTGGGGCTGGAGCACCCACGGGAAAATTTGATGGGTGCAGAGCACCCACCAGCAGCTCCCCGCCCCGCGCCCGGCCCCAGCTCACCTCACCTCCGCTCTGCCTCCTCCCCTGAACGCACCGCCCCGCTCTGCTTCTCTGCGCCCCCCCCACCCACACACCTACACCCCGGCTTCCCGTGAATCAGCTGTTCGGCGGGAAGCCTGGGAGGGCTGAGAAGCAGGCGGTGGCTTTGCACTCAGGCCGAGGGAAGCAGAGGTGAGCTGGGGCGGGGAGCGGTTCCCCTGGGGCTCCCCCCCGCCGGGTTACCTGCTGCAGCACGGGCAGCCCTCCTCACGCCCTCACGCCCCAGCTCGTCTCCGCCTGCTTCTCAGCCTGCCCCGGCTTCCTGCACAAACAGCTGATTCGCGGGAAGCCTGGGGGGGGGGGGCGGAGAAGCAGAACAGGGTGGCGCGTTCAGGGGAGGAGGCAGAGGCGGAGCAGAGGTGAGCTGAGGCTGGGGGTGGGGCGGGGAGCTGCCGGTGGATGCTCAGCACCCACCAAATTTTCCCCTTGGGTGCTCCAGTGGTGAAAGCTTGTGCTCAGATAAATTTGTTAGTCTCTAAGGTGCCACAAGTACTCCTTTTCTTTTTACTGAGTACACCGAATACTACAACAGATTCAGCTGTTCATTGCAAACAATTCACCTGACAAATGTGCATGAAAAGCAAATACAAAAGACTGCAGGTATGGCAAATTTGAATTTGGTTCTCATTTGCCTAAATGTTGGCAAATAGCTTCTTCTCACTATTTGCTCAATAACAGCAAATATGTACAAAGGCCCAGAACCTATTCAGCAGTAGCCTTGGTCCAGAGCTGCTTGTATCTCTGTTACTTCTTTCTTTCTCTATTTCAGCCTGCTAACAACAGAAAACCCTCTTCAGTATCTAGAGCTTTTCAGACACCCCTGGAACCCCGACCTGGGATATTCTATCTACTACCCAAGATCCATAAACCTGGAAATCTTGGGCGCCCCATCATCTCAGGCATTGGCACCCTGACAGCAGGATTGTCTGGCTATGTAGACTCCCTCCTCAGGCCCTACGCTACCAGCACTCCCAGCTACCTTCGAGACACCACTGACTTCCTGAGGAAACTACAATCCATCGGAGATCTTCCTGATAACACCATCCTGGCCACTATGGATGTAGAAGCCCTCTACACCAACATTCCACACAAAGATGGACTACAAGCCGTCAAGAACACTATCCCCGATAATGTCACAGCTAACCTGGTGGCTGAACTTTGTGACTTTGTCCTTACCCATAACTATTTTACATTTGGGGACAATGTATACCTTCAGATCAGTGGCACTGCTATGGGTACCCGCATGGCCCCACAGTATGCCAACATTTTTATGGCTGACTTAGAACAACGCTTCCTCAGCTCTCGTCCCCTAATGCCCCTACTCTACTTGCGCTATATTGATGACATCTTCATCATCTGGACCCATGGAAAAGAAGCCCTTGAGGAATTCCACCATGATTTCAACAATTTCCATCCCACCATCAACTTCAGCCTGGTCCAGTCCACACAAGAGATCCACTTCCTGGACACTACAGTGCTAATAAGCGATGGTCACATAAACACCACCCTTTACCGGAAACCTACTGACCGCTATTCCTTCCTACATGCCTCCAGCTTTCACCCTGACCACACCATCGTCTACAGCCAAGCTCTGCGATACAACCGCATTTGCTCCAACCCCTCAGACAGAGACAAACACCTACAAGATCTCTATCAAGCATTCTTACAACTACAATACCCACCTGCGGAAGTGAAAAAACAGATTGATAGAGCCAGAAGAGTTCCCAGAAGTCACCTACTACAGGACAAGCCTAACAAAGAAAATAACAGAACGCCACTAGCCATGACCTTCAGCCCCCAACTAAAACCCCTCCAACGCATTATTAAGGATCTACAACCTATCCTGAAGGATGACCCAACACTCTCACAAATCTTGGGAGAAAGGCCAGTCCTTGCCTACAGACAGCCCCCCCAACCTGAAGCAAATACTCACCAGCAACCACATACCACACAACAGAATCACTAACCCAGGAACCTATCCTTGCAACAAAGCCCGTTGCCAACTGTGCCCACATATCTATTCAGGGGACACCATCACAGGGCCTAATAACATCAGCCACACTATCAGAGGCTCGTTCACCTGCACATCCACCAATGTGATATATGCCATCATGTGCCAGCAATGCCCCTCTGCCATGTACATTGGTCAAACTGGACAGTCTCTACGTAAAAGAATAAATGGACACAAATCAGATGTCAAGAATTATAACATTCATAAACCAGTCGTAGAACACTTCAATCTCTCTGGTCGCGCGATTACAGACATGAAAGTTGCGATATTACAACAAAAAAAACTTCAAATCCAGACTCCAGCGAGAAACTGTTGAATTGGAATTCATTTGCAAATTGGATACAATTAACTTAGGCTTGAATAGAGACTGGGAGTGGCTAAGTCATTATGCAAGGTAACCTATTTCCCCTTGTTTTTTCCTACCCTCCCCCCCCCCCCCCCCCAGACGTTCTTGTTAAACCCTGGATTTGTGCTGGAAATGGCCCACCTTGATTATCATACACATTGTAAGGAAAATGGTCACTTTAGATAAGCTATTGCCAGCAGGAGAGTGGGTTTGTGGGGGGGGGGGTGAGAAAACCTGGATTTGTGCTGGAAATGGCCCAATTTGATTATCATACATATTGTAAGGAAAGTGATCACTTTAGATAAGCTATTAGCAGCAGGAAAGTGGGGTGGGGGAGGTATTTTTTCATGCCTTGTGTGTATAAAAAGATCTTCTACACTTTCCACAGTATGCATCCGATGAAATGAGCTGTAGCTCACGAAAGCTTATGCTCAAATAAATTGGTTAGTCTCTAAGGTGCCACAAGTACTCCTTTTCTTATTGCAGACATTGATCACCTAAGTTTTAACACTCACTTCGTTCTCTCTTTCTGAATACAAGGAGTCCCAGTCATCTTAACAAGCTAACACATTCTGCTCTGTGAAGGTGTGAAATCATCTGCTCTGTTAACAGCACTGTGTTTATTAACATCACTGAGGAGGACTTAGGACTAAAATACAGGCACCGAACCTTCACCAAGCTTGTTGGGTAGTACGCCAAGTGCAGAGCGCCATGAACATTCATCTGGGTCTAGGATGCCTTCTTTCATACCAAAATGTTACTAAGTCAATGCTTGTGTTATATATGTATAGCCGCACAGCCAATTTAGTCAGAGTAATTAAACGAGCATTGATCATATTTATAAAAATACTTCTTTTTAGGGTTTTTTATGCAAGATTGTATTATGAAAAACATTGTTTTGTTATACAGCAGAATATGAGTTACAAACACCTCAGGAATGGAGGTTGTTCATAACTCTGAAATGTTCGTAACTCTGCACAAAACATTATGGTGGTCTTTTCAAAAATTTAGAACTGAACATTGACTTAATACAGCTTTGAAACTTCACTATGTGGAAGGAAAATAATGTTTTTAACCATCTTAATCTAAATGAAACAAGCACAGAGTTTCCTTACCTTGTGAAATTTTTCTTCAACTTTTCCTTTTTTTTATTAGTTTACATTTAACACCATATTGTATTGTATTTACTTCTTGTTTTTATTTATTTATTTATTTTTGGTCTCTGCTGCCTCCTGATTGCATACTTCCGGCTCCAAATGAGGTGTGTAGTTGACCAGTGTTTGTAAAACTGAGGTTCAACTGTAACTCACTGCTCAGCATGTGTTACACATCCCCTCTATGCTCAATCCACAAAGCATATGGGTTTGTTACAGCTCTGAATAGGAAGGATTTGCCTTTTCAGCTAGAATTGTAGAGATTCTTGCTTTCAGCTCTTGAGGGCCTCAGGTCAATCCCTTTTGTTGGCCAAAATGTAACATTTGCAGTTGTATTAATTTACAGAAATGATCCAGTGGTTAGGATGGTAGCCTGGGAGTCAGGAGATCAGGGTTTAATTCTCTGCTCTGCAATAGACTTTTTATATGACCTTGCAAAGCCATTTTAAGTTCAGATTTTTAACGATATCTAAGTGCCTAAAGATGCAGATAGGCACCTAGTGGGATTTTCAAAAGCAGTTAGGGGCCTGACTGTCACTGAAATCATTGCCTTAGGCTCTCTTTGTGCCTCACTTCCCCATATGTAAAATGGGCACAATAGAACTTTCCTACTTCACAGGATGGGTGGCTAAATACATGGTCCTCAAAAGCTAAGGTGTTGGAGGGCCATCTAAGTAGCTTAGATAGACAGATTTACAAATTTACTAGTATTACATAGTTTATTAATGTACTGCATGATTTACCTGCAAATTTTTTTTAAAATTTTGATTGAAATTTGCACCCAGGAAAATACCACTTATATTACTGAAGTTCAATAACAGCAAAAAAGTCTCATCAGTATGTAAGGTAAAGAAATTATGTTTTCCTGCTATGTTGGTGCTTAGATGGCAAAGTGTTCTTTTAATTCAGTTCCAGAAAGTTGCATACTTTAAATTAACACAAAAACATTAAGATTCAAATTATTTTTCTTAGAACAGCTCTTGCCTAGGAGAAGCCAGAAATTCTGTATGGTGCAAAGGGGCTATTATGTTCAATTCATGACCAACATGAGCATTTTTCTCAAAGGCAACTTGCTGAGTACAATTCCCCTTTGTTTACAAAACTGCTATTGTGAGACCTTGATTTTTCAAATTTAAATGTACAGTTAAGCAGCCCATTTTGATTAAATAATTATTCCTGCTGAGAGCATTTTTATTAGTGTTATTTTGTGAAGGATTTAAATGTCTTTAACCTGCTAACGTGGAATTATCACATTTATCATGCTAACAAATCTGTGCTAGCTGGAGATATGTATTTGGTAGTCACTCATCAACTCTTATGAGATCACCTTCATAACTCACGTGCGGGTTTGCCACTCACAAGTTACTCAGCCTTCACGAACTCATGTCAATGAATTTATTCCAAACCCTTTATTCTACACTGTACCATATTCTTTATGAAGCATAAGGGGACTATTTAGGGTAACAATAATAAGATCATGTGGTTACATAGGCTAACTAGTGCACAACTGGATGGTTCTGAGTTATTTGGAAGTTTTATATAAATTTGGCGATGCTAGACCTTTCTTTTATTTTCAAGAGCTCTTAATGGTTTACATTTTGCGTGTGTGTGTACGTGTACACATACACATTGATGTATGAATTACCCTTATTATGTGGGATTTATAATGGGACAACTGACATAATTAATTTCTGTGTTTTCATTGAACTTGAAATTGGATACATTTATCTTTATGGACACTGAATTCAGGCAGTTTTCAACATTGACCTTTCAATTAAATGTCATCAAAGCTTTTCCTTACTGGATTTTAACCATGTAAGTGCCCTTTTGAGCTGAAGTCTGGTATTTTGGGTCATGCATTAATCATTAACTGCCAATTATAGGGAAAAATTGAATTTTGCTATTTGTATCGTAGATTGTCAGAGTAAAAATTTACAGAAATTAAATTAATTCCTTATGTGAGGGAGGTCATGTCAGGTAGGAGGCATCCAGTGAGGATAAATTAGTTATCCTAATTCTATTTAAGAGATTTTAGCAGACAAAAAAGTTGAAGGTGAGGAAGTGCACTGTAGGTGATGCTGTTGATAGCTCGCCCAAAGAGAAGACCACTACTAGCGCGTGTGTGTGTGCGTGTGTGTGTGTGAAAAATATGGTTGGTAATGGCATTTTCACCCATATGTTTTTCCTAAAATATGATTTCATAGTCTCTTCTTCTTTTGCTCCTCCCTTTTTCATGACCTCACTCCATTTTGTATTAAGACCTTAATTCCCCACACAGTTCCTGCTCTTTTCCCTTATGGCAACAACATGAGACCACAGGCTCCAATCTGGTATTCTTTCATGGTTTTAGCGATTGTTTTCAGCCTAACGTTTCCTAATTCCCTTAGTTTTCTCTCACTAAACATTGATGCTCTAATCAGATGGCCCTAGGAATGAACTATAGACAATTGCCCTGTCCTCTACCCCTCTTTGCTTTCAACATTGCCATTTATAAATACCTGAATAATTAATAAATACCATATTTTTACATTCTTCTAATTTCTTCTCCTTCTCTTTATTTAGAAACTCACCTTTGTGTGTCTAGAATTCTCAGATTTTCCTTGCTTCAAGACTTCTTTTTGATAATGTACCAGCGTTTGATATGTATATGACCATTTTCATTAAAATGCTTTTTGTCTATGTTCGGATTTTACTTTCTTCCCACCAGAAGTTTAAATCTTGTATTCTTTTTTGTGCTCTTCTGCACGATAAAGCTTATTACCTGGATATGCTGGATTTTATAGATTTTTATGCAAAAACCTTGGCAAATCTGTCTGGTCTGCAGGTTTCAGCTCCTTGCTATTTGGCAGATACAGCATTTTCTTTGTATTCTTTGCTATCAGATTTATTATTCTATATATAGAATACTTTCAATTAATATGATTGGATTGCTTGTTCTTGTGTTTCTCACAATCCCAAAGATTTTCCCTATCCATCGCACTGTCTAAATGCTCAAAAGCTGGGTATCTCAGCCTAATGCCTTTGCACCTGCT
Organism: Chelonia mydas; assembly: GCF_015237465.2. Taxonomy (NCBI): domain Eukaryota; kingdom Metazoa; phylum Chordata; order Testudines; family Cheloniidae; genus Chelonia; species Chelonia mydas. The sequence goes on from NC_051252.2 coordinate 19,555,147, forward strand.
GCTGCCAGGTGGGAATAAATGCAAATTAAGGGCCTGCTCCTGTTGAAGTCCATAGTGAAATGCCCGTTGGTTTCACTGTGAGCAAGAGCAGTGCCAGTCCTACGAAAGCTTGAAGCTTCTCAGGACTTGCCATGAGGTTTTAGAGTATGACAGTTATCTGGTCCCAAGCTGCCATTTGAGGCGATCCCCATCCGACCTTGGAAATAGCTGTCAGAAAGAAAAGGATTCTGGGTATGCATCCATATTCAAATAAGCATATGGTAACCAATCTGTGGCCACCTAGGATTTCATGGTTTTCATTACACTGTACGCCATGGCCACTTGGAATGATTCAGTGACAGTGGGCATAAAACTCCTACTCCAGAGCCTCCCACTCTGAAAGCACAGGTGCCTATTCCATCAGCTAAAGGACAATTCCCTTACATACTAGGTGGCATTGCTCCTCTCTCCATTCAGCTGCAGTTTCCCTTTGGACTCAGAGCGTACGCAACATTTCAAAGAAAAGTTCAGTTTCAGTCAAAAAAAAGTTTTGCCTGGCTCGGTGTCAAAATCAAATAAGACGCATGGAGCGAAATGTGGTCCCTGTTCAAGTCAGTGGGAGGTTCTGCCATTGGCTTCAGTGGAGCAGGATTTCACCCATGGATTTCATGGGACTGTAGTGTGGGCAGAGGTATCCGCAAAAGCTCCCTCCATGAGATTTAGAGAAAGTTTTCACTCACCTATTCTGAGCTCTACCGCTGCAATATAATAACCAAAAACTAGGCAAGGTTCACATGGCTTCAGGTTTTCTGTGTATCCTTCTCATAAGTGTATTCATGGAGCCTGAGAAACCTATCTTAAGGGACAAGTTTCTGGGTTGTACGTTAGAGGCTTGAGCCTGCAAGGTGCTAAGCACTCTGTCCCCTCTCAAGGTTTAAATATCTGCTTATCTTTAAGCACTTGAGCAGTCTCATTGATTGATCCTCACTGCTACACTGCAAGACAGGAAAAAACCTACTCTGGGGGCTATTACTCCAGTCTAATAGCTGTTTTACTGTGACATTAGCATGAATAGTCTGACCATCCCTTTTCTGTGTGGGATGGGTGGCAGGAGGGAAGGACAAAGGATCCACCTTCTGGCCCTGCCCCTTTCCCAGTCCACTCCTGCCCCATTCTTAATATCCTAGCATGTCTGAAGTCTGCATGACGCAGCTTGTGTGCACTTCTTGTGCTCTTTGCAGATTTTCTTCCCTCAACTTGAGCACTGGACCCACACCAATTCCAGTGACAGAGGGCCGTCTGCACCCATAGACCACAGGATAGACCACAAATGAGAAGCTTGGGGGTGGGATGGGGGGGAGAGGCAAATTGTACAGAATAAATTATTTGTTACACATTGTTCCTCCCGCTTGTTGAAAACCACATGAGCATGGACAATAAAACAGACTTATTACAGGCCTTAATTGAACAAACTGGTGAACATTCAGGTTTTTTTGTTTGTTTGTTTGTTCTTCCTAATCTAAATTGAATCTGTGAGGGAAAGGATTACATGATGTGAGAGAAAACAGTAACACAATTTTGAATGTAAGCATGGCTTCAGGGAATCTTACTGGTCAGAATAACACATCCAATGGACTGTTTGGTGTTCTTTTAAATGGAAGAGGAATAATACTGTTACCAGTGCTTCATGTCCCAGGTGACTGACTAGATCTAATTTATGCAGCAGGATCTTTGAATTGTGAGGCCCTTCCTCTTGTCAAGTCTCTCCCCACCATCTCATTCCCCTAGGCCAGTACAATCAGTGCAGTACTCTTTATTGTTTGTGTATACTATGCTGCTCCCAAATTTTCATCATGTTGTTTGTGTTTGTATTGAAAATGAATAACTACATCTTAGAAGTTGTCAGTTGAACCGCTCATTGATGTCTGGCATGAAATGAGTATTTTACATATAGAAATGTGCGCCTTATGTGACTGCCACCATCTTGGCCCACATACCCGGAACTGAACAAGAGAACTCCAAAGCTGCTATAGCCAAGGCTCACTAACTGGAGCTGTAACAGACTCATATCTTGTGTGAATCAGGCACAGTGGGGGGACTATAACACACACTGACTGGGAAGGACTACAGGAAGTTAAGTGTAAGGAAAATTTACCAACCATACTTGGTATTTGTTCTGTTTAACATAAAATTACACTGCATTCCATAAGTTAGAATTAACTGTACCTCATGTGTTCACTCTCCTTAAAATTCATTGTAAGGGAAATCCTTCTTGACTTGTACTAAATGAATACGAATAAGATGCCCTAATTATTAGATGTTGTCTGAAATCTGGCTAACTCTCTGTACCATTTTGTTTTGCTAATCTAAATTAAATCTGTGAGCAAAAAGACTACATGATGAGAGTAGGGAAAAAATCACCTCCTATTAATCAGACACAGTGATATGAACTCAACTTGATCAGGATCAAAGTTTGTTTTGTGTATAAACTGTTGGGACGGAGGGAACCTCTTGCTTTTCTACAAGGGCAGAATCACTGTTCAGTTGCTTAGATACATGGCAAGATAAATTCTATACACTGTACAGGACTGGAGGCTTGTTCCGGAGTGAGGCAGAGCTGCACTGTTTATGGGGTTCTCAGGGAGGGATTGTGCCTCCAGGAAGCATAATCCCACTCTTAGAGAGCAGGTGGGCAACAGTTGCATGTTAGCTGCCGCATCCTGCTCATCCCAGTGATTGGCCAGTGCAGAAGGGCTAGTACCACATCCTCATTCCTGCCAACCCATTTGGGAATTTCTGCAAACCTGGGTGCATGCACAAGAAGCAGAGACCAAGCACAGGGGCTCTGACTGGCCCAAGTGTGTAAAACATGGAGGTGGAGCATGACTCCAGATGCCAATCCACACCCTCTGATTCATGTACGGGCCAGATTCAATCTGGCCTTTATTAGTTTGCTTACTTTGGCTGCTGCTTTTAGTTGGCTGAGTAGTACCCTGCTATTTTATATATTGGATTAATATCTATTGTCGTTTCAGGCATGGTAAGTGTCTCTAATGAACACACTGCTCTATATTTTTGAGAGGAAACAATCAGAACAAACACTGGTTTTTATCATGCAAAAAGCCCACAAGCACAATTATTATTAATTTATTTTTAATAGAGCAAATTGATCAATCATGCTTTTCCCTTTGACGTTGTGGGGTATGTTTTCAAAGCTGTAGCTGGGAGATGGGGGAGTCCATGAGCATAAAAGGGCATATCAGATGCACAGAGTGTTGAGGAGAAGTGTGTGGGTGAAAAAAGTAAAGTTGGTTGGAGAACTTTGAGGGAACCATTTTCCATTGGAATATGCAGTTCTGTCAAAATCAAAACAAAATTGGGTCAGTTTTGCTAGAATTTCATTTATGAAGAAAAGGGGGATGGGGGGAAAGCTTCCAACAAAATGGCCCATTTTGACCTGCATAAAATGAGATGTTTGAAATTATCAAAAAAAGTCAGGTATTGACCCAGCTGACTGAGCTGGTGGACCACTCTCTTAAAGAGAGAGAGAGAGAGATTCAGAGCTTGAAGGAATTTGAGTAATAAGAAGTTGATTTAATTTAAGCTTTTGAGGTTTTGGTTAAAAAATGTTTAGATCCACCGATTTTAGCTTGTTCACTATTCAGAACTTGTTTTTTCAGATTTACGGTAGGCTGTTTTGGAATAATTGGACTGATAAACAACAAATCCTGTACAGCCTTGTAAAATGAGTAAAACAAAACACACTTTTGGGTAAGGCACAGTGACATGAAAAATATAATTTTTTCTTCGGCCTGACTTAAGGTAATTTTTCCCTTAAAGAAGTTTAGATCAGCTGCTTGGTACCATGCAAATATTGTGACAGGAATTAAAATTCCAGATACACATTTCATGCACCTAGAGAAAGACTAATTCTTTTTCATTTTAATGCTGTCACTGTATTAGATTCCCTTCCTTGCAAATTCCCTACAATTACCCAATGAATGTATTATAGATGAAGACAATTGATATTTCTGATAGTGGCAGACACATGCAAAGTTTTTTGCACCTCGAGTCAAAATATGCAAATATGTTCATGTGCCCCTCTGGTAAAATAGATTGAATAGAATCTAATATATTCTTTGATGACATGGACATAACAAGATTGATTACCTAGGCTAAAATTTTCAAAAACAGCCTTAGATTTTGGGTCTCAGTTTTTGAATACCCAACTTCAGAACTGCTCACATGTATAAAGAATTTTCACAAAATAGGGTTTGAAGGATTGGGTTCTTTTCTCAAACTCAAAATGCTGAACTCTTAAAGTATTATATGTTCACTGTCCAAGTATTAATTGCGAAAGATGAGGTGGGTGAGGTAATATCTTCTATTGAACTAACAGGTCCTGAAGAAGAGATCTGTGGAGCTCAAAAGCTCTTTCACCAATAGAAGTTAGTTCAATAGAAGATATTACCTCACCAACCCCCACCCCTCAAATCCTGGCACCAGCACAGCTACAACACTGCAAACAAGTATTCATTAGCATTTAATCTCACCCCAAGAACAAAAAACATCATATAAAAAACAAAATGGCAAAAAACAAAATATACAACTTGAAGATAGAATTCAGAGTTACACTTGACACCTTTGCTACATAGCAGTCCTTCCAACAAAGATAGGCCTTGATTTTGCACATTTTTAACTTTTCACATGTGGGTAGTGCCATTGAGTTCACATGTATAAAGTTAAGCACTTGCATAAGCATTTGCAGGTTTGGGGCCATAGTACCCAGTCTTGCAATCTTTGCCACACCAGTAAAATGAAATCAGTTAAATCTACTGATGTGAGTAAAAATTGAAAGATGTGGTCTTATTACACCTTTTCATATACTAATAGACAACCCTTCAACATAGTCTATACATGGATTCAAATAAATCTCTCTTCTAAATTTTATAAATGGTTCACTCAAGGGATGCAGTGTGAACAAGGTTTGTAACATACATTTTTATAAAACTGTTGGGGAAGGAGCAATGGTGATATTGAACTAGCTCAGTTTGGATACGTTTGTTTTAAAATATACCGTATGATGCTTTGTAGCTAAATGGGGAGTTAAAATACTAGTAAAACAGAAATAGTTGTGAGATACCTGTAAGCCACCCCTCGAGAGAAAACGTAATTCTAACAGTTGATCTGAATAGGAAATCGAACGAGCATCTGTTGTGTGTCACTTTCTATTCTGTGCTACCTCTGACTAGTGCAAATTACCTGTTTAAAATTCAGGGTTTTCGCTAGTAAACCAGCTTTAAAAAACAACTTCTCTAGTGACAATATACGATGTTATATATATTTGTATTACATAAGTACATTATTTTACCAATATGTATGATGGTAAATTATAATACCCTGGCTGTTAGTCCAGTATATTATTTTATTGTACGTTTTGATTTGGTTGTAATGGAATCATTACCTGACATTCAGGTTCATATGAACTAGCTATAAAAAATAACTCTTACATTTCCAAGTAGAAGTCATTTTGCTCTAAAGTGGTTTTAAGTGAATTTAGCTCTCATGAAAAGTTCAGAAGCCTGAGGACAGAAGTCCTGTGTTTAGACACAGAATAGGTACAGCCTGGTTAGCAGCAGTACAAGGTTCCCCTTCCAGCCCGTATTGTAAAATCCTCACAGAGAGGATCATTTTTAATAGTGAGAAAATTATTTGTCTCCAGGGCCATCCACTCTTTGGCTTTTCCAGTGAAACTGCCACAGTTAGTTCTAACTTTAGTGGTGCTGTTCATTAGGAACTAGGGCTGGGATTTTAAAAGAACCAGTGGGAGTTAGGTGCCCAACTCCCATCTGGCTCCTTTGGAAATCCTAGTCCAGAATGAGATTTGACTTCCACCCAGGCCATCAGAGAACAATCACCAAAATTGGATTGGAACCAGTGAATCGGAGGATTTAAACAGGCCTTATTAGCAGGCATCCAGTCTCCCACAGTAGCTCTGATCCTGTGATGATAAGTACTTATAACCCACTGGTGAGTGTATGTTACAGATCTGCATCCATTGCCCAATTTGCAGAGCACATGAGTCTGCTACCGGCTAAGTAGGGAGACTTGGCTCTTCAGGTCAATCTGTAGCAGTTTATTTTTATCTCTGGAGGTTCCTGGTTCAATCTGCAGTGTGTCAGCCAAGATGGTGACCATCATATCCCCACAACTCCTGCTTACCTGGGAGTTGAGGGAATTCAGCGCCCTACAGCATCAAGGGTTTTTGTTTTGTTTTTACCTTGCATAAGAACAGTCATTTTTAAATTCTCCTGGTGCTTGTATAGGTAAATTTATCAGAACCCTTCCCAAACATCATATGATTTGAATGTGGCTGTCTCTGTATCAGAGGTCTTTACAGTTTATAGCCCCTCTTTTGGACAGTTTTTTTATATTATTTATTAATTATTATTTTTATTAGAGATTTCACTGGTAAAAATATGAGGTTTATTAACCTTATGTTTAATTTCCTCCTTGAGATGTCTTATGTGGATAGTGAATTACAGAAAAAGAAATGTGCTGCTTAATCTGTGAAGAGGCTACCATCAAATGTAGTCAAGTGTTTAGCTTCATCTGTGGTAATTACCCAGCCCATATACTACAATATATACTTGTTTTTCAAGTTCAAAACAAATTAAGGGCTCCCTTTTGCAAATCCTTACTCACCTGAAAATCCTTCCTCAAAGGCGTAGTTCCACTGAAATCAAGAGGACTAATCCTATGAATACGGACACTCCCAAGACTAAGTGTTTGTAGGAAGCAGCCCAAAATGAGATGACTCTTGGACAGCTCTAGGAGGCTTCTGACAAGAAAATCGTAAAATATGTGTCATAGTGTGCTGCAGTTTCTCTATAGATTTTCTGGGCTTGTGGATAGTATTGGGTTTATATTTCTGTGTTCCCCTCACCTCAGTTGCAGAACATATATACTTGACATCAGCAGGATTGTATTGTATTTTGTTGTGATCCAATAATAGCAAAAGTGTGAAAGTTTGCTAAGGCTTGTTTTCTCTTTTCACAATGTAATTTATAGATTTGATGTGAACTTGAAAACCTTTCCTTGAAGTAAGATTTATTTTAAATGTATACAATGGCTGCCAGAGTTTTGTAGCCCTTTCTTTGATACTGTAAATGAAGAATTGCGGTATGAAGAAAAAAAGGGATTGTTTTGTTACCACTTTAGCTTTGTTAGATATCTTGTTTGTTCAGCTGTAAAATAAAATCTGCTGAAGGAATCTCATTTTATGGACAGAAATGCTAGGAAAAGTATTTATTGAAGTATTCAGATTGTTGAGCTGACAGTCTTACATCTCTAGTTAATAAAGACCTGCTTCTGGTATGGAAAGTCATCTTCTGGTTTAATCAATAAAAGATATATAAAAATACTATGGAATTATATCCAGTAATAGAGTATTTACACATTCTGGACACAAAGATAAGGAAAAGAGCTACAGCACAGGAAATCGTGAGGGAAAGGGGCTGGTTTTCTTGCTTTTGTGCCTTCTATTTACATCTCTTCATAGCCTTAATTTGTATCTCCGGGGGGGATTCTATTCTGGAATGGAAGAAATTGTGAAGCTCCCCCTGAAATGAAGAATCTGGCTCCCACACTGCTCTGTATAATACAATAATTCTCTCTGTGGCCTTGCGTAGGGTATTTAAGCCTTGATCCTGCACTGAATATAATGGGACTCTGAGGGTATGTCTATACTAGAGAAGGAATCTACAATTTCCAACTCTGGTAGCATTGCTGGGGGAATTCTGCACCAAAAATTAAAAATTCTGCTCACAGTATTTTAAAATTCTGCGTATTCCATTTGTCAAACTAACGCAATGTAATCACGTCAGTTTCAATTATGTTGGTAATTTATTTAAACTACAGTACAATGGATGGAGAATGGGAGTGGGGAGCATGGGAGGAAATTCCCAAACCCCCTTTGTCTAATAGAAATGTAGCTAGGTTTGACACCTTACTTCTAATGATTAGTCAGCACAAATATTTGCAGCCATATGCTCAGTGTTACATTATAGGCAACTGAAGAGCAAGTGAAGGCTGGGGAATCACAACTCACAATTTATACTGGCTACTGACCATCTCCAAAAACGTAAGCAGCAAACAGTTCATGGAGCACATTTTGATAGGAAATTTCTTCAGTCCAAAAGTTTAGACCAGTTCTAATCACTAAAGCACCATGAGCATTAATAAGGCCACACTGTCCTTTACAATAAGGCTCCTTTAGACCACTCTGTCAATGTAAAAAAGCCTTAAAACTTTTACATCTGTTTTATACTCATGGGGGAATTCACAAAGAACAATGGGTACAATTCACTAAGCAGGCAGGCTGCTACATTCTGCTTTGCCTGAGGGGATAGAGCTTGCCCCGTGCCTACCTGCCCCATGCCTGCCCCTCCACACCGAGTGTGCTAAAATAGCAAGCGAGAGAGACAGAATATGTCTCTCTCTCACACACACACACGACTGCCCAGCCTCCCTCCCCCCGGCGGTGATTTACATCTCTACTGGCTGCTTTGGGCACCTGAACTAATGTGTCTGCACTGCTGGGCAAGGGCCTATGACTACTGTTGCAGCGTCCCTTTGCTTCCCTGTCAGAAGTCATTTTTCTGTGGGGAAGCAAAAAAAATCTGAGGAGGTCATGAATTCTGTGCATGTGCAGTGGTGTAGAATTCCCCCAAAAGTAGCTAGCATACTCAAAATAGAAGTCTAGCTGCACTAACATGAGTGGTGTGAAGGGTTAGCTGCCCAAGTTTGTACCTTGGATCTCAGATGGGATCATACTCAGGATGGCTCGCCCCTCCTGCTGCTTCTACCGCCACAGCTACACTTCCATTTTTAGTACTGATTTGATCAGATCTGTGGCAGGTATGTCTACATGAGCTGGAAATGGCACCAGCCCCACTATAGACATACCCTGAATGGCTGTAAGGATCTGTCCATATGTATCCCTTTGTAGGATTGGAGTCATGGGGGCAACTTCTGTGCACCCCAGTAATAGGAGGGCCAAATGTAGCTTTATCATATTTGTACTGTCTGGATTGTGGGCTGCTGCAGGACCAAAGTGGTGGCTGGTGCAAGTTAACTCAGACCTGGGATATGTGAGATGTTTACAAAAAAATAATGTTAATAGAATCACCATACTGTTATTTTCAATTGTGTATGGAATGATGTCAGTTATATCTATTTAGATTTTGAACATAGTACATTACAATAAAAAAGGGGAATAACATTTCTGTGGGTTACACTGGGCAATGTGGTCTTCTTGAATAATGCCATTACACAAATTATTGCTGTAACTACTTCCATCTGTCTTTCATACACACCTATCCCTGCAGTGTGTAACTAAGTGCCTTCCTCCCAGCAACCTTGCACTGGCCAATCATTATCTGATGTAGAGACAGCATTCAGTATTGCTGCATAATTGGGGGAGGCTTCCCTGAGTGGTGCTTTCATTAAAGCCATCATCCAAACTGTCACTTTACACTGACTCACTAGGTAGACAGGTAATAACACAGAGTATAAACCTGCAGACTTCCAGACTCCCAGAGCATTTCCAAACTCTGCAGTATGAACATGTAGCCCTGGAAAATGCAAATTTTTCTTATTTGTATTACAGGAGTGCCCAAATGCCCCGGATGGAAACCATTACAATCCTGAGTTGAGGTCACATGCTAAGGTGAGAGAGGGAGCCAACTATGCAGGAGTAAAGGAGCTTGGACAACAAGCCTGATGGCTCTCCACAGCCCCAAAAGGGCATGACTCTCTAGCTTGGGAGATGGTCAGGCCCACAATGTAAAATGCTTATGTAGCATACACATGCTGCATTTGGCCATAGGGCTTAAGTGGGTTTCAGGGGGCTCCATTTTTCAGCAGCAGAATGGTGTGTTGCTGAGCTATCTTGTGTTATCCTGCTATCTGCTGTCAGGATGGTTCATGGACTTTCTGCTGTGCCAGTCCTGCTCCATTCCACTCCCCTCCCCTACCCCAGTGCATCTTGGGAAACTTAAGATGGAATTTTGTCTTAGGCAAATGAAAACATTGCATAGTGTTAATCCTGTTGTGGATAACCAAGATAATAGTAGTACAAGCATATATCCACTGTGATTCAACAAGTAATTGACATGCCATTACTTTAAAATATTGCCTCCATATAACTCTGTCATGATTTAAAGTCACCGAGACCGATGCATGTTTTGGTTACTAGTCTAAAACGATTAACGAATTTAGAAAGTTCATTCAAAATAAAGGAAATGCATGCTTTAAAGATTTGGAAAATCTGAGGGTTACGTTCAGGAAACAGAGAAAGGCCATCTGTACCGTGAACACTGCAGCTATAGTGAAGAATGCAGAAAATGACAACTTTAGTCTTTTTATTTTACAAAATCAATCAAGCCTTTAGTGAACAGAGATATATTTAAGTACAGTAGATAGACGGCTTAGTAGAAAAAACACAGTCCATTCATCTGTGGGACAAGAGTATTAGTGCTAATGAGGCCATCACTCACCTAGCAACATCACTAAAAAAAATACATCATTTAGATATTGGGGAAAACTGACAGTTTTCAGAGGTGGCATAGTGGTAAACGTGGGATAAGCATGCAAACTGAATTTAATCTCCAATGCTTAGGTCAGAGTTCATGTCAGTAGTAGAAAAGGGATAGTAGCAAGCACAAATTATGTAGCTCTATAATCAACACCATTCCAGAAGGAACCATTCATGTGCTTAGCTTTCCTGGTTCACAAAGACAGTCCATGTTTATTTTTTCTGTTTTCTTGAGACTAAGCCCTTCTGATGGGGTATTTAAGCCAGTGACATAGGTGGCTAGATAGATGGAATAGTCAGCAGCTGAATTTCTCCAATAATCTCATTGCAATTTCAAGTGCACAAAACATTAACTACTGAGGCATCTTGTGAAGTATTAAACATTAGACTCAGAGAATTTTCTTTACAGTGTATTCATTAGAGCTCAGAGAACCCATAAATATTGTTAGCCTTATGTCACAGCATGTTTGATTTGGACAGCTTCTGAAAGAAACAAAAGCTTTGGCAATAAAGGAGTACAAAAATATACTAAACAAATAGCCTTCATCTAGCTCATCAGCTTGCAAGTTACATTATTTTAGTACTTTATGCATTGCTTAAGTGGGTGTAAGCAGGTGTAAAGGAGACTTAGTGGGTGTTTTTCACCTTCCTTTGCAGCATAGGGCATGGGTTACTTGCAGGTTTAAATTAGTGTAAATGGTGGATTCCCTTGAACTTGAAGTTTTTAATTCATGATTTGAGGACTTCAGTAACTCAGCCAGATGTTAGGGGTCTATTTACAGGAGTGTGTTGGTGAGGTTTTATGGCTTACAAATGTGCAGGAGGTCAGACTAGATGATCATGATGGTCTCTTTTGACCTTAAAGCCTATGTGTATAATGGTTCTAACACTATTCCAGATATTTGCTGCCCACCTTCTTGGCATACCATGTAGTATGAAGATGCCCTGCTGGAAGGGAATAGCAGAAAGTTCAGACCACTGTTGCCTAGAGAGGCCTCCCATGATAAACTGCAGGCAGAACCAGCGAGAGTTGGCCCCTGGCACCTAAAAGGCTGGGAGCAGGAAGAGGCCAATCAGAACTCAGCAAGTCAGATTAAAGGAGGTGATTGCTTTTACTAGCTGCCAGTCCTGGATGATGCCAGGAGAGGAACTGGATTTAACCTTGACTGGCCTGGGATCTTTAGGTAGGTCTAGTGTTTATAATCTGGACTATAATGTCTAGATGGCAATTTTGAGTTAAGACTTTGTTTTCTGTTAACCCTGGAAGGGGACTGGACTGACAGTTGACCTAGCTGGAGCAATAGGCCATGGAGATGGCAGACTGTTGCAGAACCAAGACACAATAGGGTACTACAGAGTTAGAGTCCTTGCATTGCCAGGTCCTGACACAAGGGAGTGCTGTGGTAGTGGGTAACAAAGCCTCATTCTTCACTTCTGAATAGAGCTGATTGAAATTTTCTAAAGTTGGATTTTTTAAAGAAAAAAACTAAATGAATTATTTAATGAAAATTTTCATGACAAATCATTCCCATTTTTCAACCAACTTTTTGCTGATTGAAAAATTCCAAAATTTGAAATGTCAACCTAAATATGGGGCCATTTTGTAAAAATTTTGTGTTTTCCTGATTTTTTTAAACCAGTTCTATTTCTGTCTGTGGCCCCCATGTGAATAAAGCAGGCAAAATCAGAATTATGGTCTTCAAATCTGATCCAAATAGACTTTCATACAACATTTCACGTACTTCTTGCTTCCTGTCAGGCTGGAAACAGGAAGTGCAAAGGTATAAACAAACAAAAAATAGTTTTTAAAAAATTACTTGGGGAAGTAGTATGTGAATTGGGGATACCTTGTGAATTAGTAATACCATATATGGATGTGAATTAAGTTTTTATTTGGGAATACTTCACAAATTTTAAACAATGGAAAAACATAATATATCTTAGTTAAGGTGAAAAATCAGTGGCAGAAACTCACTGAAGTGTCAATTTGTAAATCATATTAATTTATACATTCTAAAACAATTAAATTACCTACATAGGTGACTTTTTTAGGGACAAATTGAATAAGTTTCTCTGTTACATGAATTGCAACTCATAAAGATGAATTTAAATATGTAATTTAGATCAATTAGAAGTCTCTTCTCAAGTTTAAATAGTGATGATAGAATTTTAAAAAACAAATTTTGGAGTGGTTAGAATTAATTAAGAGTGAATAAATCTGGGAAAATTAAATTAGTGCCATAATTTTTAAATGTAAATGAGGTAAAAGAAAAGGTTACGCTAATGTGCATGTGTATAAATACTAGTAGTACCTAAATAAAGAAAAAGCTAACTAATGAAAAAGATTTAGAATACTTCCAGAGCCATATGTAGTGAAACACTGATAAATAATAATTTGTTTTGTATGCCAAGTAGAGGAACAATGGTAAAATGCAACTATAGCTTTGAAAAGAAGATTAAACTGACACTAATTGAATTTGAAAACTTGCACAGGGTCCAGTCCTCCCTTCCTTTTGTTCCCCAAACTCCCGCTAAACTCTACAGACCTAGTTCTTGTCCATAAGTGGAGTTATTCTGGATTTACACCCAAATAAAATAATCAAGTGCATCTCCCTCCAATTCTCCTCAAGTTTCATGTTAGCTGTGTAATTTTCTGATACAAAGTTGTAAGGTCACCTCTTTGGCTAACATCTTCAGCCTCTTGACATATCTCTTCTAGCACACCTTTTTACTTCTCTCTCTAGAGCACTGTATTCTTCTTGTCACTTGCTTGTCTCTTCACGTGTCGTAGTATTCATGAGTTTTTGCTTTACTTTTCCATGACTGCTGAAGGAGCATCACTAATCCATTTCCTTTTTATTAGAACTGTCTTTGCGCTTTCTAGATAGCACACACTGATGTTTTCCAACAGAGTATCGATGTTTTGTTTTTCTTCGTTTAACTTCTTTAGAACACTGAACATGTTCTTCAGTTCAAGTTGAAAAGCACTTTTTATGTTTGGATCTTTTAGTTGTGTGCTGTTGGTGCACACTTGTCTTTTAACCTTCTTCATTCTTTCACTAGATCTTCAATTCAACAAAGGTTATGATCCCTGCCCACATCAGCTCCCCTGTATGCATGTACATCTGCCAATGAGCTACAAAACGTTTTAGGGAAGGGGTCTATCCGGTTCTTTGCAGTGCCATCTCGGGAGTTTCAGGTCACTTTATGGGTATTTTATGAGGAAATATTCTTCCACTTATCAATAGGTTCTTCAGACTGCAAATTTCTACTAATTGTTCATGTCATTTTGGTCCAAACTCCTGCTCCACTTGCCCAAAACTTCATCCAACCCATCATTGTTCCTTCCAACCTTTGCATTATATCCTATAACAAATCATAAAAAGCATCTCTTTCTCATATGGCTTTTGTTTGTTTGGTGCATAGCATTGTAAGACTATTCGTCTGAAGAATTTAGTCTGAATGCGAGCTCTAATGATTCTTTCATTGCCCGAGTCCCACTAAGTCAGGGCCTGCTTGGCTTCATTAGACATTAAAATTGCTACACCAGCTTCGTGTCTGCTATCCATATGCCTGGAGTAGTTGATGGTCTTATTAGTTTCTCTAAAATGTAGTTTGTTTGAACCTGTCCATCTACACCTACTGATTCCAAGGGCATCAAGATCTATCAATTTCTTTAATTATTTGAGTAGTTTGAGTAGCTTCATACTTTGTTCTCACATTCCAAAATCTGATTTTCATTACTGATCTGGTCATGAGCAAGGGCCTGGGCTTAGACATGGGCTTCTTTATGGGTTTGACTAATGCCCACCATGTTGTCCGCATGAAGTTGATCGCTTGTTGCATACTGATATGGCTCCTGGCTATGATTTCTGCAGAAAGCTTATTTTTACATGGTGAGGTTTCCAGCCCCGTGAACATTATGTCCACATCTCTTTATTCATTATTTAGAGCTGTCCAAATGTGGAGAGTCCCCCACCCACCACCACCCGAGGGACACACTTGGTACTCGGGATGTGTGTTAGCATGATCCACATGGCCAATTAGCAGATGGCATGCTAGTATGCTGTAGATCTACACCCCAGCTTGCCACATACTAACTTTCTATCTAAACAAGCCCTCGGGCTCAAAAGAGTGCTTTTTTTTCCAGAAATTCTCTCATGGCTCAAATTGGTTTTTTGTTTTTACTGTCTAGATTGTTATCTGATGTGTCCAAAAGCAAGAGCTTTTATGCAGGAAAATAATAGAAAGAAAAGGAGAAAAGTCTCCATATGCATGCACGCACACACATATTCTGAGTTCTTATTGCTTATACTTTTGCATTATCTTTGTATGAGGAACAGTTGCAGCGCTCTTCCTTTACTACCGGTGAATAGGCTAGCAAACCAGCTTATGTTGCTTGGGTTTTTACAGAAAATAAAAGTCATTACATTTAGTGTGAATTACATATATATTGTCCCCTGCTTCAGATAATCCAAATGTACATGTCAAGACCTATTTGTAAGAAACATGGAATGTAAATTAGGCCCAATTCCAATTCTTCATTGGAAGTTGTATGTGTATATTTGAAGGACAGGGTCAAGCCTGGTGTGTGTCTTCCTTAAAATTAAAAAAAAAATCAATAGAACAAGTTAGAATCTGTATAGAAGCTGTATAGAAGAGAACAAGTTAGAATCTATATTTTGAACCAGGATATTTTGCCTGGCAGTTTTATATGCTGCTGTTATGCCATTAGGCGTATTAAAATATAATTATTCAAGTACATTAGTACAAAAGGGTGGCAAACCTACGGAGTTCATTTAAGAAGAGACTAGAATAATTAAAAATACAGATTATCATCTATGGAATTCAGCTTCAGTTAATTTAAATCCACACTAGTTAATACTTACATCCTCTTTTTTCAGAAACTACAGAAAAGGGCTAATCTTCATGCTGCAGGCAAACCTGATTAAAATCACTCCTGTAGAGAAGTTTGTTTAATAAACTAAATTGCTACATGTTTATGAGAATACAAATGTTTACAATCTACAGCATGTGTGTTAAGTGTGACTATAACTCCAGTTGGCCTCTTGCCCTCAATTTAAAAGCATTTCCTTTGGAACCATGCAGTACAGTGTTTTAATATGTGTTTGAACTAATCATTAGGATATCAGAATGACTCGTACCTGTAGGGTTCTTATTGCTTGTTATTATTTAAACCACAGTCTATAAAAAAGATATGTTGTTAGAAACAGAAAAGGAATTAACCCCTGTTTACAGTTGTGAACCTTCTTGAAGACTTATAATAAAGAGAGAATTTTTATACCATTGTGTTATCATGCTCATGTTAGCTTTTGCTTTCCAACTCTCATTAATACTAACCTTCCAAACTAGGTTCTGGAAACATTCAATCCATGTTACATAACCAGGCATACTTTTATATAAGATTTGAAGCACTTTTAAAAGTTTCTGTGCATAGGTACCAATCCAACATAGCACGTAAGCACTTAACTTTAAAAATGTGTATAGTCCTATTGACTTAATTTTAAGCATGGGCTAAATTAAGTTGAGGCCATAGTGAATATGTCCCATCATCAGGTCTCATGACAGTGAGAAGGAAAATTTCTGTAACACTAGTTCCCAGTTTTCCTTCCTTAGTCTAAAGAAATCTATTGATGAGTCAAAAAGCAGGGAAGTACAATAGTGCTACAGACATTCAGTTTACACCCAGGGTGATATATCACAGATTTAAACCCCACGTACACTAAGTACAAGGAAGAGAAGTTGAGGACAGTTTCTAATACAGTGCAACAAAGCCACATGTGACAATCAGACCTTCATTTTCTGTTGGCAAGTGTGCAGTGTCAAGATTAGTGAATTTGTATCTCTCTCTCTCTTCTGGGCTTTTTGTCTGACATAATCAGCTAAATTGTAACATTCACAAAAATCAATGTGTTTTCCTATTTCAGCCACAAAGATAGACATTTTAATAATAAATTTGAAGTATTGATGGAAAGCTAAAGTGTAACTAAACCTAAGAAAAATCTTTAAGTAAAATCCATGGTACATTTTCTATGGAAAAAGCTCTTCGTTAGCATTTATCCTAGAAACTCTTTCATGGAAAAGTCAGCCCCAAATGGTAGTCTTGCTTATCACACTATAGCACATTTACCTGTGCCTAAAGGATTTAAATTTAGAATCTCTCTTCTTTCCCTTTCCTTCATTATTTAGTGGTAGTGATTTTACAATACCAAAATGTTCCAGAAGTCAATTTATTCACCCATTCAGCAATCATGATAAATAGACCACATACAAAAAGTATGACAAAAATGTTTGTTTTTCAAAAGTTTCCTTGTGGATTGAAAATTTTGTGTCTGAAGTGGATTTGTCACATCATAGGCCTAATTCTCTATACCCAGAGTCACAAGAAAAGCCCTAACTCTCACTAAAATTCCCACTGGAATTCTCATTGAAGTCAATGGGATTGTGTGTGAGTGCAGGTTTGAAGGATCAAGGTCCTATATCATTGGCATTTTCAGTGACCATTATAATCTCAATGTGTAGCTACCTAGCTCCTCACATAATCTTCTTCTGTTGCTCCTGGCTGTCTCATACAGTAGTCCTTAGTAGTCTTAGATTAATTTAATTTATCTCCCCGTGCTGTTTTTGTCTTCTTCAGTTTGGTTCCCTATCTCAAGCTCATTTAGGATTGTCAAAACCCTGTAGTTCAGTTTCTGCCATAAACCCTGCCAGCAGCCATTATTGAAAGCCTTTTTTCTCAAACACATTGGTGGGCTGGTTGCATGATTGCATCAATCTTTCCAAAAGGTTGCCAGCTGACTTGCATCCTCATCTTAATTTTCTTTCCATGATTGCCATCCTGCAAAGTAAAATCTGCCCAAGGTAAAATGTCCCTTTGAAGGTTATTTTAAAGCTTTTCCATGTATTAAGTTATTCTCTTGATTGTGCAAGCTAGGATATGAACAAAATTAGTCTTCGACATACTCATCGTCTCTACAAAAAGGTCAAATTATGCCCCCAGATATAGGTATCTATAACTCCCTTTGAGTTAGATGGGAGTTGTGTGTGTTAATTTCTGATGAGAGAATTTGGCTCAAACTCATTAAGCATTCTCTCTGATCCTACGAAATTTTCAGAAAAATACAACCATGCTATCTGTAGTTCTCTCATATACTTTTTGTTTATCTCCATTATAGTATCACCCATCGCAAATATTTACCATTCAATATTGTTCTCCGGGTATTCAGTGGACAGTTGAGACAAGGTGTCATCTTCATTAATTTATTTCCCCTTTATTTATTTTCCCATTTCCTTTAAAATCTATTCTCATTTGTTTTGTTGGAATCCTAGATTTCACAAGTGTAATTCAGACACTCTTCTGTCCTGCAGGTGTTTTCAGATTAGTCTTTGATTCCACTCAGTTAAACCATGGATCATCCATAAAACCAAGGCAGATGCTTTCCCCACATTGAATTACAATTCTAGGCCTTGATCTTGAATT
The DNA here is from genome assembly GCF_015237465.2 of Chelonia mydas. Taxonomy (NCBI): domain Eukaryota; kingdom Metazoa; phylum Chordata; order Testudines; family Cheloniidae; genus Chelonia; species Chelonia mydas. The sequence continues at coordinate 19,573,224 of NC_051252.2, forward strand.
GTGTAGCACAAAGGTTGACCACTGTGCCCATGTGGCATGCCATTCACTTCACAATAGCAGGCCTGTGGCACCCTTCTTAATAAAAGAATCCCTGCCAAAGGAGGGAGGGAGAGGACTGTTTGTCACCACCCAAATGGAGATGTGGCTGTTAGCCATTCTTATTTTATCCCAAACTACTACCCTCCAGAATTGTCCAGTTTGCAAGTGGAGACTAAGATAAATTCACCAAACTAATTTCTACTTGTGACCTAAATTAGGATTTCATTTTAGTTCTTCTAAGGTAAAATGCAAATGCAATAGCTTACTCTGACAGGTAGTCTCCAGGTTTCAGGGGAGTACCTGCCAGTAGCAGGTATGAGACAGCCACCACCCAGACATCACTGTGATAAGAGGACAGGCACTGCCAGTGAAGATAATTTGATCATATACTGTAGCCATTGCTGGACAATTCATATGGGCCACTGGCAGTGATGAGCTGCCAAAATCTTAACAACGGGTTCCCTCCTCACCCCACGAGGGGGTCATTGCCCACCCCCATCCCCACCCCCCGGGACTCCTGCCCCATCCAACCCCCCCCCCCCGCATTCCTTGATGCCCCCCCAGGACCCCTGCCCCTCCACCCCCATCCCCTGTCCCCTGACTGCCCCCAGAACTGGGCAGGAGGGTCTCATGGGCCACCGTAGTGGGTACCCACCCCACCCCACCCCTAAGAGCCAGAGGCACCTGCCGGGGGGCAAGGTGGGGAGTCCCGGCAATGCTTACCTGGGGCAGGTCCCAGGAAGCATCCGGCAGGTCCTTCTGGATCCTAGGGGCATGGGAGTGTAGCTGGGGGCGCTCCCCCCACTGATCACATCAAAAGTTGCACCTTAGGCGCCGACTCCCTGGGTGCTCTGGAGCTGGAGCACCCACGGAGAAAATTTGGTGGGTGCAGACCACCACTGGCAGCTCCCCGCCCTGTGCCCAGCCCCAGCTCACTTCCGCTCCGCCTCCTCTCCTGAACCCACCACCCCACTCTGCTTCTCTGCCCCCCCCCACCACTTCCCGCGAATCAGCTGTTCGGTGGGAAGCCAGGGAGGACTGAGAAGCAGGCCACGGCTTCCCGCTCAGGCTGAGGGTGGTGGAGGTGAGCTGGGGAGGGGAGCGGTTCCCCTGAGTGCCCCCCTCGCCCCGGGTTACCTGCTGCGGCGCGGGGGCCCTCCTCGCGCCCCCCGCCTGAGCTCACCTCCGCTCTGCCTCCCTGGGCCTGAGCGGGAAGCCGCCGCTTGCTTCTCAGCCTGCCCCAGCTTCCCGTGCGAACAGCTGATTCGCGGGAAGCCGGGGGGGGGGGGCGGAGAAGCAGAGCGGGGCGGGGCAGCGCATTCGGGGAGGAGGCAGAGGTGGAGGGGAGGTGAGGTGAGCTGGGGCCGGGGGTGGGGCAGGGAGCTGCCGGTGGGTGCTCTGCACCCACCAAATTTTCCCCTTGGGTGCTCCAGGGCTGGAGCACCTGTGGAGTCGGCGCCTAAGGCGCCACTTTTGGCCAGTTAAATTTAGAAGCCCTTTTAGAACTGGTTCTCCCACGTGGAACAACCGGTTCTAAAAGGGCTTCTAAATTTAACAACCGGTTCTAGCGAACTGGTGCGAACCAGCTCCAGCTCACCACTGGCCACTGGGCTTTTCTTGAACAAGGTGGCTCTCCTGCCATTATACAGCTGTAAAATAATAATAATAATCTTTGAACTTGTATATTATAGTTGGACATGTTGGCTATGTTTGTGGTTTGTATATGTGAATGGCTGTTTCTTCCTAGGATCCTCACTAAAGGGTAAGTCTACCCCAAGATTCTCAGGAGGCAAAATACAGTTTCTTTCTTTCCTTTTGTCCCTAGCACAATATCCCGTCCAACTGCAGGATCAAACACCCTTCTAGCATGCCTTGGAATGTTGGGTGGCATATATGGGTAACAAGCTTGCTGGTTATCCATAGTTCCAAGGAGGTGTGGTCTACCATTTGGGGGCCATGGCTAGCATCCCTTTGTGCATGCTATGATTGGCAGTACTTGTTAGGGAGGTTAGTATTTGTTTCTCTTTTGTGAAGCAGCAGTATGGTGCGCTTCAGACATGGCTTCCCACCCATCCTAGTCCACCTTGAGCTATCCTCCTTTGCACTTGGTCAAGACCAGCAAACACCATTCAAGAACTTCTGTTGCTGGTGATAGTATGGGCTGGATTTTGTCCTAAGTGACTTAGACCCTGATGAAACTGCCATTGAAATCAACAGGAGTTTTTAGATTGACTTCAATGGGAGCTGGATTAGACCCTTGAAAAACACTGTCTTGAAATGATTGATTAAACATTACTTGGATGTGATATGTACTAGATTTCTGAATATAGCACACAATTTAGAATTAAATTTGAGACCTTAACTGTGATCCCAGTTATTATTTTGTTAATCATTTCTAAATACAATGAATGCTTTGCTTAAAATTACAAATATAAACTAGGGACTGATTACTGCTGAAATGTGGCAAATTTCTTTCATCTACCATTCTTCAAATCATTTATAGCAATCTGCAGTCATTACAAGCTAAATATAATCTTCTTAGTGTCCTATCTATCTTTCTAGTCAGTAGGGCCACTAACATGATCCATGGCAGAGAAAATAGGATGTGAAGTGCTGCTGTCTTCTTTAAGGAAAATTTATTTGTGTAAGCCATACTTCTATAAAAGGTGTATTTAAACCCACCTCCACGGCCAACCTTACAAGATAAATTTCTTCTCAAAGAAACAGACACTTCTTAAGAATACTAAAATATTATCATAGTTCATAATGCGTCAGTATAAACACACTAGGCTGAGAACATGAAAGGATGATGTGCTTCATTCCTTAGTCCTACCTATTAATTCTATTCAATATCAACGTAATTCCATGGGGGACATCTCTAGGTATGATGCAGTAGTCTTGCCTAATGGCAAATATAGATGTTAACATATAAACCAGGTCTATTTGAACCATACAATGCAACACATTCTTAACTATTTCACTAGCATTTAATTTAAACAGTGAAAGTGCATTGTCTGTTTTTTGTTTAATTGTCCTAGACCCAGATTGTGAAAGAGACTTAAGTAAAGGAGGCAGAAGAGCGCAGAAGCCTCCCTATACCTTTCCAAGGCCTTGTTTTGAAGGATGCAGGGACCGCTCCATTGGAGTTCTTCTGGGATACACAGTGCTCCAAAGAGGGAAGCGCGGGATGAGCAGGAGGCAAAGCTATTTTCCCTCCTGCCAATCAACCGGGAGCTTGGGGTCCATCTACCTCTGCAGTCTCCTGGTGTGCTGGGCCCCTCAGGAGAGAATGTGCATGTTAAGGAATGAGCTCCCCAAGGTGGGGGTGGCTCTGTACTGCCCATGACCAAATCCAAAGTTTGTACCCTGAGATATTGTTGTTTGGAAAGTGAAAATTCTGAGACCCCACCAGAGGAGCAAGATTTAAAAACATGAATAAATCGCCTACCTCTGAAAATGTGACCAAAGCCCAATCTTTCCACTCCAAGGTCTGTTCCCATTTTTCTCTCTTCCTTTAAACAAACTAAAATAATATAGGTTTCAGAGTACAAAATAATGTATTTTGCTTTTTTGAAAACTAGCAAAACTCCATGAGATTTTCACTTTATTATGAAACTGGGAAAAAAGTAAATTCCAACATTTTGACTTGTCTGTACAAGAAGGGTTCTGTGCAATTCTCCTCTGGGTGCTACAGTTTAATGATAAAATTGCTACAGTTACACAGATTAACTTTCCCGGATTCTGCACAGACACCATATGCACCCTGTTGAGGCAGCAAGAAGTGTGAGTCATTACCGAATTTGACCACAGAATGTGACCAGCTGAGTGGTCTCCAACTTTGCATGTAGGAAGCAAAGGGTTAAAATCCTGTCCTTTACACCCCAGGTGCACCTGGAACAGGAACTAACCCTCTGGGTTGATGCAACCACCTGATACACTGGCTGATAGCAAACAAATAGAAAGGTCTAATTGGTTAGCAGAAAACCTGTATAGGAATGCTGATGAGTTTACCAGGCAGGAAACAGCTGGTCAGCAGGCAGTACTGTAAAAAGCAGAAGGGCAAGTTCTTCAGAGAATTAGGTTTAGAAGAGAATAGAGGTAGGCTTTCCACCATAGGCTAAGTTAGGAGCAGCCTTTGTTCCTTTTATGTGCAGTTATTGTATGAACCATCTCTCTTCCTTATCAAAACCCAGCTATCTAGATTCTTTTCAGTCTAGGTCTTCTGCTCCTGTCAGCCTGTCACACAGAGCATAACTCTGCCTTTAGCTAAAAGGATTTTTTTTAAAAGCTCAGCAAGATGTGGTGGGGCAAGCTAATGCAGGGTTTAAATGGTAGCAGAGGAATTGCTTTGATCACAAATGAAAATGCATCGTGTTGTAGGCTTATCTTTCTCAAACACTAGTTCACATCACAAATCCACCACAAAATGTGGCATTTAGGAGGAGCACAATTTGGGTAAACCAGGTGCCGTGTGTAGTTTAGGGTTGAGGTGCATTGCTAGAGATGTGTGTGAATGCTTACCGGACAAGTTCAACAGCAGAAATCCCTCACTTCCACAAGTATGTATTTTACAACAATATTTTTATTATGATAAACACCAGCAGCTATTGATGAGAATTAAGGATACATGTAACGTAAACACAGTTCTTAATCTAATAGCTACAGCAGGAAAGATCTTGTACATTAATCCATAGGATATTTGATATTTCATAGATTAATAGATTTTAAAGCCAAATTATGGAGTCTGATCTTTTTTACCTTTTATTTCCCCATGGGTCAGTAACATCTCTTTGAAAATCATATTAAAGGTACTTCTAGATGTTCACACACTGCACTGAAAATGGTGACTTAGTGGTGCAGTTACATGGTTTCTAGAAGAACTGCCTTCAGAAGCTATTCCAACACTTATAAATCTGGAATCCTTTATACTGGGAAAAGGGTCAGGCCCATGGGGCAGCATTTGAATAGTTCTAGTCACTGAAGAACACAATCCAGAAGCCCAACCAGAAATGAATTTCTTAATTCCAGAAAAAACTAGAACAGGAACACATATTTTAAAACCTTGGCATGAAAGTAGAGATTTTAGCTTGGTGATATTTCTAAAATGATAAAGCACAGATTTAATAACTGCACTAATGTAGCCATAAAACATTAAATTATAATCCATAATTAGCTCATGGATTTTACTAATGGACATGTATTAGAGCTGAATATCTTTTTAAGGGCAAGTGCTTGAATCAGGTGTTATGGGACAGTTCTGATAGATCAGCAAATAACAGCTGTGATTTATGAGTTCTCTGTTTTAGTCCAAATAAGTAATTGTCCTTTGTGATTTAATCTTGGATATGAAAGACTTCAGGAGCAGAATGTGTGGACAAATCTAAAAAAAACCCTAGATCATGGTTTGCAGAGCTGTGTATCTTGATGCTTTAACAATAAAAAATCTCAATATTAACTAATGCACATTGAACCAAAAGAACATGGCTCCCAAATGTGAACCAGCTGAGTGAATCTAGGGAAAAAGTATTTACCCAGGCTACAATAGCTTCCTGGTCCATTCCTGGGGTTCCGAGGTCGTACAGTACTACAAATAAATAATAATAGTTTAACTGAACTAACAGGTCAAATTGTGCTAAAGCAATTGAACTAGCAGAGGTCATGAACTAGAACGATTTGAAAATGCTACTTAATAGCTAGTCAAGAAGTTACCAGGATCAGTAATTTCCAAACCAGTGTGTCATCTGTGTAATTCCAATAGGTTTGAAGTGTAGTAACAGTTTACACTGAACATATTGTGTGCTGAAAGGCCAAGCAAACTTTTTTCACATAACTGTTGTCAGGAATTTGTTCATTTCATCATATTCCTTATAATAGGGGCAGGCAAACTTTTTGGCCTGAGGGCCACATCGGGGTTGTGAAACTGTATGGAGGGCTGGGTAGGGAATGCTGTGCCTGCCCAAACAGCCTGGCCCCCGCCCTCTGACTGCCCCCCTCAGAACTCCCGACCCATCCAACCCCCCCTGCTCCTTGTCCCCTGACCAACCCCTCCCAAGATCCCCCCACCCCAACCGCCCCCCTGGAACCTTACCCTCTATCCAACCCGCCCCGTTCCCCATCCCCTGACTGCCCCCCGACCCCTATCTACACCCCCAACCACTGACAGGCCCCCCCCAATACCCCACCCCCTAACCAACCCCAGCTGCTCCCTGTCCCGTGACTGCCCTGACCCCATCCACACTCCCGCCCCCTGACAGCCCCCCTGGGACTCCCGCGCCTATCCAACCCCCCCTGCTCCCCATCCCCTGACTGCCCCTCCAGAACCTCTGCCCCATCCAACCGCTCCCTGTCCCCTGACTGCCCCCTGAGACTCCCTGCCCCTTATCCAACCCTCCCCACCCCCTTACCATGCTGCTCAGAGCAGCAGGAGCTCACAGCCCTGCCAGAGCCGGCCACACTGCCTGGCAGGAGCGATGGGCCAGAGCGCTGGCTGCGCAGCACGGTGAGGTGAGGCAGCGGGGGAGGGGCTGCGGGTAGCCTTCCCGGGCTGGAGCTCAGGGGCCAGGCAGGACAGTCCCGCGGGCCGTAGTTTGCCCACATCTACCTTATAAGATCTTTCCAACTGTATGAAACAAACACTCCTGACAAGTCATATATGACCTGACAAAGCAGAAGAGTTTCACATTCACGTCTCCATGGGTATGCGTACTCTGGTCAAAATGTTGATTATATGTCTTCGGTAGCAATTTTCCAGTGTGATAGCTCACTATATCAGAGACAGAACCAATACAGCAGCACCCATTACTGGAATACACGGTATCATAATGCAGTGGTTACACAAATAGCTTGGTTACCTGCCTAAGTCTCTTTGAATTTTTTCACTAAATATTTGTACCATTATAGATGTGTCCATCACTGATTTTTTTCCTCCCATAATTAATGGGGCAGGAAAAACATACAGCATTAGGCTAATTTTTTTTTAAAGGTTGAAGTAAAATGTTACTCTCCTGCAGGAAATCTAGTAAATAACTTAAAGCAGAAAACATCTGGAATCCTTTGGAACACCTTTTATGGAGCAAATCCTGCTATTTTTTTGAGAGCGTGTACAATATTGTGGGTAGGATGGAGGAGGATAAGATGTTAAGAAACCACGCTGTAGAAATCTACACAACCCCCACCCCCTCAACCCACATCGTTCCCAAACTGTCTAGCACTGCACTGGGGCCCCAGATGACCAGGCTTTGGTATGTTAATGAAGGATGGGAGAAAAGTGGACATATGTTTGTGCTTCCTTTTATGCAAAAAAAAATTTGCACGTCAGCTTTGGAAGACACAGCTCCTTTTCCTGGCTCATAGCTTTGAACACATCCCCTCTCTCTTTGTCTTTCTCTCCATTAGTTTCTCCATCTCCAGCAACCCAAACACAAATGACTTGTCTTTTAAAACCCTTCCTGGCCTACCTTTGCCCTCCCTATCACCTCTGACATGCCACCAAGTTGACAACAACTGACACAGCTCTGCCAATAATACCCAGACTTCATGGACCTATTTTTCCCCCCTCATTCCACCCTCCCTATGCATGGGAGGACTCCCTGTAGACATTTGCGAAGCCACCTCATTGGCCTCCTTCACTCCCTCCTTAAGCTGTCATGTGCCATGATGTTTATTTTTTTTTAAAAAAGGGAATGATTAGGCAGCTGGTGTGTTGTGCGTGTCATACTGACTACTATCATTATCCCATTGTTTCCTTACACATTCCATTTGTTTGCTGCATTCACCTGCTGTCTGTCGGCTTAGACTGGAATTTCGCCAGGCAGGGACCATCTCTGTGTCACGTGCTTGTACAGCACCTACCACAAGGGGACCCTTCTCCATGACCGGGAACTCTAGATGCTACTACAATACAGTAATAAATAATAATAGACTTTGATTTGAAGTGTGTGTGTATTCCAAATATTCTACTGGTTTGTGCCAAAAAGTGCAACATTTGATTGTTTGCTGTTTCTGTTTACTCAGTTATTCATTATCTGCACTAAGAGTCATGGTATTGCTTCAGCTCCCTGACTGGTTAATGGAATAGGAGGAGGGTTTAAATAAATAAGTCACCCGGGATGAAAACATTTGTACAAATGTGTATTCACACTGCTGGGCCAAATGTGCAACACTTGTGGGATGAACACCTGTTCAGATTAGTATAAGCAAGGCCTTTTCTTTCTGCAAAAATTATTGCAAACAGAAAAAAATACTCCTATAACTTTTCAGAACAAATAAAAGGGGGTTGCAAACACCATCAGGGTGAATGTTCATGAATACTTTTTTCAGTAATCATTAGACTAGTAACAAGTAAGATTTCCTTGCTCATATAGGTCCAAATCCCAGAGTCCCTACTAAAGTTCTTATTGAGTGATTTTCCCACATAGTATCTACCAGCAGTGTTGCTAAAATAGTCTCTTTAAAAGACAGTGACTTTTATTTTGTTAAAACAAGTAAACTCTTCAAACAAGTTCTTTTCCTTGCATGGCTCCAAAGTAGTTTTGGGTTATGTGCCCCATAAGTGTATAATGAGTGACAGAGAAATTGAACATAATGTTTACTTCTGTAATTTATGCCATAATTTACATGAATTTGTCATTTTCTGAGCATAAAGGATGTGTAGAAAAGTTTTGTGCTTCTGTATCTGTCCTTTAGTCAGTAATTAAGTGTGCACTGATACAGATGTGTTGTAGACAGATATTATCTAAGTCCTGACAAAGAACCAAAGTTATTCATGTCATTTATCATCATGGCCAACTTGAATACTAACTAGAACATCCTTGATTAGAATTGTCAAAAGGCACTTCCATTGCTGTCCTATAAGGGAACATTTTTTTCTGACAGATGCTGCCTTTTATATTAACTACAAAGAATTTCTAGTGCTTCATTCTTTTGCATTTGCCCTGGCCTTGAAGAAACATAACATAGTAAATGTCTTTCCCCCACCCCTCTTCCCAGATTTTGATTAAAGGTCTTTCATGAATATGTTAACACTCTTATCTTGACAGTATCCTTTTTAAATCAGTCAAATTTTGAAAAAAAAAAAATATCTACAAGTCTTTTTTACCCACTTTGTGGGAAAATTAGGAATAGAAGACCTAATTCTGTTCATGGCTAAACTGGATTCACACTCTTGTAACTCCATTGATTTCAAAGGAGTAACTTCTGACTTGCACTTGTGTAACCAAGAGTAGAGTCAGATCAAAGGTGTAATTACAGTTTGTTCTGATACAGCTAAAAGCCTAATTCTGCTCTTGGATATGTGTATGTGTGTGAGTTCCCGCTGAAGTCATATGTAGAATGAATATCCTAGGGGAGAATTTGACTTTGAACCATAGAAATAAGTCAAACCACCAGATCACTTGGCTCTTTTATATAAGAATTTTATCACACCCAAGGATTTGTGGCTTGTCATATGGGAGTAACGTGATTTGCATCTTCTCTGAAAGATAAGAATTTATAAACTTGGAAAGAGTCTAAGCAAACATAACAAATTACACATAAACTTCTCATAACACACAAACTTCTCAGAATGTGGTAATCATTTTCTACCTAACTTTAACTATACTTGAAACCTTTGAATATATATAATATGGTAAAACACAAATCAATTTGTATTACACAGCTTACAAACAAATTTTGTTTATAAATCCAATTAGTTTTAAATCTTATTCTGACTTATTCTTATTTTATCTACAGAGAAATTGAAAAAAGGTAAATTAGAATAAGATAAAGAACAGAAACAAAACTTCAGAGGAGAGGGAAAGAGAAGACGGGGGAAGGAAGTGGGTGGAAAAGAGGTGAGGGACAGGCATTTAATAGGATCATTCAAGTACTTTCAGGAAAGCCTCCCATATCTCTGAATTGTTCTTGGGGATTTGGTGTGGTATACAATTCTTTCCATGGTAGCCAGGCTTAGGATGTTTTTGCTCCAATCTACAACTGCTGATCACTTTTTGGATTTCCATTTTTGTAGCTTTGGTTTTAATTTTAGCAATTATAGTACTTTGCTGAGCCAATTTTTTAATTTATTGACCTTGTTTAAAATAATAGGGTTAGCTTGTAACACAATTTTATTTGATAGAAAAAAAAATAACTGCAATTAAACTTTTTTCAAAACATACAGGTGAAGGAGCATTCCCAGAGCACATGGGTTAAATTAGCGCCTGCTCAATCACAAAGTCAACATTTGTCTGATTTAGCAGCACGTGGTTTGAACCATTGGTGAGGGATCCAATGCATTCTGCATATGATTTTCTCCTGGATTAATCTTAACTGGAGGTCCACGGAGCAGTTCAGAGCACTGGCAAAAAAAAATGTCCCATTGGTAGCAGAGAATAATTGGCCTAGTTCCTCTTCCTGTTTCTCTTTTAGGGAATCTGTGTTTAATTCAAATTTTCTGGCCAGCTAGGCGTATGGTGTTGCTATAGTAATCTGGGTAACATTGGAAGAAATGAAAGCAGTTCAACGGGTCTGGAGCAGTGCATGAATGGGGACCAAACTAATGGGAGATGGAATGTTTAAATGGGATAGATTGCCACTCTTTTTTTATTAGACATAATACACCAAGTATTTCTGGCTGTCACAATAATTGGTAATGGCTCTTCAGGGGATTGGTAGGAGTCTGAGTGCAGCACATTAGGAAGGGGTAAAGGAGCAATCAATTCTGCTTCTAGCTGGAGCTAAACCAAGGCTCTACAGCCTTGTCTAAACCAAGTCTCCAACGTTTCTATCCTGATTCACTATCCTGGGGGGAAATATCGTCCGTATGTTTGAAGAACGCTTGGAGAATGATCTAGCATGTGTTCAATTAGCTCCTGCAGCTCTTCATCAGTTTCCAAAGTCCTGCTTTTAATCTATGGTGAAAACTACATGGTTAGTGTAGCGTATTTTGTTGATGTATTAGATTTTCATAAATTAGACGTAAAGTTGTTGTATAGATTTGGAAAATGCGATGAAATGTGAATCTTCCTAATTGCTCTATATTTTGAATAAATGAAGTTTCTTGTGGAAAAGTGTCAAGGCTTAAAGAAGTGATACTGAGTAGCAGATTACTTCACCCCAGTGGGCAGTAGAATCATTTTAATTGTAGGAAAGAAGTTCTGCTGCTCTCTGCCGGCCTTGCCGCTAACGCTTGAAGATGTGTGCCGTACTGCGTGTTGCACAGCCTTCACCCTGGAGAAGCACTTGCTATGGCAATGAAGCCAAGCAAAGCAAAGCATGAAACGTGAAGGGATATGCAAGAGCCTCCAAAAATGCACCCACGGTACTTTTGAGAACACACATTTGTACATATCACCAAAACCTGCTGTTGCACAGGGGAAATGTGTATTCAGATTTCTGATGGAATTCACAGTTATATCTTTCTACTGCATAAAAACTGTTTTCACAATCTCATGGATGCACACACTTTTTGGGAGGCTCATTCATTGCCACCTCCTTTAAAAACGGGACTCTAAACCATAGTGAGGTATCGCACACTCATGCCTGAGAAGGAGACACATCTGAGTTATGTGCACACCCTCAAGATTCGGAGACCACCCATTCTCAGAGACTCTGCACTGACAAAATATGCTGTACTAAACCAGCATTTTATTTTAGTGAAGAAATTGAGGTTTCTTGGAGAGGGACTTGAAAACAAGTGGTAATGCTGAACTCTTTCTTCTGTTCACATTATAGATCCTGTATGCAGTATTGGAGTTAGAGCCAATGAATAGAAAATAACTACAAGTATGTAAACACTTAATTAGAAATAAGTTAATCATTACACTTTAATATATTCAGATGTAATGGGAGTTACCATGTTAATCCCTGCCCAGTGACAGGAAAATATACGCTACAGCATTTAAATTTTGTCGGATACGTTAATTGAACACTTGATACTAATGAAAATATTTAACTAATCATTCATAGGCACCTCACTATATGCTAAATAATGCTCTATTGAATGCACTTCATTATAGCATTATCTATTTTGTAATGCTGTCTATTTACACTGTAGCAACATCATTCAGTACTAGAACCATGGGGCTGCCATGTATGCACTTCGGTCATCAGGGATAAGCAGCAGGTATCACATTGGTCAGGCCCCTACCTCCACAGCTGAGCACGAGTCTCCTCTGCAATACCAATGTAGTGCTAGAGTTACAGCCCCATCCTTGCCCTTCCATATTAGTTCCATTGGAACTGCTTAAATGGTTGTGGTATCACCTCTTAAAGGAGGAACACAGACGCCTGAATCCCAGCATTCAGGCCCTGACCAGTAGAAAGCTTCATGGTTTTCCTTTTAAGACATAATTTTGGTATTTTTCATCCCAAGTGTTTTCAGTGTTCATCTCAATTATGTAAAAGAAGTGAATGGATAGCAATGTGTGACTTGATTTTTTGTGGACCATAGGATGTGCTGGATGGTGCCTTTGGGAGGTGGCTTGGCTTGCCCCTTAAGGACTGGAGGCTGCAGGACCCCCAACCCTGATTACTAAGGAGCAGGTGATTTCCCCGTAAGGAGCAGCAGCAGGCTGCAAAGAAGGGGGCATGCTCAGGGAGATCAAACACTGCTTGGGACTGAGACTCCAGGCAGACAGGGTCTTGGAGTAGCCCTCCCTTGGGATCATTAAGTAGCATCGTTTTTTGGTGTCACTTGCATTCCGTTTGAGTGGATTAGATGTACTGTGCAAACTGTCAAATTCCTGCTGTGCACTTGAATGCCATGTGTTGTCTGGAGCCCAATTACCCAGCGTGACAAAACATGTCACCCAGGAAATGTGATGAGACGTCTCTGTAGTATCCATTGCCTATGATTACCCTAGGTTGACAACTACCTAAATTATTAACATATTATATCTGTGCAGAAACGAACATAGATATAAATATTTAATCTCAAGTAAAGCATTCACTTCTGTTGTCTAAGTATATAAATCAGGGTGTCAAATATACCAAATTCAGTTTAGAAATAAAGGAATATAACCATGCAAATTTTACTCATCATAAAGGACCTGCTGAAAATGACTTAAAAACCTTTTCCACCAAAATAACAGTTTAACCTGTAAGCCTTCTTGTGAGTCAAAAGTGACTTTGTCCATGCATCAATGGTGAGCCCCAGGCGTACTTTACCTTTCAGGCTCAGTTGTATGATTTCTGATTAGAACTGAACAAATTCTACAAAAATGTTTCACTAATTCATTTTTCCTCCACTTGATCGTCAGGAATTTCACACTTTGCTCCTCTCTTTCTTCCCTTCCTCCCCCAATATAATTGTCTGCTGTTCATTTTCTGAGTTCTTTTTATTTACTCTTTTTATTTTTATTTATTGGGAGATGAGAGAGAGAATAAAATACAGACTTTTCATTGTTCCGCTCATTCCCTCTTTGTTTTCACTCCAAGTATATGAAACCTGAGCTTTTCAAAAGTATTTACAAATCTGATCCATGAATAGTATATACCCAGTTGTACCAACTTGGTTTAATGTGTGTTGGGTCATATTGAAGGCCATGGGGTTTCATAGATTTAAATGAGGGAAGAATCCGATCCATTGTTAAGATGACACTATTTTTACTCAGTTATGTGGTTACATGAAATATTGCAATAATGCCAATGAGTAAAAATCAGATCTCCTAAGTAGTGTCTTTTGATGTTTAAAATTCAAACTACCTAAGGTCCCCACCTTTTAAATCATTAAGGATGGAAGAAAATCAAGCACAGTTACTTCACTTATTCTGGGCTGCTATTGGGAGGGCAGAAAAATAATCAGTAACTAACAATGGTCATAAGTAAAACACAGGGTAGCCCAAACATTAATGATTTAAACTCCAAGCCCTGTGATATAGGAAAGTGTTGTTATTCCCACTTTATAGATAAGGACATTGAGGAACAGAGAGGTTATGAGAAATGACCCAAAATCACTTAACAGGTCACTGGCAGAAGTAGGAATAGAATCTAGGACTCCAAAGTCTTAATATCTGTACCATGTCTGTACATCTCAAATGTCAGATTCATCCACACCCGTTTTGGGGAAGTAGTTGTATTATATGTATAGTATTATAAAAATTGTAATTTAAAAAAATATTAAGGTTGCAAAATCAAGCACTCAAAACCTGGGAAATGCCAGAATTGAGGTTGTAACTTTAATTCAGCCCCCTTGCACATATGCATTGGATTTAATTACAGGGTCACACTCCATTTGTCCAGTCCTATTTCACATACTCTTGTTTTTATTTTTTCTCCTGTCCCAGCTGCCAGACTCTACTGGACATGTGTAAACTGGGGTTTTTTGGAAGCAAAGAACTTGACCAGATTTAGGAGAATTTTCATGAGGATGGCAAAAGGCACTTCCCTGACACCAGGGCAATTTCTCTGCTAAATTTCAAGTCTCTGCTCAAAAGCTTGGAGAAATTAGAGCTTCTCAACAAAATGGTTTATGAATTTTTTAACAGGCAAAACAAAAGGTTTGTTCTAGAGTTGCCAGGAGTCTGGTTTTTTACTAGAATGCCTGGTCGAAAGAGACCCTGGCAGCTCCAGTCAGCACAGCTGACCGGGCCACTAAAACTCCAGTTGGCTGTAGCTGGGCAGGCAGGCTCCATGCCTGGCTCTGCGTGGCTCCCGGGAAGCGGCTGGCATGTCTCTGCGGCTCCTAGGTGGAAGGAAGGAGGCCGGGGGGCTCTGCGCCCTGCCCCTGCCCACAGGAGCCTTCCTGAGTGCCAGCTCTGCAGCTCCCATTGGCCAGGAACCACAGCCAATGGGAGCTGTGGGGGTGATGCTTGCGGGTGGGGGCAGCATGCCGAGCCCCCTTGCCATACCTCTGCCTAGGAGCCAGCACAACATGCTGCCACTCCCCGGGAGCTGGACTTCCTCCGTCCCCAGGAAATGCCGGGGACACCGGAGGTCAGCGCCTCCTGGAGCCTGCACCCCGCACCCCCTCCTCCACCCCAAATTCGCATCTCTGCCCCCCCCAAGCCTGTACCCCCCCCCCAGCTGGAGCCCTCACCCCCACCCCAATCCCCTCTCCCTGCCTGGAGTCCCCTTGCACATTCCGAACCCCTCAGTCCCCGCCCAGAGCCCCCTCCTGCACCTCATCCTCTCCCATACCCCAACCCCCTGCTACAGCCCCAAGCCCCCTCCTGCACCCTGAACCCCTCATTTCTGGTCCCTGGAGCCTGCACCCCCAGCCAAGAGCCGTACCCGCCCTCCCACACTCCAACCCCCTGCCCCAGCCCGGAGCCTGAGTTTCAACCTGAATAGTTAGTTTTGCAAAGTTATAAGCAACCCAAAACAGGATCAGATGATGGAAAGTGTTCGGCAATCTTAAGAATAGGTGCTACTGCCACCCCCACCTGTAGTTAGTATGAAATATATTTCTGCTCTGCAAACAAAAGATCTAGATATATAAAATATTTACACATATGTTTTCAGCAACAACACAGCTCTAAGGTCGAGTGCAATTTAATCTTTCAAATACACCATCTCTGGATGACAGTCACAAGCTTCAGATGCCAACCTGTGGGAGGTACTTTCCTAACAAAGGCATCTGGCTCATTTGCAGATTCCTCAGGCAGTTATGTTGGCAGCTTGGATTTGCCTCCAGGTTATTAATGTGGCTAGGTTGCTAATAGGCTTTCTGGGCTGTCTTATTCTCCTGGCACCATTTTTAACACGTTTTGGACTCTGAAGAACCTGTGCATTTTAATTTTGTTTGTGTATGAGGTCTTGCATAAATTCCCTGATGAGACTTCTACACCAATCTTCTTCTGGATTTAAAAGCACTATTTCCTTTTGTTTCTGCGATATCTTTTCAGACTACTAATATGTGGTCAGATACTCCTCTTAAAGTCCCCCATGTTCAAAGTCATTGTATTTATCTTTGACCCCAAAGAAACGAGCATAGACAGAGCTCTTCATTTCAAATGGTACATTTTTATACGAGTCGTCCACTACTCAAAAAGGTCCTAAAGATGTAAATACCATACAATAGTATATGAAAATATATTTAGTATCTTTTTCCTTTAACCCCTTTTTATACTCTTTCCTATATTGTTTAGCTCTCTGAGTTGTCAACAGCCCAGTTCTCTACTTTATAGTTGGGGAGCTCAGTTTTTAAGCTTCTATGTACAAATCATGTTCTGTAGCTATTTTACTTGTCATTTAAAGAGCAGATTCTACACAGGAATTCTGAGGAAATATTATAGATTTCCCAGGTGTTCAGGTGCTTCAAGATCTTTCCTCTAAGTCCTCCCCATTTTTATCCTCCTCCCCAACCCCATAATGGCAACTTTACTATTTGCTGAGAAGGATGATACGTGATTCCTTCTACAGCCTCCTTGAATCAACCAGCAAGATCAGCTGAAGTCTATCCCAAAGCATTCAATGGACTGCCTTTGCAGGGCTCTCAGCCCTTCCCTTCCCAGACATCAAAAGGCCAGGCATGAAACTGAAACTCAGATCTGGTGCATGGCATGTGCAGTCATTCCTCCAACCAGCCAGAACACCCATTTCTGAGCAAAATGAAATAGTTGGTGAGAGAGAATAGAGAGAAAATAGATCATCTTAAATAAATTAAGGGTTCAGCAGACTAAATATCTCTAAACATATTATTCTGCATATTAAGGGCCAAACTCTGCTCCGTCCCACCACCATTAATCTTTAAAATAAGTGAATTGAAGCCAGGGTTCACTCTGTTGTGACTATCAGAACCAGGGCCAGAGTATTTGAAAAGAAATCTAAGTGGGGAATAGTTTTGTTTGCTAAGAGAGTAATGAAATTCTTCCCTAAATATTTTCCAAACGCATTTCATCCTAGACCCAGCATCCTTGAATGTTAATATTTTTTATTTTAATTTAATTTTATTTTATTTTATTTTTTATTAATACTGTAGCTTTAGGGACATCTTCTGCATTCTACTTCTCTGTTGCCCTGGTGAAATACAAAGGAATAACTTGTGACACTTCTGAGGTGCTATATGCCCCTGCAATTTATTCTATATTTACTCACATCCATAGTGTATTCATCCAAAGATGCACTAGGTAACTTCTTGCCTCTTTTTCTTTCAACAGGTAACCTTTATAAACTGTATATCCTCAATGCACTATATTACCTTGTTTTTGTTGACTAATGATTGCACATCTTAAATCCTGTTATTTTATGAAGATCTGTGGTTCTAGATTTATTTTTGGGCTGCGTTCCTCAGCTTTTCCTTTGTGAGTTCTTTAATGACTGTGCCATGGAAAGTTTAAGACCTGGCTATTATGTAATGGTTTTGGAGCACTTTCAAGGGATTCATGGTGTAGAGAGCAATGCCAACCAATATCCCTTGTGGTTCAGGATAATGCTGTTACTGGTTACGATGCTTTACTTTAACACATTTTGATGGTCTGTGCAGGTTTTACAAGAAATTCCGAGGGTTTAAAAATACTAATCAAATATTAATGAAAAATCCTCACAATACTTTGAACAGATAAGGCAGAGCAAAGTGAAGGCTCTCTGGAAACGTTCCAGTTTAACAGAAGTATGATTTTCTCTTTGACTGATATTGTTACATCTGAGTGATGCCAAACGTTAGACGGACAGGGCAGCAGAGCAATAACATCAGCAGTTCCAAGGCATTATGGCCACAGTGGCATTGCTTCAGAATGCTAGGATGGCACCAAACCTGCAGCAGCTTTGATATTCTGGTTTTGGAACATTATTCTAATGAAAACAGCATTATTGTAACTTGACAGAAGAACTGGGCCCTAAAATTCTGTTTCCATTGTGTTGATCTCAGGTCCGTGTGTCACACAACTTGCGTCATCAACAGGGAGACTTCAAGCACGAAAGCACGGGCCTGTACCATTTGAGTTAAAGAAGCACCTCAGTTAGCTAGCAGCAGTATTAGACTCTTCCTCTGTAAGTGGATCAACCACTAGAGGGGGACTTGACAGACACTGCCTGAGTGTTATACTTGCATTGTCACAGCCCTCCATTTCATTACAATGAAGCTGCTTAGTAGGACGTCCTCCAGCTGAGTCTTGCATGTCCATGGAAAAGCTGTAAAACCAGCTCTGTTCTAGTTTAATAATATTAATTAAATTCAGTCAGCACTACTTGAAAATGCTGCTTAGGAAGGCTTGTCGGACGAGTGCCATATAAATAAAATTTAGGATTATTATTCCACAAGCAATTAATTACTTTAATGTGTGCAAGCTGTACTGTATAGTGTGTGTGTGATAATTACTTCCATGTTAAGTCATTCTGTAGTATTTCAAAACTTGATGCAAAATGATTTCTCCCTTTCAGACATCATTGTTTCTTGGTTTAATTACAGGATGTATAGTAATCACTTCTAAAATGACTAACACTCATATTATTGCTAATGTGAACAGGTGACTATTGGTTTACAATAAAGAACTTGCACATGGAGATCTATGTCTTATTACTAGCTCGGCTTTTATGTGCCTCAGTTTACCCTTCTTTTCAGAGATGTTGGGAACAATGATTGAGAGGTGTTTATCCATCAGAAAGGGTCTGTTTTGAGATTTCATTTAGAACAAAATTGGGGAAGGAAGCATTTAGATAAGATTGAAACATTCCATTTCAACTTTATCAGAACAAAGCTTTTGGGGGTTGTTTTTTGTTTATTTAAGAAATGATTCTTTATTTAGATATAGTCAAAATCAGACAGAAACATTTTGTTCTATCAAAACTGAATGTTGCAATTGACCCAAAACAAACATTTTTGAAAATTTTCCCACAAAACAACATTTTGTTTTTTGTTCTGAAACAAAAACAAATTTTTGAGATGTCAGAATTTCCCGTGGAATGGCAGCACCTATGGCTGGAGGCTTAATTCATTAATTTTTGTGAAAGCACTTCAGGCTTCTCAGATGGAAGGAGCTGAGTAAATGTAAAAAAATTTTTTGAGTTGTTTTTTGTCTGTCTGGTCACCAAAATATTCCAGTTGTCTGAATCCACCCAAATGCAAGCAGGGATAACACATCTGAGCAGAATCCAGTGCTCAGGCTGGTGATGATGAAGTATAACTGCACTTGGACATAGGTTTAAAAAGTAGCACTTGGAAAAGCAGTTTCCACTTAGACAAACTAAGTGTGTGTTAAGACACATGTCCAGCAACACTTGAAAGTGCTAACTGCCAAGGTATGGTCTGCTTGCGCTTCCAGATCCATTTGAAAAATGTAGTGCAAACTAAAACACATGAAAGATGATGGGTGCAAATTAACAAAATAGCACCTGCTATTTTGGGAAGTGGGGGAAAGACCCTGATGAATTTAACCTTGCTGCACATGCACGTTTGATTGTTGCAAAGTTACAGAACTCCAATAATGTAACAGTGCAAGGGGGTACACCAACAGAGGGAATGTAAGACAATTTGCATACTCAGCACATCCCTTCACCTCCTGCTAGTCATTACAGCAGGGTATATTTTTCATATCCGTGTCCATGTAAAATCTACTTTTATTCTGTGGTGTCAAAAGCAAATATATTTTTATAGAAACTCAGCCCAAATTGTAATAAGTCATCTGGATCTAGTCATTAAAGTTGCTGTAAACCCAACTTTGTTGTTTCATGCTCAGTTTCTTGTTGCGAGGAAAAGTTACTGTGGTAATTTGTTCACGATTGCTGTGTTGAGCCATACTCTTGGGTGATATTGTACCTCAGTACATGAGTTCAGAGCTTTCCAGCTAACAGTGTCTGTTTCTATCTAAGGTATTCATATGTCCCCCGTTAAGCACCCGTTAAGTCTTTAATGTGTTTCTCCTCACAACATCCCCCTAAAGCAGAAAAATGCTATTATCCCTATTTTACAGATGGAGCACTGAGGCACAGTTCTAAGCTTAGTGCCCTGATCATTGGCCCATCATTCCCCTTTATGGTCTGTTGGGCCCATGTACACACACTTTTTGATACCATGCTCTTAAAAATAATAAGCAGTAGAAGTAAAGGGCCATGGCCCCAATTCCACTCCTTCCTGACCTCTGCTGGAGCAGCAAGCTGGAAATGAGCAGTGCTGGCTGTTTCCTAATGTTAGTATCTTTTCAGTGGAGTTAAGGCAGCGCAGCAAAATTCCTGACTTGTAATTGTTAGATTTATTATTTAAATACAAACAATAAAGTTGACCCTGTTGGATCCTAAATCTCCAAGTGTGTTAACCTTCTGCTCATGCTAACACAGACTTTGTTGAGTC
The DNA here is from genome assembly GCF_015237465.2 of Chelonia mydas. Taxonomy (NCBI): domain Eukaryota; kingdom Metazoa; phylum Chordata; order Testudines; family Cheloniidae; genus Chelonia; species Chelonia mydas. The sequence goes on from NC_051252.2 coordinate 19,593,466, forward strand.
TGCTGAGGCTGGCCCCCAGTTTGATCCGGGTTGTCTGACACAGCTATGGGAAACCAATGAAAAGATGGACCCTCACCCTTATGCTCAGCTGCCTGAATATGAATTTGAGAGCCTAATTTTAGGGTTTGACATTTTTGGCTCTGGTTCCTGAAATCAAATTTAGTAAACTTTTAATTTATTGATGATATTTGGCTAGAAGGTGAGGTAATTAAGAATGTTTATCCATTCACCAGCTCCTCAAAAATTCCAGATATGGACAGGTTACAAAGCTTTGATTGTACTCAGAAGTTGACTTAAAACACTGGCATTACAAAGCTCATTTGGCTGCCTTTATTTTTCATTATTGGGAAATATGAGAATATTCTAAAACACAAATCTGTCAGGTCTTGAATTGTATGCCCACAACATAATGTTAAAGAGGATATCTCCAGGCTCAGATAAATCCACCATTTAAACACTAGAGATGTCTAGAATAGCTTATCTACCGTTCTTAACTTCCAGCTTCTGACCATGCCAAAAAAAAAAAAAAAAATCTTGCTTTTACAGGTATTGATGCTGTAATTACCCACCGAAATTTGCTAAGGATCCAGTATCTGTTAGTATCATACTATATCCAGCAAAGGCTATTTCTTCAGAGAATCAGACATTTAAAACAATCATCAGCTCAACACTTCTCCTTTACTTTGGCACCTGTTATTGTAATTATTTTGTGGGGAATTAGTGCAAACAGGGATTTAAAGTTACTCTGAAAAAAAGCCCCAGCATTATTTGATCTACAGCTCAAATACTCTGTTCTGATGGAAACAGGGAGCAAGGAACGGTTGGGGAAAAGGTGGTGTTGAAAATGAAGAGAGCTTAAGTAAAGGGAACACAATAACTTTTTCTCATTGGACCAGCAACTCCTATCCTTCCTTTACAATATGACTTGAATATGATTTAGCTATAGTGGGCTCTCCATTCTTAAAGTGGTGTTTTCCAGTTTGATGCTGAAGTACTTTCACTATGGACATATTAAAATAACATAAGGTGCTGTAGTGTGAAAGCCATATAAACAGAACAACATAGGACAAACCTGATTTTTGCTCTTGACTGTGTCCTTGTATGAGGAAGAAGAAGAGGAGAAAGGCTATTTGGTTTTGTATGTTTGTATGGTGGTCCAATAGATGGTGTATGTGGGGTCTGAATTTCATACACATAGGGTTTGATTTTGTACTCATGTGCACCACTATAAGTGTAGAATAATTTGATGGAGTTCAGTGGAACTATATCAGTGCAGAGCAGAGTCAGCTGCATTGAAGTCAGTCTGGAGGGTCTCATATTTAGCAGTGTACATTAGTAGATTTACATTGTTGATTTGTGTATGTGTTAATAAATGTCAGGCTAGGGCCAAATAATCGTATGAGTTTGTTTCAGATTGCTTTCTTTCTTTCTTTGGACATGTCCACCATTAATCACATGCAGCTTCCAGTGTTACTGTCTCTCTTCTCACTATCTCCATCAGTATTCTCTCTTCTTTGCTGGACTGTTTATGATGTTAGTCCAGTGGATCAGACATCAACCTGTTTTGAAATATTTGTACCAAAGGCAGAGGCTTTATTGGCTAATTACTCAAATCACGCTATGGTAGTTCCATGTTTAATCCAGTTTGCATTTTAAAAGATGTCTTATCTAATTGCAACGATATGAATTATTGGTTTGACTTAGCTTCAAAGATTGGCTGGTCATGGATATTTTTACCCCTTATAATTAGAATGGGGCTTAAAGAAAACCCTTTTATTCCAAAATCAGTCCCACTACTATAGGTAACAGTTCTGAAGAGCCTTATTGATTCCTCAACCAAAGAGCAATCTACAACCATATGGTCTAGTTTGAATCTGACCATGGGTACTCATTGTTCAGGATTATTCCCTTCCCAGCAGTCCTGGTGATAGACAGCATTCTGAGAGAGCTACTCGTACTCCTGAAGAATATTGGGGGCTCAGATGTTGCTGTCTCTTTTCTTGCTCCCCCCAAAATTGTTAAAAGACCAAGACAAACAGGTATCATGAAGCTAATTAGAATTAAAACCTTGCAGCAGATGGTACCACAGATCAAATAGTAGTCCAAAAAGTCTGCTACCCAATTGTGGAGAAGTGAATATAACTTGATGTTTATTCCAAGCTGGAAGAGGAGGGGAATGAAAGTGTAAGCAACCATTAGCTCTGTTGTACAGGATTAATCATTAATATTTTATTATTGTATGTATTACTAATGTCAGTAGACATGGACAATTCTCTTTCAAGAGAATATTAATAGATGTCCCAAAAATCTGTTTGCTATCTGACTAGCAAATATATTTCCAGACACTTTCCTGCCAGACTGTTGTAGTGGGATTTGTTCCAGGGCTGATCTATGTTGAACACAGCTCACGCTAATCACCACAGAGGGCTGGGAAGGGGATCCTTTAGCAGGAAAATAATTGTCTTATAACTTTGCCATTTGTTCTCTCCTATCTCTGTTCCACTTCATTATTTTTCACGTTTACCTTTTGTCTATTGCAAATGTATTTTGAGAGCCCTTTGCTGTTATCTGAAATAATCTCTATCTATTTACTTGTTTAGTTTTGCACTTCTATATATCTGAACAACTTGGCTCTGCATATGGTTGCAGTGTTGAAATCCTCTTCCTTATTAGATTGCTTTAATATTTATATATTTTTTTCATTTTTGCTTTCTCTGTTGCTTATACTATTCTTTAGTGAAATTCACCCACTGCAGAAGACCAAGGCCTGTGTAGTATTAAATCCTCAAAATAGGGCTTTTTTAGCCATCTCTCTTCATAGAAGAGAATTTCAACTTGCACTTTTACTTTGCCAAGCTAGCCTTAAACTGACATCCTTTGTCTGACTTTACTGATTTAAATTTTATCTTCAAACTTGCTAATTGTTTCTTAAATATATTCTTTTCTGGTTCCCTTAAAGTGATTTCCCACATGCTACAAAATTCCAACAGAGCTGCCTGAGGTGTTTTTGCATTCCTCAAAGTCCGATTGCCTGAAGTCAGAAACTTTTGCATGGCTTCCTGTAGTACTTACCCTCATACGTATTTGAGATCGAATGATATTATGCTTAGTGGATGATATATTCTCTTTAAGTTTAACAATATCACCTGATAACAGCCAGGTCCATGACAAGTTGTGGTTGCTGCTCCTTACTGGCTAGAAATTGTGCACACAGCTAGTTTGTGCTAAACCATCTTATTATTTTTGCCACTCTCTCCCCCCCCCCCCCCCCCCGCACCGTCCAATGCCCTGTGCACTTGTTTGTTTTAGCCACCTGGTATATCTTGTCCTTTGGCTGTTAAGCTCTTGGGGCAGGGACAGTCTCTGATTATGTTTGCACAGTGCCTAGCACAATGGGTCCCACTCTGACTGGGGCCTCCAGGCACTACCACGCTAAACATATTAAAAACTATAGGATGTTCCTAGACACAGTTCTTTCCTCAATTTTAAAGTTAAAAAAAAATCATTTGCCTGTTAAAATCTGGAAACATGTTCTACAATTACAGTCAGATTGTTACTGTGGATTAGGATTTAAAACAATAGACTTTATTGCTTCTTGCAGTTCATGCTTTTATAAAACTCAGTAATCCCCATAGGAATAGGTCAGACCCAGTTGTTTAATAACTGTGTAGTTTTGAAAATCATTGTCATTCTGCCTCTAAACTCTAGCCTTTCCATATGTTGCAGTGTTTTCCTCTGCAGCATCTTTCCTGTGTTAGCCTTCAGCAAATGGCAGATACTGCTAGGGGTAGTGCTGCATTTTAATTACTTCGGTGGCCAGTGATGATTTGCTGGCTTTGCTAAATAGTCTCAAAGGGCTGGACTGCTCAGTGGGCTATATATCACAGAGATGAAAGTCTGAGGAAAAACTTGAAACCATTTTGTCTCTTGCCTTTGGCTTGGGATTTTACTACCTCTCCGTGTGAATGGACTAAGCCAGGATAGAAATCTGTTCTCTCATATTCAAGTCACATTCCCCTTTTCTGTAAAAGAGACCATTGGGATATGTTGAAAAAATTATCTGGTTTAACTAGGATTAACCTGAATAAACCATTTTCCTCATTTTGATTTACCACGGAGATTTTGTCAGGCTGATTATTTCCTGTAAATTATGATCAATGCTCCTGCACAATCTTGTATTTAATTAATTAACATGGTTTGACTATAATTGCTGTCTATAACCTAGACAGCTTATCCAGCATTTAAGGCATCATGGATCTGATTCTCAAAAGGCTTTGCAAGTGCCACAAAAAAGTCCTAGGCCTATTCTTGAAAGAATTTACAGAATTTTGGCATCCTCCATAGAATTTTAAAAGAATTGTGATGAACAACTGCACTGTAATTTGTTATCAATTATGGAAACAAAAAGTGGATTTCAGAGAAAGACATTTAAATGTGATTTTGTTTTGCTGTTTGAAACAAATATTTTTTATACATAATAATCCCTTAGCAAGCATCCCTACTCTCTGGGTGCTATTCTTTACGTGAAACAAATTTTGAAGGACCATATTCCCAGGCCAAATGCAAACAAAAACTGGATTTAAGGAGGATTAAGTCTATCACTCCAGCTCAAAAATCTCTTCAGAAAACTGTGCAGTTTTCTCCACCTTAACTCCACTGCCTTCCCTGTCAACCAGGGTTCAATGGAGTTGCAGAGGGATGAATTTGTTTCTGAATCTTAACTTTATCCATCCGTCACACAGGGGCTGCATGTTGGAAAGTCTGTGATTTCTAATGTTTTCATTTTTTGAGAGCCTGTCATTGTGATCTGAACAGTTCATTGGTTGGAGTGAGTGATAGATATTTCCAGCCTTCACTCCAGGATAACTTACGTTTAGCTGAGGAATTTCCTTACATTTGGAAAAAAAAAGTTTGAGAATTGCTCAGCAGCAGGGCCTTGCAAGTCACACAGAGATGGACAACATTTGTCCTTAAACTGTAACTTCCTCCTGCCATTCCCTATACCAGACCTCTTGTCATCTCACTCCAGGTAGCTTTCCCATTTCTGCTCCTTCCAGATTGAACCCCTGTGCCCCAATGAACTGCTGTGGTACCCTGTCACCTGTTGCCTGCACTTGGTTACCTGCATCTGGGCTATGTCTGTGTTACAATGTGCTTCTGAGCCCACAAACACTTGACAAAAGAATACATCAAAATGGTATATGCATAGAATGTATACATCCAAATAGTGTTTGTAAATAATACAGATGTATGCTGGTAAGTGCACACGAACCATTTTGGTTAATTACTTGATAAAAACTTTTAATATCTAAATAACTTCTAGATGCACTGCCTCAAAACCGGTGAGAAGCACTTCTACTTGTTAAATAGTACAGGAGAAGAGAAGTTCAGAGTTTACACATAAGCTTGTTTCAGAGAGCTGAGAAGCAAAAAAACCCCAACAAAACAAAACAGAAATCTTTGAAAATTAAACAAGAATTTTTGGAAATCTCATATCTCTACATTCCTTGGATTGATTTGCCCCAAACCTTCCAGGACAGCTCTCCCTTGGGATGAGAGGTAGCATGTAAAGTTTAAGATGCATTGGTTTTGTTTTGACCAAGTTAGGGAAAGGGTTGAAACTGTGGTTTATAATGGGAAAACTTCACACTTAATTACTGAGAAAGTAGTACCCCTGCATAAATATACAGTTGGTAATTGCCGCATCCTTTCTTGCTGAATGTCTCTAAAGGTTTCCAAGAAGCAGTTATTTGTTATAAATGACGAGTACAGGATCCTGAGATCTTCAGAAGGATTCAGTCTCTGCAAACTGACCTTATTCAAAGTTTCACCAGCCTGATGCAAAATACAAAATGGCAATACTGCAAAGGAGGAGAGAGCGAGCTACACACTCTGAATTCACTTTTTTCTGGGAACATTGGAAAGTGAAATGCAGACACTTATCTCAAAGAAAAGGGTGATTCTCCAAGCTTGCACGGCCATAGACATGAGGGAGTGCTGCTGACCCATTCAACTTCCTTGAAAATCTGACAGGAGGGGGAAAACAGCAATAAAACCTGCAGGAAAATCAGTCTGACAAGCTGATTGTCTTCTGAGTTTCTATTTACCAAGCTAGATGTTCAGAGGCAAAGACTAGCCCCTTGTGAATAAGGTCCGTGAGTCCAATCAAAATGTTCTATACCAGTTGAACCTGGAATCAACGCCAAACTTGCATGCTTCAGTCTGTGACATGTACATTTATATTACTTGAATGCTTGGGAGCATTTTACAACATTATTCACAACAGGCCCTGGAGTCATGCTACACTGCCGTATATTCTGAAGTGTTTCCAGGGAAACATATTTTTCTAGCTGAATTACTGGGTCAGTAGAGATGGAAAATTGCTGTTTTAAACGACACAAAAATATAAAATTTAATGGTGGAAGAAATATGGCGTTTTGAAAATGTGAAAATAAACATCCTGCAAACTCTGGATATGAAGTTGTCGAGAGCAGTTTGTGAAAGCAGCTTTGTCAGTGAATAAGAAGTAAAGCCTAATAATTTTTAATAAGACTGTAAATTCCCTTGTGATATTCAGCTACTGTAAACACTTTTTTCCATATTTTTTCAAGTATTTATGTAGTGTTGTTAAATGTGTTTAAAGAGAGATGATTTTATTGATAACTCTCTCCCTCTAAAGGAATTGTCAACTCACTCTCACCAGAGGCTGGGGGCGGGAAATAAACTGCCATGGAAAAGCACAGAGGATTTTGGTAATTTTTGTTTCAGAGTAACAGCCGTGTTAGTCTGTATTCGCAAAAAGAAAAGGAGTACTTGTGGCACCTTAGAGACTAACCAATTTATTTGAGCATGAGCTTTCGTGAGCTACAGCTCACTTAATTTTTGTGAAGACCACAGATAACCCACCCAAGTCATATGCATTAGTTCATGACTGCATGGGAGGAATTCAGGGAGTACAGAGGGGGGGGGGAAAGTGAAAGATAGAGAGCCAGATCCTCTGATTATGCTTGTACAGATCCTCAGCTAGTTTTAAATCAGCTTAAGTCTGTTGAAGTCAATGGACCTATGCCAGTTTCCACCAGCTGGAGATCTGGGCCACACCTTCCAAAAGTACTTTATAAAACAAAGTAATTGTCATGTACTAGATGCATGTTAACAGACTCATGCGACACAGCATTCCTTTGGCTATCAGAATGTTGAAATCCCACGGGTATACGAGATGTATCAGTTTCAGAGAGAATGAAAAGTCACAAGTGCTGCTCCAGTTAGGCATAAGAAACCAAGGTGTTTAGGATGGAGGGGTTTGTTTAATTGCTGAACTGTTGCAGATGTGCAAAACCTTAACAATGGTACTGCGGGAGAAAGAAGAACAAGGGGGAAGAGGATGTTAAGATCTACAATGCTATGGAGGGGAAAAAAATCTCACTAACAGGAAACTCATTAAGCCCAAAGATGTGTGTGCTGAGGTGCTGCCTAAGGCCTGATCCAATGCCCATTGAAGTTAATAGAAAGACTCCCACTTACTTTCTGCAGGCCTTGGATTGGGCCCTAAAAGCTGTTTCAAAGGGATAGTAATATATGGAAATGAGGCTTTAAGCGCCAGAAACTATAGGAAGTATTAAAAACTGTAGAAAGTAATTAAGCATTAAAAATCCCATTTCTGTCAGCTCTTTTCACCATTTTGGAGAGTTAATCCCAACTCAGTGAATTTCTTTTTGTTTTCTGAGAATAACCAGGCTGACAAAAATCTACCTTCTTTGATGAAAGAGCTAAAATAGAAAGTGTTTGCTCCTGCATGCAGGATGCCATTGTTATTGTCCCAAGCTTTGATTGCAACAGCATTCACAAAGGTGTACAGGGCTTCAAGACTGAGGCAGAAAATGTCTATATGCTCTGCTGCACTAAGGTGAGCAGAATCTTGGGAGCAGAATGGGGAATAGAATGGGATGGGGGGAGCAGCACTGACTCTGCTGTATTCTCCCCTTCCTTGAATCTGACAGAAGCCTTATGTCTGGAGGCCTGGGGCTACATGCTTTAGGAAGGGTGATGCTAAGGAAGGAGCTATTCTCCACGGCATGCTCCCCTCTGGGCTAGGCACTATGCACGCAGGGAGCATGCAGGGATGTCTCATAAGAACAAGGTTTCTGGTGACTTTTGCACAGCTGCTTGTCTTCAGTTGGTTTGAAAATACTGGGAGGAAACATTTGGGAGTATTTCCATTTCCTTGTCTTGATCCAGCTGAAACCTAGTAGCACAGAGAACATGAAAATATAGCAAAACCAACTAAACAAAAAAGTTTGCTGTTGGGTTTTTTCCCAACTCTTAAATCAGGGTTGAGTTTGGTTTAGTTTGATGGATGTGGATAAGTTTAGATTAGGTCTTATATTATCCAAACTACTCTGTCTCTCTTTAACAGTAGTTTGTACTTTACACTGTGCTATTGAACTAAGAGATGCAAGTGTGTCAAAAATGCTTATGGAACTTAGGTTTGTAGCGGAGATGGCACTGATCTAGAACACTTGATCTGAACCCCACAAACCGTGGGCTTACCAAAGATGTAATTTGCATAAAATGCATTCTCTGTTAGGGATTCATGTATTGAATATTTTCAGGTAATGATCTAATGGGAATACCTGTTATAAGCGAGGAATTCTTTTTTATACTTGCAGAAAGAATCTGACAGTGCATGTTTTGGGGCCTGAACAATGCTGGTTCTAAGGTTACTTTAAATTTCATGGGCTTTAGAGATGAATAGAAAACAAGGAATGTGGAAACTTACAACAGAAAAACAAGTTATTTGGTGAGTAGTAGAAAATGGTTAGAACAGTAAAGGGATTTTTCTAATTGTGTAGGAGTTTTTCTAGCTTTTCTAGTTTCATCAGTTTGAAAAAGCAAATTGTTCTTGCTTTGGTTATTTATTAGGAGGCATTGTGACCAAAAAGACTGGACCAGACAGAGCTTGGGCTTGAATCACATTTGTATATTAATTCCTTGAATTATTTTTAAATATAAAGATGATTAATATTAATCTCGAATTTTTGTAGAGTAGCATCTTTATTCTTCATTATCGCACAGTGCTTTGCAAACAATATAAGTAATTGGGCTAAATCCTGTAGAAATGCAGCTGTCACTTGGTGGAGAGTGACCACCAGGTGGAAAATTGGCCGAAAGTACACAGTACCTTGAGATGAGGGCAAGACTCCATGGCCAAGAACCATGGGATAAACCTTTACTCTTGCAAAAAGCATCAAGTATAGGACCAAGTTACTGGCAGCTAAATTATTTCTGCAGAAATCGAGAACTGAAATGTTGTTCACATAATACCTACATTTGTCTGGCATCTGCATTTACAACCAGGAACTCATGCATTCATCCAGATTTGGGTGTGAGCGTGTCCACGCCCACTGGGTGGTTTTAGAATGTGCAAGTGAGGGTGAAATTAGCCCCTATGTACAAAGCCTTTGCACCATTTTGCACTTTAGTGGGGCTTAAGTTATGACATTGCTTTGAGCATTCCCTTCTGCATAAGGGTGAATTTCACACACATTTTTGTAGGCACAGTTTAGTCACCATTACCTGAACATTTGGCCCTCGGTGTCCATGCAGAAAAAGGATTTTCATGTTCATCTGAAAGAAATTCTGAAATCAAGAACAGGGGCATAAATTACATTATGAGCTTCTGTTAGCAGATTCATGACTTACATTAAGATAACTAAAGCCATATGCTAACCTTGCATTATACTGTAAATGTTGCTTTCTCTTCAGGTTGTTAACCAAAACAATTAATCAGATCAATTGGAGAAGCTTATGGTAGAGAAACGTGGAGATTAGTCTTATTCCATTATTCCTCCTTTGCCTACTTCATTCGGCAAAACCCAGTAAGGAAAGAGCTGTGAATGGTAAATGAATTTTATATGCACTTTCTGAGGAGAAATGACATTAATGTTGCAAAAGTTATTTACACACTTCCTGAACAACTTATAAATGTGGATGAGCCCCATGCTGGTGATGTGATTGGAACTAAACACAAAAAGCAGGAGACAAGCTCCACTCACATGAGAACGTTAAACACAGATCGTGATTCAGACAAGAAGGGATCTAGGGCATGATTTAGAAAAATCTAAATTAATAACAATAATAATAGCAAACATTTTAGTTTAAAAAACCAACTGAGTGGCTTTCTCTGTGGAAAATAAAATAACTAGTATATTTGGGTACAAACCAAAGCCTCAAGTAGGAGCAACCTCAAATTTGAGGTGTATTTGAAATGCAAAGCAAGAACCAATCTTCATAAATGTTGCCATCTTTACATCCGAAACCCCAGGAGTGAAATTCTGGCACCAGAACGGAGGTGTTCAAAATCTAGATCTAAATGTTGCAGCTTAGTCCATCCCTAATACTATGTAAGGACATTGCTGAAAATTGTTTGCAAAATGTAGCCATTTTCATAATTTCAGAAATAGAATTTTAAAATACAATCCATGCTCATTTATCCAAATAGCTAGGGGACATCCAAAAGTTCTGGGTAATGGGGCATTTGGGTAAACAAAATTGCTATCACAGGACTGCAATGGGAGGGACACTGTGTATTTGGGTAACTAGGATTTTCAGATAAAGGGAATTCGGATATCTAGAATTATACTGTATCTAAACCCAAACAAATCTCAGTGTGGAAGAGAAACTAATCCTATACATGAAAATCAGGCCCTTTATCATTTATACAGCAAATCTGCCTTAAATGTATCTACTAAACGTATTAAAATGTATCTCCTTTACCCTGCCACACATGGCGTAAATCACATAAGCTCTGTTTTTAAACCATTGCCAAATTTACTACTGTCTGTCTATCTTTATATAACATGTCCAGCACCATTCTCTGTTGCAGTTTTATTTGGCCATCAGGGGTACAGTAAAAGCACTACACTCCCTCCTTCCTTCTGAGAAATCAGCTGCACCTGTATCACTTCTGATACATACAATCACCACTCGTTAAAGAAGTAAGCTTCCCCAAATAGCTTGTAAAGATGATAGAGCTGTTCAGGAAAAAGAAAATCCATCCTTAAAAAGAAAATCAGCCCTCTCAGCAAGTTCTGGCCTGAATGAAAAATTCCCTTCTCTTCTTTTACATAAAGCAGCTTGCACCAGCCAGCTTTTCAACTAACCAAATCCAAACGTGTGCCTCAGCCTGCAGGTAGGGGGAGCTTAAGGACCACAATCAATTTCTGCTTGTTACATCACTGGTCCCTACTTCTCAAAGCATTGCACAAGGTGGGAGCCAGGAGGTGCTGCTGAGGTCAGTGTGTCTATAAGGCCTAGGCTTATAGACTGCTTTGACCCATGTCCCGTTAGCCTTGGTGTTTATAGTCACTAAACACAAAAGAAGGGGAAGAAGATAGGCCCCACTCCTAGTCAGTGGGAGTACTAGCCTTAGGATATTTTACCCAGCCCATTTATCACACATGCTGGAACACACAAATTCCAACCCCTGCACACTGGGTTGGTATATAACTTGGCTATGCAGCTACCGTATTATGTTCTTTAGGCTGCTGCAGAGCACAGCGGTTGTACTGTACTTAGAGACGTCTTCTCTCAGAATTGCTTTTTTCACTGTTGCCCCCCCCGACCCGCCAACCCCAACAAGTAGCCCAGACATGAAAGCAGCAGTATTTTCTAACACTGAGGAGATCCTGCTCCTGCTGAAGCCAGTGGACCCCATTATTCAAATTGCGTGACAATTCTGCAACCTTTACTCACCCTGATCTGCCTGCCTTTTGGTTTGGGGGTGGGGGAGATACAGGGGAAGTTGATTGTTGTTGTTGTTTTTAATATTTTGAGCTTTTTTTTTTTTTGCATTTCCAATCTGATTTGCTTCTGGTTTGGTAAAATATCACGAAATAAACTAAACCTGCCTCAGACCTCACACTAATAGCACAGCTGTAAGATTTCTGCAGAACAATCATTTCGGTTGAATTTGAAACCCTAATTATTATTAAAAAACATGCTGGCCCTTAATGAGAGCTACACTAGAGGGTTTTGAGAGAATTAATGATATGCCTACAAATGTCAACAATGTAGAAGGAATCAACAGTTTGCTGCTGAGTGGTGCTGAAATGGAAGGCAAACCAAACAGGGAAGGCAGCGGGAGTTGAGTACACAGCATTTCACAGGATCATTTCCTATGTCAGGGTATGGCCCTATCGCTTTCTAGAGAAATAGGACACACTTAAATCACATTTTGTTGGATCTTTTACTGTCCTTAATGTCATTATTGATCTCATAAAAAAAAAAGTTGCATTTGAAGGATTTAGCAACCACGTATGGGTAATCTTAACTCTTAGACCAACAGCTCAAACCAATAACAAATGGACAGTCAATGAAATTTTGAAAGGTTGCAAATTCAAAACTGATAACAGGAAACACTTCAGCACACAGTACACAGTTAGCCTGTGGAAGTCATTGATACATAGCTGAAGGCAAGAGTTTAGTACAATCCACAAGGCGATTACACATTTGTGAACATTACAAGAATATCCGGAGCTGTAATAGTAAATATTAAAAATACCCAACACATTTGGGCATGCTTCAGGGTTTGATCCAGCCTCTCTAACTACAGAGGGTTAGAGGAAAATTTTCCCCAGGGGCATATTATCCTACAACTTCCCACTGCAGGGCTTCTTGTACCTTCCTCTAAAGGTAGAAATGGCTATTATAGGGAACAGGATAATAGACTACATGGACAACTGGTCTGATCCAGTATGGCAATCCCTACGTTTCCTATTTAAAAAAAACCTTCTGTAAGTACGATAAGCCATTTTGAATAATTCTAGCAGATTGTGCTATTGGATTTTTTTGCTTTATTTTCTTCTGAAATTCATTTCAGCCACAAATAAACTGGTAAACAGATGAAAATTAATTGAGTTAATCCAAGGAAGCTCTGGGGCTGCATCTATCATAGTAAATGTAAAAACAATCTTCATGCAAATGCCTTACTATATCAGAGTGGATTATCTACTTATTGTCAACCTTCCTGAGGAGTCTGTTTACTTACAACTGATTCTTACAGTATCATGTCCCATTATTATAGGGCAGAATCAGTTTATTAACTTTTTAGGCTGTGGTTTGAAGCAATATAATATTTACTTTGTATGCTGTGTAAGACTCGTATTTAAAGCTGCCTCATACAAATACTGAGCAGGATGAAAGGGGGTTTTTTATAGGTCTTTTTTACAATATATTTGGAAACTTTAACATAAAGGCAAATTAGAAACCTAGAATAAATATTATATGAATGCACTAAATTAATCTGCCTTCTGTGCATGGTAATGACTAGGGTTGCTGTTTTTCAACATTTTAGTTAATATAGTTGTCACATCAGAACCTGTGTATATCTGTTTTCCAGGTTAGCTAATCAATTTCACAGACCAGTCCAAGAAGTAGAGATGATGCAATGAGCATAATCCAATATTACCTCACTTTCACCTCCTTCTGCACCAGCTTCACATCTATTTTTGACCAGGAAGGCTAGCAAAATATTATCCTGTGGTACCCCAGTTTCCAGGCAAGAACCCCCCTGGTGGGGGGGTGAGTAATCACCATCTTCTTAGTCTTCTAAGCAAGACAGGAAATGAACCATTGAGGAAAGACTCCATCCATCCCTACCAATGTCTGTAACTAGGTGGACAACACCTTGTGCATAACAAAAGCAAAGGCAGCAAAGAGCTCTAAAAGATACAGAATGAACATTTGGTCCTTACTGACTATGCAGGAGAAGTCACCGACAGGAAGCCACTGTAGTAGCTGAACTGTATCAAGAGTGAGGTCAAGGAAATCTGAGAGTGCTGGATATTGGCAAGGTTGATTAGACACCACCCTCTCTGTTATAACCTTCCCGAAAAGGAAGGTTACAGACCAAACAGTAACTGGCAAGACCATTAATAACTTTTCTTAAGCTTAATGACCACCTTCTGTGAGAGACCCTGGTACCCTATCATCCCAAAGGGAGTCTCTTCCATAAATATGTCTCCACTCATTTTCACCTAATAGGAGAAGCATGGGTCAAGCTCATGGTGACCTGAAGCACCCCCCAGATTCTCCACACTGGCAGAAACTCATAGCGAGGAGGCTCTGTGATTGTCCCCTCCAGAACTGGCCATGGAAACCAAGAGCTGCTCTTCACGCTCTTCAACCTTCATCAGGCTGGACTAGGCATCAATTTAGCCTTAGCTCAGGGCCTCAGAAGCGGTTAACCTTCCTCTGGTTGGGAGTGATAAATAGGGGGGAAATGCGTGGATTCAATCAACTAATAATTATATTTGCCTTCCCCATATTTTAGGAAGCCCTCTCTTACCACAGTCTCATAAACAACAGAAGGCTGAAAATACCATATAGATAAGTTAACACCTTATGCTTCCCTCTGCTACACATAGTGCAACATATTGTCAAAAAGCAGTATAGCCCCTGCAGGCAGGAGAGGATTTAAGCAAGGAAACTTGGAATTTGAAGCTCCATGCCAGAGGAAGCTTGGATTCAGCAATGGACAGAGCAGCAAATGAGAGAAACAATAGTTGAGGTAATATCATTTATTGGAACAACTTCTGCGAGTGGAATGTACGAGTGAGTGACCTGAAAAGAGCTCTGTGTAGTTCAAAAGCTCCTGGAAGCCACATGGCTACAAAACACCATACACAGCTATGGAAGAGTAGCAAATGGCAGTGTAGAGCACCCAGACTGCTAGATACTAGCTATACGCTAGGGTGGGAGATGCTGTCTTGCTTGGGAGAAAGATTTAGGTAGTGGGAATGCAAGTGCGGCGGGGAAGCATTCCCTATACTGGAGGAAGCTGGATTGAGAAAAAGTGTGTGTTAGTGGCTGAACTTTTGGTGGATCCATGCTCAACTTCATCTTTATTCCATCCTGCCTCCAGAGTTGAAAAATGCCTAGTTAGTGCATCAGAGCTAATACTGCTGTGTCTTCCAACAAACCTTTTAATATAATCATACTGCTTTTAGCTGGATCAGAATGACAAGAAAAATGGAGTAACATCAAAATACTCAACTTCACACAGCGAAGTCCTTTCATATGTACATACAACAAGGCCTTTGGGCACTACCAGACTACAAATAATAATTAACAATAATATAATAACCAATCATTAAAGGGATACTAAATAAAAACTTACAAGCCATTCTCTTTGGGATCAAATCTGCAAGCTCAGAGAGCGCATGTGACTTTCTCTCTTTGAACCCTTTAGGCCCATGTCTCCTGTTTAAGTGAATTTGTCTGTTTCACTAGTTTAGAATAGAGGGGTCCTCCCTTTCCATGTTGGGAATAGAGAGATCCTCTCTTTCCATGCATTTTAATTAGATTTGGAAGCATTTTCTCCACTCTTCCTGAGAATCCAAAAACCTCCTTTGTTTGCAAACTGCATTGTGAGCTCTTCAGTAAATTAATCTATATTATTGTCATTACTTATTATATTTACTGCAGTGGCACCCAGAGGATCTAATCAGGATCCCATTGTGTTAGGCATTGTGTAAACATATAGAAATTCAGAGTACTTGCCCTGAACAGCTTACCTTCTGTGCTAGTCTGAGGCCTGGTCTGCACTTGAAAGTTTTGCCAGCACAAAAAGAGTCCTTTTGACAGTATAGCTTACTGCATTCAGTTAACAGGTATAAACCAAAAGAACCTGTCTTGCTTATCTATTTTGGACACCACAAATCCTGCATCTTGGCAGGGGGTTAAACTAAATGATTTGTGGTCCCTTCTATCCCTGTGGTTCTGGGATTCTATGGGATAAGCAGTGTCTTCATAAGGAGGGTTTGCCTGTATATTTACACCAGCAAACCTTTGCTAGTGCACATGACACCTGACTTTCATGCCAATTGTCTGAATTTAAATGGTTCGCATGCCAAAATTTGAACCATTTTACCTCAGTGAGTCAGAGCTTAACCCCGTCCTTTCAAGGTTTCCAAACTCAAAAAGATTACTTTTATGCAAAATATTTGCAGAGAAATCTTAGGTACTGATCCTGCAATAAGCTTTGAGCAGGCAAAAAAATCAGGGTAATCTAATGGTGCTCTCCAGGAGTCCATGGGGTTCTCCTGCATGGTGCTTATTGCTTGATCAGGCCCTTATTCTGTCACTCCATTATATGTTCAGTGACTGTTTAACAGGCACATTACTGGTCATGAACAGTGCGGCTTCCTACATTCCTTTATTACACGTTTAGGTGGAGGCTGGCTTCATCTGCACTGATCTGTACAGCCAGCTGGAACTTTTCTCTCAAATCAATTTTCCGTTTTATAGTTTTTGAATTTTTTCATGAAATTGTATTGATTGCAACAAAATTTCCTGTGGAGAAAAATTGAAATGATATATCATATAAAAACAAAACTCGATAAACTAATATATAATTTGACTGTTATGTCATAATATGACACATCAATAGTAGTATTAGTACACAGTATGACTTACCATGATGATGCTCTAACACTGAGATGTCATAACTTGATGTAGAAATAACATAAAATGAAAAGAATAGAATAAAATACCTTTCAAAACAATTTGAAATGAAATGTCATTTTTTCTGAAACAATATTTTCAAAATATTTTTTCCTGAATTTCCATTTTTCAGGAAATTTTAAATATATTGAAAATTTTCCACAAAATGAAAATTCCAAGTTTTGACCAACTTTACTGATTGGTACAAAATGGGGAGAATGCAGCCTCTAAGAGCCAAATGTCTTTAAGTCCTTCAGAGATACAAGTTATGTGAGGTAATATCTTTTATGGAACCAATTTTTGCTGGTGAGAGATACAAACTTTTGAGCTTAGACAGATATTACCTCACCCACTTGTCTCTCTAATATCCTGGGACCAACACTGCATACATTTATGTCCTTCAGTCATTAACATCCATCTTTGTTCGTCCCAACTATTCACGCTGTAGTAGAGAAGCAAACCCAGTTCTGTAATGTCTTTTTGTATAATTTAGGACAGTATATGGCATTGTTAAGTAATTTTTAGCTCATTGATTGATATGCAAACAGGTAAAATTCTTTCTGAAGCTGACATCAAAGGTAAAGCTAGATCAAAAATGTTTAAAGGAAAAAACCCACAGATAAGCTACTAAAAAATGCAACAAAGTGGCCAGTAAGTGGCTGAGAAAGTTAAAGGATAGATAACATTGGTATGCTAATGTAAAGCTGTTTACTTGAGGAAATACAAAAACATCAAATTGTCTGAAGATGCTATTAAAGCTCATGAATTCCTTTCTCAGATGAGAAACAGATTTCTATTGGAATGTAAATATATATTCATGAGAGGACTCAGTTTTTGAGAAGAATTTTGCCATTAATAACATTGTTTCCATTCGAGATATAACAGGCTGGCACCCCTACAATGAAATAAAGGTTGGTTTCCATCATGTGAGGAGGTGAATATTCATAGCTCTCTTTTCAGAGGTATATTTATCTTAACAGCTCAACAAAGACAGTCCTTATCTCTGTCTCTTTGTAAAAAATCAGGGATGTTCCATAATCCATTTTTGTCTTTCCTTGGAGCCAAGAACAAAGAGCATCTCAAATTATTATTTTCTATCAGCATAGATTTCATCTGCACTTGGAGGCAAAGGAAAGTTTTCACAAAACTAAGATACATACTATTTATCTAAATGCCTAAAGAGTTGAAAAAAAACGTTTTTCCAGGAAAAGAAAAGTGGGGGCTCTGGGCACAGGCTTCCTGCAGAGAATAAAGAAAAGGAGTACTTGTGGCACCTTAGAGACCAACCAATTTATTTGAGCATAAGCTTTCGTGAGCTACAGCTCGCTTCATCGGATGCATGAAGTGGAAAATACAGTGAGGAGATTTTATATACACACAGACCATGACAAAATACACATTGTAAGGAGAGTGATCACTTAAGATGAAAGAAAAGGAGTACTTGTGGCACCTTAGAGACTAACCAATTTATTTGAGCATGAGCTTTCGTGAGCTACTGCTCACTTCATCGGATGCATATGGTGGAAATTGTTGAAGACATTATTATATACACAGACACCATGAAACAATACCTCCTCCCACCCCACTCTCCTGCTGGTAATAGCTTATCTAAAGTGATCATCAAGAAGGGCCATTTCCAGCACAAATCCAGGTTCTCTCACCCTCCGCCCCCCCACGGACAAACTCACTCTCTTGCTGGTAATAGCCCATCCAAAGTGACCACTCTCTTCACAATGTGTATGATAATCAAGGTGGGCCATTTCCTGCAGGAATCCAGGTTCTCTCACCCCCTCACCCCCCTCCAAAAACCACACACACAAACTCACTCTCCTGCTGGTAATAGCCTATCCAAAGTGACCACTCCCCTTACAACGTGCATGAAAATCAAGGTGGGCCATTTCCAGCACAAATCCAGGTTTTTTAACCCCCCCCCCCACACACACACACACACAAACTCACTCTCCTGCTGGCAATAGCTCATCCAAACTGACCACTCTCCCCACAATGTGCATGACAATCAAGGTGGGCCACTTCCAGCATAAATCCAAGTTTAACCAGAAGGCGGGGGGGGAGGGTAGGAAAAAACAAGGGGAAATAGGCTACCTTGCATAATGACTTAGCCACTTCCAGTCTCTATTTAAGCCTAAATTAATAGTATCCAATTTGCAAATGAATTCCAATTCAGCAGTTTCTCGCTGGACTCTGGATTTGAAGTTTTTTTGTTGTAAGATAGCGACCTTCATGTCTCTGATTGCGTGACCAGAGAGATTGAAGTGTTCTCCGACTGGCTTATGAATGAGCTATTATTAAGATGAGCTATTATCAGCAGGAGAGTGGGATGGGGAGAGAGAAAACCTTTTGAAGTGATAATCAAGGTGGGCCATTTCCAGCACGTTTCCAGGAGTTAACAAGAACGTCTGAGGAACAGTGGGGGGGCGGGAAGGGAGGAATAAACAAGGGGAAATAGTTTTACTTAATATAAAAAGAAAAGGAGTACTTGTGGCACCTTAGAGACTAACCAATTTATTTGAGCATAAGCTTTCGTGAGCTACAGCTCCGAATACAGACTAACACGGCTGTTATTCTGAAACTTGTCATTACTTAATATAATGACTCAACCACTCCCAGTCTCTATTCAAGCCTAAGTTAATTGTATCCAATTTGCAAATTAATTCCAATTCAGCAGTCTCTCATTGGAGTCTGTTTTCGAAGTTTGTTTGTTGAAGGATAGTCACTTTGAGATCAGAAATCGAGTGACCAGAGAGATTGAGAGACTGCTGAATTGGAATTAATTTGCAAATTGGAAACAATTAACTTAGGCTTGAATAGAGACTGGGAGTGGTTGAGTCATTATATTAAGTAAAACTATTTCAACATGTCAACATGGTTTTGTGGAAAATAGGTCTTGTCAAATAAACCTGAATTTATTTTTTGAGGAGATTACAAGTTTGGTTGGCAAAGGTAATTGCAAAGATACAATATCCTTAGACTTTTGTAATGCATTTGACTTAGTACTGCATGACATTCTGATTAAAACATTAGCACTATACAATATCTAGAGAGCACACATTAAATAGATTAAGAAGTTGCTAACTGACAGATTCCAAAAAGTAGTCAACAATCAGGAATCATCATCAAATGGGGATGTTTCTAGTGGGGTTCCAGAGGGATTGTTATTGTTATTAGGCCTGACATTATTCGACGTTTTCCTCAATAATCTGGAAGTAAATATAAAATCACTGCTGATAAAATTTGCGAATGACACAAATATTGCTGGAGTGGTAAATGATGATGACAGGGCATTCAGACAGAGTGATGTGGATCTCTTGGTAGCCTGGGCCCATTCATACAAAATGTGTTTTAATACAGACAAATGCAAAGTTGTACATATAGGAACAAGGAAGGCAGGCCATACCTACGGAATCGGGGACTGTGTCCTGGACAGCAGTGACTCTGAAAAGGATTTAAGGGTCATAGCAGATCAGCAACTCAACACAAACTCCCAATGCGATGCTGTGGCAAAGGGGTTAAAGAAATCCTGGCATGTATAAACAAAGGAGTAGTGAGTTGGAATTGGGAGGTAATTTTACCTTTGTAGATTGTACTGGTGAGACTAATATTGGAATACTGCATACAATTCTGGTGTTCATGTTTTTTTAAAAATATGTTAGAAATTGGAAAGGGTGTAGAAAAGAGCCACAAAAATGATTCAAGGGCTGAATAACATGCCTTGCAGTGAGAGATTTAAAGAGCTTAATCTGTTCAGTTTATCAAAAAGTAGAGTGATGGGTGATTTGATTGCAGTTCATGGGGAGAGAATACCGCGTACTAAAGGGCTCTTTGATTTAGCAGAGAAAAGTGTAACAAGAACCAAGGGCTGAGAGCTGAAGCCAGACAAATTCAAATTAGAAATTAGAAACATTTCTAATAGTGAGGGTGATTAACCATTGGAACAAACTACCAAGGGAACTGTGGATTTTCCATTTCCTGATGTCTTCAGATCAAGCCTGGATCCCTGTGATTAAGGTATGCTTTTGTCAAACACAAGTCATTGGGCTCAATACAGGGATAACGGGGTAAAATTGAATGCCCTGTGATATACTTTAGGTCAGAATAGATTAGGTAAACTCTGTGGACCTATGAGGATGATGACACTTTGTGATGAGGCGTCCGCGCCACACCGGCCAGTAAGGGGTTAGTAGAGCCCTCAGAGACTAAGCGAAAAGCAGCCAATAGGAGAGGGGCTGTAAGGAGCAGCCAGTCAGGGCCCAGCAGGCCCATATAAGAAGTGCCTCAGAGCAGAGCAGGGTCAGTAGCTTCCTGGAGCTTGAGGATTGTGCCTGGAGTAGGCGGCAACCCTGTTGCACCTTGGACAGGGCAGTATAGGCAGGAACATGGAGAGAAAAGGCACTCCGGACAGGCTGCTGAGACTGAGGGTGTTGTGGCCATGGGAAAGTGGCCCAGGGAAATGCAGAAATAGTAGAGGCAAAAGAGCACAGTAGGTGACTGTGGTTTGGTGGGTGCCTGGGCCGGGAACCAGAGTAGTAGGCGGGCCTGGGTCCCTCCCCCACCACTTGCCAATGGGGAAGTGGCAGGCCTAGGAGCTAAACCCCCCTGGAAGGGGGGAACACGGATGGTGATATGGCTAGAGGGCTGAGCCAATAAGATGACACCATGGTTCCTGACGCTGCGAGAGGGGTTGCAGGAGGACTGTGGATAAGGAGTGATGGGGTGCAGACTACAGACAGGGGGTGTCAGCTTTGAGCTAATCCCCAGAACTACCAAAAGGAGGCACCAGTCTGGCAGTGAGTGACACCCTCTGTGACACATTTCTGTTGATGGGAGAACTTGAAGCATGCATCAAATAATATGGGGTGAAGCACATAAGCATTCATGTAACTGCTATATATTTTCCTGGATTGGGAAATCTGAAATATATCAGTTGATGAAATTGTTTTTGAAACTGTGGTGACATAAGCAAAATCTCTGCTAAAGAAAGGATTGCTGTTTCTTGTAGGTTGCAATTATAATTGTCTATTATCTGACAAATGGAAAAATGGTATCAACTTTGGGCATGCCCAGTTATAACACTGCTGACTGACATGACCATCAGTCCATGCAGGTGGAGGTTCTGCCTTTAGGGCACTCAGACCCACTGGAGGTGGCATGGAGAGGCTGGAGCCCCATTAACCAAAATTCCTCGTGGGTGTTGCACAGTTGCCCGTACTGGAGTGGTAGAACCAGAGGCACTGACTTTCTAATGCACCAGCCCCCACTCTGCCCCTGCCCCTCCCCGCACACACACACTCCACCCCTTTCCCCAAGGCCCCGCCCCACCTCTTCCACCTTCCACCAAGCACCATTCCACCCCCTTCCCCTGTGCACGCTGCACTTTCTCCTCCCCCTCCTCCCCAGCACCTCCTGCACACTGCGGAAAAGATGATCATGGGGGGCAGGAGGTGCTGGGAGGGAGGGGGAGGCGCTGATTGGCTGGGTCCACCGGCGGGAGGGAGGTGCTGGTGGGGGAAGGGGAAGCTGATAGGGGGGCTGCTGATCGGTGCTCAACACCCACCATTTTTTCCAGCCCCAGAGCACCCATGGAGTCAGCGCCTATGGGTGGAACTGTTAGCTTTGGGGATGGTGGCGCTTGATCCTTGTTTTGTACCCTGCCAGTTCTGTGGGCCACTGTATGTGGAGGAGAGTGAGAAACAGAACCAGTGCTATGCACTCACCCTGCTTCTCCCTGGTCAGATAGCTGATACCCATAGGAGTGCTAGGAGGAGGGCCCAGTGGGATTTTGGTCGGCCCCCGTGTGGGCACAAGAGGTGAGTGCCTTGCTCTTTTCTTCCTCTCAACTGCATGGCAAGAGCCAACTAACATCTAGTCAAGGTTTCTATCACAGACACAATTATAAAACTACTTCTGCCCCAGTACAATTCCTGTAGAATTGAAAATGAACTAGAAACCAATACTACAGGAGTGAGTAATAGATATCCAGTGAGCGAGCAGAGCAATTTCCTCTGATCAGACAGAAAGAGAAGCTAGATGAATACTTTTGAAAATAGTTTGAATAAATATTGTGCACAGATTTCACTGGACGCGCACCAGGGTTTTCAATAAAAGACTGCTGCCGAATGACCAACGTTTGGGCTGCACTGTAGAAGGAGCAGCAGGACAGTATGCCCATTTATGGTCCTGTAACAAGTTGACTAACTTTTAGCATAAATGTCTTAATAGTGTCTGATGTTCTGAGTCAGAATATGGCCTCAACATTACAGATAGCAATTTGAATTATTTGGGAGAGAGAATGGATGCCTCCAATCCCAATTCTAAATAGGTCATTAATTACTGTGCTGCGAGTACTTAATTGCATGACAGTGGAAATGTACAGTCACCTGTGGTGATTGATTTTTATTTCAGAATTCCAGAGACAGCAGCTTTTCAGCCAAATATTGATTCACGGGGGGTGGGAGAGAATTCTCCCCTTTGCAAAAGATCACCAGGGTTGCACTTAAATCTTATTTTGAGGACTTCAGTGGTATGGACAAGCAGTGCCACAGGTATGAATTTCATCCTGAAGGCCTAACATGGTTCCAAGGGGTTCATAAGCCCCAGTGGGCTGTGTAAACAGGCTCTGCACTAGGCTTGGCTGTTCCTGAAGATGACTGGGCCTGGTGTAATCAGCTATGGGAAGCATCTCTCTTTCTACTGGGTTAATATTTTGCTCTTTTAAGCTGCTTTCCCTGGTTGTTTAACCCTGAAACAAGCACCTTCATGCTTTTCTCTATGCTGCTCCTTATGCTTGGGAGGAGCTCCCAGTAAACATCTGCAAAACTTACTCATTGTCCTCCTCCAAATTCCTTCTTAAAAGTCTCCTTTTGCACAATGCTAACAAAAAAACTGACAACAGTTGCTGGTGTGCTAGGACCACTCCACAAAAAACTGACCAATATTGTCTTATTTTTGACTTGTGCTTCCTTCTCTGTCTCCACCTGTTCTGTCTTTTACTTAGATTGTAAATTCTTTGGGGGCAAGGACTTTTCGTTTTGTGTTTGTACAGCACCTAGCACAATACTCCATGCTGGGACTCCTAGGTACTACTGCATACAAAAAATAATAAAATAATTCTGCAGGTTGGGTCACTCTCAGGGAGTGTCTTTGATCTATGGGCAGTGCTGGTGGGCCTGATAGCCACCTTCCATTCAGGCTAAATAAGGAGCATTTAAATGCCCCATTGTTTAGTAATAGATGAAACAATAAAAGCCACCACCCAAATCACAGACCAGCATGGCAAGGAAAGAGTAGGAGTTGAGCGATGTGGTCTAAGGAAGTTTACCTGTGGTCTGAAAGCAAATGGAGAGGCCTGGGTATTTTTTGGTAGAACTGTGTGTGTCTGTGTGTCAGAAGCAGCAGAAAGGACACCAGAGAAAGCCATGGAGACAGCAAGAGAAACAATTGCAGCATTACCCTGACAGAAAGCCGAGAGAGAGATTTTTGGAGATAGTGCTCTCTGAATAGAGGCATGGCAATGTAAGCAAAGAAACTGTGTCCTGTTACCTTCTGTGTTCAAGGAAATAGGACTTTGTGTACATTCTTTGTAAATACATAGGATTTGGATCAAAGAAAGAACTGACTATCATCAATTTTTCATCCTAAGAGAAACCACCCGTAAGACCTTGAATATTGGCTATCAGCTATGGCTAAAAAGGGGTAACAATAACAATGAATTAAAGATGTCATGTTGGAAACTAGCCTTGAAGTAAGTATCTTTTTATTCTCGGTAAAGAATAGTTAATTTGTTTTTGACTCCAAACTCCCTCCTTCTGAAGAAGAGCCTCAAGTTTCAATATATTATTAGAGACAACTAAAGGTTTTTTCATATTTGCTAGAAGCACATGTTGGTCTGGTTGATTTTTTTTTTAATGGAAACAAATATTTTGAAGTGATTAATTTACAGAGAAGAAACATAATGCGGCAGGTTTCTGAGATTTCCAAAGTAAATAATACAGACACAGTAAAGGCCAGCACTATCATATTAATAATTGATGTTTGGCTGCCTCCTATCTATTCATTGTGCTTTCTAAAAGTCAAATTAGAGCTGATTTATAGTGGTCAATAAAGCAGCAACATTTAGATCCAAAGAGGACAAACACAGGCATATTTTGTAAATAGGACGCTTTTGATGCATGTGACAAAAACTAACCTAATCCAAGGAAATTTTAAATGAGGGCAGTAGGGATTAGTCTAACATGAGATGGACAATTTCAAATATATTATCTTTTTAACCAAGGCCATGGCTTAACAGTTTCCACTCTAGTGACAGTGTAGTGGCAGTTCTCTGACCCTTTCCCCAAAGCAGCTGAGCACACAGTAGTGAATGGATGGAATAGTGTCGGTGGAATGAAGAGAAGTAGTCATTGGAAAGTTGGGAGGCAGATTTGGCCTGGGGTTGTAGAGACGAGCAAATGAGATTTGTCAGTTTAGAGCAGAAGGATGGAAAGAAGTGTTCTTGTGTCCCATCTGCAGAGAAAGTGGAGTCTGGTGATAGAAAAGCAATCCTGACCAAGTATAAAGAATCAGGGTTAGTGTGAGGATGCTGGGTGGTGTTGGTGGCCTGTGATATACAGGAGGTCAAATTAGAGGATCTGATAGTCCCTTCTGGCCTTAAAACTCTATGACTCTAACGGTCAAAATTAGGCCAAAGTATTATGCCCTTAGGAGACTACGTGTGACAGGAAGAGATTAGCAGAGACCAAGGCTAACCTAGTGTCTAGCTCTGAAGAGAGAAGGCCTGACCACAGATAAAGAAATAAGACTAAAGGGTGGATAGAGAGAAACATTGGTTATGTTCAGATTTTGGTGTGAGGGGAGAGAGGAGGAAGTAGAGCGGGAAAGACCTTGCAAGTACATAAGGGATTGTCTACACTTAAATCACTACAGTTGTGTGGCGTTTCAGTGTAGACACTACATACCCCAATGGGATGGGTTCTCCCATCAGCGTAGGTAATTCACGTCCCTAAGAAGCAGTAGCTAGGTTGATGGAAGAATTCTTCTCTCGACCTGGTGCAGTCTACAGGGGGACTTACGTCAGCTTAACAACATCGCTCAGAGGTGTGGATTTTTTACACCCTGACTGACAGTTAAATTAGTCTAATTGTCTAGTATAGACCAGGCCTAAGTAAGACCTTCTACACAGCAAAGGAGATCAAGCAGTCAAAGCACTGTAAAGAGACTGAACCCTGGGATGGGGTGACCAGATAGCAAGTGTGAAAAATCAGGACGTGGGGTGGGGAGGCAATAGGTGCCTATACAAGAAAAAGCCCCCAAAATCGGGACTGTCTCTATAAAATCGGGACAACTGGTCACCCTACCCTGGAAGCACAAAGTATAGTACCGTGAAATGCATGACCTATAGCTTGCTATGGCTTGCATAGAAATATTTCTTGGAGTCTCTCAATGTTATCTCAGGTGTACAGTACATCTGAAGCTAGTGCCTTGGGGATTTTCATAGAAGAGGATAAAGCAAGTCATCCATTATTGGAACATTATCACCGATTCTCTCTCTTTTGCCTTCGCTGGATGTCATGCCTTCTTTTACTCTAATCCATATGTGTAGAACAACCTCCCACTCAGTGTTCACCAGGCCCCTTTCTTGTTCGTAAACATCTGAAAACCCACCAATCCTCTGATGCCACCTATCATTAAGCTCTATACTGGTTCTTTCTACCCTGCACTGCACCAGCTCAAGCCCTCCGATCACATCCCCTCTGGGACAGGCTTTTGTTCCTCAGTATTTGTTTTGCACAGCTCTTCTAGGGTGGAAAGGGCTGAAATGGTGCATGAGCCTTGTACTAGTCCTCTGCATAGAGCTGAATTTCACCCTGCATACTTAGGGTCAAATCCAGCCTCTGCTCCTAAACTGCAGAGGCTCCCCTAGCAGCAGTTCCGCTGCCCAGTGGCAGGAAGGAGACTAGGATTTCAGGGTGTACAACTCTGCATGACACGGGAGTTCACCTGCAGCCTGCAGGAAGCAGGAGGGGCTGGGATATAGCTGTACCCTGCACTGATTTTCCCTCATTGTGGAGGGAAGAGGCCAAGTAGCTTGCTCCACCCAGTGACTTCAGTAGAGAACACGTTAGGAGTGGGGGTTTGCAGTTTCAGTCCCAGGGTCTGTGAGCCTGACCCCAGGCCCAGTCGGTGGGAGTCTTTCAGCATCTAGATACTGCACTATATTTAAGTGGCTGGTGTTATTACTAGTATTATTAATAATTATATCTCATTTCTCCAGTGTGTTGTGACGTGTAAGGTGAAGCCGAGTGCTTTCAATCACCCAGGAGATGTGTAATGGCTCAGTAATGCATTCCCAGTTGTGTCTTTCAGCTTTTATGCAATGGCAATAAAAATATACAATGTGTTTAATTAAAGAGAGAGGCTTGTTTTAGTGAGAAATGTACTGAATAAATAAATCAATTGTAGCATTCAAAGTAGGGGTTTTTTTTACTTTATTATAGCAATGGAATTTAAAAACCAAATTTTTCAATCAATGCAGTTATTTTTAATTTTCATGAGTATTAAATTATGAGTTGCTTAGAGATATGACAGCATGTGTGAACTGGCAAATGAGTTGTAAGGAACGTACCATTTAAAATGAAGGGGGAGAAACCATCATTCTTTCCACTAGGACTGAGTGTATTTAAAAAGTAAACAAGGAAATTTAACATTGAAAACAATGTTAAAATAATCTAGTTGCCTGGGTAGCCTTAGCTAATCATTGTTTTCTTGCATTCATTGCTGGGCATGTCTGTTTTAACATTTTTTTTTTAATTTACTGAATGATGAATCCCCCCTTGTAATGTAATGCCTATTGTCTTTTAATGTACAATGCACTATAAAGAGTCTATCTTTGAGATTGTCTTGAAATACCAATTGGCTGTTGGAAAGCAGAATATACTGTAATTATTCCCCTTTACTTTCATAGCGTAATGCACATTGGATTCATCTGCAGCTAGTATTGTACAGTCCGCTTTCATATAGTATTGTAATGCTTATTGGTTTTTTTAATCAACATAATGAAATGATCCCCTTTCACATCATCCAGTAGCAAATGCCTATTGATTTTATTGCTGCAACTATTTAGACTGGCTTATCAGAAAAGTGCCCCCTTTGTATGCTATGGAGAACCCTACTTACCTGAGACCATACAGTGCTTTCAGGCCACAACCTTCTATACCAGAGACTCTCTCTCTGACCCCTTTTCCTGACAGCTGGCCTATCCTTGCCGTGCATGGGAGTTTATGAAGTGCATCAGCCTAATTTTCTAACCCTGCACCTTCATCCTCCCCCAGCCTACAGGTAACTCCTGTTGACCTGAAGCAAGCATAAGTCAATGGTTATTACTTATATCCTGTTGAGGTAGAATCAGACCCTGGATTTGGGCCCCAGATGGGAGAAATCACTAGACATCCATTAATTTATAAGTGGGAAGGCTTGCCTGTTGCGGCCCACCTACATCCCTCTGCATGTAGACTGTCTGAAAAAATAATAAAAAAAAAAAGTTAAGCACAGAAGAAGCAAATCAACAATCAAGTTGTTCTTAGAATAAATATATTTTATTGAACTCAAGCACAGGGCTGTAGGGTACAGAGGAATGAATAAACTGATGATAACAACAGAAGCTGATTACATTCTGATGGGTAATAGCAGCAAATAGGCCTTATCTTGCAAAGTGAAATAGAAACTCACGCCAAGGAAATAAGGCTAGATTCCCAGAGAAAGCATTTTAAGCAATTTACGAGCAATGACCCTCAATGCTGTGTATGCAAAAACAATATATTTTCAGAAGTGTAGACAAAGCCCGTAGTGCAACCAAAAATTATTTGTGTTCGCCCAATTGCACATGCAGCCTATCATCAGATTGACATCCAATTGAGAAATGTTTGTGCTCACAAGTGGATGCTGTGCAGGAGCTCTTTGCTCATTAGCACACATGCTGTCATGCTCTCATTTTGACTATCAAATAAATAATAACCTTTTACAACCAAGGAGCAGGAGAGAGAGAACCCTCCACAGCAGCTGAAAGCTTATTTTAATGACGTCAGGTCCAATCTGTAAGGACTCATACAAGTAGTCAACACTCCCATTAGATTCGATGGGACTACTCACCTGAGAAAGGTTACTTGCATGAGTCTGGTTTGCAGAAACAGGAGGTTGGAGACCATATTGTTATTGGGCTGGAAGAATCAAAATTTTCAGACACAATCTCTGAATTGTTGAGCAGAAAGCCTGATTGTGCCTGCACAAATCCCTGCTAGTGGGAAAAAATGGTGTTTGGCAAGTGCAAATGATTGTGTATAAAACGTTTAAAGATCAAGCTGATGCTAGCTAACATTTGGCCCAGAATATGAACAATTTTCTCTCCAGGTCCCCGTGAATCAATTTAGAACCTGATTCAACATCACAATCAATCATGTGTGTCTGTCCATCCCTACTGAGCAATGCCCTTGAGTTTTAAGCATATCCTGAAGTCCTATCCTACAAGTTAGTGATTAGCTATTTGAATTTGGTTAGCTAGCCCCATTGGCTCCAATGGGACTTAAAGTTAAGGACATGCTGAATCAGGGCCTAAAGCAGTGGTGGGCAACCTGCAGGCCGTAGGACGCACACAGCCTGTCAGGGTAGTCCACTGGCAGGCTGCCAGACAGTTTGTTTACATTTTCACGGCCGCCCACAGCTCCCAGTGGCCACAATTGGCCATTCCCGGCCAATGGAAGTGGCGGCCAGCACATCCTGCAGCCCGCGCTACTTCCTGCAGCTCCCATTGGCCGGGAACGGCGAACTGTGGCCACTGGGAGCTGTGGGTGGCCATGCAAATGTAAACAAACCATCTGACGGCTCACCAGCGGATTACCCTGATGGGCTGCGTGTGGACCGCGGGCCGCAGGTTGCCCACCACTGTCCTAAAGTCTATCACAGTACTGTTATATTTGTTCCTCCAAAAAAAATTTTAAATGAACCTTTTGGCTGTATAGCCTATTAAACAATTTCAAATGTCTTTGCTCCATTTTCTCACCTTCCTTAACAATGATTTATTTATTTACTTACTGTCCTTTAACAATATTTGATCTATCCACTAAGGATCTATTAATCTAATCTATTTTGTGATAGTGTCTAGAAGCCCCAGTCATGGAAGGACACCATTGTGCTAGGTGCTATACAATCACTGAACAAAAAGACAGCCCCTGTCCCAAAGAACTTACAATTTATTGCAGTCACCTGAGTTGCTTTATGTGCTACACCACAAAAAAGAAAGTGGAGTGTTAGTATTAATGTGAATTAACTAAAAGTTTAATTAACAGCAAATTCTTAAAGAAAGCAAACCAGAGTCTGGGAGAATATGATATGAAAAAAGACATCACAAGTAGGGTCAGATCCTGGCCCCCATTCCACTGGCTTTGCACTACTCCACAATGTAAAATGGGCAGAAAGCCTACTTCACCAGATAGTTGGGGACTCCCCCAGCATAGGGGAATCACCAGCTGGCATAGAGCTGACACATCCACTAGCTGAGGTCAATTTACTGTGACACTGTGGTGTCTACTTACTTTATGCTGCTTGTTCCGGTGGAGTATCGGAGTTGACGGGAGAGAAATCTGCAGTCGATTTAGTGGGTCTTCACTAGAACCATTAAATATACTGCCGGTATATCAATCACCACAGCGCCGATTCCTGGTAAGTGTAGATATGCCTTCAGTTTTCTCTAGAAAGAAGTACAACCATGGGTTAAATCCTGCCCAGTTTACTCACATTAGTTTGAATGGTTCTGACAGAGGGAGTCTTTGGAAAATGGTATATATCTTGGGTGAAATCCTGGCCTCAGTGACTCACATTGGCTTCAGTGGGGCCAGGATGACACCCTTTATTCCTTGGCTAGAGAAGATTTAGTAACTTTTAGGAAATGTTTCAGTAACTGGGAGCTCACTAATTCCCATCAAGTTTAACTTCATGATTATAGTTTTTAAGCTAGTCTTCTCCCTCCCTGATTATTTTCTTCACATATCTCTGTGGCAGTAGAAACTGCTTCATATTGTGTTTTTCGCCTGCTCCTTCCATGAAATATGCTTCCTTCATTCACCAGTTGTCCATCATCAATGGGTTTCTTGTGGCTGACCCACAAACAATAAATCATTTTTTGGTAGGTTGGTGGTTTTTTGTTGTTGTTTTTTGGGGGTTTGGGGAGGGGTTTTTGTCTGCTTTCTGGCTGTCTTTTCGTGAGGAAGCTTTAAGGGTTTGTATTTAATTGAGCTATATTGGTGTGTGTAAAACACATGCTTTCCTTCTACCACTAGTGTTTTCAACTGTGTCTTCCTATAAAGTAAAACCCAAACATTGCCTGTATTAGATATAGTCTTTGTGCTGAGTTGCAAAGTCATTTTGGTTTCTTGTGTTATCTTGGAACATTCATGTTCATCTGTTGATATTTGGAAATCATTTACAACAAACTCATTGTATGCTAATGTCATTGAGTGGTATCATTTTTAGCAACTTAATAAATGTTTTTAAAAGTGCTTTGAGATCCTTAGCTGAAAGACTCGTTGTTTTTCCAAACTCTGTCCCAGGTGTACTGTAGTATGTAATCCTGAATGACCTTTTGCTTTGAAGTAGTTAAGCTAAACAAGAAAGTCACGGCTTACAGCTGATTGTAGTTTTTGATAAAAATCTTCCTACTCCTTTACATCTGCTCACTCTGTGAGAATATGTCTCAGTAATCTTCATTATTCTCGATTCATATTTTATTTAGGACAATATTAGCTTGTCATTCACTTGTCTCAAGTCACTGGCAATGCCCTTCAGTGTAACCACAGCAACCCTGCATACATGGTATAATGTATTTCAACTGATCTATGCAGTGATCTTTGATGTTTTCTTAACTGCAAACATGTCCAATTCACTTCACTAATTCCTTATATTTAGATGTATTTTTTTCATCTGTTTTGATTAAAACATCCACATTTTCTGTCAGCTATGTTCTACTCCCATACCAGTGAATGGGTACTAACCATTTAACTATGGCTCTCAGGACTAGAAAGGTTATGTTATCGGGAAGAAAGGGGTTCCTGATTACTCTAACCACAGGAGAGAGAGTGTCTAGCAGGAACTGTCATACTCATTTGGGATGTAATTAAAACCATTGATGAACAACACAGTTTACTTGGACAATTTGGGCCAAATTCAGAAGTTTACATGTTTCTAGGAGATCTAAATTGTTCTTCTGGCCGGCTCATATTCATAAGTTATGGAAGGGCATACTCCCTATGGACTCCTTGTAGACTCACACGCACTTACCAATGTGTAGCTTACCCAGCAGACCCCTGATTGTGACCCATTGAGTCTAAATGCATTTATGGAAGTGTAAGTAAATCAAAACCAATGTATCTTACATACTGAGGAACAAGAAGACAGGAATATAGCAAGAAAGTTAATTAACAGGAAGCTGTAATAATATGTAAACTAAAAATAGGTCACATCTTACTTTAGCCTCTCACCTAAAATGCTTAGATTTCCTTCTGGCCTCTCAGCTTGCAAATTACTGCAGTTTAGACTTCCCTCCAGGGTATAGGTTGGTTTGAGGGAATCAAATCAAGCATTGTATGAAGTGATTGTGCATAAGGGAATCTAACTTGTATCACTGAACACATTACCTCAGAATATGGCCCTCTGAATGTGCCACTCATCCTCTGACTCATTGTAGGATATAACAATTATGATGGAATTACGTCTACCAATTTAAGTAAACTAAATGGTGGGTCATTTTCTGAATTCAGTATGAAAACTGTCATAATATTGATTCTAGTCAGCTACCTGTTAAAGATTAAAGATTAATCTCATTGATTTAACACCACATAATTTATTTGAAGACTTCTTAGCCCTGCTGTTCTTGAGTATATTTATTTCCCTTTCTGAGGATGCTCTTTTTGGAGCAGCTCCAAAGCCAACAAAAGAAAGGGTGAGGAGAGAATGAGTGGGGAGGAGGCACAGAGAAAAGCTCAGCACTGCTGGCTGTTTTTGATAAATTTGAGCAGTCGGCCATGATTTCCATATTATCCATAGTGAAGCAATCAACTTCTGTGGACTTCTTTTGAGTTCTTTGGATGAAGCACTCTATACACGGCAAGTGTCAGTTACTGGTGGTGTTATTATTTTAAAGAAGATTTCAATATGGAAATCTTTACAGAGCCTGATTTCACATTGTAACCATATAGTATAATATACCCAACTATAAAGAAGACTACTATATTTCAGTAAGGTACCCTTGATAAAGGGGCTTGAATTGCAATCATAATGGTTCCTTTAGAGCCAAGCAGACTAGCAGAGTGACTATATAGCTCACATTTTTATCTCCCAGATGAGATAGGAAGAGGCCAGTAAAAACATTTTTCATAAGCAAAAAGGTTTAAACCTTGAATATAGACTTTTAAAACTTGCATATATTTCAGGTTATTTGTACTTGGCTGCTCTGTAATGAAAGTTGTGGTCAATAAATATCCCAGGGCAAGAGTAGACTGATTTCAGGTAAGAAGAATGTCAGACAGCCAGGAAGAAATCATCTATGCAAGGAGTATTACTTTGGTATGCACCAGTTCTTCACTCCTACACTCTTTGGACCAGATTCTGATCTCAATTTATTCAGGGTAAATCAAGGGTAGTTCCAATGATTTCATTGGAGATGTACCCGATGTTCACTGTTGTAACTGAGATCAGCTTCTGTCCTTCGTGGTTCAGTTTAATTCTTTAATTTTTTGTTATTGAGATACTCCCAAATATACCTGTGATAATCAGGGTCCAGACACCCCAAAGAGAGAACAGAAGGTTTAAACCTGCAAAAGAAAAGCAGTTATATCGATTGTATATGACAATGTTACTATACTGTAAAAATACATCAGATCTTTTATGAAAGCTTGTAATGTTCTAACCTTAATAATCACTATGAGGTATGTATACAGGCTATGGTTATGAATTTGTGTACATAGAGAACTGTGCTCCTAAACTTCAGTTCTACTTCATAGCACGGTAGTGATCAGTCAGACAGGGAGAGGCATCTCCTAAGCCACATGTTTACCCAAAACTGGACTCAACAAAGGATCAATTGTACAACCCAGGAAAAGACAATGATGACTATTAGAGTTAATGGAAAGACATTGAGACAACTGGAGATTTTCCCACTTTGAGTATCTATAGTAATTGAAGAAAAAAACCACCCTACAAACTCTTCTTAAAATGTAAGCGATTTGAAGTGAAAGACATCCAGAAACTGAGGGACAGCCTAGAGGCAGGAAGCTGTCTATTGCTAGGGATACACTGGGGAAACTGATCAAAAGCAATAGGTAACTTGTTTTCAAAAAGGGATTTTATCTAACAGAGGCCTGACGTTGCATCTTTTATGTTTATTTACTGTGTAACTTGTGTATATTTGCTTTCCCTGTAGTTTTTCTATTAAATACACGTTTTCTTTATTTTTATCCCAAGCAGGTCCCTGGTGTGCAATCTGCGTGGAGTATGTGTCAAAGTCGACTGATAACTGTCATGCTGGTTTCACACCTTTTGGGGGTTAAGAACCACAGGGGAATGGTCCAGCTGTCTGGTACAACTCCAGGAAGATGGATTTGGGGAGATTTGGGCCTGGAAGGGCTATTGGCATCACACAGCCAGGAGTAACTAAGCTGGTGAGACCCGGGGGAGACCTAGTGCTTGTGGGCAGGCTACCACGGTTAGGGGTCTGAGTCCTAGCAGCATGGCACCAAGCCCTATCCTCCCCCCGAAAAGTTACAGGGCTGGGTGGCAGAATCCTTTTACTGGTCTGGGTGGTCCCCAGAATGTCACAATATTCTTTAATCAAACAAGCTAGGAAATCATTGGCAGATTTTGCTTAATAGCTGCTGAACTTAACTAGTTCTATAGCTGAACCATTGCATTTGTCTGATCCAGTTGACTTTTCAGTCACAAATCCTCTGAGGGAAGAGAAAGGGCAGTTAGGCTGATAAAGTAAACAGGTCAGTTTAAGGAAATGATGCAGTGAAAACCTTTAAACAACAGTGACCAATCCTGGAAACACAGCTGGGCACTAGATTAATTGGGATGATTCATGGTAGTTAGCTCTATGCCTGGTAGTAGCAGTTTGTGGGCTCAGGTCCAATGTTTTGAATGTAAAGCATGTTTTCAACAAATTGGGGTGGATATTAAGCAGGGACTCTGAAGGACTCACTCAATGTGGCAAGCCATGACATAAGTGATGGTAACCTATACATGTGTGAGACATTGCAGATTTCAGTGACCTAATTCCAGTCAGTGGCATAAAATTCATGTTGATTTCTATGGCGCAGAATCTGACCCGTAGCATGTTCTAAAGATCTCATGTGTTCTCAAGAGCTGATAAGATGGCCCGGAATCTCTGTAGTATCTAGTCTTCCCTGGAAGGGGGAGTGCAATGGAGCGAGTTTCACTTCCTGATTCTCAGGCAAGCTCTGGGCTGACTACAACTTGAACACAGTTGAGTGTCCCTGGGGTATGTCTACACTGCAGCTGGGGTCAGCCTCCCAGCCTAGCGAGACAGACTTGTGCTAATGGGGCTCATGCTAGTGTGCTAAAAATAGTGCTATGAATGTTACAACTCAGGCTGTTAAGTCCCCCTGGTTCCCTAGGCTTGAGAGCCCAAGCTCCAGCCTGGGCCACAACATCCATACTGCTATTTGTAGTGTGCTACTCTGAGACCCGCTAGCAGAGAGGCGCACTCCCAACTGCAATGTAGACATATCCTTGGGGTCAATGTGCCCCACCCTTTGTGAGCCCTTCCAGCACATTCTTTGGAATTCTCCACAATGGGAGTGTGAATCCTCAGCAAAGGAAATTCATCCAGTTTCCAACCCCTTTTCACAAAGAAAATGGAGTCGGCCAGAGAGCTTGGCAACACATGGCTATCTATATTTTGAAATTAGTGAACCAAGATCAAGATCCACAACCATTCAACCATAGAAACTTGTGAGCTTTCCTTGGCTAACAGTTGCTTGCTTACACTTATTTTTTCCTGACTAAAGCTTCTATTCATTAAAGAATACTCCCTGCTTATTTTAGCATAATTATCTGTTTATTTAAATCTTGCAGATAGTTATTAGTTATTGAAATAGAAATATTAAAAATTATGTGGTTATCTGGCTCCTGTCAATAAAGTATTAACTGAAATTTACATTTTTCAAAATAATTAGCTATGAACAGTAACATTGCATTATCAAATAATTCCTCAAAATACCCTCTAATTGTAATTCCAAAGTTTACATTATTTTTGAAACTAGTATTGGCTTTAGACAGATTATAATAAAAGCAAATGATTGTACATTTTAACAGTTCTTGAAGAAAGCAGGTCTAACACCAGACTGATGACTAACCACAATATATAATTCCTCATAGAAGCTAATTGACAGTTGCGTTTCTTAAATACCATAAGAATTAATCATGATTAACATCATTACAATGAAATCCAAAGGAATTAAAAATGATTTACCACTAACTGAACATTTTTGCAAATATTATGACTACTGCAGGCAGTACTAAAATAGGTTAATAATTCAACAGCCTAGAATTCCCTATTTCATAAACACATCACATGTAAATTGCACAGTAGTAGCTGAAAGGTACATTGCTTGTTCATGAATGTGACATGGCTTACGTATGAAGTAACAACTTGGTTCTCTTACTGCTGAAACTTCCTCAACATGCTCGGCACTGAGACCATGACATACTTTATGTAAATTCTTAAACAGATTTACCCTCATGCCACGTATCAATAGAAAACTATTTAAAATGAAGGAAGAGATAAAATTATGGGGGGAGAACCACATTAAAATAATATGTAACCCTTCTGCCAGGTGGAGACGGCAGCAACCAGGGCCGGGTTCAAGATCTAGGGGTTCCTTTTCAACAATACAACACAGAACTGGCTCAATCCCCCACCCAGTAACCTGGGAAAATTACACACCACCCTGGGGCACCTCTGAGGGGCAATACTTCCCCACTCTGCATGCACAGCATCTGAGTGTAGAAAAGAAACTTTTAATGAAAGGAGGGAAGTGACCCAACATTAATTAGGGAAAATGCCAAAAGCAGGATTCATAACCATAAAACTGTGAGCAGGACACTCACCCCAGAGTGCATGGGACAGTGCCTTCTGCCTCATGTTCTTGAGTTCTACAACCAAAAGTTCCTTTACTGTGTCCCCCTCCACTCTCTCACCACCCCACACTCACTGTGGTTGTCCTTGGTCAGTGAGAACCCAGGGTTCAGAGATGCATCTGTGTGAGTTCACCTCCAGGAAAGAAGGCACCTTGCTTGTTTCACTATCTGAGCCCTTGCTCTGGCTGGTTGCCCTGCCAGCTGCCTACTTGCCACTTTTGCCAGCTGCTCCTGCCAGCTGATTGCTCGCCACTTTCGCCGGCCGCTCCCACCTTATGCTTCCACCTTCCTCTTTGCTGTGACCTCTGTAGATCAGTCTCTTAGTGACTTTTAGCTCTCAGCAGGCTGGGCAGAAACACTGCCCTACCACAAGTGATTTCAGCTCCTACTGAGTACTTCAAATAACAAAGAGCTAAATAGGCTTCATTTGGAGCCTTATCTTTGAACAGTGAGGAGGAACAGGTTAAACCAGACCAGGGACCCTTAGGGAGAATCTACACCTCCTGGCTGGGACGCCTGTCCCTACACCGCTTACTTTCACAGGGGTCTGGTATTTGAGCCCCTCGCTTAATTAGGTCCTTTCAGCTGAGGATGACCCCCTCACTTGGGACAGGTTCAGCACAGTTCTGCTGCCCTTTATTCATACAATAAAGACAACACCACCGATAACATTTCACAACTCCTACATTCAGTACTGCAGTGATTTGTAACACAACACCGCTCTATCTGCAGGATATCTTGGCAGAGTATGTGTGTTCATGTAAATATAGTTTGCTCCTGAAGTCTCTCCCCCTCTCAGCTAGCTGTCAGGGAAGAACTCATTCAGACCCTGCTTACATAGAGATATGAAGATAATTTTCAGGGGTAATAAACTTTCCCATGCTATGTGAAATAAAAGAAGAAAGGTGGTGATGGAGATGATTACACACTAATGTGTGCTAAGAGCTTTAAGTACTAATAAAAAAGACAGTCCTGCCCTGAAGACCTTGCAGCCTAGGGGCCTGATCCTGGAATGACATCTTGTGGGCAGAGCCAACAGTTCTCCGCCCACCTATGTCATTACAGGATTGTGGCCCAGATGTAAGCCTGAGGCAATGAGGAGGGATGGAATAAAGTAAGCAAGGTCAAAGGTTACTACCACAGGATCAGGTGATTATTCAAGCTTGTTATGTAAACTCTTAGGGCATAATTCTGTGCTGTGCCTCTAAAAGGTGCAGCACAGAATTCATAGTCCAGGGACTGGAGCTGTTAAAGTGACTTTAAGCCGCCTTTGCACCCTTCTGATCCTGGGCTGCTTCAGAGGCTGGAGAGACTTCCAGTGTACCTTAGACAGCCCTTGTCCTACCCAAAGCTGTTGGAAGGTCATTTTAAATCTTTCCCTGCATTTAAGTAAAATGTTTTTGCACTTCTTCCTTTACATGCCCATTTCATCCCCTGCTATTGCCAAGTCAATTTATCTTCCGTAACGCCAGATTCTCTGTATTTTTGGATTATAACTAAATAAAAAATAGGATGCTAGACATACCCTTAACCAGAATCACTCAAAAAAATAAGAATCAAATGTGATTTTTCTACCATTTTCACCAGAACATGGAAACAGAGCTAAAGCTGAGTCAGAGACCGTGGTAAGATTTGGAAATCGCTCTTTTAATTTAAGATGGATATACTAAATGAAGGAAGAGTCTAACATTAGGTGGAGAGTATTTAAATCTCTCTCCTTCTGAATGAATTTACTAGAGGCTTTACCATGTAGAAGTAAATAAATTATACAGATGCACTTCTAGCTAGATTAATATATAGGCAACAGAAGAGAAAATAATTTGGATTAATTTTGTACCGTTGATATTTTGGGTACCCCAAGGCACTGGTCATGCAGGGAAATCCAGCAGTCAGATGTGCTCAGCAATAGCTTACATAGACTTGGATGACACAATCTATTTAATTGTGGGGGAAACCTGATCCAGACAGACAGGTTTACCTCTGTGGTCATTTCAAAAGTGCCATGGAAGTTTTAATGATTTCCTGGGCAATTAACAGCAATGTCCAGAAGTGGCTTTGGTGTTAATATCTCACCCAATCATTGGCAATTCTAATATAAATAACTCCACCACTCACACACCTCAGTCTACCTACCTTTGCATTAGTCTCATCCCAGAACCAAAATTATCTTGGCCCTTAATTACTATAACCTCCATCTCATTTATTCTCAATTCTTCCTCCAATCAGTCTACCCACAATGCCGCTGCAAAAGTCATCTTCTTGTGCTGCTTACATCATTCCCTTCTATAAATTCCTCCATTGATTTCTTTTCTCCAACACCGTGCAGTGAGTACTTCTTGTCCTCACATACCAGGACTAACAGAATCTTGCCCCACTTCCTATATTCCTCTACTTGTATTTCCTTCTCCTCCTGCCACACTCCTTACGCTCTTCCTAATCATTTCACCACCCTGCTTCCTTAAGGCTCAATTCTATAATCTGGACAAAGCCCTCTGCAGGGGGCATGCTAGAGTGCAGTGAGACATTGACAGATGCTGTGCCTCCCAAAGCTGTTTGGAGGGAGGAATCCATCACAATTAATATATATTATTTCACCATCTCTTCATAATATTCTGCAATCACCTTCCACAAGCCAGTCAGAACACAGTAGCCATGTTCCACATTATTATGTACAAACACCTCAAACAATACATTATGGATGAGGACATGACATAAGCAGAAACCCAATTCCATTTTTTAAGATCTGATAAAACAATGGTTTTGAAAGAAAGTAATTATTCAGCAAGACCAATCTCAATGTGTGATTTTGAAATAGCAGATGAAACCCATATCAGAAAGAACACTGTTATGTGTCAAAAGGAAGTCTGCTAGGAAACAAGAGAGAAGGGTATTTGAAATATAAACACTTATAAAACATATAAAAATAAGTACTTTTAAAATAAACACAATATAGACGTTACCTATGGAATTCACTGCCAGCTATTAGTGAGACATACAGATGAATTTGGAGTGAGTTTAACAAATGCATGTCATGCATTGAATGAGAATAGTGTGTATAGTTACATTCGATATCACAAGGGCCATCAAGCATCATACTTCAGGACCTAAGCTGACTAGGTCAGATCAGGAAGACACTGCTTCTCTTTCTATTACAGTGCACAATAAAATAGATTATGCCACTTTTATACTTCCCTCAAACTCCCAGCACTGATCACTGTGGGAGACAAGAAAGCAAACTATCTGGAACTCTCTATATCATGTTCCCCACCTCCTCACCCTAGGTAGCATCTCCTATATTCCTGTGTTTTATCTGAAACAGAGATTCTGAGGAAAAAGCGTGATTAATGGTTATTTAAAGGGCTTCATTTTCAAAACCTGACAAATCTGGGTCATGTTCAGTTGTGTGCTTAACTGAAGATATATTCCATATACACATACACAGACATGAATAAGCAATTTAACTCAAATAGTCATTTGTGCGTAAGCCATGTTGTATTAGCATGACGCTACATGTGGGTGCAAGCATGGAAATCTCATCTGGGTACACAAGTGAGGGAACTGCACAGAGATTTTTTGAATGCAGATTTCTAACCTGTTGAAAAA
This sequence comes from Chelonia mydas, assembly GCF_015237465.2. NCBI lineage: Eukaryota > Metazoa > Chordata > Testudines > Cheloniidae > Chelonia > Chelonia mydas. The sequence goes on from NC_051252.2 coordinate 19,633,792, forward strand.
TCAGGCCCAGCATGTCACATGACTCACATATGTGACAACAGTCTGCATTCCATTTTCACACGTATATTTTGTTTTCATTGTTTTTTGTAGTTTTTCTTCTGGCTATAATTAATCACATTGCAAAGCAATAGGATAATTATCTGCCCATCAGATTAGCTATTTTGAATGAAAGACCATTGCTACTTAATTTTCCCCTTCTTTATAGTGGAGCAGTGATCCCCAGATCTTTTATATCATTTCTCTGTGAACATCAGGATCAGGTTATGATAAGCAATTTTTTGAACCACTGCTTAAATGCAATTTATTTTATATAGCTTTGCACAATAAAATGGCATTTTAGATAACTCATTCAAAGGGCAGATAGTAAGTCTCTGTAGACTTCATTAAATCATTCTTTTCATGTTAAATTAATGTCTCAAGTTAATTTTAGAATAAACAAATCAAGATATATAATTGCTTTGTTTGTGATAAATATGCTCTACTTTGTTATGATTTTATCAAGAGGCTTTGTATTTCAAATCTGTCTATATACAATCAAACAAATCTTTGCAAGATTTCACTTTATTGTGATAGTTATTTTGTACTGTGCAGTTCCCTGAGATACAAAGGAATCAGGACACAATGGGTTTTCTTGGAAGAGATTTTCACCTATATTAAGGCAAAATTCAAAATAAAAATAATCAATACCATGCAACATAACATAAATTAGGGGTAGGAAATAGCTTCAATGTATATCATGACAGCACCCAAAGGCCCAGTTGTGCTTGGCACAGTACAAACACATAGTAAAAGAGCATCCATGCTCTGAAGAGCTTGCAATGTAAACAGATAAGGCAAACAAGTGATGGGTGAAATGAAGGATTATTATCTCTATTTTACAGAAGAGAAACTGAGGTACAGATAGTGACCTGCCCAAGGGTATTCGGGTCGTTTGTGCTAGAGCTGAAAACAACGCATTTTTCCTGAGTTCCAGCTTAATGCCTTAAGCCACAAGGTCATGGTTCCTCTTTTTTCTTAATTAAAACCAGAAGTCCACACAAGAAATAGAGCTCTTTAAACATGAAATATAATGGTTGTAAAATTACTGAACAGGGCTACATCCTGTGTCTGAATTTCAGGAAGAGGTCACGTCAGCTCTTAATTCCAAGAAGTCAAATCAGAATGTAACACAACCTCTACTTATTCAATTCCCAATTTTTAAGAGCCACAAGACATTTTATGTAATTATTTCATCTCTGATGACAGAAGTAGATCTTTCCACTGTATCATATTTCAGTGCATACCATCAAGCAGACAAAACCAACGCATCAAGATTTGTGATTAGATAGAGAATAGGTACTGCAGCACAGCGTTCCATGCACCAGCTTTACAAGTAAAGCTTATTAAAGCTGCTTCTCAGAAGTATTTCTTCTGAACAAGCTGCTGGTTCACCACCAATGATTGACTGGAGACTAATAACAAGGAGAAACATTTAAATTGGGATTTGAGAGTTTTAAGGCACCTTTTGCAGCCACCACTAATTGTTGTTGTTATTATTATTGCTGTAACCAGCAGAACCTTCAAGACATGCCATGGCTAAGGTATTAACATCTAACAGACAGTTCAGTACATATTTTTATACTTTCTTTGCAATAATATTTTATATTACAGGTAGGGGGTGTGAAAATGCACTAAAAAGACCAATGATTCATGGTGGTTTATGAGAGCATAATGTTGGAATTAGTGCTCTTTGATGTTTTCTTTTGATAGGGTTGTAAAACACTCTTAGGACACTTTTAATATCATTTTCAAGAAATTAGAATCATACTAAGCTGGAAGAAATTATTAAATTTCTTCAGTTCCCAATCAATTAGTAACAATAACCTCCACATTTTAAGTAATTTTTAAAATATGTGAGACAAACTGAAACGATAATGCACAAATAGATCTGTTAGGTTATTTGCCATTTTTTTTAAATTAAGAAGTAATTATTTCAACAAGTTTCATCTAAGAAGGAGGTAAAACTCATCTAGGAAGCAAGCTAATTTTGGGGTATTGGGTGGGCAATCTGTGTATTCATTGGATTATTTTTCTTGCTTCTGAGTGTAAGGTTCTGACCAGTTGCTGGATTCAGGTTTTGTGGGGGCAGGAGCTATGAAAGTTTCCCTTCCCTTGTAGGGAGCTTTTTTCCCCAGTCATGACCATTTCCAACCATAGTTTGGTAATGGATACAAGATTTCCAGCCAGAGTGCACTGATATGCAATAAACATATTGAACAAACAGGTGATGCTTTAGAATACAAATCTAGTATGTACCTCAGGCTAGTGGGAAAATTTTCATTTAGGTCAAAACTTTTCAGTAAACATTTTTGGGGTTTGATAAAATATTTTGTTTTTTAGTTTCTGAAAACTGAACATTTTTATTAAAAACTGAACATTTTTGCCAAAAACAGTTTTCAAAAAACTAAAATGTTTTGGTTTTCAGTTTGGGGTTGGTTGAGGATTTGTTTGTTTATTTGTTGTTTTTGTTTTAATTAAAAACAAAAAACATTGCAGCTAACAGTTGCCAAACAGTGCTATGTAAGATATTTCAGGTCTTTTCCTATGTGTAGGATAGGAGATAACTATATGAAATAACAGTTAATATGCTGAAGTATCTTGCTTCTCCCATGGAAAAAACACACTAGTTTTGGACAGTACTATCCACTGGCTGACCATCTATGGATTTAAAACCTTCCCCACCTTGTACAATTGTTTAAGGTAGGATGGTCTAGAAGGTCATACACTGAATCTTGTAGAAGGGGGCCTAGTTGAATGGCTTTACGTGGGGCCTCAGATATGGCTAATCTTAATTTGTTCATATGCAAAGGCTAACAGATTTGACTGAGGAAGTACTTGATGCTCAGTTTCATAAATGCCTAGTCTATTGGCACTTGTGACGGGGTATACCCATCCCATCCTGATCTAGCAAGGGTTAACAAGCTGCTGAGGGCCCACTCAGCCTTGCCCCACTGCACCAGCACTCGCTGTCAGGTAATGAAGGGGTAGTTAACAAGAGAAGAGGCTTACTCACTGGTGGGCTGATCAAGCAAGAAAATAAATGTCCTGTCTACTGCTTCTGGAGGAAGGGACCAGCCCAGAATCTCTGCACAGACTATTGGCTGCCGACTTCCAGAGTCCCTCCAGAGGAAGGTAGGACTGCTGAGTTTGGTTTGGAGACTATTTCTTTATTTTAATTACAAAAAAGACTATTGGGCTGTCTGTGCTGCCTAGGATAGGCCTGAGGGGTCTAAATGAGACTGTTGCAGGGAACCACTGTGGGGAGGGGAGCTGCCTCAATAAACTCCATGGACTTTTGTGCCCTAATTGAGTCTGCCCTGTAGCTTGTCTTGGGCCCTGAGAAGGGCAATCGGAGCTCTTTATGGGATTCAGTTCTTCAAGCAAATGAAAGATACAACTTCAGTGAAGAGAACAGGATTTTTAACTGTTTACTTAATATTAATTTTTTGCTTAATACTTTGATTTCTTGGGGACTCTTCCCATCTACCTACTTCACTGCTTGTATTTTACCTCGAGCTGAAGAGTGAGACTGAGGTGAAGGGCCCCAGGTTTACATCTGCTCCAAGAGCCCAGGAACTCCTGATGTCATTCATATCAATGACAGAAGTTAATGAATTGGATCTCTATCACTGAATGGATGACCTATTGAAATAATTGAATGTATATTTGCCTGGGAAATAAAATGGATTGAAAGGGTAGAAGTGAGAACAAAGTTAGAAGACAAATAGCACTGGCAGCAGTGACCTTTATGACCCCAATAAAGCAATCTGGAGATGACAAGAAATCCACACTGAAAGAGATTGATGATTTATATGCTCATATGTCAGAATGGCTCATTCCTATGGATATGAATCATAAGCAAGGGCAAATTAGATACCAAAGAGGAAACTGTCTTAAAAAACATTTGTTTTTTAAGAATGACTGACACAAGGTGAGAAGAACTTTGTCAGATTCACTGAAATTAAATAATCAAGAACAACTCTTCCATTAGCCTCATAAATAGCAGTGGGCCAGACAAACTGGGAGAATGAGTGTTATTACAGAGTAAGGGATGCATAGGATGGACACCCACTTGACCAAAAGCTGCTAAAAAAAATACCCTAAAAGAGGATGAAAACACATTCAAAATAGTGCTGTTTTGCTATTATCATATATATTGATACAAGATTGAGGTATCTTTCATTTTTTTGAACGTTCTGACCCAACAGTTGTTGTCAGTGTGACAATTTGAAGAATCAGTTTGTGTACAAGTTACGAATTCTGGTTGGTACTAGGAAGTAGTTTATAAAATTGTTGTATCAGGAAATGCCTTTAGGTGGATGTGGAATCCACCAGTTGCTCACGTGGTTTGCAGCATGTATCAGACCAGGGACAATGTAGAGTTATTAACTGTAACAACTGTGTTCTGGACTGAACAGTGGGGATGCTAAGAGGTTGGCTGGAGCTGAGAGACGCTACTTCCCCAAACTTGTCCACAAGGAGCAGGGGTTGGGAGTGGAGAGTAGAAACCCCCCAAACAGAATAAAGAGAAAGAGGTGACAAAGCGGGGTTAAAAAGGATTCCCAGGAGGAACAATAGTGGGGGAAGGCTTTTTGAAGGACAGGAAGTTTTGGGCAGAAAAGGGGAAGAGAAGGGCAAGCTTTTGTAGCAGTAGAGGTGTGGGTGGGTCTGATTTAACTGCAGGACCAACCATGCTGAGAGAGAGCTAGCTGGGCTGGAAAGGCTCCAGGTCTGAAGAGAAATCATGAGCTCCAGGGAAGAATCCTGGATACTGCAGAGGACTCTGCCTAAGCCCAAAGAATGGTCTGGAGTGGTGAGGAACCTGAGGTAAGCAAATGCTCATTTATATAGATATTGCCACTTCTTGTGGCAATAAGTAAACAGCAGTGGTGTTTATGTAACCCACACACCTCCTGGGTGTGGTGCTCTGTCTCATCTAGTGGCAGCAAGACCTCTTAGAGAGAGCATGTTAAATGAGTCTGCTCTACAGCCTTAGCTAACAGCCAGTTGGCTTTTTTTAGGTCATGTGGCAGAGGCTCATGCAAAAAGGTCTAGAGGCCCCAGGTTCGATCCCGATGACCGCGGTCTGTCAGTGTTACATTTAGAATCCTTTGCAGTCTGTCTGCGTCAGTGCTCCTGAAGAGGTAAATTGTAAATCACACCTTTGGGATACTGGATTGTGGAAGAGCTGCTGGGGAGGCTTGGTGGAAATGGCACTAACTTCAGGGCCTAGGCATTTGGGCTGTGGAAGTCTACACTGCCAACAGGAGTGTCAGACACAAGGTCTACACCTGGTGTGTGTGCCTTGAGGTCCAAAGCCAGGAAGAGTGCCTAAACTCTGCTCAGCCCCAGCAAGCTAAGACCTTGTGGGATTCAGTGTTTGGATCACCTCCAAGAAAGTCTGAGTGTCCAACAGGGGGAGCTCAACCAAGTCTGTGACAGTTCACCTAAAGATACATAGATATGTGCTGAAGGGCTAATTTTTCTGTTTTATTGGCCAGAAGTAACATGATGCAGCTTCTGTGCAGTCAGTTTGTGTGTGTAAAGTATAGAACCCTGTTGTTTTTTCATCTTTTTAACGACTGTGAAGCATAGGGATTAGTTGCTGGACAGGTCTCTACATTCTGTACTGCAAAGTAGAGCAAACACAGAACAATAAGAAAGCAGCCTCTACTTCTTAAAATATTAAGGGTCAAATACAGATGTGATGCAAGCAGGAGCACCGCCTGTTCAGCAAAGATACTGACATTTAAATATGAGAGCACTTAACATTGAGGAATTGTTTCTGTCCCCTTACCATGTATTGTAAACTTACTTCATCACCACAGGACCTGGGCACCTTACAGCTCTATACATAAAATGACTTTGTCCCAAATGCATAGATATTTTATCAAGTAGCCAAAATAGATATCATGCAAAGTGGCCAAAAAAAAAAAAAAAAAAAAAAAAGTTCAACAGATCAGTGCTTGTGACTATATGAATAATACCAGCACACTTAGTGGGAAATGTAAAAGCCAAACTTATTTGGTTCTCATTCAAGCAAAACTCCTATTGACTTTAGTCCTCTGGGATTCTGCATCTTGTTCAACCCTAGGCAAGCTTCCAGGAAAGTCACTGAAACTTCAGATACTTTTGGTACCCATTTCAAAACTAGTGAATTTTGCGTTTTGAAACCAAAGATAGAGGAAAGCTTACCTAGAATCTGCAACAATAATTTGGTCCTGTCCATAGGGTTGTAAATGTTCTAAGGTTGAAACTGTCAGCTAAAGTCTTAGACACAGTTTGATTAAGGTTCTCTGGACCCAAATGGAGAGCGATTTTTTTCTTCTCTCATCCCCATCCTTCCCTTCACCCAGACAATTATGCTAGCTACATGGTGTTATAGACAATCTGCTATACTGTGCTAAAGAGAATAGACATAACTACAAGATAAATCACACCTACCCTTTGGGAACCAGGGACTAGAACCCCTAGCCTTCAAAAACACAGGCCTCTCACACACGATCCCATGATGCTGGTATTAGCCATTCCCTTATTTTCTCTGTGGGTCAGCCATGAGAGGGCAACATAACACCCACAAATTCACACAAGAAGACAGCTTCTTTTAACAACAAAATCCTCAAAGAAAAAAATAACCTGCCCATGCTTGTTAGTGGGCAGTTATGGAAAATGTCATTTAAGTACAATATATGGCATGGAAACATTTTCAGGATAAAAAGAGTACTTACTATTGCAAAAAAATTGTTTTAAAGATTTCTATGCTATGTTCTGGTGTCTTGAATTTTTTTGTTTTATTCACCAGTTTGGCTTTTTGTGTCTCTTTCAACAATAACATTCATTATAACATGGCAAAAAATACTGTTTAGCTACATTTTCCATCACAACCTGTAATTATCTACAAGAGTTTAGTGAATAATACAATAGCTTTCAATTATTTTTTAAAGAAAGCTTTTAAATATTCACTGCTAGAATACAAGGTGATGTCATAATTAATGTTAGAATGGTTATTCAAATGATGATGCTAAATAGCTCATAAAGAAAACATTACATTTGTGACATAAACCAGTTACTAATTGTACTGAGATAATTAATGCCAACAATTCTATGCATGCTTTTATCAAGTTGACTTATAAACTACCTGATATCTCTCTCTTGGGTTTATTTAACTGTTAGTAAAGCTTGAAATACGAGAATTGATTTGTAAGGGTAAAAAAGTGATCAATTAAAAATGTTACAAAGTAGACCTGTTCTTCTTCTAGTTAAAATAGAGTGAAGTCATAGAATTAAAAAGTGTAAAAACTGAATGTATGCCTCAGTTGATTGAAAGAAATCAAGAGGTACATTTTCAATATTAACTAAGCACAATTATTCACCCACATCACCATTTAGATGTTACTGATCATTTGTGGCCGTTGTGCTTTGTAAATTAGGGGCACAAATGCTCTAAATTCCATCAGCTTGTAACAGTAGCTTAGGAGCCATTATACTGTCAAGAAATTGCTAAAACTCCCTTTCTGGCAGGGAGTTTGAGAAGAGGTGGTTTGTAGATCTCACAGAGAGGGTATAATGAAGCCAGTGAATTCTCAGTTGCTCCATTAGAAGAAATTTATGGCCCTCTTGTGCCAATGGAGTGGTGCAAAGAGATTCAAGAGGAAGCCCAGGCCTGGCCCAGTGCATTTATGAAAACACATCCCTGTTCTCCGTTTGATGTAGTATGATGTGCTACCCACTCTTTCACTGGAAAGAGTTCAGCTGCTTACCCAGGTAAACTGATAAGGGAGGAGAAAATAGAAATAACCCTCCCTTTAAAAAAGTGGTTTGCAATTTGTAACCATGTTTAGCACTAATCAGCTTCTAAATTAAACTAGGAATTTGCAGTGGCAGGCAAATAATACTGTGTAGCCATCTACCCCATTCTTTCACATCATAGTCCTTCTCTGGAGGCACGCACTCTAATCCTCTACTTCCTCTGTCCCTTGATTATGATTAGTGAGTGAATTTAGCTCTCAGAAATAGCACAGTCATGAATCAGACACAACTGCATTTATAGTCTTGTCAACCCTGTTCGGCTATATGACAGGTTTATGCTACCTGTATGTACAACAAAGCAGGACTGGGAGAAGTCCACCATGCTAATTTTCTAGCATGATACATATGGTAGTTACACAATAGAATTCGTATCCGCTGGATCCACAAATTCAGCATCAACTAGGAATGGGCTAGACATTGGTCTGAGCCTTATCTGACTTAGATTAGTGTAAATCAGGAGTGACACTGTTGAAGTTAATGCAGTTACACCATTGTAAAACTGCTGTGAGTTCAGAATAATTCCCAATATATCCATGATTCGTTAGGTAGAATTGTTGTGGAATGTCAGAACTTCCAGTAGCATGGAAATTCCATTTCTGACCAACCCTACTGCTGACCTAGCCTGTATTCAAGTGAGCTATAGGTGAAAGGTTCTACATTTCATTATGTATCCAATGTATCATTCATTCCTCTCAGCATTATCTACGTCCATATTGGATACATCTCTATATAATCTATGTAAGAGTTTTTTCAAAATTCTGAATTCAACTGTACACTAATTTCCATGAACAAATTAGGTGTATGGTGATTGTGATACCATGTTCAGAGCCAGTTAAATATATGCGACATACACCATTGTTAACCAGTAGTGGTTTATACATAACTCTTTAGGGTTAAATATGTCTAGATTCTTCTCTGCCTTCTGGCTACAGAAGTGAAGGGTTAACCCAAGTTCATCTCCTGGCTTACAATTTAGAAAGTATTTCTAAATGCAATTAAATGACATAGCATAGGCTACAGACTGAATCTAGCAGAAAAACAAGCTCCCAGAATAGCAAAATCACTGAGCAAGCTCCCAGTGCTAGAAGAAACAAAAGACAAGGTAGGCAGGCTCTTGTTAGGGTTCTGTTAACCCTAAGAATCATGCCCGGTATTCTGCTTGGCCATCTTTCGACTGTCAGTACTGGTTTTGCCCAGGACCTTTATGCTGCTTATGGCTCACTAAAGAATAACAGCTAAATTACGACCATTCCAATAAAGCTGATGTATATTAAAAACTGCTTGGGGCCAGCAGCCACAAAACCTTTGAGAATTCAAGGTAATTAATCCGATGTTATTGGTTTTGACATACTGCGTGAAGAATTTTCTAAGATTCACTATGCTGTATGCATACTGCTAGTATCATACAGAAATACTTTGGTCTTTCATCCACAAAGTGTGTTGTAACACCCCCAAACGTTTAGACCACAAAGATCCTTCTTAGAAACAGTGGACAATATTTCTGCAGCTCCCAGGAGCATGAGAGAGGCCATGGAGTGAGTGAGTGGTACAATGGGCTGAGTAACTGCAGAAAGAGGTATCAGACCATGTAGCAAGCTGATCCTCAGATGGGGCAGTAGGAGGCACCAGAGCAGTAAGAGAGAATGCCTTATCACAAGCTGATGTACCTATGAAGTTTTTGAATAAACCAAAACCTAAAAGCTAATGTTTTCAGGGCCTTTACATTTTTTGAGGAAAGTCTGAGGGATTCAGGGTCCTGGATGCCATGTTATAAACCACTTTATGATGATTTCAGTGCAGCACCTCACTTTTTGTCCAAATCCTTTTGTAACAGTACTACTGCACACAGAAGGTTATACTTGTCTCTACACATTAGCTCAGATCTCCTGTTTAGTCCAAAACTGTTTGGGGGGAGGGGGGTCTTTTGAGCTTTAGTAATAGTCACTTTCTTCCCTGAGTGAGCACCACCATCATCCAGCTGCCACATTTGTTAACGATAATGTAGAGGCAGCAGAACCCACAGTTCACTGAGTCAGGCGGGAGCAGAGCTAGGAGATCCTTGGACAGGGTACAGTGAGGAGCTGCAACAGAGCTAGATTGAGGATGCTAGTCATCCTTATCCCGCTCCTGGAGGAGTAGCACATGTTCCATTCCACGGCCCCCTAGATCCAGCATTGGCCCTGTGCTCCCCGGTGTGCAGTAAGTACCAGCACCCATAGCATCCTTCAGGGCTGCCCAGTGGCCACCTTCTTTGCCTTTCCTTTGGTGCTGTGGTGCAGATGGGGGCCATTATTCAACCCACATGGTAGCCACACCTATAAATTCTCCCTTCCACTCTTCAACAAAGCCTAATTATGGCCTTTCACCCAGAGCACTGCCTCCTCCTTGGCGCTCCTAGCACAGTCCCATGTGCCTCCTCAGTGTGGTCAGATAGATCTCCCTGCCAGAAGAATGTCTCTGGCAGAAGAAATGATCTATCCCCTACTAACATGTAAGGAGGCTAGAAGTGGCTGGGAGCATCTGTACATGATGCCATGTAAACCAGTCCCTCTTTTAACATAGGTCACCAGCAGAAGGCGCATTCTCTGGTTTGCTGGAGAGGAGATGCATGAGCATCAGGAGGCCAGTCATGGATATGGAAGTCTTGGGTGATGGGACAACTTCATACCCTTTTAATGACCAATGGTGGTAGACATGCCCTGAAGTGGAGTGGGAGGGAGCGAGGACCATCTCTCACACCTGCATGGATGCACAGATGCTGCTGTGCCACACGATCTGAGGCTCCTCACAGCTCATGAGCCTGCGCTGAAACCCAAGAGATGTGACAGAATGAGGAGATCTGTCCCCTCCCCCTCCCAAAGTGGATTGCCTAGCCAGGTTCCTGCTTTGTGATCCCCACAGGGCTTCTTTTGTCCCCCTGTGAGTCTCCCTCTGATCTGGTGATTAAAAAAGTGAGAATTGAACCTATGACCCTTTTTTGTAAGCAGTATGTAACTGAGGATGAGCACTGGTTTCCCTACATTTGTTATAGCTTATCCTTAATAACTATACTACTAGTATGCTCCTAAGGCATGTATTGTGAGGGACATAAGGATGGCATATCTGACTCCTTTGGCACCAGAGAGAGAGAGAAGTACTGATCATTGGCAGGTAAGCAGCATCACTATCAAGACTTCTGATCCCCAGAGTAAAAAAAAGCCCCCCCAAAAAGCAATTATAATCCTGATTTGTTTCAAATCCTGTAAGGCATATTTATTTCTGTCAACATTTTCCCAGAAAGGCATGTAAAGGTATATGGTGCCTGAAATCAACCAAGAGGCAAAAATGAAGAAGAGACTTAAAGTGAAACCAAGTGGAAGAAAACTGTTACAGAATCTATAAGCAATGTTCAGATTTCTGTTAGTATACTTTTTGTTTTGACATCCTGGTCCATCTCCTGCCTACCGCTTTGAACTGTGGCACACAGCTTCTATTAACACTGCCTAGGTGTACAGCTGGTGTCCTCCACAATGTAGTGAAGAATGAGAAGGGTTCGCCAAGATCCGCATTGTTCCAAGCCTTGGAACAGAAGAGTGGTTTCCTAATGGCATTAAATAGAAAAGAGGAGGCTTTTTTTAATAACTGGCGTGGATCATAGCTTTGAACAAAGAGGATCAGCAAGCTCCCAAGATGGAAAGAGTTAAAAAAGAAGACTGGTGCTTCTTTTTGAGGTGGTGTTGGCTTCAGCAACTTTAGCAGGCATTCTGTTTTTGCAGCACTGGTGGGACAGCTGTAGTGAACATGATTTTCAAGCTTCTTGTAACCTAGAAAACAGTAGCCATAGTAAGGCCATTCTAATGGAGTGGGAGTGTGTCAAAGTGGAAGAGTTCAAACACCCACAGAATCTTTGGGAATACAAGGTGTCTGAGCCCAGAAATTCATTGTTTCTTAGGAATGGAATGAAAGTCTCTCCAAGACTCCAGCTAATGTTGTTGTTTAGATTATACAGAAAGGTGTAAATATTTCATCCACCATGTGTTTCATGGCCATAAAAAAACATAACCGCCAATCCTGTGCACCTTAGAAATCCTAGTTGGCAGCAGTGGTCAATTTTTCTGCTCAATTGCATCTCAGCCCACCAGCTCATTGCAGCATTTGATTGGCACTGGTGTGCAGCACTGTATGAGGACAACTGGATATATCCTTTATACTATATGTGGCTTCATTTGGGAGTTTCTCTCCTGCAGTTTTTGGTCACAGAGGTAATTGAAAACTTTCTTACAAATTGTGGAACAATATTTGGAGGCTAGCAGTCACTAAATTCCTTTCTACCTTGTAGTACTTCATTGCTCCTCAGCTTCTGGAAGACCTTGATTTTTTTTTTTTACTAACTGTTGTACATTAGCCCCATTATACATGCTTTCTGTGTGGTTTAAAGTTGGTAATTGAAAGGAGAGCTATGATTGTGAGATATCCATTTGCTGAGAAATCAATACCTGAGCCTTCCCAGACTCTGAACCCTGAAAAGAAAAAAGGAATGGTTTCCCTCTCATGTTATAATAAAAGCTGCTGCTTTGTTCAGAAATGTGTGCAGTGTCAGGACATTGCCTTATTTTTATTCACAAGGTTTTGCCATTAAGACAAATTTGATGTAATTTACGTAGTAGTTTCATTAGCACCCAAACAAGGTCTTATTGTTTTATATCTATTTGATAGAGCAGGGGGTTAAGAAACAGGACTTCTGGGTTCAATTCTGTATTCTTCAATGGACTTTGTAAGTAACTTTGGGAAGATAAATTAACCTTTTCTGTATCCTGGTATTACAACTATAAAATGGGTACAAAACATAGGTGTTTTGAGACTTGTTTGGTTAATGAATGTTAAGTAGTTTGAGAGTCCAGTTGCAGTGTAGACATTCTGAATATGATCATCCACCAGATGCATTTTTGAGCAAACAAAATGCTAAATAGACATATCTTGTACAAGTGCACATTTAAATCCGCAACTTACAATTTTGGGTGCCCAAATGCCAACATGTTATATACTGAAAATTAGAACCTTTTTAATTTGTAGAGACTAATCTGATACTCAAAATAATGAGCTGAGCAGGGAATAGTTTCACATCCCAGGAAAATTTTCAAGATTTCCAAAACTTTTTCCTTTCCTGAGTCTGGATGAAAAGTTAAAATCTCTAAAACGTTTACAAACCAATCAGCTGAAAACAATTTTGGTTTGGCTCAACTGAAAATTTAGTTTAATTTATGACATTTGCTGTTTTTGTTATTTATAGTAAAAGGAAATGTTTTTCAAAACAAAGTCATTTTGAACTAAACCAAAGTTTTTTCCGTTAATTTGAAAATGTTGAAATTGGATGTTTTGACAATTTCAAAACTTTTTTCCAAAAAATTGACACAGGAAATTTGTCCAAAAAAGTCACTGTCTCATGAATAGTTTGTTTTGAATTTGGCATTTGTCAACAGAAAAATACTTTTTAAAAAATTCCAAACCATCTCTACAAAATATTCTCCTCAAGTGTTCACTACTAATTACGCTAGACAGGTTGTATGGATAAAATTAGCAGAGGATCCCTATTATGAACTTAACACCCCACCACCCGCCAAAAAAACCCACATTTTTGCTTCTAGATTATGTAACTATTTGAAATTCAGTGTAATAAATAACTCACTATGTTGTTGGGCCTCCTTCATACTTTCCAAAGAAGCCATTCTGGCCTATCCGTGATAATTATGTAATTGGGGAGTTCTTATGGTGTGTATTGTGAGGTAGCATGTTGTCACTGATGACTTGAGGCATCTAACTCACTTGACATCACCAGGAATGGGCAGGAGGAAGCTGCCACTGATCATGGGGACTGAAGAAACATCAATTCTGTAACACCCTGAACACCCAGACTTCTGAGACTGAAAATCCCTTTCCCCAAAGTGGAGAAAAGATCTTTAACATCTCAATCTGCACAGGACCAGAAGTGTGTGTGAGCCAATAAGTACCCTGTTTTTCTTCCCATCCTATAAGGCAAAATTACTTTTATAGAGACTTTCTCTGAAAAGAGAATGCGGTGTATGACATCAGAAATCAAGCTAAGAGCAAACGAGGAGATGAAACTTGTGAAGTGAAATGAGTGGAAGAGGCTGCAGGAACTGGCAGTGAGTACTCTTGCAGATGCTGTTGGATAAACACGCAAAAGTTATTTCCTGATGCCAATAAAAGGAAAAGAGAAGTCGGCAAAACTGTGGCATAGCCCATCTTCTTAAGGAGAAAGGTGGAGTTAGCTCCCAAGAGGGCAAATGCAATTCAACAAGTTCTCAATATGAGAAGAAATAGCAACCAACGACGTGGGCATGTTCTCTTAGGGGTTACATTAGCTTTAACAGTTCTGGAAGGTGTACTGTGCGGTCATTACTGGAGCAGCAGCGGATCTGCACAGGATATACATGTTCCTCAGGGTCTAAGGAATAATTGCCACAAGGAGGCCAGTGTTAGCCGCAAGGAGGTCATTCTAAAGAAGCCAAAGCATGTGAAAATAGTATGGGTCAAACAGCCACAAAATCTTTGGGAATACAAAGCAGTTAACCTCAGAAAACTGCTTTTTCAAATGAGCTGGGCGAGAGCATACCCAAGATTCACTATGCTTCATCTGGATTTCTTTGAATATATGAAACATTTCTACCTTTCGTCCACTCTGTGTGTCCTGACCGTGCAGAGGATGTGACCACCAAATCCTGAAACCTGAAGGATCCTACTAGGCAACAGTGGACAACATTTCTGCTGAAGTTCATCTTAGCCCATCAGTTAATTGCAGAGTTTGCATGGCACGGGCGTGCAGCACATTATTGGACAACAGTCTTTATTATTATTCAAGCTCTGAGTTTATCTGCTCTGGAGTTAATATGCTTCTGGAGATTTTGGTCCAAGAGAGGATGGAAAGCTTTACCTTTTTACTTGTGGGGCCAAGTTAATGCAATATTACTTTATGGAAATTTTATTTTCCTTTATTATTCCATTTCACCTGATTTTCTCCTCAACTTTGATTTTTACTGGATGTTGTATGTTGAGCCTCTTAATAGTATAGAATCTGTAGTGAGGATAGCACAAAGGCTGTAGGTAGAAGAATGGACTGACATTGCAACTTCTGCATTTCTGTTGAAATCAATTCCTGAGTCTTCCCAAACACTGACATTTGGAAAGAAAAAACAAAACAAAAAACCAAACTTGATTGCCACCTTATCTCACAATAAAAGTTGCTTTGTTCAGAAATGTATTAATGGTCAGGTGTTGTATTTACATTTGAAAGCTTTTGGCAGTAAATCAAAATCAATCCAGGTTAAGCAGCCTGAAGGCTGCTCTAACTGGTACCTAATGGTAATAGACTTGAGAGATGTCCTGGCACCTGGGAATCACCATGATGATCAGGGATGCCCTAGTCATAATCCATTATGCCACCCACATTTTCAGTACTGGCCTCATGGAAAGGAGTGACACAGAGCAGAACAGGGGCTCCTATCTCTTATGCAAAAGGAATCCTATAGTGGTCAACTAAATGAGCTTTAGGGCAGTTTTGTGTTGGGGAAACATCACAAAGTTGACCTATTGCAGCCCAGGATCAGGCCCATGGTTTGAGGCCATTCTGTGCTCTTCTGCAGATTTTGACACTGGGCAGATCAACTTACTAGTCTCCCTCTCAGTTTTCCTTTCTCTGCAATGGACTTGGTCTAATTTAATCACAGAGTTATGAGACTGATTTTATTGGTAAACATAAAGATTGAGATGACAGCCTCAAAATCTCTATGTAAATACTGTAAGAATAATTGTAATTATTTAGTCTGGTGAGGTGTATATAGTGTAGCTGGATGAGAAAAAACTGCCCATGATAATTATACTGTTTAGTTTCTTGTTAACGCAGAAGTATTTTTTCACTTAATTTATGATTTGGGACATATTGTGCAAATTGCTTTGATACCTTCTGAACAAGTCAGATATTGTAATACCAGTTGTTTCGTTTTGTAGCTGTCTTTATTGCTGCTGTTTTGTTTTTTATTTCTCTTTCAGAAATATCCCAGAGGGTAGTATTGAGCAACTGCTCTTCTACCCCAAGGGTGCTCTCATGTGGGGTACCATCTTGCCACCCCCTTATTGTTTTAATTTAATTTAAAGCTATAAAGAACAAAAGGAGAAAGACATCACAAAAACCATGAAACCAATAAGATGAAAAACTTAAACTAAATATCCTTCCCATTGCCCCCACTCAATACTTAGTGTTAGAGCCTGATTTTGCAGGGTCTTGAATAGTTTGATGGAAACTGCATGGTGATCAAATAATACACGGATGGTGGATATAAAATACTACATAAATAGAAGGATGGAGATCCATATTTTTGTCAAAGAACTCTGAATAGGGTCTTACTCTACAAACAACCTTTTCCAGTGGCAGTCAAACATCATAGACCCTCTTCCCTTTTATTGACTAAATTGATCTTTCCTCCAGTAATGAACATTACTAGTCCTAGCTACTAAGAACATAAGAACGGCCATACTGGGTCAGACCAAAGGTCCATCTAATGTCTTCTGACAGTGGCCAATGCCAGGTGCCCCACAGGGAATGAACAGAACAGGTAATCATCAAGTGATCCATTTCCTGTCGCTCATTCCCAGCTTCTGGCAAAGGACCTATCCCTGCCTATCCTGGCTAATAGCCATTAATGGACCTATCCTCCATGAATTTATCTAGTTCTTTTTTGAATCCTGTTAGAGTCTTGGCCTTCATAACATCCTCTGTCAAAGAGTTCCACAGGTTGACTGTGCGTTGTGTGAAGAAATACTTCCTTTTGTTTGTTTTTAAACCTACTGCCTATTAATGTCATTTGGTGACCCCTAGTTCTTGTGTTTTGAGAAGGAGTAAATAACACTTCTTATTTACTTTCTCCACACCAGTCATGATTTTATAGACCTCTATCATATCCCCGCTGAGTCCTCTCTTTTTGAAGCTGAAAAGTCCCAGTCTTATTAATCTCTCCTCATACAGAAGCCATTCCATACCCATAATAATTTTTGTTACCCTTTTCTGAACCTTTTTCAATTTCAATATGTCTTTTTGGAGATGGGGCAACCTCATCTGCACGCAGTAGTCAAGATGTGGGCGTACCAAGGATTTATATAAAGGCAATATGATATTTTCTGTCGTCTTATCTATCCCTTTCTTAATGATGCCCAACATTCTGTTTGCATTTTTGACTGACGCTGCACATTGAGTGGATGTTTTCAAAGAACTATCCAGAATGACTGTAAGATCTTTCTTGAGTGATAACAGCTAATTTTACCTACTAATAATGAACCTGCAATATATTTGGCTTTACATCAGTCAAAACTAAGTTTTGTCTAGATAAAAAACTAGTATGTGGAGGGAACTTTGTATTATCCCTAATGTCCTCATGGTGTTTGGCCACCACACTCCAGACATTGCAAACAGTTCCGAATAACATACATGAAGTCATCAGTCTTGATCTTGCACATTTATCACTACTCTTTGTGCCTCTTTTATTGGTTCTTTCAGGATTTTATACACTCTGTGAATAAAGTTTAATAGTCTGAATCTTTGGTACTTCAAAAGGCCATTACCATCTTCTCTTTCAACTCTCTCTACAAAACCGATCTCTGTCATGACATCTGTCAGAAATCAACTGATCAATGATGGCTGGGTTGAAGGATTGATGAAGACAGCATTTCATTTATCTATGTCTAATAAAAAAGAAAAGTGTGCAAATCATATCTGATTGTGTCCTCTTCCCCATAGCCTTTTGACAGATGACTTATGCATTGACTTATGCATTCATGTACAGATTATTCATGTGTAATCTCTGTATGAGGGTCTGGAAGGTAAAATTTTCATGGCCTTGAATTCATTTATAATTGTACAGAACGTATCACAATAGGGCCATTGTCCTGAGTGGCACCACTAGGTTCAGAAATATAAATATTGAAATAAATTCTAAAATACAGAGGCTTAGGGTTAGTTTTTCAAAACTCCTAATTTTTCAATTGCATATCTATAATTTGCCTGTGTCATTATCATGACATCAGCTCTGAATTGTCATTTAAATGCATGTAACAAATGCTCCATCTCTCCCAGTGTGTGCTACGTAACTGTTCAGAGCTCAGGGTGTCCCTTTCTGTAAAGAGAAATTAACGTGCAGGCCTATGATTTCACAGGAGGCCTGTTTACAATTATAACATCTCCCTGATAGCTATGTAACAGGGAGTTGCAAAGGAATACATTGTGAGGTTGCATGGTTGGTATGGATGATGGGTGTAGCTAACTTGCCACCAGAGAGTTAGAAGGGGGAAAGAGTGTATGGATGTCTAAGAAGGTGGTGTAGCATCTGTTACTTGGCATTCAATATCAAGACTTGAGAGAGAAAAAAATCTTGAGAAAGGACCAATACCCTTACAGGAATATCAGTTATTTCAATTTCTGTGGGACCACAGAGGTTAAACCAGAGTTAAAGGACTGGTTTTTACTTGCACTCCTTTATGGCACAATTATAGCTGCAAACAATTTCTCTAAAGAGAGAGAGTGGTTTGGGGGCGGGGGGGATGGGGAGGACTAATTTAAGGCAAAAAAAAAAAAAAGGTAAAACCTACAAACTGATGTCTAACCACTTCTTTATTTCTACTATTGAGTTTTCTTGCTGTCACAGCTGTAGTTTTGCAATTCTGTTCAATCCCAAAGATTAGAACTTTAGGCACAGACCTGTTGACACACGGGTTCTGTGTTGACACACGGGTTCTGTGTGATGTGTCCTGACAGAAAGCAAATTATCCAAAAGGCAGAGAAGAATCTGAAGGGTCCTCTAGGTTCAGCATTTTCTGGCTCACAACTATTTTGTGATGCAATAAAACAGATTAGAGAAGGCATTCAGCAGAACAATAGCATAAGCTACTTTCAAGGTTCCTTCCCCACTCTGAACTGTAGGCTACAGATGTGGGGACCTGCATGAAAACCCCCTAAGCTTATTTTACCAGCTTAGGTTAAAACTTCCCCAAGGTACAAACTATTTTCCTTTTTCCCTTGGACTTTATTGCTGCCACCACCAAGCGTCTAACAGATATATAACCGGGAAAGAGCCCGCTTGGAAACGTCTTTCCCCTCAATATCCTCCCCAAACCCTACACCCCCTTTCCTGGGGAAGGCTTGATAAAAATCCTCACCAATTTGCATAGGTGAACACAGACCCAAACCCTTGGATCTTAAGAACAATGAAAAAGCAATCAGGTTCTTAAAAGAAGAATTTTAATAGAAGTAAAAGAATCACCTTTGTAAAATCAGGATGGTAAATACCTTGCAGGGTAATTAGATTCAAAACATAGAGAATCCCTCTCGGCAAAACCTTAAGTTACAAAAAGACACAAAAACCGGAATATACATTCCATTCAGCACAGCTATTTTATCAGCCATTTAAACAAAACAGAATCTAATGCATATCTAGCTAGATTACTTACTAAGTTCTAAGACTCCATTCCTGTTCTGTTCTCAGCAAAAGCATCACACAGACAGAGAGAACCCTTGTTTCTCCCCCCACCCTCTCCAGCTTTTTAAGTATCTTGTCTCCTCATTGGTCATTTTGGTCAGGTGCCAGCGAGGTTGTCCTAGCTTCTTAACGCTTTACAGGTGAAAGGGTTTTTCCTCTGGCTAGGAGGGATTTTAAAGGTGTTTACCCTTCCCTTTATATTTATGACAGCTACAGTCTGGAACTGGAAGAAAAAACAAGCTCCCAACATGGCAAAGACAATTCAGCAAGCTCACAGTGCTAGAAGAAATAAAAGGCAAGGTGAGCAGGCTATCTTTGGGGTTCTGTTGATCTTAGCAACTCTGGCACATGTTCTGCTTGGCCATGTTTGGACTGTTGGTAGTGAGTTTGCTCGGTATCTTCATGCTCCTTATGACTCATTAAAGAGTAACAGCTACATTAAGACCATTCTAAAGGAGTTGACATATATTAAAGTGTGGGGCCAAGAGCCACAAAAACGTTGGGAACGCAAGGCAATTAATCCCGTATCATTGGTGCTGATGGACTGTGTGAGGGACTTTCCTTGGCTCTCTATGCTGTATGCATACAGAAATATTTCTGCCTTTCATCCACAAAGTGTATCCTACCTATGCAGAGGATATCTGCACTAAATTTTTAGACCACAACGATCCTTCCTGGAAACAGTGGACAATATTTCTGCTCAAGTGCATCTTAGCACATCAGTTAATTATTGAGTTTGCTTGGCATTGGCAGGAAGACCAATAATGGACAATAAGATTTATCGTTGTTCAGACTGCGTGTTTATCTCTTCTAGAGTTATTGACTTTCAGAAGTCTCTGGTCAAAGAGGGAATGGAAAAGTACTCCTTACAAAATGTGGAAACTTTTTTGGACAGCTCTAATTGACATAGCATTTGAACTATTTTTTTCTATTTCACCTTACTTTATCCTGAAAATGTTTTATGTTGTATTGTACTTTAGCACCATTTTACATATTTATTTACTGGTGAGAGAAGTTCCGTGCATGAAAATGGAAGGGCTGCTTTGACTAATGTTGATATCTATTCCTTTATTAAGAAATGAATGATTGAGTCTTCACAAAGTCTTCAATAATAAATAAAAATATGCTTTCATTTTCATATATTCATGTTCACAGTTTTATTATTTTTGTTCTCTAGACTGTAAGCAGAATAAAATTTGATTCAGTTTAAGTAGTGGGTTAACTAATTCCTAAATTAGGATGTGTTTTCTCATATATTATAGTTTAGGGAGAAGGTGTGAGAACCAAATCTTATGGATTTTATTCCCAATTCTGCTATCAGCTTACTCAAAGTCACAAGGCAAATCAGTTTATTTCTCTGTGCCTCACTAGCTCCATCAATCATGTGGATAAAATACTTTCCTACCTCCAAAGATGCTGAGAGATTTCAGTAATTAGATCCTTACCCTTCAAACAATTTTATATTTAACTTTAAACAGGTGAGTTGTCCCAATGAGCTAAGTGCAGGATTGGGGCCCTTATGCTTATAAAATGCTTTACTTTAAGAGTCATAAAGTGCACCTGGATGGGTAAGGCTGCACCTGGGAATTATACTGTTCAGTTTTCTTAAATTAATAGAATCTGCATAATTTTTTATAATCAATAAAATTGTAAAACATTGTGAAAGTTAGCTAAGATTTTGTTGCATTAGCTAAGGTGTTAGCATTCAATACTTGATTACAAATGAAAATACACTAAGTACTATCTGTTTATAATTATCTAATCTTCAACAGTAGTATAAGTTGCTGCTTTGATGTTAAAACACCATTCTCCCCCTCTTATATACCATTACAGAGACATTCTTAAAGAGAAAGGTGTGGCAACTTCCCAAGATGGCATATGGGTTTGTAATTCAGTGAGTTCACAATAAAGAAATAATACTAACTGGAGATGAGGACACAGTGTTGGAGTTGTGTTGATGTTAGCAGTACTGGCAGGTATTCTGTTTGGTCATCATTGGAGCAGCAGCAGTTAATCTGCACAGACCTTCATTTTCATTATAGGCTAATGAAGAATAGTCAAAATAGAGACATTCTAAAGGAGTATGTCAAAACAGCAGAAGTCACTTGGCCATAAAATATTTGGGAATACATGCAAGTTAATGCCACTCAGTCTTTCTTTTGGTGCATGGAATTGGATACCATCCAATCGAGTATGCTGTGTGATTAGCAGTTTAATTACACGGAAACATTTCTACTTTTCATTCACACCGTGTATCCTCACCATGAGTAATACAGCACCACCAAACCTTTAATGCTCAATGAGCCTAAATGGAAAATATTTCTGCTCAAGTGTATCTTAGTCCATCTGTTAATTACTAAATTTGCTTGGCATGGGCAGGAGGCACAATATAGAACAATGGGATTTATCACTCCTCATGCCATAATTTCCTATATCCAGGAAATATTGAACTGCTGGAATCACTAATCAACAAGGAAACAGAAACCTACTTGTCAAAAAGTGGAGCCACTTTTGTACTATAAGAATTTTATTAAGACTTCTTTTCATTTTGATTCCTTATTTACTGCCATTTTCCTCTTGACAACTGGCCTTAACTGCATGTTATACATTGACCCCATTTTAAATATTTGTCATTTCTCATAAAAGAAGATCTGTGTCTGAAAATGGGAAAACATTTTTCAAGCCAGAGCCGTTATCTCTCTATTCCTTTTTTAAGAAATCAAATTTTGAATTTTCCAAAAGCCTGCGCTCTGGAGGGTTTAAGGTTAAAACAAAACTGAAAATATTCCACTCATACAATAATAAAACTTGCACTTCATTAAAAAAATCTGAGTGTTAATGTGTTATATTAATTTCTTTGGCAAGATTTTGTAAGGTGAATTTAATCCAATTGACAGGTTTCAGAGTAGTCGCCTTGTTAGTCTGTATCTGCAAAAAGAAAAGGAGTACTTGTGACACCTTAGAGACTAACAAATTTATTTGAGCATAGGCTTTCGTGAGCTACAGCATTCAGTGGAAAATACAGTGGGGAGATTTTTATATACACAGAGAACATGAAACAATGAGTGTTACCATACACACTGTAACGAAAGTGATCAGGTAAGGTGAGCTATTACCGGCCGGGGGGCGGGGGATGACAAAAAACCCCAACCTTTTGTAGTGATAATCATGGTGGGCCATTTTCAGCAGTTGACAAGAATGTGTGAGGAACAGTGGGGGGTGGGAATAAACATGGGGAATAGTTTTACTTTGTGTAATGACACGTGTCAAAGTAAAACTATTTCCCCATGTTTATTCCCCTCCACCTCTACTGTCAGGGTTCTGTTCCCGGTTGAGTGACTGACCTGGTGTATGATGACTGTGCAAAAGTTTATCCTTCATTAAAATGTGTTTTGAGAATTAATTAATGCATGAAATGAATATTCTGGAAAAGTCATTAACAGTTATACTGCTCAGTTTTGGAGTAACTTCTTCACTTAATCGTATATGTTTGAAGACATTGTGAAAGTTGGCTAAGGCTGCACTGTTAAGAGTCAATACCCTTGAACAACTGTGGGGGGTGGAGGACTTCAGGTCTGGGGCATCTCATGTTGCTGGGTTGTGACAGGCCACCAAGGTTTACAAATGGGTCCTAAGCCCAAAAAGGCTGAGAACCACTGATCTAATCTGACCTCCTGCATACCCCAGGCCAGAAAATTAAAAGAAATGAAAACCTTCCATTCAGTAAATCATTCAATATCCTTGGGGTAAAAGAGTAACAGAAACGAGGGATTAACTATAACAGAACCCTGTCAACTTGAAACGTGTCAATTCCTAACAGTAGAGTTAAAAACATTAGGAGCTAAGTCTCTCTGCAAATTTCTGTAGTTTTACATTTGCATCCTTTTAATGTTTTTCTGCCCCTCAGTGGACAAGCTGGATGTGAGTCAACAGTGTGCCCTTGTTGCCAAGAAGGCGAACGGCATTTTGGGCTTGTAAGTAGGAGCATTGCCAGCAGATCGAGGGACATGATCATTCCCCTCTATTCAGCATGGTTGTTCATCTGGAGTAGTGTATCCAGTTTTGGGCCCCACACTACAAGAAGCATCGCTGCTATCTTGAAGATTTTGTTTAATCTAACACATCTGAGCAACGGTAGTCAGAGAAGTCAGGTAGTGTAACATCATTGTGGACATAACGAACACTAGTTGGAGCTGCAACAAAAAAGTAAATACTATTAACTGCAAGCATCTTTATAATAAAGACCTAGTACTATATAGACTATGATGCTGTTTTGTTTTGTTTTCAGGAATTCAAGGTGAAATTGGAAAGAGGTCCATAAGACTTTCTGTAAACAGTAAATCTGATAACTGCATATTGTTAAAAAAAATAATAGTTACCACCCTGATGTGGAAAAATTGGAGAGTCCAGCGGAGGGCAACAAAAATGATTTGGGGGCTGGAGCACGTGATTTATGAGGAGAGTCTGAGGGAACTGGGATTATTTAGTCTGCAGAAGAGAAGAATGAGGAGGGATTTGATAGCTGCTTTCAACTACCTGAAGGGGGGGTTCCAAAGAGGATGGCTCTAGACTGTTCTCAGTGGTAGCAGATGACAGAACAAGGAGTAATGGTCTCAAGTTGCAGTGGGGGAGGTTTAGGTTGGATATTAGGAAAAACTTTTTCACTAGGAGGGTGGTGAAGCACTGGAATGGGTTACCTAGGAAGGTGGTGGAATCTCCTTCCTTAGAGGTTTTTAAGGTCAGGTTTGACAAAGCCCTGGCTGGGAAGATTTAGTTGGGGATTGGTCCTGCTTTGAGCAAGGGGTTGGACTAGATGACCTCCTGAGGTCCCTTCCAACTCTGATATTCTTGTATGAAGGACTCACTAAACAACAGAAATTGACTATGCCAGGGAAACAATATATACTACATATAAATTGTCAAATGCACAAAGTGAAGAAACTGTAAATAGACATTTTTCTTTGATCTTTATTACAGGATTCTAATCTACACTTGTAAAAAAAAATGTAGTTAATATCACATAGAAGTATGATTTTTAAATTGACAGTGCCCTCAAAAAGACTAGCAGGTGAAACTGGTTTATATATTACTTTTGTATGGCAGGACTTGCATGCTTGCAAAGCATAGTCGAGGATTTTATACATGCACAGACATGACAGAACTTGTTAAAATAGTCAGTGTTTTTGAAGGATCAAATAGCTTGTTATAATTGTGATGAATGTTTAAAACAAGAGAATCCATGGGGATTTTTAACTACTCTTTAATAGGCTAGCTATTTGCTGTTACACAATAGAAGATGTTCAGATAAATGCAAGGTTCAGCTTGGGAGCTCACCCTCTCCTAAAAACGGGGGGGTTGGGGGAGCTAAAAGTCTTAACTTTTCTGATGTTACGTGCCCAACAACAAATTGCAAGCTTATTTTCCCCCTGAAATAGGTTTAAAACCAAAGTTCTTGAAGAATGCAATTTTCCATTTTCCTAAAAATAGGAATATAGAGAGAAGCTCATCACCAGCGCTTAAAGAGCTGTAGCAGAAGCTAAGCAGGTCAAAGTGAAATGATTACATAAATGTGGAACTTATGAAATTTACCATGGTGCCCTATATAGATCATTTCCCAAATGTTGAGGAAAATCAGTGCATATGTGTACGCTGAAGGTCTTTATTTCAGGGTTTTTAAATAGACACTTGACTCAAACATGTTAGACTACAGCGCTTGAAAACTAGAGCCAACATTTTCAAATGTTAGGCTCCTAAATAGAAACAGACTGGTTCACAGAACTTCTGAACAGCAGAATCTCACTGACTGAAATAGGAGTAGCAGATGCAGCCCTCATTTAGACCTACATATTTAACACAGTAAAATTAATATATTAAGAAAAATTGGAACAGATTTTTTTAATACTCATTATGATACTTTATCATGCATAGGTAGAAGCTTTCACTTATGGATGAGTAAGATGCCGTGGGTGCAGAGTAATTATGAACTTGCAGACTCCAAAGGAGCAGGGAAGCCCCAAGAGCACAAGTTCCAAGGCTCCCATCTCAGCTAGGTGTTCAAGTTTCCCCAGCAGCCCTCCAGCAGAATTTAGTTTAAAGTTATAGAAATTAAATATTTAGATTTGTTTCAAAGAATTTTGGCTGTTCAAAATTTCAAGAATACGTTTCAAAATCCTCCATGAAAACAGAATTACCATTCTCTGCCCAGCCTTATATCTTTACAACATTGACTCAAGCATCTGGTTATGGCTAGTAACTGACATGAAAGATTAGACTGCATCAACTGCTGTTCTGAATATCACAATTCTTATGAATATGGTGATTTACCTCGGTCACAGGGGAGTTATGGATTAGCAAATGTTCATAAAGTAATGTTATTTCCTTTATCTCCTCCTTTTCCCTCAGTGTAAATGTAAGTTGAAGATAACACCCCGTTATTGCTAGTGAACTTAAACAAGTAATTTGTTTTCAACTGTCAAGGAAAATCCAAGCAAATATGCTTGTGTATATGTAAATTAGGCACTCAGGTTCCTGGCATCAAATGAACCTAGGTGGATTCTGTGAATATCCATTAAAAACAAGGTGTTATCACAGAAATTATTACAAACCCTTAATTCTACTAATACAAGCCCATATTGCTGTAATACTCAACTATCCTTGCTTTCTCTCCCCCAGGGCCAGCTGAGGTACAGCAGAGACTGACAAGAAATATAGTGACTTGGTAAAAGACTGGATGCAATTTAGAAATGTTTATTAAAAAATGTAAAATTAATAGAATGGGATCCATGCAGAATAGGTGGAGGAAGCAGCTGTGTGTTTTTAAAGACACCAACTTAGAGGTATTCAGCTTAATGCCAGACAAATATTGCAAACTGAAGTAAATGTTTAACACTTTTATAGTTTCATATAGAGGTTGAAAAGAGTTGCAGAACTTTTACAGCTGTTATGAGGTTATATAAGTCATACATGTACTCAGATATGGCAGTCTGTTCTTAAAGCCATGAGCATAGATTTTCCTATGTGTTATGCATATATTATATAAAAGCCACCACTGGAAACAGCATCTCCTTTTGTGGTAATGTTAAAATGAGGACACTTTCAGATTTAAGTGACAGACTAACTCTTCCAAAATACACATGCTTTAAAAAGGAAAGGATTATGACTTCGTCTCTCACATTATAATGATTCATCTAACTTTATGGACTGAAATTGTATGAAAGCACAAATATAAATATTAGCAGTTCTAAAGCATGAATATCATCACACTTCCTGTGTGTTTGCCTATGCTGCCTTTTTTTTTTTTGTATTTAGAAAGTTGAGTTCCCATCAGTAAACTTTATTTTGTTTGCTAGTTAACTGCTTCTACTGAAGAAGTTAATGAGATTAGAACTTGATTTTTCTGGCATACAACCACATACAGGAGTCTCACTATGATTGAATTACTTGTTTTTATTTTTAAATCAACAGTTTAATCAGTGTTTATCTCCATCTACCATCAAAGTCAAAACTGATGTATACTGGTGTAGAAAGCAAGATATTTCAAACTAAAACAACATGTCTATAATGATGAGTAGGGATTTTTTTTTTTTTTTTTTTTTTTTAAGAAGTATGCCTCTTAGAGATTAGTTTTTATCTGTTCCCTAAAACAACTGAGTTGTTCCCAGGTCAGATTTTCCTCTCATAGTATGCAAGGGTTTTCTGGAGAGTGGGACTGAAATGGCTATAATTAAGTATGGAAAATTCTGGCTTAAGTTTTCTGTTCCAATGCTACATCACCCCATACTTATTACCAGGGCATCCATAACTTTATTAGGTAATGCCATCAGATTTCTTCAGTAATCAGACACTAACAGCAAGTAAATGACAGATCAGTCAGTTCGATTCTTTATTGGGAAGCATTAAAGCATACTTCTTAAGAGTGATTTTAGACAATTAGGTACATGTTTTAGGATCATTTAGGTTTATACCACACCAGAATATTAACCCTTTTTCACAATGTTCATACAGCAAAAGATGAAGCAGACAAATGTCCAGCTATTTAACCAACAACAACTAAGTCATCAGAAGTAAATTCGTAATATGGAACCTCAAGGTTGGCTGGAGCAGGACCTTTTCTAATTCTGCCAGATGCATCATAGTGCGACCCATGGCAAGGGCAATAATAACCACCAAAATCTCCAGCATTTGCAATGGGTACACAACCAAGATGAGTACAGACACCAACCAGTATAACCCATTCTGGTTTTTTTACTCTGTCTAAATCATGCTGTGGATCTCTTAGTTCAGTCAATTGTACTTCAGCTTCCTGATCGATCTCCTTCTGGGTTCTGTGACGCACAAAAAGGGGTTTCCCTCTCCACTTGAAAGCCATATTCTTGCCTTCCGGAATTTCAGACAACTTGATCTCAATTTTTGACAATGCCAACACATCAGCAGAAGCACTCATGCTGGAAACAAACTGGGTGACAATATTCTTAGCAGCATATGCAGAGGCTACACATGTTGTTGCGGTCAGAAGATAGGAAAACGCTTTCCTAGCATCGCTGCTATCTTGAGAAGATTTTGTTTTATCTAACACATCTGAGCGACGGTAGTCAGAGAAGTCAGGTACTGTGACATCATTGTGGACGTAACGAACACTAGTTGGAGCTGCAACAAAAAAGTAAATACTATTAACTGCAAGCATCTTTATAATAAAGACCTAGTACTATATTACTATGATGCTGTTTTGTTTTGTTTTCAGGAATTCAAGGTGAAATTGGAAAGAGGTCCATAAGACTTTCTGTAAACAGTAAATCTGATAACTGCATATTGTTAAAAAGTAATATTACCACAACAGGGTTGTAACTAAGACAATTTGGGAAACTTAACAAGTTTCTATCAAGAGACTGCCACCACCCACCAATATCTGACACTATAAGCCAAGTCTATCTAAAAAGAAACACTCTGATTGTATTATATTCACAACTGAGCTATGTAATGATTTAAAGAGCCCTGGCACAACTTAAAATACAGCAATAGTAAAGGACATTTTAAAATTCTATATCCTCTTAAAAGCTTGAAATCTGTTTCCTTGCTAAATCTTCCCTTCCTTACTGAAAGACTGCTTATGAGCGATGGCTTACCACAATTTTAAAACGTTAAAAAACAAACAATTTTGATTTTTAGAGACAGTGGTAGGTTAAATGGCAGCTTATTATACATGTTAGCTTTTTACACTGAAGAATACCATGGGCAGCAGGGAGGGAAGACTAAAATGAAAAAAAAATCACTAAGAATTTGTCAAAGTTCCCTGGAAACACTGAGATTAAGAAACATGGATTTAAAAAAGCATTTAGACCATGAACCTGCAATTATTTATACATGTACTTTACTCTGACTTCAGTGGAACCACTCAAGAGTGTAAAAATAAGCATGCATGTGTTTGCTGGATTACTGCACAAATTTAAGATGTTTCCCTCAGGTCTTCTATTCACACTCCAGTGCCAAACTTTATTGGTTGGATTCCCAGTTTCACAATTATTATGCCAAAATGGTCCACTGGGTCAGCACCAATGCAAACTTACGTGGCGTTTTTTTTCAGAAAAAGTGAAGGCTATTTGTCTTAACAAAAACTGATACTCCGTTAAAGAATAAAGTAAATATCAACTTAAAGGCTGAAAACGCTACCTGCCAAGATTCTGTTATGTACTGAAATATTTAGCCTTATATTGCATATTTAATTTTTGTTTTTCTAGAAATTCCCATTGGTAACATAAAAAGGTTAATAGAAATGTCCCCTCAAAGGATTTATAAGAACGAGACATTATGTGCAAAGGAAGTCATCATGCAGAGATTGCACCAAGCTGGAACTAATGGAGGATAGAAAGCACATCTATTTACAACAAACTTTGCAAAGAGAAGCCATTGAAAACTGTAGTGTAGATTTCAATGTTTGTATCTCAATTACATCAGTTAAAGCCCAAAATTTTC
The DNA here is from genome assembly GCF_015237465.2 of Chelonia mydas. Lineage (NCBI taxonomy): Eukaryota > Metazoa > Chordata > Testudines > Cheloniidae > Chelonia > Chelonia mydas. The sequence goes on from NC_051252.2 coordinate 19,663,131, forward strand.
AGAAGCAGCTGCTAATTCTGAGTGCAATTTCTGGTCTCAAACCAAGGCTGAGGTTGATTTTCACCCAAGAGGAGGTGCAGGTGCTCTGCGCCTCTGAAAAATCAAGCCAAAACAGTGTCAAGTTGATCACTCAGAACTTGAGCCTCCCCCAACACACACATTCAATGGCCACTTTAAGTGCAACTGTTCCATTTACAATAAAAATATTAACTAAATCAAGCAAAGGCAATCTGGAAACAGAGAGAAACTATTCTGTCCATTTTGTGCAGGCTTATATCCTCATTGCCTTATCTTCCCTAGAAACTAGGTTAACGTTTGGAAATCTTGAGAAATGTCCACAAACCAATGTTAAACAAGATGTGAGTCACTATAGACAAGGCCAAGTGCCATTTAACATGTCAATGGGTCAATACTTGTGCATGCCCATGTTTATGGACTAACACGTGTAAGCCCATTACTTTTTTTATATAGGAAAATGGAATAAATACTTCCAGTTTTAAAAACTGGAACATGGATAGTGTTATACGGAAGTTTTGCATGGAAAATTTTCATGGAGACTCGACTTTGCTAGGTTTGAAAACTAAGTCCTGTGAAGTCCACCACTATACAAACATCCTATTGAAAGGAACTACTCTGTCAGTACCCTTGCACATACTATTGCAAAACACTGCATGAACTGGACAACAATAAGGCTGATGGCATGAGTCTCCTGGTAAGATTAAAACTATTGTTTTTGTAACCGTAAAGAAGCCCCTCACTTTTGGTCTCTGATGTAGTTCTTCACTTGTAGTTAAAACAATTAAGTACCATCAACATGCTACATGCAGTGTTTTCTGTTCTCTCCCTATTCTGGAGCTGTCAAGTGAAATCCTGCCCGGAGTACCTACGAAGGAGTCAAGCACAAACTCTTGTCTAAAATCACTGCTTGTGATCACGCAGTTTGCACTGAATTAGAGTCAATTACTTCCTCAAGTATGGAAAACACTCCAACTGTTCACATTTCCCAGGGTCCCTCAGTCCCACACACAGGGGAGATGTACAGCACCCCTGCACCAGACCCTACGTGGGCTGAGAAGGCTTCCTCCGCTGGGGATAGACACAAACACTTCCTGGGGTGCAGCTCAGAGTCAGTAACTCACAGCTGAGCTGTAGGAGAAACCCGAGCATGAGAAGTGCAGCCCCAGCCGCCAAAGTCACTCCCAAGGCCTGGCCTACCCTGAAGTGCAGCTGCAGAGGGGCGAGTCGCAGGCCTGGGTCAGTCCCCGCTCACACAGTGACCTGAGGCGTACGGGTGCGGGGGTCTCACTGGGGTTGCGAGTCTCCTCCCGGGCTCCCTCCCACCCCCGACGCCCTGCGCCACAGCGACCCGGGCGCTGCTCCCCAGGGCAGCAAGGCCCACAGGCCCCAGTAACGCTCCCGACCCTGCGGCTCCATCTCAGCGCCCCGACCCCAGGCTGCCCCCACCGTTGAGGCTGGCGGTGGCGACGAGGCCTCCGCGGGGCGCTCGGCCGCTCAGCGATTCCCGGCACAGCACAAGCCGCTTCGGGTCCAGCGGCAGCTTCTCGGCCTGCAGCACCACCCCCGGGACCAGCGGCTTCAGCGGACCCGGCACGGCGTGCGCCGTGGCCGACAGGTACGGAGCCAAGGGGCCGGCGCGGGCGGCCAAGGACAACATGGCGGCGACTGCGACTCGGGCAGATCACCGCAGTCACTGGTGGGGCGCAACCTGCCGGTAGGCGTAACCCCACGAGGACGACGTGCCCCGCCTCCTGCACGTACGTACGTGCGCACACCCCGCCCCCTTGGCTGGGTGGGGGCCAGTCAGGCTGCGCTTGCCGATGGCGCTGCGTGACGTCATCCAGGCATCCGCCTGGGCGCGCAGGCCCTGCTCTGTCCCGCCCCTCCAGCCTCGGGCTCTGGTGCACAGTGGCCGTAGGTAGGCTCCATGCCAGACTGTGTGTGCTTGGGCGCTGCCCGTGCAGCACGGTGATGTCATTCGGAACACCACTGCGCCCCAGTGAAAAGACCAGGAGGACTTGTGGCACCTTAGAGACTAGCAAACTTATCTGAGCGTGAGCTACAGCTCACTTCATGGGATGCATGCAGTGGGCAATACAGTGGGGAGATTTATATACACAGAGAACATGAAACAATGGGTGTTACCATACACACTGTAACCAGGGTGATCACTTAAGGTGAGCTATTACCAGCAGCAGAGTGGGGGGAGGCAGGGGACATGGGACCTTTTGTAGTGATAATCAAGGTGGGCCATTTCCAGCAGTTGACAAGAACGTGTGAGGGGAAGGGGGGGGGGGGAGAATAAACATGGGGAAATAGTTTTACTTTGTGTAATGACACATCCACTCCCAGTCTTTATTCAAGCCTAAGTTAATTGTATCCAGTTTGTAAATTAATTCCAATTCAGCAGTCTCTCCTTGGAGTCTGTTTTTGAAGTTTTTTTGTTGAGGAATTGCCACTTTTAGGTCTGTAATCGAGTGACCAAAGAGATTGAAGTGTTCTCCGGCTGGTTTTTGAATGTTATAATTCTTGATGTCTGATTTGTGTCCATTTATTCTATTACATAGAGACTGTCCAGTTTGAATCATAGAATATCAGGGTTGGAAGGGACCTCAGGAGGTCATCTAGTCCAACCCCCTGCTCAAAGCAGGACCGATCCCCAATTAAATCATCCCAGCCAGGGCTTTGTCAAGCCTGACCTTAAAAACTTATAAGGAAGGAGATTCCACCGCCTCCCTAGGTAACGCATTCCAGTGTTTCACCACCCTCCTAGTGAAAAAGTTTTTCCTAATATCCAACCTAAACCTCCCCCACTGCAACTTGAGACCATTACTCCTTGTCCTGTCCTCTTCTACCACTGAGAATAGTCTAGAACCATCCTCTCTGGAACCACCTCTCAGGTAGTTGAAAGCAGCTATCAAATCCCCCCTCATTCTTCTCTTCTGCAGACTAAACAATCCCAGTTCCCTCAGCCTCTCCTCATAAGTCATGTGTTCCAGACCCCTAATCATTTTTGTTGCCCTTCGCTGGACTCTCTCCAATTTATCCACATCCTTCTTGTAGTGTGGGACCCAAAACTGGACACAGTACTCCAGATGAGGCCTCACCAATGCCGAATAGAGGGGAACAATCACGTTCCTCGATCTGCTGGCAATGCCCCTACTTATACATCCCAAAATGCCATTGGCCTTCTTGGCAACAAGGGCACACTGTTGACTCATATCCAGCTTCTCGTCCACTGTAACCCCTAGATCCTTTTCTGCAGAACTGCTGCTGAGCCATTCGGTCCCTAGTCTGTAGCGGTGCATTGGATTCTTCCGTCCTAAGTGCAGGACTCTGCACTTGTCCTTGTTGACCCTCATCAGATTGCTTTTGGCCCAGTCCTCCAATTTGTCTAGGTCCCTCTGTATCCTATCCCTACCCTCCAGCATATCTACCTCTCCTCCCAGTTTAGTGTCATCTGCAAACTTGCTGAGGGTGCAATCCACACCATCCTCCAGATCATTTATGAAGATATTGAACAAAACCGGCCCCAGGACCGACCCTTGGGGCACTCCACTTGATACCAGCTGCCAACTAGACATGGAGCCATTGATCACTACCCGTTGAGCCCGACAATCTAGCCAGCTTTCTATCCACCTTATAGTCCATTCATCCAGCCCATACTTCTTTAACTTGCTGGCAAGAATACTGTGGGAGACCGTGTCAAAAGCTTTGCTAAAGTCAAGGAACAACACGTCCACTGCTTTCCCTTCATCCACAGAGCCAGTTATCTCATCATAGAAGGCAATTAGATTAGTCAGGCATGACTTGCCCTTGGTGAATCCATGCTGACTGTTCCTGATCACTTTCCTCTCCTCTAAGTGCTTCAGAATTGATTCCTTGAGGACCTGCTCCATGATTTTTCCAGGGACTGAGGTGAGGCTGACTGGCCTGTAGTTCCCAGGATCCTCCTTCTTCCCTTTTTTAAAGATGGGCACTACATTAGCCTTTTTCCAGTCGTCCGGGACTTCCCCGGATCACCATGAGTTTTCAAAGATAATGGCCAATGGCTCTGCAATCACATCTGCCAACTCCTTTAGCACTATCAGATGCAACTCGTCCGGCCCCATGGACTTGTGCACGTCCAGCTTTTCTAAATAGTCCCGGACCACTTCTTTCTCCACAGAGGGCTGGTCACCTCCTCCCCATGCTGTGCTGCCCAGTGCAGTACTCTGGGAGCTGACCTTGTTCGTGAAGACAGAGGAAAAAAAGCATTGAGTACATTAGCTTTTTCCACATGTACCATTTTTTGGCCAATGTACATGGCAGAGGGGCACTGCTGGCACATGATGGCATACATCACATTGGTAGATGCGCAGGTGAACGAGCCTCTGATAGTGTGGCTGATGTGATTAGGCCCTATAATGGTGTCCCCTGAATAGATATGTGGACACAGTTGGCAACGGGCTTTGTTGCAAGGATAGGTTCCTGGGTTAGTGTTTTTGTTGTGTGGCGTGTGGTTGCTGGTGAGTATTTGCTTCAGGTTGGGGGGCTGTCTGTAAGCAAGGACTGGCCTGTCTCCCAAGATCTGTGAGAGTGATGGGTCATCCTTCAAGATAGGTTGTAGATCCTTGATGATGTTGCAGATACAGACTAACATGGCTGCTACTCTGAAACCTGTCACTACGTCCCAGTGACATCATGCCACTTAATGCCTGAGGTCACATGGGGCCTTATAAAAATGAGATATTGCGCCATTAATGATGTCACGTCACCATGCGAGAATCACAGAACTGCAGTGCCCTCCAGGGGTCCCCTAGTCCAGTGGTTCTCAACCAGGCGGGCCACCAAGCGGGGCTGGCATTAGACTTGTTGGGGTCAAAGGCAGAAAGTCGAAGCCCTGCCGCATGAGGTTGAAGCCTAATGATCCAAGCCCCGCCACCCGGGGCTGAAGCTGGAGCCTGAGCAACTTAGCTTTGCAGAGTCCCCTGTGGTATGGGGCCCAGGGCAACCGCCCTGCTTGTTACCCCCTAACGCTGGCCCTTGCTCTTATATCCAGGAAAACAGTAGTTGTGGGCCGTGGAGTTTTGATTGCATGTTGTGGGGCCTCAGAAAGACAAGGGTTGAGAACCCCTGATCTAGTTCATTCATCTCATCTGGAAAAATTAAGTATGAATGTGTTTAGAATGTGTATGTTGTATCATAACATTGTGCCTTATATAAATGACATATTGTGCCATAATGGCAAACTCACATGAAACCATCACCCCATGTACCAAAACACCCTAATTCTGCAACACAGATTACTGAACTACCAAACTGCTTCAGATAAACACCATCAGATCAGTGCAAAATGCCATCACAGCACAGAATCATCAGGTCATATTGAAGTGCTGTCATATAGCGACAAAATGTCATAATGTCACAGCCCAAGTCACTGTCTTGCCATTACAGTTTGTAAAAGATTATAGCACTGTCACATCATAGACCCATGATCATGCTTGCCAATAGGTCATCATAGTCATAACAACTTTGTCTTGTTGCTACACAGTGTCATTATGTTACATCTAATTACTATTTAAGCAGATCCAAAATGGCAATCACATAAACATGTCACATGAAAACACTATCCTGTCACTCCAAAACATCATCACATCATCCCCGCCTCAGCATGATGACAGTTCACTGTTGTGTTTTTGGAATGCTCTTTTTTATTCTATCTGATCTTTAGACATTTATATTACACTCATGGTCCTGGTAGCAAAAGCCACAATCCTACAAATGTGCTTAATTTTATTACCATACTCAGGGTCAGGCCTAAAGTTCTGTGCGGGCAGACACTAGCATCTAGACAACTAAATCATATGGATAATACAATACGAGGCACAGGGACATACACAACTTTTTTATTTTATCCGGGGAGGTGTGAAGGGACATGCTCTCACACTGACAGGCAACGAACGAACTCCTCTGGGCCTTTTCAAGGAGAAACACCTGCAAGATTTGTTCTCCCTGGAGGGAGGAGGAGTTTAAAAGGGAAAAACCTGCCATGTGCTGGGGTGGTGAATAGGTAATTGAGACAGGCCTGGGAAGAAGGAGCTAGCTATAAGCCTCACAGGATCTGAGCTATAGGCACCATTAGGGGGAGCTGGGGTTGGAGCATGTGTAGACTAAGTTTAAAGGGCTGCCACAGGAAGACTGCCTGAGTTTCATGTCAGATTTGTTTCTTTTTGATTTCCCATAGACTTTTCTTCTCCATAGGGGAGGACAGAGGGGAGAGGATTTGTCTCTTCTTTACTCCAAGTGGAGTGGACCTGAAGTGGAGGCTAGAGTGGACTCCTGGTCCCCCAGGCTGCAAGAGTTAAAAAAAAATAGCTGTTGAATATTCTCTTTACACTATTCATGTATTATAGCAGGGGCAGTCTCCCTGATAATTCAGTTTGTCTCATCAGCCCAAGAGGGGCACAGTCGTCAGATGATCTTGGTTGTTTGAAAGTCCTCTCATTGCCGTGGGGGATTAGCTGGCATTTGGTAGCGAGGCTGGGTTGAAGGTCTCTAATGCACCAAGTTCTAGTTCCTTTCTTTCCTGGCAGGAAAATGGCTCAGCAAATGCAATTTCTTCTTCTTGAGAAGGGCACCTTTCTGCGCCTTGGTGAGGCTCGTCACCAGTCTATGCTTCTCCTACTCTTTCTGCAAGCAAGCTGGCTGTTTGCCTCCCTGTCTCACAAAGGCTACTATCCTTTTTCTCCTCCTGTGCATGAGGACTCTGAGCTCTGGAGACCTGGTGTCCCTAAGGAGACCTGATGTCAGTCCAGCCAGCTACAACTCCTCAGGGTCAGACTGCCCAGAGTATCATGCCTGGTTCTTCCATAGGTCGTGCAGCTTAGGAAGCCACCCAGGCCACTTTTAAGTAAGTAAATGGAAATTAGATTTGCCACCTGTCTGGTGGATTTTTCTGCTCTCTTGTGGTGGTCAGTCCAGAGATGTAATTTGCAAGGGGGTTTTATGGCGTGCATGTGTGGGCACATGTGTATTGAATGTGTAACTAGCAATGCATGTGTCATGGCTGGCACACAGGCCCCACGGTGCATGCACAGCATGCGGTGTGCTGGGCTCTCACCCGCTGGCTGCTGAAACCATAGTGGCTCCTCTCAGCACTGGGGACCAACTGAGAAGAAGACCAGACTGGTCACCCAAGGGCAAGGCTTGCCAGCAAGGAGGAGTAAGATCAGGAGCGGGATTGGGGCGGCAGGGGCTCTTGGGAGGGCAAGGTAGGGGAGTCCCTGGAGAGCTGTTGGAGGGTGGAGGAGAGCCATAGTGGGGAGGAGAATGGCCAGATGTGTGGAGGGCAAATCTATGGCCTCCCCACTTTAAATGGCACTCTTCAGGCCCTGGGCGCTTCTTCTTTCCTCCCCTCCTGCACAAGTTCCGTGTGGCCTTCTCGCAAAGGGAGTGGGAAGCTAGACATCATGGAGCTTGTGATCCTTTGGCTATGGTTTTGGAGACTCTGACACTCCAGCATGATGAGACCAGCATCTAAGGCCTTCCAGCTTCCACCTTATTTGTAGTCTGTTTCCCCCCACCCCCTTTGTCAGAGTCTCTGGGTGAGAGAGAAACCCAGGGGGTTACATAATCAAAACATACAGGAAGATAATTAGGATGCCTCAAAGAAAAGAGGATATGAGCTAGCTGAAGGGTTTACATGGGAAACTGGTTGGGGTGTTAACAGTGTGTAAGATGACTGGGTGTTAATGAATCTAGAGCAGTTCTACAAACTACTGACCTGAGCTCTTGGTTAATAGATAGAGACCCAAGGGATGTGTGCATGCTGGGGAAAATGGACTGGTGCTTTTGCTGACAGCTGGTCTGGATCTGAGAGAAGGCACAGAGGGGAGTGGTCCATGCATGGGACCCAGGAGGAGAAGGGGATGTTCTACATAGAGGGGAAGTAGGTAAACACAAGCAAGGGGGAGGAGCAGCACCAAGCTGACCACAAAAGAGAGATTTCAAGGAGCTGAGGTACGGCACCTGTCGGGGGTGGGGCACAAATATTTAAACTGCCTGACGAACATATGCCAAGGAGTTGGCTGTGTGTCATAGCAGATTAACTCTGTGGCAGCCTGGCCAGAGTGGAACTAGGGTGCTGGGCCACAGGTTAACCATGTGACAGCAAACAGGGGATGTACAATGTGCATGTGACTGAATTCACACTCCTACCCTTCTGTATGTCTTGTGCACCTGGAGAGTCGTGTACAGCAACATCCCAATGGGACCCTGAGGTGTGAATCAATGGGGAGGCATCTGAAGGGTGGCTGGACATGGGAGCTGCATGCACTCTAGTCAAACCACATGTGGGGCTGGCAGGCAACCAGATGTGGTGAAGGGGCCTGTGATGAACCGCATTGCTCTGCCAGTGGCCTGAGTCATTATGGACAGCAAAAAGATTCTGATGTGCTGACTATGGAGATATTTCTTTTGACTCTCTAACTGGAAATGATGTAAGGGTAAACCCAGGGGGCTCAGATGCACACACATATCTAGGCCAGACCCACAAGCCAATAGGGCAAGATCTCTGTCTACCCTGGCCGGGGAAACAAAGTCAATGCTGACTGTGTCTCTGCCCCAAACTTCTGCAGGAAGTGGGGAAACTGAGGTATAGCTGAACAGTACTGAGAGTTGGAACACCTCTGGGAGAAGGGGAAACTGAGGTTAGTAATGAGTACTGCCCACCAGAAGGTGCGGGAAAGCCACAATAAATGTACAGTGACTGCTTGGGGCAACACAGAGAAAAGGGGGGCTAATGATAAAAGCAGGCTTGCAGATTCTTAAGGCACAGACTGCAAGTGCTGTGCAGCTTGGGTTCTCCACCCCCGTTCTGAGTCCTTTGTCTTGTAGAGCTTCTCTCAGGTGTTGAGTTGTGGGGGAGTGATGTCATGATCATGATGTCACTCCCCACTTTATATAGTCTCTTCATAGGGCGGGAACCCTTTTTTCAATGCTAAATTCCCAGCCCCGTTTGTGGAAAAATACAGGTATCACAATGGAGTTCAGTGTCATGTAGTCTGGTTGCAGGCCTTGCTGAGTCATAGCAGCCTTCCTATGAGCTTTTTCAGCCAGCTTTTGAGTAAAGGCTAAGGTCTTCCAATGTCCATTGTCTTTATTGATGAGCCATTAGCACTGTCTAGCTTCTTCATTGTTGCACCTGAAAGGCTAGTTGTGCGTGTTACCCACAGTAAGCGCATTTGAAATACAGATTCATAGATTCATAGATATTTAGGTCAGAAGGGACCATTATGATCATCTAGTCTGACCTCCTGCACAACGCAGGCCACAGAATTTCACCCACCACTCCTGCAAAAAACCTCTCACCTATGTCTGAGCTATTGAAGTCCTCAAATCGTGGTTTAAAGACTTCAAGGAGCAGAGAATCCTCCAGCAAGTGACCCGTGCGCCATGCTACAGAGGAAGGCGAAAAACCTCCAGGGCCTCTTCCAATCTGCCCTGGAGGAAAATTCCTTCCCGACCCCAAATATGGCTATCAGCTAAACCCTGAGCATATGGGCAAGATTCATCAGCCAGATACTACAGAAAATTCTTTCCTGGGTAACTCGGATCCCACCCCATCTAATATCCCACCACAGGCCATTGGGCCTATTTACCATGAATATTTAATTACCAAAACCATGTTATCCCATCATACCATCTCCTCCATAAACTTAACGAGTTTAATCTAATAAGATACATAGTCAATATTTAAATTAACAGATACAACAATGATACATGCACACAAATAGGATAATCATTGTCAGCAAATCATAACTTTTCCATAGACACCTCACAAGACATATCTTGAACAAGATTCAGCATAATTATGTCATCATATTATAATCATACCACTATGATGAATATGGGGTGTCACAGGGGCATTGCTGGTATCCTGCATGTTGGTGCCAAATTTAAAATCTCTATTGGGTCCCTGGGGAAGTATATCGTAAGTAGGAATCCTCACAAAGTTGGAGCTTTAGGAAAGGTGGGAGTCAGTACTGGCCCTGGGAGGCTAGAGGAGCTGTCCTGTGAGGTCCCATTTTTGTGAAGGGATAACAAAGGCTGTGTGCCCAGAAATGTGTCAGAGAGCACAGGCGCTGCCTCCTTGGGTGCTCTGGGGATGGAGCACCCACAAGGGAAAAAAATAGTGGGTGCTCAGGACCCATTGGCAGCCCTGTGGATCAGTGCCTCCCCCGCACCTCCTGTCCAGCACAGATCAACTGTTCAGCGGTGTTCACGAGGTGCTGGGGGGTAGGTGTGGGAAGAGGCAGGGTGGGGACTTGGGGTAAGGGGGAGTGGGGGAAGGGCCTGGGGCAGAGTAGGGGTGGGAAGAAGTGGGGGGGCACCTTGGGGGAGTGGGGGCAGGACCTGGGGTGGAGCAGGGATGGGAAGAGGTGTGGTGGGTGGGGGCTTGGGGGAGTGGGGGGTAGAGCCTGGGGTGGGGCAGGGAAGGGGGTAGGAACTTGGGGGGAGTGGGGACAGGACCTGGGGCAGAGCAGGGATGGGAAGAGGTGGGGTGGAGCTTGGAGGAAGGTGGGAGTGGGAGTGGGGCCTGGGGCAGAGCAGGGCAGGGGGATGGGGGCTTGGGGGGAGTGGGGGCAGGGCCTGGGGAGGAGGAGGACCAGGGTTGGGAAGAGGCGGGGTGGGGGCTTGGGGGAGTGGGAATGGGGCCTGGGGTGGAGCAGGGGTGGGAAGAGGCAGGGTGGGGGCTTTGGAGTGGGGATGGGACCTGGGGTGGGAGCTTGGGGGAAGGAGAGGAAGTGGAGATGGGATCTGGGGAGGAGGAGCAGGGATGAGAAGAGGCGGGGTGGGGGCTTGGGAGAAGGGAGGGAGTGGGAGCAGGGCCTGGGATGGAACGGGGGTCGAGCAACTCCCAGGATCTGAGTAAGTCGCACCTGTGCCAGAGAGGCCAAAGAAAGAGACTGTTCTGGAGCCTACCCAGGCTAAGGGAAGCTTGAGCCCATAGATCTAGTGTGGTGGGACCTAAACATAGCATCCTGTCAAGTGTCCAGCAGGGGATGCTTGACTAGAGCTGTGACATTGTTTGGAACCTTTTCAGATATTTAATGAGGAATTTTTACAACAGCTAAACTTGTCCACTTTTAATAAATGAGCTTCTGCTCCAAACTCAGTGTTTCCTTTATTTATTAATGCAATCCCTAAATTGTTTGAAGGAGCTAAAGCGCCCACAACTAGGGTGACCAGATAGCAACTGTGAAAAAACAGGATGGGGGAGGGGGGTGAAAGGTGCCTATATAAGAAAAAGTCCCAAAAAATGGGACTGTCCCTTTAAAAATGGGACATCTGGTCACTCTACCCACAACCGTATCTCCATGGAGGAGGTAGATGGTCACTGGAATGGGTCAGGAGAATTTGCTTGTATTTCCTGCTCTTCTGTTGGCCTACTGTGTTACCTTAGACAAGTCACTTCATCTTTCTTAGACAAAAGGAGGAGAGGAAATAGAGGCAATCTTGCTTATTTAGACTGTTAGGTCTTCAGGACAGAAACTGGCTCTCAGTATGTTTGTACAGTGCCTTGTGCTGGGGCCTCTAGGCATTACCGTAATACAAATTAATATGAAAACAAAACACATTCCTTACACAAAAAGGAAAAGTCCCATGAACTGGCTCCAAAAATGTCAATCTCTCTTTAATGTAGTGTTACTGATGTTATTTTGATCATCCCTTGCATTAGTTTGACCTTTTTCCAGCAGGAGAAAGGTCAAACAGGATACGATTAGTACCACTCCAAGATATTTTGCATTCCTCTTGCTCTTGTTGAGTTTATCCTGAGCCCTGAAAACCAGCTGAGCATTATTCACAAGTCCCCAATCATTTCTGGGGTCCCACTTTGAAATGTCATCACTCTTTTATTTTAATTTTTGAGAACAATGCAGTAATAGAGGCCCACCTGCACTGAGGTCATTGCAGGATTGGGGCCTACCTACCTATCATCTCAATATCATTTTTACATGTTGTATCTTTAAGAATTATTGTATTGATCCTTACAAAAAATGTAAATAAAACATGAGGAACATTTCAAAGGGGGACTCAAAAAAAAAATGTAGAGACTTGTGAATAGTCCCCAGTTCTTTTGCAGAACACAGGTTCACGCTAACAAAAGCAGGATGAACCTACAACATCTGAAAGTTAGAAATTTTATCCTGATTGACTTCTCTCATTACACTGGCTGGAGTTATTGAAGAAACATCTCTAAACATTATCTGAAGAACAATTGTAAAGTTTTTGAACCAAGTTATATGTTCTTTTCTTCCTGCATGTGCAACGTAGGGGTTTTCCTTCAGTTTGCCCCTGACCCCCTAAGCTGATCCAATTAATTTTTGTCCCATTTTTCTAGTCGTCATTTCAGTTGCAAGGGAGGAAAAAAACAGTGATAATCTTTCAATTTATCTCTGGAAACTTGTGGGTCGTAAATTTTACATCCTATTTGAAAAATGTAAAGCACGTTTTTTACCACATACTTGTTATTTTTATCACCACACTTCTGTGACCAGGCTCCAGTTTCTACAGCTTCAGTCTCTCTTACATTGCTTACCGTCAGCACGTTCTGTCTGGAACTCAGACTCCTGTGGAAGTCAAACAGTTCCCCAGAAACTCATTCTCATCATCAATGATTAGCAGGGTGGAGGAACACAGCAGCTGTAGTTATCACCAGAAGTATATATTCTCTCATTTTGGGACCACAAATTATCCCTATACCTTAGCCTCAGCTGCACACATATGGGGCCCAATTCTCCACTCCATTACATCAGTTTTACATTGGTAGAGAAGAGTAGAGAGTAAGGCCATTTATTTACATTTTGACTGAAATAGATTTATTACTGCAGACCCTGTATACTAGGAATTTTACGACCCAATGCAAATTTTATTTTTTAAAACCCATTGTTTTCAGTGGTATTTCTCTTGGTTTATGCCTAGGTGAGTGAGAGGAGACTCTGACCCTGCATCAGCACCTTTGATAAGCAAACTGTGATGTGTTCTTGTTTTCCTTTAGTAGCACTTTTAAGAGTCACCTGCTTTTTTGTTTCTTTTAAACCCAACCTAAAGGACAGCAAAGAAACTGATTGCATCTGCCAGACCATCCAAAACATAGAGAACGTCAGTTTGCATGCCACTGTGGAGCTTTTCAGATGAGTGTGTATAATCTAAATTTGGAAAAACTTCCTTATATATAAGGACATGCAAAGCCATTAAAGGCCAAAATTGCTCAGTTGCTATTTAGATTTATAAGAGATGCCTGTCTCAATCTCTTGGCACTTTGGACATGTACACCTCTATCCCACTATAACACAGTCCTTGGGAGCCAAAAAATCTTACCATGTTATAGGTGAAACTGTGTTATATCGAACTTGCTTTGGCCTCGAGCATTTCCATTATTAATAGTCACTTCCCGCCCCCTGACTGACCCCTCAGAATCCCTGACCCATCCAACCCCCCACCACTCTCTGTCCCCTGACTGCCCCAACCCCTGTCCACACCCCTGCCCCCTGACAGGGCCCCCCCGGGACTCTCACGCCCTATCCAACGCCCCCATCCCCTGACCGCCCCACCCCCAGAACCTCTGAATCATCCAGCTCCCGCTTGCTCCCTGTCTCCTGACCGTCCCCCTGCCTCTGCTCCTTATCCAACCCCTTATCCAATCCAGCGTGTCGGAGCCAGACACGCTGAAGCGCTGATCCACTGGAGCGCGCAGCCCCCCCCCCCCCCCAGAGCGCTGCTTTACCGTGCTATATCCAAATTCGTGTTACATCGGGTCGCATTATAGCGGGGTAGAGGTGTAATTAAAAATGCAATAGAAGTAGCCACCCCCAAGGTAGAACAATAACTGAATAAACCACACCCTACAGATAAATTACAAAAAGAAATTCACTCCCTCTTCCTTTAATATTACCCTTCGAGCAAACCTTCCCTCCCTCAAAGATCCCTTTAAAAGTTGAGTTTTGCAGTGTGCCTTGAGGGCCAGCAGACACGGGTTGTTTCAGACCGAGTATGGGGAGTACATTTGAAAGGTACGGCTGGAGAAGGCCTTATCAGTTCCCTCTATTACAGCTAGGAGACTCTAGCTTTGATGCTTCCATATATCTCAGCTGTGGCATCATAGTAGAGAGAGGCAGCAGCTGCTTTGGAAAGCATATCCTATAGTCAATACCAACATCGCAAATTCCACCTGGAAATGCTAGCCCAGCTCGAGGAGGGATTTGTTCCTTTGGGCAGTGCTTCCAGCCCTTCTGTTACTTAGGTTTCTTTTCAAAACTTGCACTAAAGATTCATGAGATTTGGGAAGGGGAGGAGAATAACAGAACAATTTCAGATTTAAAAATTCAAGAAACTGGAAGATCCATCTGTCTTCAAATGATTGTGGAAAATAAAGTTTTTCATTTTACATTGTATAGCATCACTCTCACTTCTTGACTTTGTCACTGCATCTAAAATAACAATATCTGGTATACAATACTGAGCAGATGCATTAATTAAAGAATTTAAGGGCATGGCTACACTTGCAGATGTAGAGCGCTGTGAGTTAAACCCGCCTTCGGAGAGTGCAGTAGGGAAAGCGCTGCAGTCTGTCCACACTGACAGCTGACAGCACACTGGCATGGCCATATTTGCAGCACTTGCAGGGGCATTGGGAGCAGTGCATTATGGGCAGCTATCCCACAGAGCCCCTCTTCCCATTCTGTGCTGTGGCTTGTGGGAAGGGTGCAGGGCATTCTGGGTTCGCATCCCAGCAATCTCTGTGCTTCCGTCCACATTTGGCGCCATCTTTCAACGTTTTTTGTACTGCACGCTCTGTCTTCCCTTTCAGTCTGCGGGAATGGAGCCCGAACTGCTCAGGAGTATGCTGACGAGTCTCGCCAGCACGTCACGTTTGGCAGTCGAGTTATTCCTTGATCCAAAGGGACAGTGAGGGCTCCAACGATGATATCGACTCGAGTAACGCATCTGACACGAGTTTGCTTGTGGCATTCATGGACATGCTCACCACCATGGAACGCCGCTTTTGAGTTTGGGAAACAAGCACTGAGCGGTGGGATCAAATCGTCATGCAAGTCTGGGATGACTAGCAGTGGCTGCAGAACTTTCGGATGAGAAAAGCCACTTTCATGGGACTGTGTGAGCAGCTCGCCCCCACCCTGCGGCACAAGGACACGAGATTGAGAGCGACCCTGATGGTGGAGAAGCGGGTGGCTATTGCAATCTGGAAGCTGGCAACTCCAGACTGCTACTGATAGGTCGCTATCCAGTTTGGAGTGGGGAAGTCAACCGTTGGAATCGTGTTGATGCTAGTTTGCAGGGCCATTAATCGCATCCTGCTCAGAAGAACCGTAACTTTGGGTAACGTGCATGACATTGTGGATGGTTTTGCACAAATGGGTTTCCCTAACTGCGGAGAGGCGATAGATGGCATGCATATTCCAATTCTGGCATCAGCCGACCTAGCCTCCAAGTACGTTAATCGGAAGGGGTATTTCTGTATGGTTCTCCAGGCGCTTGTGGATCACCGTGGGCATTTCATTGACATTAACGCAGGCTGGGCTGGAAAGGTGCATGACTCACGCATCTTTTGGAACACTGGCCTGTTCAGGAAGCTGCAAGCTGGGACTTGAGAGCAGAAGATCAACGTAGGGGAAGTTGAAATGCCCACTGAGATCCTTGGAGACCCTACTTACCCTTTAATGCCATGGCTCATGAAATCCTACACAGGGAGCCTTGACAGCAGCAAGGAATGGTTCAACAACAGGCTGAGCCAGTGCAGAATGACTGTGGAGTGTGCTTTTGGCTGTTTAAAGGGCCACTGGCGCTCTCTGTATGGGAAGCTGGACCTGGCCGATGACAGCATCCCCGCAGTTATATCCGCGTGCTGTACCCTCCATGACATTTGTGAAGGGAAGGGTGAACAATTCACTCAGGCATGGAACTCGGAGGTTCAACACCTGGAGACTGAATTTGAACAGCCAGAGAGCAGGGCTACTAGAGGGGCCCAGCAAGGAGCTGCAAGGATTAGGGATGCCTTGAGGGAGCAATCTGAGGCTGAAAGCCACCAGTAATGTCTGGTGCTCTGCATGGGAGTGAATTGCAGTGGTTCCAGTGTTAGAGGAATCTGTGTTTGCTCCGCTGACTTGCAGTGCCTGTTTCTTTCCTGGACGGAGGTATCTTTTACTTTATGCAATAATAATATTTTCAAACCCAAAATATCCATTTATTGAACCGAAACACAACTACTTGGGAAACAAAGGGCAAGGGGGTGGGGCGGGGAATGGTACAATCACAGATTTGTGTATGTCCTGTTCTCATACTCAGCCTTCCTGTCTGGAGTGCTGTGCCATGAGTGCTGCACTTCAGGATGGCTACACTGCATGGTGATGGGGGTTGAGTGCAGTGGGTAAGGGTCGTAGTTTTCAGGGCTGGGTGGTGAACCTACAGGTGTTGGAGGCAGCTGGTGGCGGTAAGAACCTGGATGTTGGGGAAAGTGGGTTGGAGGTGACATGGGGGCACAAGGGAAAGAGTTTTGGGACAAGGGCTGCGGGGGAGCCAGGCGTGGTAGTGCTCCACCTGCCTGGCTACAAGTGCCTGTAACGAGTCCACTTGGCACTCCACAATGCTTATCAGCCGATCTGTGCTTTGCTGCCGGAGCACCGCGCTTTTGTGCCGGCACTCTTCATTCTGCTGGTGGATCTTCCTTTCGCTGTCCCGCCACTCTTTGGAGTCTTTCAGCTGGTGATAACATGGACAGCTGAGATCTCAAGGTTGCATCTGTAAAGGCAAAAATGCAACACTTAACAGAGGCAGCATTGTTCACACCAGACAGAGCAATTGTTCCCCCATACTTAAGGGCAAGTACAGTCTACACAATAGCATAATTTGCCCATCCCAAAGCAAGTCCACGGGAGCCCCAAAATGGTGAGTAAGCACAGGGTCAAGCGTGACTGATTGTTCACGGCTGTACTGTCCTCTGGGTTTCTGTGCCTTGGGGAGAGCCAACAGCGGCAGGGGGCCCCTATACTGAACACAGATCCCACATTTTCTACAGGAGTTCATCCTGGAAGATATCTCACTGCTGAGGGTGACCTGGGAAGCAAGGGGGGGTCTTCTACTGCAATGCAGCTTCCGCCCTGGCCCATTGCAGCTTGCCTGTGTACAGCAATGGTGCCCCCACCCCTCATGGCACAGTGGCATGGACAAGTTAGCCTTTCTGGGGCAAGGACCACAGTGGCTCTCCCGAGGAACCTGCGCAAGCGCATTTCCTAAGTTCTGGCTGAGACCTTTGAAGAGATCACTGAGGCCGATTACCACGATGTGAGAGAGCACATCAATGCCCTATTCTGCATCTAGGCATGCATGCAGCCCTAACCCTCCTCACCCCAAGAGCCCGCACCAAATAACTTCCTTCCCAAAATAAAAGCCGCTTACCGGGAACCTCCTCTGGTGTTTGTCCTTCCCCAAGCACCTGCCGCCACAATTGGCTACCTTCCTCCTGCCTTGAGCACAGCTCCTGGCTGCATGCATGTAGGGATTCCGGGGAGTCTTCCTCCACCTCAGCACTTTCGCTCCTGCTTTGCTGCTCCTCCTCCTCCTCCCGCCTTGTTGAACTGGGCTCTGAAGTGTCCATGGTGGTACTCGGAGTGGAGGTGGGGTCGGCCCCAAGTATCGTGTTCAGCTCTTTGTAGAAACGGCAGGTCGCGGGGGCAGCACGGCTGTTTGCCTTGCAGGCTTTGCAGTAGGCATTCCGCAGCTCCTTCACTTTAACCTTCACTTCAGTGTGTCCCACTCATGGCCCCTTTCCATCATGTCCCGTGGTATCTGCCTGAACATATCATAATTCCTACAGCTGGAGTGCAGCTGGGACTGGACATCTTCCTCCCCCAAACGCTGATGAGGTCCAGCACCTCGCCATTGCTCCATACTGGGGATCGTTTGGAGGCATGGTCACCAGGAAAGATTCACGGAGAGCACTCCACTGGCTGAGCAAACAGGAAGGGAATTTCAAAATTTCCAGAGAATTTAAAGGGTGGGTCTGATGGTTGGTCACCTGAGGGCAGGGCAATAGAGTTCAAAGTGATGACCAGAGTGGCTAGAACAGGCATTGTGGGACACTTCTGGAGGCCGATCAGAGTGCACTAATGGACCAGGGTGTCCATACTGGTGCCGCAGCAAACATTATTCCACTCGCCGAGGTGGAGTACCAGCAGCGCTGTAGCCGCGGAGTCAGAGCGCTCTACGTGCCTTGCCAGTGTGGACGTGTAGTGAGCTAGTGTGCCTGGGGCTCCTTTATTGCGCTGTAACTTGCAAATGTTGCCAAGCCCTAACTCTGGCTCTAGTTAAGCTCCACCTGGCAGATCAAACTCTTGACGCTTCCTAGAACATAGGATAAATCTAGTATAGAGATGTTAACAAGATCGAAAGCTGTTCCGATCAACTACAATTCCAGCTCAAGCCACCTCTCCAATTGCAGTTCATCAGGTAATCAACCCACCCCATTCACAAATAAGTGTGAAGGATTGCTACTCCTTTTTGCTGCATTAGAAGCTAGTGGTTTGAATTCTAGCAGTTGCCAGTGTTGTCATTAGTAAATTATTTTAAGATTGTCTATTGAGGAAAAACTGTTACTACCAATTTGGGGCCCAATCCTGGTAAAACTTGTTCATGTGGGTAATTTTATTCATGGGAGTAATTTAATAGGCATTTTCCCCCCATGAAACTAATTCACTTGAATAAAGTTGTTCATGTGCATAAGTCTTTAGAGGAACAGCCTCATAATCTGAAAATCCACTCATGTTAGCAACTTTCCACACTGTCAGTAATTGTATTGACCTTTTCTTACTATAATAGCCAATCTCATTTTTGCTTTTACAGAGTACATGACAAAGCACAACAGCAAAAGCCAAACTTTACCTGTAAGTGCTAAAATCTTTAATAAAAACGTCTTTACTTCAAAATCAATGACACTGGAGAGAAACTGAAAAATATTTTGTATATAAGCTGTATTTTGTGGTGACAGTTATTATTTATTTGAAGAAACCTCCTAGTTTCTACTCTTTATCTGCTGTAATATTTGTTTCCAAAATCTTATTCTAAAGGATATTATTTGTAATCATTGACTCCAAACACACATTAGAATAATAAAAATTGTTTGTTAGCTTACTTTGTGGAGTCTTAATTGAGCTTTTTCTCTGAGCAGAAGGCTGCAATAATTAAACAATATATCCCATAAGGAGATTTGCTGATTAATAAATTATTTGATTACTAGGTATAATAAGTGTGCCTCCAATCAATACAATACCTAAAAGCTCCAAATTAGAAATAGTGTAATAAAATTTAAATGAAATGTACTGGGATTTGGTAGTTTTAATTACAAGGAATGATTAATTGATCCTTCAACTAGTATTGATCTACAACTTATTTAATTCTTAGCAATTTAATTTGTCAGACCTGAGCTCTGATAACTAACAATTTGCCTAATTAATGTTAAACCTGGAGCACTGAAGTAACTGTAGTTAGGAGTGAAGTTAGATACTAAAGTCCTCTGAGGTCCCTTCCAACCCTGATATTCTATGATTCTATGTTCGAAAAGGGAAGGCATATGCTGTGTGAACTACTGATTTTATGAATCAGCATCAAGTCAAGAACCAATACGATGCTGTTGCAAAAAAAGTAAATGCAATTTTAGGTTAACAGACATAGAATGCAAACCATGGGAAGTGATAGTACTGCTCTGCTTGGCGCTGGTTAGGCCTGAGCTGGAGTACTGGGTCCAATTTTGGTCCCCAATGTATAGTAGGATGCAGAGAAACTGGAAAGATCCAGAGGCGAGTGACAAAGATGATCAAAAAGCCACAGGAGTAAAGGCTGAAAGAACTGGATGTGTTTTAGTTTGGAAAAGAGGCGATTAAGAGGGGACAGGATAGCCTTCAGATATTTGATAGGCTGCCATAAAAAAGGATAGAGAAAAGTTGCTCTCTCTTGCCCCAGAGAGCAGGACAAGAGGCAATGAGTTCAAACTGCAACAGAGCAGATTTAGATTAAATGTCAGGAAAAAATTCCTAACTGTAGAACCAGTAGAACAATGGCATAGATGTCTTGGGAGGTTGTGGAAGCGTCTTCACTGGAGGCTTTCAAAAGGAGGCTGGAGCGATCTGTCTTGGATAGTTCAGACTCCACAAATCCTGCATCCTGACAGGGGGTTAGGGCTTATCTACACTGGCACTTTACAGCGCTGCAACTTTCTCGCTTAGGGATGTGAAAAAACACCTCCCTGAGTTCAGCAAGTTTCAGCCCTGGAAAGCGCCAGTGTAGACCATGCAAAAGTGCAGAGAGCCGCGCCCCTCGTGGAGGTGGGTTTTTTAGAGCGCTGGGAGAGCTCTCTGCTGCGACTACACAAGCCACGTTAAAGGGCTGCCGCAGCAGCACTTTAACATTGCCAGTGTAGGCTAGCCCTTAGACTACATGACCCTTGGGGTCTCTTTAACCCTCTGTGAAAGTATATGGATAGGTAATATACTGATGATGCACAGATACTCAAATGCTGATGTCTGTGTCACTTTTATTGTTGCACGTGATGTGACTGACTCAAAAATGAAGGTTAAAAAAAACATTATGCAGGGAGGGAGGGGCAGAGCTGTGAAGATCGGCATGTCTCTTATTTTTGATGGCACAGGCCCCCCAAAAAGGAATTTGACTAAAAATAGGTAGATTTAGCAGTTTAAAGGAGCTACAGCAAAATGCTATTTCTGTATTATCTGATGCAGACAATTTGTTATGCATAGTTTCCGATCTAATTGAAATAAAACAGCTCCTTTATGTGGTATGGGGCGCTACACTGGGATCACCAGATGATTATCGGCTTGTTGAAATGATTTTTTCCCCATTAACTTAAAGGGGGTATTTAAATTCTGACAGCTGTGAGAATCCTGGACAGGCTTCTGTAGCTGAGCTGGGCACAGGACTAGAGAAATAGGGACAAAGGTGGCTTTACATCCCCTTTGTGGCTTCCTGATCCTTGGGTTATCCAGGTGCTGAACTAGCTTCTTCCAGAGTTTCCTGTCTGCTGGTCCTGTGCTCATGCCACTAGATCACATCTCGCTACACCGTCTAGTTTGGCTAAATGAGGTACTTGTGATTTTTTATTGAAAATATAGGTCGTAATACATCAAATACATACCAATATTTTCTTTAAAATACAGAAAGTATTAGGACTCAGAAATGAGTCTAAACACAAAATAAACTAAACTAAAACACAAAATTGGGTTAGTAAAGAGGCATTTTCTCCTTCTAGAAGAATACAAAAGACATGGTTTTTTACCCTTGTGTAATTTCAAAATGGCTAAGCAGGCTTTTGTGTGCGTTTTTTAAAATTTGGTTAAAAATGTTGCTTCTTGGTTCATACCATACATGCAGAGCAAATTTTTACAACCAAGTTATAAATTGCTGAAAATTAGAGTTTGTCAGCACTTCAACTTTATCTTATCTGTAGCAGTCAGAATAGACCACTATAATAATTATTGTTGCGCCTTTTTTATGGAGAGTGTCAGTTCAAATTGCTCAATTAGTCTGTCATTTAAAGTGAGTTAAAAGGTAATTTACATTAATACAAATAACATGAGGTGTCACTGGTGCAGCATTATGAATTAGCTGCAATATGTTGTAATGAGTTTAGCCTGTGCAACTGTGCCAGATTCTTTCCTGACAGTGTGTTATTGTTGAGTTACACCTTTTCAAATGTTAACTGCAGAACACGTTTTAAAAGGTTAATTGTCCCAGACAAATGGATCTTACCACAGGGTCATGTTGTTTGAGCTGTTTGCTATCTTGCATTATTTGTATGCTCTGAAAAGTCAGTGTTGCTAAACTTGAGACTGTAGGGTTTCTGGTTGGTTTTGATCTCTGTGCATTAATGTTTTCTTTGAATATTCTTCTTTACGGGAAAAAACACTGAAGAAAGAGTCCCTCTCGGTAAATCAGCAGGATAGTTGTAAGCAGTTGTCCTTCTCCCACAGTCAGGAAGGAGGGGCATTTCACACTACACAGCTGGGACAAGGTTTAGACTAGCCGTCGGTCAATATAGCTGATACCACATGGCCAGAGGATCACTAGCTGTGTCACTTCTCTGTAGTCACTTTGCATGAGTTGATTTCTGTAGTACATAAGCCTGTCATTCTGGCTAAAGTGCAGTTGCTGTTGCACAGCCAGTCAATATTGCAAGGAACACACATAGTTTAAATGCTGGCCTGCAACTGAATGAAGAATAGAGAAAGTTTTCCATCTGATGGGAGATTTTCCATCTGAAAAATTTTTTGATACCCACGTAGGATTCTCATCCAGATTTCTGCTTATCTTCTGCTGCAAAGTGGGTTCATCGGGGAAGCCCAACGTGGGTGTCTTCACCAAAGAGACCCTTACCCTTAATATCTCAATCTAGGTAGGAGAACCTACTGAATATGTGAAAGTCCCCCTGCTCATCCAGAATAATGGTTGGTGAAAGCAATGTGAAACAGTTTCCTGCTGCCTCTTCACTGAGCAGCCGCTCTCCTTTAAAACCCAGTTCTATCAAGACTCCTTCCTACCATGTTTTCTTCACCAATAGTCTTCCCCTGAAACATTGTATCATGTCTTGTCTCTCATCTGTAATCTCTTCAGTTCAGGGAGCATGTCTTTAATGACATATGTCGCTTTCTACAGCCTCTGGATGTTTCTTGAGGATCTTCCATTCAACTGCTGCTGAGGTATAAGAATGCTTAGCCTGAGAGAATGGTTAGGATCATTGTGTAGGTGTCATAATTGCAGGCCAGTATGGTCCCAAATGTTGATACCATGACTAGATAAATAATTCACTTGCAGAATTAACGTTGATAATTAGGGCTCTGGTTTATACTCTAAATGTAGCAGAAAACCAAAATGACTAAATGTAAACTAGAGTTGTATACAAAAGGACAAATGCAAAAAAATTAATAGTGAATTCCTGCAAGCCTCCTATCTAGACACAGTGGGCCAAACTTTTCTACTTGTTGGTGTAGTAGAATTTGGCCCAATGCCTTGATCCCTGGGTCACAATATATAATTAGACATGAGAGTGTAGAACCAGTGAGGACCCAAAACAGACAAGACACAAGATGAGGAAAAGATGATTGTACTCTGTCAGCCTCAAATCAGTCAAAAAAAACTCCAAAAGAGTCTAAAATGTAGGCCGCTTGTTTATACATCTCTGCAAAAAAGATAATTAAACCTAATCACAGAATTCTCAATCAATAAAATTCTAGATTAAAATATAAATAAGGGGGAAAACCAGGTGGCAGCATGATTATCATTTTGATTGGGGGTGGGGGGGAGCCAGCTTGGGAAGTGGGAGGGAACTAGCTCTCCCTCTCCCCTGAATCTCTCACATCCTTGCTGGACAGGGTCTAGGAATACTGCATTGGGAGTATGCATAACCCTTGTTGTTGTTGTGCATAACCCTTGTTGTGCTGTCGAGAGTGGTTCATTGCTGTGAGTGCCAACCTCAGGGCAGGCTGTCAAGAAGCTGGGCAGAGACCCCAAACTAGTTTTATGTTCTGTCATTAGATTTCATTAACCCAGTGACAAGTGTGAACTCCTAATGCACTATAACAGTCTTACCAGAGAATCAGAGGGCAGCACTACGCTGCAGCTCTACGCTACAGCCTAAGTCAATATGTGAAAAAGCCCCCAGTTCCCACTCCAAACAATGCAAGTTTCGCACTGTCCACATGCCTCACTGGCACTATGCTGGTGGGAGACGCTCTCCTGCCAACATAGCTTCCGTTTCTCACTGAGGTGGAATAATTATGCTGACAGGAAAGCGCTCTCCCATCGGCATAGCGCATCTTCACTGGACACGCTACCATGGTGCACCAATGTAGCACTGTAGTGTAGACCTGCCCACAGATAGTCCCCTTTGGCACTCCAGTCTCTCTTGCCACCCAGGCAAGCTGGACTTAGTAATAATTGGTTCTTTACACACACAACATCACACCAAAATTCAGGTTACTCCCAGAGAATCAGTCACTTACCCCAAGTCAGTCGGTACCTTAGATCTCACACCACAGCCAAAGTCTGTGCTTGACTGAGGCCTAAAGCCTTGGCACCAGCGTAAGACCCCTTGCTGGGGGAAGAATGACTTCTGGCACTCAACATCAATCTCTGGCAGATCAAACAGAAGTTGTGACACAGTGTTTTGAGACTGGGGACTGTAAAGTGTGGGAAATGGAAATGGCCGCTGGGTGGGGGTGTGCTGTTTTCAAGATTTCCATCACATCAGATAAGGCATCTCAAAGGAGGGTTGGGGGATAATAATATGAAAGAAAAAGTAATACAGGCATTTGAAATGAATGAACCTTATATGATAGTTTAAGTGAGAGAGCACTAAAACCATTATAAAGGTACAAAATCAGAGCCAGACTACAGATCAAACGCTTACATGGATGTTGAGGTGGACAAAAGGAGTCAGATACACTGAGATCACACTAAGATCACACAAAGATCAGGAACAGCAGCAAGAGCTATGTCCAACAAAGAAAAAGCCAGAGGCTAGCAGCTCATTGCCCAGAGCTGCATCAAAGGCTACTCAACCAGGCAAAAACCAAAGGCTCAATAAAGTTGTCTGGAGTAGCACCAAATGCAGCCTATACAAATATCATTATGAGGGGGGGAAATGCCCCCACCCCACGCCTTCTGGAAAAGGCAAGGTCTGACTTCAGATTGAGTCTACTATAATCTAATGCTTTTTAAAAATCATTTGAGGGACAATACAGCATCTATCTGTATATCTGTGGCTCACATGTGGCTGTACTCCTCCTTTTAATTAGACCTGTAGATGGAAACAAAATATATAATTGTATTTAAACATGTCACCACATTAAGATAAGTATACAAGAGCCATGCAGTAGGAAATCCAAGTATTTTTGGCTTTCCTGTGCGCTAATAAATTAGCCCATTTGGGAACTACTGTCTGAGGCCTAATCGGATAATGAAAAACAGCATTGTTTGCCACTTAAGCATCTTTAAAAGGAGGTTAGGGTTAAATCACCTTTTCTTCAAATTCCTTCTATCCTGAATTAACGTGGTTCCTGCTGGCCAGTTAGTAGGTTGTTCTATTCCCGCTTTTAGCTTCAGTACTGAAATTGCAGCCATAATTTACTACTGCTACCCCATCCTTCACAGACTTCAAATACAATATGTGGTTTCTTGTTCTTTGTCCCTTCTGTGCCCATGTGCTCTCAAAGGCTACAAGGTTTATGTGGCGCTCATCATGTCATATACAAATTCCATAGACTGCAAAGGTGTATGCTGTACAGACATGCAGATGACACAATAGAAGATGTATTTTGAACATTCATTGAGTTTTCAAGAGGGTTTTAGACTAATCATACTTCCTATACAGCTCTATTGTCTGAGTGTAAGTAATAGCAGAAGCTGTGAACTGTGACTGCAGCACTGCAGTTGGGAACAAATCAAAGACAGTGATGTCTGTTCACAGACATCTTTATGGCAACAGAAAATGGGCTCAGCAGAGACAGCAGGGTACCTTAGGGATGCAAAATGCCATTTAAACTAAGAATGAGAATGAAGACAAAATAGATGGTAAACGTTTTCCAAATCATACAATGTCCAATCAGATGTTGGTCATTAAACTCTGCTATAGACCTTTCTCTGTTGAAAGGTTACAGGACTTTGGCTACTAACAAGATTAAAACCAATTTGATGCATATAATGGCAAAATATGAGCTCTTTCCGACACTCAGAGTGGTTGGTTCCCAAGAATCAGATATAAAATGTGCAAAATCTCATTTGTTCCTTAAAATAAACAGATAGGGCTGCAGGAACAGGCTCTTTCTCAGGTGAGTAGATTGCCTGAAGTCAAAGGAGCTGATTCTGGTCTAAATTAACACCAGTTTTACTCCAAATGAAGTTCTGTTGACGTCAGTGGAGTTACTCCAGATGTAAGCAAAAGCAGTATCCGATCTGGTGAAGAATCTAATTTAGCTATATGATGCTGTGAGGAGCCCTGATACCAACTATTGATCCACTTTATGCCTGGGAAAGTGGGGCTTGATGGCTCTTAAAATTTTCTTCAAACTGATCTAATTGCAGATGATATTCTTACTCCCATACATCCTCTTCCTCCTATTACTAATCAATTTGTTTCAATAATAACCAGTAGAAATCAGTTCATTACACAAAGGAGAATTTGATATTATCATTTTGTTGCATTTTAATTTGATGTCTTTACCATTCCTACATTGACAAGAACAAAAGGATACATTATAGGAAAATAAATGAGGTTCTGACTGACCACCTTCTATGCAAGGCCGAAAACAATAATCCTCTTGTTGAGACTTATCATATCAGTATATATTACAGGCCCAGTCCTTCAGCCCCTTCTCATGGGAGTAGTCCCATTGGGGCTGATTCTGCTCCCCATCACATCAGTGTAAATGTTGATTTTCAATTAGTGAAACACCTTGTTTAATAAAAGTTAATATCGCATATTTATATGACTAAGAATATAGATCCTGATTGAAAGCCCATTTAAGTCAATGGAAAGACTCCCAAGTTTTGGCAAGGGAGTTTTTCCATTGACTTCAGCAGGACTAGGATTTTAACCTGAGGTCTTTATTTAAAAAGGGAAAAAGCCTTGGGCCCCAATAACTACAGACTCTTACATATGTAAGTAGCTTTATGCTGTGTAATCAGAGTCTGTTATCCCCATTGGTAGCAGTAGTCTAATTTAGACTGAAATCTGAGTCCTTGTGAAAATTAAACTAAGAGCACTAAATGGAACATAATGTAATACAGAGAAGCATAATGCATAGTTCTGCTTTCTTTACAAACTACACCCAGTCTTTCTAGTACCAGGCCTCCCATGATTAGGTACTGCAATTGTACCGAATAGTGGCAAATTGTGTTTTAGCTGTGTGACAAAGACAAATGCCTTCTGTAGGTAGATGGAATTTTCACTTTTGGCTTAAGGTAGTTGTGAACTCATGTCTTAAAAGACACAAGGTAGTGGAAAATGTAGATCACTGAGCCACTTCACCTCCAAAATATTTTCTAGAGAGGCAAATTAGTACTCCTATATTCTGTCCTCATCCAGAAGTATATTATGGACCTTCTCAAAAAAGACCACTGCACTTTGAAGTGGGCCTGCCATGCAAAAGGGTTTAGAGAATCTGAAGGAGACATGGGTCAATTTCTCATGAACTTTACCTAGGCTAAATAAAAGAGTTGCCAACTAGTCAAGAATCCTCTAACTTGTGGATGGAACAGACCATGGCATCTTTCCAACTGGATATAATACTACCAGTCTTGAAAGACAGATGATAAAGAGATGGCAGAGGAAGCAGCTGAAACACTGGCAGACTTGTTAGCAGTCTACAGTTAAACTATCCGCTTCACTAATCCAAAAGCAATAGGTCCCTTGTGCCCTCATTAATTTAGGTAGGGCACTTTTATCACAGATCTTATGTAAAATTTTCATAGAATAAATATATGCCCATTTTTAACATCAGGAAGAGGGTAAAACACAACTATTGTTCAGTACATTATGAACAACCATACATTTAAAATAAAATAATAATTTGAAACAAAATTTCTTCCTGGCTTGTATTCTGTGAGGAACATTTTAGCAATACTTTGCCAGACACATCTTAATTTTGTAGGATCTTCACTGTCATCTTTCTTTATTTTTGTAATGTAATGGAGTTATTGATCACTGCAAGTTTTCTCCCCTTAGACATTTAAGTACTGCAGTCTGTTTGAATAGCATACTGCAGCGAGGTTCTTTTACCACTATATTTCTAAGCACTTCAGCAGTAATTCCAAAGATGTTAGCAGCTTCTCTTTTTCTTCACTTTACTATTGTGCCTATTCTGTCTCCTTTAAAATCATCTCCATCTTTGTGTCTTTCTTGCTAGTCCACTCAGCATTGCAGTTTTATTTACTTAGGCATCTTCTGGAGATTTGTTAGCAAAAAGTAGAGGGCCTGATTCTCCACTGCATGACTCCAGTTTTACAACGATGTAACTCAATTGAAATCAACAGTGTAAAGCTAGAGTAATGTAGTAGTGACTTAAGGCCAGAATGTCCAACCTGTGGGAAAAACTATGGAGACTGAGATGTTTTCTGACCCAGTAGCATATGTAGGATTTCCAGCTGGGGAGAAAAGCAGAAGATTCTGGAAAACAGACTTTTTAAAACATAAAAAAGACAAGCTCAAAAGAACACATAGATTTGACCACACTAAGGACAATTGTAGAAAAGACCATCCAACAGTATCAGTCACAAGACAAACAGACTCGTGTACACTGATGGTTCATCAGACAAATCCTTCAAGAATGGTGGTTGTGGTATCTTCATCCAGTGGAATAATAGAGCGAATATAAGGAAGAACACTGGATGAGTATATATCAGCTCAAACTGAAAGCTATTCTCAGTGCACCTCAAGAAATAAACAGCAGAAATAGAGGCGGATGTTGTGACGTTTGTTGACTCTCAGGTGGCAATTCTTGGTTCCTTTTGAAGAAACCAGAATGCTAGCAATGATGCAATTCATAATGAGGCTCGGAAAGTGCGGCAATATATTGACTTTTCAGTGGATTCCATCATGTGTTGGTGTATATGGGAGCGAGGTAGATGATGACTGGCCAAAACTGGAAGCTTGGAAACTCAGGTTGGAATGACAACAGTTGAGAATGTTGACATCCTATTGAGGGAAATAAATAAGCTGAAATAAATAGTCAAAAGTTGAAAGATTCTCTGATATCAAAGCTTCTTGGAAAATAACATCCACTATGATGAGACTGTGAATGGGGCACACTGTAGAAATGAAAATCAGTAGAGATGGGACCAAGATATATCTACTTTACAAGATGTGTGAGGAGCAGGCTTTAACATCTGCCATGCTTTTGTTGTGAGTAACGTGCAGTTTTTTGGATTGGATGCCTTGGATCAAGCCCTTACAAAGGACCCTTTATGTGTTGCCAAATTCATTCTCAAATTCCATGGCCTGATAGGATTATTGTGGGACAAGATGATGATGATGACAACAGAAGGACTTAATTCTCAATTGTGATTCATTCTACTATTCTTATATTGCATATAGAAACGGGCTATGTATCTTTCTGCTGAGTTCATTCTGAATTAGAGTGTTCTACAGGATTGCGATAGTTGTAGTATTACATCCAAATTTGCTTTCCCAAATGCAGAATAAAAAAGACAAAAGTAATAGTATTAATTGGAGTTAAAACATACTTTTATGTCCTATATAAAGCATAGCGAGTACAAGATAATTGAATTACATTTGCAAAGTCATTCTGTTCTGGCTCTCTTTCAGTACGCTGCTTCTGAGCAGAGGAGAAAATAAATCTTTCTGTGGATTATAAAATTCCTTCTGTCTATTATTCAGATACAGTCAATAAAAGGTGTTTTCCCATAGCCAGCGCACATTTTTTTACATTAATTAAATACAAATACAGTAGATGAGTGAGCACTTATTTTCTTTAGGCTTCATCTTGCATTTAGTGAATTCAGTGGGGGTATTGCCATTTACTTCAATGGATGCAGTAGCCTACCCTTCTGTGAATAAAATAAATTATATTTTTTTGAGCGGCAGATGATCCAGTGATTAGGGCACTAGAACTCAGGGGACCTGGGTCCAATTCCCTGCCTCCTATATGACTTTGCCCAAGTCACTTAGTCTCTCTGTGCCTGAGTTTTTCAGCTGTAAACTGGGGATAATAATACTACCTTTAAAGGGATTCTGTGAGGATAAATATCTTAAAGATTGTGAGATTCTCAGATACTACAGTAATGGGAGCCAGAGAAATACCTAAGATAGATAGAAACTTCTTGTGCATTGGGCTAATCAGAAGAATTTTTAGTTTACCTCCCTTGATCTTTCTCTTTCTGGGAGGAAAAAAACTATACAGTTAAAAAAAAAAAATCCCTAAATAATCCACAGAATAAACACAAGCATACTGAGGAACAGCATCAAGACCTAAAGAAATAACTAAAAATAAATTGGCCACCTCCAACAAAGATGATAATTTTCAGAAACAGTTGTATCCACAGCTTGAAGTAGAAAGGAAATACTGTATATAGAAGCAAAAATTCATGTAAAAATACTTATCTTCATTAGAAGGGGGGGGGGGAAAGGATCCTATCAAATAATTCATGTAACTAAATCATTGCCAATAAAGATTAAAGGGGGGAAAAGCTGTTATAAAAATGGGATAAAACAAAACCCTAAATGTTCAAATTAATAGGGTTTTTTAAAGATTTATCTGAATCAGTATGTTTGGATTACGGATGCTTGCAGGAGAGTGTATATTTACAAAGCAGACAAATGAAAATTCTCTGCATGAAATAAGGAGGACAGTCTTGTGTTCCTCATGCACAAAAACTCTTGTTGAATTCAATAGGAGTTTTGGGAGTTCCAGGAGTGTAGTATTATTTCTTTTGTGTCTTATGAGATGGTGTGTCCTTCCTTAATTCTTAGTAAGGTTTCAGCTGAAACCAGCATTCCTTTCCCGTATTAAGTGTTATTGCCATGTGCCTTTAGGGTCTGACCAACATCCTACTGAAGTCAATGGGAGTCTTTCCTTTGACTTGAACTGCACTGGGCCTGGGCCATTCAACAGTTGCTGTGTTCTAGATGCTGGGTTCAGCCTCAGGTCTACAGTCAGTTGACGAATGAAGGGGCTACTGATCCTGCTAGGGAGAAGGAATAGTTCTCTCTCCTCCTTAACCCCCAGTACATTAGTCTAAGGGAGAAATCCTGGAAAAATGTACGTTAATGGGAGTTTTACTGTTGACTTCAATGGACCCAGGAGTTCATGCCAAATTTCCTGAAGTAAAAGAGCCTGTGAACAAGCCATATGGGATTTTTCTCCTTTGAGTGAATGAGAGGATTCTTTGAACTACTGGATAACTTCTTACGTCTTCCTGAGAATAAGAAGGACCTGGATGTGGAGTAAAATGTAGGTTTTCCCCTCCGGAAGTGATGCACTCCGTACCAGACTCAGATTCATGCTAAACCGAACTGACATATTGTACCTTATTTGGTCCATGTCGACCCTACTGATAGGTACTAAAGTGTACTAGGGAATAGTACTGTTTCAAACAGCATTACATTAATGCGCACCAGCAGGGCCTACACGGACCAATTAATGAACAACATATTATTGCACTTTTATAAATCACATCCTTGTAGGGTTCATAACCCCATCATGTAGACAAGGTCTATGTTGATTATTCGGATTGTTAATTTTGAGTAAAGCAGCTTTTCTTTTCAGCTGCTTCTTAGAAACACCTCTTTCCTTGTGACCAGTTGGTCCTCTGTTGACATGGCAAACACACAGCGAGGAGAAACGATGCTCTATTGCTGCGAATTACAGAGTTATCCAGGGCAATATGATGAAAATGATGTTTTTCTGAAATTTGTTTTATGGTAATAATTTGGTCAATTATTTATCTGATCACAAATCCATCTGTCAAAACAAGGCACAGAAACTGAGTTAAGTTCTTAAGAGACCTAACAGATCACATACATCATAATATACAGGAAAATTTGACACAAATACTGAAGACAATATATGACACTTAGTAACTTGCTTCATCTTCCATTACCAAATAACCCTGCTTGTACCATTTTAGAGAGATAGAGTGGAGATTAGTCAAAGATAGCTGCCAGTTAAATTTCCTCAATATTTATTTTGAAGGTTTCTTTAAAGTGGTTCCCCAAAAGTTCTTTACTTTTTGAAATTGATTCATGAGCAGAGATCAATCAGCAAAAAGTAGCAGTAATGAGTTCCTTTTAATATGATTGCATAAAACAGGATTTTAGTCAACAAAAAGACTCTTGCAGGCAGAGTTCTTTCACCTGCTATGGGGGAAAAAAATTCTAATTAAAACAAAAAATGAAATAAGGGGAAGTCATTTTTCTGTGCGTTTGTTTCAGAAGGAGCGAGCACTCTTTTTCCTCTCCGTGTAACTCCTTGTAAACCAGGAGAGCTGCCCTCAGAGCAGTTTAGTAAAGAGGAAAAGCTCTCCACAGACATTGACTCACTTTTCCACATATAAAAAGAGAACTCCCTTCTGCTATGCCCTCCATGTCTGGGTGAAATCCTGACACCTGCCTCTCTCTCTACTTAAGTTAATTGGATTTTTGTCACTGACTTCGGTGGGTCCAGGATGTCACCACTGGTTTCTTAGTACTTCAGAATGTTTTGGGCTGCAGAAAATTGTATCCCATGCTTCTCGCTGCCCAGGGATGGAATCTGGCTTGGCACAGCTTTGATTGCAACTGGATTCTTGTGAATTATATCAGGGGATTTCAGTATACTCAGCAAAATCTCCCAATGTCCTAACAAATGGTGACTTCTCTTCCACAGGTGACTAAGGGCAGGTCTACACTTAAAACTGCATCGGTGTGCCGCTCTAGCACTTAGGAGCATCTCCACTTATGCCAATGGGAGAGTTTCTCGTGTCGGCGTAATTAATCCACCTCCCTAGAGGTGGTAGCCAAGTCGACAGGAGAAACCCTCCTATTCCTATCGACATAAAACTGTCTACATGGGGGATAGGTCGGTATAACTATGTCACTTGGGGTGTGGATTTTTCACACTCCTGAGCTATGTCGTTATACTGATAAAGGTCTGTCGTGTAGGACTGGCCTGTGCTAGGAAGAGGCTTAAAAAGACCACAGAGAAAACATACTGTGCTTTTGGCTGTAAACAAGAGAGGAAGGATGGTCCAGTGGATAGGGCCCTAGCAAGGAATGAAACCTAGGCCCTGCCACAGACTTCCTGTGTGACCTTGGGCAAGTTACTTACCTTCTCTCTTTTCATAAAATGGAGATACTAGTACTTCCCTACCTCATAGGAGTGTTGTGAAGTGCTTCAATACCAGGCATTGGGGGCCACTAAGATGGATAGATAGCTTTGTTGCAGAAGTCAGCCAAGGAAAGCAAGAAAGAAAAGGACCTTGCAGTCTGAAAGGTGTGGAGGGGATAATGTTCTTAGGTGATCTGAGCAGGCAAAGCACTCTATAGGATTACAGGCTAACCCAGATCTAAATAATCCATTTCATTTGTGGCCCCCAATACAGCATTATAAGTAATTTCTATGGGGTTTGTAGCCAGTTTGTAGGGGTTGGATTAATGGTGCGGTGTGAAATATGATTCTCAAGGAACAAATTTGCATGAGCTTTATTCTTTAGTGGAGGTTTCCTGGCAAGTTGACATTTTCTCTGTGTCAAGCTCTTTTTATAGTTATTCTAGGCCAAGTGGGAAGGCCCATTGACCATACAGATCAGAATTCGTAAATGAGGCTCTTGGAGGTGAAGGTAGTTGCCTGGTGGTAGGAAATGGAACATTTCACCAGTTCAAATTCCACCCAGGACAGTAGTGACTAAACAATGGTACCGACCATTCGGTGGCTCAGTTTAAATGTGTGGATGGTCTCAAAATCGATCCTAGTGGACAGGTCTTTTTATCAGAGACCACCATTACAACTGGCACCCTTGAACAAAGGACAAGGATTGAGCTAACATACCTTCTTGCTCATAAAAGTGGTGTCTCCGTAACTAAGGCATCGTCTTGGGAGCTGAGGGGAAGCTGGTACTGCCATTACCCATCTTGTGTCCATTCTGTGGCTAAAGAGACTAATCCAGTTTCCAGTGCTGCAAAACTGGCATTTTTTATAAGCATTACGTTTCCTTCAAATGTAAAACCCATTCTTCTTTCTTCTGTTCTCAACAGGAAGATAGATTATTACTTTTTGTCTGAATAATGTAATTTTTGGGGAAAAGAATTTGTTTTTTTAAGTTAAATAAAAAAGTGAAACTCCCAATGGATTATGATTATTTTACTGGAATAAATTATTCTGATGTCAGTCACAGAACACTAATGTATTATGGTACAAAAATGGGTGAGAATGGTGTTACAGTACATTTTATTTCGTTCATTCCTCCTGCAGGTACTAATTTAATTCATTTTCATTGGTTAATGGAATGTCTTTGAGCTCAAAATATTATGCTCAAAAGCATCCACAGAACACACAATGAGATTGCACCTGCAGTTCAGAATGAAAAGATAAAAGGAAAAGACACTGTTACTTCCTGAGGAGAATTAAAAAGGGGAGGGGAAAAGCCCTTTTTAATAATGGTTCATTTTTTTCCTCTTTCGTACAAAGTGATAAAAGGAAAGAAATTCATGCTCCAAATCTTAGACATAGAAAAAGGGTCATTATATAAAGATGTTATCTTCATGGGGTGGGGGGGAACTTTGTCAGAAGTTGTTAATGTTGAAAGCATGAAAAGTGGATTACAATATCTCAAGAAAAAACTGATTGTCAAGATGACAGAATAAACCTGTATACTTATTTTCCAATTTTCATCTCAATATGAAACCACAGCATGGTATTAAGTTTCTGTACAAAAGAATAGAATATGCTGGTCAGCGGCTTGGTGGAAGGGGAATTCAGATTTATAAAGCATATATTGGGTTTGGTAAAACAGAAACATGTTCCCAAATTAACATTAGTGTTCTTTTCCTAGAACTATACTTGGAGGAAGTCCACTTCTTTCCTCCCTGCCAGATGAAAAGTACTGGAAATAATTCTTCCATACACATGACACTAGGATGATATCTGAGCATTGGGAATTTTGTGAGAGTTTCAGGAAAGTCAGTTGTATTGTATCTGTTGGGAATAGGGTTGTCAGGCGTCCGATTTTTGACCAGAATGCCCGGTCAAAAAGGGACCATGGCAGTTCCGATCAGCACAGCGGACTGGGCTGCTAAAAGTCCAGCTGGCTGCAGTGGCCGATTCTGTGTGGCTCCTGGAAGCGGCTAGCATGTCCTCTGGCTCCTAGTGGAGGGGTGGTCGGGGGGGCTCCACGTGCTGCCCCCGTCCACAGGCGCCTCACCTAGGGCCAGTTGCACAGCTCCCATTGGCTTAGGAGCTGGAGGGACATGTCGCTGCTTCCTGAGAGCCGCCTGAGATCAGCGCTGCCCACAGCCCAACCCCTCTCCCGCCCCAGCCTCCCTGTCCCAGCTCGGAACCCCTTCCAGCACTCAAATTCCCTCCCAAAGCCTGCGCCTCATCCCAAGCCCCAGCCCTGAGCCCCCCCTCCAAACCCCTCGGCCCCACCCCAGAGCTCGCACTCCCAGCCAGAGCCCTCACCCCCTGCACCCCAACCCTCTGCCCCGACCTGGAGCCCCCTCCCTCATTCTGAACCCCTCATTTCTGGCCCCACTCTGGAGTCCGCACCCCCAGCCCAGAACCCTCCCACACTCCAAACCCCTCAGCCCCACCCCCCAGCCCGGAGCCAGCTCATGCACCCCTAACCCCTCATCCATGGCCCCACCCCAGAGCCCGCACCACCAGCCCAGAGCCTGTTACCCCCTCCCATCCTCCAACTCCCTGCCATAGCCTGGAGCTCCCTCCCACACTCTGAACCCCTCAGCCCTGCCCCCTCCTGCAGCCTGCACCCCCAGCCGGAGCCCTCATCTCCTCCTACCCCCCAACCCCCTTCCCCAGCCCAGTGAAAATGAGCGAGGGTGGGGGAGAGCAAGTGACAGGGAGGGGGGATAGAGTGAGTGGGGTGGGGCCTCAGAGAAAGGGCAGGGCAGGGGTGGGGCCTTGGGAAAGGGGTGGAGGAAGGATGTTCAGTTTTCTGCAACTAGAAAGTTGGCAGCCCTAGTTGAGAAGATAGCGTAGACAAAAACAATAGGGGTAATAGAGTGGTTAACCAAGGAGAGACAGCTGTCTGCGCAGTAAAGAGGAGAAAATTGTCCCCGTTCACAAAAAGGTTTGAAAAGCTGTGTGTGAAAGGGATGGAACCAGGCATCTTTAATTAGGTGAGACAAAGATAATTCTTCCTCCTCTGTGTTAAAAGCATGGTTCTGGTCTAAAAAGTGACTGTAAAAATGGCACCTGATTACTCCATGGAGGTGCTCCCTGTTTATATTCTGAATCTGAGCTGCAGACTATATTGCCAACAGTAAGTTTGCACTGTTTTTACTCCTGTTAGCCCTCCAGCACCAACACGGCTAAGAGAGGGGGAGCTGGATTCTATTTCTTGTAAGTATCATATCAGAATTGTTTATTAAGTTTAGTCATTTACATCTGGGCAACCCCATTAAAGGCCCTGAGGTTAGGTGGGGGGGTCACTGAAGGCATGGTTTCAAGATAATGTTATTTCATGGGTGTAACCAAGGACTTAATCTGGCCTTCAGAATGTCTCTTTGTGTTGCAGATGTGCAATAAAGAAAAAGTCCAGTTTGGTTCTCAGATCTCAGGGTGGGTTTGCAAGGCTGGCAGATTACAAGTAAAAAGATTTTTTTCCGCCCTAATTGAGCCCATTTGTTAAAAAAACCCAGAGAGACTGTAAACCCCAAACACCACAATGTCATTTTTAGAGTCCCCTTTCAGAGTAGAATTACACTTAAATTGATTACTTTTGCCAGTAGTTGCGCAGAAAAAGTAAACTAATATGAACCTTCACCTCCAGCCAATATTTCAATTATCTGTAATTAAGTCCAATTTGTCTGTTGGTTTTAATTTTATCGTAAAAATGGTTACTTTTTAATGTTTCCATTAAAATGTCTACTCTTCCATCCCCTTCCTCTGCTCTTACACTGACTACCCAGTCTGTTGACTTTCCTATCATTTTACTTTTCAAGTGGATGGCAATATAGTTTTTTTTCTTCATTGAAGGAAGAACACCTTGAATAACAGTCCACCTTTTTACTAAATATTTCCATGAGCTTTTGAAGAGATGCTGAGTAGTTCTGAGTCAGTGGGTTAACCAGCCCTGGAAGTTCAGTCCACTGAAAGGTAGAGAGGTTTGAGGTTGGACGTTACATACTTAGAAAAAAAAATCATGTTTTTACTAATACTATAGTGCTATGCAGTCAAAGCATCTTTCATATGAGGTTCTCAAAGCGTTTGACCAACTTTAACTAACCATTTCTCACAGTACCCCTATCTGGTTGGTAACTATTCAGTTTCCTCTTGGTTTTGGAAGTACTTCTCTGGATACCTGTCCACACTAGAGGCAAAGTACTTTAGTTGTGTGATAGTACAAAACTGATGTCCTAAACCTTTGCTTTTCCGTTATAACGTTTGCATGTCTCCAGAAGCACAGTTTGCTAGCTGACTCTGGTCTGTATTCCCATTGCAGGTTTTTTCTCCTGGTTTTTTTTTTTTCTTTAACATTCCTCCCTTTTTCTTCTTTTTTGATCAGGGTTTTGTGGAAAGAAATGGGGAATTGTAACAGGTGGCATATTGCTTAGGTGCTGGAGGGTCTGCGGCTGGCCCACCCTGATTACTAAAGAGACACACCTGGGTTGGATCAGGTAATTCTCTACAAAGGGCAGCAGATGGCTGCAGTATAGAGTGAAGTGCAGGAAGTAAACAAGGTGTCTGTGGGAAAGACCCTTATAGCAGGGGGTGGGGTATTAGCTAGAGTTAGAAACATGAGGCTCCAGCCATGGAGGGAGTGGCCTGCCAAAGCAGAAAAGACTAGAGGCCTGGGAATAGGGTGTTGCTGGTAGTATAAGGAAACTGTGGCCAGAGAGCTGAGCTCCTGTCCCAAAGGACTGGGACTGGTAGCTTTGGGTGGAGCAGACTGGGCTGAAGGAAGAACTCCCTGTGTGGGAGAAGAGCCTAGGGTGAGTATGAACTCTTGTATTATGACTGTGGACTTTATTTTGGGGGTAGTATTGATTGTTTGAATCACTTTTGCTGTTAAACCTTCCCCAGATGGGGGCGGTATTAGCCACAAGAGAGATGGTGGGGAACTTTTAAGGGGCTGATAAAAGGGGGCCAACAAGGACAGGCTGCTTGCAAAGCAACTTCTGGCCATGATGGGGTGCTCAGCAAACTGCAACCCGTCTTCAGGAATGTTGAAATGGGAGAACAGAACTACTTGCTGCATAAGACTGCTGAAACGTGCTTGCATTATTGTTTCCTTTCCTGGTCACTAGTAGTAATTGCTAGTTACCAAATGCACCCTAAAGCTATGTGATTAATACTCTCTTCTGATCAGAGAAGAGTGTTGCCTCTACCCAATGTTTTTTTGCATTTGTATAATTGGCTGGCCTAAATGTTCTTGTAAAAAGGAAACTTGTTAAATGCATAATCTGTGTCTCCATCCATCCAGGCATGGTCCTTATTACTGTAGTACCAGAGCAGCTGTACAACATAACCCCTCTCTACAAATGTACATTCACAGCCATTGGCTTAAGAGAGCTTTGTTTGATGAAATGTGTCTGTTTGGTAAACACACACTAAATCCTATAAAGAGACCTTTTTTCCCCTAAATTCCTACCTTTTGGTGCGCTGGAATCAGCTGATTTGTTCTTTTATTGGATATTTACTTAAGCTGTATTATTCTGTTCTTTCATATGTTTAATGCTTTATTGTGGGGGGAGGGTGTGTGTGTGTGTGTGCAAAAATGTGTTTTGGCAACTGAGCTCACATGTAACTTCTGTTAATTGGTCTGTATCATTGGTTAACTAATTAGTTTCAAAATGTTATCAT
Source organism: Chelonia mydas (assembly GCF_015237465.2). NCBI lineage: Eukaryota > Metazoa > Chordata > Testudines > Cheloniidae > Chelonia > Chelonia mydas. The sequence goes on from NC_051252.2 coordinate 19,701,752, forward strand.
TTTTACACTTTACCTCTGCAGAAAATCAGTGGAAAGATCTTGGGATACTTGTGGAAAAACTTTAATAGAGTAGTCTGTTCTTATGAGGCTGCTGGAGTTCCCTTGGCTTAGAAGAGAGGGTACTGCTGGCAAAATACATTGCCACAAGAGCCTTTCATCTCTGAAATTTACTGTCTCATCCCCTTGATCCAGCATAGCTCAAATGTGTTGACCTTCAGCATCTTTCTGAACAGACAACTTGAGGAGGATTAAAATAGAAATGGATGGGGATTCTCAGGGGAATTTGACCGGGGTGTGTGTTTTGATATGTCTTGTTGCCTTGTGTTTGTATGGAGGTGGGGGAATGTGCTTTGATTATTTGGATTCTGTAACGATTTTTTAAAAAAAATCTTATTTCTAACTGATGGCAGGAGTGTCTGGGATAGCAGTGTTTGTTTCAATCCAAATAAATAAGGTATCACCTTCTATCGGTTCCCAGAGCTATAAATCAAACTCATCATTTCTGTGCTCATGAAAGGGGGCGGAATCACTGAAAAGGAAGGGAAATATATTTTAAATAGTGTCTTGGGAAGCAGTAAAGCACAATATTTCCAGTCTTGAAATCTATGGAGATGTTTGTTTAAATGAGATCTGCTCCAGACCTCACTGAAATCAATGGGAGTTTTGTGGCACTGACGCATCTCAGGTTGCTAGGCATCTGGTTTTCAATCAGAACGCCTGGTCGAAAAGGGATCGTGGCGGCTCCAGTCAGCACCACTGACCAGGCCATTAAAAGTCTAGTAAGCAGCATAGCAGGGCTAAGGCAGGCTCCTTCCCTGCCCTGGTTCCACATGGTTCCCAGAAGCAGCTGGCATGTCTGGCTCCTGGGCCTGGAGTCGTCTTCTGAACCCCTCATTTCTGGCCGCCCCCCCCTCCCCGAGCATGCACCTCCACTCGGAGCCCTCGCGCACTCCCACACCCAGCCCGGTGAAAATGAGCAAGGGTGGGGGAGAGTGAACACTGGAGGGAGGGGCGGGGAATGGAGTGAGTGGGTGGCCTCAGAAGAGGTGGGGAAATCAGAAAGTTAGCAACCCTTGTCAACTGTATGTGAATTTAATGATCGTATTTGGCACTTACGTACTACAGTGGTGAGCACCATATTAATTCCCAAGATAAATGGACAGATTTCAATAAAAGCAGGATAACGTCCACATTTTGCAGCTATTTAAAATCTCATATCTATCTCTGTTCCTGCCCCCCCCCCTTGCCTGTACTTTTTGCCCACCGAGGAGAATTTGCATGCTGGAATGGTGGACATGTTCTGTAGTTTTTGTCTTATTTTGTAATAGCTTTCTATTTGTTTCCTTCTGATATCACAAAAGTGTTTCTTGCAGACTTTGGCAGATAACCAGTTTAAATAGTGAATATCTGATGGAAAAGGTTCTATGAATACAAAGCACTGCAAATCTCCACAAAAGGTGAGCAGGCTTTAATAGAGTGAGACGGTCTCCTCCCTTTTTTTTTTTTTTTTTTTTTGTGCCATCACATCATTACTTTCCATTTGCTTCTTAATGTAATAGTATATTCTGTAAATATTGTTGCTGCTGACAAGAACATCAATTCCTGTTGTTCATGAAGGCTGCTCGGTATTCTAGCAATAAATAGCAGGCTGGAGGAACAATCACTTGACTGTTTATTTCTTAACATATATGCCCTCTTGCAAAAGAGACAGATGCAACTGATGTTTGCCACATAATGCTTTTGGGAAAAGGTCTGACTTTAACAGAGAATTCACATGCAAGTGAGAGAGAGACCTTTCAAATATATATATATTGATGCATTAGCCCTTGTAAATGTTTGCCTAAGGGGAAAAATGGTTGGGGAAAATGAGAATTGTGTGTGTTTGGGGGGTGGGGTTTGGATAAAATTATGAAGTTAATGGTTGAAGGGAACAGTTGTGACGAAGATGTCAGGACCACAGGGTGAGAGGAGGATAGGAGAGGCACCAACTGGCAGAGCTAATCCCCAGGTCAACCAGCAGGAGGGGCCACTGTGATGAGTGGAACCTGTGATAGCACCTATGCATGTGCTCCACTGAAAGCACGCAAGTAGTTCAGTGCATGACTCAGTTTGATGCACATAAGTGGTTGCAGAGTCAGTGTCTTAGTCAACATACAGTAACTCCTCACTTAAAGTTATCCTGGTTCATGTTGTTGCGTTGCTGGTCAGTTAAGGAACATGCTCGTTTAAAGTTGTGCAATGCTCCCTTATAATGTTGTTTGGCAGCCGCCTGCTTTGTTCACTGCTTGCAGGAAGAGCAGCCCCTTGCAGCGAGCTGGTGGGGGCTTGGAATCAGGGTGGACCAGCAGCTCCCTGCTCCCCTAAGTTCCCTGTGCAGCAGCCACCCAGCAATTGCTGGCAGTTCAGCTGTCCCTCCCCCCGCCGCAGCATGTGCTGCTCCTGCCCTCTGCCCTGGAGCTGCTCCCCAGAGCCTTCTCCTTGCTGCGGGGGGGGGGGGGGGGTAGGAGGGAGAAGAGGGGGGCTAGTTTGTGTCCCCCTGCTCCTGCACCCCGCTTACCCCATTTCCAGAGAGCGGGGGGACACGTGACAGGGCTCAGGACAGAGGGAGCTTGCTGGCTGCAGCTACTGTCTCAACTTCCTGATCTGATTAAAAAGGCAATGTACCTGGAGTGGTGTCAGCATACTTAAAGGGGCAATGTGCATCTCTCTCTCTCACATAGGGTGCATGTCTGTCTCTGTCTGCCATGCTGTCTCCACTCCCGCCATTCGTGCTGCCTTGTAGAGTGTGAGGCTACATTAACAAGAATGTGTTAACCCTTGAGGGCTCAGCTGAATGCTAGTTCATCATTTAGCAGTAAGTTATTTCCTGGGAAATATCCTACCCTCTAACTTCACCACTTCAACCAAGCTTCACAATCATCATTGCCGTGTACAGTATTAAATTGTTTAAAACTTTGTGTATACATAGACACACTTTTTTTTGTCTGGTGAGAAATTTCCCTGGAACCTAACCCCCCCCCCCCATTTACATTAATTCTTGCAGAGAAATTGGATTCACTTAACATTTTTCAGGAACAGAACTACAATATTAAGCGAGGAGTTACTGTATTCATTAATTGGCGTAAAGAGCAAATTAGTATTCTCAACTCTTTATCAATATTTCTGGCAAGTTTCATCAGTGAGGACCCTAAGAATAACAGCGTTTGTGTGGTGGTCCAAAAAAAAAATCAGTCTTTGGACTGGATGCAAAGAGACTGTGTACAGAAGGAAAGTAATTTTCTCCATGTGGCTCTGGTGAGAGCTCACTCAGAATAATGTACTTGCTTCTGGGCACCTCAGTATCGGACACTGACAAAATAGAGGGAACTCAGAAAAAATTCATAAAAATATCAGCAAAGATAAAGAGCATAAGATGTCTGCCCTGCACAGAACCCTGCAAGGGGATACAACAGTGAATCCTGTAAACACCCAGAGGCATTCTTTTTCCTGGAAGCAGAATGCCTTCTGGTGCTTCCCTTGGCATGGTACGGCTCTGAGCTGCCTCTTGCTGCAGGCATACAAGGCACCATTGGGCTCTGTGTAAGCAGCTTGATATCTGAGTATTCCCCAAAGGCAGAGCACAAGGCTATGCCTGCTGCACCACTCTTGGAGACAATGCCACGTACAAGCCAATGTGTGTCTCACATGCTCCTTGCTCTGCCACACCCACCCCATTATTCACCTGGCTCTAGCCAGAATGTGGCCCAGAACAAATTACTGTTCATAAGGGCTTCTGTCTGGGAGCAAAACAGACTCTCCAAAGGCTGGTACATGGATGCTGAGGAAAAAGGTTGACTTTCTTTTAGTCAATCTCCAGGCCCAATCCTGGGGGGTGCTGAGCACCCCAACTCCGACTAAAATCTTTGGCAGTTGCAGGTACTTATCACCTTTTAGGATTTGATCCAAGTCAATAAAGACTTGGGGTCATAACCCAACAGTGCAGACAAAGGAAAGCCACAGATGGATTACAGCTGAATGAAGCAGCTGTAACTTCTCAGGTTATGTCTACACTGCAGTCGGGATGTGTGATTGCAGCACCTGTAGGTGTACCCATGAAAGCTTTGCTCTAGCTGAGCAATACTCAGACATCAGTGATTCAGGAGCCTAATTAGCAATCAGTATTACCCAAAACAGCCACAAGAGTGAATTCATTGTTTCATTTTACTTCATTTATTTCATTGTAGTACTAGTTGCATTTAAACTGTGTGATTGGGGAAATATTTAGCTTTTTTTTAATATATAATTCTTACAGCAAATAAAGTTAATAACTAACTTGGTTAACATAGTAAAAACATCCTGATTGGTGCTTAATTAAATCACCCAGTGTTTTAATATGTGCTCCAAAGAGCCCAGGCAACTCAGAACTGCTCCTGAGCCTCAGTCTGAGTTAGGGTGACCACTTTTCAAAAGACAAAAGTGGGACACATGCAGGAGCTCCGCCCCCCCCACCTGGCCAGGCCAGAAGCCACAGCTGGGCTTTGGTAAGAGCTGCTTGTGGAGCCTGGGACCCTTCACCCACCCTAGGCGGTGGGCCAGGGTGTCCGAGAGCAGTACCCACCCCCTGGGGCACAATGCCCAAGGCAGGTGAAGGGTCTGGGGCTCCCATAGCAGCCCATGCTCCCTGGGTAGCTCTTGCCATAGCCTGGCCAAGGTGGGGCTGGAGGTGGGGGGGTGGGAGAAGAGCAGGGTCAGCACCTCATGGCAAGGGGCGGGGCTAACACCACCTCAGCAGCGCTCCACCTGCCACAGGAAGAGGCTGGCACCAGCCCTGAGCCTCAGGCAGGCACAGAGAGATGCCTCAGGGACAAATGCTGTCCAGAATCATTCAGCCCAGGACTGGGACTTGAACTCTGGAGTTCGGGACTGTCCTGCCCTATTCAGGATGGGTGATCACCCTAGTCTGAGTATCACTGATCTAGCTCATCAAAACTAATTTGAGTAGCGGTAGCATGAGCTGTGGCCCTCTGAGTATGTACCCAGGGTCCTGGACTAGTGGTGCTAGCCCATGCAGCCACATGTGCTGCCACGGCTTTGTTGTTACTGCTCAAGCTAGCTTTGATCTTCAAATCAAAGCTAGCTTGGCTATGTCTACATGTGCTGCAACCCCATAAGCTCGGTAGAAGGCGCTGAGGGTATGGCTCATTGCTGTCAAGGGTGAGGAGGCTTGCTTGCAGCACGTTCTTCAGGAGGCAGGCTAGCTGGGGAATGCAGAAGGACCTCTGTGTGCCATGGAGGGAACTGCTCCTTGCTTAGTTGCTCGGGAATGTGTAGGGGTGTAGACTGCTTTATGGGAGGCTTTTAGTGTTTTGCTAGGTTTCCAGCTCCACCCCTTGAAATTGGCCTAAAATCCCTTCCTCCCTTTGTTTCCAGCATACTCTGTCCCCTCCTACTGGTCTTCCCACTCTCCTTGCCAGTGAGGACCCAGTGAGGGGTGGCCGTTATTGACACGGTTTCAGCTAAGTGGATTGTGGCGATTTATTAAATAACATAATGCAAAGATGTATAAGCCTGGTAAGAAAGCAGCCACAGAGAGGCTTACAAAGTGGGGGCACAGGATTCTATGCTGGAGTTTGTGGCCAGACTCCGCCTACCTGTTTGGCGGGGAGAAGAGAGTTCCTTTTGAACTGAGGGAGAGGAGAACGTGGATGGGCTGACTAGGGCTGGAATGATCATCTAGAGCTTAGAAGAAACTTTTGGTGGACTGTCCAGGCTCCAGGGACTGACACTACTGCACAGTCAGGGAAACTCCTAGACTGACAAGCAACATAGATGGTACTCAAACAACCCTGTTAAAACTGCTGAGGCTTTTTGTTTTCCTTGTCTAATGTCTGCACTCCCAGCAATACCATGGGATATACCTTTTAGCAAATGGAAAAATTTACTCAAACATGAAAACTGCTTAGTCCACTTTAATACAATGGCTGATTGGACTGCAGCAAAGAAAAGAGAAGCTAGAGGTAACTTTGCTGGATTGTCACAGAAATGTAAATCAGGGTCCAGATACTCCAACGGGAGAACAGGGGGGTCTGAACCCCAAAGAATATGCAATTGAATCAACAGTTTGTATACAATGGTATAGTGTGGAAGTATTTCAAGCAAGGTTTCTTAAGGAAACTCTTAATGTTCTGAACCTGATGGTTATTATGAGAAATATACACACCCAGTGGTTATAAACTTATGTATGTGTGTATAAAATCAGGCTCCTAATTTTTGCTGCGAAGTTCCACTCCACTGTGCTTCATGTCCCTGTAGCAATAAGGCTGGGAGGGGTCACTTCCCCAACAGGTACTTGGAGCTAGCTTCATTGCACAACACAAGAAAAGACAATGATGGATCACTAACATTAATGGAAAAACATCGAAACAACCTGAAAGTGAAAAGAGAACCCTAGTCATGGAAAACTAAGAGGAGGAGACTTTCCCAGCCTGAATAACTGAGTCACCATGCCAAGTGGTGAGAGACTTTTAAAAACAGGCTCTTCAGCACCTGTAAACTTTAAATCCCTTATCTTGAGGAAAGCTCCAAAACTTGATGTGGTAGATCCACAATACAAAATATTTACTAGTTTCATCCTTCAGTTTGTTTGCTCAATATTAATGAATTATACATTTGATTATATTTTGTCATTTACTTTTTCATGTCCTACAATTGCTGCTTTGGTGTCCTCCTCACAAATTGAAAGAAACAGGTACTACTTCAAAACCTGAACAGAAATTCACCAGTTGATGGTGATAAATGAGTTACCTCTGAGAGGAGATCAAGATAGCATAACCTTCAAGGATGTAGATCTTACGCTGAACAGCTCATAAGTAAGCTGATGAAGATTCCTGAAGTTTACTGCAGGACAAGATCCAAAATTCAAGGATGCTCTAGAAACCATTCTGAAAAATGCAAAGTACACTTCTGCTGAAATTCTTGGATTAGATATTGAGAAAGTGAAAGTTGAAATGGCTGTATTTAAGCCACCGAAAAAAGAAATTGAAGAAGCTCTAGGTCCTGCCAAGGAATTAAAGGAAGCTTTCCCATGTAGTTTTTGGAATGTTCAGTGGTCTTGTTCCTTGGAGCATCAATTGCAGCTTTGAGAATTCCTGTTCTTGTTTGTTTGAAAAAAATTGTCACGCTTGAGGGATAAGCATGGCCCATTTCGGGGGGAGGAGGAGAGAGTAAGAAACTTTAAATTCTTCTGTCCTGTGACTTGACTTCAGAATGGCACCTGGATGTCTTTGAGGAAGAACTCCAATGCAATTATCCAAGAAGACTTCAGCTTTAGTTGTTGTATGAACAGTGTTTAATTTAAACAACACTCATATTAAGATCTGTACTTCTTATATTTTTTTGAATAATTGAATGTTATAACTGAACAATCACAAATTTAAATTTTGTTTAAAAAAAGGGTTGTGTCCTGAGACTTTCACAAAGTACATGCAGTTTGTCTTCCCACACCCTCATGTCAGTGTCTTAGCTACAGGGCATCTGCTCCTGAAAAGTGCTGAGCTCCTTTGACACCCCCTGACCCCAGGGAGCTAGACATATCTCTTGCAGGGAGCTGGCCAGCCTCAAACAGAGCTTCCTACGTTCCCAGACAGTCAGGGGAGACGAGGAGCTCCCCTTAATTTCAGTGGCTGCTCAGCCCTTAACAAGATTAGGCCCATGGTTCATAAGTAGAAACATTTTGAATGTCAAAGACAGGCAGAATGAACAACTTTAAGTTGGGTGCACGTTGCTTGATGAGTAATGGCCAGCAGCACTAATCATGATGAATAAATATTCTTATGTGGCTGTTTGCAGTGATGCTGCAATTTTTCCATTACCAATAGAGGCTGTAAAAGATGAGTAGCAGAGATAAGCAGACAGTGAGACATTCCTCTCAGTGAAGCATTCCCTACCATTCAGTGCTGCTGTTCTGGCTGATATGGATATTTTATTCTGCTATTCAATCTTTAAATGGATGCCAAATATTCAAATACTATCTGCAAGACATTTGTTTCATGCTGTATCTACTGCTCGGATTTTCTGGCTGCAGTGGGGTTGCAAGTCAATATTTTAGTTGGAAAATGAAAATAGCTGCCATTCTACCAATGGTGTAGAAAAATTTGTGAATGATGGCACTACTAACTGCTGCCTTGATATCACAGGTCCCGTTGTGGTTTTTAGCATATTTTGTTTTTTCACCCCTCTCTTCCCCCTGGCAATAACACTTATCAAGTTAAGTACCAATTCTGTGATGCATATGTGCAGCAGCACCTTCCTCAGGTGATTAGTCCCAAATACTTTGATGGGGCTATGCAAGTAAATATAGTGCTATTCATTAGGGGGGAGATTGGTGGCAAAATCATGCTGTTGGCAGTGTCATCCTTCAAATTCATCACAGTGAATGTTTGTATAACTTCCATTTTCTTGGGTTTTTTCATTGTACCATTGTCATTTCAGGTGGACAGAGGGCTGGCCACCCCCCAGATCCTCAAACAGGGCTGTGTGTGGTGGGGGAGCGTGGGGATGTTTTTTAAAACACCTTGTCCATAGCCAGGAAGATGGAAGGGTGGGTGCTGAGAAATGTAAATGTTCATGATCTGTGAATTCCTCAAGGAAATGCTTAAACTTTGTTTTAAGGATGCGTAAGCTTATTCTATTTATCAGACAGATTTTTGCAAGCATAAGATCTCATAAGCAGAACAAAAATGGTATCACAAGGCATCTGGTGGTATTGAGAGATCCTCTCCCTACCATATCTTCTGTGAAATGCGCTGTAGTTTGTTTTAAGCATCCGGGGGGTGGGGGGGGGAATCCTTATGGAAATAGTGCTATTCCTTCATTAAGATGAAATGTTTAGATGGGCTAGGGAAACTCTGTTCCTGTTAACTGTAAAATTGACATCATTTTTGCTTGAACTCTGTGCCAAAGAGACTTCTTCTTTTGGACATTTTGGGGTCCTTATGGCTGGCAGGCTGGTAAAAGCTGCTCAGAAGAGTGCTTCTTAATGATATACAGCAGAGCACTTTTCATGAGCTGCAATAAGTAAGATACATCACTCTGAGGATCTATATCTTTGACAAATAAACTCCTCCACTTTAACTTTTTTGTATGTGAAGGTTGCACTAGTGGGATGCTTAAAGACATGTAAACATTTTTTAATTTGTTTAAAAAAAATTGAAGCTGTAAAAATTAAAATCTGGCAACTACTCACTTTAATCAAGGGCACTCTCTGGAAATATAAGTAGGAATATGAAAGACCTGCAGTTTACGTGGGGCCACAGCACATAAGATGCATAAGTAAAGATGTCAGAGGAAGAATGAAAATGTTAGATTTCTTCTCTGGACCAAGAGAATAGTTTCAATGGCCCAATACCAACTACATTTAGAATTTTTCTGGAGTCCAAGGTACAGTTTGAGTGGAGTGGGCCTTCTTGCAAATATTTTGCAGACTACTCTTGGCCAATCTGATGAAGGACCTCTTTCTGATTCGGCCAAACTGGACAAGATTCCCTTTGTCCCTTAGCTGTTCAACAAGGTTTGCTATTGAGCAACAAAAGGACTTTTTCTTCAGCTTTCCTGTTCTGTAGATCAGTGAGTACAAGCAACCAGTGCTGGGGATTTACACAGATACCATAAAGATATTTATAACTTGAAGTGATGCAACATTCAGAGCAGCAATTGACCTACAGGCAGGAGAAGAAACTGTGCTGTGTGTGTGTATATATAATATAACTTTTTTTGGGGGGGGGGGGTAGGGTTAGATCAAGAAGACTGAATTTACCGCTTTAAGTTGTTTCTTTACGTCCCAAGTTCTGGGTGGAATCAACTACTCATTCCTACCGTAAAAAACAATAGTTATGATACAAGCACAGAGACTTAGCCGTATTTATTCAAAACCATTCTCGCCACTGGCTAGCAGTGTAATTCACTTTTACATCACTCCACTTCAGAATTAAATAAAAATAACACTCATGATTTTCAGTAGACGTATACCAAGTTTTTACATTAGCTTTGCCCTTTTAACATATTACTGTTTTAATGACCGTATGAAAATACAGCTGTATAGATGTATTTGTATTAAATTCCTTTCTGCTTGTAGTAACTGTAATGCCATATAATAAACAAAATGCACACATTCTCTCTAAGGAGTCTGTTTATGGGGTTCCCCTAATACTTGTTCAGCTATTTCTGGCCTGTTACAGATAGCATCACATGCAGCTTCTGCTCTCACTGGCTTGCAGGTTACTCCTTTTAATGAATTCTTGTTCATCTGGTAACATAGTGCTTCCACCAAATTCCTTAATTCTGTCCCTTTGGTTGTCTTTGTCTTCAGCTGGCAAATACAAAAACTGCAGCTGCATTGGAAGTTTTTCATTGTTGGATATTTGCCATTAAAATCTCCACTCTTTAGTCTCATGTTGCTCTGATTCCAACTAATGCATCTGTATATATCTTTTTTTTTTTTTTAAATATATTCTCTGTAGCTTGCTTCTGTCTGCCAACTGAGCTTTGGAAACAGTGACTTGCTTACTTAAGAATTTCAGCAGATATGTCCCATAATGCAGCTGTTGATTATTTTGGTCTGCTTCCTCAATCTTCATTTCTAATTTCTAAATTGGTCTTGTCTGTCTGGCACTAGAAGCTGTGGTGTGTGTGTGTGTGGTTTTTAATTCTCCTCTAAATGAATCCCATTGTTCTTTATAAAATCTATTAACTGACGGTTAATGCTACGTACGGAGGAACAATTTTGCCCTTAAAGTAACTAACTTCAATGGTGAAATATAGTAACCGATGATAGCCTAGAAAAACTGATTACAAATTACAAAGGTCCATTCTTATCTACCTCTTCTGCTCAAGAGAAGAATATCACCAGGGCTTCATACTCTATTGTCTTCACAGTCAATAGCTGATCCAATTCAAGGTCCTGATAAACCTCTGAAAAAGACAGGGTCCACCTCCCTCAAAGAGAACATGGTGCAGAGGTGGGTGCAAAAATATTGCAGACCATACCCAAGATAAAGCTTGTCAAAACTAGGGCTAGTGCATTCTTGACTGTAGAACTCTCTGCCAAAGGTTGAATTCACACAAGCTTTTGCTTAATAGTTGAGGTGACACACTGGAGCGCTTGCTTCCCCAAGCAGGTATCCCTCATACCCCTGAAACATAAATAACCTACAAAATTGGACTCCACCAAAGCTTGAGCAGGGAAATATTTCTTTAGATAGAAAAATGCTGGGTGTTGGCTGATATATGGCACACTACAAATGCAGTCTTAGGTGCAGATATAACACAGTATGCCATATACTTCCTAAAAGACTGCCAAGTTTAGCACCCTTAACTTGTATTTAAAAAAAAAAAAAAATTCCAGGGATCTTTAAAAGATTGTAAGTGAACAGGACTTCAATTTTATGTTCTAGCTGAAAGCCAGCAGCTCAATAATAATGAATACAATAGCAAGACACTAGTTCACAACTGAAGGTAAGCATACTATCTGCTGAAACACCATTACCAGATCACCTAGGTTGCTCACTGAAGACTCCAATTTAAATAGTAACCATGGTCTGGCCCTGCTTAGCTTAGTAAATTGAGGCCTGATCTAAACTTGTTCAAGTCAGAGGGTGGCTTTCTATTGATTTCAGTGGGCATTAGGTAAGGCTCCAGCTGAAGACCTGTCATTTAAGGTACTAGGATAGCTTAGTTTTGGATTTAATAGGCCTACACCTTTTTGCAAACACACGCTTATAAGCAAACTTTCAGAAGTTGCTGCTGATATAGGGTACTTTAGTTTTTTGGATGCTTCAAGCTGAGTTCCAAAAATTAACCCAACTTAATGGCCACTTCTGAAAATTTTGGCTTGGGTCCGTATTCTATTTTTCTATATGCAGTCACCTGTTGGCATCAATGGGAGTTGTGAATAAAACTCTGGCATGGCATGGCCCTTAATCACGGTCTGTTTATCTTTCTTTTCCAATATGCCTACCATCATAGTATCTCAGTACTAATGTGCCTATATAATCCTGAGATTCTGCAGAAACATTTTAGTTATCTGTAGAGAGGTGTTTTCAGGGTCATGGTATGATGGAAATGAATTCAAATTCTTTAAACCATTGACAATCCTGAATAATTATCTCTAATCTTCTTTTGGGGGGTTTCATCTCTTTAGTTACTATCTTCAGTACATTGCTAGGATGGATTTTAGGACCACAGACCATAGCATACAAGATCATCCATCCTATCTAATAGGACAAACTGGAAAGAGTCCAGCAGAAGGCAACGAAAATTATCAGGGGGCTGGGGCACACGATTTACAAGGACAGGCTGAGGGACCTGGGCTTGTTTTGGTCTGCAGAAGAGTGAGGGGGGATTTGATAGCAGCCTTCCCCTACCAGAAGGGGGTTTCCAAAGAGGATGGAGCTCGGCTGTTCTCAGTGCTGGCAGATGACAGAACAAGGAACAATGGTCTCAAGTTGCAGTGGGGGAGGTCTAGGTGGGATATTAGGAAACGCTATTTCACTAGGAGCATGGTGAAGCACTGGAATGGGTTACCTAGGGAGGTGGTGGAATCTCCATCCTTAGAGGCTTTTTAAGGCCCAGCTTGACAAAGCCCTGGCTGGCTGGGATGATTTAGTTGCTGTTGGTCCTGCATTGAGCAGGGGGTTGGCCTAGATGACCTCCTGAGGTCTCTTCCAACCCTAATCTTCTATGATTCTATGAGAAGTGTCTTCCTAACCCCTGTAAGTTGTTGGATGGCTTATGCTCTGACCTATGAGGGTTTATCACTCATTTATAAATGTGGTTTTTGTTGTTTGTTACAATGTACTTTGGATATTCTTATCAACTACATTAGTTTTTAATTTTTTTGGTATCCTACGAAGCTCTTGTCCTGAATGTGTTTTACCACATTGGGTTCTGTAAGTTTAATACACGATGATGTATGTCTTTTTTTAAATTGCATTCTCAGTTTCAATTTTTTTGTGACCTATGAAAATGTGGCTTTTGATATCCTGGAGTTTTGCTCTTTGAAGTAACTGGACTAATGTGATGGACAAAACAGTTTTGTTAAAAGAACCCATGTAATCCTCAATCAAATGCTGAACTGAACCTAGGAAGGCTTTTGTTGATTTGAGCTTGACATCCTATTACGCACTAGAAGGCACTAATGCTGACACACCTAGGTGTGTTTTAGAATTGAGCTTTTAGTGATTCTTTCTGCTGGTTAAGCTGCTTCGCAAGTATGAGTTGAAATAGCACCAAGAGCATTCTTTCTTTAAACTATTTTGTCAAATTATTACAAGAGATAATGCACGCTTAAATCACAGCACAGTTGTAAAATAAACAGGAAATTGCCTTTAATATTCTATAGTAGTACAGAGTATTTGATTTGTAGCCGATTTTATTTTTATTGTTTAATCCTATAATACTTCCTGCACTTTATTTGCTGGAAACTGAGATTGGCGATCTGTGCATTTTGGTTTTCATTATCAATCTAGTGTTCATTCCAATATAAATAAAGGGCATGGTACTAAGGGAGGCAACAATGCAGCTATCTTCTCTCTTCCTCCTTTGGTCTGGAAATTGTTCTTTTATTCATCAAAAAAAGAACAAATTCAAATCTTTAATGTTTTAATTTCATAAACTTTTAAAGATGTGTATGTGACTGACTCTGCATTTATTCATTTGTGCTCAACTGTAGTCAGCTGTACATGTGGTCTCTGGTTCATTTCATTTGTCATGTTCAGTTTTCAAGTGGGAACAATTGGCAATAAGTACTTTGGGCACAATGAAAAATTGCTATCCTTGAAGAATGTTAAAGGAACTCAAGGCTGTCAAGGTATTACGTTCTTCACATACCTCAAAAGCTATAGATTTTTCAGAAAATATGCTGTTGTGAATATCCTGCCCTGAGATGTTTCCACTTGAGATGAAGGATTATGATCCTTGACAATAATGTATTGAACCCTTTAAAACTTTTCCATCAGAATTACTGATTCAGCACATTTTAATAATTTTTTTTATTTGATGTTCAGGAAGTTTCATCTGTAATAATTGAAGCTGATCTCCAGAAGCCATGCTGATAGGCATATTAATGCTGCTTTTACTGGCCTGCCAGTGTACAGTACACAGCATGACAAAACAAATGACTTAAATTGGGACACTGGACACTGACAGACCCATGCTAATTAATAATCTTGTCAATGACGCTCCTGACAGAGCCCACTGGAGGCTGGTCGGGAACTTGATAGCTTTAGTGAGAGCACTGTGTTCATATATTGAATTGCATTGTAAATCAATTAAATGTTTTTGCTAACCCCTAATTAATTGTTTGGCTATTGAGCTCCCCTCCCCTGACTATATCCGTGCTACAGGGCTAATAAAACTTCACTTGTATTAAATGAAATACTGGATTACCAATTAGACAGTATAAATCAGTCTTTCAGCTTCCAGTTGTTGCATTAGTAACTGGGTGGTTAGAATGGGTATTGAAATACAGAATGGATAAAAGCAGTTATAGTAGGAATTAGATTGCTTTACAAATTTGAATGGGAATTCATAAATACTTTTCTGATTTGGATTAGGTGGATTATTTCATATCTATTCTAAGCTTTGGAAACTGTTCTAAACCTGAACTCCTCACCTGAACATCCCAGAATGTTGGGCAACTCTGGAGCTTAGCTCTTCAGCTGGAACACTTCTCTGCAAGTGTCACACATGCTAGGAAATTAGAGGTTTGGCAAATCTTTTCAGCTCTATTTTTGTAGGGGCAGCAAAGGGACTTGTTTGAGTTTACAAATCCTCTTTCTTGTAATATAAACAGAGATGGGAAAACTCAGTCTCACTGGGTTCACATTTGGGGCAGGGGTGTGGGGAATAAAGGGCTGTGCCAGAAAACATTACACCACTCAAGCCAGTTCCCATGACACAATTTCTGTTGACTTCAGTGGTGCAGAATCAGACTTACAGAGACTGACAAACAGAGCAGAGGAGCGAGAGTTTAGTTGAGGGAAAATATGAACATTCTGGTTTTGGCACACTGTTGCAACACACTGCTGCACATACCTAGAGTTGTGGGCTGCTGTTACCTCCATAGCTGAGCAAGAGTGAGCATTGCTAGAAATTAGACTGAGAGTCAGGTCCCTGCACACCGGTCTGTCTTCCTTACCAGCAAATGCCTCGAGACACTACAGGTAACAATCGGTGAACTCCACTTCCTGAGCTCCCCAAAGATATGGCTCTAACATACTGTACGTATCACTGTGTCTTCACAGAAGATATTAAGTTTTCTGTGCTTTTTTTTTTAGAGTCAGTACATTACCCAATCACGTTAATAAGCTGTAAACACACCCCTCCCTTCAAACACAGCACTGAGTTCACTTATAGTAAAAATAAAACAAGTCTAGTAACAAAAGAACAGAGGTTAAGTGATACCAAGTAGAAGGAATAAAGATAGAAATGGTTACAAACAAATAAAAGTAAACATGTGTTTTCTAATGGATAAAACCTAACTTTACAAATTACAGACTTTGGTGAGGAAATGTCCTTGAACAATCTTTGTTTTCCAGCAATAGCTGGTTTATTCTTAGTGAGCATACCCAGAGATTCCAACATGTGGGTTTTCCTTCTCCCGTCAAGTGAAGGATAACTTAGTCTTTCTGTGTGTCCTTGGACCTCAAGGTCTGCCTTTTATTTCCAGCGTCCACTTGATCCCCTGGGACTCAGTCTCCTGGGGACTGAATCTATCTTGATTTAAGTTGCCCCTGGTAAGCATCACATGGGAGCGTCCTGCTGCAATTTTACAATATAAATGTTCTCTTCCTGCAACTTCTGATATGAATGAATAGCCCATTGAATTTGACCACTACTGGTTGGAGGTGTTGGCCTCCTTTCATTTCTCTAGAGAGAACCTGTTTAAACCAGGCGTCTTAGGGGGAGTTGATAGTATGCTTTAAAGTCTGAGACTATCCATAATTCCATGTACAGTATTGTCACCTGCATGTCACGATATTGACAGGTGTGGTTAGCTTTCAAAGGATGCCTTACAAAGCATAGTTTGTACAGCGAACACTTCAGGAGTGTGAGCATAGGTGTGCTTAGGGTTACAGCCATCCATAGGTGAATGACCTGTGCCAGCCTGGCTTATCGGGACAGTTCTCATTCAGATTGCAAAGGCTTCTCTCTGTCCAGAGAAATACATTTTAGCTTTTGTTCTCTATGCTGGCAATTGACTTGGAATTGCTGTAAGACTGAAATTCTGGGCACAACCTTGGACCCACCTCTTTTTGGTTAAGTAGCTGGCACCTACTCTGGCTGCTATTATCTACCCTCCCCTTAGCAAACCAAATATGTCTGCTTTGTGTCAGGCCCTCAAGTTCCCAAGCATACTTTGTGTACTCAGAGACTTTGTCACTGTGCCTGTAGTCCTATGAAGATGTACGGTGTTATCTGTGTCACTGGTCATTATGGGCCTGTGTGTGTACAGTATCATGGGTTTTTAAATTTCATTAGCATTTTTCTTATTTCTCCCCTTTCCTTCCCCCTTTCATAGTTCCTCCTAAAGAAAAGCTGTTGGATTCATGTTTTAAGTGCCTTTGAAACAAGTCATAATGGATTCACTTTTTCCTATTCTTTCCATACTAACTCCTAATCCATGCTGCTAATCTGAGATTTATAGACAAGCAAAGCTCGTGCGTGTGAGAGCGCGAAGATGCAGTGCCGTTGCTGCTGCAATAATACATAATGTCAATTTTCATCTCTGATGAAGAAATAAGACTAGTGAATAACATAAAAGCTTACAAGGAGGGGCGGATAGATCTCAGAATCCTAAATGTAGGCTATTAAAAAATACATAATCTGCTCATTCATAATGCACTTTGAAGTAATTTATTTTCAGTTTCTTGTTGAGTCTCTATTTGACTAGCAGCTTGACAATCCAAGGGTGTCTCTTAAAGCTCCATTGAGTATCCTAGAAAGGTTTGTTGAAAAGAAAATTTGGAAATAGTTGCATACGTTATTGCAAAGTCACTGAGGGCCAAATTCTGCCACCTTTTACTTACCCTCATTCAACAAGTCATCTCTACTAGATATTAATGTGCATAAGGATGACAGTATCTGGCCCAGACTTCTTAGAGCTAGAAGGCACCCTGCAGTAGATCATCTAATCCAACACACTCTGCTTCTCTTTATCCAGGAATCCACTGTCACTTTAGCAAGTTGTGTGTAGGGGTCGCAAGTGAATTAGCTCTACGAGGCCTACGGGAGTCTGTTCATTCCCTGTTTGCTCTTGTTGTTTGGAGGCATTCATAATGCCATGTGGAACCAAGGGGAAAATTGGGTCAGTTACTACTTCAGGGTGAAATTCATGTGTGGAGGATCTGGGGTTGTGCAAGGGATCCACAGTCAGAGTGGGCATTCTGAGGGAGTAGTGTAGAATCTAGAGACACCTGCAGAATAGTCATTCATGCCCTGCATTAGTGTTTCGATTGAGTAGTAAGCTTTAAATATTTTTTTTCTACTTCAGTATTTCAGGTAGTGGGTCTGATTTGTCTCACAACAAATATAACTGTAACATAACTTCCCTGACTTCAAAGTTCTCCTCTTTTTTACAATGAGATTGGGCGGGTGTCAGCCCCTCAAAATGTTTAAGAGGTTAATCATTCAAAGGGTGACAAATGCAAAGCATTTAATATCTTGTGGGTTTCAGCTCAGATTTTGGAATGTTTGGAAGTTTAGCATTTTTAATTTTATTTATAATATTGCTTAAGTCCCCTCTTTCTTTCTTTCTTTTTTTTTAAGACACTGAAAAAAATGTTGGAAAAATACTTTAAAAACAAAAATCCTATTGAGTCTTGTATGCCTGGGAAAGGCAGGTAAGGAAAACTGAACATAGAACAGATCATATGATTAGTCTTTCATGCATTCTGTAAGTTTAGATTATACCAAAATATCCCACTTACTGATTCAATAATATTTTTTTAATTGAGGTTTTTTGATTCAGTGCAAACATTTGCTGTAAATGACTTCTTTGTTAATTACAGTAGTACACCACCATACCTGCGCTGCTGGTAAAAGAAATATCCATCTTGAACTTCCATTTTCTTTAGCACTAGAGCCACAACTTCCCCACCAGTGAATTTTCTGCCCTGGGATGCTTGTTCAGTGCCTATAGAAGATGGTATAAATTGGGGATAACTCTGGACCCAATTTCATAAATTAACATGATGTTAAATAGATATAGTACTTGTCAAATCTGTGTGGCCTTGCTGGGCTAGCTTAGTGTGACTTGATTTTGTAAACCACTCTCCAGGCACGTACTGCTGTTCTCTGAATGGAACACCCTTGTACAGTGAAATATTGAGAGATGAAGTAGTGATTAAGGAGATTCTGCAAACAGCATGCCTGCCTCAGGCAGCAGTCATTTTCCTGTCAGTGTCCTTAGGTTAAAACAGAGCAATCTTTGAAAATGTTCTGTTGGTTACTTCCCATTCCCCAGAGTGGGGAGCATGAGCCTCCTCAATCTTTTCATCTGTGTCATACAGTGAGGTTGGACACATTAAAATGATTCTTGTGATTTTTGCTGTTCAGTAGGAAGCATGGTGGAGTAATGGAAAAGTATTTGCCTTATGTGCAAGTGGCTACTGGTGAATGTCCCACCTAATCTCTTGTAGGATGGGCAAAAATTATGTAACCTTTGGTTTTCAGAGGAAGGATTATCCAGTGGTTAATGCACTAGCCAGAGACTTTGGTTCAAGTCCCTTTTCCAGCATTAACTTCCCAAGTGACATTGGCAAGTCCCTTAGGCCCAGATCCTCAAAAGCATTTACACCCCTAACTTCTAATTTGAAATAAATGGAAGTTAGCAGGAACCTAAAATCTTTGAAGATCTGGGTCTTGGTTTCTGTGCCTCAATTTCCCATCTATAAAATAGTTTTTTTTTTAAGTGCACAGTTACTCTATACATACAGTTGTAAAGATTGTGTGGTACTTACTCAGGGGCTGCAAGTTGTTGTTCTATGGGCTCATGGTGCCCAGGCTCCACCAATATTCAGGGCCCGGGGGCCCAGCTCCACCAATATTTGGGGCCAGGGGTCTCTCCCCTGGTCCCACCTGCTGCACCCGCTAACCTCCCCTGGCCCTGGAGCCTGCAGTTCATGCTGACTTTGCTCTGTCACCTCCCCGCATCAACTGCTGCCGCGGGGTCCCAGTGCCTCTCTCCACTGGGACCAGGGCAGGCTGCCCTTCTGCTCTAGCCCTGAGCCTCTCCAATGCCCCCAACCCCTCTGCCCCAGCCCTGAGCCCCTCCGACACCCCAAACTCCTCATCCACAGCCCTCACCCTTGCACTCCCTCCTATCCCTAAACTCTCTGTCTGAGAGCCTGCACCCCAGACCTCCTCCCCACACCCAAACTCCCTCCCAGAGCCTTAGGCAGGTGGCGGGGGGGGGGGGTGGAGTTTGGGGCAGGGGGGAGGTCCTGTGTGCCACCAAAATTTCTACAAACCTGCCACCCCTGTACTTACGCACTATAGGACCTTTTAGAATATGCATAATCTAAGTTACTTTTAGCTTGCAAATTCCCATTCTTTTTCATGAAGACAGTTTTTTTCACTGGATGAAAGTGGCACAAACTTTGGGGGCTGGGCAAAATCTGACTTTAACAGGGCATTCCTTGAGTAGCTTTGTGTTAACTGTGCATTGCCTTACAGTCCCTGTGCTGCTAAGGTACTTAAATGTTTGGGAATAGGGAAGGGAGAAAAGGGGCAAAGGGAAAGACAAGGCCATGACCCTCCACACAGGTCAATGCAGAGAAGGAGTGGAGCGGGGAGGGGAGTAACAGGGGTCATGGGAAACACAATGGAATCTTTAAGTAACTCTTAAATTGTAGCTATGTGAGACAGTGAAATGTCTTGCTACCTGAGTGAGGGGTCAATATACCTAGCCTAAACCTATTGGAAGGGTGTGATCCCCAATTAGGGGGAGGAATGTAGTATGGTATGTGGGAGTATACTTAAGAGTATCAGGACCAAATTAAGAAAAAGGGTCTGAATATCAGGAAAACCACAGGTTGGTGACTTGGCTATGGACTAGTCTCCAAGTTGGGGAAATGCTGTTACCTGGGACTTTACAAATTAGAAAATGTAGCTGTAAGGCACAATCTTACTCTGTCAAGGGGAGGAGCTGAGTCTCCATCTTTAAGATCAGAAAGTCTGTGACCAATGAGGCATTTTCTGGATGGCCACGAACAGTTGACTAGCTGGTATATACACTACTTTCTACTAATGATCAATGCAAACAAAATAAATATTTTTCTTGGCCCACAGAGCAGTGTGCTCCTTATTTGCAGCAGCTAAATGAGCTTCTAAAAGGAATGTCCCCTGTCTCTGGCAGAGATATGGAATGCCTTGGTGGCCTCCAGCCTCCTTCCTCACTCACACCATGTGTCTTTCAGAGTCTTGAGAGAGATTGGCGATATCCACTGAGCATGCATGGGGAATCTTCAAAATGTCCCCCTGGAAAGGGTGAGTAATTCACTGACACCTGACCAACTGTAAAGGAGCCAGTTGATTTTCCCTGAGTCAGATAACTATTCCTGAGGTCATTTGAAGGGAGCAGAGAGTAGAAAAGTAGAATGATTGGGGGGAAGTGTGTGTGTACGTACCCCATTGAAACCATCTGACTGTACCAGCCTCATAGTAAATAAATAACTTTATTAATTAACATAAAGTATGTATTAATACCTGGGGGGGAGTGAGAGCATGGGGCAAACAGCTGTGCATATCTCTATCAGTGTTATAGAGGGCAAACAATTTGAGTTTACCCTGTATAAGCTTTATACAGGGTAAAATAGATTTATGTGGGGTTTGGGTATCTGAGTAGTGGAGACAGGAACACTTCTTGAGCTGTTTTCAGTTAAGCCTGAAGTTTGTGGGATGTAGTTCAGACCTGGGTCTGTTTTTTGTATTAGGCTAGCATGTCTGGCACGACCAGGAAGGGTTCTGAAGTCCCAAGCTGCCAGGAAAAACTGGCTCAGAAGTACTCTTGGCACATCAGTTGGCAGTTCCCAATGGGGTCTCTGTGATCCAGCCCATCACATGGGTCATGGTTTTTGTCATTTTTATGGAAATCACAATTTGCATGGACTTCTATTGTTCCTACACAATTTCTAGAGTTGTTGTAAAATAAAATTGGGAAGTTGGAACGATATTACAAGTACCCTCAATAGCTTTTTTGCCCGTAGAATAGTCACATTGTTCAAGGTACACATTTTATTGTAGGAATGAGGAGGGTTTATCTTCCTCTTTGAGGAACATATTGGGTTACTTTGACCTCTTTCTTTATACTTACGTAATTTGGTTGAACACATTTGCTTTTATGCATTTAAGCCTCTGATCTGTGGTTCCATCATTACAAATAGTTTCTTAATTGCAAGTGCGCAAATAATTATGGACATGGCAAATTGCCAAGTGAAACCTAGAGAACTTTTTGGGGGCATACATGAACAGTTCTACTGTGCCTCGGTTAATATGCCTTCATCTCTGTGCAAAACCGAAGAGGTTTCAGCAATAGGAGAGAAGTTCTAACAAGCCATGAATGCATGAAGTGGGAATGACAGATGAATAATATATCTCTAATGCTTCTGTTTGAATAAATGAACCATCCTAGATTCCTGTGATCTATGTTACACTCTAGGCAACTGGAGAATAATGAAAAGGCAAAGTCATTCCCTTCTTGTCAGAGAATATACTTTATGCCCTGTTGGTACTAGTAAAAGGGTAACACAAATGTTGTACAGATGAATCCACCATCTGTTTACAGATACCTTACACAATCCCTGGATGCTGTCTTAAAACACACTGAGACTGTCCGTGAGGTTTCTGTTACTGATAACCATAACAGAGTCAAGGAAAGTGCTTGGATACGATAAAGCTGAGGGCTATATAAGTAGAGCTTGGTAATACTGTTTGCCCATCGTGGGTAACTTATCAAGATCTTTAAAAAAAAAATTTCTCCTGTCCTGAATTAGGATGAAAAACTGAAACTTCAAATTTCCATTGAGTGATAATCCAAAAAAATTCAGGTCAATTGAAATGTTTCAATGTCAACCTTTTTATATTTATAAATACTATAACTTAACTTTAAATTTTGAAATAGTCATTGCAAACTGAAACAGTGACTTTCTTTACTCCTTTTTTTTTAAAAAAAAGTCAAAATGGGACACTGACAAATTTGAAACTTTTTTCCAAAATGGGAATTGTTGAAACTGACTTTTTTCCCCCATGAGAAGTTTTTTATGGTTTCTACTGTTTGTCAAAAACGCCAATCAAAATTTCCTGACACATGCTCTTTCTAAAGTACTGAGGTGGATCGATCGGAAGGCCCTTATTCTGAGCTACGTGCCTCAGGAAATGTAATTCAGGAGGCAAAGACTAGGATGAGAGTGGGGACAAGCTGGTTTTGCACCTCTAGGTTTCTGCAAATTGCAGGGGATTGGAGCAATCCCTGTTGTGTAATGTAGAGCAACCACAGGGTTGTTCTAAATTACACTGCCTGTAATGGCTTCTTATGGAAGCATCCACCAGTCCACAATAACTGTAGAGCTGTGCACACTAGTCATACCTCCTTCCTCCCTTGGCCCTACACAACTGTTCCCCAGAGAATATTAAGAGACCGTGAGGGCCATTCCACCAGCCTAGTGCCACCATAGGAAACCCCTTACATGAGGGGATTCCTCTGAGTGGATTGCCTCACCCCACCGGCTTTGCAGCCCCTGTACGAACACAGGTTATTGGGGCCACAGGAGAGCTTGGAACTGAGGGCCTCCTATGTCTCTTCCAAAAGGATAGAAGTATACTTCTGTCCCAGTACATCTCTCTCATCTGGGAATGTCATAATGGGAACAGAAGTCACTTCTACAGTTTAAATAGCTAGTCTGTGATGCTGGTGATACAGTATTTCTGTTGCCACCAAACAATCAGGTGTGCAATATTGATCTTGACAGTTGTCAGCTGTAATTTAGATTCCCTAACAAAAAAGTGTTTTAAGAGGCATTAACTTGAAAGTGAATATTTTTCTGAAGTCCAGCTAATACATTCCCTGCCCACCTGCACCCTCCTGGTTTCTTACTCTACATTTCTTAAAGTACCTCAATAGTGCCCTGTCTGGAAGAGAGGGACAAGGTGAGTGAGGGTAATATCTTTGGTTGGACCAACTTCTGCTGGTGTCCAAGCAAAGATATTACCTCCCCCACCTTGTCTTTCTAACATCCTGGGACTGACATGGCTACAACTGCACTACATACTTGTCTGGAATATGGTTAAGGAATCAGCCAATGCCCTGCTACTGTACAATCCTTCTTCTCTCCCCACCCAATTTATACCATCCACCAACTTAACTTTGCTAAGGGTAGAAATAACAAATGAACCATACTTTGCTTGAACTCCCCAAACTTGGGAGAAAAACATCTATTGACCTTCTGAGTGAATTCATCTGTCTCTCATTGGGCTTAGTTGTTTTGCACACTCTTGGGATTTTTTTTAAATTTTCATCTGTACTGCTTCCAAAAGTAGACTCTCTACCAGTGGCTATTGCATCATCTAATGCAGAAGATTGTATGGGAGGCACAGGTGGGGGAGAGGAAGGCATAAAATTAGAACTGGGAAGAGCAGTGGAAATGTGTGGGGTGTGTTTAATTTATATTAACTGTTCATGGTAGCCTTATGGTTGTGGACAAGATAATGTGCACGTGCTTGGTGAGGAGCTTGTGACCTTGTCGTTGTTATGGAGGAGTGGTATGTACAGTCAGTGCTGTTTATTAGAATGCTGACCACTACCGTAACTTTGGAGGAGGATGTGAGTTTGAATCCTGCAAGCAAGCTTCTCTTGTTCTTCCCTATTCAGTGGCAATAGACAGGAGAGGTGAGGCCACATCTCCAACAAGATGGTGATGAGACGGGACCTCTCCAGGAGTGTGTCAGGGCTGAGTAGGGGAAGTTCCCTTCCAGACATAAGCAGACTGAGAGGATGCTTCTCCAAGCAGCAGCAGATGCCACGTAGGTAGCTATGTGAATTTTGTACCTGCTGCAAATTTTTTCTGCCCGAATTTTATGATAGAGGCCATTTTGCAGTAGAAGAGACCAGAGGCTTCTTGTTAGGCCACTGAGCTGCCATTATGTGCTATGTGAGACTATTCTGAGGGGTTCTCAGTACAGTGTCTAATGGACATACGTCAGTAGAGAAGCCTAGGTTCACATGCGCCTTGGAAACTAAGCTAACGCCTTTCCTTTGAAGTGGTTCCTCTAGGTCAGTGATGACAGTCCATGGAGGACAGTTTGGGGAACTTTTGCACAGCTGTAGCCCATGTTCTCCAGAATATGTAGTTGACTTGTAGCAGGAGAAACACATCCCTGAGGATTCAAGATTTGGAGAACTCCCATTGTTCATATGCTGCAGTGGGTGGGTAGCAAGAAGGGAGTGAATCACACATATATGAAACTCACTTAAAAATGATGGTGGGGGGTGGGGGGGCAGGGAGGGAGGAAAAGCATAGGCTGATGGGGAAAGCCTATGACGAAACTGGTGAGACTTGCAAGTTCCCACAAAGGTCCAACTTTTTTTTTCTTCAGGTACCCTCCATAGCATTGTTGCTGACTGAGGGCTCACAGTGATCTTTAATGGTGGGGTGGTAGTTCTCTTGAGAACACTGCCCTCAGTGTGTGGCATTAGTGTGCTTAAATTGGGGAGTGTAACAATTCCCTTATGTAGTTGTACTGCAACTGGGCACTATGAACTGAGCCCCACTCAATGCTGATAGTGCAGTGAAAATAAAATGTATCTTATTTTAAATATAAAAGTCAAGAGTGGCCTTACAGTACTAAACTGCAGATTTAGAGTCTCAGATTCTTGGATATCATGACTAGTTAAAATGAATTGTTCAGAGAAAACGATACATTAAATCATAGAATATCAGGGTTGGAAGGGACCCCAGAAGGTCAACTAGTCCAACCCCCTGCTCGAAGCAGGACCAATCCCCAACTAAATCATCCCAGCCAGGGCTTTGTCAAGCCTGACCTTAAAAACCTCTAAGGAAGGAGATTCTACCACCTCCCTAGGTAACACATTCCAGTGTTTCACCACCCTCTTAGTGAAAAAGTTTTTCCTAATATCCAATCTAAACCTCCCCCATTGCAACTTGAGACCATTACTCCTCGTTCTGTCATCTGCTTCCATTGAGAACAGTCTAGAGCCATCCTCTTTGGAACCCCCTTTCAGGTAGTTGAAAGCAGCTATCAAATCCCCCCTCAGTCTTCTCTTCTGTAGACTAAACAATCCCAGCTCCCTCAGCCTCTCCTCATAAGTCATGTGCTCTAGACCCCTAATCATTTTTGTTGCCCTTCGCTGGACTCTCTCCAATTTATCCACATCCTTCTTGTAGTGTGGGGCCCAAAACTGGACACAGTACTCCAGATGAGGCCTCACCAGTGTCGAATAGAGGGGAACGATCACGTCCCTCGATCTGCTCGCTATGCCCCTACTTATACATCCCAAAATGCCATTGGCCGCCTTGGCAACAAGGGCACACTGCTGACTCATATCCAGCTTCTCGTCCACTGTCACCCCTAGGTCCTTTTCCGCAGAACTGCTGCCTAGCCATTCGGTCCCTAGTCTGTAGCGGTGCATTGGATTCTTCCATCCTAAGTGCAGGACCCTGCACTTATCCTTATTGAACCTCATCAGATTTCTTTTGGCCCAATCCTCCAATTTGTCTAGGTCCTTCTGTATCCTATCCCTCCCCTCCAGCGTATCTACCACTCCTCCCAGTTTAGTATCATCCGCAAATTTGCTGAGAGTGCTATCCACACCATCCTCCAGATCATTTATGAAGATATTGAACAAAACCGGCCCCAGGACCGACCCCTGGGGCACTCCACTTGACACCGGCTGCCAACTAGACATGGAGCCATTGATCACTACCCGTTGAGCCCGACAATCTAGCCAGCTTTCTACCCACCTTATAGTGCATTCATCCAGCCCATACTTCCTTAACTTGCTGACAAGAATACTGTGGGAGACAGTGTCAAAAGCTTTGCTAAAGTCAAGAAACAATACATCCACTGCTTTCCCTTCATCCACAGAACCAGTAATCTCATCATAAAAGGCAATTAGATTAGTCAGGCATGACCTTCCCTTGGTGAATCCATGCTGACTGTTCCTGATCACTTTCCTCTCATGTAAGTGCTTCAGGATTGATTCTTTGAGGACCTGCTCCATGATTTTTCCAGGGACTGAGGTGAGGCTGACTGGCCTGTAGTTCCCAGGATCCTCCTCCTTCCCTTTTTTAAAGATTGGCACTACATTAGCCTTTTTCCAGTCATCCGGGACTTCCCCCGTTCGCCACGAGTTTTCAAAGATAATGGCCAAGGGCTCTGCAATCACAGCCGCCAATTCCTTCAGCACTCTCGGATGCAACTCGTCCGGCCCCATGGACTTGTGCACGTCCAGCTTTTCTAAATAGTCCCTAACCACCTCTGTCTCCACAGAGGGCTGGCCATCTCTTCCCCATTTTGTGATGCCCAGCGCAGCAGTCTGGGAGCTGACCTTGTTAGTGAAAACAGAGGCAAAAAAAGCATTGAGTACATTAGCTTTTTCCACATCCTCTGTCACTAGGTTGCCTCCCTCATTCAGTAAGGGGCCCACACTTTCCTTGGCTTTCTTCTTGTTGCCAACATACCTGAAGAAACCCTTCTTGTTACTCTTGACATCTCTTGCTAGCTGCAGCTCCAGGTGCGATTTGGCCCTCCTGATATCTTTCCTACATGCCCGAGCAATATTTTTATACTCTTCCCTGGTCATATGTCCAACCTTCCACTTCTTGTAAGCTTCTTTTTTATGTTTAAGATCCGCTAGGATTTCACCATTAAGCCAAGCTGGTCGCCTGCCATATTTACTATTCTTTCAACTCATCGGGATGGTTTGTCCCTGTAACCTCAACAGGGATTCCTTGAAATACAGCCAGCTCTCCTGGACTCCCTTCCCCTTCATGTTAGTCCCCCAGGGGATCCTGGCCATCTGTTCCCTGAGGGAGTCGAAGTCTGCTTTCCTGAAGTCCAGGGTCCATATCCTGCTGCTTACCTTTCTTCCCTGCGTCAGGATCCTGAACTCAACCAACTCATGGTCACTGCCTCCCAGATTCCCATCCACTTTTGCTTCCCCCACTAATTCTACCCGGTTTGTGAGCAGCAGGTCAAGAAAAGCGCCCCCCCTAGTTGGCTCCCCTAGCACTTGCGCCAGGAAATTGTCCCCTACGCTTTCCAAAAACTTCCTGGATTGTCTATGCACCGCTGTATTGCTCTCCCAGCAGATATCAGGAAAATTAGTCACCCATGAGAATCAGGGCATGCGATCTAGTAGCTTCCGTGAGTTGCCGGAAGAAAGCCTCATCCAATGTGTTGACTGTTTCTACTTAAAGTATTAATGAGAGATTACCAACATCAAGAAGGGAGGAATATATTCTTCTGTTAATAAGTTAATCATCAAATTGCCAGAGATGGCGTTCTTCATATTTATTGATATTCTGTTGGGGGTGATTAGATTTGCTTTCACGGCAGATTACTGGAGATAAGGGTATAAGACCTTTTGGAAGACTCCTATTGCCATGCTTGTGGAATTGTGGTTTGGAGTAGCCCAAACTCCCGTGATAGTTACATTGCCAACAACTGAGAGGAAGCAGGTGACGGGGGCACACGAGGACCCACCAATGTTGGCTTAAGTAGAACTACAGGTATGAGGAAAGCTGGCAAAGTTTCATGCTGAAATGGGAAAGCTCCGCGTGCCAGTTAAAGCCTGAAGCACTCAATGCTGGTGTGCATACCAAAGATTGAAAAGCCCTGTCCTAACATTCCAGTGTCCTAAACTCTGCTTTTGTCATTGCCACTCTCCCTGCTGCAGTACAGTTTGCACCATATGCTCACAAGCTATTATGCCAGGCACCCCAATTCCAACATTCACACAGTTGTGTACTTTCCACTTTGATTCGCATGCATCTAATGTCCAAGTACTCTGCTGACAATCCAGCAGCAAGTTAGTCTTCTGCAATGCTACCCGTATTCTGCCTGCCTTTTTGCTGCATTTCCCTGCTGCCAATGGTCTAAGTAGACTGCAGCTGAATAACAAATGTATTTTTCGATTACATGAGTTACTCCTGGAATCCCAGATGATACAGGTACTGGGTGCGGTGTAATGGGTATGGCAGATGCAAACTTCAGCAGGACAGACTTGAGGTGTGGGAAATTCCCTCTGGCCAGAAAATTAGGAGACTGCTTATATGCATGCATAGGGATTATCACAGGGGAAACTACACATTTCTGCCCAAGAGATGGAGAGGAAAGCAGCTGGGAGCTTGTGCAGGGGGAACCTGTGGTTCTGACATGAAGACCATGTGATCTCTGTGGCAGATAGTAGGAATTCAGGGAACATCACACAAGCAAGAATGTGGTCAGTGGGTCTACAAGAAGCTCAGATTGACCTCACCAAAACCCTGTGTAGGAAGGAACAGCCTGGCCTTGTCTGCTATTCTCCTCAATGACCATTCATTGATAGCAGACAGTTGGCCCTGCAGTATAAGTAGGGGTTGAGGATTCTGCAATAAATTAAACCCTTTTGGTTTGGGTTTTGTTTACTTTTCCAAGTACACCCTTATGGCTGCTTTCTACTTGATACCATCTCTTTGGAAAAGGAGATTGTGCAAAGAGGTTTTATTGTTGACTATTGCCATATTTTCACCTACCTACCTGCTATAGGGCAAACTACTTTGAAGGACATATTGTTTTCTTTCTCTAGCCATATGATAGGCATTTTAATATTTCTTTGATTATTTGTCCTGCCTTAAAAAAAAGACTTTATGTACCCGTCCAGCACACTGAGCTATCTATACAAACCAGACTAAAAAGTTTTGTGAAGAAAAGACAAAAATCAATTGGCCCATTTGCTAAACATTCCTGAAACTCGACAGACAGCTGCAAGGGGTGGGGGTAGAAGGTTAAAAGGCCCTCCTCCCTATCAACTGAGGAGGGGTAACTACGGGTCAATCAGGTTCAGCTGAGAAGGGGTTACCAGAGAAGTATGGGCTGGATGAATGCACTATAAGGTGGGTAGAAAGCTGGCTAGATTGTCGGGCTCAACGGGTAGTGATCAATGGCTCCATGTCTAGTTGGCAGCCGGTGTCAAGTG
This sequence comes from Chelonia mydas, assembly GCF_015237465.2. NCBI lineage: Eukaryota > Metazoa > Chordata > Testudines > Cheloniidae > Chelonia > Chelonia mydas. The sequence continues at coordinate 19,730,982 of NC_051252.2, forward strand.
GAGTGCCCCAGGGGTCGGTCCTGGGGCCGGTTTTGTTCAATATCTTCATAAATGATCTGGAGGATGGTGTGGATTGCACTCTCAGCAAATTTGCGGATGATACTAAACTGGGAGGAGTGGTAGATACGCTGGAGGGGAGGGATAGGATACAGAAGGACCTAGACAAATTGGAGGATTGGGCCAAAAGAAATCTGATGAGGTTCAATAAGGATAAGTGCAGGGTCCTGCACTTAGGACGGAAGAACCCAATGCACCGCTACAGACTAGGGACCGAATGGCTAGGCAGCAGTTCTGCGGAAAAGGACCTAGGGGTGACAGTGGACGAGAAGCTGGATATGAGTCAGCAGTGTGCCCTTGTTGCCAAGGCGGCCAATGGCATTTTGGGATGTATAAGTAGGGGCATAGCGAGCAGATCGAGGGACGTGATCGTTCCCCTCTATTCGACACTGGTGAGGCCTCATCTGGAGTACTGTGTCCAGTTTTGGGCCCCACACTACAAGAAGGATGTGGATAAATTGGAGAGAGTCCAGCGAAGGGCAACAAAAATGATTAGGGGTCTAGAGCACATGACTTATGAGGAGAGGCTGAGGGAGCTGGGATTGTTTAGTCTGCAGAAGAGAAGAATGAGGGGGGATTTGATAGCTGCTTTCAACTACCTGAAAGGGGGTTCCAAAGAGGATGGCTCTAGACTGTTCTCAATGGTAGCAGATGACAGAACGAGGAGTAATGGTCTCAAGTTGCAATGGGGGAGGTTTAGATTGGATATTAGGAAAAACTTTTTCACTAAGAGGGTGGTGAAACACTGGAATGCGTTACCTAGGGAGGTGGTAGAATCTCCTTCCTTACAGGTTTTTAAGGTCAGGCTTGACAAAGCCCTGGCTGGGATGATTTAACTGGGACTTGGTCCTGCTTTGAGCAGGGGGTTGGACTAGATGACCTTCTGGGGTCCCTTCCAACCCTGATATTCTATGATTCTATTCTATGATTAATCAATTAGGATCAGCTGAGAGGGAGTTACCTGAGGTCAATTAGGATCAGCTGATTCCAACTAAGGGCTGCCTGAGACCTTTTTAAACCCTCCCCTGTTGGGAGAAGCGAGGAGGAGTCAAGCTGCCAATAGGCTAGGAGCAGCAAGATAGTGAGCCTCACCAGGTGGAGAGGCTGCATTCCCTCCCAGAAGGGAAGAAAAACAAACCCAAAAGACTGTCTGGGAGAAGGAACAGTCTGCCCCTGTGCATCCTACGACTGTTTTACCCAAGCCCATCTCACCAAGGCAAAAAACAGTTGAGACAGAGAAGGTACCTTGCCACAAATTTCATAGATAGTATTATACCAATCCTCCCAAGAAACAATTTGCTGGTGTTGCCATAAATACCCAGTTTATAACAATGTGTGTCAAACTGAGGATAGGTTTCAGAGTATCAGCCGTGTTAGTCTGTGTCCGCAAAAAGAAAAGGAGTACTTGTGGCACCTTGGACTAACCAATTTATTTGAGCATAAGCTTTCATGAGCTACAGCTCACTTCATCTGATGCATTCAGTGGAAAATACAGTGGGGAGATTTATATACACACAGAACATGAAACAATGGGTGTTACCATACACACTGTAACGAGAGTGATCAGGTAAAGTGAGCTATTACCAACAGGAGAGCGGGGTGTGTGTGGGGGAACCTATTGTAGTGATGATCAAGGTGGGCCATTTCCAGCAGTTGACAAGAACGTGTGGGGGTGGGGAATAAACATGGGGAAACGGTTTTTCTGTGTGTAATGACCCATCCCAGTCTTCATTCAAACCTAAGTTAATTGTATCCAATTCAATGCAAATTCATTCCCATTCAGCACTCTCTTGCTGGAGTCTGTTTTTGAAGTTTTTTTTGTTGAAGAATTGCCACTTTTAGGTCTGTAGAGTTTGAAGTGTTCTCCGACTGGTTTTGAATGTTCATAATTCTTGACGTCTGATTTGCGTCCATTTATTCTTTTACGTAGAGACTGTCTGTCCGGTTTGGCCAATGTACATGGCAGAGGGGCATTGCTGGCACGTATCACATTGGTAGATGTGCAGGTGAAAGAGCCTCTGATAGAGTGGCTGATGCGATTAGGCCCTATGATGGTGTCCCCTGAATAGATATGTGGACACAGTTGGCAACGGGCTTTGTTGCAAGGATAGGTTCCTGGGTTTGTTGGATCATGTTAAAGAAGTTCTGTATTAAAATCAGAAATGAGTTTGATTCCCCATAATTTAAATTCCAGGGTATTACTAATTAAGAGGTCTCTTGGTTTTTGGTACTGTTTCTTTCCCTCTGTGTGAAACTTGCAAGCTGCTAATTGTGTTAGTACATTCTAAGACAGTCTGTTTTCAAACCAATTCTTTGTAACAACAACTACTCACACAGAGACTCAAAGCAATACTCTGTAACAACAGAAACTGCACCCAGAGGCTCCCCACCCTTTTGTTGTATTCATCTCGCTTTAACAATTGTGATTAAAATAGAGAGAGAGGATGTATGTGGATGCATGTTCGGTGTGGATAATAACTGAATGATCAGGGAGGTGCCCTCCTAAGAATCCAGTGTCCATCAGCTGAAGAAAGCATCAAGTGGAAATAACCAGAGGACCCCCGGAGGGCGGACTGGAATCCACCCAACAGCCTCAAGAATGGGAGAACCAAAGAACAAGATAACAACATCTGGCAGCATGGAGCTGTCAAGAATGTGACATCTGCTGATTTTGATTCAGCAACAACATGACAAAGCAATTCCCATAGACTGACATAGGAAGAAATTCCTATAAAAATGGACTCTGGAAAGTGAGAACTTTGGGGTCTGATTCTGCAAACCAACTTCCAGGAGCATCAGATGTGCATCTGATGAGGCCCTGCTCCCTCCTCATGTCCAGGCCACCAGGCCAGTGGCTTAGCATGAGCAACTCTAAGGCTGATAACTATGATGATAACCTTGCAGAACCTGTGTGTGAATAAATATTAAATTGAATGGCATGTTATAGCTATAACTGCTTACTAAGATTCTTTCTGTATTCACAATAAATGTGGTATTTTGCCTTTTCCCCTTTAAGATCCTGCTGGCTTTTATTTTATTGGTATAGCAGGTTAGTGGTTCTGTTGTGTGGTTGCTGGTGAGTATTTGCTTCAGGTTGGAGGGGCTGTCTGTAAGCAAGGACTGGCCTGTCTCCCAAGATCTGTGAGAGTGATGGGCCGTCCTTCAGGATAGGTTGTCGATCCTCGATGCGTTGGAGAGGTTTTAGTTAGGGGCTGAAGGTGATGGCTAGTGGCGTTCTGTTATTTTCTTTGTTGGGCCTGTTCTGTAGTAGGTGACTTCTGGGTACTCTTCTGGCTCTGTCAATCTGTTTCTTCACTTCAGCTGGTGGGTATTGTAGTTGTAACAAACACTTGATAGAGATCTTTGTCTCTGTCTGAGGGGTTGGAGCCAATGCAGTTGATTCATAGACTTTTAGGCTGTAGACAATGGATCATGTGGTGTGGTCTTGGTGAAAGCTGGAGGCATGTAGGTAGGAATAGCGGTCAGTAGGTTTCCGGTATAGGGTGGTGGTGATGTGACCATCGCTTATTAGCACCGTAGTATCCAGGAAGTGGATCCCTTGTGTGGACTGGTCCAGGCTGAGGTTGATGGTGGGATGGAAATTGTTGAAATCATGGTGGAATTCCTCAAGGTTGTCTTTTCCATGGGTCCAGATGATGAGATGTCATCAATATAGCACGAGTAGAGTAGGGGTGTTAAGGGATGAGAGCTGAGGAAGCATTGTTCTAAGTCAGCCATAGAAATGTTGACATACTGTGGGGCCATGCGGGTACCCATAGCAGTGCCGCTGATTTGAAGGTATACATTGTCCCCAAATGTGAAATAGTTATGGGTGAGGACAAAGTCACAGAGTTCAGCCACCAGGTTTGCCGTGACATTATCTGGGATAGTGTTCCTGACGACTTGTAGTCCATCTTTGTGTGGAATGTTGGTGTAGAGGGCTTCTGCATCCATAGTGGCCAGGATGGTATTTTCAGGAAGATCACCGATGGATTGTAGTTTCCTCAGGAAGTCAGTGGTGTCTCGAAGATAGCTGGGAGTGCTGGTAGCGTAGGGCCTGAGGAGGGAGTCTACATAGCCAGACAATCCTGCTGTCAGGGTGCCAATGCCTGAGATGATGGGGCGTCCAGGTTTATGGATCTTGGGTAGCAGATAGAATACCCCAGGTCGGGGTTCCAGGGGGTGTGTCTGTGCAGATTTGTTCTTGTGCTTTTTCAAGGAGTTTCTTGAGCAAATGGTGTAGTTTCTTTTGGTAACCCTCAGTGGGATCAGAGGATAATGGCTTGTTTTACACATACATACACACGTGAAGACATTTTAAAGGTACAAACACAAACATTTGTGCTAAAAGATATGTGGCATGTTAAAGTTATACAATAGGCCTTTCACATCTCAGTGGAAGATAGTCCTCTTTTTTGTGAGTGAGCTATTTGTGTCTCTCTGCTGTAGCCATCGGTTTCATAGCAATAAAAACAGTCCTCTTCCATTTTGGTATCTTGCTCAATAATGTACTGTATTCATGTGCCTTCTAAAGGGGCTCTGCAAATGATTTAATAATTTTGGGATTATCTACACTTTTAACTCTTGCCGCCTGCAATGATGGGTCCAGCTGTGTGTGTAGGTATAAGTGGCATTGGGGAGTTGGGGTATGTTAGTGGAAGGGAAGCTTCAAATCACGTTGGGATTTCCCCATTTACAATGGCAAAGAATATGTAAAGGAAGTCACACTCTCTCCCAAAGACAGTGACTAAAATGAGTTGGTCCTAGTGGGAGTTCCAAAATCCCTGAGATGATCTTTTTCTAGTTCTTTGGTTTTTTTGTGTTTGTTTGGTTGGGTGTTTTTGACTGATGTTCTGCATTGAGCTGAGGTTTTAACTGAACATAATTTTTTTTTCTAAGTGGTTATATTCACTTTAGAACCCAGCAATGTATCTGCAAGGTAATGCACACAGGACGAAATACATTTGTCAACACTGTATTTCAATAGTCTGTTGGATTCCATTTGAGCTTCTCATAGTCTTTTCTCATCTTGACTAAGCTGAAGAGTTTTGTGCCATCTGCAGTTTTTGACATTTTGCTGTTCATCCCACTCCCCAGATAATTAATCACTAGTGGATCACTAGTGGTCCTGCAATGGAACTTGATGGCACCTCATACTACTAATCTTTTGCCATGTTGAAAACTGATGATTTATTCCTACTCTTTCTGTTTTTAGGTTCTATCATGGGACTAGAAACTTGTCTGTCTTCTCATCCTATAGCTACCTAGTGTTAAAGTACTCTGAATCCTCAATTTTCCAGGGGTCGGTCTAGCACAGGGTGGGCCACTGCAGGCCAGAGCCTGCCCAGAAGCCATTTTAAGCTGGCCTGCAAGCCACACCACCCAGCTTGGCCCCTCTCCGACGCTCCAGCCGGGGCACTGGGCCGGGGGCTGCTCCACACAGCTCCCAGGAGCCATGGCATGGCCCCACTCCAGCTCCTATGTGCTCCAATGGGAGCTGTAGGGGTGGTGCCTGCAGACAGGGGCAGCATGCAGAGCCGCCTGGCCACACCTCCTCACAGGAGCCAGAGAAGGGACTGCTTCTGGGAGCCGCTTGAGGTAAGTGCCGCTTGGAGCCTGCACCCTCTGAGCCCCTGCCCGAATTCTGATTTTTCCCGTCTCCTACTCTCCAAACCCCTCGATTCCAGCCTGGAGCACCCTCCTGCACCCCAAACCTCTAATCCCCAGAGCTCATATTCCCAGCTTTAACCCGCACCCAACCCACATCTCCTGCCTGCCAAACCCCTCGGTTCCAGCCCCACCTCAGTGCCCACATCCCCTCCTACACCCTAACCCCAATTTTGTGAGCATTCATGGCCCGCCATACAATTTCTATTCCCTGATGTGGCCCTCGGGCCAAAAAGTTTGCCCACCCCTGAACTTAACCCCGGACTCCTAGAAAGGGGGGGGGTTGTTTTTTGTTTTTAATAGCAACATCTAGGGCCCCCAAAATACCCACTGTTCTTCCCAATAATGGGATCCTAGAATGTGATACAGATGCATATTCACCATCAAGCACCCCACATCCATCGTAGGACCCCTCCCAGCCAAAACAGCTCTTCAGTGGAAAACCCTCTCCCTTATTCCCTCTGTGTTGTTTAATGCTATCTCTACAGCCATCAAGCAGGCTTCTGTTTTTTCTTGTTCAGCTGCAGTTTCATTGCACTTCACTGCTTCTTTTTATTTCCATATCTACATTGGCTCCTTGCTCATGGCTTTCCAACTGTGTTGCTGTTAGCCAAGGATGTCCCTTTGTCTGTTTTTAATTGAGTAAATGAGCTCACCCAGTGTATCAGTGCCTTGGAGGATGACCTCTCTTTTAGTGCAGACCTTCATGAACTGTCCCAAATGCATTAGAAATGGGCCTGTGCCCAGATGTATTCTTATTATATAGATACTTTTTTCACAGTAGGACTTTCTTGGACAGCTTGTGATAGCTAGATATATGCAAGGGCTAAAATAAATGGTGTTAAGACTAAAATAGTGAATTATTGACCTCCTTTATAAGAGACCGCTTGGAATCATTTACCCAGGGTCAAAGACAGACACACAGGTTGTATTTTATTTCTAAACTCAAAGAATCAATATATGAGTGGGCTGTTGTAAAACTGCATTAGATCTGCTGTTTTCTGGGGAAAAAATTAATTGCTGTGAGTTTTTAATGAGAAGCAATGTCATAGGTAATACATTTTATTCCTGTCACTTGGAAGAAAAAAAGAAAATTCTGAGTTAGACATTTAATCTGCTCTGGGTTTGGACTCTGACTAGCATAGATGCAGCTGTATGCACGCGCACTCATGATCAGCTCAATGTAGCAGAAATGGGAAAATCAGTCTCCACACAAGCGAGGCAGAGTTTGATTCTTGGTTGTGTAATCCATTTCAATGAACACTGTACTTTCCATTTGCTACTTTGTCCCACCAAACAATGGAATCCCCTGCAAAGCACCTGCTGGGTAATAAATATTCTTCCTACTGTAAACAGCAAAGTTCACCAATAGTCAAAAACATTTTTTGGTCAACAAAATCACTAAGATTTACAAAAAGAACATCACACACTAAACAAGCAAGTGGAAAAATTCTGCAAGTTCTGGTGATGGAATGGGGCATAGGAGAGGAAAATATTTGTAGTCAAATTAATGGTCCGTAGCACTGGAATCTGAAGTCCTTTTTTCTCAGGGTAAATGCAGTTCAGTGCAGGCATGCATAATGCAGTCTTCTACATTGAAGTGAGCTGTAGCTCACGAAAGCTTATGCTCAAATAAATTTGTTAGTCTCTATGGTGCCACAAGTCCTTCTTTTCTGTTTACATATTTTGAGTGATTAATGATCACAACTTACCTACTAAAAATGAACCATCTCTGCTGCAGGTATTTCACTTCTTCTGTAGCTAGGGTCTCAAGCTCCTAATGTTTTAAAGTAAAATGTAACAATTGTATGCACTTCTTCCCCCCCCCACCCCCCCCAAAAAAAAAATACTGGAAACTACAAGGTATTGATCTTACACCTTACCCCCTTGGAGAAATTAACTTTTTGTATCTGGAAGGAAACAGATTTGTCTGCAAAATCTGTCCTTCATACCAGACCTAAATAGAGAATTTCTGCATGCACAAAATAGTTACCAAATAAACCTCACTGGCACATTTTTGGTGGTAATATTAAGTATTGATTATTCTACTGCATGATTGCCAAGATGGGTATCTTCATACTGTCACACACTTGTAGCAGCTGTTAAATTATGCGTACACTGAAGCTCTATACCTGGTGGGTTTCATAATTCAACACTGATCAATATCAGATCAATGTGGTGCTTTGCACATTGCAAACACTCAAGAATACAGGAAAAAATACCTTTTTTAAATTGAATACCATTTTAGAATTTCTAGTTAATGCAACCACTTAAATTAGGGGGTGGCATGCATAAAATTTTTTTACATTAATGTGGTGATTTGTAGCATATATTAAAGTGAACTATTGATAGCACTAGTACAAGAAATAATATAGTCAGATTGTGCAAGGTTTCCTACAAATAAATACAGGTCCCTCGCTATTTTGTTAGAAAGCATTCATCAAAACAGATTCCAATTGCCCTATGTACAATGTGTCTGTCTCTCTCTCTCTGGTCTTTTTTGTAATATTAGGTTTCGACTAAAGCTAGATTGAGACCAGCCCATAAATTTTGCTTATGGTCTAGCTCTTGTTTTAACTTAGGTCTGCAGAACTTTAATCCACCTGACTATCCTAGCCCTTCTCTTTCTATCTGATATCTGTAAGGATGATCCTGTAATATACATTACATGTAACCGAATATTCCTGAAGTGTGTGATAGGCTGTCCTTTCTGAAGGCAACTCCTCTGAGAGATGTTACTGATTTGGTTTTCTTTTAGTTTGTAAACTGTTCAGAGTGGGCACCCTGTCATCTTAATGTTTGTACAATACCTTGTACATTTTGGGTGCTTCTAGATAATAAAAGATGGTACTTCCAGAAATTAGGAAAAAAAACAAATGGTCTGAGGAGGAGGTATCCAGATTATGGTTAGGCTATATAGCCGCAGGGTAAGCATTCAAATTTTAATTAGAGAACACTGAAATCTTGCAATAACAGTTCCTGGGATATTTCTGCACAATATGGCAGATGTCTTGCTAGATCAGGTGACATCATGATATAATTTTTGCCATCACATGCCAAAGTTTGACAAAAGCAGAACACAAACCAAAAACAAGGTCCATTTCCGTTCTGGAGCTGACTCAGAACCAAAACTATAGGGATTTGTCTAGAACTGAGGATTTGAATCCACACTGGTTCCAACACGCTTCGCTTCTCTCCTTCCTCCTCCTCCTCCCCCGCCCCCCTTCCCAATTCAAGGGATTTCTGATTTAAACTTCCAGGTGTGTGTTCGGGGGAGGGGGCATTTACCTATCCCTATTCAAAATGTTATCAAGTATTTCTGGTGCTGTAACTTGGAGCTGCTGTCTCCTGGAGCAGTAGTTTCCATTAGTAAACAGGAGCATCACACCAGTCCCATGCATAGCTGGTAGCATATGGGTTATAGCCCTGTTTTGGACACTAAGTAAGTAACATAATTTTCACAGTACCTGTCGCCTGTCAACCTTTAATAGATTTTTATATTAACATACTGCTCAAGCAGTAGAGGCTCATGGTCTTGGATCCAGAGGTCCTGGGTTCAGGACCCTGCTGCCAACAACTCTCCTCAGGGCAGCATATCATAATGCTATAGCTAGTCTTCACACCACATGCATGGTCCACACTGGAGAAATGTGGTATGCTGCCCAGAGTTTGGACCCTCTAGAAAGCCTGTAATGCCCATCACCATGCACAGAATTATTTCCAATAGTTTAGAGGTGGTTACACTGCCATTTTCTGTGAGCAAGTCTACATGATATGGTGGTAATGCCAAAGCCCCTCTTGCACAACTATTCCAGCTCTAGGGGAGTTGGGCCAATGGTAATTCAACAGAGGGGCACTGACCAAAATATACTAGGTGTGATGCTGTATAAAAGGGAAGGTGTCTACACTACACTAATATGGTCACCATCTTTTACAAAATTGTGATAAATCTTGTACAAAGTATGCCCTGAAAGATATAATTGGAGAAGTTATCTGTTGTGTATTACTTAGCAAACTTTCATAACTCCATATGCAATGTTGATACACACATTACAACTATGTTTTTTGTAATTCAAACTTGTGGATCTGGGAAATACCCCCAGGTTAGCCCTTCAGGAATAACCAAAGGAGCTGTGAACGTGAGCTTCTGTGTATCATTTCTGGAGAGACCCTAAGCAGCATGTAGCGCACACAAGGTGCAAGCAAAATTTGCAATTCACATGAAAGACTGGTGGCAGAGCACATACCTCAAGACGCTACTTAACTCCATAATACAGCCAGGATTTTTCCAGAAGAGGAGGGGCCAAGATATAAAACATGAGAACAAAAGGCACCCCCTTACCTCTTCTTTCCTACATCTCCTCTGGACTGGTGAACTTAGACAAGGAAAATTTTGAACAAAGGATTGAGGTCCCCAATGCTATTTGGGCAAATCCAGAGACCTAAAAAAACCTAGCAGATACAACATCCCTGTTAGCATTTTGGATTTACAAGCTTTAATTCACCTGTAATGTAGCTTACCTGCTTTAAACATCGGAATAACTCTCATTTCTTTTCTTAGCTAATAAACTTTAGTTACTGAAGTAATTGGCCGGGTTGTCTTTAGTGAGATCCTGAGCATCTAGTCCTGGGGTGAGTGACGTATCCTTTGGGATTGGAAGAACCTAGTGTGTGGTGTGGTTGGTGGTGGGGGTGTGTGTGTGTGTGTATGTATTAAAATAACCTTTCACCACAGAAATCCAGCTTGTCGTCTGGGTGGTGGTATAGGCTGGAGTGCTGAAGGGGACTGCCGATGGCTTCCTGGTGAGCTAGTATAGTGGTCCAGGAGCACACATTTTGTTGCTGGCCTGGTTAATCTAATTGTAAAATATACCACCAGTTTGGGAGCGTCTGCCCAGTTCTGGCAGTTTGGCTCTCTCAGCTGTGACCCATTCCAGACACTGGTGACACTATTGTAAGCAAACCTTATGGAAGAATAATTTCAGAGAGCATCAGCCATGTGCTCATGTACTCTGAATTTGTAATGCCATCTGAAATTGACTTGGTGCTAGATTTGCACTGTAATGCAGCACACAAGAGGTTAACATGAACACTGAAGACCTGGTTCTTACTGGAGTAACTAAGTAATCCTCCCCTGTCCCAGTTTAACTGATATGTAATTCTATGGACCTATTCCCCACTTAGTTAATCATTCCCAATGTAACATAAAGAAAATCCAGAGAGAGATTGATAGCATAAAGAATTAAAGCTAAGGTCTTTCAAGATTAGATGTTCCACTGACCATAATTATGTCTCGGATTTCAGCAAATAACAATCTTGGCAAAAAGATCATTCCGCCGGGCTGCTAAGAATCCAAAGCATTTCAGGGCTCTGAAGTATTTGCTTGGTCACATTAGGGGAGTTGGAAAGCAATTCTTAATATCTTGTCCTCATTACTGATTCAAGATTCATTTTAAATGCCAATTCATCTTGAAAGTATTGTCTTGATTACACTGGTATTATCTGAAGAAAATATTAGGGGAAATTTAATGTATCAACGTGTATGTAGTAATCTTTAGATAAGCAGCTGTAAAACACATTGCTAAAGAGATTTTTGAAGTAGTTCAGCAATTAGCAAATGAACAAAAACAATGTATGACATTTCAGTATTATGTCTTCTCCTAAAGATTGACTGTATTAGTAAACAGTAAATTAAAACTCTGAGCCATTACTTGTGAACTGCCTTGGATGATCTGGATTTGAATAGCACCTAGCCAAGACTGAGGTATATTAGTAAGCTGGGAACCTAGAAGAAATGGCAGAGAGAACATCCCCTCTTGAGTAGAGGGACTTGCCTGCCCTTTGTCACAGATGCACAGCCTGGAGTATGTTACTCAGTAGATGCTCAGGTAGCTGCAGTGGTCAAGAGTGCAGGGTTCCACCTCCCCACACACACACCCCTAAGATTGGCTAGAAGGTTGTAACTTTTTGTTTTGTTTTTTTAATGCAGATATTGCCACAGGTGTTGAGTACAGAGCACTGCAGTGTGCTGTACTAGCAAGGGTTCCAGCCAAAGGCCGTTGGGGAAACATCAGCCAGCGCAGGACATGATAACCTGCTTGTTCAGTGATGGGTCTCAGAGGGAGTCCATTACGCTTATGCGTCATGATGTGCATTTCTGTATCTCCCCAGTAGTATTCAGGTGCAGTGCAAGGGCTTTAGTTTTGACATGACAACCCCATGGTTTAAATCAGAGGAGCAGGTGGTTGGACATGCTCCATGAGGGAACCATGACTTTGGAATCCTGCTGTCCCTTTTCGTCCAAGAGAGCCTGGATTTAATGACTTTCAGATTAGGCCACAAGGCCTATCTTTTCTTCTCTTAGGTGTCAGTGGAAGAAGATGCTGATAAGATGGATTTGGGGGGAAGGATTTTGTTGTGATCAGGGTTGGGCAATTTTTCTTCCAGAATTCCTTTTTTTTTTTTTTTTTTTTTTTTTTTTTGAGATGTTCATCCACTGAATGATGGAAATGGCTCCTGGGCTGGGTCATGGGGATGTCAGCAGCTTCTGGAGTGTAATGAAGTAAATGTGTCTTGTACTCCCAAACTTTACAAAAAGCAGTATTTAGCTAATTGAAGTCAATGGGCTCCTAAGCCTTTTTGCTTTCTCATTGTTTTGCATGGGAGCGATTACAAATGCAGTGACCATCTGCCTAATATTTCCATCTTTTGCCCTGTAATATGCCATCCTCTCCAAACTGCATTGAGTGGAAGGAAACCAAAAGATATCTGTAAAGTTGGTTTTAATGCATTTTTTAAAAACAACTAATATAAATCCCCACTCAATTGCAATGGGTTTTTGTATTGCAGGCCTGATGCTGCTTTTCCTGGAGAGGAAAAAAAAAAAAACACACACAGTGAGCACTGCAAATGGAATGTTATCCTGAACCCATAATCCAGCTGCTCATTCCCCATACAGATTAATTCTACATCTGGAATCATCTAGATAGTGAAAGATGAGGCAGGAAATGAATATGGTAAAACTTCCTTCCCATGCGTTTGGACAGCCGGCTCCAATCTGTAATGTCTCCTCCATTGTACCCTCTGTGCGACGTGCACAGGCAGGGGAAAAATGAATGAAAACCTGGAAATGCCAAGTAACAATGCCTGATCTAGTGTCCTGCTGGGGCTTTGAGACACAATCCAGCTGCACTCCCCAACCTGGAGGTATGCCACAAAACTGCACAAAGTCCCTCCTTGCTGCACATCAAATTGTGGGTTGGCATAGCAGCTGCTTTTCCTTTCTCACTAGTACTGTGCAAGAGCATATCATGCACTGAACATTGCACCTTCTCCCCCAGTAACCCACCCTGGGTGGAGTCGGTGCACAGGATGTGTTGGTCAAGGGGTTCTCAAATCGGGTGGGGCTACTGTAGTGCCGTGTTAAGGACCTACTCTAGTCCCCACGCAAAGAGGTGAATTTTGACCCGATAAACTTTATGGGTTTTAGAGAGCAGGAAGCAGCACTTTTATTCCTGCTGTTCCCCCCCCGCCTGTGTCTCTCTTTTCTATATACATGCTCCCATTCAGAGAAGAGGCAGCCTGGGTTTGCTCCCTTTGCTTTTAATGCTGTCTGTGCCTCAGGAACCATTAGCTTTTCCAGTGAAGATCTCAGGCGTGTTGTACATCATCAGCTTCCCCAGCTAGTTAAATAGATGCAACTTTTACTTACACTGCAGCTGTTTTCAGGAGAAAAGGGCCAGTTTTTCTAAAATCTTTCATGATCAAACTGCTTTCTTCAACAAATGCACATATTTCTTCCTCTAATAACAAGGGCATTTCAGCTGTCCATTGCTGGAATGACAATCCTATCCAGTTGCTAATTAGATAAGTGACAGATGTTCGTTCCCTTTCCATCTTTCTATTAATCTACATCTCTACTTTTTTTTCCTCTGCATAGAAACATTCTTGGAATTCACACAGAGGGAATTATCCAGCACAACCTCAAGCACTTTCTTTCACTAACCTATATGCTGCTTGCTCTACAGCAGGGTGTCCAATTCATCCTGTGAGGAAGGCAGAATTACATTTAAAATAGGAGCTGTAGGATAGGCAACAAAGATAGTGCTGAATACTACCCTCAGTTCACCTGTGATTACCTGCTCATTATGTAGCTCAAGGCTAGGATATTGTCCCATTAGAGTAACTAAGTATTTGGGGCTGGATAATCCCTATCTCTAGCATAGCTATGAAGGGGGATATGGGAGACAAATGGTCATTAGGATTTCTTGGATCGGGGTCTTGTTCCCAATGCAGGGGCTGCACAGCCTCTGCTTCCTCTGACAGCTCACTTAGTGGGGCGGGGCAGGGGTGGGGGAGTAGGTGGATATCTCATTCCACTCTCCTGTGTGCCAAGTGGCAGAGGTGGGTGGATGCAGGTGAGGGAGAAGAAGTCAGCTGTACAGTGCTCAGAGCTGCAGTAGGAGCAACATGAGGGGAACCAGTGGTGGAATTTGTTCAACGTTTTAGATGTCTGTACACAAATGCAAAGACTAGCAGGAGTAAACAGGAAAAACTGGAAGTGTTTGTATTCAAGCTCAACTATGACTTAATTAGCAGCCAAACTAAGACTAGATGGGATACAGCTCATGACTGGACTAGGGGGTATAGCTTCCTCAGGAAGCACAGGCAGGGAAAAATGGGAGATCTTGAGCTATACATCAAGAAAACATAACTTGTTCTGAGGTCCAGAAGGAGGTGAGCGGCAAACCAATCAAAAGTTTCTGGATAAAGATAAAAGGGGGGAAAAATAGAGGTAACAAAATGGAAAGGATCTACTGTGGACCACCAACTCAGGAGGAGGAGGTGGATGAGGCATTCCTAGAACAGATAACAGAAATAGCCAAAACACAAGACCTGGTAGTAATGGAGAACTTTTACTACCTAGCCATCTAATGGAAAAGTAATATGGCAAAACAAAACAAAATTCCAGTAAACTTCTTGGAATGCATTGGGACAACTTTTTATTTCAAAAAGTGGTGGAAGTAGTCAGAGACAGTCATTTTAGACTTGATTCTGACCAAGAGGGAGGAATTGGTTGTGGATCTGAAGGTCGAAGGCAATTTGGGTGAAAGTGATCATGAAATGACAGATTTAATGATCCGGAAGGAAGGAAGGAGTGAGAACAGCAGAATAAGGACAACTGATTTTAAAAAAGCAGACTTTAATAAACTCAGAGAACTTCTCTAAATTCCCATTGAAAGAGAATCTAAGGGATAAAGGAGTTCATGAGAGCTGGTAGTTTCTCAGGGAGACTGTACCAAAGGCACAGCTGCAAACTAACCAGATGTGAAGGGAGGACAGGAAGAATAGTAAGAGGCTAATACTGCTCTAGCTGGAGCCCTTTAATGTCCTGAAAATCAAAAAAAAAAAAATCCTACAAAAAGTGGAAATGTGGATGAATTGTTGAGGAGTACAAAAGAATAGAACAAGCATGTAGGGACAAAATCAGAAAGGTGGGACTCATTTTGTGCCTTAGCCGATCAAGGGACATTAAAGGCAAAAAAAAAGATTCTTTAAATACATTAGGAGCAAGAGAAAGGTGAAGGAAAGTGTAGGCCCTCCATTTAGCAGCGAAGGGCATTAATAATTGACATCAAGAAAGTTCAAGTGTTTAAAGACTATTTTGTTTCAGCCTTCACTAAAAAGGTGAATGATGGCCAGATACTCAACACAACTAATATTCACAACAAGGGAAAAAGAATACAAGTCAAAATAGGGAAAGAAAAGATTTAAAATATTTAGATAAATTGGAGGTATTCATATCAGTAGTACCAGATAAAATTCATCCTAGAGTATTTAAGGAACTAACTGAAGCAATCTTGGATTGTTAGCAATTATGTTTGAGAAGTCTTGGAGGCTGAATGAGGTCCCAGAAGATTGGAGAAGTGCAAACATAGTACCTATCTTTAAAATGGGGAGCAAAGAGGACCCAGGGAATATATAACATTAATACTTGGAAAGATACTAGAACAAATTATTAAACAATCCGTTTGTAAGCACCTAGAAGATAATAGGGTTATAAGGAAGAGTCAGCATGAATGTATCAAGAACAAATCATGCCAAACCAACCGAACTTTATTCTTCGATAGAATTACTGGCCTACTGAATGGGGGAAAGTTGTAGATGTGATGTATCTTGATTTTTAGTAAGGCTTTTGACACAGTCCCATGTGACATTCTCATAGATAAACTAGGAAAGTATGGTCTAGATTAAATTTAGTACAAGGTGAGTGCATAATTGGTTGGAAGACAATACTCAAAGTATAGTTATGAGTCGCTGTCAAACTGGGAGGGTATATCTAGTGGGGTCTTAATCCTGGATCCAGTAGGACTAACCCCCAGTGGTCGGTCAGTCCTAGATCAGGTACTAGTCAACATTTTCAGTAATGACTTGGATAATGGAGTGAAGAGTGCACTTACAAAATCTGTGGGTGATGCCAAGCTGGGCCTGGGGGGTTTGGAAGCACTTTGCAGGATGGGATTAGAATTCAAAACAACTGTGACATAGAGAATTGGTCTGAAATCTATAAGATGAAATTCAATCGAGACAAGTTCAAAGTACTACACTTAGGAAGGAAAAATCAAGTGTACAGCTACAAAGTGGAGAGTAACTGGCTAGGTCACAGTACTGCTGGAAAAGGTCTAGGGGGTTATAGTGGATCACAAATTGAATGAGTTAATGTGATGCAGTTGTGACAAAACTAATATTCTGGGGTGTATTAACATGAGTGACCTATGTAACACATGGGAGGTAATTGTCCTACTCTACTCACCCCTGGTGAGGCTGGAATACAGTGTCCAATTCTTGGTGCCACGCTTGAGGAAAGATGTGGACAAACTGGAGAGAGTCCAGCAGAGAGCAACAAAAATGATAAGTTTAGAAAACCTGACCTATGGAAAGGTTAGAAAAACTTCACATGTTTAGTCTTGAGAAAAGAAGACTGGGGAGGGGGGGAGAAGGAACACAATAATGGCCTTCAAATATGTTAAGGGCTATTATAAAGGTGATCAAATGTTCTCCATCTCCACTGAAGGTAGGACCACAACTAACAGGCTTAATCTGCAGCAATGAGATTTAAATTGATATGAGAAAAAGCTTTCCAGCTATAAGGATAGTTAAATTCTGGAATAGGCTTCCAAGGGAGGTTGTGGAATTCTTATTACTGGAGGATTTTAAAAACTGGTTGGACTAACACCTGTCAGGGATGGTCTAGGTTTACTTGGTGCTGCATCAGCCTGCATGGCTGGAATTTGATAACCTCTCATGGTCCCTTCTAACTCTACATTTCTATGATTCTGAGAGTCTGTTCCCTTGTATCTGAGCTCATGAAACTCTGTGGATTTTGGATGTAGTTGTAATGAAAGCTACCAGCTCCATTATCATTCTGATAGTTACAGCTATCAGATCTCATTGATTTGTTTCTTTGAGAAACTAGCATTTACATATTCCTTCTGAGATTTAACTGGACAAGAAGTCACTTCTAAAGCCTGTTTGCAGTGCTGAAAACAAAGACACAAAGAGCCCTATGATCCTGTGATTTGTGCACCAAGACGCTTTGTAACTTGTTGCAAAAGTGGCTTCATGATTGACATTCATGTCAAAACCATCTAACTGATATGCTACCATATCAGCTTGTCACACAAAAGTAGTCCTCTGTTGAAGATCCACAAAAGATCTGCAAATTTTAAAAGAAAGTTACAGTCTGACCTGTAAGGCTGGATTCTCTACTCCAGCTTTGGACAGATTAGAGGTGCCAAAGAGCCAAAAACTGGCCATAAATGGCCTAGAAAGAATTGTGCCATGACAGGGTGACCTTCCTGTTGGCCAGAATATACCAGCTTCAGGTCCTATGTTTGCCCCAGCCAACCATCCATTAGCATAGGAGACAGGGAGTGGGTATAGTGGAGCTTTGCTGTGCCATGCTTATCCTTCACTGGCAGAGAGTCTGTTAAGAACCTTGAATCCGTGGCACAGATTCTTATCAGAGACTGGGTTGGCTTGAGAATCAAGGTGCTAGAAGTCTTCTGGTACTGGCCTCTGACCTCTTCTGTGCAGCCCAGAGTTCCAATGCAAAAGAGAATTGAGCCTATAGGAGGAGTCAGAGTAAATTCAAGTCCTACATGTGTTGTGCTGGCAATAAATAAATTATTACAGAAAAGTGATAGAGGAGCACTAACTTGCTGTCAACATAAATCTGCCTTTCAATTTGGCCAACAGAAATAATTTTGTTGATTTCTGCATATACCTGGGCATAATATAAATGGTCAGGTAGGGAGGTGGCCTTCATCTGAGACAGAGATTGCTGCAGGCAAGCTTGAATTTCCTTATGTCCTGGCCTGTGCTACAGACCTATTACTATTTATGTGTAAATGCACCATTCTCAATTTCCTCAACGGCAAGGGGGCGGGCTTGATTCTCCACTACCCTGCACCTGGTGCAGGTGTTTATTCCTGTGCAAAGTGGTATGAAATGCTGCCCATCAAAATGGTAGTTTTCCATGGCTTATGGTTTTGCTTGCTGCTGGTTATTCTAAGCTGTATTCTCTCAAAGAGCAGGGCATGTTACATATTAATGTATGCAACTAATTTTGATAGTTCGCTTTTTGTGGATTCAGCTTTCTCCAGCTTTCTTATTGCAATGGGGATAATAGAATCATAGAAATGTAGGACTGGAAGGGATCTTGATAGGCCATCTATCCAGTCTACTGCCCTGAGGCAGGACTAATTACTATCTAGATCATCCCTGACTGGTGTTTGTCTAACGTCCAGTTTGTCTACGTCTTTCCTAAAGTGTGGTGCCCAGAACTGGGTGCAATATTTCTGTTGAGGCTTCTCAGTACTGAGTAGAATAGAAACATTACTGCTTACAACACTCTTGCTGAAAGAAAAGGAGTACTTGTGGCACCTTAGAGACTAACCAATTTATTTGAGCATAAGCTTTTGTGAGCTACAGCTCACTTCATCGGATGCATTCAGTGGAAAATACAGTGGGGAGATTTATATACATAGAGAACATGAAACAATGAGTGTTACCATACACACTGTAATGAGAATGATCAGTTAAGGTGAGCTATTACCAGCAGGAGAGCGGGGCGGGGGGGGGACCTTTTTGTAGTGATAATCAAGGTGGGCCATTTCCAGCAGTTGACAAGAACGTCTGAGGAATGGTCGGGGGGGGAATAAACATGGGGAAATAGTTTTACTTTGTGTAATGACCCATCCACTCCCAGTCTCTAGTCAAGCCTAAGTTAATTGTATCCAGTTTGCAAATTAATTCCAATTCAGCAGTCTCTCATTGGAGTCTGTTTTTGAAGTCTTTTTGTTAAAGAATTGCCACTTTTAGGTCTGTAATCGAGTGACCAAAGAGATTGAAGTGTTCTCCGACTGGTTTTTTGAATGTTATAATTCTTGACGTCTGATTTGTGTCCATTTATTCTTTTACGTAGAGACTGTCCAGTTTGACGAATGTACATGGCAGAGGGGCATTGCTGGCACATGATGGCATATATCACGTTGGTAGATGTGCAGGTGAACGAGCCTCTGATAGTGTGGCTGTGATTTAGGCCCTATGATGGTGTCCCCTGAATAGATATGTGGACATAGTTGACAACGGGCTTCGTTGCAAGGATAGGTTCTTGGGTTAGTGGTTCTGTTGTGTGGTGTGTGGTTGCTGGTGAGTATTTGCTTCAGGTTGGGGGGGCTGTCTGTAAGGAAGGACTGGCCTGTCTCACAAGATCTGAGAGAGTGATGGGTCGTCCTTCAGGATAGGTTGTAGATCCTTGATGATGCGTTGGAGAGGTTTTAGTTGGGGGCTGAAGATGTTGGCTAGTGGTGTTCTGTTGTTTTCTTCATTGGGCCTATCCTGTAGTAGGTGACTTCTGGGTACTCTTCTGGCTCTGTCAATCTGTTTCCTCGCTTCAGCTGGTGGGTATTGTAGTTGTAACAAACACTTGATAGAGATCTTGTAGGTGTTTGTCTCTGTCTGAGCGGTTGGAGCCAATGCGGTTGTATCATAGAGCTTGGCTGTAGACAATGGATCATATGGTGTGGTGTGGTCTGGGTGAAAGCTGGAGGCATGTAGGTAGGAATAGCAGTCAGTAGGTTTCCGGTATAGGGTGGTGGTGGTTATGTGACCATCGCTTATTAGCACCATAGTGTCCAGGAAGTGGATCTCTTGTGTGGATTGGTCCAGGCTGAGGTTGATGGTGGGATGGAAATTGTTGAAATCATGGTGGAATTCCTCAAGGACGACTTTTCCATGGGTCCAGATGATGAAGATGTCATCAATGTAGCACAAGTAGAGTAGGGGCATTAGGGGACGAGAGCTGAGGAAGCGTTGTTCTAAGTCAGCCATAAAAATGTTGACATACTGTGGGGCAATGCAGGTACCCATAGCAGTGCTGCTGATTTGAAGGTATACATTGTCTCCAAATGTGAAATAGTTATGGGTGAGGACAAAGTCAGAGTTCAGCCACCAGGTTTGCCGTGACATTATCTGGGATAGTGTTCCTGATGGCTTGTAGTCCATCTTTGTGTGGAATGTTGGTGTAGAGGGCTTCTACATCCATAGTGGCCAGGATGGTGTTTTCGGGAAGATCACTGATGGATTGTAGTTTCCTCAGGAAGTCAGTGGTGTCTCGAAGATAGCTGGGAGTGCTTGTAGCGTAGGGCCTGAGGAGGGAGTCTACATAGCCAGACAATCCTGCTCTCAGGGTTCCAATGCCTGAGATGATGGGGCGTCCAGGATTTCCAGGTTTATGGATCTTGGGTAGCAGATAGAATACCCCAGGTCGGGGTTCCAGGGGTGTGTCTGTGCGGATTTGTTCTTGTGCTTTTTCAGGGAGTTTCTTGAGCAAATGGTGTAGTTTCTTTTGGTAACCCTCAGTGGGATCAGAGGGTAATGGCTTGTAGAAAGTGGTGTTGGAGAGCTGCGTAGCAGCCTCTTGTTCATATTCCGACCTATTCATGACGACGACAGCACCTCCTTTGTCAGCCTTTTTGATTATGATGTCAGAGTTGTTTCTGAGGCTGTGGATGGCGTTGTGTTCTTCATGGCTGAGGTTATGGGGCAAGTGATGCTGCTTTTCCACAATTTTAGCCCGTGCACGTCGGCGGAAGCACTCTATGTAGAAGTCCAGTCTGTTGTTTCGACCTTCAGGAGGAGTCCACCCAGAATCCTTCTTTTTGTAGTGTTGGTAGGAAGGTCTCTGTGGGTTAGTATGTTGTTCAGAGGTGTGTTGGAAATATTCCTTGAGTTGGAGACGTCGAAAATAGGATTCTAGGTCACCACAGAACTATATCATGTTCGTGGGGGTGGAGGGGCAGAAGGAGAGGCCCCGAGATAGGACAGCTGCTTCTGCTGGGCGAAGAGTATAGTTGGATAGATTAACAATATTGTTGGGTGGGTTAAGGGAACCACTCTTGCTAATTCATCCCAGAATGAAGTTTGCTTTTTTTAGAAAGAATATTAGATTGTTGACTCATACTTAATTTGTGATCCCCTATAACCCCCAGATCCTTTTCTACAGTACTCCTTCCTAGGCAGACATTTCTCATTTTGTATTTGTGCCTACCAATTCTCTGAGGTTGCTGAAGTCAGCCTTCTTGAAGTCCTTCCTCCTCCAACCAGTACTTAGAATCACAAACTTTGTCATTTCATGATCACTTTCATCCAAGCTACCTTCCTCCTTAAAATTCTCAACCTAATTCTGTTTTCATGTGGCATAATGTAATGAAGAAACAGGCAACTGAAAGCTCCAGTCTGCAACTAGGAACCTCTGGGAAAGGAAGACAAGATCACATCCATTTAACCAAAATGCTTAGAGTTTTTGGTTTCATTTTGTAGATTGTGAATTCTTTTGGGGTTAAAAGTACCTAGTGCAGGCTGCCATTATCTAATTAGTAATAAAAATAATCATTACAGTTATGCTCACAATGATCATTTGAATTCAAGTAGTTTCCATTTGTGCTGGTTGGGTATCTTCTTTCACTTGTACTGATGGGGGTGGGGGACTTTTTTTTTTTTTTTAAATTGTAGAGAGCAACTTGAAAATGACTGTGTTTTCACGTGGAGGGAAAAAATGTCACACTTATTTTGAGGTTGAGTTGGATGCAGGAAAAAAATTGAGCACCTCTTGGGGGTACCGATTAGAGCCAATTATAACTTGATTGACTTTGAGCTGGGAAATTTAAAATGCCTAGCAGAATTCTGTGTCCTCACAAGGTGGGGATTTTGCTTACAGGCACGTATTTGATTGGGGAAGCTCACTCTTTTATGGATCTGGTGATGAATTGGATGTAACAATCAACAGGGGCTTGCCTAAATTAATCCTTTTACTATAACTGAATTATGTTCTGCATCAAACTCATTTCTGTTTAGGGGTCTATTTAACTCTCCTGTGCAGTAAACAAAGGGAATTTGTAGTAGGAGTAGAAACATACATATACAACGCCTGTTGTGTTGTCCTTAAGTGGTTCAGTTAACCCATGGCACCCATGCATAGCTTGCATCTTTATCCGGGGAGAAGAGGATAGTTTCATTTGCATATCAAGTGGGGAGATCACCTCTAATGAATGAAGTAAGGAAAGCTTTGCTGATATTGAGCATATAGTAAATGTTAGATGATGGAGCTTATTTCTCTAAAGGGAATTACTTGGATCTGTGTTGCTTGTCACAGTCTAACTGCTCATTTAATGTGCATATTGTTAAAGGAAATGTGGAAAAATAGCTTGTGGGGGAGGGGACTAGCATATCTCTCTAAATTTGCACTACCGTCACCAGGAACTTACAGGGCTTTACAAAAAGAAAAGGAGTACTTGTGGCACCTTAGAGACTAGCAAATGTATTTGAGCATAAGCTTTGGTGAGCTACAGCTCACTTCTTTGGATGCACAGACTAACACGGCTGCTACTCTGAAACCTGTCATAGGGCTTTACAGGCAATTAACTGCACTGTGAGGTATTCTCACTCTATTAGGGAGAGCAAGGTTAAGTGAATTGCTCAAGTTCATATGGCTGCAGCAGGAATAGAACCCAGATCTCTTGCCTCACTATCCTGGGCTTGAACCACATGCCCACTGTGTCAGCCAATCGTACTAAATATGTTAGGCCATATTCCCCTACTCTGCTTCACAACATGTGATCATACAGCATTATAATATTTCACATTTCTGTAATACCTAATTATGCCTCACTAATACCTCTGGGCGTTATATGCAAGAATTATTCCACCCACGGATGAAATGTAGCCAATGCTGGCATGAAATGCAAGAGCTGCTTAGCGGCACACTAAATGGCATTACAAAACACTTGAGTGTAGGAACTGAGGAATACTATATCCAACTGAAATGGTAGAGGGGAATTGGCGTCAGCGGGACGTAATTATTCATGATGGACTTTGGTCAGCATGAAGTAATATTCTACAAAATGTGCTATGGAATCTTGAATGAGAAGTGCCCAGACTTCAGTTGACATCCAAAAGGTGTCACTTCCAGGAACAGAATATCCTCCTATACCAAGACCTGGTCTACACTACGAGTTTAGGTCGAATTTAGCAGCGTTACCTCGATTTGACCCTGCACCCGTCCACACGACTAAGCCCTTTTCTTTCAACTTAAAGGGCTCTTAAAATCGATTTCTTTACTCCACCCCCGACGAGGGGATTAGTGCTGAAATTGGCCTTGCTGGGTCGAATTTGGAGTAGTGTGGACGCAATTCGATGGTATTGGCCTCCGGGAGCTATCCCAGAGTGCTCATTGTGATCGCTCTGGACAGCGCTCTCAACTCAGATGCATTGGCCAGGTAGACAGGAAAAGGCCCGCAAACTTTTGAATTTCACTTCCTGTTTGGTCAGCGTGGCAAGTGCACCTGCACAGGTCACTATGCAGAGCCCATCAGCATGGGAAACCATGCAGTCCCAAAATCGCCGAAGAGCTCCAGCATGGACCGAACGGGAGGAAAAAATCTCTAATGGCATGAAGGACAGAGGCTATAACAGGGACCCGCAGCAGTGCCATGTGAAAATATCCTGCAAGATCACCCTGTGGAGATTCTATTATACAGCCTATACATGTATAGTCATGCTTCTTACACTGCAATCCCAAGGCTGACAACTAGAGCTCTGTAATATACTGATGATTAACAAAATAAATCATTCAATTTCTGCTGTAGAAAACAAATTCTGAAAGTGGCACTTGAGCTGAGTGTGAGGATTATGACTACAGTTTGGCATCCCAACTGTCTGGCATAGTCGTCTATGCAAGTGAACAGTTCCCCTCCTTACAAGAAACATGATGAAGGGAAAACATAACAGCAAGTCAATAAGCTATGTTGAAATGTGGTGAGTAGTAAGTTTCATTTACTTCATATAAAAAATACTGGTGGATGAATGGATTTAAGCTTTCTAAATGTTAACCAATTACTCCTCCTCCCTCTTGTGGATGCTGATTATATGGTGCATTGGTAGCACACTCCAAACTTTTTCATACTAGTTTCATCTCTCTGTAGAAGTCACTGGTTTTTGTTTTAAGGCTGACCTAAAGGGTCAGTATTTTGGCATGCAGGTAGAAAATAACACAGAACTCCTGCAAACTCAGAGACAAATAGCTTTCTGCATTTGTACATACCTCCACTACCCCAAAGTGTGCTTCAGCTAGGAAATCCATTTTCAGTTCTCCTTTTACATAACTGTTATAATGCCCTTTGAGCCCTCAATTTTTACCATATTCTCTTTTACAGTTGCACACTACACTCTACGCTGCAATAAAAGCCTGTTTACAGAGAACTAGTGCTGTTTTGTGAAGTCCTTCTAGGCAAACATTATAGGTCAAGAGTGTGTGTTTCAACAGCATTGTCAGTATTCTCAAATTACAATATGATGGTTCCTGAATGTTTCATTACAAGAGTTCTTTACCCAAAGTGCAGATACTTTTTTAATATCAAGCTGACTTTGCAGAATCTGAAGAATGAGAACAAGGGGGAAGGTTGGGTTATTCTTCCCAATAGCCCTGATTCTCCACTTCCCTGCACCTTGTGTAGTCAGGTATCCAGGTGCAGAATGCCCTCAATGCTGAGCTAGTGAAGAATTCTGACTTAGTAGATCGTTACACACTACACAGGTGTAAGAGACTGTCAGACCCTTTTGTGCCAGGTGGGTTGTCCAGTAATATCAGTGAACCAAGGAATAATATATTTTCCCTCCACACTCTCTCTTCTCCCTTTGACTCCTTTTTCTCCAATCCTGGCTTACAGCCAACTTTCAGTTCCTCTGTTCCAAATCCCACAATTATGTGGGCTTCCCTCCCAGTTTCCTCTCTCAGCTGTGCCCTTTGCCTTATCAAACATCCCCACCCTTTCTCACTCATTGAATCCCATGCATGCTATCCCTGTGATTCAGCTGCAGCCATTGACTCCCTCAGTCCCTCCATTTGCTCTTCTTTCTCCACTACTTCAAATACAAGCTCCTAAAAGGCGCCCTATATCTTAGCCCATCCCAACATACCTGCTCTTGTATCTTATCGTGTCACCCCGACCCACCTCCTCTCTGCTCCACTAATGTTGGCAGCTTCGATCACCCATTTGTCTTTTCCCGTCTTTTCCCTAAGCACCGTCACGCTCTTTTTTTTTTTTTTCTATGCTGTGCCTTCTGAATAGAACACCTTCTGCTGTCCTCTTCAGGATCCATTTCTATTACCATGTCTGTAAACAGACAACTAACAACGACTAGGCAAGTGACCAGCAGAGGTGACTGATCATTAATAGATCTTATTTATAGCCTTTAGACAAATGTTCAACCTGCAAGCTGTACCCACAACCAATCTGTGTAACCACATGTTCCTGTCACTGTTACCCTCTGTTCCCTCCCACATTCTCTCCATTTGTTTGTATAGCTGTTTGTCTTGTCTGAACTGAGATTGAGGGATAGAGCTTGTTCCCTTACTCTGTGTTTGTACAGCATGTGGCCCAAGGGATTGCTGGTCTGCGTGAGACCTCTAGGCACTAGTGTAATATAAATAAATACTAATTCTCCCCTCTCTACCTTCACCCACTCCTCCTGGAGAAGAAAAACACATGTATCAAAATCCTGATCTGGCTGCATCCTGCTGTGCAATAATACATAAACAATCATAAATAGATTAGTATGCACACTCAGTAAATAAAACATCATTAAATATTGCTTCCTGATATAGCAGATTTTCAGATAGATAAACTTGTGCATCAGATCTGGACATTTTCAAGAGTGGGTTGACATATTTCAAGTAAGGGGTGGCAGAGGTCAGCAGAATAATGGAGTGCCTTGTAAGTCAAAGTCAGCATTGTGGTTTTTTGTTTTGATTTCATTTATTTAGATTTTGAACGATGCTAATTTTTAAATTGATGCACATTTTTTGATTTTTTTAAATTTAGATCCACCCCAGTGTGTCCGTATGTGATAACTTTACCAAAAAAAACCCCTTCTAAATCCACAAACATTAATAATGTTACTTATAGATTGCTTTTAAATTAATATGAGAAGCAATAACAACTTGTTATCAGTGCCTTAAAATAGCCTGAGTTACTTTATAAACTGCCAGAGAAACAAATGTTCATCTGATGGGATGCTCACCTCTATTTGTAATATGTATTTCTGTAGAATGGATACATTTAAAAAGCTCATTCCAGTTGTACAGATGTTACTGATTCGAGTAATATTGCCCATTTTAAGTATAGTGGGGAATATTTCTGAAGCCTGTATTATCTCTGAAACCAGGAAGAATTTACGAAGTGCCCCCCTCTACTTCCCCTTATGTGACTATAGCAGAAGACCCTGCCTTCTTTGTAACTCTCCCAATAAATTACCTACCATATGAGGACTATGGTGATGAACAATTGACCCCTTATGCAACAGGATCTATTAAAAGGAAATCTTTACATTGACTTCTTTCTTTAATGTCATTTTAAAGAAACTGAATTTTAAAATAAATTCCAGTTGCATATGTCGTCATGAGGCACCATATGCAGTGCCATTAGTCGTCATGGTATGATCCACACAGTTCCATAGTGGGTGGGGTGGGAATTCCCAGTCTCCATTGGCATTAAGTCCTATTTAAAGTTAATACCAGACTAAAGCTCTAATGTTCCCCTGTGAATGGAATGTGAGCCCAGACTCCACGGTAATAGGCATTCAGTATCTTCACAGCTCCATTGTTATCAAAGTACATTTCGCCTTTACCTATTGGCTGCTAATTAGAATAACAAATGAAGTTACACTAAAGAGATGCCTATTAAAATAGCCAAGTGGGTAGATGTCTCTTTCGTGGATAAAATTAGTCCTGTTGCTCAATACTTGTTTAGCCAGTGTCTCAGTTGTGTCCAGACACATCTTCCAAAGCCAGTTGGCAATGAGTACAGATATCAAACTGAAGGAAAGTCATGCCAACAGAATTGATGGTTTTGTATGCATTCATTTGTCTTTTTCCCCCTCTCTGTACGGATTGTTTCCTTGTACAGAATAAATGTTTACCTGTAAATTGTATTCAGGTGTGGATGGCTCAGGCATTGGTAATGGGACCATGGAGCTTTTTACCAAAATTGTCATCAGAACTGGTCTGCCCTTGGTCAATAGTCACTGAATGTCATTTGCAAGCGGAAGACTGGTTGGTGGCCTGTGTAAAATGATGGGGGGGTGGGGAACGACTCTCGGGTAGGCGGAGAGAACAACTTACAACTTTGTTGGCAGTCTCCATAGAAAGGCATAAGAATGAAGAGGCAGGGAGACTGCTACCCTCTCCCCAGGACAGATGTCTCCTTCCAGAGCATCCTTTTTGTAGATAAATAGCGCTCAACCTGAAGGGCTATCAAACTGGCGCTTTCAGCAGCTGAAATTAACGTTGACATACTACATCTACAAAGGGCCTCATTCTATTGTATAGTGAAGCCAAATCACACTAGTATAAAGTAGATGTGAGAGGAGAATTGGGCCATAAGTCTCGAAGACATGGGGTTTTTAAATTCACATTGTGCCAACAAGCCTAGGTTTGGGATAGGTACATGCGATAGGCCAGTTTTTGCCTCCGTATGTGTAACTCCCATTGCAGTCAATCCGCTAAAGAAAAACTTGTTTTTATAGCATGAGTTTTGCTGAGTGACCATAAATATGGCTAGAAAAAGAAAGATTCCAGTAGCCAGTAAACTTGCAAAATCAATACATCTTCCCTGGTAGTCAACTTATTTTGCATATACTTTGTATGTTGAGTATTGGGAGCAAACAACCAGATTGTTTGTGGAGCCAGATCCACAAATGAACTTAAGGGTGGTAATGCTGAGTGTCACAGCACCTAACTTTTAGGTGCCCAGAAAATCACAGGAACAACACTTCAATCCATGAAGCCTGAGTTAGACTCCTAGGTACCCTGTACAGTGGAATTGTGCAAGAGAGGCACCTATGAATGCAATCCACAAAAGTCATTGCGCTAGGCAGGGAGCAGCTTAAGCTAGCCAATGGGAGATGCCAATGATGGGGAGTGCCATGAGCCCCAGCCCTCTCTCGGAGATAGGGACCTAGCTCTATTAGCAGTTTATGAATGGGAACGCACAGCCTGGAGTCTGGTGTCTTAGCTGCCTAAGGTATTGCTTGTGGGAATGAGTTAGGCACATGCCTTCATGCAAAATGCCTGGGGAAGGAGATGCTGCTCCTGCCCACTTTATAACCTTTATCCCGGTCGTTAAAGCCCTTGTGTGGAACGTGGGAGACAGGTTCAGTTCACCCCTCTGCTGGAGGGGGAAAGAGAATTTGAACAGAGGTCTCCCCCTTTTGTGTGCTCTAACCACTGAACTATGAGCAATTCTGATGTGGGGCTCCCTCAGTCTCTCCAGCTAAAGCTGTTCTTCCACTCTGGCTGAATAATGACAATCATCAGAGAAGAGGGACTGGACCCAGGATCTCCCTGTCCTATGTGGGGGCCCTAACCACTGGATGATTTTTGAAATATTTATGCACAGTAGAACAGTCATTGGCACCACCAGCACCTTCTCCAGACAGATTTTGAATGGGACCCTGTCATAAATATAAAGGGAAGGGTAAACACCTTTAAAATCCCTCCTGGCCAGAGGAAAAATCCTTTCACCTGTAAAGGGTTAAGAAGCTAGGATAACCTGGCTGGCACCTGACCAAAATGACCAATGAGGAGACAAGATACTGTCAAAAGCTGGGGGGAGGGAGAAAAACAAAGGGCCTGTGTCTGTCTGTGTGACGCTTTTGCCAGGGACAGAACAGGAATGGAGTCTTAGAACTTAGTTAATAATCTAGCTAGATATGCGTTAGATTATGATTTCTTTAAATGGCTGAGAAATTAAGCTGTGCTGAATAGAATGGATATTCCTGTCTGTGTGTCTTTTGTAACTTAAGGTTTTGCCTAGAGGGATTCTCTGTTTTGAATCTAATTACCCTGTAAGGTATTTACCATCCTGATTTTACAGAGGTGATTCTTTTTTACTTTTTACTTCTATTAAAATCCTTCTTTTCAGAAACTGAATGCTTTTTCATTGTTCTTAAGATCCCAGGGTTTAGGGTCTGTGTTCACCTATGCAAATTGGTGAGGATTTTTACCAAACCTTCCCCAGGAAGTGGGGTGCAAGGAGTGGGAGGATTTTTTTGGGGGGGAGACATTTCCAAACAACGCTTTCCTAATAAAGAAACCCAGATAAACGTTTGGTGGTGGCAGTGGAAGTCCAAGGGCAAAGGGTAAAATAGTTTGTACCTTGGGGAAGTTTTAACCTAAGCTGGTAAAAGTAAGTTTAGGAGGTTTTCATGCAGGTCCCCACATCTGTACCCTAGAGTTCAGAGTGGGGAAGGAACCTTGACAGACCCGATCTGATAGGCAGCCTCTGAGCATGCCTACCGGATTTGGCCCTGCATGTGACTTAGGTGCCCAATGTCCATCTGCCCTGGGTTTGTGGATTATTCTGGACTGAGGTGGGAGATAGGCATCTGGACCCCTAGAGTGAGGCAGCAGAAGCAGAAAGTTTTACCCTGAAAACCTAGATGCTGACTGAGTTTTGATGAGAGTTTTTGGGGATCGCAGTGGAGTCTAAAACTGAGACTTTAGACACCTAAACCGGAGACGTTGTTTCCTAAGTCTGGGGTTTATGTGCCTACATTCCTTTTGTGGATTAGGGTCCAAGTGCTTAGTAGTCTGGGATGAAGCAGGAAGCTCCATTCAATGGAGCTATGACAATTTACACCAGCTGCCCCCATGAGCCACTGCTGAAAAGAGTAATTGCTGGAAAGAAAGCTCTTCCTGGAGTAGCGGCCTTGATCGAATAAGAGGATTTGGCTCTTTAGGCAGAAGAGAGAAAGAGTTAAGGCATGTTTATGGAAGGGAAAAGGAGAAAGTATAAGTTTTGATGCTGTTTATGTATCAGAATTCTTTTAGAGCTTATTTCAGCCTTTCAGAACCTTTTTAATTTGCTGTAGGTCTGTATGCCACAGCAGACTGTAGCTTCATCCTCTACTAAATTTGCTTATTACATACTTTTGAAATACTTCTCCAAATGCTTACCTATAACTGAAAAGTTGTACAGTGCATGAAAAGTGTAACAAGAAATGCATAGATTTTTAAGGCTACAGGGACCATTAGACTAGTCTGATCTTGACCTACCAAACTTACAAGCAGCACCATTAGCATTAGGGGCTAAACTGTTTTTTGTAATGATGACATTGGCAGTCATTTTAAGGAGCAAGTATGTGATTGTGTGTGGGGGGGGGAAATCCACTACCAGAAGCACTTTCTACTTGGTTTGAAGCCATTTTAACACACATTAGACATACGTATACAATAACAATAAAGCTCCCATCAGTGTCGTATGTGGGCCTTCTATATGATTGAAATACATTAGATCTCTCGAAGGAATAATTTTCCTGCTTTCTAAGCAGACTTTTCCAGTGATAATGGTTGTCTCCCAACGTGTTGGGCTATAGTTTAGGGAAGGCTGTTTTTTGTAAAGAGGGTGAATGTTGCAATGATGTCTGTATGTGGTGAAATTCACTTAAGAAATATCTGGATGAACTTGCAAGCCAATTTGTCCCATAATTGGTTCAGTCTACTAGCTCTACTTAGCTTTACTTAGATTTTGAACATCCTGAACCATATTTTTTTTAATATTGATTTGTCTCTCCTTATGTTTTCCTAAAAATGTATTTCTGCCATTTCAGAAAATATTGATGGGCCTTTCTGAACACAGAGCTTCTGTATGTGGTTTATATCAAACATCTCTTTTACCTGCCGATAAGTGATATTTTTAGCTCTTTAAGGTGAGTCAGATAATGGCTTGCTGTAGAGAACCCTCGAGCCAATTAGTGAGATGGTTGCTCCTGATGGCTACATAACAAGAAAGCAATTTGTCAAATATCATAAGCAAACATACAATTATAATTTTAAAATTTTTTTTGAAGGATTTCAATTTCTAGGATGAGGAAATTGCTTATGGCCCTGACTTAGCAATGCACTTATGCACATACTTTCTGAGTAACAGCTGTTAGTCTGTATTCGCAAAAAGAAAAGGAGTACTTGTGGCACCTTAGAGACTTACAAATTTATTTGAGCATAAGCTTTTGTGAGCTACAGCTCACTTCTTCGGATGCATTCAGTGCTCAAATAAGTTTGTTAGTCTCTAAGGTGCCATGAACTCCTTTTCTTTATACTTAAAGTTAAGAATGTGCATAAGGCCATTTCAATTTACTAAAGCCCTTAATTGCACTGCAAGTCCCATTTAAGCATGTGCTTAAGTTCCATTGAAGCCAATGGGCCTTAAGCACACACTTAAGTGCTTTGCTGAATCTGGACCTATAAGTAAGTCAAAAGGTCCTTCCTGCACACGATCTAGTTTGCTATCAGGAATACAGCACTACAGAGTATTGCTTGCGAAGTCCCTAGTCCTGCACCTAGTTCTGCGTGGGTGCAGGAGTCTGCTTTTGTGGGATTCATTGCAGAATAAGGGCCTAAATGAAACATGGAGATGTTTCGTTATAAAATGGCTTATGATCCATCTTTGTCAGGTCTTTTAGCAATTCATAGCTTGCTTTTCAACGTTTTTAAAATGGTTCATGGTAATAGAGGAAGTAAGTGAGATAGTATACATGAGACAGCTCCTTTGCAGGAATTCTGCCTGTACTGTAACCTTTAGCACAGGTAGGATTTTTAAGCTTTGTCATTCATAGCAGAGAATGTAATATTTGGAACAGAGAGCTTTTAAGGAGGCTTGTGATAAGGTGTTATAAAAACAGGATTTGATTGAAAAGGTACACATCTTGCAAATGCACACAACAGTGTGGTCCTTAATTCATTGCTATCAAGAGAATTGAATTTGTACAGCCCAAAAGAAAAATGATTCATGGATTGCACAGCAATTGTCTATGCACACCTGAGCGGAATTGGGGCGGGGGGGGGGAAGGAGGGGGATTATTTTTAGTAGTCAGTGCATGTACAACAAACAATAATGGGCTAAAATTGAAGAAAAGGAAAAAATTAAGCTAAATAGGAGGAAGTACTTTATAACCGTGAGGCCAGTTAGACCATCTGATGATCTCCCAGAAGAGGTGGTAGCAATATCACTAGTGTTATTGCAAGGCAAGATGAGAGAACAAATTAATAGGGATTCTGCAATGATCCGTTCATGCTATCCTGAAGCTTATGCAGGGAGATGACCAAAGGGATCCTTCCCAGTGCTAATGTCTCTGAGAACAGCCAAACTCAGGACTGCTCATCAGGCATGCCTTATCACCTACTGAACTTACAACACACTGTTTTATGTGCATGCTTTCAGCCAGTGCTAAGGGCAGTACTGCATAGTAAAGATAGCTTTCTAGCCCAAGACAAGTCATGGTTTTGCATCAGTCAATGCAAATCATTTTGTTTTATTACAGACTCTAGCAGACAGGGGGGATGGAAAAGAGGCAGTTTGTACTGTCTAGTGATAAAGTATATTGGTATTTCGTAAAGAGAGAGGTTAGATAAAGTGCCATTACACAGGCTGTCTGCCACATTAATGACTAGGGTATGCTTTAAATCCCTTTCCCAGCTCTCCTCTGAGAGTTAGCTAAGTGGTTCTTACCAAAGCATTTGGAAATTCTGAAGTATTAATGAGTATCAGACAATGCTTGTGTGCAATGAAAATAATACATAATGCTACATTTAGCAGAAATTTTATATATAACACTAAGTACCTGAGTGTCCATCTTATTAAATAGATGGGAATGGACCTGAAGACGAGCTCTCTGTAAGCTTGAAAGTTTGCCTCTCTCATCAACAGAAGTTGATCCAATAAAAGATATTACCTCACCCACCTTGTGTCTCTCCAATACCCTGGAACCAACACAGCTACAATAATATTACATACATTATTAGATGGCTGTCACACAGTCATACTTAATTCTGATGCAGTAGCTCAATTATAGTAGATGTTACATAGAATCAGCTATCGAAAAACAAAAAAGCCATAAAGTATCAGCAAAAGAAACCTCATGGAAGTAATTAAAAACGAGGATTCTGCACATTAGGGAAGCAGCGTAGAGACAGTGCAGTGGGTTACATTGTTCTTGGTGTTGTGGTAGTAACTAAAGACTCTAATAAGGATGGGCCGGGCACTGCACAGATACAGATGAACACAGTCCCTACTCCCGTGAGCTTATGCTCTTAAATGACCAAGTGGGCCAGTTCTATCTCACTTATCTGTGATGGTCATGCACTTTTAGGGCCTGCTCCTGCCACAGGGCTCAGCCCCGCAGAGCTCACTGTTGGGTCATGGACTCAGGTTTCAATTAAGAATGCAACTGCTTACCAGAGGTGCTCATTAGCACTATCTTAAGCACAGCTGTGCTGTTAAGGCCCTGAACAGAGGGTGGGAGGCTGCCACTGCCTAAGAAACACTTTTTCAGTATTGCTGTTGCAAGAGGTAGATGAGGGAAGAGAGAAGTAATGTTTAGTTGCTGTGTGAAGGGATGAACAGGCTTTAATGTCCTGTTTTGGAAGAGTAGAGAAGCTGAGACAACTTTCTGTCCTGTAGAGAGGGGAAAGAAGAAAATGTTTCTTCACAAGTAAGTTTGACCCTATATTCTGAATTGTTTGATCCTATATGCTCTGCGCATGCAGAAATGTGCAATTCCATGTGCCAAGGGGGATGTATCTATCCAGAGAAATATCAAATATGTTCTCTACCAGTGCAACTCCACTCGTGTTAGCTGTAGTATAGATGGGGCACAAATAACTTTACCAGCAGGGGCTGAAAGTAGGGTAAAAATACCTGCACTCTCCCTGTGCTACAGCTCCCATTGCTTTTACCACCATTGTAGAGCTGTATGACCATTTTTCATTGTGGATACAGTCATGCTGTCTGGAAGGTCCTTGTGATGGCTGACCACTCCTTATTTTAAAGTTTATGGGTTCGAGTCTGTTCCACAGAAGTGAATGAGAGTTTTGCCATTGATTCTAACGTGAACAAGAGGAGGACCTCTATTTACTGTTTGCCTTCATGCTACAGTCTTATGTTGACACCTTTTCCCTATATAACCGTACTCTGTCTTGCAATCTAATAGGAGCTGTGCATTTTCCTGAAAGAACATGATTTTGTTTACTCATGCAGTTCTGTTTCCACTTTAGCTGCGGAACAGTTCCATGTTCGGTTTCTGTAACGCTGTTCAGCAGAATAAGTTTGTTTAGCAAGCCCCTGGATTGTTGTTTTACCCAGCTGGGTGATTATATTGCTCACTGGTCTCAGTAAACCAAGCATGTCAGACTAAAGCTTGCTAAACGATTGTTTGTGGTGTTGGACAAAACCGTTATTCAGAGATAAACTTAAATACATCATTGGAACGAGTGTGAGAAGAGATGATGTACTGTAAGTCTGAACTAGAGTGACAGTGAGTTTCTGATTCTATTAGAAGTTGTACAAGTGCCTGTTCCAAAGTTCTGAATAGTCTTTTCCTGAAGCCCACCAAATATTTCTCTTGGGTTTTGATCTATACACTTTATCAAGCCATAAGGGTAATGTGAACTCACACACAATTGGTTTTAAAAACTACCAAAGAGAAACAGCCCTTGATAATTTCCTGATTCATGGATCATTCCATTGCTATACATGCAGTGAGTTTTTACATATAAAGATGTTCTAGTGTGATGACTTACTGTGGGTACTAATATCCTAGAACAAGCTGCTGAACTGCATTATTTAACATCCTTTTCATAAAGCTTATTCTGCCCTGTTATATTTTTGCTCTCCTATTACTAATATAGAAACAGTCTGCAGATTGTGGATTGCCACCTTCCTTATTCTCCAGTGCTTTTTGCCTTGATAGCGTATATTGCATTTTTTCTTTTAAACTAGATTTCACTACAGGTTGTACATGTAATACCACCCATTTCTCCACTCCCATTTCTCTTGGGTAGGCCTTTAGCAATGTGGATCTTAATACTGGGATAAAATTATTTAGCAGTCATTAGCCCAAATCGGAGAGGAATCTGATTAATTTATTTTAGACTCAGTAAACATGATTTAAGGTAATGATTATCTAGAGTTTATTTCTTCACTCAGCACTACTTAAGTATTCTGCCCTTCCAGCCAAAGCCTTTCAAGATGGAGAGGAAGAGTAGAATATAAATTATATGTTGTCCTGAAGTAAAAATCGGATGCTTCTGTCAATTCTTGCTTCCCAGATTTTACAAGCTCTGTAAATTAAGTGCAATAGATGCTGTTGCTGCCTGTCTGCTTTTGACAAGGAAGTCTGAATTGGTGGACATCAGTATGCCACTGGAAACTCATAACATTAATTGAAGCTCTGGTGACTAATCCATTACTTTGTCCTGCTTCATGGATCCTGACTTAATGGGCATTTCTACAATCAGACATTCATTCATGCAGATGTGGCCAAAGCTCCCATTAAGATCAAAGTAATCAGATTTATTTTCTTGACCTGCTGGGTACACTGCAAGCTCTGAATTACCAGTATAAGTTGACTACTGTCTGAGAAATAAAATCATGAGCAGGCACCATTATTAAAGCTGCCAGGTCTTATCTTGGCATAAAACAAGACACTGCTTTATTGATCTTACAGATGAACATGTAGGCATTCTTTCTTACATGTACTTAGTTTATAAACACTTCAAATTGAGCACGCAAGCCAACCTGCAGCCCAGGCTTGTCACTGACTGTAGGCTCTGGAAAGTGCCTGCGTTATCTCCATCTGCCTTTTTGCGCGGAAGTGGGGGTATGCTGTATTTACTTGGAAAAGCTAGGAGAGAGGCACTTAATCCCAACTCATATGCTGAGATAATTGTAATCCAACTATGTGCAAAATGTGCTGTGAGAGTGGAAGCCTCCTAGATATATGTGCATATAATTGTTGAATCTGAGCAGCCGTAAAGTGGATTGCTTAATCACTGAATGGCACTACTAGTGTTGGTGTAAATCAGAAGTAACTCCATTGGCAGGCTTATACTGGGCTAGCAAATAGCAATGCATCCGATGAAGTGAGCTGTAGCTCATGAAAGCTTGTGCTCAAATAAAATTGTTTGTCTCTAAGGTGCCACAAGTACTCCTTTTCTTTTTGCGAATACAGACTAACACGGCTGCTACTCTGAAACCCTTTTGTTTGACTTACGTGTGTGTCTAAATTTAACACTACATTGTGGGACAAGTACACGGCATTTCTAAATCTATTGCTCCCTTTTTTTATTAGTTTCATGCCAACATCATATCTTAGTGAAGGCTTTTTTTTTTTTTTAAGGTGAAACATTTTGATGAATCTTAGCTTTGGCTAAACTTTCAATTGCTCATTTTAGGACTCTATTGTTAAATGGAGATATGCAATGTTAAGAGTGTATTAGGTTTTAGGGGGAGGAGGGTGATTCAGTAATCAAGTGCGGATTCAAGATATTTGCAATATTATACTAAAGTTTGATGAAGTTACAAGAGAAGAACCAGAAATAGTACTGCTTTTGTTTTCAACTTATAATGATCACACCAATATGGTGCTACGTATTAAATATTGTGCAGAACATTCTGACCTATAATTTCAGTCACCTTCTCAGATTTCACAGGTTTTATTGGAGAATAAATTAGTACTGTTCAAACCAGTAGAACTAGTTTTCATCCCAAGGATGATGCCACATTTATAATAAAGCTGGGTTTTCCAAGGCACCTTAGAGAGTAAGCACCCAACTCCCCTTGACTTTCAGTGAGATTTGGGTTTCTAACTCTTAGGTGCCTTTTGAAAATCCAAGCTGAAGGGTATGTCTTCACTACAGAATTACCTTGAGTGCTCAGCCCCTGGGTTGGTCAACCCAAGGTGTGAGCAGCCACACTGCAAATGCATGTCCCAGTTACGGGGCATGTCTCTACTGTAATCAGGGTGGGTGACTTGCAGCTCATGCAGATGTGTAGTGCAGAATATCCTATCTATGGGTGAAATCATTGGCAAAAGTCCCAGTGACTTTAAAAGGCCAAGGATATCATCTACTGGGGGAGACGGGGGAGATTTTTTATGTGTGGGGGGGAGGGTGGTAGGGTGTGTGTGTGTGTGTATATTATGTCATTAAATGGTTCATCAAATGTTGGCATAAGCTTGTCGGCATGAAAGATGCATGCTAATTGTATTTAAAACAGGGCAAATGGTATTAAGTACATAAAAAGTATCCAGAATGTATATAAACCAGTAAATCTACCTCATTTTCTTATTAATGTAAAGTTCATAATTGAAATATTACTCATTTTCTGTATGATTTGGACACCCTGTAGATTTCATTAAATGCTGATATGCCTGTCATGTCTCAAATAAGATTTGTATCTTTTTTTTTTTTTTCCCCCTCTGATTCTTTTTTCAACAATTGTTCCTAAGTGGAACATGCACCCAATAGTGTTTTGCGTGAGAACCTTTTTCAAGCTGATGTTTAAATTGATTCAAAACAAGTTCAAATGTCCTTGGTTATGACTGTCTGGCATCCATCCTAAATGCCTTCATGATATGATGTATCATGTCTCACAGACTTCCCTTAATAAACCTTAATGCTTTTAACCCAAATTTGTCAATTTTCAAAGGTGAACTAAAACCACAATCCTCCTTTCATAGATTGATACATTCTAAGGCCAGAAGGGACCATTGTGATCCTCAGTCTGAAATGTATAACACAAGACACAGGACTTCTCTGAATTGATTCCAGTTTTGAAGGGTTAATAGTCTTAACCCTGTCATTACATAGGCTTTAGTACACGCCATTGCTATGTATATATTAAGGTAGCACCATCTGTAGGAAAGCAAATTATATTGTACATGTCACTAAGCTATGGTGAAGCTGCTGTGAGGAATTTACTTTCACTTTCCTGACACTTGTGCATACAGCTGTCAACCGTAAAGCTTTGTTAAAATAGATTTGTCCACTTAATATACAGAACTGTAATTTGGATAAGGTCACCTACAAAAGGACTTGTGCCTCCTTTGCTGCTTTAAGATAGTTAATCATTTAAAATAATAATAGACCATTAATTATTTAAGATAGGGATAGAAATATCAGGAAATGTCAAGTCTGGTTTTCCTGGATTTCTTATTGTGGTCTGAGCTCTCTCACTTTTTAACAAAGGGTTCCTGTATTCCACATATCTGCCAGCCACTGGAGTTAACAAAAGCAAAGCAAAAATGGGAAAAACCTCTTCTTGGTTCCGTTATTCAACTTTTCCCTCTGACTCTTGTAATATCACCATTTTACGAGTTCTCCAGTCTTCCAGACTAGGAAACGTCTGGGTTTCTAATATGGAAAAACAAGCATAGATATTGTAAATACTTTAGGCCGTCTTTGCACATCATGAAGAAGCAAAGAGGAGCACAATTGTTTGTTTCAGAGCAGTCATTTCACCCACGTTTCCAGTTCTGGAATAGAAGGGACTGTTGTTAATCCAGTAATTAAAATTATTCAATTTTAGGTCATTTAGAGGAAGCTGTGAACAGCTTGTGTCTCTGAATATCATTGATAAACTTCTCATCCATTGTCCTGTTAAATATTTATGTACTCCTAAGGGTCTAGATCAGTAGCTCTCAATCTTTCCAGTCTACTGTAGCCCTCTGGGGGTATGCAAGACGCATCAGATTCCTGAAGTTTCACTTCACTTAAACTACTTAGTTACAAAATCAGACATAAAAATACAAAAGTGTCATAGCACAATATTACTGAAAAATTGCTTATTTTCTCATTTTTACCATATAATTATAAAATCAATTGGAATATAAATATTGTACTTACATTTCAGTGTATAGTGTATACAGAACAGTATAAACTAGTCATTGTGTGAATGAACTTTTAGTTTGTACTAACTTTGATAGTGCTTTTTATGTAGCCTGTTTTAAAACTGGGCAAATATCTAGATGAATTGATGTACCCCATGGAAGACCTGTGTATTGAGAACCACTGATCTAGATTGTAGTCACAGCCCAGCATTGGGGAAAGAGCAGATGTCCCCCACCCCAATAGTATACCAGGCAGATTTTAAAAGGAGTCTTATTAAAGAGTTAGGGTAACCCATCAGCTAGAAAAATTTCATTGCTACCACATTTAGGCACACACCTGGTGGTCATCACCAGGGTGAATATAGATGCTGGAAGTGGTGCACTTTTTTCTATCTCATGTGATGTTTCAAATTATTGGGCATCCAATCTAAAAAAGTTATAAAATCACAAAAAGGGCCATAACTTGGAGATATCTAATCTAATTTTGGTGAAAACTGGCAGAAAGCATCTAAACATAATTGATAATGCAACTATGTACTCAAAATAGCACTGTTTTGGAAAGCTTAGGAAATATTTCGCCCCTGGTGATATTTTCAATGCATTTTCCTGTACTTGCTTGCCTTAGCTTAAAGAAAAGTCTGTAGCTCGTTTGCACACTAAGGTCTCATGTGGTATCTCCTTAAGGTACTGACATTAATTTCTAAAAGTACTTATTGTTTTCATAGAAAGTAACTATGTGGACTGTGGCATAAGTAAATCTTAATTTGCCTGTAGGGCGAAATGCTCCCACATTCTGAAACTGGTCTCTTCAGGTGAGATATCAGGACAACATAATATCACCTTGAGTAAATGTGCAATGTAGACATATTTACAAATATAGCAGTTACTCCAATTATTTTCATCCAGAATGTACCCTAGTTTAGCAAAGTGTGCAGGTCAGAACTAAATGGGACAAGGAAGCACCATGACCACTGTCAGAAAGTAGCTCAGCTGACTAATATCCCCAATACAAATGGTCTTAGTCATAATGTTTAGTGTAACCCAAATGTTCTCTTGTGTGTGCGTGCATTATGATGGCATGGTAATGGTACGACAGCTCATGATTCTTAACCTAAACTGATAGCATCCTGAACTGTCTTCGAATAAGAAGGGCTCTTTCTCACCAGTGACTTGATTTTAAAGTTAATGAAAACCCAAGCCATGGTGTGGGTTTCGTTTTGTTTTGTTTTTTGTTCACCAATTATTACGTCAGGAGCAGGAAGACTAATTTAAGTGTCTTGTACTAAGTGTGAGGAAAAAAGTTTGCAATACAGAATGTGGGTCACAAGTACCCACTTGGCTCATCCTAGATTATAGAAATACTGAATTTAACACATCAGCAGTTGTACTGTAGACATTGAAAACATTTACCTCTTGAGGTCCGTGCCAGTCCTATGTTTCTATGATTACATACAGTAACACATTCTTTGGTTAGAATTTTGTATGAACTGAGGGCCCATCGTTGTGACCGCTATAGTTCACTTTATCTGGCCAAATCTGAGTGTAAAAAGAGCAATATTAGTTCACTAAACTGAATACAAGTAAATTGATGATATACCCTTAGTTCATAAACAGTTTTGATTATAAACACTTCAATATAAGGAGATATGTAGTTTGTTTTGGCGTTTCTTGTTACAACACCAAACTGCTGAAATACATTATGCAGTGTTGCAAGGAAACTTTAAATCCTTATTTCAAGTCTTCTCTGTGTAAAAAGAGTTGACTACACAATTGCCTTATTTCAGATTAAATAATTTAGGGGAGGGAGGGTTGTTCATGTTTTTAATAGTATGGCAATATTCTGATGTAAGACTTGTATGACTGCCTACCCCAGGATCTCCCTTTATCTTTGGGCTTGCCTGCTAGGGGACATCCAGGAAGATTAGTCCAAATTAACTAAATGTGCAAGTTTGAAGTGGATTGGTTAAACCATATTTAAACCCTTGTGTGAACACTCATTCAGAATTAAAGGGGTCTTCAGCTTAATTCACAAAATGCGATAGCCCATCAACATTTACAAATGGGTCCTGAGCCTGAAAAGATTAAGAACCACTGTCCTATATGGAGTCAATAGAGGTCCAGGGCACCTTGCTGGAGGTTCTGAGGACCTCTTGGTGACCCTTTGAGTATTAGCTCTTCATAAAGAGTTAAAAGTATTTTTTCTTACCTCTTAAGTAACTTTTGATATGATTTTCCTTCTCCCCATTAAAAGTTTTCCTTAGTCACTTGCAGTTTAAACAAATGATCCTGCATGGTAGGTGTATGGCAGTGTTATGAACTTGCTGAAAACTTGATATGGGTTAAAATCTTATACAAACCGATCTGTGAATGAGTCCT
This sequence comes from Chelonia mydas, assembly GCF_015237465.2. Taxonomy (NCBI): domain Eukaryota; kingdom Metazoa; phylum Chordata; order Testudines; family Cheloniidae; genus Chelonia; species Chelonia mydas. The sequence goes on from NC_051252.2 coordinate 19,772,367, forward strand.
TCATTTAACATAGTTGTAAGAGACAGTTAAGGGATCACACCTAAAATGACGCCTAATAGTCTGCACAGAAACTAGCACCATGTGGATATTGTGACCAGGTTGGCTGGGGGTGGGGAAGCAGAACCTACAGAAACTGAGGAGAGAGAGGCACAAAGCAAGAAAGCCAAGCAGTAGTCTGTGAGCACAGTGTGATCCTGAGAAAAGCTAGATAGAGAGCTTTTGGGTCTGTCGGCTAAAGAGGCTTAGGGCTGTAAGCTAAGAAAGTGCTCCTTTTGATTTTGGTTCCTCCTGCAGTCAGAAGAGCAGGACTTTGTCCATTCCTTGTAAATAAACAGTATTGCATTTAAGAAATACTAGTCTCCATCAATTTCTGCTCCAGCTGGAACATCCCAGAGCCCCAAAATTTGACTGGCTGCTCGAGTTGAAAAGGGGCAACAGCAGTTGCAGTAAGACTACAGATCTCAAGGGTTCTCTCTTGTTTGAAGTTTTTGGCTATTGCCCTGACCTGTTAAGCTATGAGAACAGGAAATGTTTCTCTAACTATTTTGCTGTCATTTTAGAGGAGGTTCATGTTACTCTGGGTCCTGATGCACTCCCATGCTCTGTACAGCGCCTGTGAAGAGAAAGCACCAACAATGTTGAGGGCAGCTTAAAGCTGGGGTTTCCTGAGGCTTGTTTTGAAGGGGATGTTTTGGGGGCAACCCAAGTCTTCCCTGAAGTTCAATGAACCTTGATTTAATGTTTGTGTAAATTTTAGGGTATGTCTCCACTTAACACGACAAAGGCACAGTGGTGCCACTGCAGCGCTTCAGTGTAGACACTACCTACGCCAACCAGAATGATTCTCCTGTCAGTGTAGGTAATTCACCTCCCCAACAGGTGGTAGCTAGGTTGAAGGAAGAATTCTTCTGTTGACCTAGCACTGTCTGCACTGGGGATTAGGCTGGTATAGGTGGATTTTTCACACCCCTGAGAGACGTAGCTATATCCATGTACATTCCTAGGGTAGACCAAGCCTAAGTGTGAAAGTGGGACCACTTTCACATAACCTAGTCATACTCCACTTTTTGCCATATACAAAGCAAATTATTTACAATTGAAGTTCCATAAATAGTTTCTGTGACCTATATGCTCTCCCTCCTTAATTGGATACTAGTATCTCCTCTGTTTATGTAATAAATTGCTACTTAGACACTGAAACTTGGGGGTGGGGGCGGTGGGGAGGGAAAGGACTTCCTTCCAACCTGCCTTTCTTAGCCAATGTTCTGGAATGAGTTGTGACTGCACAGCCACGTAAGTAATTCAACTAATTCTCATTATATGTAAAATGTAACGCAGGTTTTGCTTAGTTGACAGCACAAAACTCCTCATTAATGTCTTTAAATAAACTACCCATTTATCTTCTTCCATTCTCATTTTTATTTGCTTTCAAGCCATCATTTGATTCTGATGACCATGTTACTCTTCTCTAATCCTGAAGAGCTTTGCCTGCTTGGCATAGTCCTAGATTATGTTTGTTCAACATGCAGCAATATATTTAATGGGATGGCCTTCGTTCTCCTGCTAGAATAATTAGTTGCTATTCCAAAGTAGTCTCTTTTTGAGCCCGGTGACTTCAAGCTTCACCACTCATTGGTATGATATTGATTTTCATTTCTTTGCTGCTGTCACACAGATCTACTAGTCAGCAAAACCAGCAGTTTGACTGTCCTATTATGGCATTGAAAAATTGTCTGGTAGATAGAAAGGCATGTTAGATTCCATTTTCCTCACTAAACCTCAACAAAACAGAGGTGGTATGATTAGATCTTCCAATCAGAGCAAGGTCACTTCAACGTTTTGATCTAGTTTTAGATGGATGTAACTGTTTTTTATAGTACACTTTTTTCTTTCTTCCCAATAAACTATTTCATTTGACCATCACTGTATTATGGCCACTTATCACATCTAAAATAGAATCCACAAACTGATGGTATTCTTTCTGTGCCTCAAGCTCATTCATGCTTTCATATCTTCTCATGCTCGTTAGCTTGTCAAACAGACTAACTGCCAGGCCACAACGGCTGGAAAAACTCATGGTGGTCAAGTATCTGGGCACCCTACTATTTCACAAATTCTAATGTCACTATTATTGCTGACTCATAAATTAACAGTAGACTTTTGCTGTTGACCAACAAGCCCCTTCATGGTCACAAACTGGATTTAATTTTAAGACACTTCGCCCTTAGCACTCATCAAAGAGAGAGATTTGCAAGTTCCCATTAAAAACTGCATAAACTGAATGGCAGAACAAATGCTTATTTGGAGACTCTGGGTCTTTCATTACATTAAACATTGTAGAGTATTCTGTTGGATGAGCAAAGTGATCTTACACTCAAGTAAATGAAGTTTGTCTGTCTGTCTAACATAAATATGCCTCCAATCAATTCCAAAATTATGTTCTAGGCCTCAATGGCCGGAACCCTATGGAAAATGAAAACCAGAAAAGACAAAAGTTATGAGGAGAGGCTGAGGGAACTGGGGATGTTTAGTCTACGGAAGAGAAGAATGAGGGAGGATTTGATAGCTGCTTTCAACTACCTGAAAGGGGGTTTCAAAGAGGATGGCTCTAGACTGTTCTCAGTGGTAGTAGATGACAGAACAAGGAGTAATGGTCTCAAGTTGCAGTGGGGGAGATTTAGGTTGGATATTAGGAAAAACTTTTTCACTAGGAGGGTAGTGAAACACTGGAATGCATTACCTAGGGAGGTGGTGGAATCTCCTTCCTTAAAAGTTTTTAAGGTGAGGCTTGACAAAGCCCTGGCTGGGATGATTTAGTTGGGGATTGGTCCTGCTTTGAGCAGGGGGTTGGACTAGATGACCTCCTGCGGTCCCTTCCCCATTTTTTCATAGAATATCAGGGTTGGAATAGGGAACACACGGAGCAACTGGTTTGCAGAGCCAGCAGCTTCAGCCATTTCTGTAGTTATCATCTGGTTCTTTGATCTATAGACAGCAGCCATTAACATCTTCCAGCATATCTCCCATTTTAGTTCTGCTCATGGTTAAGTATTGCTACTCTGAAAGACTTCTCCCCTAGACCGACAGAATAAATGAGAGTTGTGGGCAGATGTGGGTGCACACGGAGCTCCAGCATGTAGCAGATGAGGGAATGGGGGACACGCACAGAGCCCTTAGAATGGGGGAAGGGGTTGGAGGGAATCCCTGAAATAGAAGGGAATGGGAGGGTGGCAAGCAGAGTTTGGGGGGCAGAGGAGGATAGAAGGAGTCAAGGAGTCCCTGGTGGATGTGGTGTGATTGGCCTACAGAAGCAACAAAGTTTGTGACCCTCTAGTTTTACCTGCTTATACAGATGCATGCATGAAAATGTAAACATATTTGCATGCCTAACTTCTGTCAAAATTTCCATGGGTGCCTGCCTGTTCATGGTAGCTGTCTGCATAATTTGAGCAGATAACTGACCAGTTCTGAGATTCTTACTAAAACAGACTCACTGAGGTCAGACCTTACTCAAACTCATACTGAAATCTAATGGCAAGAATCTGACTTGTATGGTAACTTTGGAATTACAGAAGTACAGGCTTGGCCATGATTAGCTATCTAACTCTATTAATACCTGTGTAGAATCCCACATTTATTTTTTCCAATATATAAAAATATTAATCTGTTCTGTATACCGCTGATCAAGCTTTCTATCTGTAGAATTGGCAGTGCTCCATGAATTGGTTTGTAGCCTCTTCCTACATCTCCAGTCACTACAATGTTCTGAATTGTTTTAGATGGTTCATGCACAATTTCTGACGTAACCTGACCCCCTCTCAGCTCTACCTGGCTGCTTTGGGCTGACCGCTCAGCAGCCCATACCGTTTTGACAGTGCTCACGTGAAACAAAGCACAAGACTATCTGTAGATATTGAATTAAAATGTGATATTGTTTATTTGTGTACTTTACCACAAGCGCTAGGGTTCTTATGCAGGGTGCCCAATGGCTAAGCCATTCTGTGCTGCTCTTTCATCTACCTTTTATGTCTTCTCCCTCCATGTCACTCTTATCATTTCTCAGTTCTCCTGGCTTCTCCGGGGCATTTTCTCAGATGCTTTGCTCCCTTTAAGTTTTTCTGATTACTCCTTAGTATAAGAAAGCTGACCCAATTCCTTGGATGTTACTACTCAGCGCTGTAAGTTCTCTTCTTCCCCCCCTTCAGTGTGGCTCTATAGTTACTTAACTCCCTGATATGACTAGATAGTACAGTGATTGGCACCATAATAATACCAAAGATCAGTGAACTCAGACTGAGGCTCACGAATTACAAATGGCACTTCAATGTCTCTCCCAGGGTTCCTTGCAGCCTATGATATTAAAACACTGGGTGATCAGGATGCTTTTACTATTAACCAATTAAGTTATCAACTTGCACTAAGTTATTAACTTATTTGCTGTGAGTATAATCTATATAGTAAATGAAACGATGAATTCACACTACTGTGGCTTTTTTGGGTAATGTTGATCACTAATTTTGCTCCTGAACCCCGAGATCTAAGTATCCCTGCTCAAGATCAATCTCTGCTCTCTTCCGCTCTTGTTCCTTTAAAGGCTCTTCAGTACTATTGTGTTGCCCTGTGTGTCTCACTCAGCTCCTATTAGAGTGACCAGATGTCCCAATTTTATAGGGACAGTCCCACTGTTTGGGGCTTTGTCTTATATAGGTGCCTTTGACCCCCACTGTTCTGATTTTTCACACTTGCTGTCTGGTCACCCTAGCTCCTACTGGCACTATCATCTCATCTGCCTTTTTCTGACCCCAGTGGCCATTTCTTTAACTCTCCCATCTTATCTCACAAATGAATATTTTCTTCCTACAGATACTTCTTTTCTGACAGACACATTCGTCCTTCACTGCACTGAGAACTTGTTCATTCTCAATAACTAGCTCTGAGATCTGAACGAAAGTTTGAACCTAGTGAGCATCCTAGCTAGTAATATTCTTTAGTTAAAAGTAATGTTTTCGTAATGTTTACATTAATGCACTTGTCTCAATATAGGCCAGCAATGAAAACCTATGAGCAGTTTGAACATTTTTAATTTTCAGACTAATATAGGAATAGTTTTTGTGGGTTCACAACCCTTCTTCCTCTTAGAATGAGAACTAAATTGTCCATTTGTATGCTATCACAAAAAGTAGCACTTAGAGTCTGGATAAGCTAAGCCATTGATTAGTTACAGGGAATTTGGACCATATGCTTACCTTTATATACAAAGAGGTGGCTAAACCAATTTAATTTGTGGGGTGAAAAATTGCTTTTGAGCAGAAAGCTTAAATGTCAAATTTTCAGCATACAGATTATAAAATGGTCAGGTCATCAGTCCCAGAAATGGGGCTTTATAATGGAAACTCTGAGTGACAGATACTTACTTATAGTATTTAAGTGTACCTATATAACGAAGTTGAGGCTTATAGTAGAAAACTATTGTCTAACTCGTTGAAAAAAATGAACTGTGAGGAAATCCTTAAACTTCAAGGGACAATAGCTCAGAAAGAAATGCTAAATTAAACTCTACTATGTAAAATGTATGTGAAGCCTAGGCTCTCAGAACACAAAAAAGCACATGGAAGAAGAAAAGGGAAGATTCATATGTATGCATCTTCTAAGTGACATACATTTATTTGTACTTTAACATAGAAGGGATTGAAAGAGAGAGGGAAAAATAGGAATTTATTATACACTCAAGGGTGTAAGACATCCAGGCTGATTAGTAAATCTTTATTCAGAAAAGGGAGGTCTAGAGCACTGATCACAGATTTCACTTAGGTTGACATTGACTGGAAAAACAAATGTAGAGTGACCGAGACTACGTGTTATGGGAATATAAAATGACTTTTTTCAGTAGCTTACAAAGCAACTGTCAGACCTCATGACTTTTCCGTCCTGAGTCTGAAGCATCAGGAAGCTTTTTTTGTCATTGTCACTGCGGTCTTTGAATTTTTAAGATTTTTGTATATCTGCAACAAGCAGCCGTTTGCAATGGGCAAAACACGGAGAGAATTGAGAGGCATTAATTGACCGTACTGACTGATTGAGGAGGAGGATCTGCTATAGAAAGTGAAACTTTTAAAATGTGATGAACTGGAGGCTTTTTAGACCTTTTCAAATGAATATACTGGATGTGGATATCGACAAGAGATGCATGTAATCAATAGACCATGGAAAAGTAGTACGCATGTCCACAGTAGGAAAATGGAGAAAGGGAATGATTGGGCTTGAAACCAAGCACCAATAAGCAAGTCATGTGGAGTTCTGAATACCAAACTTAAGCCTTTCCTACAGTCTGACGCTTACATTTAAGGTGCCCAATGTATGAACATTTTGTGCCTGATGTAACCTAATATGACAGTTACCTTGGCGTTCTTGTAGTTTTGTAGGTGTTAGCTTTATAGTACAGTAAACTGGTTTCCCCTGTATGAGGTTAGCACATCCTCTTATTCCAACAGTCCTGGAAGGAAATAACCCATGTAATGTGGCCAGTGTACACAGTCTCTCACACACTTTAGCAGGACAGTATTTTGCACATACCTATGGCTTTTGGGGAAAAGTGTAGAGAAGGAGACAGTCTCCCTGAAATTACAGTGCCCCAGAGCAATAATTTGCAGTAATTTGGTTTGATCTGCCACAGAGTTCTGACAAAATGAACCCTTGACTGCTGTGAGCTTTTTACTATTTCTCATGCTAGCCTTGTGTATAAGCATCCCCACCATAATCTTCTCTAGCTGCTTTTTTCTATCATCTTCCTCTGTCGGCACTGAACACTTAAGCTCTCTCTTGTCTGCATTCACAAAGGTGATGAGGCGCTCTGATTTCCTCCCTCTCAGCCTATTTCTTTGGCCCCAGTCCCACAGCTGGATTCCTGCAGGGAAGGCCTATGAGCCTGCATCCAGGGCTGGCTCTAGGCACCAGCAAAGCAAGTAGGTGCTTGGAGTGGTACATATGCAGGGGCCATCCTTTTTTGGCTTGGGGGCCAGCCCTGTGGGCGCTCACCCAGGTAGACACTGTCCCGGCCCCCAAACTAATGCTGAAGTCTAGGTGCCACAGTCGGTGGCCAAAGCTGGCCCTGGGACTGGGGTCCAGCAGCACCGTGAGGGGCGCCCTGGGGCCGCTGTGGTTCGTGCCACTGGCTGCAGCCGAGCCATCCGGTGGGCTCTGACACGTGGAGCGCGGGACACTCAGGCTGGGGGCCACCCCGTGGGGTGCATGGAGCCGCCTGCAAGCGCCGTAGGGCGGTCGCCCCCCAGCGCCGCAGCCAGGACTGGGCAAAGCGGACCGAGCCACCCAGGGGCTATGGCAGGGCAGCCAGGAGTAGCAGCGGGGCCATAGAGGGGACCAGTGCCCAGGGCACTCCCATGCAGGGCTCGCATCCCACGCTCCAGGGCTCCGCTCCCTCCCGGCCGCTCCCTCTGGGGCTGTCCTGCTCCAACTCCTCAGCCCCCTGCCGGGGCAGTCCCCCCCAGCTCTCCCCTCCTGATTCTTGGCAGGTCCTGGAGGTGGGAGCCCCGGCTGGAAGAACCCTGGGCTGAGGCACGGCCCAGGAGCCCCGCTACTTACCCCGACCATGCCAGCGCTGGACCGGCTGGAGGTGAGGGGGGAGCGGGCGGAGTCAGGGCCCCCCTGCGCTCCGGGAAGGAGTCAGGTGGATGCAGCCTCCACCCCTGCTAGCGTCATGAGCAGGATGCTGATGACCCACCCTGGGAGTGAGTGATCCAAGGCTGGGGCGGCAGGGGAGAAGGGGGGCAGCAAAATACTTAGATCCGGCCCTGCCTGCATCGAGTCCAATGAAAGCTGGTGAGATTTCCCACCTGTGTAAATTGCCTACATGCAAAATTGGGGCCTTAAGTCTCCGCTGCTTTGAGTTTTTTAGTGTGCACTCACTTAGCCCACATGGGTCTCCTTAAATGCACTCATTCTAGATCTCCTTAGCTTCCCCTCTGCCATCTCTTCCACCCCTGATTCTGCTCCTTATGCACACACACGTTCTGGCTTTCAATCTTTCACTGCCCTCATAATAAAACTTGCTCAGATTAATGAGCCATCAAAGCTTTTTTTTAAAGAAGTGAAATATTATAACGGTCTTCTAAGATCCAGAGTTTGTACCATGCCCAAGTATGTGCTGAAGCAAGAGTAAAAATTGTCGAACTCTTGTGTTTATTCTACACAGAGCTGGTAGTACCGCCTATTAAGTTTGCTCAACAATTCCCATAAGACCCATTTTCAGTTGCTTACAGTGGTTTTCACTGAAATTTTCCATGCTGGATGTCTGCTTCAGGCCAACTTTTTCAGAAAGTTTCAGCAAAATCAGTTTAGCTATTTCTGAGAGTGAAATGTTTTGCCAATGATTAAAAAATTATTACAATTCTTTCTTTGAGAAACTGTAGCAGCTCCATGCTTTTGAAGAGGGTATTGAAATTTGGCAAAGATGTTCGAATTGGTGCTATTTGCTGAAAAAAAAAAAAAACACCCAAATCTAGGCAAATTCTAAATCTTTGGAAAATCTGTTTTATATGTGGCCAGTAGAGACTAGCTAGCATTTGGCAGCTCAGTTCTGAAAGATTCCATCTGTACAAATCATGTTCCAGTCCAGGGTCAAAAAGGCTGAGCAGGACTTTCCTTGTAATTGCTGCTCCCAGCTGCCAGGGGCCACTGTGGTGCTAGGTACAGGACGCTTGCTCCTGCACTGGCAAACTTAATTCTGGAATTTCCTAACTTTGAGTGCTTGACTTTGGAAACTTAATGTCCTTTTGATCTTTTTGCTCCGCATGCATGCGCACATGCAGACTCTTTCATAGTGTGCAAGCAAATGTTCAGTCTTTGGAAGACGTGCTGTGATGGTGGTCTAGCTTTTTCTCTGGTTGGAAGCAGTTCCTGGGATACAGTAGCTTTCTGGGAACGGGGTATTAGTGTCTGTATTGAAAATGTTGGAAGAGAGGATCACCTTTGTGCACTTTTTGACTGCTTTTCTCCCAGGACTACTGCATGTGTGTCAAAACAGGCAAGTTCTATCCAGACTACAGGTCAGTGGTTTCTGGAAAGGCCCCAGATGTCTATCATTCAGCAGAGGGGCAACACTTATGTCAGAAGAGGGGCAGCTATATACCAATTCACAGTAGTCTCTTGAAAATACTTTGTTTTTTTTAACTTATCTCCATATTTAGCAATTGTCATAAAGGGAAGGGTAAACACCTTTAAAATCCCTCCTGGCGGGACGAAAAACCCTTTCACCTGTAAAGGCTTAAGAAGCTAGGATAACCTCGCGGGCACCTGACCAAAATGACCAATGAGGAGACAAGATACTTTCAAAGCTGGAGGGGGGAAGAAACAAAGGCTCTCTGTCTGTGCGCTGCTTTTGCCGGGAACAGAAAAGAAATGGAGACTTAGAACTTAGTAAGCAATCTAGCTAGATATGAATTAGATTCTGTTTTGTTTAAATGGCTGAGAAAATAAGCTGTGCTGAATGGAATGTATATTCCGGTTTTTGTGTCTTTTTGTAACTTAAGGTTTTGCCTAGAGGGATTCTCTATGTTTTGAATCTGATTACCCTGTTAGGTATTTACCATCCTGATTTTACAGAGGTGATTCTTCTACTTTTTTTTTCTTCTATAAAAATTCTTCTTTTAAGAACCTGATTGCTTTTTCATTGTTCTTAAGATCCAAGGATTTGGGTCTGTGTTCACTTGTGCAAATTGGTGAGGATTTTTATCAAGCCTTCCCCAGGAAAGGGGGTGTAGGGTTTGGGGAGGATTTTTTGGGGGGAAAGATGTTTCCAAGTGGGCTCTTTCTCTATTATATATTTGTTAGACACTTGGTGATGGCAGCAATAAAGTCCAAGGGCAAAAGGTAAAATAGTTTGTACCTTGGAGAAGTTTTAACCTAAGCTGGTAAAAATAAGCTTAGGGAGTTTTCATGCAGGTCCCCATATCTATACCCTAGAGTTCAGAGTGGGGAAGGAACCTTGACAGCAATATTAGATTAAACCATATAAAACTGATTCTGTGCATGAATGCTATTTGATAATCCATGTTCCAATAGCATCCAGAATGTTTAGGCACTGTCTAAACATGCATTCAGATGCAATACTTCCCCCAGGGAGCTTACAATCATGCCCCCATCCTGAAATCTGTGCTTCCATAGCTGCATGCAGGCGAGATTGCAGGGTCATGTAACAATAAATGTTTGATCTCTTTAATGTTACTGTGTATTTTCAGCTTTACTTTCTGATTCAGGGAGCAAAGGAGAAAATCTTCAGAAAACGTAATCTAATTAATCTAAGTGCATTTGGATGCCTATTAAAATTCACCTGTCCTGGATTTTCCATTTATCATGATTATGACTGAACAACCAAACTGAGAAAGGTGCTGCTTTTTCACTTAATATAAAATGATGATTTATTACCCTGAATGTTTCTAGTAATGGTTTAGATCTAATGGACATTTCTGCATGACAAACCATTCATCCTCAGAGTAAAATTAGACATGTTGTTCTTTCATGTAGAACACTTCACAGTAATTCATGGGATATAGAAATCTTGTATCATTAAGTAATTGCCCACAACACTTACTGCATATAGCAATTTGAAGTATATATGCAAATATTAATATGTAAATGTAATGTGGTTTGGAAAATCACTTTCCTGTTGACAAAGTTATGTAAATAAATGTACAGTTTGACCTAGTCAGTTTGCAAACTACATTTTCTTTCACACTTACAAACTCATGGTCACAGACCTTAAATAAAAAATTGTGTGTGCACATTATAATATGTATTCATACTAGGGCTCTTCTCCCATCTACTCTGTGTGTGTGTATCTAATCACAAATGTTTATAGAATGGAGGTATGCAAAAAGGAGACTAGCACTAGGAAACGTACTCCAGGGAACTTGTACTGCATTGTCAGGGGAATAGATAACGTGACTGAATGAATTTTTTTTTTAGGTCTAATATGGATGATTCTACAATTAGCCTTAAGCACCTTTAAATGGAGGAGATTCCTCCAGAGAGGTTTGTTCCAATAATCCAGTCTGAATAACCTACTGGAATGAAGAATCGTAAGGCATGGATTTTGACATCTGTAACACACTGCTGAACTCTTATTAAACAAAAAAGAGATTTCAGAAAGGTATATCCTATCCTTAGCTTCCAGAGAGCTCTCTACAAGAGCTCTTCTTAGTTAATTCTCAGAACAGTTAACCATCAATTTTAGGCCCTGGTCCTACTCCTGTTTAAGATAATGACACAAATCCCATGACCTACAAGGAAAAGTTAAAAAACAAAAACAAAAACAAAAAAAAACACACACTGAGCAAGTTTAGTATTGAGAAAAGAAGACCTGATAAGTCTTAAAATATGTTAAAGGCTGTTATGAAGAAAAAGGTGATTAAATGTTCTCCATGCCCACTGAAGGCAGGACAAGAAGTTATCAGCTTAATCTGCAGTTTAGGTTAGATATTACGAAAAACTTTCTAACTAGAAGAATAGTTAACTACTGGAATAGGTTACCAAGGGAGGTTTTGGAATCCCAATCATTGGAAGATATTAAGAACTGGTTACACAAACACCTGTCAGGGATAGTCTAAGAATAATTAATTCTGCCTCACCATTGGGTGGAGGGGGTGGATGGAGGGAAGATGAACTAAATGGCCTCTTGAGGTACCTTCCAGCTCTACTTTTCTGTGATTCAGTGGGGTCCTTAGGGCTCTATTCAACTTTCACTGAAGTCAGTGGAAGTGTTTCCATAGATGGAAATGGGAGTGGGCTTGGCCACTTTTATTAAATATAGATGCATCCGATGTTGTTGCAATTGTTAGATCAATTTTTGTCTATTTCTAGACTCTCCTAATATTAGAATGGGCCTGGAATTTTCCTAAACCCATGTGTAATAGACTGAGATAATTAATTCGATAGTTGCAGGATTTGAACATTGTGCAAACCACAGTTCTAATACTAGGCCTGATTTTCTTCACTTCTTTGCACACTGTGCTGTCATTTACACATGTGCAAAGTGAAGTAGTGTTTTGTTTATGGTAATATCCAAAGTCCTAGGGGCCCATTGTATTAGTTGCTGTGGGGCTGAAGAGTTTGTGATGTAAACACACAAACAGGTTAGGGGACAGGGACACAACATCCTAGCAAATGAATCTGGTGAAGAATTTGCCTAGCTATGTTAGTTACAAGGATTTTTTTTCAAGGTGGAGACTAGAGGTGGGGAGAAAAGGAGAAGGAAAAGGAAAGAAGAGGAATAATCACAACTAGTCCACCCTTTTGTAGGCATCTTGGCAAAGGTGGAGCTGATGGGAGTAGTAGAGGGAAACAATCAAGTGACATAGGGAGGGATGGGTGGTGATCAGATACTGTCAGAGGGAGGGAAAGGGGAGGAGAAAAGAGACAAGGCAAAGAGGAGTTACGGAAACAGCCCTGCGGGAGCCATTGGAGGGCATGGCTAGGTGAGAACACTCAGAAAATTGAATTATGTTAAGTGGAGGTGAAATGCTGTCAAATCAGAATGGCACGGTGGTGTTCCCACTTCACATAGTCACCCCCCTCATCCCCTGCTTGGGTTATCAGTGGAGTCTGGACCTTAAGACCTTCAGAACTAAAAGGATGAACCTCTATTGTTTGAGCCCAAGCAGTAATATCCCTTATCGAGCAGATATAATAGACTCTTCTCCTCCTATATGGACCAGCTACCAGAAGGGATAAAGACCAACACTTTGTAGAGTGGGTTACATTTGCACAGTTGTAATAACTGATTTGAATATACAACTTATGAACTCTGATGTGAGAAAATACCCTTTCAATTCTTGGTATGTGTTTTACCTAAATCAGATGATTTAAGTGACGGGATTAAGACCTGCATAGCAGAAATTAACCAAACCTCTTTAATAATAGTGATCCTTTCCAATGGTGGTCTCCTCCTTCACCCAATCAGCAGTTCCAAGACCATGAAACCATTTGGGTAACTGTCTTATAAGAATAAAGTTTTAAACAATAGCACTGCGAAATGTCTCCAGGTATGATGAATAAGTATTAGGTGAGTTCTTTAGTAAATTGTACTGTATTGCAACTGTTTTGTCAAGGTTTTAGCTGACAAATATGTCAGTCTCAGGTGTTCAAATCTACAGGTACTTCATACTTTTATGGCTAATGAGAGTCCGTGACAGTGTTCTATTGGGATTCATTTGGCTTCAGTTTTTGTATTTAATTTTTGTATAGTTTTTAGGTTGTAACACAGCCAGAAGTTAGGGCAGTGGACCTTTCTGTCTGGGCATTTATGGACTGCCCATTGTTATAGTATTGTGAGCGCCTGACACACACAACAATAATATATTTAAGAAAAGTATTTGGGAGAAGGGGTGGGAATCAATTTTAAAAGATGTGCTTGTAAGAGTCTTGGTTCTCTTGCCGTAAAACAGCTTGGCATTCTGAAAGAGATCAAAATTCTTGTGTGTAAGATGGAGGGTCTTTGCCCTCAACACCTACATGAAAATCATCAGATGCAGTCTGTCTAATCACAAATTAACTCTCATTTTATGTGATCAGTCCACACTTATCAGAACCAGTTCTTTTCCTGTTTTGCAAACTTAGCTCACCTCCGTCAGTTTTATCAGTTCAGGCTAGCAGGCATATCTTTATTCTCTGGTTGCATTTTCTCCTTCGATAGTCTTCAGGTAGACAATTGATCAGCCTTCTTGCCACTCCTTTCTTCAGCAGGACTGGGAAATGTACACCTCTCATTCCCACTGCTTTTGGCCCTTTCACATTCTAGGGTTGAAGAGGTGTCCCAGGATGCATTGGGGTGGAGTTTTAGTGCACTCTACATCATTTAGGAGACTCCAAGTTTTTCCTTGCTCGACTACAGAAGAAAAGCAGTGATGGGGAAGCAGCCTGCTCTTCTGAACGTTATTTGAATCTGGGTGGGAGGGAGAACGAGTTTCTCCCTCCCATGGAGGCAGTTGGGGAGAGGAGTCAGTCCGGTTGCTGGCTAAAGACTTGGGGAAGGAAGTGCTGTGTAATAATGAGGAGGCTAGATGCCTAGAAGATGACTTTATGGAAATAGAGAGCTCTTGTAGGGATGGAAGTCCTAGACAGACTCAACACCTGGATATTTGACAGACTGAACTTCACCAGACCAAATATCAACCTAAAACAGGTCCATTATTATGCATGTGATATGATTTGTCTTATGATATGCAGCAAAGAAACTTGCTGAAGAGGAAGATACGTGTCTGAAGCTTAAACCTCCTGATGAGAGCATTCTCAGCCCTTTCAAACACGTGATTGAATCCTTCCTGGAAGATGTTCGTTTGGTACCCCCCTCATGTCATGATCACAATGTTCTGTGATGAATTACTGTATTTCAAAGTGATTTCTTTAAATTTTCCCCAAGTATAAAAAGCATTGATATTGTTTAAAAAGTACTTCCTGTTTGCCATCTACTCAGATGGTACTTTGTTACTTCAGCAGAAGTTCTGTAAGCTGTGACCTCTTATTGAATTTACAGGCCAGATGTAAAAGGTACAGTATTTAATAAAATAAACCATCTATATCGTGAGACACATCACAGAACAAAATGTGCAAAATCTGCACACACACACCCCTAGAACCCCAACCAGGGGTATTCTATCTGCTACCCAAGATCCATAAACCTGGAAATCCTGGACGCCCCATCATCTCAGGCATTGGCACCCTGACAGCAGGATTGTCTGGCTATGTAGACTCCCTCCTCAGGCCCTACGCCACCAGCACTCCCAGCTATCTTCAAGACACCACTGACTTCCTGAGGAAACTACAATCCATCAGTGATCTTCCCGAAAACACCATCCTGGCCACTATGGATGCAGAAGCCCTCTACACCAACATTCCACACAAAGATGGACTACAAGCCGTCAGGAACAGTATCCCGGATAATGTCACGGCAAACCTGGTGGCTGAACTTTGTGACTTTGTCCTCACCCATAACTATTTCACATTTGGGGACAATGTATACCTTCAAGTCAACGGCACTGCTATGGGTACCCGCATGGCCCCACAGTATGTCAACATTTTTATGGCTGACTTAGAACAACGCTTCCTTAGCTCTCGTCCCCCAATGCCCCTACTCTACTTGCGCTACATTGATGACATCTTCATCATCTGGACCCATGGAAAAGAAGCCCTTGAGGAATTCCACCACGATTTCAACAATTTCCATCCCACCATCAACCTCAGCCTGGACCAGTCCACACAAGGGATCCACTTCCTGGACACTACAGTGCTAATAAGCGACGGTCACAACCACCACCCGATACCAGAAACCTACTGACCACTATACTTACCTACATGCCTCCAGTTTTCATTCAGATCACACCACATGCTCCATTGTCTATAGCCAAGCTCTACGATACAACTACATTGGCTGCAACCCCTCAGACAGAGACAAACACCTACAAGATCTCTATCAAGTGTGTGTTTGTTACAACTACAATACCCACCTCCTGAAGTGAAGAAACAGATTGACAGAGCCACAAGAGTACTCAGAAGTCACCTACTACAGGACAGGCCCAACAAAGAAAACAACAGAACGCCACTAGCCATCACTTTCAGCCCCCAACTAAAGCCTCTCCAACGCATCATTGAGGATCTACAACCTATCCTGAAGGATGACCCGTCACTCTCACAGATCTTGGGAGACAGGCTAGTCCTTGCTTACAGACAGCCTCCCAACCTGAAGCAAATACTCACCAGCAACCACACGCCACACAACAAAAACACTAACCCAAGAACCTATCTTTGCAACAAAGCCCATTGTCAACTATGTCCACATATCTATTCAGGGGACACCATCATAGGGCCTAATCTCATCAGCCACACTATCAAAGGCTCGTTCACCTTCACATCTACCAATGTGATATATGCCATCATGTGCCAGCAATGCCCCTCTGCCATGTACATTGGTCAAACTAGACAGTCTCTATGTAAAAGAATAAATGGACACAAATCAGACGTCATGAATTATAACATTCAAAAACCAGTCGGAGAACACTTCAGTCTCACTGGTCACTTGATTACAGACCTAAAAGTTGCAATATTACAACAAAAAAACTTCAAAAACAGACGCCAATGAGAGACTGCTGAATTGGAATTAATTTGCAAACTGGACACCATTAAATTCGGCTTGAATAAAGACTGGGAGTGGATGTGTCATTACACAAAGTAAAACTATTTCCCCATGCTTATTCTCTCCCCCCCCCCCCCCCCGACTGTTACTCTCACCTTCTTGTCAACTGTTGGAAATGGGCCATCCTGATTATTACTACAAAAGGTTGTTTTTTTTTTCCTGCTGATAATAGCTCACCTTAATTGATCACTCTCATTAGTGTGTATGGCAACACTTATTTTTTCATGTTCTCTGTGTGTGTATAATCTTTCTACTGTATTTTCCACTGCATGCATCTGATGGAGTGGATTTTAGCCCACAAAAGCTTATGGTCAAATAAATTTGTTAGTCTCTAAGGTGCCACAAGTACTCCTCATTCTTTTTGCTAATTTTTCTTGCTGAGCATAGCTGCTGGTTACATGCACTTTGTATCCACGAGTATTTTTTTTTCTTTAAATCTTAATATGCGGACAAGCTTTCAATCAAATTGCCAAAAAGGGGAGGGGGGAGAGATAGCCAGATGGCCTCTTCTCTCTGGTCTGAAATTGTCATTCTCTTTAAGGAGACTGCCCTATTCAATCATATTCAACTTACATCAAGGGGTGGGTCAGGATCATACAGCATTTCTTTAGAATCTTTTTTTTTATGATATTAGAATATAAAGGGGTATTTGGCTTCCTGAAAATTGTACACCGTTGTGGTATATACTCAGTTCCACTGGTATTATAGATTTCTCTAGCCACCAAGCAAAAGGACTGAATTTAAAGTAAACACATGCTTAGTTTGGCTATTTGTCACATTGGTGTAAGGTGCTGATTGATCATACTACTCTGTACATTCTCTCTGAATCTGGCAGCTAGAGTTTTGAACACCTAATCTGAACAAGCCGTCTGGAACCTTGGTAACATTTAAAATTCATCTCTTTGAATGAGTGCAGACAGATTAATGAAACAATATTTATTACACTGTTATCATGCTGTACCTTTCTCCATATTCTGGCAAGGGGGGGGGGTGTTAATATTTGATCTGACAATCCTATTCTTAAAGGAATATTTCATATTTTGATTTCTCTTCTATTTGACTGCCCACCTAATTCATGCATGAAACCTGCCTGGGGAAATTATGCACAGTAGTCTAGTAGCTTTATTATGTCACTGTCTGAAAAGACTACCTTGCTGTGAGCATGATTATCCATCTATAAAGCTACAGGCATTTAGACTAATCTGTGCCATCTTCCCTGGTTAATTATGTTGCTTTTTTTTCCCCCTTAATTTATTCTTCATGTTCCTAGCTATTTTTGTTTTAATCAAAACAGGATAAGAGAACCTGCAGCAGGTCATCACACGGAATTTCCTTGCAAAGCAGAGGCTTAGAGCTATTGGAGAGAATATTATAAATTGGAAGAGTTTATTGTGCACGCCATTATTTTTTCCTACCTTTGAATGATTAACCAGACTTCGGTTGATTTTTATGACACAGGTGTCTTAGAAAGGTACAGATACCTACACTGTACAAATGAGTGCTTCACAGTGTGGTGCAGAAATTTAATCCATGTCCTTTGAGCTCTGCTTTGTTAAAGTCCATTTCAAATGCAAGTACTTCACATGATTGAGTCCTCTTTGCTTCGGCACTGAGTTTAGGACAAAAACATTACTACAATTTTAGAGCAGATGTACTATTTTCAGCCCTTCAGGCTGTGGAAGACACTGCTGGGCAAAATGCCCCAAGCGTTCTTTCAGACCATTGATAAATTTGGTATTTGCCCTGGGCAAGTGAACTTTAATACCTAATTGATTTTTGTAAAGGAGAGCGAATGTTGTGGGTGCTTTAGGCAGAATGGCTCTCCTCTCCTCACTCCACCTGCTCCCCACTCCTGGCCCACAGCACACCCTGACACTCATCCAGTTCCTTCACCAACTGTGGGTTTTCATGTGCTCAAAAACATCAGGAATTAACAGGCTTGTAACTGTACATGGTGGGTGACTTTAATACCTGCTGTAGAGGTGAAGAAACTTGAGGCACAAAGCAGTGAAGTGACTCAGCCAATGTCATGTGGCAGAGACAGGAATTACAACCAACTGCCAGTCTCCTACTCTAACCATTTGACCAAACTGCATGAGGTGTATTTTTTTCCCAGTCTCCCGCTAATTCAGCCATTTTGAACATCACTGTAACTCCATGTAGCTATTCTCTGTGAGTACAAACACTATATTGTAACATTCAACTTGGTTCATTTATAATTTTTACTTATTTGTACAGCCACAAAATGTATGAGGTACTTTCTAAACAGGGAGGAAGCCTCAGCCCTTGCTCTGAAGAGGCTACCTTACAAATGATGCTTTTAAATTGGAGCAATAAACTATAAGGCTTTGAACTTACTACAGTGTCTTCTATCAGAGGATCTGGAAAGACTTTGACATCTAAGCCTCACAACTCCACTGTGAAGTAGGGAAGAAGGCTCCATTTTACAAGAGGTAGACAAAACCTAGAGGGTGAAATCCTGGCCCTACTGATGTCCATGGGAATTCTGCCACTGATTTCAATAGGACCAGGATTTTACTGGAGATGTTAAATCACTTGCAACACATTTACTTCATATGAGAATAGAAGTTACATCTTCTCCCCACGCCCTTGATCCCAATCCTGTGATAGTCACGAGTCCATGTTTTACCTCAAATACAATAACTTGAGAATTGTGGCTTATCTCAAAAAGCCATTGAAATACCCAGATTTTAATTTTACGTTGATTTGCAAATAGTTTCCTTCTGAATATAGTTGCAAGAGAAACTACTGTTGTCCTTCTCATTGTGCACTCCACAAGGGTAAACAACGTGCCCTATTTTTGCAAATACACTGGGTTTTTTTAGTCTTTCACTTTATCATTTCTCTCAATTAAGGGGCACTAGCAAATATCTCACACTCCTGTACCAGGAAAATAGTAATTTTTCATATTATAATATGCCAAAATATTAAACAGAGAAATGGAGTCTGGTAACACAACCCTGTTAGCTTAGAGGAGAATCTGTGTTTACAGGATACTCTTAAAGTCTTTCCTCTGGCCCGTAGGGATTCAAGAGTAGATGCAAGAGTAGACTTGTAATGCATGGGTGAAGGGGTCATGCAGACTTGCAGGAAGTTGTCTGTATTACCCACTGAAGGGATAGAGATGCATCTGAACAGACAGGTTCCATTAGAGTAGATTTGGAAAAGGGAACTTAGTGTGTGAAAACCGCTGTTAGATTGGCTCTTATTTCTTAGTCCCTTGCTCAGGAAAAAAAGGCGACTTGATATTGTGTGTTGGGATCATGAAGAGCTGGTGAGAACCTTTGCTTGCTTTTGACTCTCTGCCTCTATAAAATGAAGATGAAAATTATATCCATGTGGTAATTAACTCTCTGGTTCTTTCCTCTCTGGTCTCCTTCTAGTGGAAAAGTTGTTTTACAATGAATAGGATCAGAGTAAAGTCACTAAATAACTTTTCACAACATGTCATAGCATAGATCTATATATTCGTTGTCAGACTTGGTGCAGCTAGGCCAAAGGAAACCATCATAAATTAAGCTGGTGGTTGGTTTGTAAGAAGTCATTTTAACGCAGATTCTGCCCATGCTGTAATGGGCTGTGTAGTGTTTGCAAATCTGCAAAGCCACAGATCTTTCAGGTCTCTTGCTGCTTTCATTATATAAAAATTGAATTCCAAGGGGATGCCCCACAGAACCAGATGTTGTTGAAAAGCATATAAATCTGAATCATGCAGAAAAACTTCAGAAACCAGACTACTCCAGTATATTTCTAATGTAAATGGCTGGGGGCCCTTCATTATAAGTGTTTGATTTTCATTTCTCTCCTGAATAAGTCTGAATTCTACTCAATGTATCAGTCTTCATGACTAAATGTTAAGCAGCAGTTATTTCCTGGTAGAAAGTGGTTTTCTCAGGTGGAAAGTGTTTCATTTTAATAATGGTGTTACCCAGTCCCCAGTTTGTAATAGGAGAGCACTTATTATCAACTAGCCATTCTTGGGCCAAATGTCAAAGGGCCTCAACCTGGCCTTTTACTTTGCTTCAAAGACATGGAACCATGATCAGTAATGGGCACCAGTGCTTATAATGTAGTCCTCCAGCTACCTCTTTTGTAGACTCAGGTCTTTATGAACCCACAAATTGGGCAAGTGAATGAATTTCCAATACTTGTGTCTGCAGTGGATAGTGCTTGAAACTTTGCAGGCACAAAATTATAAGTCACTTTCAAAATTTGACCCAGTAGCTGAAAACAAGTTTGCAATATCTGAGGCACCACTGGTGAACAAGCCCGCTGAGTGCAATAAAATCATAAAAGTACTAATGGGTTCTTAACCTGTAACTTTTACCCTCATGAGTTTGGTATGAGATAGTTACTCTGTGTGTAAGAGCGAGAGAGATGATATGTTTCTGACATACTGAACAGCGGCTATTTTTGTCTTTGCATGGTATTAAAAAGCCCTGGTTCAGCAACTTACTAAAGCACGTGCCTAACACATGAGTAATGCCATTTTACTCAACAGTATTACTCATGTACTTATGTACTTTGCTGAAATGGGGCTACAGTTATTTAACCAATTCACCTGGAAAATGCATTTTAAATGTTTCATTTCAGCCAGTGCCACTGGAAAGAAGAGATCATTCATTCAGGCTGCAATTGGCTGGCTTAACAGAAATCCTTGATAGGCTCATTCTCAGCTGGAGTAAGTAAAACAATTAATGCCCAGCTGAAGTCAGTCGATACCAAATGCATACAACTTTATTACTTATTTTGTGTGGTGTTGGTGTCCTGTGATACACCAGAGTAAGACTAGATGGTCTAGTGCTCTTTTCTGGCCTTAAAGTCTCGGATTCTAGACCAGAGGTGGGCAAACTACGGCCCGTGGGCCACATCGGGCCCGTGGGCCCCTCTTGCCTAGCCCCTGAGCCCCTGGCCCAGGAGGCTCGGCCCCAGCCCCTCCCATGCTGTTGCCCTTCCCCTGCAGCCTCAGCTCACTGTGCCGCCAGCCCAATGCTTTGGGTGGTGGGGCTGCGAGCTCCTGGGGCAGCGCAGGTGCAGAGCCCGGCCTGACCCGGTGCTCTGTGCAGCATGGTAAGGGGGTGCAGGGGGGGAGGGGTTGGACAGAGGGCAGGGGAGTTCAGGGGTGGTGGTCGGGGGGTGGATAGGGGTCGGGGCAGTCAGAGGGTGAGGAACAGGGGGGTTGAATGAGGGCAGGGGTTGGCTGGGGTGGCGGGGGACGGTCAGGGGTTCCAGGGGTGGTCAGGGGACAGAGAGAAGGGGTGGTTTGATGGGGCAGGGGTCCAGGCTGTCGGGGGCGAGAAGCATAGGGGGTGAGGTCTGGGCCACACCCCCTTCCCCTAACTGGCCCTCCATACAATTTTTGAAACCCAATGCAGCCCTCAGGCCAAAAAGTTTCCCTGCCCCTGCCTTATTTGATAGTTTGATTAAAAATCCTTGCTACCAGATTTGCAATTTCATGTGCCAGTTTTCATTATTCTGGGCTGGAGATTATTCAGTTTCTTCCATCCCTCCCCATTTGAGGACATCAAGCTCTTTGAGTTTTTCTTCCACCTCAGATGTGGTAATTTCCATCCCCTCTAGCCTTTACCCCCATGTCTACCTTATCATCCTTAGTGGTAACACCATATTCATCTTAGTTCTTGAGCTATACCTAGATTATACTTCATCTCTACCACATCCTTGTTGTGTAGCAGCCCCACTTGCTCTCTTGATTTTATATGGCTAAAGAACCTTTTAGTATTCTAATTTTCTTTGCAAGATCTAACTCAGCTTGACTTTTTGCAGTTCTCACTTTATCCCTTCACTTTTTGACCTCCAGGACAGTGTTCTTTGCTGGTTAGGCCTTTCTTCCATTCCCTCTAGGATCACTGCTTGCTTCTAACATCCTTTTTGAGGTTGATATTCATCAGCTTAGGTCTGGAGCCCTTTCCTACAAGTTTCCCCCCCTTGCTTGGAATGCAAATTCCAGACAATTCTTGCTCCTTTAACTTCAATGTGGAAGAGGTTTAGAATTTAAGGACCTTGGCTCTTCAATCCAGTTGACATGCAGGTGCCGGGCTCCTTAGCACAAGGAACGGAGGCAAAAATGTCATAAGGTGTTAAACATACAACAAATTCATAATCTCACACACAATTAATAAATTATGCTTGGACAGATTCCCCAATTATTGCACAAATATTACAGATATTAGAAATTGGAAATTAATATAGTAAATTAATGTATAGCCTTTCAGTTTGTTTCCTGTTGTAATTTGGGAGTCTCAGTTGGAATGCAATAATTGACTCCTTACATTTGCTGCAGATTCAAAGGCTTTTAAGTCAGTCTGGATTTTTTTTTTTTCAAAAAGCTGAGGGGCTTTTTCATATGCAAACCAAATAGCCGCAGCCAGCCATTGAAAGTGCTTGGATTGAACCTGAATTGACCATTACTCTTCTAGGCTTCAAATATATTTTGATAAATGATCTATGCCAGCAGGAGAGAGGCATGATTTGTTAGGTTTGTTTTCCATGCTGCCTTGAACAAAGTAGAGAGTTGCGTAAGTAAATACAAGTGTCTAACCTTCGGGATAGCAAACTGGAAAATGTAGGTGTTACACACCCTGATGAAGATATAATCCATGTTAGATTATACTGTATTTGTACCTGAAGATGTCAGATCTTCACAAAGGCAGGCAAATAGTACCCTCGTTTCCCAGATGAGGAAACTGGGGCGCAGAGTTTGAGACTTACCAAAGGTCACAGAAAGAAATTGCCGAGTCTGGAACAGAATCCTGGGCTCCTGACTCCCACTTGTCTGATTTAACCCCCTAGGGTATGTCTCTACAACTGCATTTAAACACCTGAGGCTGGCTCTTGTCAGCTGACTTGGGCTCGTGGGGCTCAGGCTGTGGGGCTGTACATTTGCAGTGTAGACATTTGGGTTCAGGCTCGGGCTGGAGGCCAGGCTCTGGGACCCTCCCCTCCTCTTGGGGTCCCAAATTTTGGGTTCCAGTCCAAGCTGGCATGTATACACTGCAGTTTTACAGCCCGGTGGCCTGAACCCTGCAAACCCAAGTCAGCTGACATGGGGCAGCCACAGGTGTCTAATTGCAGTGTAGACATATCCTTAAATGCCACTGTCTGTCTCTCTCTGTGAAATCTCTCCTATAATCTGAGTATTTTTAGTGCATCTATATCTATAGATGCACAAGCGCACAAACTTGTATGTGTACACACACACACACACACACACGGATAGAGTTGCCAACTTTCTAATTGCACAAAATGGAACGCCCCACCCCCTGCTCACTACATTTCCCCCACCCTCACTCACTTTCACTGGGGTGAGGGCTCTAAATGGGGATGCGAGCTTCAGGTGGGGCCAGAAATGAGGGGTTCAGGGTGCAGGAGGGGGCTCCAGGCTGGGGCAGGGAGTTAGGGTGTGGGAGGGGGAGAGGGATTTGGGCTGGGGGTGGGGCTGGGGATGAGGGGTTTGGGATGCAGGAGGGGGCTCCAGGCTGGGGTGTGGGGTCGAAGGATTCGGGATGTGGGAGGGGGCTGTGGGTTGAGGCAGGGGGTTGGAGTGTGGGAGGAGTGAGGGCTCTGGGATGGGGGTGCTAGCTCTGGGATTGGGACTGGGGATGAAGGGTTTGGGATGCAGGAACGGGCTCTGGGTTTGGGGGGCTCAGGGTTGAGGCAAGGGCTTATCTGTCCAGACTGCCTATCCTAGCTCCGTGCTGTGCCCTGGAAGTGGCCAGCAGATCCAGCTCCTGAGTATGGGGGTAGGTGGCTCCGTGGCACACGTTGCTCTCGCCCACAGGCACGGCCCCCCTGGCTCCCATTGGCTAGGAACTGGCCAGTGGGAGTGTGGAGCGGGTGGTCGGGCATCACGCTGAGCCCTGTGGGCCCACCCCCCACCACCACTGCCTGAGAGCCAGACCTGCTGGCCACTTTCAGGGTGCAGCATGGTGCCCAGGACAGGTAGGGACTAGTCTGCCTTAGAACTGCTGACCAGACTTTTAATGGCCCAGTCAGTGGTGCTGACTGGAGCCACCAGGATGTCTTTTCGACCAGGCATTCTGGTCAAAAACTGGACACCTGGTCACCCTAAGTGACATGCATGTCCACGCACGTGTGTGCACACACATTAAGATATAGTGGGTACTATTTAAACATCTGTCTACTTCTAGACAGATATGAAAAAATTAGACCTATAATTTAAGTGGTAGCTGCTAGGTATTCAGCACTTTTGAAAAATCAAGTCCCTTGTTTAGGTGCTTAATTTCTAATCTAGGAGCCCAGCATGAGTCATTCATTTATCTTGGCCAAATCACTGAGGACTTCTAGTTCTTAATTGCTATATTTCTTCAGTGTTTAAGCTTTTTCATTTTTAGGGGTTTCTAAGAATTTCTCCTTTTCCACACATTAATGTAAAAAAAAAAATCTGTCAGAAAGCTGGGGGTGTGGAGGACAATTTTCTTTGTTAAAGCACATTTCAATTATGAGTTTCTTCTGACAGCTTCTGGAAATGCCCAGTAGATACACTCTTCCCTTCTCAAGAATCCATTGTCTCTGACAGGGAGTGATCTTGATTGTGAGGCAAAATTGCAACATGAATTTGGTCCTAAATGTATGTATTCTAGCAGTCAGAGAAGGCATGTGGGAGTCCAGTTTCTTACATTAAAATTCCTACATTTGCCAAGAAACCACTATGTGACCATGAGCAAACTCTTCACTGTGCCCCATTAACCTCACCTGTAAAATGGATAAAATAATGCCTCATAGGAGAGTTTGGAGAGCAAATCAATCTGTTTAAAAAAAAAATCTAACTGAAGTTCTCAGATGAAAAATATCTGTGTGCTCCAGAGCTGCTTATACTTTTAAAAATTTTCCGACATGTATGTGTGCATCCCAAAATCATCATTTTAGAGCTTTTTCATAAAAATGGGTACATGACTGACTCAGATATTATTATTCTGAATAATATATATTCATGCTGTGAATTCATTTTGCTGTGAAATCATATATAAAAATTATTTTGTTGATGTAGTTATGGTTTCGTGTTAGGCTGCTCCTTCTGAGACCCTTTCCCAGTGCCCTGAGTGGGCTCCTTTTCATGTGGTAGTCCTATGCCTTCACTTCTTTGTTGGATGAGGTCCTGTAGTCCCACCACTCTGCAACTGGGTCTCCTGGTTATACCCCATGGTTGAGAACACATGTTACTCTGCAGGCCCTACGGGCTTGGCACTTGCAAGAGTCCCTCTGGAAGCCTATGGATAGTGACAGTATGTAGTGATACAGAAGTAGCTTCTCCAGAACAAAGTATGACTGACTTTGCCCAAAAAAGTACACGGTGGATTTTAAACAAGAGACCTACAAGCATATTGTCACCTATGCTTGCCATTCTCCTCAAGGCCCTAGGTAGACCTGACATAGCCCTGGGTGATCCCCATTTTTCTTGGGGACCACGTTATAGCCTATTTGCTGTTGTCTCTGACTTTCTCTGTGTGTCAGCCTCACAATACGCTGACCATTTTCCCCACTACCGTTCTGTTGGAGCCCCTTTAACAGATGAGTGTTTTTAGGTCTCCAAATTCTCAGCCTTAGCAAACAGCCCAATCCCAGAGTCCAGGCTGAGGAGTCTCCTCTTCATGGCTATACATCTGGCTATTGTTTGAGGGAATTTTACCTTTCCTGCCTGGTTTCTTTTAACAATCGCATTTGATATAACTTTGCATCCATGCAAGCCAATATCCCACAGAGTCACTGAGGAGCATCCGATGAAGTGAGCTGTAGCTCACAAAAGCTTATGCTCAAATAAATTTGCTAGTCTGTAAGGTGCCACAAGTCCTCCTGTTCCTTTTGAGGAGCATATGACACTGATAAAAATAATACAAATACTCCACAGTTGTAACCACCGAAGGGAATGAATGGTGCTCTTAAATTTTTCAACAGCGCAAGACTTTCTAGGCAAGAACCAGACAATGCTGTTTACTAGTAGAAATTAGTTTAGTGACACTATTAATAGTGTCAAAAATAGATAGCCACATCAGTATTACACCATAAATGTATATCATTAATCTGAAATACGTTTGTGAAAAGCTAAGCTGATAGGACCATAACCATAAGGTTGATTTGTTTTACTAACTTGCATATTGTCTCTCTAATTGTTTGTGGATCCGGAGTTTCTCATGGATGCGTTTAATGATTCCCGCTTGGATTGCCTTGATATCTGTTGATTGATCCTGACCAGGAGGAAGAAAGACAAACTGCAAGGGATGTGGTTTAATTAGGCCACAACTTTATTAACTTATCTGGGAACTATCCTAACATAACTCATACAGTGCAGGTCATTATTCTTTCCTTAATCGATTGCACCTGATGGAGGATGGCCATCAGACCTCCGTATCTGACTGCCAGCCTATTGGTGGGACCCTACTGCTGTTCCTTTACATGAGGGCTAAAGGGCTGGGAAAGGGGGTTGGCGCCTCATGGTACCAGACATTAGGAGCCCCAAACCTGTTCCCAGCATCTTTAGGGGATGTCTGCCCCGAAAGTCCGTTTCCAATTCCTGTCACAAGGGAACCAGACCTCTTATGGAAGGAGTACTGGCCCTGGACACCTGCCACAGTTAGCTTAGCTGACTCTCATCCACTGTTAGCCAGGTACAAGATGGTTAACGGTTCCTTCCCCAGCATTGACCAAAAATATATCTGCTCCCAGGTTGGCGAGGTGTACTCCGTCCTCCCTGAATAACTTGAGGTCTAAATATATTTTGGTGAGTAACGACTGATCTTCCTCATTCCCAGTTCACATCTTCTGGCCTTGTCAACTCATGGAGGTCTGGCAGCTCCTCACCATACCCTCTGTCAGAGGTGGGCAAACTACGGCCCGCAGGCCAGATCTGGCTCACCAGCCGCTTTAATCCAGCCCTTGAGCTCCCAGCCGGGGAGCAGTGTCGGGGGCCACTCCATGTGGTTCCTGGAAGCAGCAGTAGCATGGCCCTCTCTGGCTCCTATGCATAGGGGGAGCCAGGGGGCTCCAGTCTGCATGCTGCCCCATCCTCAGGCACTGCCCCCGCAGCTCCCATTGGCCGGGAACCACAGTCAATGGGAGCTGCAGGGGTGGTGCCTGCAGACGGGGCAGTGTGCAGAGCCGCCTGGCTGCACCTCCATGTAGGAGCCAGAGAAGGGACATGCCGCTGCTTCTGGGAGCTGCTTGAGGTAAGCACCGCCTGGAGCCTGCACCCCCGTCACTGCACTAAAAAGTCCTGGATCTCCCCTAAATTATTCTCCAGCCTCCTTTAGAAACCAAATAGGGTTCACCCAGGTTTACAATAATCATTTCAGGTGCATGCTTCATGGCTGCCAACGACTGTAAGCGGGGACATCTGCTGGTCTGAAAACACTCCCCATGTGTCATACCAACTCAGAATTGCCTTGCCACCAAGGCCCAGCTGTGAAACTCCAAGGGAACTGGCTGCCTGTCTGTAAGCACAGGCACGGGAACTAGGGCTGTGGGGAGTGCTGCAGCACCCCGGGCTGCCGGCCCCACACTCCCGAGCTCCTGGCCTTGCCTCTGGAGGTGGACGGGGTGAGAGGGCTGGCTTTCAGCACCCGCACTACTAAAAATGTTCCAGCGTCACTGCCTGTAAGCCCAATGCAGACTACCACAAATCCAAACACTGGGTCTCAGTATCTTTCCATTGCTCCCTATATCACCCCACCATCCATGTCAACTCCTAGTTGCCTCACCTCTGAGGCCCAGCAGTGAACTTCCAGAAAAAAATGGGCCACCTGCCTGTGGGCCAAATGCACAATATGATTGCACATTCTTCACCAATGAGGCAGTCATATAATCATGAAGGAAGGGATAAACAAGAAGAGTTTTGCAAATAAATTCGTGAATTATTCGCTCCAGCAGGGGCCTCCGTACTCTTGTATGCATTTGGATGCTACCACTGAGGAGCATACCCGTCTGGATTCCTAGTCCAAGCTGTGCTGTGGATGTAACAAATTCCCTGCCAAACTACTGGGATCCTGGTTCACCAGGGAAACCTCAACAATGTGCGCTCTTTGATGTTGCCATGGGCTGAAGTGTTCTTTTCTGAGGAAAACTCCCTTCCCTCTGAAGAAAGAGTGACCTGGCACTAGGCCAACCTCTACTGCTTTGATGGCAAATCCCAACCTCCCTGTGCTCTTGTGGTACCTTGGCAGATCTTCACTGGCTTTTTGACACTCTGAGATTCAGTGTGTTGGATCTTTCTCCCCCACGATAGCCTGGCACAATGCATTGCCTCCAGCTGCTGGTCTAGCATGTACTGATAACCGGGACGTGAGCGAAGGCGCATCCTGAAGGTACAGGACTTAGATACCCTCCTCAAGTGCCAGGAAGGCTTACTTGAGCAACACTAGTTCAGATGATACCTTCCCTCCCACCCCCTCTCCCAACCTCTGAGTGAGGGGACACCCTTAAAAGAGCTACTACCATTTTTCTCCTTCCAGTTAAGACAAAAGCCTTTGAGATCACAGGAGGTGCATTTTAGGATACATGTGTAGACATACTGTAGGCTTCCATTTTCTTTGAATGCAAGATAGACTGAAAACATATCCACTCACCTAAATTGCTTGTGATTTCTATATGGTAGGATATTTTCTCTTCCTGTTCTAAACCACTATGCGGTATTGCGAATTGCAATTAAACTTTTTCTCATTTCACCCTAGAGGAACTGTCATTTGTTTTCTTTGACCAAATTATTTGCAAATACAGCAGAGAATTGTGCAATCTAAGTTTGTAGGGCCAGATATTAAAAGGGGGGGAAATGTGTGTTCAATTAATGTGCATGCAAACTACAAAGTGCATCTATTATAGAATATACGATAGAGCTGGTACATAAGTCCATGCGTAATTTTGAAACTCTCTCCTCTGTAAAGAATTTTGGGATTTGGTTGGATGAAAGGCATTATGGGAATGTCAATTCATTATAATTATTACTACTGTGCATTCATGTAAATGCAAGGACTGTCATTTATTATGTATTTATACAGCACCTAAAGGTCCAACCTGGTTGAGGCCTTTAGGTGCTAGAGCAATATAAATGTTTAATAATGATACAAATTGGACTATCTGATTATAAAACAGGTTTAAATAGGCAGCCTTGGTCTTTGACATTCTTCTAAATTCTATTCCTATACTACCTGCTGTGAGAATACTTTGATCAGTGTTCAGCTTCTTTGATACAGTAATGCATTGCTTGTTGCTCAGCGTATAGCTTACCTGGAACCTGGTGAAGCTCTCACCATGTTTTAGGACTGTTCCTGGGTAATTTGTTACAAAATAGCAAACGAAGCGCAATTTCTTCGGAATGAAGTTAAGACTAAATTGAATGAAACTTTTAGTGTGTTTATCCACTCAAATATCTGAAGAGTGAGCTGACTGGCAAACAAGTCTGATGTGGAAGGAGGAGAGCTGGATTTCCTCTAACTATGAATAATTTATTTTAAGGATAAAAATAATGCTGTGAATAGAACGTCATGGAAAATTCTATGTTACTGTTGGAGGTGTCTTACCTTTCCCTACCTCCACCTCCCTTTCCATGCTTTAACCAATGTCTTCCTTAAAAGGTTTGCCCTGTAATTCTTTGATTCTGACAACTTTCATGCTGTCTTGAGAACCCATTGAAACACTGTTCTCCCCCCCCCTCCAAAAAAAAAAAAACAGTGGTGTCTGAAGCTATGAAATTGATGCCTTTTGTTTTCTATACACTGTGCCTTTGAATATCTAAGATCCCTGTCAGTTTGCAGACATAGCACCGGTCATGTTCCCAGAGTTGCTAGGGCCTGTAACGGACAAAGATGCACACGAGGCACTCTCATGGAGAGTTTACTTTTCTCTTGTTTTGTTGCTGTTTTTTCCTTCATCTAAAAATGTAAGTTTAGAGTCCTTAAAGGAAACATAGAATGTTATCTTTAGGTTGATTTGCTGTTCTGTGGCTTCTCTCATCCTCAGGGTTCCTCCTAATGGGTCCTCTTGAAAACAGGCACCCCGTCATCCCTGCTTATAACCTGTACCAAGACTATTGTTCGTTCGTTCCCCACAATAAATGTTGCAGTTACTTTGTAGGTTTTCTTAAATTAGGCTTCTAATAATTAGCTATCAAAGAGACATTCTATTGAAAACATACCACCCTAACTGCATGGTTTGAGAAACTATTATGTACATCTAGTTACAGAAAGGAGAATACAAATTTTACATTCTGTAATCTTCTCTGTGGATTATCCAGTATGAATGCATGACCAAACTGGTTTACCACATGAAGCCCAAGTAATACTGTTCTCAAAGTAGAGTTTTTCTCCAATATTAGCCTTGGAAATCTTCACTCGAAGAAAGATTCCCTCAGTTAACTTACCTTTTGTGCTCTTTACTTGTGAATGCATATCTCCAGTACTGCAGGGGGCCAATATTTATTTTCAGGAAGGACATTTAAGTCAAGATGTTAATCTACCTGGTGTGAGGTTTCCCTTTCATGGTATTCTGAGAGCAGTTACGTCTTTTTTTCCTCTTCAGGGCCAACTATGTATGGGCTGTAGTTTCCTTTGTGGTACCTGTTACTGTGCTCCAGGTGGTACTGACTTCACCCAGTGCTGCCGTATTTGAGGATTATGATTTCTTTATTTCAATAACTGTGCATATCTTAAACATCTTAATATGAGAAACATTATCCATTTTGTGTGACACCGGCCACGTGATTTGAGGTTGCCAAGCTAGCCCTAGGCAAACACATGTTCCAGCACTTCTAAATCCATTCAAGTGTTAATTAAGAACAGTTTTGACCATGGCCCAGGTTGCCTCACCTTCAGGTCTGAGGAAATCCATGGAAGTTCTCAATTCACAAGTGACAAATTCACCATTCTAATATTACAAAAGTGAGTCATGTGCAGATAATCCATTTGTAACCTAGGAGGTTGGAATCAGCTCTGTTCATACCCTTTTTAAAGAGTTCTGGACCCTTTCACTGAGGGGGATGTGATGGAACAAAACAAATTTTATTTGTCTGGGAGAAGATGCTCTGGGAAGCTTACTTGGACTGGGAGTTGATAAAAATAGTTAAGCCGTGACAAAGGGATACAGGGCCGCTCTATGGTAAGAATGTGGGAAAGACTCGGGCAGAGTGCTTTCAAGGGCTAAGCCACCACACAAATAGTCCATTACTTTCAAGTGATGCTGGTAGAGTCCTTGCTTTGTTTGTTAGGTGTTTAGAATTATCCAACAAAACCCATTAACTGACCTCTTACTGGGATGAGGTGTAGCATAGGAAATCCTATGAATGGTGAGCAAAGATGAGGATAACTGTAAGCATGGAGTTATTCACGCTCTGTTAGAGATGAATATGTGTACAAAGAGAGCCTTAAGAACAACACAGATATAAAAAGGCTATCAACTCAACATTCTCCTGTATGCATATTTTTCTGAAGAAGCACCCATGAGAAACGGATTTGATGACTCTCTTATTTTGGAATATATAGCTCAGAACTAATTTTTTCCAAATGTACAGTACCACTCTTAAATCAAAGACTATGGCCTCCCTCTCCGTGAACGGATGCCTCAAAACTATTAATAGATTTTCCTATTAGCTTGAATTTTATTGAATATTAGGTTATTACAAGAGGAACATAAAATGCCAGTAATACAATTCTCATGACTAACCTGCACTATCCTATCTGTCATATGTCTGATTGCTGTAAAAATTTGCTCATTTCAGTTTTAGCAAAGAAAAAGCTGAGTCTTGTCAATGAATTTTAACCTGTAAGCACTGGCATCACATCTAGAGCCCTAACTTAAAGTTGGAAAAAATTGTCTTTTTCGGTAGGTTTGGAATTCTGAATGACATGGATATTGCATCACCATGAATTCTCAACCATCTTAATTCGCAGGCCTTACTCCTAATAGGAATAATATTTACATAAAGATTTATATTGTCAAAGGGTTGCATTTTCAAAAGCGCACAAGGGAGAGTTACAGAACCAGCTCCCCTTGAAAGCTGATAGGAGCTGGAAGATTCATGCTTTATAAAGATTAACTGATCTCCCTTTCACCTGAACTACTCCACACACTCCTGCAAGGTAGTAGTAATATCTGTGTGTTTAATTAAAGAACTAATGAATAAGAAATGTGTTCAGTGAATTTCACCTCTCTGCTCACACAATGTCTAAGAACATAGCAATACTTTCAAATATACTTCTTATTTCAGATTGTGTTGCATAAATGTAATTCGTCATACAAGATGCACGGTACTCTTTGACTACATTTCTGTTCTGAATGCTCATGAAGAATTTAAAATTTGCTTCGCACAAGAATTCTAGTGTGCAAGACTGACATCCGTGTTGTGCAAGCATTTGTACTAGTTACGCTTATTTTGCGGGAATGTGTGCAGATAATGAATGAAAAAAGGTATAAACAGAAACAATGGGAATTTATTTAAAAATTCAGGGTGTTATGGGAGTTGTGGGTGCTTAGCACCTTTTGAAAAGGAGGTAACCGGTCTTTTTTTTTTTTTTTTTTTTTAAGTGCTCTGTTGAAAACCACCTGTTTTATCTTCATTCTCCACCTGTCTGCATTTACCCAGAAAACCCAATGTTGAATCTAAACAGTAGACTACACACGGTCTCCTCAATCAGCAGACTCTGACTGGAGGGTAAAATTCACCCTTTTGCAGAGGGTCAGCACAAGGGTTAGGCACTATTTGAGTATGACTTCAGCACTCAGTGGAGCATAGGGTTTGCTTGGGCCTTTACAGGGGTGAATTTCACCTCCAGTTAGGGCCATGACTATTATGGTGGTTTAGCGTAGTAGGAATAAACCTCTGTGTGTTGATCATTACTTAAGATGTTGGCTTACTTATAAGCTTTGCACTTTAAGGTTGCATAGAATATATAATTTATGGTTTTTATTCTTGGTGCCCTCTGACTGTCTATGTTCATTCATTCACACTCACTCACTTGCTTTATAATATAAAGCAACAGAGAACTAAATAACATGGGCAGTCATATATATCTACACACACACACACACACCCCTCTTTTATTATAAAACCAGTACGGAATTTAATAGTCCTGAGGCTGTCAAATCTAATTCATTAGAAGAGTTACTTCACCCCATATCCCATAAGCATGCTGAAGCATTTCCAGTGTGTACGTGGAATACTCCCAATGAGACACAACTCTCTGATCTCACAGGTTATCCTGGTGCTTAAAGAAGCAATTGTACACCATAAATATTTAAAAACATTCATACACTGAAAACCTGGACACTGATTTTTGCAATAATATTCATGTGGATGGACCCATGCCCCTGAGCACACCCCTCATGAATTCAGTGGGGCTCTGCACAAATACAGATATTTGCTGCAATATGATCCATGCATGCCTCTGGGCCCTAGTTTTCAGTCGTCTAGAATGCAAGGGCTAAATTCTGCATGGACTAACATCTGTGCAATCCTGTTGAAGTTATAGCAAAATATGGGATAAATTTCGTTGAAGGGGAGGAAAATGGCTGGATAAATTGGAAAATATGACCCCCTAAAAAGCAAAGACCTACTTAAAACAAGCTTGGAAGACTGGAACAGACCTTGTCAGCTCTCCAGTTGTACACACAACTACATGACTGAACAATTAACTATTCCCCAGTGGCTTTTAAAATACTGGGAATAAACAGAATATATTGTAACCTAACAAGCTGCAAGACTGTGGACAGTAGCAGAAGATTGAGGATTTATATTAAAATACAAAATGTGTGTCGGGAAGCATGTTTGAGGCAATCTATATTCAATATTTTTCAGGAAATGGGAGCAATCGTTCATCTCTTACAATGCTTTTAGAGTGTTTGGCATTTTCTGTTACGTGCTCAGAAATGCATCTAACTCTGAGTTTAAGCTTCTTTAAATGGAACAGACCTAGTGTAGCAGCAATATTTTAGTCACACCATACTAGTACTATCTAGGCCGCACAAATAAGCCAGTCTTGTCTTCACCATACTGAAAATTGGGATCGAGCTAAAACGGCAAAACTTGATTCCTATTCCAAATTTTCAGCCACTTCAGAGCTTCACATGTTCTGATCCAGGGCTTCTATTTGGCTCAAAATTCATATCTGGATCCAGAGTTTGATCCTGACCTTCAAAGAGAGTCTGGTAAGATCTGGGGTTTTAATTCAAGCCAATCTCTACTGAGAACTTTGTTAAACTTTCACTACACTGCCTGACGACTGCAGGCAGTTGTACTATCGGGGTTGGGCAAGCAAAGAATGGCACAGAAAAACCCAAGGTGTCATGGAGTTAATGTCTTACAGTAGTAAATAAAAATGTTATCTGTGCCTACATGGTTTAGTCCTCTGAATGCCACACAGCTGTATTTAACTGTATGAGTGTTCCGCTTCAGAAGGATGTGTACAGAGAGAAGTATTTTTAAAATCAGCTAACGGGATTTATTCTAAGATTTATTTAGTAATTTAATGTGGCAACCTGGAGAGATGAGGTGCCCCAAATAAGTGCTTGAAGATGTGTAGCGTGAGCCGTCTTTTTGCCCTCAAACCACTATCCATACTTCAGGATGTTGCTGCTTACAGTACTGCCTCCTGTAGGTAGACACCTTGGGAACTGAGAGACAGAGATACCAGTAGCAACCGGTAACGCTCACCGTTCAGTGATTCAGATCGTATTCTGGGTTAATAGAACATTAGACTTCCCTCTTCAAAAGACTGCTTTGCAGCATCATTAACTAAAAGCCGAAAACCACCAAAAACCTGTTTTTTTTAAAAAAAAATTCATAGGTGTTTTTTTTGTTGAAAGCTCTTGTTACTATCCATTATACTGTGACTATTAGCAGAATGCATAGAAGACCTTGCATTAAATAGCACTACCCATCATTGTTGCTACACTGATGGTTAAAACACCCCTGTGAAGACAAGGCTTTAGACCCAGTACTGAGGCATGGAAGCCACAGCATGCACCTTTTAAAAGCTGTGCATCAGGCTTGACCTATCCTGAAGAAAGTCAGCCCAGTTTGCAGGGAAGAGGTAGGGAACTGATCCTACTCCATAGATGGGAACTGCAGAGCCATGGGAGTGGAAGAAATGTAGCTAATCATGTAAAGGAGCCTCTCCTCCCTTCCTCCATAAAAAGAGATGAGAATCCAGCCTAGGTCTGTTATAAAATCTCAGCACTGATCAAGAAGGATGTGGGTGGGGAGGTGGAGATAAAGGAAATGATAAGGGGGGTGGGAATGAGCCTCTGTCCCTATTTAAATAATTATTAGGATGGGTTAGAACTGTAGATAGTTTTGCTGTTGTCTTGCTCTCATTTGGCCTTGTTGTGCGGAGCCCTGTTTTCTCACCCTGACTGAGCTCTGCTTTGCAGCTATCATTCAAGGGGAGAGTTGTCTCTCTTGGTCTGCCATCAATTGGATATCAGCCTGCTGGGGATGAACCTGCCCCCTTGAAATTTCAGGGAAGTCTCTATGCCTGCCCAATGCTTCCCAGCTCTCCATTGATGTATGAGTGTCTTCCCAGAATTCTGCCCTGGAAAGGGGGAAGAGTTAGGCAGCTGTTTAAGCATTAGGCAGTCACCTCAAGGGACAGCTTTCCCTGCTAGGATCCGTTGTGGCCACACAGCTGCCGAATTGAGTTGGACATTGCCACTTCTGCAGGCTTCGTGCTGCAGAAAAAGTGGCAAATGATATAAGAGAGAAAAGAAACATTGACCAAGATATTTTATTCTGATGGTTTTATTCTTTACCATTTTTTTAAGAATATCTGGACTGATGCTTATATTTCTCTGTGCTGGCTAAGGGGCAATGTTATCCCATTTGCATGGCAAAACTGTGGTTCTTCCTTTGTTCTCATTACATAACTATCGAATTTGTGCTTAGGATGGGGAGTGGGAGCCAGTTAATTTGTAACTAGAGCTGTGAACTGGAAGTCAAGGCTCCTTAATTCTTTCCAGGTCTGCTTCTGACTCAGAGTGTAAACTTAGGCAAGATGCGGAAACAGAGGCATGGATACCTGCCACTTCTGTAAAATGGAAGTAAAACCTGATAGGGATGTTTTTACTTTAATAGATTAACATCTGTTAGAAGCTTTGAAATTCCTGAATGAAAAGTGCTACGGAAGTGCCATGAAATATTTTGTTGTGGGGAATTAAACACAAAACGACTCCTAAGCAAATTGATTTAACAACAAAAATGACAATCTTATTAATGTAACGTGTTTTTAATGCTTACGAGAATTCAAACGGTGTATAAAGTGACTTGGGAGCTAGAGAATTGAGTCTTTTTAAAAAAAACATTTTATTCTATCAGCAGGCTTTATTATACTGAGAACTTGGGTCTCCAAAGCAAGAGACTGAAAATTTTCTTCCGGTGAACTATACAGGATCATGAACTGGATGTGTACATTCTAAAATATTTTCTTTAGCAGTGCATTTATATCATTAGCCTAAACTCTGGCAATGCTTTGCAAGTGCCGTTTTAAGACCTTAACATATTCTGGCTTATCTATTCTTGATTAAAATGCAATCAGGTATTGATTTGCTTAAGACTTAATAAGTGCTAGAAGCAGACATGTATGTAATTTAGCAACAGATTAAACATCTTTTCATTTGAGCTACCGTCTCAAGGCATGTCTATAATGAATGTAGAGAAGATCAATTATGCCATTTAACACTGGTAATTTGCTTTGAAACTTTTTTGGTTACGCGGCTACCAAAGGGTCAGGAGACTTGTTTCAGGAAAATGGAAACACTGAGATATTAACCAGGCTGTAATGAGATTAAAAACAATGATTGATCAGGTCTGTGCAGTTGTGGCTGGCTGGGAGGCAACGCTGAGCTCTGTGGAATGGTTTTCTTAGCATCAGGAAACTATAACATTGATGGCTGCCCTCTCCTGGGTATTCAGTCCACTTCAGTGCTTTTGTTTATCCTAGCTCAAAATATTCTCTCACAGATTCTCCTGCCGTCATGCAGTGTGGCAAGGCTTTTGTTTCTGAAAATGCTGGAGCTCTATAGCAAAACAAAGGATGGTATAAGTAAATTGCACTACATATATAAAGTATTAATCAGCATCAAAGAGCACGGATTCAGTTCCATTGAGTTTCTATGTACCGTACCAGTATGTCTCTTAAATGATTTCTGCTGGACAGGCAGGACAATGTAGGGTGGAGTTTTTTTAAATGAGGTGTATTTTCTAATGCTGAAACTACTATTGTGGTGTACAATACTGTGCTATCAGTCTTGGGGGTTTCTACAGAACTGATTGCTATAGTATCCAAGTGCTTTGGGCAAGGAGACGAACTTGAATGACCTAATAAATCTCTCTATTTATAAATTATAATCAGCTACCATATGAGTGAGAGGTGAAAATGCTTGATGTAAATATAGGAATGTAAAGCACACAGTCTATGGTATTGAGACTGATTTTCTGCTCATACCAATTCTATACTGTTTTAATTCCACTGACTTCAATAGCGTTAACTCTGGATTTATCGGTTTCCAGAAATAGGGACTCACACCCATAAAAATTAGAGCTCAAAAACATCCAGCATGAGGTCAATGAGGTCAATGGTAAAACCCCTCATTGACTTCACACCATACTCTTCCATGTAAGCAGTTAGTATGTTTGCCACAGGAACTGTACAATATGTGACTGCAGATGACGGAGATGCTCATGCGACAATCTCTGTTGAAATGAAAAGTTCTAAAAATGCTTGAGGACTCTTGTTTTTAAAGTGTGTTTTCCTGAGTACGTGACAGTTCTCATTTGCATGAGGAAACGAACTGGCCACTTCCCAGAATGAAGCTGACAATACCATAGAAGAAAATTGCCAGTCCCCAATCCTGACAGACACAGGGTAGGATGGTAAGCCAGGTAATGAAACGAGGAAAAGCTATAGTGAAAGACTGACCATAAATTACAACAGAGGACTGAAAATGAATGAGCACAGGAAAGACACTTGATCTGATGACTGGAGCTTTGTGCCACTAATGAAAAATCAGGAAGTGATACAAGAATTTTAAAAATTGTCTAAGTTTCCAATTCAACATTGCTCTTCAGCCTGCCTTTTGAATGGCTGCAGTAACACTATTGTGGTTTTGACAGGAATGACACTGGATTCCTCAATTCTTGAGCTGCTGCTTTAAATTTATGGCAAAATGTGAAAGTCCAAAATCAAAATGCAAATTTTTATGTTGACTGAGTACTAAACCCACAAGTGATAAAATATAAAAGTTTCTCCCATGTGTCATTAACTAGTGGCTGTTTTTAAAGCTATACCTGCTCTTCCTGACTTTGCGCAATGCAATTCGCTTGATAGGATAGTTTAGGGTGCCTGTTCCTTTATGAATGTTCTGTTTTGCTTTGTGCATACTTATTTACTGTGAACAGTAAATTGTTGATAGTGTCTTGTTCACTGAAATGCATGAAAATATGGATGGAATACTGCTGATTAGTTAAAATCTGTGAAAATGCAATACATTGAGAGGAAGGATGACAGCAATAAACTCTGCTATTTGCATAAACAATGGTACCACAGATGTAGTATATTGAAAATAGATGGGTATACACTACTTTCTGTGTCGGAGTTTGTACATCGTTTTACAACACAATCATCTTGCTTTCTGTCAGCTTGATTTGTTACTTTTGACCTGAACTATGTGGATAGAATTTTAGTGCTCAGATTTTAGCATCAAACACTAGAGTCTTAGTAATGCAGTTATTTCCTAACTTACTTTAGAGAAACAGTATATATTGTTCATGCAACTTTACTGTTTTAAACTTGAAGCTATTGTCTACTTAGTTGTCTGATGAAAGACTGAATATGCATTGCATATTTGATTAGTTGATTACTTAAAAGGAGAGCAATCCTAGTTCAGTGTTTGTAAAACTGTCTTCCGTGTTCTATTACACACCTGTGTGTGTGCACATGCGTGCACACAACTAGTCAATCTACAGGCAAAATATTTGTCCTATTCTGCATAATTTCTATCATATACTAAACATATTGTGGCAGTTCAATTAAAATATGCATGAATGCATCACAGAAATGCCAAAGCTGTATTTACTAAGGATTACAATAGTCAAAGTCAAAATTGTGAGCAGAGATTATAACATTTTTTGAGACCCCCTGATATTAACATAGATGTAATGTATGTATTGTCCCCCAGCATTACTCCAAGCTGATAAAATGTGATCTGTGATTATAGGTGCCATTACCAAGAAAAATAGCAAACTCTGTGTGGTAGCTAGCTTACATGTATTGATTAATATGAAGACATTAATATGTATTGAACAGTTACTTTGTTTACTCCTCTTGTTGTCTCGTGAATGTGATTTTCCTGTTCAATAACTCTCTAAAGTAATGATGCAAGCTAATGGGAAATGCATGAGGTTCTATTAGACCATTTATCATCAGAAAAGAAAGGAGTGTGCAGCCAGTGAATAAATAGCACTGAATTCATTATGACAACCAGACAGCTGCTGCTGTGCTTCTGGTTTTCTCCACATGTGAGAGAGTACTGTAAGCCAGCATTCTCCTGGTTCATAATTATTCATGTAAGTACAAATTAGTTACAATAACTATTTGTTGTAAAATGTAATATACTCCTTGCCAAAAATGGACAAACCAGTGTTTCAGAAAATAAGGCTCTGAACTGGAGCCAAACATAGCATAAATCTGAGGGTCAGATACTGATCTCGCTTACACCAGTGAAGCATGAGTGATTCCAAGAAAATCAGGGGAGTTTTCAGCAGGGATCAGGGAGTAGGATCAGAATCAATCCCTAAGATACAGCCAGTTGCTTGCTGAGTTTTTAATCCTGATGTAATGCAGTCTTCCTGGAACAGAAGTGGAGAATGTTATGTTGCAGATATAGGAATAGATTTGTTTTTCATCCGCAATGAAGACTATAAACTGCATAATAAATCTGATCCATTCCTTTGGCTCATCCACTTCCTCCTCCCACAGCAGTACTTTCTTGGGTGGTCGTCTTGTTCAGATGCACAAAATATAGTGTCTAGTCAGTGAAGAACAGCAAGGCAGTTGGAATGGGGGCTCTGAGGCATTTCATGGAAGATAAATTCTCTCCCCTGTCCTCATTCCGCCTCCCAGTGGACAGAATACACATTGCCATGACATTCTCCCATATTTGGGCTCCATCTGGAACCATGGCAGTGTCACTGTTTAATCCATCTGTAAGGTCACTTTCACTTAAGGTGTGAGACTTGAGGCTTCCCAAGCAAGTGGTTTGCTCCTACTA
This sequence comes from Chelonia mydas, assembly GCF_015237465.2. NCBI lineage: Eukaryota > Metazoa > Chordata > Testudines > Cheloniidae > Chelonia > Chelonia mydas. The sequence goes on from NC_051252.2 coordinate 19,812,871, forward strand.
GATGGGAAGTGGGAAGCCAGCTATGTAATGCATCGCACTTCCTTGTGATGACAGCACAACTGCAATTCCTGGAATTTAGGCAACCTAGTGGAAATCTTAGCCCCCTGAAATCTGTGGCAAAACTCCCATTGACTTCAATGGGGCTAGAATGTCACCTTCTGATTATATTATATTACACGTATCTCTGATCTTTTTATGCACTTAATAAACAGGAACTAAAGTGTTAAATGTGTCCCTTACATTACTGTAATACACAGTTATGGCCTGTGTAGGAAAGATTTCAAGTGCAAAGATAATAAATTACTCTGAGTTTACTGTTCTTTATAGTGACTTCACAGAAAATTGTAGGGAGAGGCTATTTTAATTGTTAGACGGCAGGTTTTTTTGGTTTGCTTTTCAGCTCTCGTCTCATAACATCTGAATGTTTTCCCATAAGATGCGTACTACCAAATCACTTTGGGAGATTTTTTTTTAACCTATGTATATGACCTCTCTGAACAAACACAACTGCCCACTATTAAAGGTAACATTCTTATTTTATGTCAAAACCACAAGAAAAAGGAAAACTGCTGGGGAGCCATGAAAGTTAACTTTCCACCACCTATTTCAGTGTACCTTGTTGTGCGTTTTTAAGAGAACTAAAGAACCGAATTTATTCCTGCTGTGCAACAGAGAAGCAGTTACTTTCACAAAATGCTGTGTAAGTGCTGATGCTCATAAGGGATTTAGCCAAGTCCTAAAAATGTCTTTTCACATTCTTGGTGGAACTTGTTTATGCGGGGTGCAAAAAATACACTATTTGAAATGAGGGGGAGGGGGAGGCTTCGCTGGGAATATTTTATAAACAAATCGCTGTTTAGCCAAAAAAAAAAAAGAAAATAAAAAAACCTAGAACATACAGTGAATCCTGTAACAATGTCCCTTCCTTTCCTGAGGCTTGGGGGCTGTGCTTTTGGCATTTACAATTGTTGTCCTATTTCCTTCAACTTTATTTAGTATCTTTCGAGCCTGACTTTCATTTACATCATCCATACCACTTTCCCTAAAACCTCTTTTAGGCATACCTACAGACAAAGGGGGCAGGACCTTTCCATTGCATATGCGTGTGTTTGTATGCCCAAAGTGAAGCTGTGTGTGGGTTCTGAACCTCAGCCGCCTTCATTGCAAATGGTAAAAGATAAGAGCAGAGATTCAAACGGTAGATCCATCCATGCACAACCTTTCCTTGTTAACTATGTGTGTGAAGCTCTCTGCATGGATTAAGGGCAATATATGGGTCGGGAGTGCCTCTTATTGTGCAAGGTAAAGAATAATATAAAACAATTTCAGTGCATATAACAAACCCCTTGGTTTTTAGGTTCCTGCTATGCGTAGGCACACAGAGCTGGGATGAGGTCAAAATGTCTCCCCTGACCATGTATGTGTTTGCTGCAAGTGTAGTTTTGGGAGCGGGGGTGTGCATGCACACGCACACGTTCATTTCATTGATTTTTAGTTGTATGTTTAGCTGCAACAACTATGGGAGTAAACACCACCTTTTTTACATGGCATTCCAAAAGCCTGATTCAAAGAACACAGAAGTCAGTGGGAAGAGTTTTAGGCCCCAAAGATCTAGGGATGGTTGATAAAAGTAGCCAGAGAAATTTCTGACCAATTTCCTTTGCTCAAGATAAGAGGGGATAATTACTGGAAAGGAATCTCATTAAACTATGTGGTTATGGTTCCGGGCTTCAGTTGCAATACACAGTCTTTCTCAGTCTTGACAAGTGTAAATGTTTAATGTGTGAAGGTTGAAGCTGTGTGTAGTTGAAAGGCATGGGATTTCTGTCTGGTTTGCAGAGTGTCAGGGGGAGATAGGGACACTAATATTGTAAAGGACTTGGCTATGGCACATTTCTGCATGATGTGAACAGGAAGGAGTGCCGTGCTTTGCACTATTTCAGTCTGACTTTTTTGTTTGTAACTTATCTACTACACTTTCTCTGAATTACTACTTACAGATGTAGGCAGTGGGCTAGTTTATTCTACTGGCTTGCTCCACAGAGTCTAATCAAAATAAGCTATTTAGGATTTAGGCTTAAGATTCCCTTTTTTATCTGGTTTGATTTTTATTTCCTTTCTTTTCCCCCCCTCTCACCATTCACCTCCTATGTACTGTAGCTTCTCTAATCCTCCCAGTCATTCTGTTGATGAACATGATTTTGGGGATGCTTAGGCAGGTAGTGATGGATGGTCATAGATTGGAATAACATGTTAAGGGCTGTACAATGTATCCTCCTCCTCAGACATTCTTGTTTTTAAAACAGTGGCAGTGGCCTCTATCCTTAATCCTAGAACAGTATTATCTTCAACTTGCTCTACAGGTCCCTATATGGTATGGTCCAATCCTCTGGTCCAGTAGAACTATGCTCAGCCCGGGACCCAAGTGGTGTGGAGGTAATGGTAGCCATAAAACTCTTCGATTGCCCCCAATCCTGGGGATGGAGCTGGATACTGGGGCAATTTACAGCAACCCCAGAGGTCGTTCCTCCAGCTGGAGATTGAAGGATCATAGCACTGTTTTGGCCATGACCTCATTCCCTAGCCACAACATTTAGGCTAGAGTGGGGGGAGGGGTACTGGCGACTCTGTGCCACCCAGGAATTTGTCCTGTGCTGGAGGAATTCTCTGGTGTCTGGATGCAACCATTCTGTTGCTATCGTACCACTGAAGTTGGTATAAAGGGACCATAGGACAATGATGCATCAGACTCAGGGAGCAACTTCTCCAATGAATGTTTTTACCCATTTAGACTTGATGATGATGAACTGGAGAGTTTTCTTTTTAACAATGAACATATAAGTTCCTAGAATTTTTTGATTAGTGCTTTAATTAAAAATAACATTTGGCATTGCATATGCTAGAGCTGGGTCAAATTGCACAGTGAAACTGAAGACAATTCACTTTTTGTATTTCATTGCGTATCAAAAAGTGCCCTATTTGTGGGGGGAGGGGGGGAAAATCCATTTTCAAATGAAAATTTACATATTAACTAAAATTCATCTCTTTTGAGCAAAAAGGCTAAATGTTTGCTAAAAAATATAATTAGATTACATTTTTAGCAGAGTTGTGATTTAAAACTTGTTAATGGAAAAACCCCATTTGTGTGAAATTTCACACACAAATCTTAGACACAAAATGAAATTGTGATAAACGTCGAACTTTCACTGCCTCGCACAGCACAGTGTTTGAGGAGCAAGTGCCTGTCTCTGTTGTAGGCTGAGAGGATTAAATTTATGTTCTCATTACTGGAGAAGTAAGACTATGATAGAGGAATAGCAAATTATGTCCTGACCTTAACAGCACTGCATTTATTTAATGTAATTAATTGATATCTTTATTTTGAATAATGTGGAGAAGAGCTGCGGTTGCCTCTGTTTATTGCTTGAGATAAATAGTGTATAGGGAAACTAACTCAAATATAGTTGGAAAAGAGAGAGAAATATCTTGAGCACTAATTTTCACACACACAAACCATGTGCACAAATACTGTTTTGGAGACTAAAGGATGTACAAATGCTCTTTGAAATGGCACAAAGCTAAGAACTGATCTTTTGGCAGACAAAAGACAATATCAAAGGGAATTATTGTACTTTAGGTGTGGGGAATTTATGGTATCCCTTTGTCCAGGCAATCTAAATGTTAATTGGTAACTATACCAGTCTCCATTCTGAATAACTCCAAGCACAACATTAACTCTTTTCTACTAGCTTTTTAATTGTAGTCACTTTGGTTTATGATGAAATTCTTTAAATGCAAAGTTCCAGGCTATCGTATTATAGGAAAGTCTTTTAAAACATGAGTCATAAACAGGTCAGACTGTTCACCTAAACCCTGTGCAAACATGCTTTGAATAATGTTACACTTAGGCTAACAGATTGTCTGCAGACATTATAGACAAACATTCTCAGTAGTCCTCGCTAATTTTGGATGTCCTGTCTGAAAAACCAAGGGCCTGATTTTCTGAGTACATGTAGTTCCCAGAGACTGCTTATGTATTTTAAGTGGAGCATCCCTGCTTCCCAAGTGTGGTAGAACCCCTTATTCATCCCTCCTTGAGGTGCTGACACCCTCCCTAGAGCCCATGAGCTCCCTTTTTTTTTGTGGTCAGTGCCTCTACTTAGTGACTGGGTGCATAACCTAACAGACAACCCCTGCGACCTATAGAATATTACAAATCCTCATCAGAGGGAATGAAGGCCCAATAGATCAAATATTTTATTGTACTGAAAGATGGGGGCGAATTAAAAGGAAGGGGCGGAACAATGGGAAAACAGGTAAGGGAGTTGAGGATGTCAAATCAGTAACCAGCCACTCCTACAGAAATAACTGAAGGGGATCCATCTGGTAAACAAAAAGGGCATCCCTCTCTTCAGAAGTGGAGGACTGGAGAAAAATCACAGGGATCAACTAATTCTGGGGGACAACAAATGAAAAAACAGGAACAGGTGTGAGGGTCTTAGATTTAAAATCAGGGTTCCAGAAGGGGGACACTGAGCAGAGAGAGCCTTGAGAGAACCCTCTGCTCCTCAAGAGTTCAGGGAGCTAGTGGACTCTGTCCAGAAGAACTCTGCCAAGAGATTCGAATGGACAGGTATGCAAAAACAGTGTCCCACAGTCATAAGGAATCCCCCCCACAACCTGCTCCTCCTTAATTTGTATGTGGCCAGTTTGGCCAGTGCCAGGAGGAGGCTGACAAGGAGGTCTTGCAGCTTTGTGGGGCCACGAATGGGGAGTGAATAAATGAAAAGCTGCCGGGAAAAGTGCAGCCAAAACCTCAACGAGAGGTAGAACGTTATTTACACTAAAGGAAAGGGGGATGCAGCATTTTAAAGCATTTACCTACACCAAAGGAAAGGGGGACGCAGCATTTGTCCCCATTGTCACTGAAGTTTTTGTCTGTTTAGATCCCAGTGTTCTTTGAACCATTTGCCAGTGTAGTCCCTCTGCCTACTTTCCCAATGTAGGTGGAAGGCTACACCTCTGGGTTGGTGGTCAGCAGTAGGTATAGAACCTCTGGATGTTGAAAATACAAGCAATTGCTGCATGAAGTTAAAGACCTGGATCTCTTAGCCAACACTATAGCGGGCTCATCAACCTCCATGTGTGGTTCAGCCACCACTAGAAGGGGACTGTCCATAAATATAAAGGGAAGTGTAAACACCTTTAAAATCCCTCCTGGCCAGAGGAAAAATCCTTTCACCTGTAAAGGGTTAAGAAGCTAGGATAACCTCGCTGGCACCTGACCAAAATGACCAATGAGGAGACAAGATACTTTCAAAAGCTGGGGGGAGGGAGAAACAAAGCCCCTCTCTCTGCTTGTGTGATGCTTTTGCTGGGGACAGAACAGGAATGGAGTCTTAGAACTTAGTAAGTAATCTAGCTAGATATGCGTTAGATTCTGATTCCTTTAAATGGCTGAGAAAATAAACTGTGCTGAATGGAATGTATATTCCTGTTTTTGTGGGGTTTTTTTTGTAACTTAAGGTTTTGCCTAGAGGGATTCTCTGTTTTGAATCTAATTACCCTGTAAGGTATTTGCCATCCTGATTTTACAGAGGCGATTCTTTTTACTTTTCCTTCTATTAAAATTCTTCTTTTAAGAAACTGAATGCTTTTTCATTGTTCTTAAGATCCAAGGGTTTGGGTCAGTGGTCACTGATTCAAATTGGTGAGGATTTTTATCAAACCTTCCCCAGGAAAGGGGGTGTAACGTTTGGGAGGATTTTGGGGGGGAAAGACATTTCCAAACAGAGTCTTTCCTAGTAATATACCGGTTAGACGTTTGGTGGTGGCAGCGAAAGTCCAAGGGCAAAAGGTAAAATAGTTTGTACCTTGGGGAAGTTTTAACCTAAGCTGGTAAAAGTAAACTTAGGAGGTTTTCATGCAGGTCCCACATCTGTACCCTAGAGTTCAGAGTGGGGAAGGAACCTTGACAGGGACAGAGCACCATATTGAGTGGGTGTGGATTACAAAGACAGGACCAGCAGCAAGATGTGGGCTTTCTCTGTGGTGACTTGTCTGTCTTTTCTGCTTTTATAACTTCAGTAAGTTGAATCTGTGTGCCTACCACTCCATTTTCTCTCCTCCCTCTCTCCCACTCTGGGTGTCTCTTCAGCTACAGAAAAGCCTTTCTGCATCTCCATGTGCTGGATGGAAATGGTCAGTTAAAGGGTAAAAATGTGACAGGAAATTGTTTGAAGTGAAAATGTTCCTATGACCGCAAATAGGCGATGTGATTCATACACTGATTTACAATCTTACAACGTGCTAACAGTAGTTTTAAATGTAATGTGGATTTATTGAGAATTTTTGGTTGATGTAAAACTGTCAGTAGGAAAATATTAGTGTCAATGAGAAATTTATATTTTGCTGGTGGTGGTGATTTTAATTTTGAGTCGGCAGTCCTGGTGCTTCCTTTCACTGACCTTAACTGTGTTTTCTAATTCTCCATAGAGCGTGGATGAGTTCATATTACTAACGTTCTCCTCTGTCAAACAACCCTCTATCAATCTAATCTAGTAACGGTTTTGTTTTTATAACTCAGCATTTTAGTATCAAGATGACATTCAGGTAAAATAGGTCGGTATGATAGCATCCATAGTAGATTTCAGTGTTTTTGAACATTTCACGGTAACAGCTGCAGCGTCAATTTCTCTGATAATATTACAGGAAGGGTTTCACTTTTTTGTCTTTAAGTTTGCATGAGTCCTGGTAAATGCTGCATCTATGGTAGCATATAACTAGAAGATACTTTGTAATTCCCTAAATAACTCCTGACTTTAAATAAAAATAAAGAGCAGATGGTTGATGGGCAAGAGCAGTAGTTTGAGGAGTCTCAGTACCTGTCACGACTGATTGCAGGTCAAGGGTAAAAAAAAAAAAAAAAGGAAATCAGACCAAAGGAAGTGTGGTCCAGTGGTTAAAGGACCACAGAATTGGGTGTTGGAGTTCTGGATTCTCTTCCTGACTCTGGGCTTACGCAAGCCACTTATACTGTCTGTTCCATCTGCCTCAGAGGAATGTTACAAAACTTACTAGGTTTGTCAAATACTTGAAATCATTGGATGGAGATTGCTAGAGAAGTGCAAGGTAGAATTATTGCTCTTATAAAATGAATCCATCTTCCACTTTATCTCACTATTACTCATCAAATTTGCATGAAAACAGCATCTTTGTTTCTGGAGATATTAGTTAATCCTATTTACAACAGTTCTTATCCTGTCTGTGACATTGCAAATGGTTGCTGTGGAAATTAACACATCACATAAGATTATAACTTCAGATGGAGCACATGGGCTTAAAAATAAAACAGAATGTGTTCTCATGCAAATGTTCTTATTAGAATAGAGGTGGAGAAATATGAAAAAGGCATGATCTCTTCTTTCCAAATATGTTGGTGCTTTACAGTCTTTGGTTTGTGTTTGTTCATGTTCTCAAGGACTACCACAGAACTTGAGTGTAGCGAATACACTCATTATCTAGGTAGATATAAAATGCTTTAGTTTCCTTTATATTTGGTTGAAGCCAATTGTGTGTTGGTTTTTTTAATGTACACAGTAACAGGAACGCAGCTAACATACAGTACATAGCAGGTTAACATGGCCATTTCTGTCCCACAATATTCTTTACATATATGCTGTATGAGATCAGGAGAAGAAAATATTCCATGTTAAATTGCATAATACAAAGATTCAGTCAATAAGTCTTAATTCGATTCAAGTTACTGAGGTAGTTAATATTACAGGCTTTTAAAAGTGCTTTTAGCTCTTATAGTTGTAGACATTTTTCTATACCTCAGTCACTGCTGTGTTTGTGGCACTTTATATATAAAACTGTTATTAGATTGCAATCTGATTACACAACAAGGTCCAGATGAGATTAGAAATTGTCAGAGTTCACAAGTATGCATTTTCTAGTGTATTCGTTAGCCTCACCTTGACATGCATCAAATGTTTGGTAATGGGGAATTCTGCTAAAGATAGAATATTTCCACCTACCCCTCTAATTTGAGTTGTCATGTCAGATAAATGACATGTCAGACTCCAGTATTTAGTTACTAATTTGATGGGGAACCATATAATTGCCTACCTGCATATATATAAATATAAAGACAAGGGAATATTGGTAGCAAAAAGTTTACCCAATATCAAAATATCTGTAGCTCTCCTTAGCTGAATGCCTGAGACAAGGAAGTGAATGGCATTGAGGGAAGAGATTGCTTCCAAGAATAGGAAAAAATCTGAGCAAATCATCTTTGATCCTATTACAAACTATTGACGCCACCCCAGCTTTTCTTAGACCCTGATCCTGCAAATATTTAAGCACATGTATAAGTTTGCTTACAAGAGTTGTCCCATTGAAGTCTGTGGAATTATTCCCATGAGCACAGTTATAAACACCTTAAGTATTTGCAGATCTGGGCCTCAGATTGTCTGGCAAGTAGCCACTATATTACAAACCCAGTTTACCCAGCATACCAAATCCTGAGCAAACTTTTATTTTGCAACAGCATTATGTAGTTTGAAAGTGGATGCATACTGTGGAAAGTGTAGAAGATCTTTTACACTTTCCACAGTATGCATCCGATGAAGTGAGCTGTAGCTCACGAAAGCTTATGCTCAAATAAATTGGTTAGTCTCTAAGGTGCCACAAGTACTCCTTTTCTTTTTGCGAATACAGACTAACACGGCTCTTACTCTGAAACCTGAAGATCTTTAAATATTTTTGTTCCATTTTTTGATCATCTGCCACTTAGACCTGCGTGTCTTCTGTCTGTATTCCATTTTGTGCATTATATATGCCCATGTTTAAAGATTATTTGTTAACATCAAGGGCTTGCAGACTAATCCTTTGAGAGAGTGGGAATGTTGAGAGATGGTTCATGGACAATACTCTAATACTGCCTGAGATGGAATCCCTAAACATCTAACACATTTGTGATAGTCTGAACTGGATGTAGATTTAAAACTCCTACCATCACAATATGTAATTTAGGTACATGTGCAGTGTTTGACTAATGTATACAATAATGAATTCAAATAGTGTGAACTATGTTACCACTGAAATATTCCATATTTTCACTGCTTATTTTGCTGCTGTACTTTGCACAATCATCTTGTAATACGACCTTGAGAAATACTTTTGTGGCAAATAAAAGCATTTCAAATGTTGACATGAGATAGTTTGTTGTTGGCTCTGTTGGTGTGATGCAATGGCGGAGCCTATGCAGTCTATTACATGTTATCCAGTTTTATATATATATAATGTCGGAACAGTAACACACACTTCCTCTAAACTGTTTCTTAGACTAGTCTATCATCCTTTCTATAAAATTAGTACTAATATTTTCTAAAAGTTCAGAGTCTGTTTTTTCATATAGCTTGTGTAACACACTGAGTGTGTTGCATTTGCCTACAGTGCTGGGTGTATGAAAGGTCAACAGACTTCTGCTTCTACAAGCTAATGGAGCTACTTTATTATCTCAAGTTGTAGAGCTCTGTGCTGCAGTGCTTGTGGTGCTGGATTCAAACCCTCTGGATTGCCCACACAGGGGTCATTACACTTGTATCATGTACTCCTTCATTGCTGGAAAAATTGAGATATTGAGAAACGTGGAATTGTTTGAAAGAACATTTTAAAAATTGCTCTTGCAAAAAATCTTTTTCGGTGTGGGATTGAGCTGATACAGCCTGAATAATAACTCTGTGTAATGGGGTGGTGGTGATGGTCAGGCAATATTCTGTATAATTATTACACTCCTTTCTTCAGCTTAACTCCGTGGTGAAGCACAGGCCAGAGTTCAGTCTCTTCAGGAATTTTCAGAAAGAATTACACAAAGTTAAAACTCAGGGCTGTTTTATATAAAACTCTGATAAATGGACCATAAGAATCCCTAGTCAATCTCACAGAGAGAGCACATACCCTTTTAGTAAAACAAACACTGAATGCATAGAGAACACATTGGAAATAGTACACAGTATAGTACGTAGTGTTTGGAATAATAGGAATAAGTTTTTAAGAAAAGCTGTTAGACAGTAAACCTACAGGTGTTCCGCTATACAGACTCCTCCCCTTTTGTTTCTGCTGCAGACATTCACATAAAGGTTTCAACATAACATTTTCTATACCTTCATATGCATATTAAAACTTCCCTCTGGTCTCGGAGATAACTTCTCAGTCATTATAGGGTGACTGACACTCTCATTCACATTCTACAATCAGTCACCTGGAGTCTTCAGAGCTTGAGAAATGGCAGGTATTCAAACACTTCAGAACCCTGTCAGCCAACAAACAGTTGGGGGCTCTCCACAGCTAGCAGCTTTCCGTCCCTCAGGTTACCAGCTGACTGGTCCTCTCAGTTGTGGCTAAAACAGAAACCTGTAGCCAGTATCCAAAGTGGTACAGGGATTGGGATCAGTGTATAAAATATTCATTCTCTTGATCTCTATAGGATACAACTTTCTCTCCATAAGCCCAGGTATGTCAGGCAGGAATTCACAACCCCTCGCCTCACTAAGTATGTCCCCATTTGCTCTTTAACTGAGACAGAATCCTAGTTTAGAGCAGTTAGCTGCTAGCTACATGCAAGTTCCTCAGGCTCTGTAGCTTCTAGCGTAATGAATGCTCCCGCCCCAACCCCTCCCCCTTCCTCACCCCTGCAGCTCTCTCTAGGTCCATAAAACACTGTGTTGGACCAAACGTTATCACAGAGGAGGGATATCTAGTAAATAAAGCTGGAATAGTACTGGCCTGTGTCGCACTGCACCTGTATTTCACCTCGGTGGTCCAGCAAGGACACCCACCCTCAGACATCCAGCTCCCTAGCCGTTGCCTTCCGTGGGTGAAGACCATGGGTCCCCCCTTTCTGACGGGAGTATTTCCAGGATGTACAGTTCCCTGCCTTGACTGTGGTGTTCCCAGCAGAGAGAGGCTGCCCAAGCGCACCTGCTTGCTTTCTCTTCAGCGACCGTTAACAGGTGTAATTGCTACAGTTATAAGTTACCACACAGAACATCTTATGCACACCTGCTTTATTCTTAAAGTAATAGTACTACAGAGAAAGTACATTAAAAACAATAAAACAACCTACAGGCATGCTAATAAGCTTACCAGAGAGCCCCTCCCCCAATCCTAACACAGGCTCTGGCAGGAGCGGGGTCTCAACACCCCATCCAGAGGGTTTCCTTTGTGGTCACAAGTTTCACATCTTCGGCTCAGAACAAACAACCCAGTCCCACTGGGCCTTGGTAAGCCCCATCCTTCCCACCCTACCCTAAGGATTGGGGACCTCTGTGGACCAGGGGTCCTGTCTGTTGGCTGGATCAGGAAGAAGGCCTGGAGTCCATTTAAAACCAGGCTATTTATCCAAAAATCCTTTGTCTGTTGGTCCCTGGAGAATCCCGTTTGAACTAGTATGTGCATACCTCTCGGGGAGTGACGTCAAAGGGTTGATAAGGGAGGAAGTATTCTCTACTCCTACTCGAGAAGGTATACACAATTGTATTCTTAATGCAATGAACACCAAAGGTATTAACCCTAATTCAAAAACTTAATTTAATGAAGTTAAACCTTAATCTTAATGCCATTAGGTTTGTTCAGGACGTTGCAGGATATAGTCAATCTCTCATAATGTGGTACAAGAATTGGGACCCAGCCCTCACAGCAGACACCTTTCTTGGCCCTGCGTCCATCAGCTGCTGAGTCCACAGGTCTGTCTCTAACTCCTATATTTATACACTGTGCCCCCAGTGGTTTGATTGCCTTAACTAGTGGTGTTCCCCAAGGGTCAGTCCTAGGACCAATACTGTTCAGCTGATTCATAAATGATCTGGAGAAAGGGGTAAACAGTGAAGTGGCAAAGTTTGCGGACGATACTAAACTGCTCAAGATAGTTAAGACCAAAGCAGACTGTGAAGAACTTCAAAAAGATCTCACAAAACTAAGTGATTGGGCAACAAAATGGCAAATGAAATTTAATGTGGATAAATGTAAATTAATGCACATTGGAAAAAATAACCCCAACTATACATACAATATAATGGGGGCTAATTTAGCTACAACTAACCAGGAAAGAGATCTTGGGGTCATCGTGGATACTTCTCTGAAGACGTCCACGCAGTGTGCAGCGGGAGTCAAAAAGCAAACAGGACGTGAGGAATCCTTAAAGGGTAGAGAATAAGATGGAGAATATCTTATTGCCCTTATATAAATCCATAGTATGCCCACATCTTGAATACTGCATACAGATGTGGTCTCCTCATCTCAAAAAAGTTATACTGGCATTAGAAAAGGTTCAGAGAAGGGCAACTAAAATGATTAGGGGTTTGGAATGGGTCCCATATGAGGAGAGATTAAAGAGACTAGGACTTTTCAGCTTGGAAAAGAGGAGACTAAGGGGGGATATGATAGAGGTATATAAAATCATGAGTGGTGTGGAGAAAGTGAATAAGGAAAAGTTATTTACTTGTTCTTATAATATAAGAACTAGGGGCCACCAAATGAAATTAATGGGCAGCGGGTTTAAAACAAATAAAAGGAAGTTCTTCTTCACACACCGCACAGTCAACCTGTGGAACTCCTTGACAGAGGAGGTTGTGAAGGTTAGGACTATAACAGGTTTTAAAAGAAAACTAGATAACCTCCATGAATTTAAGTCCATTAATGGCTATTAGCTAGGATGGGCAAGGAATGGTGTCCCTAGCCTCTGTTTGTCAGAGGGTGGAGCTGGATGGCAGGAGAGAGATCACTTGATCGTTACATGTTAGGTTCACTCCTTCTGGGTCACCTGGCACTGGCCACTGTCGGTAAACAGGATACTGGGCTGGATGGACCTTTGCTCTGACCAGTATGGCCGTTCTTATGTCAGAATGTGACAAGAGTGTCACCTGCCTGGTGAGTTGCCAGAAATGAAAACTTCCTAAATAGCCTACTGAGCATGTCCAGAAACTGCCACACCCTGTTCTGAATGTTTCTGGGTCCTTCTAGCTAAGAGCCTGGTCTCCTCCCCTGGAGAAATAAATTCAATGCCGCAATATAAAGTGTATGGTTACGCTTGTGGCACGGTGCAGTTTTCTCTTTGCAGTCAGAACAGTGCCATTCTGTAAAGCAGCATTCTGCACTAAAGTTATAATAAACAAATTGACAGTATTAAAATATGTCTAGCCACAGTTGATAAGGGCACTATCAAGTGAAGTTGTCCAAAATTTGTTTTGTAAAACCAAGTTTTTAAGAAAAACGTAAGACAAGAAATAATCTTTATATGCTTTTGAAACAAAGAATCCAATTGAAAGATGGTTGGTTTGTTTTTAAAGTTGCCTTGCACTGTGTGCAGTATCATGTTAAGACTGTACATGAGAACAGAAAATGTGATATGGACTATAAACGAAAGTCCATTGAGTATTCTGTTTTCAAGATCAAAGCCTAGTGACTTATCCACCTCTTGCTTATTGGTAAGCTTAGCTTACCGTACACCAATATCTTTGATTGTTCAGATTACGTGTGAGTAATAATCATGAATGTTTCCAGCTTCTGCTGCATCTCTCTCTTCCAAAGACACTGCTTCATATTACAGTTAATGAAACCACCCCCGATGCAGCTCTGTTTCCTGCACATGGGGACTGTACCATTGAAGTTGACTACTCCATTGTGCCTCAAGAGTGGAGCTGACAATTGTGGTCCTCATCCCAGAGCCTTAGGCAATCTTTTAGATATCCTGGGCCCAGGCCATTAAGCGCTTTGAAGATAAAGACAGAGGCCCTGAATGTGGCTCTGTATTCTAGGGAAAGCCTGTTTAGAGGGTGGAGGACAGGTTGATGTGCATATGGTAGCCTCTCTTGTGCTGAGAAGAGGTGCTGCCATGCTCTGTATTGGTTGGTGTTTCCTACGGGCTTGTGACATTGTGCCCAGGTATATTGCATTGCTTTAGTCTAACTGAAGTGTGACACTGGCAAATATACATGATGTCAGGTCACTGCCTGCCACAGGCACAGAGTTCCCCTGCTAACCAGAGATGGCAAAAAGCATTATTTGCAGATGCTGCCATGTAAGATTTTAGCATCAGTGAGGAATCCAAGGGTGCTCCTAAACAAGGGACTGAATGGACCATTTGTGGGTGTATACTTTTAACCACAGGAGATGGAGAAATTTACAGTGACAGTGCTTTCCTCTGTCTACCAGCACAAACCTCTATTTTGCTCAAGTTCAGTTTCAGTCAGCTGTTCTTCATCCATGAGATGATTTCATCCAAGAACTGCAGCCACCTTGGTGCTAGTTTGTATAGTCATAAGTGGTGAAGAATAAGTAGAGCTGTGTGTCATCTGCATATTGCTGGCCCTTGAGTCCATGTCATACTACCAGTTCTCCTAGTTGCTGCATGTAAGTGTTAAATAGGACTAAAGAGAATTGATCCTTGTGGGATTCCATACATGAGGGTTGTGGTGGAAGAGGTGAAGTTTCTCACACAGTTTGTTACTGCCTTAATTATTTCCCATTCAATACTATTATAAAATCAGTTCAGTGAAGTGGTTTGTATGGTCAGGATGGCTGGTTGTAGAATTGTCTGGAATGCCCTTATTCCAGGAGTCTTGCATGAACTAGATGATGTAAATCTGACTGGTCATGGACTCTAGGTGCAGATATATGTTGAGTGGTGGTTGTTTTTTCTTCCTGGGGAAGTTCGACGGGTGACAGCACATTTGGTTCCAAGGGCTTTCTTGTGGGTTACCTCATGGTCCTAGTCTCTCTCTCCTGTTTCACATGCATGTGAGGATATGATCTGGGGAAATCAATACAGTATGTATGATAGTGCTTCCAGAATGCCAATGACACCCAGTTCTGACTTTGTACTGATACAATTGTTCTCTCCCTCTCCCCCACCCCCAGTACCTTCTGGGTTCAGGGACTAGATGAGAGTGAAGTGGTTCAGCCTTAATCCAAATAGTGCTGAAATTATTATATGGGGTTGCGGGAAGCCACTGGAAAAAATGGTGAAGATTGTATTGGTTCCCTCAGATGAGAGTATTTGTCTTCTTTTTTGTTTCCTAGATTTGTGGCATTGGGGTGATGTTGTATCCTCCACAAGTGTTTGGCAGGCAGTAGCTCACTGCACAGTGGCATTTGTATCAATAGTGTTCAGGACCTCCAGTGAAAAAACATCAGAATGACCCCTACAGTGCCATGTTAATGAATGAAATGTGGGTTCACCTTAAAACAATTAAAACATGACTGTGGAGTGATGTCAAGAATATTTTGGTCAATTTGCTGAATGGGATGCACACACACTGAGGTTAAAATTTCTGTGCCTTTACAGATGCACTAGCACAAATACCTGTCTTTAACACAGTGGAGATGCTGCTATTCTGTAATTGCATTGATTTCTCTTTGCCTTTTCAGATTAAGGATAGCGGAGAGAGCAAATCAGCTTATAACAATCACCACATCATAAACAAGCAAACAAAGTAATTGTCTGATTATATTTCTAACTTTCTCCAGAGACCATGATGTCATAGCGAAGGAGATTTTAAAAGTCTCACTAGAATGAGACTGCAATTATAAATGAAAGGATGCAAGAATATTTTTGTACTGCATTTTTTTTCTTTGTTTAACTCTTATATGGTTACTCCAACTTGAAACATGAGCCTTATGTAAATCAGCTCACCCATTGCTAAACAGGAAAAAACATTGCTACACTAAGCCTTTTAGATATTCTGCACAGTAGCTGATGGGTTTTCTGTATCAATATAACTCTACAGTGTGGTGTAATGTAGGATTGAACTGCGGGGGGGGGGGGGGGGGGGGAGAATTGTTTACTCTTCCAAGCTCTGTCCACTAACTATGTCCTAATGAGATGCCACTTGCAGTAGATTGAGCAAATCTTTGCAACGTGATTGTGTGTTTTGCTGGACTCCTCAGGCTTGACTCCCCCTCATTTGGGATTTGGATACACTGAGCTCTGCTGGGTGCCTGGGATTTCTTTTCCCCTCAGGAGGGATTGAATGCCCCCAATGGAACAAACCTTATGGCATTAAGGTAGACTTCACTGAATTAAGTTAAACCTTATTGAATTAGGGTTAATACCTTTGGGACACGTATTAAAATTCAATTGTGTGTGTGTGTGCTATATTGTGGTGTTGTATGTACTTTCTCTAGTAGGATGTGGGATACTAATGTACTTCTTCCATTATGAGTCTTTAAAACCACTTCCCCGGCTTCAACCTGGATACTCCAGGGACCAACAGACAAAGGATTTTTGGATAAATCTGGTTTTAGACTGCCTCAGGGCCTTTTCTGTTGGCTGGGTCAGGAAAAAGGCCCCAATCCTTTGGGAACGCTTGGAAGGACTGGGCCTACTGAGGAGCCATGAGACTGAGTGCTTGTTCTGAGCTGAAGCTGGGATGAATTTGCAACCACAAGGAATCCCCCCCCCACCCCCTCGGGGTGGGGGATGGGACAGGAGAGGCTGTAGGACTGCTCCTGCCAGAGCCTATGTGAGGCTTGCGGTGATCTCTTGTAAGCTTATTAGCATGCATATAGTTTCTTTTATTGTGTTTTAATGTTTTCTCTGTAGTGCTTTTACCTTAAGAATAAAGCAGGCTTGCTTAGGAAGTGCTGTGTGGTACCTTATAACTGTCGCAATTACACCAGTTATCAGTCTCTGAAGAGAAAGCAAGCTGGTGTGCTTTTCCTCTGCTGGGAAGGCAGGGAGCTGTGCAGCCTGGACATATCCTGATCAGAAGGGGATGAGATGTGTGTCTCCACCTAAGGAAGGTCATTAATGGCTGGGGAACTGGATGTCTGAGGGTGGGTGCCCTTGCTGGACCACTGAGGTGAAATATAGGTGCAGTTGCCCTGAACTGTGACACTGATATCCTAGCTCAGGCACATACTGTACGTTTATAAGTCAGAACCTGGAAAGTGGCTTTTCTGTTTAACTCTGGATGAGCTAATGTAGATAAGGGCCATGCTTGAAGATGGATGCTTGTGTCTGCTCTGAGCTTGGCCCCCCCCTAGTTGGGACTCTGATGTTCCCTTGTGCACCAGTCTTTCTTTCTGGCTTGTTGGCTTTCCAGAGTGGGAGAGAAAAATACTTGGTGAGACTCTCCCAAGTGACTTCCACGCATGCTGCCAAATGAGATGTGCAAATCTTCATAATATGACCTTTTCCCTTCTTATATGCTTTGATCAATGCTAACACTTAAGGAAGATGCTCAGTGATGATTCAGCAACCAATTGACGTGAACGGGGAAGTTCACCCTGCTCAGAGCTATTGTTTTATGCTCTCTACAAACTCAGGCAGACATCACTCCATGACTTACACTCCGGTCACATCTGCAAGGTTATCTTCACAACCAACTGAAGACTGACCTGAGATTTTGAACCTAATGTGGTGTCCTCAAAGTGTATGGCAAGTAGTCACAAGCTGGTCTAGATTGAGCCTGGTACAAAATATAATGTATGTTGCTCCAAAATAAATCTACTAGAGAATGTTTGTGATAAAGAAGACAGCACTCCACCCAACTAGCTCACTACTTGATAGGAAGGGAGTGTTGTGAGAATTATTTTCAGACATTTGGGGTGATACCGTTCACAAGTAGTGGAGACGTGTGGCCTATTAAAACACAAACATCATTCTTAACCAGCACGCAAGCGGGGGCAGGGGGAATCACATTGAAAATATTTGTGATTACAAGAGTACTGACAAACTGGGGCAAATGAGTCATTCTCCCCCTCCATGAAAAAAAAATTCATGGCCAGACTGACCATTTCTGTCTTGAGTTTCATCCTCATGCAATTTCGAATGGTGGAGTTATAAACCCCTTGAAAAACGGTGTTTATAATGGTAACATCAACAGACTTTAAACTATAGTGGCACTGCTGGGCTTTGCAGTAATAACATTAGTGTTTAGGGCTGTCAAAGTTAATGTCACTAATCTGTGTCTAGAAGGTAAAAGGCAATGATGAATGAATGTCATCTTCTGCCATAATAGGTTTCCTGAGTCCAGAAGACTCTCTAAGCCTTTAAAATAGCCATAGACAGATTGATGGGAGTGTTCGGTGAGCTGCAGCGCAGGGTTCTGCTCTCGGGGGTCCTCCTCTTTGTCGAGAACAAAAACAGTTACATATATTTTATATTTTAATATATTTTCTGTATGGGGCTTTGCTGCTTTGTAGTGGGGGAAGCAAGGAATCTATTACAGGACTGAGGGATTAGAACCGGTTTTTAGCCTTGGGTTATATGTCCCTATAGAAAGCATAAGCAGTTCCACCCCAAGTTGTCTAGAAAATATTAATGTCTCATTAATTAAAGATTGGTGATGAGAAGTCGTCTATATGATGTGGAAAGCAGTGTGTGTTATATACAGGCTTCTGCTCCTAGATCCGGAAGGATCGGATCTTGCTTGTTTTCACTATTTTCTGCAATACGCCTCTGAATGTATTGTTGAAATACTTGACACCTTGCTAGATTCTTAGTTTGTCTAATCATGCTTTTTCTGCAAAAGTTATCTTTAATCTATAAAAAGGAATATGAATATTTAGCTCTTATTATACAGTAGATCCCCAATTGCTTTACAAAGGTGGCATTTCCACTTTACATACTGTAGCCTGACGGGGAGGTTAGATGCCTTCTTCAAAATCTCCTGACTCCTGGCCCCCTTGCTTTTACTACTACCCCATACTCCCTACTATAGCTGTACTCAGTATATAGTGTACAGTGGGTACAGAATGCCGTTCATAGTTGATTACATTTGCAGGCTACCGCACTCTCAGGTGCATGATTGGAATTAGATATCTGGATTGTCCTAACATGTGGACCCAGAGGGAGCAGTATTGAATGAAGAAACTTCAACTCCTACAGGCCTTTGATTCAAATGCAGTCACCAAGGAGTACTAGTAATAAAATACTGATTTGGTTAGTGACAATCGACAATATTGGAATTGTCAACTGATGCTTATGGTACATGCAGAGTCCAACTCTGTTGGTTATATTATGGCTTAATTTCATACTACACTGATTTAAATTAAGAGAGAAAGCAAACTTTTCAATGCCAGCCTCACTCTGGCATGGTTATGATTTTGTAGTTTAAACCACGTGGCTCGAAATTGGTCCATTCCCGGTTCTTCCACTAACTTCCTAGGTGACCTTGAACAAGGGATTGTGGCTCAGATTTTTACTAGGATTTTGATGCTGCTCTGCTCAGCATTGCAAAGCCTTCGTCATGTATGTCCCATGTTCAAAAAAGGCGTAGGCACTTTGTTCTCAGCAAGCTGGGGTCTGAATCCACACCACCCTCGCCTGCTGTGGGCTAACTGTCCGTGGGGCCCCTGCTGAAGCACGCTGACAGTTTATTAATGTGAGAGTAGATCAGAATGCATTAATGAACTGTTAGTGAACATCAGCAGGTCCTCACGATTGGCTAGTCCATGGCAGGCTAGTGCAAGGTAGATTCACACCCCAGCTGGCCACAAACAAATTGTTCATGTAGACAAGTTCTATGTTCAATTACAAGACAGCGCGACTTAGGAGCTCTACGCACCCTTACACTCAAGGGGGTGGGGGGAAGGCCGTGGCATCATGGCTCAAAGTGTGGCTCAACTCTGTTGAGCTTGTGCTGTGGGGCTTTAAAAAAAAAAAAAAAAAAAAGGCTGTCTAGACATTTCTGCCTGGACTCCAGCCAGTGCAGGAACATCTACATGTTTATTTTTTAGGCCTGTAGTGTGAACCCGAGTCAGTTGGCCAGGCCACTGAGACTCATTGCCGTGGGGTTTTTTGTTTGTGGGTTTGTTTGGGTTTTTTGTGGCGTACACATAGGCAGTTAGGATATGTCACTCTTGAAAATTGGATTCATCCTTATCCTTCTTGTTTTCCCTTGTCTCCTCTATCTCTCCTTCCCTTCTCCAGATCGGTTCTGCCAGACTGAGAAGCATTTTATTGAGGGGTGAAGTAGCCTATAATGAAGTCTTGCAAGACTGGATTTGCCTGGGACATGTACTATATGAACCAATAAAATAGGATTAGTTTTTACTTCATTTTTGTTTTTTCTATTCTATAATTTAAAGGAAGGATGAGTGAGTAGGTTTTGTGCTGGGGCTGCTATATTTAATGATATTTTGCAAGGCTGCTCTAACTCTGAAAGATATGTGCCTGACTTATATTCTTCTCTGTTATCAATTTAAATCCCAATACATTTTTGGACATTTAATATAAAAAAGGTGAAATACAACCATCATATGTTGACTACAAGTTTGCTTATCTCTGGTTTGACTTCTGTACTCAAATCCAAAGCTCTCCCTATGTACCCTTTGAAAATCTCATTGAAAGCCTTATGCTAAGGGTCTAGTCTTCAACCAGCTGTGTGTATTTAGAAGTTCTTGCATTCTCTGAAAGTAGTTGCATTGTTATAGTTAGATTGTGGAGATGCTTGCTAGTGACCATCTACATACACAAGCATGAGCCTATGAACCCATATAAAAAACATACTCATGTGGGACTGCTCAAGGAATAAGGCAACTAAAATTTGA
Source organism: Chelonia mydas (assembly GCF_015237465.2). Lineage (NCBI taxonomy): Eukaryota > Metazoa > Chordata > Testudines > Cheloniidae > Chelonia > Chelonia mydas. The sequence continues at coordinate 19,833,430 of NC_051252.2, forward strand.
TTACACATTAGTCAAACACTGCACATGTACCTAAGGCAACTAAAATTTGTCCTCATTATTAGGAACCTAATGGACAAGCACATTTAGTAACTGACAATATATAAGCATTACCCATCTATCAAAGTGAACTAAAGATAGTATGCCTGTGTCATCTGAAGTTATTTCCTGCCAATACATTTGCAAGTACAGTAACTAAAACCATTGTCTGAGAGCAGTCTTATTGTATCAGTGGTTACTGGTTGTCACAGTGAGATTTCCATGTTCCACATTTAGCATAACGATTCCAGTAAAATCCATCCCAGCCTTATCCATGTTCAATACTGGTTACATATTCAAAACCCTTCCTAACTTGCAGTTCATGGTGTTGATTGTGTATCCTCTTTAGAGAGATTCTTTCTGTGTTCTGTTACCAGTTCAATGTGGTGATATGAGCTGCGTCAAGGAATTATCTTTCTTTGGCATGCAGGAAACATGGTGCATCATAAAATGATAGTAAACTTTGGGCCTCATTGTATAAGCTTTCACCATGAAGTCCACTGTGTGTGTGTGTACATACGCGTGCGCGGCATCCTGTTGGTTCATCAGGTCTCATGGCTGAGCTGCAGTACTCTAAACTAGTCCAGTTCAGTTCACTGCACGTTGCTTCCTGCTGTTATGTACTCCTGTATAGGGGTCCACGCACTATTCTGCTTGGACATGGTCCTCTCCTGTATCAGCCAGTGGCAAAAGGAATTCAAATCCACTGTCATCATTTCTTGTATTCAGGTGCACGAGCTTCACTGCTGTATTTTGATAGGAGTGAATTTGGGATTGTACTAGAGATCATCCCTTCTTCTATCTTGCTGCCCTGAAGGAAGACAAGTTTCCATTTGGTGTCTTGGATTTTGACTTCCTTTCAGTTCTCAGGCATGTTTGGGTCAAGAAATCCAGCTCAGGCCCATAACTAGTCTGCAGCTTCTTCTTGATTATTCCATTAATGATCCTATTATATAAACACCAGGTAGCTATTAAATCACCATTTTAAATAAAAATATGTTTTGGAAATAATGTCTGGATCTGTTTAGTCACCTGTGCAAGCTCTAGTAAGACTCACCTGCAAACTTAGAATTAAAGCATGGCTAAAGAAAGTCAAGACTGATTGAGAGCTATACACAGTACATGATTCCCACAAAGCCAGCTTCCCTTTTTAATAAAAAACCTGCATCAATAAGAACCTTGAAACAAGTGTTCAGAGGTCCATGACTCTGCTAATGCTTTGTGAAAATAAAGTGGAATGTTCTAAATAGAATACAGGTGTTTATCAAGAGAGGTGTCAAACTCGGTTAATGCAAGATAACAGACTTCCTAGTGAAAATGACAGTTGCATGGGGAACACATTTTTCATTTTAAGTACAGACAGCATGAAAAGCCTCTTGCCTGCAAATAAATGTAATTGGGCACTGTAGTCTGAAGATTTTGTAGGGCCAGAGCCCCCCCAGTGCAGTGTCTGTCATGTCCTTGATAATGCATATTGGACATTTTGTAGATAACCCTAGAAGACTATTCAATTCCGAAATGGAAAAGTGTTTTGCTGTTCACTGCAATGTGAGTGAACAATGATTAATCCACTGAAAATCTGAGCTGGATCTTGCAATCTTTCCACATGTGAACGCTCCCATGGAAAACAATGGGATCGCTTACATGAGTAAGGATTACATATATATGTGAGCATTGCAAGACCAGCCCTTTTAGGTAAGTAAGGAGAAAAAGTACAACGCATAAACCTCTCATAACAAACAGTGCAGCTAACAGTAAAACAAGATCAATTATTCATGCTTCAGGCACAAGGAACAGGGTAAGCACATTTCCAACACACTCGGGTTTCTTTTTAGGCATCTTTTTCTCTAAGATATCTAGAAAGATTTGTGTTCAGCACCATGGAGGAGATCTGCTGTTCATTCTTAAGAAGAATGAAGAATTAATAAGAATGAACTTAATTTTCCAATGTGCTAGTCTCTCCCTTCACTAGAAGCAGGCTTATGGGCAAACCTCTTGTGAGCTGTATAATAAAGATTTCTCTTCTTTATGTTGCAGCTACTTTCACAGGGTGAATTATGATGATCTACTGCTCCACCTCCATCTCTCTTCCAATAGCCACATTTTCGGGACTTGAGGGATGCGAAATGCTTTTGAGACCCAATGTACTTTTTAAATGTTCCTGTGCTCAAATTGTACCAATGACTCCCTCTCCTTTTGAGTTGGTTACATAATGATTTCAGAACTAATGTGCTTCCAAGTTTTATAGAATTTCAAATATTAATGTAAAAATTTGAATTGACAGAATATGGGTAAATTTTATGGAATTTCTCATAGTCCATTGTTTGGGGTTTTTTTCCAGTTTGAAAGTGACCCATTTGACGCAGTGGAAACTAGTATAGTGTATGACCTGAACTGCTAACTGTAAATACAGTCACATTGGTTACAGATTAGTAAACCATGGACTCTAGGAAACTATAAGTCCTCATGTATTATAAAGGCTGTAAAGATTGTAAATTAAGGTATCCTTTACAGTCAGATTTTTTCCCTTCCCTTTTGTGATGAGCAAGACATCAAAACATAAGAAGCAAATGGTCAGCATAAGAGAGCTGTTTGAGAGAGGCTCAAGACTACTTTGATCACTAAATGCTTACCAGAATAAATACCACTAGCTCTCATGCTGATCAAGTAAATTTTTTCTTTCTACTTTCCCTTGATCTGTACTTTTGCATCACTTATTTCAGGTTGGACTGAAGCTGTGGTGTGATTCAGAGAGCTTTGAAGTGAAATGCACAGATGGTGCACAAAGACATACTGTTGTCATTGCAAACAATGCAAATGCTAAGTTCATCTTGCATGTACCCTGTGTCAAGTTTTGTCGTGCTATATCAATTGAAGAAAATGCGACGTTCCCTCTCCCACTTCTCTCCCTCCCCCTGCCCTTTTGTTTAGTTTACTTTACCACACTGTTAAAGTAACTTATTTTAGCAGCATCTTATCTGTGATCAGTTGGGGAATAGAAGAACAATTCAAATGTACATTTTGCAAGATGCATCTTGTTTCCAGTTTTCAGAAGCTAAATTTTATTCTTCATATAAATCATTCAGCTCATATTCTAAAAGAAAGCCATTGATAAAATGAACTTAAACTGGTTTATTTCAACAGACAAGTCAGAATTCATAAATACAAAAAGATCAAAATCCCCAAATTTCACAAATAAGCCATTATGAACTTTGCATTATTGGTAAACACAAAAGTGTGTGGCGCATAAATGAAATTTCAAATATGGGCTTTCGATTTTTCAGAAATAAGGTATAAAAATTATGCTTTGCCTCCATGTAGCTTTGAATTTTTCCATAAGCAAAAAAAACACTTTCCCCTAAAACATTATGAAAATAACCACAAAATATGCTAGAGGATGTATCCACAAAATACAACCAAACTGGTTAAAATTTGACACTTTAAAACTCTCTTGCTACAAAACTGTTGCTGATGGGGGTGTTGGGTGAAGGTTTCACATCACTCTCTAGAAAGTGAAAAATATTTAAGAATGCCACTGACATATATTCTGTAGATTTCAATAGATAAAATTAATTTATTAAAACATTTCTACTTGAAACCTGGAATTGCTCAGTGATGCCCAATGTTGGATAGCCAGAAACATACTGTAATCCATTCCATGCTCTGTAGAGTTTTATTTATAAAGTATTTCCTATGCACTGTATATTATTTTAATGGATTAGAATTTTTCCGGGTAGTATTCATGACTCTCTGTTTCACTTCTAGATGTTTGATAATAACAAATTGTAAAATTAATATAGTGATTGTGACACAGATGCACCAACATTTCTCTGACACCTTTTGCTCTTGCTGAATAGTCCCTTGCACCATCAGTGTCCCATTGAAGAGTCATGGAATAAGGAACTATTAACATGAGCACGGGTTCAGGATCTCCGTAGACGTATAAACAATTTCCTCCTCCTTTTCTTTGGGGGACTTAACGAACTTGGAGACCTTGGATTTCAGATTTCAGCAGTAGCCCATTTGCTCATCCACTTTCCAGTACTGCCTGATGATTAATGGCTGTAAAATGTAGAAGTGGAGAGGCAAACTGCAGGAAATGTTTTAAGTTGGAGGTCCAGAATTATTTTGTACAGTTGAAATGTAACTCTACTAGGCAACTCAGCAGGCATTTAGGACATGTAAGCTTCATTTTTCAGTCAGTTCTTATGACCTAAAATTGGAGGAGTAATTGCTATGAAAATTTTGCAGTCAGATTGTTTCACTAGAACAGTTTTCATGCCTTAGCCCCTGTGCTGTTGCAACCATACTGCTGTTAACTACTTTAATATGGCTTTCATAGTTCATTATAATACATTTTTTAAAAGTTTCTGCAGTTGTCCTTTGTAGAGCAATATCTATTTCAGAGGGCCTTGTTTGGAAATATTAAATGTGGTATCCAGAAAATAGATTCTTAAGAGGTGGACACCCAGCTGGTAGTATAATTGGTATAGTACTAGGAAAGTAGATTGCTACTCCTGGGAGAAGATGATGGAACCATGGTGCCTATGATAATTATACTTGTTTGCACAGGATGTGGTGGTTCTGAATTTGTAATAAAAAAAATTCGTAGTATATCACCTTTAAGTTCCAAGCAGAAAGGCCAAGGCTCTGAATGGGCATGGAGTCTGAACTGTTACCACTCCGAGAGGTGTAGGGGCTGGATGGGGGAAACACTTCAGCACAGATAATATTGCTATCAGCTTTTTCTGTGGGTAGATGGAAGACTTTAGTACAGGTCTTCCAATCGACAGCATTCATTAAATTCACCCAACGTTCCCTTGTTTTGTTCTTTAATGAAGCACTTTCTTTCTACCAGGAAAAGAATCCGTATTATAAAAGCCAAACCCAAAACACCAGAGTCCAAATTTTGCCTCCATTTGCACACCAGTTGCAGTACCATGGTGTGTGCATGCTGGGACAGTATTCTGTAAACAAGGGTAAGTGCACAATTTCACTCTAAAAATTTGAGGGGAGGTTATATATGCACATAGAAAACAGAGAATGATATATAGATAAAGAAAGCCAGACCTCCAGAAGTCTGTGTGTCTCATCCCAAGCAATAAAATAGGCACTGGTACATTATTACTGTGGTGGAGCTGTTAGAAAATGTGGACTAGAAATAAAAGGACTTTGATCAAAGATAAAATTGCGGATGGGCATCAATATTAGCACTTATGGAATATTTAGACATTGTGCTTAATATCTGCACTGCCTTTTCCAAAACCAAACTATCAGGATGCTTTACACCGATGTAGCTGAAAATATATTTCGGCAAAAATAATACCTGATGTCCCATTTCATTAGTCACTGATTTGCAGTGTGTACTTTTGGCATTATGGACATATCTCTAGCCTTCACTCCAGTCTGAATCTGGATTTGACGCAAAAGGTGCCATGTCTGGCATAGTTTTGCAGTTTTGTCACTTTGTTACCTGTCAAGGCAGCACTGCAGAAAATCCAGAAGAAAGCATATTTTCCTCTGGGACTAAGCAAATACTCTGCCTCAAAGAATGCTGTGAGCTGTTGTGTGACTTGAAAGGCGATTAGATTATGCAGGAAGTGTGAGGACAACCTGGTGGAGTATGCTTGTTTGGAAACCGCAGCAGTTCTATAGACTTTTAGAGCCAGATCCTCAGCTGCTGTAAATCAACATAGCTCTATTGAAGTCAATAACACTGGCTGAGGCTCTGATGCAATAAAGTGAATGTTTTAAGCTTCTTTCTAAACACTGTTATGTTGAATGGTCAACAGATCACTCAGATAAGCTACAGGTTTTCTGTCTCTCTCCCAATCTGATTGCCCTCACCCATGTTACAGGATCACGTCACATACAAATTGAGGTGGTCTGAATAGTTAAACTTATGGCTACAAAAGTTAACTTTGCTGCTGGCCAATTTTAGAGCTGAATGTGTAGAAATTGATGATGATGAGGGTTCTAACCCATTTTCACAGGTATATCTTGTTGGTAATGGTTATTACTTATTTGAATAACTGTAAAATTTATATGTCCCAATGGGAATTTAGGCCTCATTGTGCTAGTCACAGTACAAATATAAGTGGGAAACAAACCTTGCCCTAAAAAATTCCCAATCTCTGAGACCGGATGCAGCATACAGATATAAGAATGGGAGGAAATGGGGCATGGAGGATGAGGGTAACAGTGATAGGAACATGAGGTCACATAGACTAGTTACATGCACAATTCAATCGTCTCTGGTTTTTAAGTTTCTTGAGAGCTTCTTTTTCAACTGTTGTAGTAGAAAAGTGCCTGAGAAGCCATAGCAATTACAGAAAACAGAAATGGAAATCTGATCAATGGACTTGGGGAAAGCAGTCCTTGTTAGTTCTGTGTTAAATTCAGAGTCTATTACAATAGATCAGTTTTTAGTAGTTTGCCTCAAGATCTGTGAAATGAGTTTACTCAAGTTTACTCATCTTGTGTGTCAGAAACATGGTCTAAAACCTGCATTCACATTGAAGAGCATTTTCTCAATGCACTTGGTTCTAAATCTTTTCATTCTGATAGATTTTGACAACACACTAACTGGAGGTAGAAGTTAGAGCTGCCTGAAAAACAGAATTTCCCTCTTGTGAAAATTGTTGATGTTTTGCAATGAAAAGCCAAACATTTTTAAGTTTTCACAGGAGTGAAATTGCATAGGAGTGAAGTCAATCCAGAATTTTTGGGTTTGCTCCTTGGCCTATTTGGGCTGTCTGCCAGTGGGATTGTTGGGGATGTGGGCAGGCAGGGGGACCTGGGAGCTATGCTGGCCACCTTGCTGCCTGGGAGCAGGGGAGCCCAAGATGAATTGGCAGGAAACCAGGCAGGCAGGCTTAACCAAAAATTTTGATGGACTTGACAGGGTTCCACAGGAACACATCAATTTGGTCAAATCAGCGTTTTCAGACAGAAAACTGTTCCACTGGAAAACTTGGACCAGCTTCAGTAGAGGCAGAAGCAAGAGGAAACTTAGAAGGAAGCTGGTTTGGCAAACCTGGTGGTGATTTAGTCTCCTTGCACATCCTACAATGCTGCAGCTACAGATGTTTTCTCTGCTCTTAGCTGCATTGGACATGAAACACTGATGGTAGCCCTTGGTGGGAGAGATCTACCATTGCTTTCCATGATCCCAATGTTTGACTATTACAGGCAGTCAATTGAAATATAAGATACTTGAAACCATGCAGAAGGCTAATCTTTTAGAACCTAAATAAACTTCCTGAGCTGACCCTTGTCTGCGGTGTTGGCAAAATAAAGGGATCATTTGGCTAGTACTTGCTCAATTTGCAATTAGATATGCTGGCTCTGCTCCAGTGAGCATTCCATCAGCAAGAATATTCAGCAGCACGGAGGATATTGTAGCTCTCTGCTGACCCAGGCTGTTGCCAAATGGAGTAGAAGAGTTTTAGTGAAAGTAAATCTACCCATATTTAAATACACAAGGAAGGCCTGTTCTGGAAGTGGTGAGGATGCAGTGCAATGAAAGGAGGGGTAAGAGTGACTTGTTTTAATTTCTTATGCTTGTTTTCTTTTGTCTTGAGTTAGTTTTGTCCCCACACTTTTGAAGTGGGTTGTCTTTCATTTTGTGCTGAGCTGTGAAGCTGCACACAGCAGAACCACACTCGTCCACATAAATTAGCTGAGAGGCCCATTCTGAAATCTGTGAGTTGGCGAGCAAGGGAGTGAAATCCAGCTCTTCCCATCCGTAGCTACAAAGTTCCCTCTGGATGATGGTGAGCTGCTCAGGGAGTATGCAGCCCCCACTCCTCCCCTCTGCACACACTCAGCTCTGTGGGCTACTTTGAACTGAAGTTGGCTGCATGGAACAACTCATCAGCTGCTCTGCGGGGATAAAGGGGGAAGCAAGGATAAGGGCTCAGTCCTCTGCCCCAGATCTGGATGCTTTGTGCAGCCTCAATTCTATGCTACCCATTTTCTCTAGTGCTCTGCCTGATCTTCAGCCAGTAAAACTGTCCCTATGATGCTACTGCATCTGGCATAATTTAGGGGTAGCCCTTAGGCTTCTCGATAGTATGCTGGCCCAGGATCAGGGGAGAGGAAGGTGTTTTGTAAATAAACTTTCCTTTCCCACTTTCCTTAGTTGAGCCCACTGTGGTGCTCATTTATGTTGACAGCCGTTGTTTAGCTTTGATTATTTATATTTCACAATGTGGTAATAAACATGGACTGCAGAATAGTTTGTTAAAAATCATGTAAGCTTGTATGAGACCTCAGTACTTAGCTACTAAACTTTTGCTGAGATATGGGGGAAGACTAAAATTTTGTATCTACAGATTGTAATGTGTGGATAAGTGATAAGCTGCATTCCAGCTTCACTCTGAAATCACTTTTTATAATCCCAAAATTGGTTTTAGCTTCAAACTAAAATAACTTTAGACACCTCTGTACTGCAGGGAGTTTAATATCGTACTGTTTGTTGTAATTATTTCTTTAACTCTATTTCAGCAGTATATATTCGAGAATTTCTCAAAGATGCATAATGGATTTCCATTTTTCTCAGTTTGTACTGGAAGAATACTGTCGCATGGAAACCATGTAGGCACTCTTTTTTTCTACTTGTAACTCATGTAATATGTATTTCCCTCCTTCCACGAATTTGATTTGTGCCTTTAGATTTCTGTAAGATCAGCATAGTTTGATTTGCTTTCCATAAACGCCCTTCTTCCTTTGAAATAATGAACGTCCAGCTCTAAGAAGATTTCAGCTGGACAGATGTCTCTTGATGCCTTGCAGCAGGATTGATCATTCTGTAAAACTGATTCTGGATTATTGCATTCTTGGTTGTCATGAGACCAAATGTAACACAGATTGAGGCATGGGTGAGTGGTACAGTATGTGCACAGGACTGGGAGCCAGGGACTCCGATGTTCTATTCTTGGCTCTTCCAATGGCTCCCTCTGTGACCTTAGCATGTCATTAGGGACAAGCTTCCAATTGTCTTCTAATTATGGGTGTCTTAGATTTTGGATACCCAGCTTGAGACACTTAGGGTAGGCTTCACAAGTGGGAATTACGGAGTAATGCTCAGCATTGTGGCACCTGGTGGAATTCACAAACCTGAGTTAGGGGCCTAGACTCCCCTACACAATGCACAGGGAGAGTTAGGTGCCTACGAATGGGATATGCAAAGCCAGCATGCTGAGCAGGGAGCAGCCTAAGCTAGTCAGTAGGAAATGCCACAGAGGGCTTGGCCAAAGGCCTACCCCTCAAAGGGACTTAGCTGTTTAAGTCCAGGTTGGAGGGAGATTCCTTCCTCCACTCAGGATTCAGAGATGTGAATCCTTTTTTAGAGCTGAGCACCTAAGCCACATCATTTCTCTTTCAAGCAAAATGGTGGTGGTGGTGCCACCCCCTTTATCACTCACCTAGGATGTGGGAGACCTGGATTCAAATCCCCACTTTGCTTGATATAGAACAGGGATTTGAACGTGGGTCTCCCACCAGTCAGGAGAGTGCCTTAACCACTGGCTTTGTGGTGTTCTGCGGTGGGGTGCACTGTCTCTTCTGTTGAAGAGATTCTTTTGTAGAATAAGGCTAGCAGCTCTATAGCTGAGGCGTGAGAACATTTGTGCAGGACTTTGAAAATGAAGCATGCTTTGTAAAGACACTGTGGCAAGACAACCAAAGGGGTGCCCAACCCAAGAAACTTAAGAAGAAATGTTGTAAAATAGCACAGATATGTAGTATTTACATTTTCTGTGTGTGTGTGAGAGATTATATATAAAATTTCAAATAACTTCTAGCTTAGTTATAGAGGTAACTTTTAAACTGATATGGGCCATTATTAAACCGTGGCATCGAACTAGTAATAAGTTTAAATATAGTACACGTCTGTTTGTTCAGGGGTTTTTAATTAGTCGTGCTCAGCACATGCGAGGAGCTGTCCAAATATAGAGGTCCCTGCCCTGGGGACCATACAGTTTAAGTATACTTAATTACATAGTTAAGTTTAATTGTACTAAATTGTGCAATATTTCTACTGCCATATTGTACTACTTAAATAACAAATTCCCTGCAGCTGACCTCAAACTGGGGCAGTGTAGCATTACATGAAAATATCATTTCTATACTATAATTCACAGTGTAGTCACTGTATCTGGAGAGATTAAGGGAGGGAATAATTAAAACTCTGGAATTATTAGCTGTGATGTTGACATCTTGGTACATATAGGGTGGGAAGGTATTCTGCCCTTCCCAGCTTATCAAGTGGTTACTTCAGGTCTGAACAAAACTCCAGTCTTTGATTCTTGAGTGGCTTTATGAAACAAAATATATTTATATATTCAGGTCTAACATATCAGACTATGTTGCAAATAAATATTCCTAAGTGATTTATTTAGGCATGAGAAAAATCTCTCCTGCAATCTGTGCATTCTATTTCAATTCCTGTAGGTACTGCAGCCTAATTCATGTTGTGTGTGTACAACGATGGCTGACTTAGAAGAAAATCCTGCTGCAAGTCCCGTTCCCTGATCAACTGGGAGCTGGGAAGATATCTGACAAAAGGCATTCAGTTGCTTTTGTTTTAGAATAGCAGTCACTGATGAACCCATTTTATGTTTGTTGCTTGGAAAGACCTTTTGTGTGATGACAGCCAGCAGGCCATGTTTAAACCACTGGTCCTTAATACTCTGATCTTGAATTTTCATTCTTGCAAGGCAGATGCATCACTGATGTTGTCTTACCTGTGCTGTGGGAGATGTAATATTTGCAAACTAATATGGCAATTGCTAGGTCGTCAGGCCCTGTGCTTTAAGGGGCAAATTTTGCATCTAGCTCCACAGCCTTGAATACAGCAGAGGGGCAGGATTTGGAGCACATAAGTAAGGATTCAAACACAGCCTTGCATGGCTTCAGAGCTCCCCGATAAACAAGGGACTTTGTGGGTAAGCACAGTAACCACAGGTGATCTGACTCTGGACACGAGCCTTGCCCTCACCTGCAGATAGGTGTGTGGGATCCAACAGCAGCTGAGGATACAGTGACCGTGCCCTTATGGGAAAAGTCTTACAGCATTTAATAAGAAAAGGGATTCTATCTATAGACTCCTAACGGTTGTAGAGAACTGTGGTCTTGTTATAGAATTTCTCTCACAATATTCACAAACCTACAGGAAAGCTCTCATTCTCTATTCAAATTTTATAGGTTTATTCATGTAATGTCTAAAGTACCATATTTCACATCTATAGACTCCTACTGGATTAATTCCTATTACACTTTATAGATTTTTTTCCATAAGGCCTAAGGCTGCAGTAACAATTGTGGAGCAGTTCTATTGAAACACACGTGTTTCACAGTACATGTTTTTGGCCTATGTCCTGGGATGAGGCTTTTGCCTTAAGTCCAGAAACGCTTTGGGAATTCAGCCCCCTCTAAAAATAACTACTAGCATATAATGGCTTGCAAAAATATAGACTTTGAACTTTTATGTACATCTACTATGTTCAGATCCCCCAACCAATATATGTGAAAGGTTTTCACTCATTTGTTGCTCTTAGGCTGAGGGAAACTGTCAGTAGAACTACTTTTAATCAGTTACCTTAAAAAGACTTCCTTCTAATTCCCCTGATGTTAGTGTTTTGCATGTCTGGCTGAAATAAAACTGCATATTGCCTTACTCAGCTAGGCTTTTTTTTGAACTACTAAGAAACAAAATTGTGCATATGCAGTATGCTTCAAATAGGATCAGTTATCCCTTGTCTGTTGTCTTGTATAATTTCTTATGCAGAAGAGTAATGTTAACAACTGCTCAATCTAGTGAAAAATGACTCTGCAATTGCTGTTTGCTTAAAAACTACGTCTGTTCATGTACTGATATTTTGTTTGTAGGATGTTTTAAATCTGGATAAATAGGATATTCTTTATAAAACCAAGACAGTTTGCATGACATTTTCCAAAAATAACATGGTTGATTGTTTTTGTTTTTGTTTTTTTAATGACACAAAGAGCCATATTTTCAAAAGTATTAAGCACATAAAGATGCCAGGAGGTATTTGGTGGGATTTTCAAAAATACCAACACAGGGTTAGGTACCTAACTCCCATTGATTTAGGCACCTAAAGTGCTTCAGCATTTTTGAAAATCCCCCTAGGCACCTAAATACCTTTGGAAATCTGACTCAAAAGTCTTAATGTGATGGAGATCATTCTAATAGGATTTCATTCATTAGCTTTCTGTTCTTATTTCAATATGTTATTCAATATTGCAAGAAACCTTTAATGTGCCTATCAAGGATTCACCCTGTATACATTAATACAATGAAGCATAGTAATTAAGCTCAGAAATCTCATTTAATGCTTTTAATCAAACTGATTATTTTTAAAGACACTTGGCTGGTTATCAGGTTTTCTTAACATATGGGTCAGTGTTGGATTATTACTGATGTTCTTTTTCAGCTGCGGAAGGATACTGATTTGTTAGGTCCCTGAGTCCTGGTTCTTCACTGCATGGGGACAAAAGATGAAATGCACAAGAGAACGAGAGGCTTGATTTTTAATATTTTCCTCTAGAAAATATTGGCCATTGTTTCCATGATTGATTTTATATGTATGTTCAAAAAATTATATACCAAAGCATTGGAATTCTTCATATTTAAATAACCTTAGGGACCAGATGTTTCCACTTGTAAGCATTCTTGCACATACCCTATTGAGCACATATCCTTTTGGGCCTAGATGTGTGCAAATTCCTAATTTGCACATACACTAGATATTGGTACACATAGGTCAGGCACATGGAAATGTGTGTGTGCAGTTGCAAGCACCTCGCTTTAGAAAACTTGCCCTTGTATTGGATCTCAGTTCCAACATGCAGCAAGTGACAGAATGTACTGAGTTCATATAACCTCCTGGGTAAGAGTTAGATGGTCCAAGTCAAGCAACACGGATTTATCTGTAACAGAAGTTTGTGTGACTTGAATTTCATGCTTTGAGTGTGATACAATTTCATCCTGATGTACCGGGCCAGCACAAGGCCCTCCAGGCCTCACTGTGCAACTGAGGCTGCCAATGGAACATCATGGAGGATCCTATCAGCCTTGCCTAGACTAATGTGGAATGTGGTGTTGCGGGTGGTCCAGGGTTGCGGCAGTTATGCTGCAGTCAGGCTGAGAGAACCTGAAAGGTCACTCTGGATATGTTTGTGTGCTTGGAAGGGAGTTGTCGCTTCCATAGGAATAAACACACACTCCTGCTTCTCACTCTTTTTCTCGTCTCCCTGCCCCTTAGCACCATCTGACTTACCAATTTCCTTTGGTGACCGCTGCAAAAAAAGCAGATTACCTATGGGCTAGTGACCTAGCATCTGCTTCACATCTCACCGCAGGAAGTTGTCCCATAGCAGAGACACCCCACTGGTGGTGGACTCTGGTTGACAGGGAGACCCTGCAATGCACGGAAAGGGTGGCAGAGGCTGAGTGAGTAGCTGCAGGAGCAGAGACATATTTGTCTCCCTGTTTAGATGAGGATCTATCAGGAGTTCCTGGAACTTAAGGGTCTTGGAGAGAAGAGGGAAAGGTAAGATGTTGACTAGCTGAGAGAAGAGAGGTGCCACCCAAAACAACTGGTCAGCTGCCCTGCTCTGTGAGTGTGTAAGTGTACATGACAATAGGGTGATATGGAAGTGGGTTTTGTTTTTGTAATGGGAAAATATAATGCTTTCCATAGAGGTTGTGCATCCATTATTAGTTGGGTAGGTAGATGTATGTAGTGATTTGTTGTTTTGCCCAATGCGGGATATCATTTGATGTTTGCAATTTAAAAATGCAAGAAGCATGCCTTACTTTCAGACCTGAAAGCACATAGCTTGTTTTGGATGTCAGCTCACTGTATTCCTTAATAGCTTTCCCTTAATTAATCTACTTACGTGCTGCAAGATGGATTGAATCAAATATCACAGTAAGTGTAGCACTCTGAGTAAACCATTCAGTTTGCAACCTGACACAGTGAACAAGCCTGATTCAGCAATCTAAAAAGTTGGAAAACACTTAGTGTATTTGCCACATGTCATTCCACCAAATATTTCATCTGAGCTGCTTCATGAACAGATAGTTGCTTTCCTAACTAAAAGAAAAAAATAATCCTTTATATCACTGTAAATTGCCAGCAGGCATGTAGTGTAATATTGACATGTCAAGCTGTTACATTGCATAAAGCAACATAATAATGTAACTTGCTAGGTGATGAAATGCCAGCACTGTGACAAGTGAAATGTTTTATTCGTTTGTTCCACTGGGAATTATGCTATTTATTCTTACAGTATCTTCCCAGCTTATAAAAACACAGCTCAGCAATGTTAACAGAGCCCAAATTTAAAAAGAAGAGGACTGGAGACATTTAAGTATCTGCTTTTATAAGTGCATCTGTCACAAGTATATCTAGAGATCAGGTATGTGTGCATGTAAGTGGGTCTAAAGCAAATTATACCCCAAGTGTGTGTCTTTTTTGTAAAACTAGGGCTTGATTTTTGTCTGTTGTTTGGAAACAGTCACTTAGTAATTGATTAAACTTGTGCAGCTAAAAAGCCTTTATGTAATAAAAGTAATAGTAAACTTCAAGGACGTGAGAATACAGTGTGAACTCTGGCTGTGTCAGTCAGAAATACAACATGTGAACATCTGGTACAACAGCAAACCAGGCCATATGTTGTTTCTTACTTATGCTGCAGGTCAAAGCCATCATTAGATAATGACTTCCATTTATAAATGAATGACACACAGACTTCTCTGTATATTACGTTAGTTCCTGCCATATGTTTCTTTATATCATGTACTTGTTTGACTGATATACTATTAGATGACCAAAAAGACTAAGTCTGGTCTTGCCATCATTAGCACTGAATTGATGTTAATCGATTTAAAGCACCGGTATGGGCAGGCAAGTTCTCCTGGCTTTATATCATACTTGCTGATTTTGATGAGAATTAAAGAATCCTTTGCCATGCTTGTGCTAGATGAGTCAAACCACGACCAGAATCTGTATACCTTTTGGATCTGAACATCTGTTGTCCAGTGGTAGTACATACCTGCTCCAGTTACCTCATGCTTTTCACTGTCTTATTCCTGCCTTTATTAAGAGTAATTTTTAATCTCTGTCATTAGAACTGGTTGAAAATTTCTCAAACACTTTTTTAATTAAAAACCCATTTTCCCCAAAAACAGTTTTTGATAGAGATTTTGTGCTCTCCCCCCCCCCCCCCCCATGTATTCATTCACTTTTAAATCAAAAACACCGTAGGGTTTTCACTTACCAAAAATAGGAATCTGGGTAAACTAAAAATTTTGTTAACTATTTCATTAACGTTTTCGGTGTTTGACTTTTTAATAGGAAAACAAAATCACTTAAAGGGTCTAGCTTTTATTTGTAAAAGCGGCAAAGAGTCCTGTAGGACCTTATAGATTAACAGATGATTCAACCCACTATAAAGGTAAA
This sequence comes from Chelonia mydas, assembly GCF_015237465.2. Lineage (NCBI taxonomy): Eukaryota > Metazoa > Chordata > Testudines > Cheloniidae > Chelonia > Chelonia mydas. The sequence goes on from NC_051252.2 coordinate 19,848,957, forward strand.
GCTGAATACTGGCCTTCCTCCTGCTTTATGCTCTTACCAGCATGCCCAGAATGAAGTAGGTGGGCCAAATATACTGATCCTATTACTTATGTACACGTGCGGTCACTGCATTAGTTCTGTTTGTCAGCAAGATGAGTTGGCTTTATGGGTGTGGTACTTCTAAGCTGGGATCGTGCTGTCTCTTACCTTCTCACATACACAGCACACTTTAGCTGGGTGTTTAAAGGCTTCTGGGATAGATTGTTCTGTTTGTTTTGTTTTTTGTAGTTAATCCAATTCCACACGTCTTCCCTGGCTTGCGGGGGGGAGGGGAGGGGAGGGGAAGCGGAAGCTTATGGACTTGCTTTTGTTATAGACATTCACCTATTTCTTCCTGTCCCAAACATTTATCTTCCTCTCTGTGCCCTTATTGCAACTCTTTACAGTGAGGTCCTTCTTTTTATCAATCCTGCCATGCTGGCTGGAAATAATCTACTTCACTTACACACTTCCTCTCTTCAAATGTCCTGTTCACCTTTCATTGACAATAACCTCTTTTTCTTCCCTCCCATTACTACACCCTTTCACATTCCCCTCCTTATGCTGCAACCAGAACACAAGAATCCTTGGGCCATTGGGGTGTAAGTCACTGTGGTATCTGTCCCTTTTATTTAATGTCTTAAGTTCTGCTTCTTTTTTTTACTTTGCTTTGTCTTTCTACCTGTATAAAAGTACTCTCTGCCCTTTCCCCTGCCTCATTCTCCATTCCTCATTCATTCAGTATTGCATGCGTAACCCTAGTATATATGGTTCAGTTGGGAATGCAGCCCCATTGTGCTGGGGGCTGTGCAAACATAGAAGAGAGACAATCCCTGCCCTGCCAATCCCTTACAGTCTAAAGACATGGATGAAAAGTAGAGGATTTGAAATACAAGTAAATTAATCTAGTGAAGTAGTGGCACAGCTTTTAGTTACACGGATTGTATATCTTTTAAATGGGGGTACAAATGGGGAGAAATGGAGTTGGAAAAGGAAAGAAGGGGAATAGTCACTGCTTGTCACCTGCCCAGCCATGATCAGCAGTCTGGGTTTTGTGGACCCCATGGAAGAGGTGAAAGAAAGATAAGGTAGTGGCTGTTCGAATTTTATAAAGGAGTTTTCTCCAGGCACAAAGGGCTGCGTGGAAGAAAGATAGTGTATTGTATATAACCAGACTTTTGCTATTAGAGTGTCTCAAAAGCATACTCCAGATTCAGGCTCTTTTGGTGTTTTTGGGAGGGTAGGTGAGAGATGGAAAAGGTCTAATATAGAAGAGGATCTCATAGACGTACAGGTCCCTAACACTGGGCATCTGATACTGTGCTTCAAGTTAGTTTTTATTTGTTTTGCCTCATGGCTTAGCAATATTGTTTTCTGTCTTGATTTTAATAAGTTCCTGCTAAATGTAAACAGAGCCCATACATTGTATTGCTCTCATTTGTAATATTCAGCATGGGTCTATTTTTCAGAAAATCAAAGTGTTAAGGAATGTGATGTGTTTAAATATGAGGCGTTTCTTTTAAACTGGTTTCAGAGAAATGGAGACTATAGTACAGGCTCATATAATCAGCTTATTTAGGGAAAGATATTGAAAAGTGTCAATTATATTGATCATTTCTCTGTAAAATGGAAATGAATGCACTTAGCATCACGTTTTTAAAATAAGGGACCTGTCTTCAGGTGAGGCATCACTGCAGGACTAATTGGCATGTGCAACTACAAGGAGCATACCTGTAAATTCATTAACTCATCACTGAACCTATTACGACAGCCAGAACTACTCGGAGACTATTGTGTCTGAGGGCCAGACATTTAAAAGGTATTTAGGTGCCTAAAGATGCAGATAGGGGAATTTTTCAAAAGCATCTTGCTCCCAATGGGAATTAAAAATCTGGCCCCAAGCGCTCGATGCAGGGTGCTGGATGTCAGGGACTCACGTCTGAGGGGAACATAGGTATCCATCTGCTGACCTGACAGGACATCCCAGGAGGTGTCCTAGTGGCCGCATCTGAGACATTACAGAAAGGTTGCAATGCTCATCTATCCCTCCGATTGCTACCCTATGCTGCTTATCCATGTGGACACTCGTGATGCTGCCAGGTCTGATCCTGAGCAAGTCAGCAGTGCTGACAGGGCTCTGGGAGCTTGGGGGAAGGAGTTGGGCACAGGTTGGGTTCTCATCCATCTTCTCAGTTGAGGGTGAGGGCCCAGGCAGGGAAACACGCATCCTGGAGATAGTGTCAGTGGGAGGGCTTCAGCTTCTTTGACCATAGGAATCTGTTCCAAGAAGGTGGTCTCCTGGGAACGGATGGGCTCCACCTCACCAAGAAAGGAGAGAGCATCTTTGCACACCGACTTGCAAACCTAGGTGAGCCGGGCTTTAAACTAGATTCTGTGGGGGCAGGTGACAAAACCTCACAGGTAGGTATAAAAAAAATGACCTTAACAGAGGGTTAGATGTTGGAGGGGGGCATGGTAAATTACAATAGGGTCAAAGGAGCAACACGAAGTAAATCAGTGGGGAAAACTGAATCAACATTTTACATGTTTGTACACAAACGCAAGGAGTAGGGGGAATAAACAGGAAGAACTGGAAGTATTAGTACATAAGTTAAATTATGATTTAATTGACATCACAGAAACTTAGTGGGATAAGTCTCACGACTGGAATATTGGTAAATGGGGCTACAGCTCCTTCAGAAAGGGCAGTCAGGGAAAAATGGGAGAAGGGGTTGCATTGTACATAAAGGATATATACACTGAGGTCCAGAAGGAGATAGGAGGCAGACCAGTTGAGAGTCTCTGGGTAAAGACTAAAGGGTTAAAAAATAGGGGTGACGTCATGGTGAGGGTCTACTGTGGACCACCAAATCAGAAAGAGGAGGTAAATGAGGCATTTCTAAAACAAACAACAGAAATATCCAAAACACAGGACCTGGTAGTACTGGGGGACTTTAACTTTACAGATGTCTGTTAGGAAAGTAATATGGCAAAACACAAAATCTCCAATAAGTTCTTGGAGTGTATCAGGGACAACTTTGTGCTCCAGAAAGTGGAGGAAGTTACCAGGGACAACCATTTTAGACTTGATTCTGACCAACAGGAGTAATTGGTAGCTAATGTGAAGGTGAAAGGCAATTTGGGTGGCTGTGATCAGGAATTATAGATTTCATGATTCCAAGGAAAGGAAGGAGTGAGAGCAGCAGAATGAGGATAATGGGCTTCAAAAAAGCAGACTTTATCAAACTCAGAGAATTGGTAGCTAAGGTCCCATAGGAAGAAAATCTAAGAGAAAAAGGAGAGCTGGCAGTTCCTCAAGGAGCCAATATTAAAGGCACGCTGTAGACTATTCCAATGCAGGCCCATCAATGGCTACTAGCCAGGGTGGTTAGGGACAAAACCCTATGGTCTGGGTGTCCCTAAACCTCTGACTGTCAAAAGTTGGGTCTGGATGATGATGTATCATTTGAAATTTGCCTTATGTTCATTCCCTCTGAAGTGTCTAACACTAGTCACTCTCAGAAGACAAGATACTGGGCTAGATGGACCATTGGTCTGACCCTGTATGGTCGTTCTTGTGTTCTTATGTTAGTTGATTGTAAATGCACCTGGCCAGCTGGATGCATTTTTATTCACATGCTAACTGCACAAATAAAGCTTCTTTTTGAAAATATAGTTCCCAGTCTGTTACCAGTATATTAGGTTATTACAACTGAAACTATGTTTATTATCTAATTTATTATTCACCAATTCTTTGTTCGTTTCCTTTCTGCATTTCACTGAATTTGGATACTGATTGGTCAACTTCAGTTTTATTCCTCGGCACTTTAATTTTTTGGGCCTTCTGCGGTAGCACAATCTTGCAGTGTCTGGGTGCACACACTGGAAGGGAATGTTTGAACTACAAGCAAGAAATCTGAAGAAACCCAAAACACAGAAACATGTTTTTTCTCCCTTGTTGTAAAGCTGCTTTCCGGACCTTATGGACGTTTCTTTCGCTACATTTCTGTGTATTAGAGAATTCTAATTATTTTTACCCGCATATTATCTATAATATCTTATAATAAATGCAAAAATATCCATGTTCAGTATATAAAGGCTATGAATCAATCAGAGGGATTTTCTGCAGTTCATTAAACCATCTACGCTATTACCATATTTTATATAAGCAGAATACCTAAATGGAGACTCCATTTTTGTAATCCAAAAAGCTTTTTCTCAAAAGGATGTGTTCCCTGTACTAGTAAAGGCAATGGGCACTGTTCTCAATTGTACCAGTGTAAATCCTGTGTAACTTTCTGTCATTCTGTTGACTTAAGTACATAGGGCTGGAAGGACCCTCAAGACGTCATCAAGTCCAGCCCACTGTGCTGAGGCAGGACCTAGTAAACCTGGCAGGTGTTTGTCCAACCTGTTCTTAAAATCCTCCAATGATGGGGATTTCACAACCTCCCTTGGAGGCCTATTCCAGATCTTAACAACCCCTGGAGTTAGAAAGTTTTTCCTGATACCTAACCTAATTCCTCCTTGCTGTGGATTAAGCCCATTATGTCCTCTATGGAGAGCAGTGACCTGAGAGGAGATTTTTGTCCCAAAACATAACTTTTATTTTATGTCTTACAACTTCTAAGGTAGAAAAAAATTACACAATGTGCTGTAAAGACTCTTAATATTACCACTGTTGATCAGCGGTTCCCAAACTTGTTCCGCTGCTTTTGCAGGGAAAGCCCCTGGCAGGCCAGGCCAGTTTGTTTACCTACCGCGTCCACAGGTTCGGCTGATCGCGGCTCCCAGTGGCTGTGGTTCGCTGCTCCAGGCCAATGGGAGCTGCTGGAAGCAGCACGGGCCGAGTTGTAGGTAATTTTTATACCTGTTAATTACAAATAAATCATAAATACTTAAATGAGTTTCACCAGTAAGTGTAATCTCCTGAGTAGTCAAAGGCTCCTGTTCAAAATGTTTACATTACAGCCCTATTCTAGTTCATAAACTTTCACATAGTCTAATTAGCGAAGGGAATGAATGTGGCTTTTCCCATGAAGTGTAAACTCTGCTCCAGAATTTCACATTTAAGGAAAAAAGAAAATGTCAACTGAGAAACTTTCACCTCGATAAAGCTGTGGGACTATTAAATTGTGCTTGCCTGATATTGAGTTACTCTGGTTTTACACTGGAGTGTAATGCAATGATGAATGAGGGTCAGTGTCTGAGAGAGAACCACTGTTTTCATGCCCAGCACAACTCTGTGCCACAAGACATTTTCAAGCAATAGTTCATATTTAATCTCTACCTTCCCCCAGGTACACATCCACAATATTTGCCTTCTCTCTCTATGTGCAAGAGAGTCAAGTGGAATCAAGGCCCTGTAAACATGAATTACAGAGGGGAACCAAAAACTTCAGTGGATTGTCAGGTCTTAATTTTATTTCCATTCTCTCTCAGGAAAGCTGATGTAATTATACACTCAAATCTGATAATTACAGCACTTTGCAACAATGTTTGTTTAGTATTTTAATATGCAAAGATGCAGTGTAAAGAAAACTTTTATTAACCTACAATAGTAATTAGTCAGATTTTAATTTTCCTTCTGTTTAGATTTAAAATGTCTTCTCTAATAAATCTGTAGTGAGATTACTCAAAGCCCTGTGAATATTTGCCATTACACACACCATTTATTTTACTTTCGCTAGTAGAAAATTCCGTTCAAGACACGTTGGCATAAAGATTAATAGAGATTAATTAATCTCTCATTTGAGAGATGCTTGGAGAAGATTCAGGCAACTGATTTGTAGAGAAGCCTGCAAGTTGGCACCTGCAACATAATGTATGAAGAAATGTTAAACCTTAAAGGAAAGAGGGTTTCTATGGATTTCTGGCATTTTTTTGTATCATGGTTATTCTTGAACATAATCTCAGATTTGTGGCTGGAGAAAACCTGGACTGCTATATACATCCTGAATAATTAGCTTTTATGTGATTGTTCCTGCACTGGATTGGGGGCAGAGCAAGGCTCCACTTCTGTTTGAATCTAGCCTGTGGGCTGGAGTAGCAGCTGCTGCCCATCTGTGGCCTCGATATTAGGGTTTCCAGTTACTAAACACATAATCAGAGGATGCTTCACAAGCCCACCTCTGACATTGCTCTCTGTGCTAATATACAGAGAGACCCCTCTGTACCTGATGATAGAACGTTGGGGCAAAAATATACATGCTCTGTTCTGAATTAATTAATTTTTAATGCAGAGCTCACATCAAGATTGTACATATGCATCCACAATATTTGATCTGAGCTACATTGCTATATTTGTACAGAAAAGGTCGATTTTAACTTCATCTGCTTAATCACTTCCCACTTATCTCAGAAATTCTCAGTAAACCCAGTAAATTCTCAGTGTCATTACCATATTTGAAATTGTAATAAGGGACTCTGAGTTACTAAACTGACATTAAAAAAAGTGTTAGATTTGCTAATTAGCACCCTTATTCCTCTGAATGAAACCACTTTAGAGTTTGTGTTTATCTCTGTTTGTATCTAGCAATTCAAAATACTGATGATAGCAAAATCATGACACTTTCACCTGAATTGAAATGTTGGGGAAAAAAGCAAAGCTTTCCTATAGGCTTTTTCCTAAGAGTCCAGATAGTCATATAAAAACAAACATACAGGAGGGTAGATGGTGAGAGGAAGGAGAGTCCACTGGTTACACCGCTAGTCTGATCCATGGGGTACCCAGGGTCAATTCTTCCTGTGCCACAGATAGCCTGTGTTACTCTGGGTAAGCCACGTAGTGTCTCTGTGCTTCAGTTCCCCAAAGGCATAATGGTACTTAGTTACCTCAGGAAGAGCGTGAGAGGTAATTACTGGAGACTGGCCAATAATTGAAATTTCCTGTGAACCAAAAACTTGGTGGTGCTGGGTTTTTTTCTTGGAAACCTAACACATGGTCTCTCAGTCTCTCCTGTAGAAGCTGTTCCACTTTGTATAAAAAGCTATTCAGTGCCAGAGAGAAAGAGAAACTGACTTTGTAGCCTAGTGGATAGTGCGCTCACCTGCATTGTGACAGTCCAGGATTCAACAGTCCCTGCTCCAAATCAGTCAGAGCTGGGACTTGAATCTGAATCTCCAACAGGCCTGGTGAGTGCCCTATGCACTGGACTACTGGCTATGCTGGGATGGGTGTTTCCCTCCCTTCCTCCCCCTTTTTTTTTCATGAAAAATATTTTGCAATGTCTTTGCTTTGTTTTGCATTGGAATGAAAAATTCCACCCCCCCCCCCAAAAAAAAAATATGTTCACAAATTGGAAACACTGTTTCCTGCCCAGCCCTACACAGAAACTTCATTAGAGGAAACTTTGTATTAACTCTGCAATGTACATCTCTATCAATATTTGCGTACATAGTCAATTCACATTCCCTTTTTTCAGTACAGCTATAATACAGTACATGTATGTACAGAAATTGCAAGATTTTTCATTAGTGTTTATTCTTTTTCTCTCTTAAAAAACAAGATTTTCATTTTTCAGTGTGAATGTCATGTTGGTATTGTACTGTTGTGCATAGTGGTCCATATGTGTGTATAAAATGGCATAACTTATATTTATTACGTAGGCAAATATGCATTCATATAAAGAAAGCACATATTTTATTGCATACAAACAAAGGGCTAGAATTAAAGTTGATGTTTAACCTCCATTGCACCTCTGGAATTATATGCCTGAGTTCTCCAATTAAGCATTTCATTGGCATAAGCTTATAGCATGGAATGTCTCATTGTGCAGTTACACTAGTAAGATTTGTCAGCATTATCATAGCCTCTTGTTTTCAGTTTATAAATCCTGAAAATAAATCATTTGGGGCAGAAATTTGTCACAGAAACCCTCAAATTCAGCGGTGATACTAATGCCGTACATTTTATATATTGCATTCATTTTCTAAACATCTTGTATGAAAGTGGGAAAGCAGTGCAACTTGCACCTATTTGATATTCTTTGGTGTTTTAATTCAGCCCCTGTCATAAGCAATATAACTTCTGCTCAGATTAATGAGAGTTGTACCAATTTTCACTTGGGTGGGAGTTTGGCCAAGGAATGTTTCATAGATTTTAAGGTCAGCAGGGACCATTAAATCATCCAGTTTGAGCTCCTACAGGGCAACAGAATCAGGCCCCCAATGCCAATTTGATCCAAAGTATGCTTAACTGCTAACCCAAGGGTCTGATCCAAGTTCCATTGACTTTAGTGTGAGTTGGGACAAGCCCTTGTATCTGTTTTCAGACTAGCTGACATCTGATGTGTAACTTACACCACTGTTTGTAAGCAGAAAATTTGATTCAGAGACCTCCTCTACTTTAGTTACATTTGTCTGCTCCAGGTGGAATATGGCCCATAGTCTCAGCCCAAATGAGTGGAAGATGTTAGGGAAGGTACATATGGCGGGGGAGGGGGAATCAAAGGTCTCTTTGCAAGAGATTTTATAGATAGTCCTGGGTTTTAAGATTGCATCTCTTCAGTGCTATAATTCAGAAACCAGTTTAATATATAAAACATTTTGAAAGCAATTAGACTTTAATGAGGACTAATTACTTTGCCTCTTCTGGATTTCTAATACAGGCTGTATGTTTAACAGTATCTCTTGGCAACATTTTATCAAAGAGGGCCATCAGCATTTTCATTATAAACTGCTGTAAAAATTTGCTCTGGGCTAAATCTTGGCTTAATATTTCCACACATCTATTTCAAAATCAGCTTCAATTAAAAATATATATTTTACAAGCTATTAGCCCAAAATATGGTCTAATCTCTTTTGGTAATTTGACAAAAATGGCAAATTTAAAATGACTGAGGATGTTTTGTGAAAAACAGCTCCTGTCCATGCAGTGTATATTTCTCACTAACTTCAATAAAAATGTCATTATATAAAGCACAATCCTAAATATGCAGCTGATTTAACCAGACTCACTCTATAAAAGAGCTTACTAAAATATTTTTAGATCTGGATAAATTTTGAAGGCTGCTGCTATTTGACTAGGTTTCCATACAGTGGCTCTTCTTTAGGCTTTATATTTGCTTTCTGATGTGATAGGTGGTGATGCCAGATGAAATTAACTACATTTTCATTTATGACACTGCAATAATTAAAACACAACACCTTATCATGTTACATTACTTCATCTTACAATAGGCTACCAATATGACATGGCAAATAATTGCCCATCAGTGAGGCAGTGAAGCAATTCAATGCATTACATATGGGTTCTTAGAACCATGCTGCATCCAAAACATCTGCATTTTGTTTTAGAGGACATAGGCTTAAAGTTGAAATAAAAAAACCCCAACTGTTCTCCTTGCAAGGGCTCAGTGAACTGGTTCAGATCCACAGCACAACGAAGTCAATGGAATTATTTCACACAGAAAGGCAGCAGGATATAGTGGAGTCAATAATCTACTGTTAGAATTAATTCTGTAGTGGTTTGTGGAGTGCTCTGCAGATGTATATTGTATGAAAGTGCTCAGTTAACATTTCTGATTTTCTTTTACAAGCATTTGGGGGATTGGCTGGGACAATGCAGAGAAGTACTGAAATTCCATGAGAAATTCTATTCCTTGTTCCTCTATTCTATTCAGTATTTTCAGCCCATCTGGACTGGAGAATTATTAGAAGTATCCTGAGAGAGTCTGTTAAAGTTTCCAGCCTGATTTTGAGACCAAAGAGATTTAGTTAAGTTCATCTAAACTTCTGGATACGTACAACATTTGAATGTAAGGATGCATAGCTCAGATGAACTTGAGGTTCATCCATCAATGTAAGAAACTAGCTTATACATCTCCACTTGTGCCAAGCAAGATGCATTCCTTTACTAAAGAAGCAACAAGGGATATTTTGAATTAAACCAATTACCTGTATTTTATTTGTTTTAAACGAACAAACAAAAAAAACAAACAAAAAGCTAAAGTCAACCTACCCAGGGAAAGGCCATGAACTCTTCCTTTGGGTTACTTCAGAAGACATGGATAAGGAAACACAGCAGGCACGCTGATTTTCTATAAGGCCAGGTCCACACAAGAAAAGTTATAGCAGTATAATTGTGTCAGTTAGAGTGTTTGCAGTGTGGGTCTCAGGATATGAGGGAGACCAGGACCAAGATGTGTTTGTGAAAAAGATAAGCTTTCCTCAAAGCAAACTTGCACACCACCACCTTCAAAAGACAAGCCTGCAAATTTAATTCATAACTCTGTTAAACAGTAAAAATCATGGACTCAAGAGAGACACTGGCTTTATGTCTCATTACAATAATCTGTAAACCACTAACTCTCCTTTGTCCTATTACTGCAGAGGTGCTAATTGCCCACTTCATTTTTAGTAGTTTCTTGCAACATGTGTTAACTCCTTATGCTTAACAATCTGTTCCACCTGGTATTTAGCTGTGAAACTCTGGGTACTTTTCTTAGACCAAAGAAGAGCTCTGCGGCGTTGAAAAGCTAGTCTCTTTCACAAACAGAAAATTGGTCTAATAAAAGATATTACCTTGCCCACTTTGTCTCTCTCAATTAGAGTGTGATTTTTTTTATCAGTATGTATTTATACTGGTATAAGCTCTATTGTGAATGGATTTATACTGGTATAACAGGTCCCTTATACTGGTTTAGCTTATTTCTATTCCTAAACTGCAGTAAGCTATACTTGTGTAAATGCTTTCATATGGGTATAACTGTGTCCACGCTGTGTGTTTATGTGACTTTAACTATTCCAGTATTGTTAATGCAGCAAAACAAACAGAACAAAACAAAGGATAGGGGTCCTAGAAAACTGGCAGTAAAACATTTGCTGCTTGCCATGTAGCATCACATCTTTCTGCATATTGCACTGGGGGGAGTGAAGAATGTGGAAATGGAGTTTGTCACAGATGGTGCTTGAACATGCATAAATTCACTTGTCTCAAGAACAGATGGAAATTAAAAAAACAAAAAAGTATTTACAATAGTTGCTCCAAGAAAATAGGTAACTGTCTATCAATTTGCTGCAATCTTCTTGCAACCTGGCTATTGCCCTTGCCAAATAATCCATCTCTTGGAGTAAGTCTTGGTGGTGGGGCTGTGTTAAAACCCCTTTCAATTTTGAATGGCAAACAGCTGAGGCGTTTGAGATTAGCTGTGCCTTTATACCTTAATACAATGGTTTTCTGTTTGTAGTACCTGATGTAGCTGTTTTTACTGCACTGCAGTTCAGATATTATCCAAGTATTGGCTCCAAATTCCTTCACTTAAATTTTCAATGAGATTTTCAGTCCAGGTATCACCAGAAAATATATTCAGATGAGGCAGTGTGGGTAAAGCACTGGATTGGGACTCAGAAGACATGCGTTCTTTTCCATTGTGTGGCTATAATACCTTGGGCACCATTTACACCGGCTGAGAATCTGCTTCTTAATGCATAGTTCACAAAGCAGAAGATGTGAGCTCTGTTACATCACCACTCACCTGAGCCTTGTTAGCGAAGCCTGTGGTGCTGCCTGGTCTGTTCAAAGCTCTTCTGTGAGAACTGAGGCAAAAGCAGCAATTGCAGAGGCTAAAAACACTTTGTGGACTCAGTGTAGCCCAAAAATAATGGAACTTGGGTCAAGGAGCTACTGTTTTTTGTCTGTAGCTCAAGGAGGGGAATAAATCTTGAAGGCCACTGTTTAAGATTCATTTTTAGAAAGGTCAGTTCCTCAACATTTTCTGGATTTTAGAAATACTGGTTCATTCTGTTGCAAGAGCACCTGCCATATAAAATATGTGGTTAAGCTAGGGGGTTTCTGTTAATTGGCTCTTCATCATCTGCAGCTGCTCATCTTCTCTTTTTATGTAATTCTCTATGGGGCTGGACATCAACATTGTCTACATACTGTATGCCATTCATCAACAAGAATGAATGAAATACATAGCAATATATCATCTGCTTGGCTGGGTTCCATAAAGCCAAGGAGAAGTTGACGATTATTGCAATAATCTTAAATCTTTAATGATAATGGAGTTAAATGTATTCTGTTTCCATTTCTCGTTACTATTGACAGAGAGCACCGTAGGTGTAGGTATCTCTGTGGCACAAAGTGTACCACAATGTTCTGTAACTGAAGATCCTATTTATTTCTTCCTTTGAAACCACTTAAGTAGATGAATACATGCTCTAGAGGGCACTTAGTACTGTATACACTATATATGCGTATATGATATATAGAATATATATCACACACATATATACACACACAATATATAATATAAATAAAAATTAAAATTAAAATCTGGGGAAATTATGCCTGCAAATTCCTACAAATACTTGTTGAATTTTTTAATTTCTTCACCCATGTTCATGCCCCTTTTCTGTGAATTTTCCAAGCAATCCAATTTTACTGACATGGAAAAAATTTATTTCAAATTCACATGCATGAAAATTCATTTGCATACTCATTCAATGAAGGACAATAACAGACTTCTGGTCCATCATAAGTCACCCACCATAGCTCTAACACTGAATAATCAATGAGAATTCTTGTTGACCAACCAGAAAAATGAGATGAATACGTATGAATTTCAGTAAGGCGTTTGATACCGTGCCACATGGGGAATTATTAGTTAAATTGGATAAGATGGGGATCAATAGGAAAATTGAAAGGTGGATAAGGAATTGGTTAAAGGGGAGACTACAACGGGTCCTACTGAAAGGTGAACTGTCAGGCTGGAGGGAGGTTACCAGTGGAGTTCCTCAAGGATCGGTTTTGGGACCAATCTTATTTAATCTTTTTATTACTGACCTCGGCACAAAAAGTGGGAGTGTGCTAATAAAGTTTGCAGGTGATACAAAGATGGGAGGTATTTCCAATTTAGAGAAGGACAGGGATATCCTATAGAAGGATCTGGATGACCTTGTAAACTGGAGTAATAGTAATAAGATGAAATTTAATAGTGAGAAGTGTAAGGTCATGCATTTAGGGATTAATAACAAGAATTTTAGTTATAAGCTGGGGACACATCAATTAGAAGTAACGGAGGAGGAAAAGGACCTTGGAGTATTGGTTGATCATAGGATGACTATGAGCCGCCAATGTGATATGGCCGAGAAAAAAGCTAATGCAGTCTTGGGATGCATCAGGAGAGGTATTTCCAGTAGGGATAAGGAGGTTTTAGTACCATTATACAAGGCACTGGTGAGACCTCACCTGGAATACTGTGTGCAGTTCTGGTCTCCCATGTTTAAGAAGGATGAATTCAAACTGGAACAGGTACAGAGAAGGGCTACTAGGATGATCCGAGGAATGGAAAACTTGTCTTATGAAAGGAGACTCAAGGAGCTTGGCTTGTTTAGCCTAACTAAAAGAAGGTTGAGGGGAGATATGATTGCTCTCTATAAATATATCAGAGGGATAAATACCGGAGAGGGAATTATTTAAGCTCAGTAGCAATGTGGACACAAGAACAAAGGATTATAAACTGGCCACCAGGAAATTTAGACTAGAAATTAGACGAAGGTTTCTAACCATCAGAGGAGTGAAGTTTTGGAACAGCCTTCCAAGGGAAGCAGTGGGGACAAAAGATCTATCTGGCCTTAAGATTAAACTCGATAAGTTTATGGGGGAGATGGTATGATGGGATAACATGGTTTTGGTAATTAAATATTCATGGTAAATAGGCCCAATGTCCTGTGATGGGATGTTAGATGGGGTGGGATCTGAGTTACTACAGAAAATTCTTCCCTGGGTATCTGGCTGACGAATCTTGCCCATATGCTCAGGGTTTAGCTGATCGCCATATTTGGGGTCGGGAAGGAATTTTCCTCCAGGGCAGATTGGAAGAGGCCCTGGAGGTTTTTTGCCTTCCTCTGTGGCATGGGGCACGGGTCACTTGCTGGAGGATTCTCTGCTCCTTGAAGCCTTTAAACCATGATTTGAGGACTTCAATAGCTCAGACATAGGTGAGAGGTTTTTTGCAGGAGTGGTGGGTGAAATTCTGTGGCCTGCGTTGTGCAGGAGGTCAGACTAGATGATCATAATGGTCCCTTCTGACCTAAATATCTATGAATAAATCTGAGGAGACAGTGATCTGCTTGCAAATATTGCATAGCAGAAAATGGTTACATTCATCTGATGCGTTACTCATTGTGAATTATATACTTAAATTTAACATAATTTCCTGTGTGGTATGGATGTAGTCCTGCTGGTGTGCGAGACTGAGAGTTCAGTTGTGGTATTGTGCTAAATGGCTCTCTGCTCCTCTGGCGTACGGCATCCTGTTGCTGATTGTCAGGAAGCTCTGTGAGTCAGAGGTTACTTAGTGGAACAGAATGAGACTCAATGGTAGAACAAAAGTGAGGATCAGAACAATCCAGCGTAAGAAGGAATGCCCTCTCAAAAGGTATCTTGGTCCTGTAACCCTTCCTTCCTTTTGGAGTCGAAGTCCCACGTATAAAGGAGAGCTATAGTCCTGAGAAGAGCACAAGTAAGAGCCCAGTCTCCCGTCTCTCCTCCTCCTTTCCAGAGCATAAGGATTTGAGGACAAACAATCATTTCAGCTCCCCATTTTACTCTAATATTCTGTTCTTCCTAGCATATTATTGGCATCAACGGGATTTTGAGCTTGTAGAATGCTGGGGTTGAGAGATATAGTGGAGATCTGTACTGTGCATTAGACTCTGTATTTTTGTTTTAAAAAGTTTTTATGGGACAACTAGAATTCCATCATACCTTAAATATCTAAGTTTAGATTGCAAGCTCTTCAGGATAGGAACCGTGTTTTAGGATGTGTTTGAACAGTGCCCAGGACAACTGAGCCTTTATCCTGATTGGGATCTCTGGGCATGGCCAGAGTATAAATACTAAATTTAAAAAAAAAAAAAAACATTCCCTTTGGGAGGGAACCAGATTATGAAGGGTCGAATGGGAGCAATGAAATCGATCAGTGACGCCGCACAATGCAGCAGCTGCAGCTCCAGAAAGCTAAACTGGTACAAAATACTACAGACAGCTATGTTTAAACACTTTTTAAAAAGTTAGTTTTCAAACCAGTGTTTGGTTTCTAATACTGTGCATTAAAAGGGGACATATTCAAATGTACTTTATTATTTTTTAAAAGTTTTTCAACCCTTCCAGCCAGGTCAGCCAGCTATCAAGCTTCAGCAGCTACCCTTGTGAGAGTGGCTGCTTCCAGACTTTTTTAGAAAACATCCAACATTTGTGTATAAACAAGAGGCTGATTTAAAAAAAAAAAAAAAAAAAAAAAAGCATGTTATAAAAGCCCTAGGACCCTCCTTCTCAGAAGGAATTGTTCAAAAGATGGCAGCTGCAACTCCTCCTTTGAGTTATTGTCCACATGGATTCCTCTCGTGGTGCATTTGCACCCCACACATGTTAAACTGGATGTTTCTTGGCCAGCAGTGTCCATTATAGTTGAAGTAAAAAGACTGCTTTTACTACATCAACAGTTCAAAATCATTCAGGAATGTACTCAGACTATTTGTGGCCTTTATTGATAGGTCTAAGGGTCAAGCCAGCTCCTCACAGAGGTTATCAAAGCGAGTCTCTGCCTGTGTAAGAATGTGTTATGAGCTAGCCAAGTTATATCCCTCTAGGTGCATTAGAGATCATTCCACTAGAGCTCAGGCAGCCTCTGCTGCCTATTTGAAAAACATCCCTATCTCTTATAGCTGTAAAGCCGCTCTGTAGATCTTGATCCACACCCTAAGACCCTACTGCCTGACAGCAGGTTCTAGATTTGGTGCCCATTTTGGTAGGACTGTCCTAAGAAAGTAATTGTTCAAGCAGGATTCCTAATATCCACTTCCAAAGCCAACAGGCAAGTGTTTGGCACTCACCAAGAGTGGAATCAAAGTAGTGAGGACAGTAACTATGGTTCTCTGAAATGTGTTGTCCACAAGAGTAGAGCTGGGCAAAATATTTTTTTTGCAAAGAGTAATTTGCTGCAAAATGCATTTTGTTGGACTCCAAAACTGTGAATTTGGATCAAATTGGGTGAATAATTTTGACTAAAAAAACCTGATAAAATTATTTGAAATGTCAAAATGGTTTGTTTAGCAAAAATCGAAACAAACCATTTTGGGAATGTCAGATTGAATTGACATGTTGAAATGAAATGTGATTCAACCTGTCTAATCTCTTTTTTTCAGTTTTCAGTTTTGGTTCAAACCAATGAAAATACCTAGCAAAACAAAAGACATGACAAAAGAAATATTCTGTGTGTTCGACCATGGGTATATTTCTAATGTACGGTCACAGTATTATATATGCACATGCACCCAGAAAATCCTCTGGCACTGAACAGTGAAGATTTAACCCAAACCCTCTGTAATTACTCTTGGGGCTAGCCTATGCTGAATTGTGTGCTGCCATAGCTGCTCTTCAGGGACCCAAGCTCGCTAGATTAAAGCTACATCACGTATGTCTGCTTGAGCTGCAGTCATACCCTGTGATTGCAGTAAAGGCGTATCCTACATGTAAGGGACAGCCTGTAGGAGTAACCAGAAATGGCAGCAGTAATTCTGTTGGCTTAGTGAAGTAGAGTCAGCTGCACTTCCTTTTAACCAAGTCATGGTTTTCTCCCTCGGAGTTGGCGTTCACTTGCTCCTCAGATCCTGTTTACCCTCTTGTTTTGGATAAGGGGTGTTATATAACAGTATGTTGATTCACAGAACAGATTGAAATATCACAGGGTATGTCTACACAGCAAAGAAAATCCCACAGATGGCCAATGCCAGCCGACTCTTGTTCGGGGGGGCTCAAGCTGCGGGGCTGTTTCATTGTTCATAGAGACTGGAAGTCGACCCAGCAATGTGAGGTGGGAGGGTCCCAGAGCTGAGGCTCAAACCCGAGCCCAGAAGTCTACACAGCAATGAAACAGCCTGAGCCTTGCAAGCCTGAGTTGGATAGCAGGGGTCAGCCACAAGTTTTTCTTTGCTGTGTAGACATCCCCATAGAGTAAATGGTGACATAAAGGTTGAACGGTGTTTCCTGTAAAGCTTTCACTGGTAGAATCACTAGCTAACTGTAGCTCCGAATGCTGTACTTTGCCTAGCCGATCTAGCCTACAAAGTTTACATTAAACTTTTCAGATTGCCTTCTTTCAGCTTCCTTTTTCTTTTCTTACCTTTCAATTCGCTGGTCCACTCAAGACTGTGGGCGCTCTCACTGTTAACAAAGAGGTCTTGATGGTAGTGCATTCTCTGTGAGGCACTGTAAATTTTGGAACACTCTCTCCCCTGGGCCACTAGAATCTAGATGTGCAACTTTCCAGTTATGCTGTGCAGTCCATCTCTTTCCCTAGGCTTTTGAAGATGGGAGTGCGCTGAGGACTGGTGGAGGGCTCTGGATATTTAATTATGTAAGAACAGTTCTTAATATTATTTATCTAAATTTAGGGTTTGGCACCCAAAATGTTGCAAGGGCACCTTTAAAGAGTTTCTGTGCATCTAAATGAATAAATTCTAGTCCTTCAAATCTGCTTTTCTTATAGGCATTTAGAAGTAAGCAAGATGGAGGGAGGGACAATGAAAAGATTAATTTTAAAGCATCATTCTAAGCATAATTGTAGTGGAATATGTTGTTACTGCAATTACAATGTAGAGGTTTTGCACATTAACTGTGTAGATAACTTTTAATGTTCTCAAAGAAAACTTCCCAACAAATTTGAAAGGACAAACAGTAATCTGACAGCCTGAACCACGTGCCCTGCACAGGTACGTAGAAGATGGATGGTAGGATGGCAGAAGCAATGACTTATAGATCTCAAAAGCAATATCATCCATCTATGCTCCTGAAGATGCCCTAAGAAAAATTGGAAGATGTTCTTTTATGTCTTTAAGATGTACTTCAGTGTCTGCTGATGACAGCTATCATTCCAGAAAAGAATAAGCTTTAGAACACAAGCTATATTTATCTATAATTTATTGTAGTTATAAAATCCAGTTCCTTAAAGTGCACAAACTATTCTTGCAACATCCATGGTATATCGCAAATTATTTAGAACATCCATGGTATATCGCAAATAAGAGATCACCATGATGGCTTTAGATGACAAACCCTGAATATATCTAACTCATACACTTCATATTTTCATGACATAATTTTGAATATTAAACAGTTTTCTTGGTCAAAGTGGTATAATTTCAACAATGCGGCATTTTAATATTCACTTGACTGAACTGGTAAGAATAGATCTTTCCTAAATCACCTTTTGTCCTGAAGGATTCCAAAGTACTTGAATAGTTTGAATAAAATTTTGGGTTGGAAACTAGAAGGACATTTTTAACCACCAGAGGCATGAGATTCTAGAACAGTCTCCAAAGCAAAGAGCGGCAAGCAACACAAGTAGTTTTAAGATGGAACTTTATACGTTTACACCTGGGATTATCTGACCCAGTTGCTTGCAATAGAAAGAGATTAGACTCTGTGACCTAGAAGTGTCCTTTCAGTCCTATGTCCTCTGTGCCTATGTTTCCCTGGTATACAACTATAGCTAGGGCCAGTTCAGCCATCTTTGAGATGAAATGGAATAACTTTGTAGAGTACATAGGAAAGAATATTTTATCCAATTGGAACTAAGAGATTATGGTGGGGGGGGGTACTTCATCTATCTCTGAGGTTCTTACAAGTGCCCAATTACCATGGTATCTGATTATCTCACAGTTTTAATGCGTTCACGGTTATAACACTCTGTGATAAGGAAGTGTCGTCCGCATTTTGCAGATGGAGAACTGAGGCACAGAGCGTAAATAACCTGCCCAAAGTCAGAGAGCAAGTCTGGAGCAGGGCGTTGAACCCAGGTCTCCTGAGTCCCAGGCTAGCACCCTAACTACTGGATGTAATACCCAGATGAGAATGTGTCCAGGACAATAAAGTTAATGCTCCAGTTTTCTACCGGAGTTCTGTTTTGAGTCTCCTCTGAAGCTTAGCACCTCCTACACCAAGGTCATTTGGTTTAGCTGTGACTCGGAAGGAGAGAGTACCACCTCGTGAACTGCCAGCTCCACTTCCTGTGGCACCTAGCACAGATGTCCCATGTCGTTCTCCTACCAAAGTACTCTAGAGTTACTGCCTAGTTTGCAATCTGCCTGACTCAGAGTGGCAGGTGGCATAGCTGGTGTTAATGAATTCTTTTTCTCCTGATAGCCTTTCCATCTTCTTTTAAAGATAAATGATTAGTTTATATGAGAGATTATCTTTCACACTAGTAGAGGGTGGCATTTCTCTTTATGATTCTGCATTTTTGCCTCTGTGTTCTAGTATTCTATCTTCTGATACTATTGCATTGTCTCTGAAGTCAATTAATTAATCTTACAACAGTGCATCTATGTCCCATCCAATCCCTTCTGGCTTTTTTTACAAGAGCTTCTTTCTTTTATTTCTGATGTTACCAATATTTTTTTTATTAGGCAGACTGTAGTGAGAGCTGATGAGCAAGCTATATCAGTAGACTCACAGCTTCTTAGTAACACCCTCCCCCCGTTCCTTTACTTCCTTCTGTAGCTCAATTATGTTGTTGTCCTCCCCACAATTTTACCTTTGTTTCTTTATGATCATAAAATATGTTTGGTCTGGTTTCAGATCAACAGAAACAACTGTGTTAAGGGTTTATCTACCCTACTTCTGCTAAATCTCATGATCTATAATTATTTTTCCCTGATTTACCAGCACCCTTTGATCGTATGGATCGTAAAATCCTTATGCATCATTTATCTTCTGCTTTTAGCTTTCAGAGCCTGATGTTCAAATGATTTAATAGCTCATTTCATGTTACAGTATTTGTGGCTAGGTTTTATTGTGAATTCTTCTGACTGAAATGTAGGCGATACCTCAAGATACTTGTCTTGGCCAATTAATGTTTTCCTTGTCATTGCAGTCTCGGGGGTGTTTATTAAAGAATCATCACTCTGCTGAGGATCTCCATGCTGATGGCTACATTTACACTGTGAGATGGGGTGTGATTCCCAGCTCACATAGACATACTCATGCTAGCTCTCATTAAGCTAGTGGGCTAAAAATAGAAGTGTAGCCACGGTAGCATGGAGACTGCAGCTCGTCCCATGTACAAACCTGCCTGAACCCTGTAAGTATGTTCTCTGGGCAGGTAGCCCATGCCGCCTCTTGCCACTGCCCTTGCTACAGCCCAAGTATATTTACATGAGCAGTGAATCACGCCCCTAGCTCCAGCTGTAGACACAGCCTATAGTTTCACAGTCCTTTGCATTTCTTAGCCACCTTTCAGGCATGAGGGTCCTAGCTTGGTACCACCCGCATTTCAGAAATTGTATTGCCCACTCCACTTCAAATATCCTTGGGAAACAACTCCTGAACGATACCTGAAATACCTGTAACCATTTGCCATATCTGTGCTCTGTGTATAGAAATGTAAATCTATGAAAAGCGAGAAGATAAAGGGGGAGATTTTCAGTGGGAGCTTGGCATCTAACTCCCTTTTGGGACTCTGAACATTTTCCCTGCAGCCCCCTCCCGCCAAAAAAGTTTTTTCCTTTCCAAACTGTATCCACCCTGTATGCCTTTTTTTAAAACCAAGAAAGCACATACTCTTTTATATAAGTCTGGTACAGTATGGTAACATAGACAAAATGGTACATAGACAAAAAGTGAAACATTTACTCCAGTTGAATCTGTTTGGGGATTTGACCTTTTTTCATAGCAAAACCTTTGGATTATATAAATGTGCCCCCGAAACAATTCACTGCATAATATATTGTCACTTTGCCATCATCCTTTGAGTTTTGCTAACAAGTTTATGGGCCTGGTTCTGTTGTAGGCTAAAGTGCTAAGCTCCAACACCCCCATTGTAAGGCTGTTTGGTTTAGCTATTGTCCCACAGCGACACAGAGGAATTACTCCGGATATTGATAGGAAACTTACGTGTGTAGACACAAGTCATATCTGTTTCTGTTGTTTTTTTAAAATAAGTATTCAATGTTATTGGGGCAATGAAGGTTGGATAATTTGGTAGGATGATGTTCCCACCCTGGATGACTTTCTCCTTTTATGAGCCCTAAACTTTCACTGCTACAGTCTAGTCATTGTAATCAAAACGGAGGACAGCTAAATACTTATCAGGATCAGATTAAGGCAAATAGTGATATTGAGCCTCCTAGTCCCACCTCTGCATTGTGTCCCCACCTGCCCACTAGCATGTCAGTGTGCAGCAGTATGGAGATCCCTGATCCCCGCTCCCCCATGGAAAGGCAGGAGTGGCAACAGAGTCCTGCAGTACTTACAACCCCTCTGCTAGGTAGTTTCCTAGAGGAGTCAGTGGGGTCAGCTCCATTCTTCTCTTGCCACACATACAGTCCTCTAATGGGATGGTGTTGGTAGGAGGGCCCCAGAGCAGTAGGTCTTGGAGTGAACATCCTATGAACATACATGTTGGTGTTGACACCTCTTCGAGTTATTGCCTTAAGCTGTCTGCAGACCAGGCAAACATCACTGCATTGCTTTGCACTCAGGTCATATTTTCAAGCTTTTCTTCACAGCCACATGGGCTAGACACTTACTGAGAAAAATAAGTTGAGTGTGACCCTCAGGACATGACTCTAGGAGCTGGGCCCTAAGGTATGGATCTGTAGTGCCTATGCCTAATTCCAGCCCAGAAGTACTTGTTAGGTGCCTATATACAGATATAAGTGGCCTGATTTTTTTCAGAGATACTGAGCCTCCACAGTTTCTATTAACTTCAGTGCCATTTATTTAAGTGCCTGTCATAAAGGGCAGGCTAACCACCTTTAAATCCCTCCTGGCCAGAGGAAAAACCCTTTCACCTGTAAAGGGTTAAGAAGCTAAGATAACCTCGCTGGCACCTGACCAAAATGACCAATGAGGAGACAAGATACTTTCAAAGCTAGAGGGGGGGGGAAGGGTCCTCTCTGTCTGTGTGTGTGATGATTTTGCCAGGACCAGAGCAGGAATGCAGGTCAGAACTCCTGTAAAGAGTTAGTAAGTAATCTAGCTAGATATGCATTAGATTCTGATTTGTTTAAATGGCTGAGAAAATAAGTTGTGCTGAATGGAATGTATATTCCTGTTTTTGTGTCTTTTTGTAACTTAAGGTTTTGCCGAGAGGGATTCTCTATGTTTTGAATCTGACTACTCTGTAAGGTATTTCCCTTCCTGATTTTACAGAGGTTTTTCTTTTACTTTTTCTTTAATTGAAATTCTCTTTTAAGAACCTGATTGCTTTTTTGTTGTTCTCAAGATCCAAGGGTTTGGGTCTGTGTTCACCTATGCAAATTGGTGAGGATTTTTATCAAGCCTTCCCTAGGAAAGGGGGTGTAGTGCTTGGGAGGATATTTTGTGGGGGAGACGTTTCCAAATGGGCACTTCCCCTGTTGTTTTTGTTAGACACTTTGGTGGTGGCAGCATAAAGGTTCAAGGACAAAAGGTAAAAGTTTGTACCTTGGGGAAGTTTTGGCCTGAGCTGGTAAGAATAAACTTAGGGGGTCTTTTTCATGCAGGTCCCCACATCTGTACCCTAGAGTTCAGAGTGGGGAAGGAACCTTGACAGTGCCTAAATATGGATGTCAGGTACCCAAATTTGAAAGTGTTGGCCTCTCGTTTCTGACTAGCATATCCAGCAATAGCATAGCTGATCATATATGCTTTCTGGGCCAGATCCTCAGCTGGCATAAATCAGTGTAGCTCAGTTGAAGGCAATAGCGCTAATCTGAGTTACATTAGCCGACAATCTGGCCCTATGTGCTCTGGTGTGGCGCAGCATTTACTGAACAGTCTTGCATAACGTTATGAAGCTGTTTTGTTATTTATACAGCTACGGGGGGTGTATGGTGCTTCACAGATAAATATGGTGATAGATCCCAGCTCCAAGGAGCTTACAATCAAATTTTAACATAAAATATCAAGGCAAAACTATAAACAGGTGGTTGGGGATGGTTAATGGGGGAATGAGAGTTACAAGACTTACATTTTAAAAAAAAATTTCCCTCTGTTGATACTCACACCTTCTTGTCAACTGCTAAGAATGGACCGCATCCACTTTGCTTGAATTGGCCTTGTTAGCACTACAAAAAATGATTTTCGTCTGTTGATATTCACCCCCTCTTGTCAACTGTTGGGAATTGGCTACATCCACCCTGATTGGATTGGCCTCATTAGCACTGACCCCCCCACTTGATAAGGCAACTCCCATTTTTTCACGTGCTGTATATTTATACCTGCTTACTGTATTTTCCACTCTGTGCATTTGATGAAGTGGGTTGTATCCCACGGAAGTTTATGCCCAAATAAATTTGTTAGTCTCTAAGGTGCCACAAGGACTCCTCGTTGTTTTTACTGATACAGACTAACATAGCTACCCCTCTGAACACTTACATAGTATCAGACCCTGCTTATCAACACTTTCATAACTGTCTCATGGAAACAGTCTTTGTCATGAAAAGTACATATACCTTTTAAGGAAAAAAAATGTTTTTACTGATTTCTCAGAATATGCAATCATTGAGAAAATAAATAAAGCTCAAGAAAAATCTGAGATGCATGCCTGGTGCAAATACATTGATGTAACAAATCGGTTAACCTATGTGAAAATAACTAATAGTACTATCAGTTACAATCCAAAGAACAAGACAGTCCAGGAAATAGCTAAGGATTTTTTCTCCCAAATTTGACAATTGTTATCTATAAATAAGTATTAAAGGTTTCTTTTACAGGGGACAAAATTATACATACATACACACACACACACACGTAAATGAAACAACCCATTCCTACTTAATAAGGCACAGTCTCCTGTTTATTTTTAAAGAAAAACTTAAAATGTGGCATGATGGTATAGTACCATATTTCCCTCTTGTACTGTAAATTTTTTATTTTATGCTTTTCTTCGAGTCTCTGTAGCTGTCTATCCTAGTCTCTGGCTGTTTTACGTATATTAAAATACATTTATCCAATACTATAAAGGACTTCCCATTTCTAAATAAACATCCAGCCCTCCAACATTCAGCCCACCTCTTCCTCCAAGAAGAAAGTTGTCCTATAAAAGCCTATACTCCTATAAGTTGCTGTGTCCCTATAGCAGTGATTCTCAGCTGGTTTTCTGATGTTACATTCAGGTCTTCGGAATTCTATTTTTGTTGATCATGTTGATGGTAACTTCAGGATGCTATACTGCCTGGCTGCACTCCTGAGCAGTGCCGAGAGAAGGAAGCAACATTCCTAGCAACACAAGTATTGTGCTGTAATGTGTCATCAAAATATTGATAATAAATCATAGGCCTTATGCGGTGCTACATACCCTGTGATTCGAAATGTCAAAAAGGAGCTATTATACTTCTAATTTGGTATACAATAATCACAGTAAAATAGGTGGACCTGTCAAGTTGCTAAAAGATAATGCTGAAATACACAGTGCTCTGCACAGCAGTGGGGCTATCAAAGACAGGAAACATTGGAATGTGGAAAACAGGCAGCCAGACAAATTCTTTGCATTGATAGCATTGTGAAAATAACTTGCATTTGAATGTTTCCATCTTGATTCTACATTGGGACGTATGGGCCAAAAATATTATGTAGAAATAGAAAGTATGTTGGAAATGGTTGCGTGACCTTGTAGTACAGATGTATAAAGAAATGGTGCGTATTTCTTTTCTTTTCTTTTTTTTAAAGGGCACTCAGGGAAATTCAGTTTTATTTTAAACTAATCTTTAGGGTTCATTTACAGTACAAAGTCCAATGGGTTGGAAGACTTGACAAGAAGGAACAAAAAAGTTTCAGCTTCTTCCCACAAAATTACAAAGCCACCCTTTTATTATCAATTGCCATAAATCTCCACAGGGCACTTAGCAGCCAAAAATAAGATTACAATGTTCTGAATTGCAATGGCAAAAAGATCACTGATCAATCCAATAATTAAACCATCTACAAATAAAATAAAAGGCATCCATTTTTGTTTTCTAGTCTTCTCGTTAGGTGATGTGATAGCAGTACCAGCTGAGAGACTGTTCAATTGCTCTTCACATGGCTGCTGGTTGGTTCACTTCACAAATGTTTATCCTTGCTGAGAATGCAGTAATATTTGCAGTGTGATTGACGTAGTTAGTTTGTCCTCTGTGTATGTGAGTGTGTGGAATTCTACAAATGCTACAGCGTGAAAGGACCTATCAATGAAATGTTTACAATTTCTTGTAAATGTTTACAGTGCTGTAGCGGGGTAGACACCCCCTCTGGGCCTGAAAGGGTTACAGCAAACCCTGAGAGAGGGCTGGGGCTGTGAGCCAAAGGCTAGGCTGATGGGGAAGGCAGCCACAGCTGGGGCCAGGCCCCAATCAGGCCACAGCTGGCCCTATAAAAGGCTGTGAGCCAGGAAGTCTCTCTCTAGCTGTGGAGAGAACTGGGCCTGGCTGCTTGGGAGCTCACCAGGGTACCTAGCGTGAATCAGGGCTGGGGAAAGGCCAGAGGAGCTGGGGAGCTCCAGGCTGGAAAACCCCCAGCCTGCAGGCCTTGCTGAAGGTCTAAAGCAGGTACTGGGGTTGCAGAGGGGCAGCCCAAGGTTTGGCAAAGGCAGCAGATCCAAACCCTCCTCGCTGATGATGAGCGGTAGAGACTGCAGTCTGC
Source organism: Chelonia mydas (assembly GCF_015237465.2). Taxonomy (NCBI): domain Eukaryota; kingdom Metazoa; phylum Chordata; order Testudines; family Cheloniidae; genus Chelonia; species Chelonia mydas. The sequence goes on from NC_051252.2 coordinate 19,874,584, forward strand.
CCCAGTGTGCGGGGGCTCGATGAGGACTGGCAGTAGCCGCTGAGGCAAGGTGGGGATAGAGGTTATAGATAGATTTCCCTGGGGTGGGGAGACCCAGAGACTGTGGGGGGACTGCAGAGGGCAGAACCCCGAGGGAAGGGACACCAGGGTCCAGGAGGGACATGGGGGCCTGAGGCAAGTGGGACACTGGCCTGCAGAGGGTGCTCTGAAGGCTGGAGAGATAATTCCCAGGACGACGAGCGGGAGGCGCTGCACCGGTGAGTCTCGGCCTTGCTACAAGTGCCCACTGTATTATAGTTTAGATGACACTAAACTGGGAGGAGAGGTAGATATGCTGGAGGGTAGGGATAGGATACAGAGGGCCCTAGACAAATTAGAGGATTGGGCCAAAAGAAATTTGATGGGGTTCAACAAGGACAAGTGCAGAGTTCTGCACTTAGGAGGGAAGAATCCCATGCACCACTACAGACTAGGGACCAAATGGTTAGAGGCAGAAAGGACCTAGGGGTTACAGTGGACGAGAAGCTGGATGAGAGTCAACAGTGTGCCCTTGCTGCCAAGAAGGCCAATGGCATTTGGGGATGTATACGTAGGGGCATTGCCAGCAGATCGAGGGACGTGATCGTTCCCCTCTATTCGACATTGGTGAGGCCTCATCTGGAGTACTGTGTCCAGTTTTGGGCCCCACACTACAAGAAAGATGTGGAAAAATTGGAAAGAGCCCAGGGGAGGGCAACAAAAATGATTAGGGGACTGGAACACATGACTTACGAGGAGAGGCTGAGGGAACTGGGATTGTTTAGTCTGCGGAAGAGAAGAATGAGGGGGGATTTGATAGCTGCTTTCAACTACCTGAAAGGGGGTTCCAAAGAGGATGATCTAGACTGTTCTCAGTGGTAGCAGATGACAGAACGAGGAGTAATGGTCTCAAGTTGCAGTGGGGGAGGTTTAGGTTGGATATTAGGAAAAACTTTTTCACTAGGAGGGTAGTGAAACACTGGAATGCGTTACCTAGGGAGGTGGTGGAATCTCCTTCTTTAGAAGTTTTTAAGGTCAGGCTTGACAAAGCCCTGGTTGGGATGATTTAGTTGGGGATTGGTCCTGCTTTGAGCAGGGGGTTGGACTAGATGACCTCCTGAGGTCCCTTCCAACCCTGATATTCTATTATTCTATTCTATATACATGTGGCTTGTACAAGACAATGTAATAGTTCTTTCTTACCTCTCTCATCGTGCACACACCACACTCTGAGTCTTGTGCATAGAAATTAGAAAGCTGGTGTGATATCCCTCAGTGCACTACTGCAGTTATTCACTGCAATATAATGTCGGCCTGTGATAAGTATTATGGCAGAGCAGTAGCCCTGCCTGTAGTTAAGGTTGACTGACACTTACCGTTATAAGACCTTGTGTTCAGTTGCTTAGAACTTTACCAAACTCTAACTGTTCAGACTGCAATTTTCTATGCTGGGCATAGACTCAGACTTTAAGGCCAGAAAGGACCATTATGATCATCTAGTCTGACCTCCTGCACATTGCAAGCTACAGAACCTCACCTACCCACTCTTGCAATAGACCCCTAAGCTCTGGCTGAGTTATTGAAGTTCCCAAATCATGATTTAAAGACTTCACGTTACAGAGAATCCACCATTTACAGTAATTTAAATATGCAAATGACCCACATCCCATGCTGCAAAGGAAGGTGAAAACCCCCCAGAGTCTCTGCCATTTGCCCACATGCTCAGGATCTAACTGATCAGCATATTTGTGATGGGGAAGAGCCAGCAGCCAGACACCTGGAGAAGAATTCTCTGCAGTAACTCAGAGCCTTCCCCATCTAGTATCCCATCACTGGCCATTAGAGATATTTGCTGTTAGCAGTCATAGATCGGCTACATGCCATTGTAGGCAGTCTCATCATACCATCCCCTTTCAAGCTCAGTCTTGAAGCCAGTTACATTTTTTGCCCCCTCTGCTTCCCTTGGAAGGCTGTTCCAGAACTTCACTCTTCTGATGGTTAGAAACCTTCATCTAATTTCAAGCCTAAACTTGTTGATGGCCAGTTTATATCCATTTATTCTTGTGTCCACATTGGTGGTTACTTTAACTCCTCTCCCTCCCTGTATTTATTTAACCCAATCATATCTCCCCTCAGCCTTCTTTTGGTTAGGGTAAACAAGCCAAGCTCTTTGAGTCTTGTGAGGTAGGTTTCCCTCTGAGCATCCTAGTAGCTCTTCTATGCACCTGTTCCAGTTTGAATTCTTCTTTCTTAAAGATCGGAGACCAGAATTGCATACTGTATTCCAGATGAGGTCTCACTGATGCGTTGTATGATGGTACTAACACTTCCCTGTCTCTCCTGGAAGTACCTCACCTGATGCATCCTAGGACTGCATTAGCTTTTTTTAATGACCACATAACACTAGCAGCTCACAGTCATCCTGTGATCAACCAATACACCCAGGTCTTTCTCCTCTTCTGTTGCTCCCAAGTGATAAGTCACATGCTTACAGGAAAAATTCTTGTTAGTCCCTAAGTGCATGACTTTGCACTATTAAGTTTCATCCTATTTCTATTGCTCCAGTTTTCAAGCTCATTCATGTCATCTTGTATGATATTCTGGTCCTCCTCTGTATTGGCAATACCTCCCACCTTGTGTCATCGGCAAATTTTATTAGCACTTTTTGTGCCAATGTCATTAATACAAATTGTTAAATAAGATTGGTCCCAAGACCAATCCCTAAGGGACTCCATTGATAAATCTCTCTCCAGCCTATCAGTGTGCCTTTCGGTATGACCCATTGTAATTTCCCCATTAACCAGTTCCTTATCCACTTTTCAGTTCTTATATTAAAACCCATCTTCTCCAGTTTAACTAATAATTTCCCATGTGGAACTCTATCAGATGCCTTCGTGAAATCCAGGTGGATTCTGCATTTCCTTTGTCTAAAAAGTCAGTTATCTTCTCAAAGAAGGAGATCAGGTTGGTCTGGCATGGCCTACCTGTTGTAAAACCATGTTGTATTTTATCCCAATTACCGTTTACATCTGTCGTTAACTATTTTCTCTTTCAAAATTTGTTCCAAGACCTTGCATATAATTGAGATCAAACTAATGGGCCTATAGTTTCCTGGATCATTTTTTTCCCTTTCTTAAAAATAGGTACTATATTAGCAATTCTCTAGTTAACAGAATCCTTAATAATCCTTGCTATTGGGCTTACAATTTCATGTGCCAGTTCCTTTAATATTCTTGGATGGAGAATTTGGGAGGGGGGTGGAGAGAATTTCAGCAAAAAAAGGGGTTCAGCTGTTTCTCAAGGATTATTAAGGGGAAAGATGTTTTTGTCCATCTTGGAAAAACAACAAAATCTTAACAACTTTGTTGAGTAGCTCCAGCGTTCATACTTTGAACCTAGGACCTGAAATTTGGCAGGAGAATTGCCTGGGTGTCAGGGATGTGCCTTTTGCTGTTCCTGTGATTATCTACCCAAATTCAGCCAAGTTATAAACTTTAGGAATAGCTCAGTATATATTTATTTGGCAGCTAAATTCTCAGAAAATTCTACTTGTACAGGACATGCTGCTGCTGGCCTCTGTGGCACTGAGCACCAGAATCTCCCCTGTTCTCAGTGCCCATACAGCCAACGAGGAGAGAGAGGAAATATTCTGGACTGAAATGCAGAGGGGATAAGGTCTGGACTTTGCACAGAATGAGGCAGAGTTCCTGTGGAAAAATCATATGTGATAGTAAATTTTAAAACTGTATCATGATTCATATGCACAAGGGAGCTGGATTAAGGTTGCATGGACAGCCTTAATTCTGGCATTTCTTAACCTCTGAGTGCTTGTCTTTGCAACCTTTGGTTCTTTTAACATACACATTTTAACCTAGTCTCACTAGAACAGTGTATTAGATTTCTGGTTTGTTCGGTACTGAAGGTTTTAAGACTGGCTCTTTTTAATCATTTGTCTCCCTCCCTTAAGGTAGCTTTCACTCCAATCTTCCTGTGGACCATCCAGCTAATACAATTTGTCCTTCTGCCTACCCCACATATTCCCAGTAGTGGCTTGTTCCAAGGCAGGTGCATACCTTGTAGCAACAGTTTTATGTGTGAGGTACTTAGAGGAAACACCCACTCCTGAATCTTTTGCTGTGTTTGTGGCATGCAGCCCTGTTGGTGTGTGTGCCACTCTTAGGTGGGCATCTGCTCTATACTCCTCTACACATGCTGCTAACAGTTTAACAACTGGCATAGCCGAAAGGTAATTAAATGTTGAGTCTTGAATTTGCTCTAGCCTCTTAGCACTAATTGAATCTCCATAATATGTATGTTTGTGCTTGATACAATGTGGTAAACCAGCTGCACTTCTTCGTTTTGATCTTTTTAGTTTAGCACTTCCTTCATATGATGCTGCTTCATGATATGTATGTAATGTATGCCTTTTTATCTGTCTGTGCCATAAAACTACGCTGTACACTCTCTAAATGCAGCCTCATTTTTAATCACTTCAGAAAAGGCACTTGTAATAAAAAATTGAAAAGGGGTTCATCTGGGGTATTTTTCAGAATTCCTGTAATTTTTACTTACTAATTAGTAAGCTCATGGAATGTTGAACTGCAAAGTATTTCTCCTTAAATTTTCCCTCCGATCATGTATGTGCTTTGATTTGTTGTTATGGGGTTGCTTAAGACTGCTGGTTTCCTAGGGCTTTGGGCTTTTGTTTTGTTTGTTAAAACAAAATTGTGCAGACTTTGCAAACAGAACTACATTAAGGGCTGAATAAAGCCCCTCCCAAGCTAGAGCCACAATAGGAAAGGGGAGGAGGAACAGGGCTGGAGTTCTGGTGCCAGGAGAGGTTATGCCTTTCATAGATGTACATGCCTTAGTGTGGGGAGGTTATGCCTTTCATAGATGTACATGCCTTAGTGTGGGGGAGCACAGGGAGTTACACCTCTTCAACAAATACTATCTCTCGGGCAACTTTGGTTGCTAGTGAAGCCCACAGTACAATCAGGCTCCACTATGACTCCCCAACTCCATGGAAACTAATTATGGCTGCCTGTGAGGGAGGGGAAAGGTTATGAGCACCCTGTTTCCTATTACACCATCTTGTCGGACTCATTTAAGGTGAGAACCTGGGTGTTGGGTGTCATGCTTCAGTTCATGTAGCAAAGCAGCAGTAGAGTTGGGAAAGTTTTATTTATTATTTGTTTTAGTACTAAGCGGCTCCCACTAGGATTGTGGACTTATTGTAAAAGGCACTGTACAAACATACAATGAGTTCTTGTCGTGAAGCGTTTACAGTCTAATTCCAGACAGGACACACACAGTGTGTGTAACAAACAGTTGCCATTGGGTGAAGGAAAATGAGGGCAACAGTAAGTAATAAGATCCAAATTGTTACACAGATAGCTACGTGCATAATTCACAAGTCTTTTTTTTTTTTTAAAGATATAAATGAACAGGAGATCTTAATGCATCTCTTTGAAGAACCAAACCTGGTTTGCCTGGATCCCTGCTGTATGTTGGGGCTGACTTTTGAGGCCTTCTCCACTCAGTAACCTCCAAGACCTTATTTACTTGGTTCCCAAGAACTCAGCTCCACTTCAAACTTATCACTGAGGTTTCTTTATTGGCATCCAATCAAACTACACTTGAGTTGATTAGGCTCAAACGTAGGGGGTGGGTTCAGGGCATACTGCACATTCAGAGTTACACAGCAAACCCCTTCCTTTATATACATTTACACATTATGTTACATTTACTATACACTGTATCACAAGCTTTCGGATTGGCTTGGTCACGTTGTAGGAATCTATGCCTGTACAGCATGCACTGTCTATGCACAACTTACTCTTTACCTCAATTTATGTTCCAGGCTTGGCTTATCCTGTCCATTGTAAATGGTTCCCTGGCTGTTCCCCCTTATTTTAGCTAGTAGAGACATTCTGTTTCTAGCCTGCTGATCCATTTACCTCCCTAATCCTATCTCCCTAGAAATAAGACCTCATGTCAAGCCAGGCCTACATTCTAGCCACTAGACAGCAGCACCCATTAGAAAGGAATTGGGCATTTGTTGTTCACCATAAAATGAAAGAGATACTCTAATTGGGCAGCATGGTAATCTCCCACTGCATTGCACCAGATGTCTCCCAGTGCAAAAAAAACAAATCAGAGTTTGAGAATTTGGTCAGATCCAGAGACTTTACATTGTGACATAATCTAATCCTATGTAGTTTAATCTAAACTGATATCGGAGGTTGTATTGCAGCACATATTTTAAAAGATGCCACTTCTCCTGAGGAATATTAAAAAAAAAATCACAACATATAGCATAACAAGGTTGGAGATTACTTGGGGATCGGTCCTGCTTTGAGCAGGGGGTTGGACTAGATGACCTCCTGAGGTCCCTTCCAACCTTGATATTCTATGATTCTAAGGTATTTCTTATGCTTTGACACCTGGATACACAGTCCCATTTACAGGTGTTTCGATCACCGCCATGCATTTGTGATGTGTCATTATGTGCAAATGTTGTGCAAAGGCTCTGTTGAGTGAAATGCACTTTTAAAAACCCATTTGAATGCAATGTAACAAGCCAGTTTTAGTCTAACATTATTTAAATGATACATATGGTAAACACAACAACCATTAGCACTGTAAAAATTGCACATCTTGTTAATTGTATATAAAATCTATCCCTGAAACACATCCATGTAAAGGCTTCAGTTCCTTTAGAAATCCATCAAAACACTATATCAGTCAAATTGATGAAGGTTCCTTCAACAGAAATGGGCACACACTCCTGTCACTAAATGTAACACTAATTGTTACATAGTTTAGAGAACTGCTAGAGTCCAAATTCTCACAACCACATCTCCAACATTTGTTCCTAATCACAAACAAGCAATATTTTTACAAGCATTAATTTATTTTGTTTTATTTAAAAAAAAAATACTTGTTACCCCAGATCAAGTTATGCTCTGGAAAATTTTCTTGCAGTTCAAGTCTGAATGTTCAAAACTAGCTGCTCAAATGCAAATGCAAAAATGTGTGTGCAATTGTCACATCTTATGCAAATCAGATATTTTCAGTGAGCAAATGACCTTGTAGATCTGGAGTGTTAAACATGTGTGCAAGTGATTTATATGGCCCCCCTCTCTTTTTCACACCTTTTTTAAAAGGAAGTCTGTAGTCCTCATGGTTGTGAAGCAAATCTTCCAAATCTGAACTGAGAGTTAACCAACTCAAGTGATGTCTGCTGGAATCTGCAGATACCTTTGTGAGCTATTGTTTCAGGCTGTGAACTGCGGCACTCCTCATTCATCTCATTGGACTATCAACTCTAAGACCCGGTGATGACCCTTCGGTGTTAACATATTCCGGTGAAGCCATTGAAGAGATGGGAATGGGGAGTTGCTGCAAGGAAGGAGATGCAAAGGGATGAGCAGAGGAAGCTCTCAAAGACAGGGGATGAGAGAGAGACAGACAGAAAAGAGGAAGGGGAAGGGACAGAGGGCAAAAGCAGAAGTGGCCTCACCAAGTGGTGATGAATGCAACAATAAGGGACTGAAATAATTAAAATGTAGTTACAACATAAATGCTGTATTCTCTCCTTCATCTCAGTTCAATCCTTCCATTGACATCAGTGGGAGATCTGCTAGGGATTGAGAGCAGTACAGAGTCCAGAATTTATATCACATGCCTCATAATTAAACATGACACCCATGCTCTGGTCACTTGCGTGCCTGTTTCTCTCATTGAATGTGATCCATCAAGTCATCCGTCCCGTGTGCAAGTCCACAGGCAATTACAGAGTACACATTTTGAAAATCAAGCCCTAAATACCATTTGATTGTGCACAGCCACTTGCACCAAGCCTATGCACCACCCTTTGAACAATTTTATTTTCATCTTCATAAAACCCTTTATCAAAACATTATGCCAACAATATGAATTTCCATTCCCTTTTCAGATATGACTATGCTATGCAGGGATCAAGTCTTTATATGGATGCCATTTAAAGCCCTCAACGTGTCTTTCCAGGAGATGTCTGCCAGAAGTCTACATCAAAAGTACATGTCAAATTATCTTGCACATACTGTACAGAGAACTGAACCCAACTTGGAACTTGGGTTATTGTGAAAGTTGTTTTTTATTATTTTAATGGGATTTCTTCATCTTATTCTAAGCAAACAGACAATGACAAACATTTAATTTCTTATAACTATTAAACTGAAAGATGAATGTAACATGATAAAGTTGCATTTAGAATTTGAGTTTGTAATCCAAAAAACCTCTTTTAAGATTCTCTATTCTACCCAAACACGGTGGGAAAGAATAGGACTGATATGAGACAGCACTGTCATTAAAATCTATCTGAAATTCTCCAATCCTTTTGCTAAAGACCACCTACATCCGTGCCTATCCCTGTTCATTCACTAACTCTAAAAATAAGTGGTTTCAAAATGCTGGCATATATGGTTTAAAATGAGAATAATAAAAAGGTAAAATACTTTAGCACTTACATTCCCAACATATTATATCAATATGTTTCACTCGAATAGAGATCATGAAAGCTAAAGAGGGGGAAAGACCTCTTAAGTCATCCCCCACCAATGCATAACTGATCCCTGCAGTCTTCTCGCTAATACTTAGTACATGTATTTTCAGATGGTCTCCCTCCAAGGAGGCTGGTGACATCTTAAAGCTGGAAAGCAAAACTTACATGTAAATCTGGGCTCAGCACAGCAACAGGTAAAAAGTAAAACCGTACAATATCTGACTCAGAAATTATAGGAGTACTTGTGGCACCTTAGAGACTAACCAATTTATTTGAGCATAAGCTTTCGTGAGCTACAGCTCACTGCATCGGATGCATACTGTGGAAAATACAGAAGATGTTTGTTTTTATACACACAAATCATGAAAAAAAAAATGGGTGTTTATCACTACAAAAGGTTTTCTCTCCCCCTACCCCACTCTCCTGCTGGTAATAGCTTATGTAAAGTGATCACTCTCCTTACAATGTGTGTGATAATCAAGGTGGGCCATTTCCAGCACAAATCCAGGTTTTCTCCCCCCCCCCCCCCCCCCCCGGATTTGTGCTGGAAATGGCCCACCTTGATTATCACACACATTGTAAGGAGAGTGATCACTTTACATAAGCTATTACCAGCAGGAGAGTGGGGTGGGGGGAGAGAAAACCTTTTGTAGTGATAAACACCCATTTTTTTTTTCATGATTTGTGTGTATAAAAACAAACATCTTCTGTATTTTCCACAGTATGCATCCGATGCAGTGAGCTGTAGCTCACGAAAGCTTATGCTCAAATAAATTGGTTAGTCTCTAAGGTGCCACAAGTACTCCTTTTCTTTTTGCGAATACAGACTAACACAGCTGTTACTCTGAAATCAGAAATTATAGTTGCTATGTCCCTCAAGAAGCCCTACATTGAGGCCTCATTATGAGAAAATGGCAACTACAGTAAGAAAAGAAAACAGCTAAGATCCTGATGCTTTCCCTGACTGAAGGAACTGAGAATTTTTCCATTTACTTCAGTGGCAGCAGAGTCTGGCCCTAATTTCTAGAAGAGCTTGATGCTGACTCCATTATAAGGATTTTATGTGACCATGCATCATATATACAGGTCTTACAAATCCTTCTGTGTAGCCCTGATATTGAGGTAGACTGTCTATTTAAAAAAAAATAAAGAGAGAGAGAGAGAGAGAGAGAGAGTACCAGGTTACCAGCCCACTGAAGGGCTTTCCTCATCTATATGATGAAAAACTGAAACCTGGATAATCCATTTTTATTTTGATACCAATTATGGAATGTATTCTTTGTTATTGGTTTACCTGAATGTGACGGAATGCTTTTCCAGAGCTTATCAGTGTTTCATTTCTTCTCTTTATCAGCATGAAGTATTTAAACTGAGATCTTTTAACTTTGGACACTAGCCCTATGTCAGAGAGAGAGAGTAATTAGTCTTCTCCATAGGAAGGAGGCTTTTTGCTCTTCTTTGTAAGAACCATGCCTTTTAACAAAGCAACTGAATGGGGCTTTGTTAAATTGTAAACAGTCAGATGTGTAATCAACTATTCAAAGTCACAAAGCCTGTGTGAAATAAATACAGATGACATCTGTTTTTCCAATGCATTTGCTGAGGGTCTGGATGGGAGAAATCAGACTAGTTCAGCACACCAACACGATTTATTGTATAATATTTTAACTTTTATAATGAGTTTGTGGCTTCCTGAGAACAAGGACTGTACAAACGAAGTCCATCTAAGAAAGACATAAACAGCCAGATTTTCAAAGGGGCCTCAGTATAGCTTCAGTTTCAGCATGTGCAGTCTTTTATACTCCTTTTTTTTCTGCGTTCTGTTTACCGTCTATATGCCCATGAAAATGGGTTTGGCACAAGTGATGGTACGCTGAAAACTGAGGTACAAACAACCGTACATGCAAAATCTAGTATGTATGAACAGAGATTACAGTTTTTAAACCATCCCTTACAAATTCCATATAAACAGTAGAGAGAGATGACAATAGAATAAATTCAAAGCAAGTACTGAAAATGTACAAAACTGTCATTTTTATTAATAATGTTATTGTTATTTAATATTTTATTTCATTTTAAGCATCAACAATATGCTTAGTGGTATAAAAGAAACACAGGCAATCCCTGCCCTGTAGTGAACTGAATGGGCCCATGCTTGTAGATCTAAGACAGAATCAGTACCTAAAAGTAGAGGTAATGATCCCAGCATCCTGGCCAAATTCCAGCATGGGCAATTATTCCCCTAAATTCTTCCTGGCTTCCAATGTATTTAGGGTGTTGTCACTTGCTGTGAACTTGTGAATGATGGGTTACTTTTTAGGTGTGAATGATGAGATTCCAGTGTTTCCTGCAGTCTAGGTTACAACAATCCTACTAATGGGTCTTTGTAGGCGACTGGTTCCTGCACTCACATCTATCCTGTGTGGACCCAATTGCAGGACTGGGGTCTACACTGCTTTAGATACCACAAGATCCTGTGGGATGAAAGAATTTGTAAATATAACTCATTCTGATTTCCTGTGATTTCAGACTCTCTCCAGCATTTTAATATGTTATGGGCTTGGGTTAAATTTTATACTTTAAATTTAAAATGGCTTTGTAATAGCATGTGTGCCTGTACATATATATCCATGTATTATAAGTAGTCCTGGCAGCAATGCTTATATTAAGGTTGCCTAACACTGTCTACTATAAAACACTGTTTTCCATTCATTGTGACTGTCCCCTACTTGAAGAGTTCAGGCTCAAATTTTCTATGCTGGGTGTCTGCCTTGGTCTGGAAGTTTTAGCTAAAATGGTTCAGCCATTGTGGAGAAGGAAGTTAAGGGGAAAGTACATTGTTTTGCCAATGTTAGTGCTTACATCCATTTCACTGAGAATTTTCTTCCCCTCTAGGCACTGCGTGCAGGAATTTGAAACTCTGCACAGGGGCTTCCCTTGTGTCAGGGATGTACCTTTCAACATTTCCAAGAAAATCCACCCAAATCTGGCCAAATTATAAGCCCCTGAGGGGCGGGAGGGAGGAAATCACAGTTCATACATGTTTTGTAGAGGCTTGCACTGAATGAGGTACAGAACCCTCTGGAAACATTAATGTGCTATCCTGTAGTTAAATAGTGTATCACAATGCATACACACCAGGGAGCTAAATTAAGGTTGCATGGGCATTTCCTAAATTTTGAGTGATTGACATTTCAACCTTAATGTTCTTTTAACATAGCGTTTTGTGTGTAATATCTATTTAGATCAGCTCATTCCAGTAACGATTTTTGTTCTTGCATTCCTAAACTTCAAAGAAACCTATTTTTTAAAAAATCCAAACAATAAAATAAAATAAATCTTTTTTTCAAGATTGAGCCCTTGCATGCCAAGTTTCAGCCTGGAGCAAATTTTTTATGACCAAATTATGAACTGTAGAATAGGTTGTGTCAGCACTTCCAACGCCAGCAAAGCAAATGTACCACTATAACAAAAAGAGAACATATACCAATGTCTTGAGTCATAGACTGACCCATAACTTGTGAGAGACAAAACATTAAGGGAATTATAAAATTTCAGTCTTGTAATTTTCTGTATCTCATATTATACAATCATATATTCCTGTAATATATTGGATTTGACTTTCTAGTTGTGCTTTCAAAAATCATATATAAAAAGCCAGCTGAGCCTAATTTCATTGGTCTGAGGGTTGTTGATCATTTTTCTTTTTGTACTCATTGGGTTTCTTAGCCGCCTTGTCACTTGTGGGCTTTCAGAATTGTATTTTTTCCTTTGTACAGTCATAAATTTTCCTATTTGAGTGTCAGCCATATAAGAAAAACATTTCAAATTATGTAGCAGCTTGAATATTGAACCTGGAGTTTTGAAAGTTTTCCTAGTTGGTTTCATACCTTGGGTGAGTGGAGTGGGCAATGGAGGTTATCGGGAAACATATGCTAATCACTAGCAAATAGTATTTTTTCTAAATGTCTGTTTCTCCATTTGAGATTGGAGAATAAAAACTACGGGTGCCATTTTTGTGTTTCTTCTCCTCACGGAGGATTTAATTTCAGTGGTAAATAAAGTGAACCCCATGTGTAGTCTGAGTATCAGTGAATAGGTCTGATTCTCCAAGGTCCAGAGAGCTCTCAATTCCCACTGAGTGCTCAGTACTGTGAAGGATCTGTCCAAAGTATGCAAAGAACGTTGGCAGCCTTTTGAGGTGGAAGATGTTATAAATGTAAGCTAACTATGCTCCCTCGCTTACTAAGAACTGACAGGGAGAGTCAAGGAGAGGTCTCAATTGATAGAGCATTGTGGTACCTCAGCTCTTTTCATATGAAATAAACACATAAGTATCTGACGCTCTCAGCCTTGCCACTCGGAACAAGCTTAGTGATGATTGGTTTATTTTTTGCAGGTATAGGGATACTGCTGTGATTAGGTGGATTGTTATGGGAAAGCTAAATCAAAGAGTAGGATCTCTAGGAAGATGGTTAGGTAGGGGAGAGGGTTCTCCTTCCAGTCAGGTACTTAGCTGAAACGAGATTCATACTCTATACCTTTTGCTTTGGACTTTGGTTGAGGGAAGCCCTATTGCATTTGTGTTCAGGACATTCTTTATGTATTTCATACAGCCTGCTATAGGCAGATGTTTGGACATGCAAAATCCTTTCCTTTCCAAGATGGTCTGAAAGGCAACCTGAAGGGGGAAAGATCTAAATTCAAAGCTACTGAAAAAAGCTTCCATTCCACAGCTATCATTTCATCATAAGATATTTTGGATAAGAACTTTAAAACGTAAGGCCCTTTATTCTGAATTGCTATTAATGGTCCAGTTTTTCTAAGAGTTTGCCCCAGTACCCTGTGACTGATGAGTGGCATGTTGTATTTCACTTGTCCACTTGGTTGGTGGCCTCCACCGTAGAGGTGACTGCGGTTCTCTGATGTGTGGGAATCACTTATGAAGCACTGTGGCAAGGCATTATCCAGATATACAGCAGAATATTATGTGTCATGACTACACTGTTCTCAGCATGAAGCACATTTTAAAACTGAAGGAAACATCTTTTTTTTCCCCCTTTTTTCCATTTTAATCAAAAGAATTGTGTGCTAACAAACTAGACTTGACTGTATCCTGAATGGCCCCTTTGATATTGCTGTCTGGCACCTAACAATGGTTTTATGGCAGTTACAGAACAGCTTAATCTGTAAGTGTTTTTTTTTTAACAAAAATGTTTTATTTTGTCCTGCAATAAAATCTCTAACAAACAAGCTTATACAAATGAAGAAGGGCAGAGATACATTTTGTGAGTTCTAGTAGGGAAAGGGATTTTTTTCCCTGTGAGAGCTATCAAATACTCTGGGTTAAAAAATAAACAGAAGAACATAGACAAATTGTGAATAATATTCTGATGATATTAAAAGTCATGTTGTCCCCCAGGATCAATGCTTTATTGGCTGAGACAATAAGGTGACGGGAATTCTGTAAAAGTTAGAGATTTCCCCACTCCCCCGAATCTGCAGAGTTTCTATGGACAGTTTTAATTTTTATTTTATTTTCCTCTACTCTTAAAATGTCAGAGATCATAAGACAAGAAACAAGTAGGGTCACTCAGCAATATTTATTGGCTAATTAAATTGAACTACTCCTACTGGACTAAGAAAAACCTATCAAATTCCACAAGCTAACCCACACAAGTACAGCACTGTGCAGTGGCAGACTCTCTCTTTTCTTCTGTCTGTCAGGCTTCCCTGTAGTTCTTATTGACAGTGACTTTAATACTTGCAGCTGTATCCTAATGCTGTGCCCTTTCAAGTGAATAGAGCACCAGAATATGGTAAATAAGCATGTTAATGGAACCTGCGGACAGTGTGGTGCACTAGCGGATCAGCTCAGGGGACCGAACTTCTCCTCTTGACTCTGGCACTAATTCATTGAGTGATGCTGGGAAATTCGTGTCATCTCTCTGTGCCTCAGTTTCCTTATCTGTAAAGTGGGGGACAATGGTACTTCTCTACCTTTGTAAAGCATATTGAGATCTATGGATGTAAACGGAGCATAAATTCATTAAGTATAATAATAGGTCTCTGGTATCACGAACAGCAGTGCCAGTCTGCCGTTAAACCGAGATATTACCCTCTCTCTCTCTCTGAATATTTGGGCTCTGTGTGGGTGGAGTGCAGCGAAGTCTTAGTGGGGAAGTCCTGCACTCTGGATTATTCACATGTATAAATTTATATGCGTGCATAAGCATTTGTAGGATTGGGCCCTAGATCATTCTGGAGGTTACAGCAAACTCTGCTAGGTGTGTCATTGCTCAGTATGTGGATTCCCCACCACCTCAGATTTCTATTATCTCAATTTATAGCTCAGTTGTTTGTTTTTTGTTCTCCCTCCACGTGTGGGTATGCTGAGTGGGAGTTCTTGTGCAACCTGAATGGGAAGGATTTTTTGTGCACTAACAAATTTCCATGTTGAAAAAGATTTTTTTATTCCCTTTCAGTGCTATATCGTTTTTGTTTTGCCTGGACATTTACAGTCCCTGTCTCCAAGCTTTCTTTGGTTCTTTATAATGTTTACTGAAGTTTTAATCTGCTTTCCACGTTTAAAGAGCCTCTATTTAAGCCCAGGCATGCTTCCATTCTAGAGCTGCTGTTACGCTATTGTCAACTAAACACAAAACAAAATGTGCTCATAAATGGCACATACAGAACATGAAAAAATGCAGAAGCCTACTGTAAGTTTATATTGGTCCTATTTTATTGCTCTATCACTGATTAAAACCCACAGGAAAGAATGAGTGTACAGTCAAAGCCACACAATTTCTTATTAAATTACTTTCACAACTTAAAAAAAAATGAAAAATGTTTAAAATAGAATTTTCTGATTAAAAAAATTGATTTATTTTGGAAAAGGAATTGGTAATGTAGAAGGAACTTTTTGAGGCTCCCAAATTAATGAGACTTCTGTTCTGTGAAGTCTAGTAAAATTGCTTCATTCATTGCACTTATAGGGCAGTATAAACCTGGTGGAAGAACATTGTCATTCAGATATCTGTTCTGCTAAAGCATTAGGAAAAGCACATTCACGCTAATGGCTCTATAGTTAGTCGGTAACAAAAACCTATGGGAAAATACATGTTTCACAGTTCACTGCTCCTGCAATTTAATCAATATTGTTTTTACTGTCTTTTTTTTTGCTTTATAACATCTCTTTCGACAGGAAGTCTGAGTGCCAGACATAAAATTACGCTAGAGGTATTACTAAAAAGACCAGTTAATACCATAGTGGGTCTCAAGTTTATTTACCCACAAAAGCCCAGGGCTAAAGATGTATTTTCTGTTTCAAATGAAGAATTTTTACTGCTATCTTAAGGCAGTAATAATGGTGACCTTTTTGCCTTCACTATGCAAGGGACAGATCCTGCCAGGTTCTGAGTGTTTTGGTAGAGCAATTCAGTATGTGTACGGTTCCACTGGGTTATCACAACAGAGGGCTGCTATGGATAAAGGGCCATGGGATCTGAATTTATGTGGAGCAGTGGATTTCAGCTCACATTTGTATTTCACCACTCCAACTGCACACAGCCCACATTCTCAAGGGGAGGGCAGAAATCTCAAATGATAAAGCTTCGCCCTCTTAAGTAAAATGCAAGTTTGACAATCTCTACAAATATGCAATATCAATGTAAGCAGGGGAATAGTCCCGCTACTGTGGGGAACTTTCCTGGCTTCTGTACTACCCCGGTGAAGTGGGCTAGCGAAAGGATCTGAGTCCTCGCTCCCACTTCCTTTACCCAGTGGCCTCCCTGCCCTTGAGGACTCCCCTTCCACTCTCCTGTCTGGCAGAGTCCTCATAACCCCAACAAGGCTGGGCCCAGGATTCCTGGGGGGCTCGACCCCCAACCCTGCTGTGGTCACCTAGGACGGGGCTAGGGTGTCCCCACTCCGGGGTACTCTGTCTGCACTGGGCACTTCTCTGACCCACTGACCATTACATACAATTTAAAGCAAATGCAAGTTATTTCATCAACGATTAATTTTAAAAAGAATAAGGAAAAATGGGAAAGGTTAAAGGAAACCCATCAATCCGCTCTGTGGCAGGGAACTTCACAAACAGTGTCCCTGGAACGTCAGGGCAGTTCACAGTCTGTTCCTTGTAAGTCCCAGGCCGCCTTCTCAGGCCCTGGCTGTGCTGCAGGGATGCTGTGGGTTGGACGCTTGCTCTGGTGGTGGCCACACGCTCTCAGGCTCTAAGTGGTAGGACCCTTCTTCCTAGTGTCGCCCCCACCCTGTTGGGGTTACGATCCAAGCCTGGCCTGCAGAGCCTCTTGGCTGAGGCGTCTCCCTGTGCTGGGCCCGCTGCCCAGGGTCCCCCTCGCTCTCCCCAGCTCCGGACTGCTCCAGCCTAAGCTGCACCACTCTGTCTCAGCGCTGCTGCTGCTCTGCCTCCAGCTCCCTGGGCTGCTTCTTTGGCCCCTCTGCCTCTGGTTGCTGCAGCTCTCCTGCCAAGACAAGTCTGCTCTCTCTGAGCTGTGCCTCTGGCTTTGGGGCTGCTCTCCCTGGGCTGCTTTTCTGGTCCCTCTGAATCTGGCACAGCTCTGCTCCCCAGCTTAGCTTGGGCCCCTGCTTTCCCCTTAACTCGGCCCCACTCTGTCTGACCCAGGCAAATCCAGCTCACACAGAGGGCGGGACCTCCCTGGCCTCCTGACTCTCTGATTAGCCTGCCCGCCCTGTCATTCAGACTGACCTGGAGCATTGGCCTCTCCCCATTATTCCTGGGGGCTGTCAGTCTCAGGGTCCTGATTCCCCATCGACCCTTCCCCCCTTTTAATACTGGGAGCTAGCCAACCAAAACACCGCCACTGAATGTTAGTAAGGGGGCAACAGTCCGCTTACATCAAGTAATGAAAGGAGCATGATTGGATTCAAAGGTTTGTAGCAGAAATAGTTAATTATTTTGTGACATTAATCACTAAAATCATATTGCTCTGTCATATTAAAATCTGAGCGCTCATAAGCTATTACGTAGGGTAAGCAACAAAAATGTGCTGGCACAGTGTTGGAGACCCATGAGGACATTCTCAACCGCAGGAAGTTTACGGCTGAAAAGACACAGAGAAGACAAGATACCCTGGTTATTCTGATTGTCACGGTCTTTTTTTCTGATATGAAGCTAGTGTTGGGAAAGTGTTTGTTTCTTCCATGAGGCATCAAGCCAACAAGTCTTTTAGGAGAGACTCAAATGACGAGAGGTTGGGGCCTGGCTGTACTGAGATCAGAAGATCGTTCCGTGCCTAGAAGTAGTATGGAAAGGAGGCACAAAGGGGGATGTGAGAGATGAATGGGATGAGAAGGGCATAAGCAGGGATGTTGTCAGAAGCGAGGTATGGATGGAAGCTGGAGCAGTTCTGCCAGGCTTTGAAGGCAAGGATGAGAAGTGCAAATGTGATCTGGGAAGCAAGGAGGAGCCCAGGATTCAAGGGTGGGGGGGAGTGATGTGATCTGAATGACAGAGAAGAGATCATTTTAGCTGCATTTTGGAGGGACCAAAGGAAAGCAATCAGGGGTACTGGAGAGGAAGGGGTTAATGTAGTTATGGAGAGAGAACATCTGGGCATGGATAAGGCAAAAACAAAGACAATTTTCAATATGGTGTAGAGAAGTTGCAAGATTTGGTCGCATTCCTGAAGTGTAGGGAGCAGGGGACAGTCAAAGATGATCTTACTGAAAGGTTTTTTTCATTCAAATGATAAACTAAAGCATGGTCCTGTGGATAGGCCACTGGACTGGAACTCAAGAGATTTCAGTTCTGTTTCTGGCTCTGCCATTGACCTGTTGTGTGATCTTCGGCAAATCATTTAGATCTCCATTTTTCCATCTGTAAAATTCAGACAATGATACTTACCTTCGTCTTCTAAAGTGCTTTGGTATATATGCATATGTGAAAGTCACTTATTGACATAATCCTGCCAATCTAGCAAATGTCTTATGTACATGCTTAATTTTAATACATACATGTGCATACATGTAGAGTGCTCAGCTTCTTGCAGATTGAACCCTAGAAGAGCAAAGAGTTATTTTAAATTCAGCTAGCACTCCAGCTAGCATAACAGTCAGTGCAATTCTGGGAACTGTGGAAGAATTATAAACAATCATTAAAGTACTTCCACTGTGTAACCCTGCATAACTGTCAGAATATTTAGAAAGGGATTTTTTCCCCAACCCAGTATGTCTGATGTCTACATGTTACAAAGGGCTTTCACAGTCTTTAAGTTTCTGAAGCTTTCCATTTTCACTGTTTATAATAAAATGTATTCAATAGAAAGCTTAATTCTAAATTAAAAATAGCTTATATAAAGAACATTTAATAAAATAAGGCATTAAAAGTGCTACAGTATATGTGCTATTGTATAAAAATAGATGCAGCCATTCTACTAATATATTAAATTTCTTTTGATTTGCAATCCATTTGAAAGTTTTTTATTGACATGTAAAATAGACAGAATGTTAGATATCATTTAACATAATAGTTAAATATAGGTTATTGATTTTAAAAAAAATCACTTAAGCAAGGATGTGTGAAAGCAAACTTTGCAAAACCACAGGCTAAATGCACAACCGTTTGTTGATTTGCAGAGCTTGCAAAACTATTGATCCTGTGAAGTTTCTTGTCCAGTTGTTTAAACTCATAGTGTGTTTCAAGGACAAATTATTTTTAAAGGGCTTGATACTGCTGCTGTTGCAACAGGAGGTATATCTCTTTCCTTTATCTTAGGGCACGGCTACACTAGAGAGTTTACAGCAGCTCAGCTGTGCCACTGTAAGCTCTTTAATGTAGCCACTCTAAGCTGACGGAGAAGAGTTCTCCCGTCGGCTTAACTTCTCCTGCCCCCGCCAGCAGCAGTAGCTATGTCAGCGGGAGAAGCTCTCCCGCTGACATAGCGCAGACCACACCGGCACTTATGTCTGTGTAACTTATGCCACTCCTGGGGGGGGGGTGATTTATTCCCCCCCTGAGCAACATATGTTATTCCAACATCAAGTGTAATGTAGACCTAGCCTTATATGTCTGCGAGGTATTTAGGCCCAAATGGTGCAAAAAATTAAGTACATGGGCACTTTACTCAGATTAGTTGTGCTATTGACCTAAATGGAAATACACATGTGAGTAAACTTAGTCACATGCTTAAGGACTTTGGGGATCAGGGCTCCCTGCCACTTTTGTCAAATCTTTGGATTTTATCAGGCTTTATCTTTTTCCTTAAAGCACCATCTCCAGGAGTCCTGTGATAACGTGGGAATCTCAAGTTTCATTTGTAAACAAAAGTAAGTTTCTGACCCTCAAGGTTGCAGAGAAAAGCTGGAAAACTCTAAAGGCTCAAACATGAAAAGGCAAATAAAAAGAATCCAACCATCTATTTTTTTTAATAACTCAGGATTTTAAGCCAATTTTGTGATTTTTTTTTTTTTTTTTAAATGCTCGGGTTGACAAAACAAACACCTCTGTGATATTAGTGAAAACAGGATCAGGCCTGAAATATTCTCTAACTAAAGAGGAAACAGTGCTCTGTGCTGAGGTTAAATGAAACCCCAAAAGCTAAACTGGCAGAAACCAGTTCCCTACGCACTGGATTTTTTCATTAGGTGTTTTTCTCTTTCCTATCACTGCGTCTGCCTCTTTTTTTCCCTGTTGTTTCAGTGAATTCTGTTCCCCCTCTGCTCTTACTTCTGCAGTCTTACCTTTAGCAGAATGTGAACTCAGTATTGTCTGTATTGAACTTTCCAAGCCAGTTCTCCACTGTAGACTTGTAATTCAGTTAATAAGCTTGTCTCTGCCTAGGTAGAAAAGAGTGCTCTCACTAGAGCTATCTTGTTAAGTTCCATGGTTTTCAAATGCCATTCTTGATCACCTTATAATACAAGGACACGCACATTATTTAAATGAGAAATTAACTTTATATTGGCCTCTTCCTTTCCTGATATGAAACTGGTTGACTTCTGTACCATGTTCCTGGGCCAAATGAGTAGTGTGCTACTGTTGTCATTGTGCGCGTATACCATCTAACAATGTATCGAGTCCTAAAGTCCTTAAACAGTTTGTACTCTGATTTTATTTTCAGACAAAAAACTCAGTTTCCTTCTGTGGGAGCGTAGCCTGAGTTAAAGGATTTGTCCTAGTGGTGTTAGTGCCCAGTATTCTCCTCTAGGGCAGCTTTATTTTTATTTTTTTTAAATATACTGTACAATGCAAATTCTGCATCTTGCTTCTACTTTCTGTGTATGTCCCCTCAGGCTCCTATCCCCAGCACTAAAGCCCAATAGTAGTTCTAATACTTATCAAATGGACTGACTCTCATCCCCTGTTTCCATTTTGCTACGCTTGCTGGTCATCTGTGGTAAAATGCACATACAGACCCATGCACACATGCTAGGAGTCACATTATGTAAAATTCACACAATAAACACCTTGCCAGGCTTCCGCTGAAAAATCCAACGCACCTTAGTTTGCCATATCAAAAAAAAAAAGAGGAGACGAGGGGACCTTCACATCAGAGTTGAGCCAAAACCAGAAGCCTGACTGCAAAAAGAAATCCTATTTCACAACGGCGCAGGTTTGCCATCTGTGATCAAAACCCACTCCTGTGGCCGACGGGCAAACCTGGCCCCTGCACATGGAACTCTTAATATAGTAAGGATTTGAAATGAGGAGTTCAGGTTGCTGAACAGCCTTTGCTAATGCGTGTGCTAGTTTACAGCTGTACTACTTCTCTTAATGAGTTTGTCTTTAAAACTCCAACATAGAAGCATGGCCATTCTTTTCAGTCTATCAATAAAGCCACTTTCAAGACCACCCACAGCAAACTTCAGTCTTTTATGCACGCTCACTGAATGGTGGGTGCCATACCGAAGTAAAATTAATGGTAAATAATTTAAACTTAATTGCACCTTTTACCACATGCTATTTCATAATCACGAACACTTAACTCCTAAGTTTACAAAGAGTATTTTGGCATTGTTCCCATCAATGTCTATACTGTTCCCATTAAAGTCTAGACAAGTTACCCAGCCAAATGCCAGCTCCATGCTTGAAAACGTAGGCAGTTAATACATAAAGCATCTGATTAAGCATCATGCTGTTGTTTGTTTTAATAGGAAAGTAACTGTCCTTAAGATGTCAAATAAAATTACATGACATCCTTCCCCCTCCAGCTCTTCTTAAAAGCTTAGGATTTCCTATGATCTTACAGGGATGCTTTTAATGGGCTTTAAGTTCATAATGTTATTGCATGGAAGATAATCTCCATGTGGTGAAGGTGCAGCATGGAGCCACTACGGGAGCATTGGTTTCTCTTAATAGCTTGGAGTTTTTTAGCAGAATAATAGCCAAAGATTTGAGACATTACAAATATCATTACTTTCCCCTCTCCCAAATAACAAACCTCTTCCACAATTAACAAATTTGTATATATAGCAGTACACCATAATTTTTGAGGTGAGTATCAAAGCAGTTTCTCTCTCTTGCTCTCCCTTAAAATGAACCTTCACGTGGGCCGTGTCTTAGTCACTGTATAAAGAAGAGGGTGGAAATGGATACCTGAAATATGAACCATTTTAAATGATATTCATAGAACATTACTGTGGTTGTAAAGGTATTGACAAAGAAGTTTTAATCACTTTATATTGAAGGAGCATTTTAAAAAGTACAATTGAAGCAACAGCCATGGAATGTGTGACCATCTAAGATCTAATTCAATTCAGCTCAGAGAATTCTACCCAAATCCCTGAAGGCCTAATGAATTAATGTCTGACCAAATCAGGCTTTAAAGATCCTTTATTTATGATGATCTTTCTAGAAACAGCAAAATCTTTGAACTTGAGCCTTGGAGACCTCTGACAAATTGGCAAAAAAAGAGATGCAGTTCAAGACCCCACTTGGTGCACATTTATTCACGCACCTGAGCAGTCCCATTCACAAGTAGGTCTTTGCAGGATTGGGGCCTAAGTTTTATAGGCCTGATGCAATTCTCAGTGGAGTCAGTGAAAAGTCTCCTATTGGCTGCAAGGGCATTGGATCCAGGCTGAATTCTGAAGTTCCTGACTTCCAGTTTAAATTGAAAATACTATATCACAATTTTCAATAGTTATTACTTAATGTTTTAAGAATAATATGTAATAATAGAATGTTTTACCATTTACAGAGTAGTTTGGTCTTATCTACTTCAGACAGACAGAAAATATTCTTGAGGAAAAATCATGGGAAGTGGGTAAGTAAATCTAATTGACTTTTCCCATCTCTGATTTTTATGACTCAATCAGATCTTTAATATTTTATTATTTTAGTTTAGTTTTTTTCTATTTTATTCTGAAAAGACTAGCAATGGTATGAAACACTCTTTTGTTGTACGTTTCAGAATTATTTTTACTCATAATTGAGTATAGTATAAGAACATACTTCTCTGGTAGACAGCTGAAACCCTGCCTAAAAGTAACAATTTAAAGCACCAGTCAAACAATAATGACTTTCTCTTAATCCGCTTTTTATCAGTGCTGCAACTGCACTGTGTGACATTAAACAAGATTTGGAAAGTATGTAGATAGGCATTGCTACTTCATACCTTAGAAAACTAATGTAAAGAACCTGTTGGAGAATCAAAGATGATGTTGTGACCCAATAAAATCTATCGAGATCAGAGACAGATGATTTATACTACTAAGGAATTGCTGGAGAGGAGAGGAAAACTGAAAGAGGATTGAATTGGGATAGACATGAAAGGAGGGAGAATAAGACAACTGAATTTTTCAGATGTGTCTAATCCTATCATTGCATAAAGAAAGGGGACGAGGGTATAAATAAACCACAGATCAAACACAGAGGCAGTTGGCAAATTGTAATAGAAAAGACTCAGGAAGAAGAAATCTGTTTTAAATAGTGTGGACAAACACAGGCAGGCAGTCAGGATTGTCTGAATCCTGGAATGTTACTCTCCTTTGCATTTGCACTTTTCAGTCATATTCAATGCTAAGACTGCTGGGGCATATTGGCAGGCTGGCCTACAGCAAATGGCACCTGCCAACTGGGGAGCTGATGTTGGAATTCCATCTCTGGTGCTATGTGAAAAGAAGCAGGATGTAGTCAGGGTGATGGAAAGAGAGCCCTTTGTCATCAGTGTGCTTTGCTGGGTATATATGGTTACAGTGGAGGTATTCAACTCAGCAGACCTCAAAACAGTAGGCCTTGAGTGACCGTGTAGGTGAGCTAGCCCTGCAGCTGGCACTTCTCTTAAACAATTCCCAAGCTCCTTCTCTGGCTACATTTATGTGGCTACAATTTTCTGTAGTAGTTACACTGATAGGATTATAATTAAATCTTCTGCAAACTTAATTGAATCTTCTTTTAGTGCTGTTCCAGCCTGCCTACAGCCTTCCATTTGGTTATATAATAAACCTGTATTGTGGTGTTTAATTACATCAGCTACACTATTAGACTGCACTGACATCACACTACTTATGTAGAGATGCAACATTTACTAGAGGGAGTATTTATTCTCATTTCCTTCTCTAGTGCTTTGATGTGTGTGTCATTTCCCTGTGCTCATCTGTTCAGTGTTTCTAGGTAATTATTACAATTTAGCATCCATTTTAATTATAATGTGTTACATTTATTTTAATAAGTCCAAGGAGTGTGTCCTTTCAGTTTCTACAATGCATCTTTTCTATGGAAATAAGTAAAATTCTGTTTTCACTAATGACGTGGTTAAATTTTAATTCTGACAGTAATTTATTTAACGTACTTGGAATATTGCAACCTTACAAATAATTTTAGGGGCACTACCAGCCTACTCCTGTATCCCATAGATTTCAAAGATTGTTATTCTCTTGTGATTCAATGAGTATAAAAAATTCTGGATTAAATTAGATCCAATCAAATTATAAAACCACTGAGGAAAGTCTTAATTGATTAGTCTTATGGCTATACTGTGTATTCTGCAAATGATCTTTCTTGTACTATGCCCAATGATAGCAATAAATTCCATCCTCTCCTTCTGATGAAGTTACTAATGCTTTGATTCTTGAAAAGTATCTGAAAGTTTTTATTTAATGCACGCACACACGCACGCACACTCTCTCTCACACGCACACACACAGAAGTGTAGCAGGATCAGGATATATGAAATTAGCATTACCAATAATTGATCAGAAGCAAATAGTTCTTTAAAAATCATATTTAGGTTTTGCATAACAAAGAGCAAAATATTATTGTAGTATATGTAATATGTATCTATTATGAGTTGGAGACTTTTTGTGCATACCTGCAGTGCACTTATAAAGCAGAAAGAAAAGACCTTTTGCATAGTCAGCTGCCATTTTGTGTTCAGATACAGCCTGCTATAGAGGAGACACACATTGTGTGTGGTCCTATGGAGAACTGACTTTTGGAAATAGATCCACAGTTTGTACATCATCCAAATTGAAGCTGGAATACATCACAACCATTGCACATAAAACAAGACACAGAGCACTAACCAGACACATTGAATTCTAAACTTTCCAAACATTTACAATTTAGCTGGAGCTGTCTGGTAGGCAGATGTCTTATTCTCATAGGATCTCAAAAAGATTGCTTTCTTTTGAGTCTAACAGTTAACTAGGAATAAGTAGTTTAAAAAGCATTTGCTCTGAAACAGATTTAGTCTGAACATTTTAACTTTGCACTGCCTACATAATGAAGGTCTTCTCCGAATCTTTTCCCTGATTCTTTACTGATCACATCATTGTTTGATTTACATCAACTGAGTATTATGTGGTGTTAAATTCAGGCGTTCTGTTCGTAACAACAACCAAATGATGGAAAGGCATTAGGCTAAAATTTCCAGAAGTGCTTATATATTTTGTCAACTGGATTTAGGCACTTCTGGAAAATTTAGCTTAAACCTATTAAGGAGCACCCAAATAATTAAGTTTGAGTGTAAAATAATTATCTAGCTTAGATACTTCTATTGTGCCCATAATCATAGTATCTCTTTCCATGAGACAACCTTTTATATTATACTTTACTATTCTTTTATGCTTCTTTCTTCCCCTACATTGGACCTAAAATGTGAGGAACATTGTCAGCATGGATCCACTTTACACAAAGAACAAACTGACTATAACTCTATTTCTGTCTTGTTTACTGGGCTTACTGTAATCTCGAGGAACTTCCTGATGGACCCCCAGAGAAAGCTATAAACTAAAATTGTTTCATGCCAGCAAAACACTGCCTCTTATCACAGGATGGTAGATCCCACCCTGCATTGCTATATGTATAGCTGTGCATACTGATTTCTGAACTATCACTTGGAATTTAGAGTAGAGGTGGGCCCTGCAGGATAAGAAACTTCGGGCACGTCTGTAAGCGTGGGCTATTGGAGACCTGTAATTAGGGCAGGTATTGGGCTACCAATGGAATCTCTGCCCATCAGGTGGGATGTATGACTTGCCAAACCTTGCACACCTGCACAAAAATTCTGAAGAAAATCCCCTGCATCTGCTTCCAGATACATTTCCATCCAGGAAGAGTTAGTGATGAAAGGAAGAATTCAATGTGATTTTTTTTTTAGAAATCTTTAAATGTAGCATATGAACGAGAGGACTAACTCAGAGCACAGATAAAGTGAAGTCCACTTTAGAAATTTAATCCCAACTGAATTAACAATAAAATTACTACACTTACATTTCCTGTGGACATATGGACCACCCTGTCAAAGTAGATATTTTCAGTTCTTTGGTGGAAGCCCAAGGAAGGTGCCATTATTATGCTTTTCTCCAGTCAGTTCCCCTTTTCCCTTCATACAACACCAATTCTGATTCTGTATAGCCACAAGAAAGCAATGAACAAAAACGACCTTTGTGGTTGTAGGATCTTTTCTTTTCTGAGCTCACCCAGCTCAATGTTCAGCATTTGACTCCTGGAAGAGAACATACCACTACTCAGTATACATGTAATTTTTAATGTTGCAAGCTAAAAATGTGCCAACAAGGCTGAGCTGTTCACATTTAAAATATGACTCTTTATACAAAGTGCTGCTGTTCTCATATGACCTGCTTTTATTTCCCTTCCCCTCCTCCATTTAAAGCAACACATGCTTTTTCGTGCATGATCTTGACTCTATCCTGTATGGTGTTACTGAGTCCTCAGCTCCTACTGAGCTCATCTTGTAGGTTTTGGCCCCATATCTGTTTGCCCTAGGGTGACCAGATGAAATGAAGAAAATATCGGGACACATGGGGGAAGCAAAAAAACCCAAAATTAAAAAAAAAAAATGCCGGAGCAGCCAAAGTCGCAATATCGGGACAAATGGCTTCCCAACCGTACATCAGTCAGGACGCGGGACAAAGACCTAAAAATCAGGACAGTCCTGATTTTATCGGGACGTCTGGTCACCCTAGTTTGCCCAATCCTACCTTTAAAGACCCGACAAGAATTTTTATAGTAGGTGAATTTTAGTCAATTCATAAGAACAGCCATACTGGATCAGACTTCTAGCTCAGTATCCTGTCTTCCGACAGTGGCCAATGCCAGGTGCTTCAGAGGGAATGAACAGAACAGGTAATCATCAAGTGATCCATCCCCTGTCACCCATTCCCAGCTTCTGGCAAACAGAGGCTAGGAACACTTCAGAGCATGGTTTTTCATCTTTGCCCATAAAGTTCCTTCTCATGTTCTCATTCACTCTGCAGAATTCCCATATTATTTCCTCTACTTTCCATCTGCTACACCACAAATCTGTGCCAGTTCAGGCTCCTAATCAACACACCATAATCACTGGCAAGAACTCCTCCAAAGACCAAATACCAACGCCCCTGCATACTGTATGTATTATTGTGTCCAACTGTTGGTGTAGAAACAAGGAGGCTTTTTGAGTCCTTGGTTTCTTGACTTGCCTTATGTAGTCTTGCAGAGAAAAGAATGATAGAATGCCCTGATAATGCAGGGTCTCTTTCTTATGTGTCTTGAACAAAGATTAAGGTAACTAGTATTTATTTGGTAAACATTCAAGCCTCAGGGTACTATTTTCTTGAACATATACACAACAGGATAATCAGAAATAACCATAGTGAATTATACATTTCAAGGAAATCATTAGACTTAATACCAAAAAAAAATCACTTCTGAAATCCAGACTGGGCTTGTATAGTTTAGCCCAATGTTGTTTATCGGTATAATTTATATTAAATGTAAAGTGCAGCTACACAACAGCCTGAACAAATCATTTCTACTGCTGAAAAAACTTCTTAAAATGGTTGTCTTTGAATTAATTTAATAAATATAAATTTGACATTGCCTACGATCATTTTGTAGACTTCAGTTTTATGTTTATTTTGACCTGAATGTCTATTCTGCTAGTATTTCTAATTCCCTGTGGTATAACTAGTGTTTCATCCATTTTCTTTGCATCTGCTATACAAGAAGCCAATTCAGTTATTTCTGAAAAGGGAGCCTTTAAATATTTAAAGAAATCTTATGTCTTCAGAAATAGAACAGGAAAGTGTTTTGAAAAAAAAGTGCTGACTAAACAGTCTGTGGGTTTTTAATAAACGTGTGATGAATGTAATATAAACTGCTAGCAACAATATCCTTAGTCTTGCATGTTAGGTATGCTTTTTTGAGTAAAACAATCTCTTGCACTTTAATGTTTCATACTGCCGCCTTTGAGTAAAGAAAAGTCAGTCTAGATACAATCAACAAATATGGCCTTAGGGAAAAAAAATTTCAATTTATAATATACAAAAGGCACCTCTCAGGTGGTGTTGAATGTCATCTTGGAATTAGGCTGGCATGTGAGCTTTGCCATTATTTAGATTTTTCCCGTCCTTGCCAACTGTTGCACATGAAACCCAAAATTGTTAACACTAGAGCCACTCAGAAGTTTTCCATTGAAGAGGCTTTTTGATGGAAAATGTAGTTTCCATAGAACCTTAGTCAATCTTTCAGTTTTCCATCCGGAAAATCAAAAAGTAGTAATTCATTTGGGTTGGGTCAACTCAAAATTAAACATTTCAGTTTTGTTGAACCAGATCAAAATGTTTTATTTTGGGTCAATTCGATGTTAACCTATGTCATTCTGAGCTACCACCATATCTTGCAAGAAGATGTTGTTTGGTTGCCTCAAGTTTTTGTTCTCTATGGGTTAGGGTCCCTGGGCCAGACTACTTCTCCCTTGATGCACCAGGCTCTCCCCACTCCAGCTGAACTGCTGTGGTGCATCATGGGATCATGCTTATCCCTCATCTTTCTGATTATTTAATAAAGACATAAAATCTCAGATGAATTTTATCAGGAAAAGCTTCAGTAGACAGGGTGAAAGTGAGCCGGTACAGCATACCGGTAAGAAGTGGCCACCGGTACCAGCCCGTACACAGCCGCGGCAGCACTTTAACGTCACAGCCCCTTTTGCCCGCATCCCATCGGTGGCCCTGCCGGTAGGGATGCTACCAGCAGGGATGCTGACAGTGGGGGTAAAAGAGGCAGCTGCCCCGGGGCCTGGCGATTTAAAAGGGCCCTGGGCTCCTGGCCGCCGCCGCCACTCCCATAGCAGCAGCCGGAGCCCTGAGCAGCACAGGCCAGGCAGCGTGGATGG
Source organism: Chelonia mydas (assembly GCF_015237465.2). NCBI lineage: Eukaryota > Metazoa > Chordata > Testudines > Cheloniidae > Chelonia > Chelonia mydas. Next base: position 19,903,756 of record NC_051252.2, read on the forward strand.
GCTGGCTGTGGGAGGCTGACCCCCAGCCCCGTCCCTTCTGCCTGAAACCAGGCCCTCCATACCGGTAAGTCATCTGTGTTACTTTCACCCCTGTCAGTAGACTTATTTGTGGAAATACACTGTCCTCTAGTTTATCATATAACACTAATATTACTCTTGAATCCTCAATCTTGGTGGAAAAAGTCAAATTGACATCTCCAGTGTATTTGTTGAACTAGTTATTGTTCTCTAGCCTGCTCCTGCATTAAGCTCTACAACGGAGCTTCTCACTCTCTTTCATAGTGTGGACCATATCTTAACAGAGAGTGTCTAGTGGATAAAAAGCAGGTCAGCACTGATTCTCCCTGACTATCAGTCAGGGTTACCCTTTGTGTTATCTCCAATTTTTGCAAACTATGGAACTTCTTGCATCAAAATTGAGTCAAAACATGCATTGTGATAGGAAACAGAGACTTGAACGGTAGCCATCTACAGAGGACCTAGGTTTCAATACTGCGAACATTTATGAATGGGAGTAACTTTGTGCACTTGAATAGTCCCATGGAGGTGCCTAAAGGTTTGTCCCATGCATAAATGTTTGCAGAATCAGGACCACTCTTTTGTCTTTATCCAACCTCAGATAGGTCAGTTCCACAGCAACAGAAAGTCATTGGCAAATTCTTGGAGATCTCAGAATAGGGTAAAGCAGAGCAATTCCATGAGTCCCCCACTTGCTGTTTCGGGAAAACTCATACAAATAATGCTGCTACTTATACAATACTTGGAAATTCTACGTGTCTATTAAGGTTCCTATGAAATGCTTTCTTTATCATAAACAATGAGGCAATAATAACTGGAAATAATATTTGTTTCCAGAGTATCTAAATTTAAATGTTATCAAATCTTATTAGCCAAAAATAAAAAAGGCCATTCTGCTATGTTATCCAGTTCATCACTTGCCAGTAGAATAATCTTTTATTCTATAATAGTTTTGTGAGTGGTTAAAATCTCCACCCCTTACTATCTGATGGATTGATGAAATTAAGTAGTGGTCTCTTGGAATAAACAATTCTCTATATTCTTATCAACTTCAGCTACTAGGAATGATGGGTATAACATTAAACAGCATAAAAGATTGTTGACACTATGCAGTTGGAGAGAAAGTTTCATGATGAATTCATTTTATCATACGAAAGAAATGCAAATCAGTAGTTTTTCTGATGAAATTTTACAGTGAAGACCAAGTAAACTAGGAAACGTACAGTGGTCACCCTTAAAAGTCAACTCTTATCAATATTGTGGTGTATCAAATCCCATGCTGTGCTAACTGTTAGTAAATGTGAGCAATGTAGATGAAGAACATAATTTTACTAATACAGATCATTGACTAGAGATTTTGTGTTCTTGTTTGTTATAAATGTGGCTATCTGCAGTTGCAAAAGATTTGTTTCCTTCCTGGAATGAAAGAAGGTGAAGCCCTAATGGGGGAAATTAGTTGTAGCCACTTCTATAGCATTGGATTCTTTGTCAAGCACTTTATAGATTCAACCACTTTATCAACAGAAACTGCATTAGAGGGGTTTGCTGATACACCACACTGCTGGTGGTGCCTTATTCAGTGCTACTAGAGTACCATCCATCCATCCAAAGAACAGCAGCATGCCATTGCTAACTGTGAATCTGATTTAACAAGAAAAATCATCTAGCTGTACAGAAACCGCCCCACACCTGATCCTGGCTGGGCTATATGTATTTATTTCTTTGATACATATGAAGATACTGACCAGTTCTACTTGGTTTAATTCCGGACATATTACTTACCTGTCAGAAAAGATGTTTCCATTTTTTCTCTGGAAGTAAATTTTTCACATTGTGTTCCTGATTTTACTGCCTGCTGTGCTTTACCTAATCTCTCACTTTGCCACGCTGCTTTCTTTTGGGGTATTTTCTTTAACGGGTGCAATATTTTTCTACTTTCCCATTTTTCATTAATTGGGCCTTGATTCTGCTTTTCTGTACACCTAAAACACCCATTGAGTTTAGTAGGACTTTTTGGTGCACCAGGAGTGCCAAATTAGGCCATTCATTTGTGAAATACTTAGATTCTGCTTGAACTCTTTTACTATTAGCCTGGCAGATATTTTAAAACATTTATTCATTTTAGCCTGTTTTTGATCATCCCAGTCATCTCTTTGTAGGTTTCACTTCTGTGCCTGGATTTGGATTTGTTTTCTCTCCTCTCACATCCTCTTGTAGGCCATCTCCTTCATGCTGTTTTTAATAAGTATTTTACACGATGCTCTGATCATGTGTCCTGCATTCAGTGCTGCTGGTGGCATCGCAGCAGACAGAAATGTACTGCTTAGTAGAGCTAGCATTCAGCCTTCTCTTTTTATGAAAAATTAAAATGACTTTTGGAAAGCCTCCCAGTGTATACATCTGCCTCTCTAATTCAGACCCCAGAGGCTGAGATTGAACATGGAGGTAGTGAGGTTGATTGAGTAACTTAATAATGGCAGACTAATTTCACTCTTTCTGTGACATGCGTGTCTTTAAACCCCCTACCAAAAAAAATTGACTGCTGCTTAGCATGCTTGCCAAATATAAAATTAAACACCTGCATGGCTGATATGCACAGCTGTACCTATCTGCATATCATGCCCTGTGCCATTTGCTTGGATTAAGAGTAAGCTAATAGAGGGTTTAATTAGCAGAAGTAGACAACATGGTTAACCCTGCTCCCTTCTTCCCCTACTTAGTGCCCCTTTTCCTGACCATACATGTTGTGCTCTTCTCCATGCCAAAGAAAGGGTGTTGGCTGCTGCTTGACTACGATTTAGTGGTGGTAACAAGCAATCATTTGCTAGCTAATATGGAACATCTGGTCATTACTCTTGGGATGATTAATCAGCTGTTTTTTGTGAAACTTGTGAGTATCCTTGCAGATTGGGAATTGGAGCCAGTAAACTGTTCCCTGAAAAACACAAATGCACTGTTCAGGGTATGAATTTTTGAGTTTTATCTGAGCTAAATAGATATGGTTACCTCAACGTTTCTAGTAGCATCTAGAATTACTGGGAATACTTTATGCAGTGTAGTTGTAGCTTTTATTAAAGATAATTAAAGAGGATATTAAAGAGACAAGGTGGGCAAGGTAGTATCTTTTATTGGAACAACTTCTGCTAGTGAGAGAGAGAGAGAGAAGTTTTTGAGCCACACAGAGCTCTTCTTCAGGTCTGGGAAAGGTACACCAAGCATCACAGCAAAATGCAGGGTGGAACAGATCATTTAGCACAAGTATCAGAGTAACAGCCGTGTTAGTTTGTATTCGCAAAAAGAAAAGGAGTACTTGTGGCACCTTAGAGACTAACCAATTTATTTGAGCATAAGCTTTCGTGAGCTACAGCTCACTGCATCGGATGCATACTGTGGAAAGTGTAGAAGATCTTATTATATACACACAAAGTATGAAAAAATACCTCCTCCCACCCCACTCTCCTGCTGGTAATAGCTCATCTAAAGTGATCACTCTCCTTACAATGTGTATGATAATCAGTTGGGCCATTTCCAGCACAAATCCAGGTTTTCTCACCCCCCTCCCCACACACACAAACTCACTCTCCTGCTGGTAATAGCTTATCCAAAGTGACCACTCTCCTTACATTGTGTATGATAATCAAGGTGGGCCATTTCCAGCACAAATCCAGGGTTTAACAAGAATGTCTGGTGGGGGGTGGGGGGGTAAGAAAAAACAAGGGGAAATAGGCTACCTTGCATAATGACTAAGCCGCTCCCAGTCTCTATTCAAGCCTAAGTTAATTGTATCCAATTTGCAAATGAATTCCAATTCAGCAGTTTCTCGCTGGAGTCTGGATTTGAAGTTTTTTTGTTGTAAAATAGCAACTTTCATGTCTGTAATCGCGTGACCAGAGAGATTGAAGTGTTCTCCGACTGGTTTATGAATGTTATAAAGCTTATGCTCAAATAAATTGGTTAGTCTCTAAGGTGCCACAAGTACTCCTTTTTTTTTTTTGCGAATACAGACTAACACAGCTGTTACTCTGAAACCTATTTTATTCCGTCCCCACCCCTGCCCCCACTGTTCCTCACACATTCTTGTGAACTGCTGGAAATGGCCCACCTTGATTATCACTACAAAAGGTTCCCACTCCCCCCCACCCCTGCTCTCCTGCTGGTAATAGCTCACCTTACCTGATTACTCTCCTTACAGTGTGTATGGTAACACCCATCGTTTCATGTTCTCTGTGTATATAAAATCTCCCCACTGTATTTTCCACTGCATGCATCCGATGAAGTGAGCTGTAGCTCACGAAAGCTTATGCTCAAATAAATTGGTTAGTCTCTAAGGTGCCACAAGTACTCCTTTTCTTTTAGCACAAGTAGTTAGCCCTCTTGTAAGGGACCATTCAAGGTAGAGTGGCCCATTAACACCTCTGATAAATGAAGGGGGGAGCTCCCTTTTATGGACACCCAGCCAGCCATATAGCTATAAAGTCCCTCTTGGTGGCTACTTGCTTTATCTGTAAAGGGTTAAAAAGGCCCCCCAGATAAAGAAAAGGAAGGGGGCACCTGACCAAAAGAGCAGTCAGAAGGGTAGAACCTTTTAAAATGGGAAAAAAGCTTTCCCTTTGTCCCTCTGGGCTGAAGAGACGGGGGGGGCAGCTGGAATGCTGTGTAAAGTTTGGACCAGGTATGAAAATTCATCGTCCATACCTAGAAGGATTCATTGGGACAGGGAATGTTTAGATAGATGCAATTAGGTTCATTTCTTTTATTTTCTGTAAGTCTTGTGGACTCCTCTGTGCTAACCCCAGATGCTTTTGTTTACTTGTAACCTTTAAGCTGAACCCCCAAGAAAGCTATTTTGGGTGCTTAATTTTTGGAATTGCTCTTTTAAAATCTAGCAAAAGCCTAAGTTCCAAATGTATTTTCTTTGTTTTTGTTTTTAATAAAATTTACCTTTTTTTTTAAGAACCTGATTGGTTTTGTGTCTTAAAAGGTCTGTGCATATGTTTTTCAATTAGTTGGTGGCAACAGCTGGGTTTCCCTTTTGTTTGTTTTGTTTCTCGGCTTCCCTGAGTGAGGGGTGGAAAAGCCAAGGGGCCTCAAGGAAAACTTCCCAAGTGAGTTTTTCCAGGATTTGCAAGAGGCAGTTTTTCACTTGGGTGGTGGCAGCATTTTCCAAGCCAAGGTCAGAGAAAAGCTGTATCTTTGGGGGTTAATACAAGCCTGGAGTGGCCAGTATTAATTTTTTTAAATCCTTGTGGGCCCCCACCTTCTGCACTCAAAGTGCCAAAGTAGGGAATCAGCCCTGACAATATCTCTGCAGTCATAGGACAAAATTAGGGGGTTAGTAGGTTACAGACTGTTGTAATAAGCCATGAATCCAGTCTCTGTTCAGTCCATGATTTTTAGTGTCTAGTAAAGTAATGAATTTAGGCTCCCAGGCTCGTCTTTTGAAAGTGTTGTGCAGGTTTCCTTTGAGGATGAGAACTGGTAGGTCAGACACAGAGTGATCACTTTGTGAAAAGTGTTCTCCCCTAAGTGATTGGCTGCTTTTTGTTTTTTACGTTTTCCTGAGTTAATTCATTCAAGAGCGTAGTGATTGTTTAATTTCACCCACATAGTTATTATTGGGGCATTTAGTGCACTAGATAAGGTACACCACATGTTGTGATAGTCATCTGTAGACATGGATCTTGAAAGGTGTGTTGTGGGTACTGTTGATCATTGTAGCAGTGGAGATATGTCTGTAGGATTTGCGTCTGTTGTTCTGGCAGGGTCTGGTGCCACTTTGAGTTGATGTATCCTGGTCTATGGGGAATTTGCTTTGGATGATGAGCTTCAAGAGGTTGTTTGAAAGCCAGAAGTGGGGGTTCAGGATGGGGTCCCTATAGAGTATGGGTTGTAGTTGTTTGATACCCCATAAGGGGTCCAGTGTGGGGTGGTAGGTGACAATTTTACATTCAACAACAAACACTTTGCCCAACCCATGGGAACAGCCATGGGTAGTAGGATGGCTCCCCAATATGCTAACCTCTTCTTGGGCCATCTTAAAGAATTTTTGGACAAATGCACCATGAAACCAATGATATACCTGAGATACAAGGATGGTATTTTCATCTGCTGGACAGATGGTTTAAACTCCCTCATAGATTTTCACCATGACTTCAGCCACCACCACCCATCCATGAAACTCTCTCTGGAGAATTCCCTCACTAGCATCAAGTTCTTGGACACCATAATCAGCTTCAACAATGAAACACCATAGATATGTACATATACAAGAAACCCACAGATCACCACACCTACCTTCATAGATCCAGTATATACACCTTGACTCAGTCAAAACTGCCTTCACCAAACAGGGACAATCCACCAGTAGATCTCATCATGGAATGGGGCCACCCAAATATCCTGAGACAATACAGAAATAGCCCCCTCCCCCGCCCCTCTGACCACACACGCCTGTGTGTATCAGAAGCTTGTGTCTCTCACCAACAGAAGTTGATTCAATAAAAGATATCGTCTCATCCATCTTGTCTCAGGGAATACTTTGGGAATAGTTCGACTGCTCAGAGAATGCTGTTTTGTTATCGAAGGCAATTAGCAGGTTTGAAGGGATATTCACTGTAACTTGCTGGTTGATTTCTAAAAGTTCAGACCTGGAAGCTTTAATAATAAATGTCCCCACCCCCAAGTTTGTATAGAAGAATCCGGTCTCCCACCATTCAGCAAACCAATTTCCCCAGTCTACTGGGCATTCCATGTTCAACACTTCTTGGTTGCTGCAATATGCTCTGAAAGTCTGAGTGGATGAATGCCAGGCTAGAGTCACTTTGGACAGTCAATCCAGTAACAAAAGTGCAGTGCTCTTTCAATCAATGAGTTTTAAGTAGGCTTCAAAATCCAGCAGACTATCCCCAAAAGGCACACACAGATGTTATGTTTTCGGTTAAAATGTGGGCGGGAACTCTACATGCTGCAGTAAGTCTCATAGATTTTGCAATTAAGTATAGAAAATTCCTTATGTGGGGTGAACAAATTTATAGTGAGACAAAGAATAAAGTGGGAATCTCAGATGTTTAAACTACTGTACTTGAATTTGCAGCATGCAATATTTCTTGCAGTGTAATCAGAGTTTTATCCATTGCAGTATTCACAAGATTACCCTTCTTGCTGCCTCCTGCCCCTCTATCCCACTCCAGAGGAAATCATTTGAAAAGTATGTCTGGGGATTACTTCTGGGATGTTGCTAAATAATTGAATAGAGATTATTTTCTGGAAGCTTTTTCTTGATCTAGATTTGCCCACTATGTCCAGGGAGGGAAACAGTCAGTGTTTCTACCACCTCCCTTTCTCAGCTAGAACAACTGATGAAAGACAGCTTTAGCATCTACCAGGAGCTCCATTGGCAGTTACTGGAGTCAGCTGATTGCCATATTCCTTGGCTGCCCTGCCCAGCCTGGTCCAGGCTAGCACATTCAGCAGTAGTGTCCACTCCAAAGGAGACAGGAAGGACCAAGAGTGGGGCTATGCTCCTTCAACAACTCTGTGAAACAGCAGCTGAGCTTCCAAAGTCATTTGCCACGCAGGTACTGTAGTTCCAGGGAGCCTTGGTAGGGCAGTCCGTCTCCATGCACCACCTACTGAAGGAGGCAACTTAACCCCATAGGTTATCTCACTTATATTATTCAGGTCACCTCATGGAGCTGTTATCATGGGGAGAAAAGAAAGTGAATGATAAGAGAAAAAGTAGTCTGTAATAAAGCACAAAGGTAAAATTTTGGGAACTTGGCCTTCCCTTGTCTAGGCTATGAACCCATAAATCCTGAATCTCAGCCAGGCCTGGCCAGGTTAGAAAACCCTTTCTGTGGTGCTCAAACCATGGAAGAGGGACAATGGCTAGGCCATGGATAGTGATGCTAGGCCTCATAGTGAATGCAACATGACCCAATGAAAATACCTAGGGTCACACTTAGATGTGTTATGTGGAAACTTAAAGGAATGAAGTCAGTCCACCATCCCCAAGGGAAATTTGAGCCCTCTAAATTAGAACCAATAATCCATAGATGCTACCCCAATCTAAAACTCTCTCCTTTCAACTATCTTCAACATAGCTAATTTGCAATTTAATGGGAAATAACTGTAATTGAAACAAATATTACATGCCAAATCTCTTATAAACTTTGCATAGTTAAGTCACAAAAAGGAAAGAAATGCAAAGCTTTTTCCAACAACACTGTTAACTTGACTGTGGTTGACTTCCTGTATATTTTATGGTACCTATTGCATGACATAAGCAATGATACATTACCCTGTACCCTTTAAGCTATGTTTGCAGCATGTCCATGTGAACTTTAGATTTCTTGATTTTTGGTGGTTTTCAATGCACAGCCTAAGATGGCATTAACATAATTTTTTGACTTCTCAGGTACTTGGTTTTTAAAAATAAAGAACAAGACAGTGAGGAAGTAGTTGGCTCTATCAGCCTTTAAATGGTTCCAGTTGGTCTCTGACATTCACATTTCATGGAGGTGAATCAGGCAGGGGAGAAATGTTTCCACCAATAATTTTGCATGCAAATTGGGCTCAAAACTGCATGCATACTTGTGAAAGTTAACCCTCTATCATTCAGAATGGATTTTACACTTTTTAAAGGAGATACAAATTTTGTATTTAAATATGCTACAGTAAATCTGTCTTATCTAAATCAAATTTACTAGAGAAATGTCTAATTGCACAGCTTTGTCACTTGTAAGTAGAATCTGTATGTAATCCTGCAGTTCCTCCAGGACATTGACACTGAGTGTATTGTTTCAGTGTTTTATCTTGACATGTACATCTCTAAGTACAATAAAGTATAAAAGGGAACATAATTATGTTAAGTGCAGCTCCCTCCACACTTCATGCTGCATGCTTCGTATCTACCACTCTTTCTTGCACTGAGTGATACCTTGCTCCTCAAACCCACTGAAATCAGCAGATAATGTGCAATTGCTCAAATAGCACTACCTACAAACTTTCCTAAGTATGCCCCCTGTTCAGAACCAATAGAACAATGTCCAACCATCAGGAGATTGCACTGGAAACTCCACTGTGTATGCACATGTTTAAATCCTTAAAATGTTGATAAATCATAACTGATTTCCAACAGACCACCAAAAGGCACATCTACTACTTGGGTCCTGGTCCTGCACCATTGCATTCAACAGGAGTCTGGGCATTCACCTCAGTGGAAGGAGAATCTGCTCCTATTTCTCTGCCAAACTTCAATTTTCTACCATTAACTTGCTGGGGGGGGAGAAGGATGGGAGAGAGGATTTTTAAAAAATATTGAAATTATTATAATATATAGTGGGTTTTTTCCACTGTCTTGACTCTTGAAAACAACTGAAACACTTTGTCTCAGAGGGTTCAAAGAAATTTGCTTGTGGTCTGAGAACAACCTGCCAGACAAATGTAAAACTTAAAATCATAATCTGAAAATGACCTTTTAGATTGGCAGCATCTGTGCAACTATAACTATATATGCATTGCTGCACTCTCCACCTATTATAAACTTCCTGATGTGCGGGATTGTCTGAATGTGCCCATAGTATTTATATAGTGCGTGGGGAGTGTTACACTTCACTTGTCTTTTGTTCGCTCAGGCTCTGATTGAGGAATATTTGAGAATGTTTGGGGGCTGGGTAGGCAGAGAGAGAAATAGCACATATGTCCAGTGTAATTTGCTGGCATCTTTATAGCCCTTTAGCTGTTCTCCCAAAAACCTGTGCAGAGACCTGAAGAATTACAGGAGGGCATTCAAACAAAACAAGGTAAAAGCCTTGCTACTAAACCTGTGTAAAGGAAGGTTCCGATATATTAATGTAATAAACCTTACTACAATTGTGGGGACAGGGGGAAGGGAGAGAAACAGCATTCCTTTTCATTTGAACGGCAGCCAACTTTTGAATTAATGTCATAGCAAGAGAAAATGTAGCTTTACATTTGAAATGTATTGATTTTCATATCTTTGTCTCCTGATGTTTATTTTCAAAGCTAGCTTGACCAGCTCTGAATTTTATGTTTTCTTTCCTCAGTATATTTTCATACACAGAGCTAGGAAACAATATCTGAGGGTATATATCTTAGAGGAGACGAAGAATGAGCAGGGCAGGCTTGGTCTTTTGTTTTATTCTGTAGAAACATGCACAATATACTAGGACATTCTGGTTCTCCCCTGCAACTTCTCAGAGGTGGGATACGAGGATTTAGTGAGCTGCAGCATCAGATGTTGCACAGAGGTCCTGCAGGGTGAATAGGCGTTTATTTCTCTTGTCTAAGAACAGTGGCAGCTCATACCACATGGCAACAAGGGCTGGTTCCGGACAATGCCCTAGCCAGAAGCCTGGTCAACAGGAATCCGGGGTACTGTCAGCTGTCAGGTAGTTTGGAGATCATTGTTTGCTAGCTTCTCAATTAGTTGGCTTAGAAAAGGGAGGCTCGACACTGGGTGATAACATACAAGGTCCCTAGCTTGGAGGAAAGAGAACTAGTCAGACTGTTGCTTGTTTTAGGGTGGGTGGTAGATTCCCCTCACCAAAGGAGGTGGTGACAGGTAAGCACTAATGCGGACTTTAATCTTTTGGATGTATGTTACAATACAAAGAAAAACATATTCTGCCAACAAATGGCCACGTGTCAACAGACAATTTATAACCGCTTGACATTACAACATCAATCAAGATGACAAGTTTTACAAAACTGACCTCCTTAAACAGGAGATATCTGGATGACAGTCCCTTTCAATTCTGCATAACACTGGTAAATTACCTTGTATATACTTCAGGCAGTTTGTCAAAATGGGTGCAAATTAAATATTTCATGATTTAAGGTTACTAACAAAAAGAACCCATCCATTTTCCCACTCACACCTCAGAACTCCACAACTTGCCTTTAAAATAAAATTTGAGCAATAAAAACTGTCTGCAATGTTAGCATCCAGGAATCCTGTAATGTTAGTGTCCTTGCTATAAAGTACTATTTGTTTACATTTATGGTGCTATGTAATTGTCTCATAATAATAATAATAATACATTAATAATAGGCTACAATGAGAGTTTACCCAAATAAGGATTGAGGAAAAAATATGGGTTTTTCGTCTTTTTCAGTATTAGCTCAAGATAAAATTTGAGTTAACCCAGTTCCTGTCCACACACAAATCTGTAGCTTGAGTTACATAGTACTTTAAACTTGAACTAGCTAGTGCCCACTGGGGATGTGGGCTGAAGCTCAAGTGCTGCTGATACTCACGCTAGCAATGCCGTGTGGAGGCAGCAACCGGGTATAGCTCATTAGCTGCTAATCTAGACTAGCTCAAGTAGAGTTAACTGGAACAAATACTGCCGTGAAGACAAGTCTCTAAGTAAGCACTTTAGGATTTTACCCAATAATTGCTATACCTAGACATGCTGTTTTCTCACTGATCCCTTTTTAGGCTATGCCTACATTATGGAGCCTATGCTGGCATAGCCCCCTAGTGTAGATTCAGCCTACACCAACAGAAGCTTTTCTTCCAATGTACTTTGAGTTGCAAATACTAGTATTCCTGCTTTTGCTTAAAATGTTAATCATGCATTTGATAAATTTGTTACTGTAGACATCCCCAAAGATTGGTGTCATTGTTGAAATAGGCATAGTAGTAATGCAGTAATATCATCAAGCATGCCTTGGATTGGAGAGCAGGCCTATGTTTCAATTATTCATTCCATTGAAAGGTTTACTATGTTCTCCTTATTTGAAGCTTGCATCCTTCTTGTTCGATTTGAATAGGGATAGTCCTATGGAATCTAGCTTAAAGCTTTATTTGCCATACCATGGGCCGAGAGAAATTGCTGAAGGCAAAATAACCATGCAGTAACTAGGGGCTGCAACCTGCAAAGTCCTGAGTATCCTCAACTCCCATTACCTTGATAACTCACGTTTCCATTAAGTTTAGCGGGAGCTCAGGAGTCCAACTTCACAAGGCTTCATAACTTCACAATCTCCATTCCATTGTTACCTGTTCCCTGTCATGCTTTGGTCCAAGTAAAAAGATGCTAGCTGTATCTGTTGGAGTGCCTAGGGAGTACCTCCTAACAAAAGACTATAGCTGACTGGTGTTTTCTGTCTTTGCTTCATGGGGTGGCATTTCCTTACCATTTCTGGAAGTACCGCCACAGTGTTCAGTAGGCCCTGGAATGACAGTGTACTAGAGCTAAAGAACTAGAATAGTGCTGTAGCTTTGTAAGATTTATTTATGGATAAGTGAACCCTTCAACTGCTGCTGCTTCCCCTTATCCCGTCAGTTGGGGTCAGGACACTGTGCAAGCGTTCTCCATCTTCATCTGTCTGAGGTGGCATTAAGGTCTGCAGCTTGTCGTCGTCTTTGATGCAATCCATACATCATTTCCACAACTTTCCTCAGGGTCTCTTTCCTACCACCCTCTCCTGCCATGGTATCTTCACTGGGTCCCCTTTGTTCATTTTGCGTGTGTCCAAATCAGCAAAGTCGTGCTTTCTGGCATTTTATAGAGGGTGGGAGTTCATCCCCATCTCCGGCCTGGCCATAACAGCCCTTCAGGGAGTGACCCCTTCTGCACTGTGTAAAAATCCTTTTTGTATGTGTGTCCTAGTGTGTGTGTGAATCTCAGGAGGAGGAAATGAGGATTTCAACACAGGAGCTTTAATTCTATCCAATATGCTAAAATGATAGCTCTCTTAATACACCATCTAATAAAAGGAATTGTTATAGCTAAGCTTTGGCATTGATGATACACCAGTGATTGAGGAATCTAGGCATTCTACTGGTACATGAACAGGTCTGACACATCTCAACAGAGGGCAGTGGTGCATGTACACACAACCCAGCACGTCTCAGGTTGCCCAATCAAGTACGGCAAAGAGGAAATTTGTTTGTTTTCTGATGAAGAATAAACACATGGGGGAAAAAACTGCAGGAGAGTCCCAAAGGCAGATATATAGCAATGCTTGGGCCAGGAGTAGGCAGAGCTAATCCATAAGGAAGTCAATAGTTAGCTACTGTCTGAATTTGCTAGAGTTATTTTGGAGAAGTGAATAAACAAATACGGGTACGTGTGGAAAAGAATTAAAACCCACTTGTGCATGAGCACATGCTCAGTCTCTCTCGATTGCACCATGATGCGCGTGCAGCAGCACAGCACTTGCCTTACAAAAATGCAGCTTGGATGGCAGCCAGAGTTTGCTGGGAAGCTGGTCTCCAACGTGTGACAGAATAAAACCAAATGGGAGGAGGAAGGAGAGAGTGGGGAAGTGGTGGAGACCACCGGCTGGGAAGCAACAGGCCATGGTCTGTGGTGTGGTGATGATATGTCAACCTCCACCTGATGCCAAGTTTCTGCTTTCCTTCACCAACACTGTGTTTTTACACAGAGGAAGTGAAAGTGAATACAGCTTATTTGTCAGTAGAGTGCAATCGATTAACTTCTTGTTGCATTTCAAGTGTGTGTCATTGTAGGAGCCCTGTGGGGTTTTGCAGGAAGAGGGGAAGATTCACTAGATTGATACAAACACCAATGCCACTTGTTTGTTCCCCACAAATGTTTAGCTGGCAGCTGTTCATTCCGAGTAAGACTCTGAACTAGGGCGGTCAAGCAATTAAAAAAAAATTAATCGTGTGATTAATCGCACTGTTAAACAATGATAATACCATTTATTTAAATATTTTTGGATGTTTTCTACATTTTCAAATATATTGATTTCAGTTACAATACAAATTACAAAGTGTACAGTAAAAAGAACAGGAGTACTTGTGGCACCTTAGAGACTAACAAATTTATTAGAGCATAAGCTTTCATGGGCTACAGCCCACTTCATCGGATACATAGAATGGAACATAGAGTAATATATATACAGATAAGATGGAAGTTACCATACAAACTGTGAGAGGCTAATTAGTTAAGATGAGCTATTATCAGCAGGAGAAAAAAACTTTTGTAGTGATAATCAAGATGGCCCATTTAGACAGTTGACAAGAAGGTGTGAGGATACCTAACATGGGGAAATAGATTCAAAATGTGTAATGACCCCGCCACTCCCAGTCTCTATTCAAACCCAAGTTAATGGTATCTAGTTTGCATATTAATTGAAACTCAGCAGTTGCTCATTGGAGTCTGTTTTTGCAGCTTTTCTGTTGCAAAATTGCCACCCTTAAATCTTTTACTAAGTGGCCAGAGAGGTTGAAGTGTTCTCCTACCGGTTTTTGAATGTTATGATTCCTGATGTCAGATTTGTGTCCATTTATTCTTTTGCGTAGAGACTGTCCGGTTTGGCCAATGTACATGGCAGAGTACATTGTAAAGTGTACAGTGTATTTATTTTTATTACAAATATTTGCACTGTAAAAAACAAAATAAATTTTATTTTTCAATTCACCTCATACAAGCGCTGTAGTGCAATCTCTTTATCATGAAAGTTGAATTTACAAATGTAGAATTATGTACAAAAAACCCTGCATTCAATAAAACAATGTAAAACTTTAGCGCCTACAAGTCCACTCACTCCTACTTCTTGTTCAGCCAATCGCTCAGACAAACAAGTGTGTTTACATTTGCAGAAGATAATGGTGCCTGTTTCTTAATTACAGTGTCACCTGAAAGTGAGAACCGGTGTTTCCATGGCACTGTCGTAGTTGGCGTCGCAAGATATTTATGTACCAGATGCAGTAAAGATTAATATGCCTCACATGCTTTGGCCATCGTACCAGGGGACATGCTTCCATGATAAAGACGCTCATTAAAAAAATGTGTTAATTAAATTTGTGCCTGAACTCAATGGGGGAGAACTGTATGTGTCCTGCTCTGTTTTACCCACATTCTGCCATATATTTCACGTTATAGCAGTCTCGGATGATGACCCAGTACGTGTTGTTCTTTTTAAGAACACTTTCACTGCAAATTTGACAAAATGCAAAGAAGATACCAATGTGAAATTTCTAAAGATAGCTATAGCACTTGACCCAAGATTTAAGAATTTGAAGTGCCTTCCAAAATCTGAGAGGGATGAAGTGAGGAGCATGCTTTCAGAAGTCTTAAAAGAGCAACACTCTGAGGCGGAAACTACAGACCCCAAATCACCAAAAAAGAGAACCAGCCTTCTGCTGGTGGCATCTGACTCAGATGATGAAACCGAACATGCATCGATCTACACCGCTTTTAATTCTTATCGAGCAGAACCCATCATCAGCATGGACACGTCCTCTGGAATGGTGGTTGAAGGGACATATGAATCTTTAGCGCATTTGGCATGTAAATATCTTGTGACGCCAGCTACAACAGTGCCATGCGAATGCCTGTTCTTACTTTCAGGTGACATTGTAATTACGAAGTGGGCAGCATTATCTCTCATAAATGTAAACAAAGGTGTTTCTCTTAGTGATTGATTGAACAAAAAGTAGAACTGAGTGGAGTTGTAGGTTCTAAAGTTTTACATTGTTTTTGAGTGCAGTTATGTAACAAAAAAAATCTACATTTATAAGTTGCACTTTCATGATAAAGAAATTACACATACAGTACTTGCATGAGTTGAATTGAAAAATACTATTTCTTTTGTTTATCATTTTTACAGTGCAAATATTTGTAATAAATACTATAAAGTGAGCATTACAACACAGAATACAAAGTGTACAATTGATAGATTTGAAAATGTAGAAAAACATCCAAAAATAATTAATTAATAAAATAAATGTCAATTAGTATTCTATTGTTTAACAGTGCGATTAATTGCAATTAATGTTTTTAACCGCAATTAATTGTTTTGAGTTAATCATGTGACATTAATCGGCCAAACTGGACAGTCCCTACGTAAAAGGATAAATGGACACAAATCAGATATTAGGAATGCCAGTATACAAAAACCTGTAGGAGAACACTTCAACCTCCCTGGGCACACAATAGCAGATTTAAAGGTAGCCATCCTGCAGCAAAAAAACTTCAGGACCAGACTTCAAAGAGAAACTGCTGAGCTTCAGTTCATTTGCAAATTTGACACCATCAGCTCAGGATTAAACAAAGACTGTGACTGGCTAGCCAACTACAAAAGCAGTTTCTCCTCCCTTGGTGTTCACACCTCAACTGCTAGAAGAGGGCCTCATCATCCCTGATCGAACTAACTTCATTATCCCTAGCCTGATTCTTGCTTGCATATTTATACCTGCCTCTGGAAATTTCCACTACATGCATCCGATGAAGTAGGTATTCACCCACGAAAGCTTATGCTCCAATACGTCTGTTAGCCTATAAGGTGCCACAGGACTCTTTGCCGCTTTTACAGATCCAGATTAACATGGCTACCCCTCTGAATCTTCATAAAAATCACATTGGTTGCTATTTGATAGTAGTATAAACAAAACTTGCCCAATGATGTAAAAACGAACCTCAGTAAAATAATTTTTGTTTTAAAATCAGCTGAGATGAAAGTTTCATTGCAAATGGCACCAATATTCTTTCATCCAACAGGGCTTGGCCTAGCAACTGTGCGGATGCTGCTACCCATCTGTTTGTTCTGAAGTACTTCACTGGAATGTAGACGTAGTTCTGTGCCTTAAAGCACACCATGATGCCTAGCTGGGAATATGGGTGTTGCCTCCTACTACACACCTAATTGTAAAAGCGGTGCTTGAAGAACAGACAGGTGCACACAGATGTGTGCAGTTCCTGGTGCTGTGGACATTTACCTATATAGATGCATTTTCATAGCCTGATCCTGCAATGCTAAGAGTGCCCTCCTCTCCCTTTGACTACAGGGCATGTTGAGGACACTCAGCATCTCACGGGCTGCATCTGAATGAGCTATGTGTAAATCAAAAGTATAGACACTTCTGTTGTAGTTTCACTTTCAGCAATGAGCCAAAGGCAAAAAGATGAATGGGCAGGCTGGGTTAGGACTGAAAAGTCCGGGTGCTTATCCGGAACTCCAGAATCTGTTACGAGTTAGGCTGTAAATCTTGAAAGTATGAACTTTCTCAGGCTTTGGATTCCTGTCCTGCCTGCAGCGCTTGAATTAGGCTGTACGTGATGGCACGAGATACCTCTCTGAACTGCTGTCTTTTTCTTTAGAATCTCAGCTTTCATATTAACTTTGTAACCGTCAGACTTACTATTTTATGTCTGTGGTAAGAATTACTTTTGGTACAATTTACGCTGCTCAGGGGTGTGAATAATCCACACTCCTGAGCAAAGTAAATTATACTGACCAAAGCGCTAGAGCTAGACATAGATCCGCTGACATAGCTACCGCCTTCATGGAGGCAGCAGTTATTAAGCTAACAGGAGACCTCTCTCCCGTTGGCTTAGAGCGTCTTCACCAGAAGTGCTACAGCGGCACTGATGCAGCTGTGCCACTGTAAATGATGTAGTGCAGACATAGCCAAAGAAAACCTCAAAACCGTGCATCACTGATAATTGATGTCTACTGAGCGCTTCAGAGGTGTGAAGTGCCCCATTTATCTCACTAAGGTGATAACTCAGAGGTCTGGTGGTGGTTTAAATATCAATATTCCTCATGTAAGAAAGGAATGAGAGGATCAGATATGCACAATTTACTATGACATTGTGGGGCCTCAAGTGGAAAAGTTCTATGATTCTCTCTCTCTCTCTCAACACCACCAATCAAGAAGCCAAGCCTAAGGACCCTAGCAGTACCCAGGGCCCTTTTCAAATCCCACTGAGGGGAAGCCAAACTCAAGAAGCCCGACAGAGCTCAAAGAACGCACACAATCCTATTTGGAATGTCTGTGCAAACTACTGAGAGTGGTGTCTCATTTTGTTGACTCTCAGGGGCGGAGCTTATTTTGTGGGCAGACCTTAGCGGAGTCTCACCACCTCTTTTCCCCACCCTCTCCATTTCACTCCTGCTTGTCTAGAAGCCAAAGTGTGTCTCAATGGGGAAAAAATGAAAGCTGTCTGAAAACGAACATTTCTGACCCTAAGCAAAGGTTCAGTTCAAGTTGGGATTCTAAAAATAGGTGAAAGTGCAGACCAGTTCTTATTTTGTTCAAACCCATATGCCTGTCCCTAATACAAATAAAGCAGATTGGGAATGAAGGATTTTGACTTGATGGGGAGGGGGCTCTTAGGAAAGAAATAAAAAACCAAATTCAGATTAATGGCAAAAATAGGGACAAAAGAAAAGGGCAAAACTGGATTTTCTAAAGGAGTAAATATAAGGGGTTACAAGTTCATACAAAGGTCAATAAGCAGAGACCAGGCCACATGCAAGAATGAGCTGGATAGCAACAGCAGCTGAGGCAGAAGCATGAGAAAAGGCAATAGATAAGAAAGGAGCAGATGCCCAAATGGCAGTAGAAATACTGTTTCCTCTTCCTGTGCACTGGCATCACTCCTGTAGGGGCCGCCAAATAGACTGTTATGAACCAAATAGACCATTATGAGCTATTGTGCAAATGGGTATTTGGATAAATGTTGACATTTGTCTTGCTGCAGTAAAACAGACTTCGCTGAGCATGCACACTCGCCTCCGCATCTACAGTTCAATAGCTGAACTCTTTCCTATTCACGTAGGGTGTGTGTGTGTGAGTGTACTTTTTCCTTTACATAACAGAAAGCAATCGGACCATCTTATACGCTTCTGTACATACTTGTAACGGTTACTTGCTTTAAAAGGAAATACTTCCTTTTGGGGCCCCAAATGTAC
Organism: Chelonia mydas; assembly: GCF_015237465.2. Classification (NCBI taxonomy): domain Eukaryota; kingdom Metazoa; phylum Chordata; order Testudines; family Cheloniidae; genus Chelonia; species Chelonia mydas. The sequence goes on from NC_051252.2 coordinate 19,922,473, forward strand.
CTTTGTTAAAGGAATATTTAAATCCTATGTGTCATCCCAGGACTGGTGGATGACTTTTACAGCCTGTGTTTTTAAATTAAATAAAATTACTTTGCTTTAAAACATGTTGGGATAAATTCTCCACTGGTGTATATGAGCATATTAATTACTTTGTCTTCAGTAGAGCTACAATTTACACCAGTGGGAATCTGACCCCTTGAGTTCTCATTAATATATGAATGTTTGAAAATAACATAAGCGGTGTTTAGTGTATAAAACATAAACAACTATTCGTGCCAAGTTTACAGAGTAGAACAGGTGTACAATCAAAAATACATGCATACTCACGGCAACTACCAAACCAGCATGTGCAAGCATAAATATAGTAATTTCCCATGCAACCCTGACAGGTGACGTGCACATCGATTTTTCACAAACAGTTCTTCCTCTCTTTCAGTTTTATGCAGATGAGAGCATTCTTCAGAAATGCTGTGTGAGATTTAAATTGCTTTAAAGTGGGCTACTTTGGGGAGTAAGGCTCTGATTCAGCAAAGAACTTAAGCACATGCTTAATTTAAAGTACAGAAATAGTCCCATTAACTACAAAAGTGAAGTTCATGTTTAAATGCAGTGCTGGATTAGAGCCTAAAACAGCTTGAGTATCTTGTTGAACAAAACTGTTTCTATTATACAAGCATCATGAAACACTTGAGTTCACGGGCCAGTTTCTGATCTTGGATACACACATGTGCAGCTTTCACTGAATTTGGCCCTAAGTTTTTTTTACCCACAGGTATAACCAAAAAATGTCCAACCATTTAAAAATAAATTAATCAAGAAACTTGCCCTTGTGCGATAATGTTGGATGGTGACTGTCACCTTGGAATAAAGTTTTACATCCAAATTCTAATTCCCTGCAAACCAGGGATTAAAATGTAGATGCTGACACAGCCATAAAGAGAGCGAGTCACGCACTTTATTGTAACAGCTTTTGATTGCCTAGCAAAGAAATGTATAATGAATAAACATTATTTTAAAAAGCGGCATGGCACAATGAATTTTTCAGTGGGGGGGAAAAAAACAGAAGAGAAAGTATTTAAAAATACATGAGTTTCATATTTGATGATAAGTCAAGAAGCAGCAGAAAGAAAAAGAAAGATAGAAATGGCAACAGGCACCAGCCTTTCAGTCTTGAATTAATGAGGTTATTCATAATGGGGAGGGAGTGACATAGTGATTAGTTAATTACTGTGCAGAACGTTATAATTAATGCACAACTGAAATTAGTATACAATGAATTAAGCTGCCACATAACGCAGGAAACAAAAATTGAAAAGGAAACCTTGATTGTTGAATGAAGTTATTATAGTAGAAAGTGTACTGAAATCATAATAGTGTAGCTATCAAACAGCATGTTATTTAACTAGTGAGAACTGAATCCAACTGTTAATAGCAATACCATTGCAGAGACCATTATACGCCTCAACTGCACATGTATAAGCAAACAGGGCAAAAAGCTCCCTCAGTTAGGCTGCGGCACAAGGGATAAAAGACGGTAGGAGACTCACAAATATCAAGACAGAATTTATGCATTATTATAATTATTTGCATTACCATAGTAACCCTAGTCAAGGACCAGGACCCAACTGTGCTAGGCACTGTACAAATACAGAACAAAAGGATGCACCCTCCCAAAAAAGCTTACAATCTAAGTATGAGACGAGACAACAGATGGATACAGACAAAAGGGGGAGTACAAGAAAAAATAAAACAATATTGGTCAATGGTTTTGCAGACCAGCAGCCTAACTTAAGCCTAAAGGGCTGGGAAGGAAGTTTTAAGGTATTGTGGGGAAGGAGCGTTTTCAATGAGGATAATGAGTTAGTCTTGCAGATATTTACGGTGAGCTCCTCCCCAGTGTGAGGGGCAGCATGGGTTAAAATACAAAGGTGCTTGTTTGAAAATGTAATAAGTGGGTGATGATGCTCAACAGACTGTTAGGGGTTGGACTTGGCTAACACACCAGCTGGTATATCACCCCCCAATGCAGCAGGGGGCACGTATAGGCCAGCGGGTACTGCCCATCCACAAAAAAGATAGACAACTGTTTCTACTTAGAGATCAGTAAACAGCACAGCTCAGCACATGGAGCCCTGGTAGCAGAATGGCTCTTGTGCCAGACACCCATCCCACTGTGTGACTCCTTCAAATAAGTGCAAATCTCTCTCAAGTAAGTTGTAGGTCTGTGCTCTAGCCACTTTAGTCCTTGAAATGTAAGGGCAACTGCCAGTTCAGGAGTGATGGGTATTTCTACAGAGCAAATCTAGTTGCACTTTAGTAAGATCTGGGGTGAGCCAAGCTGTAATCAGCAGAGGACCTGTGTCAGGGGAAGGTGGGTCTAAGCCATCAGGGCATAATTTAGTTGCTAAGATCCGCTGAAAGTTACATAAGTAGGAAGACTCCTGAAGAGGACTGTTATGTCCAGAGATCGCCAGAACATAGTGAATTCCAACAACCCTGCAAAACATCCCCAGCGCTGCAGGGGCTGTGAATAGCATTGACAGAGCACCAGAGAACTGGCTAACTTTCTCTATAGCACTTGTGCCTTGTACTTTGAATATTGACCGTCCAACCTGGGGGTGGTTTAGATGAGAATCCACAAACACAGCCGTTTATTTAACTCATTCTAACCATTTTACGTTGCAGAAAATTGGACTGTTGATCTTACAAGAGCAAGCTTTCTCCAAGATTATTACTTTTATTATTGTTTAGCTAGTGCTATAGGCATGCATGACATTTTATAGGTTTAAAAGAAGATTTGGTTTCTGCCACATGGAATTTATAATCTCTAATATATACTGATACCTCAAGGAAAATTAATGAAGGAGAAAAATTAGAAAAGGAGCATTTCGTGTTTGTTTGATTCATGCGTGGGAACTCTGAGCGATGATCATTGATTTATGTTACAGTATATTTATTGCTGTTTAACATTTATTGCACTGTACTTGTAGTCCTCTTGATTTGAGCAATGTTAAAAATTAGGTGGGAATGGCTTTATTGGGTTATGATATTTTTGCCACCTTCTGCTTCTGGCTAGAGCCAGGATATGAAAGGTACATCTGCAAAAATTAAAAAACAGAAGATTGCAGGCTGAAATATTTCTGTTACTTTAATCTCAAGGTTAACAGTAGCATCATGTATGTGTATCTTCATTTTTAAATTGAAATACAAAAAGATTTAGCACTTGCAGTACAGGACAGGATGTTGATTCTATAAGCATGAAGCATTATAAATTGTAAGTCCAGTTAATAAAGAGATTTCAGTTGCAGTGAATGACCAAGAATATAACCAAAAAGTAAATCATAGAGGCGGGATATCCTGAGATGGGGCCCCAGTTCTTCAAATCACTCTGAGTCAGGGCCATTATGAAGAACATGCTACTTGAGTAAAAGTACTTTGAAAGCCTTTCATAATTTCATTGGTATCTGTTGAACAGTCACAAGAACTGTGCAATATCTGATTTTTCAGTTCACTGCCAATTCCAGAAAGCCGGGGGGAGGGAACCATTTTGGGTTGACATAACCATTTGGTTTGTCTCAATACAGAATGTTTCATTTTGATTTGGAGGTTTTTTTAATGTTTTTATTTAGTGAGCTGAAGGAAATTTCAAAATGAAAAGTTATTTTGAATCAAAACATCTCATTTTGAAAATGTCAAAATAAAACATTTTGATCTTTTAAAAGTTTATGTAACTTGATTGAAACATTTTGGCGAATTCGACATGAATTTGCAAAATGTTGGTTGTCCCAAATCCACATTTTTCACCCCCCAAAAATGTTTTGATAGGAAAAAATTCGCTCAGCTCTAGCAGTCACCAATCCCTTCTAGGCCATGAGCTAGAGAGACCCTGTGTCATGACATTATATAGGATAGCCTGTGTTTAGGAAGTGCTTGATCATTGTCCTATTAAACTTAATGGCAAAAGTCCCATCAACTTTAATTGGGCATAATCAGACTGTTGTTTTGGGAGCTAGAGTCCTAGTGAGAGCCACAGAGTCTTATCTGGGTCCAGCAGCTGGAATGCAGAATCCCAGTTCCTCTCTTAGCACAAGACACAACAGTAACCTACAAAGAGATTTCAAGACTGGAGTAAGACATGATCAAACAACCTAGGATCTATGGAAGTGCCCAAAAGCAAGAAGGAATAAAGTTTTGCTGTAAATAAATGACTTTCAAAAGAGATGAGATGAGCCTCACAGGTAGACTTTGTTTCTTCTCTTTACTTTTTGCTGAAATTATGTTCAGGGCAGTTTCTTTTGAGGATCCTCTGTTCTTAGCCAAGGTCTGGTAAAAATTCAAGCCATGTTTATCTACCTTACTTCACAAAATCAAAAGAAACATGGGGTTTATTTAGTATAATCTCAGACTCTTTCTCTCTACTCTGTGCCTCTCTTCTGCTGTTGCTCCACTGAGAAATTAAGTCTTTCTGCTTTTTCCAAGTCAGGTTACAGGTAACAGAAAAACCTCTCTTGCTAAGAAAGGTATTATTTTAAAATAAAAGAGATCCTTCAAAAGTTTGTGTCATATTTGAGGACAATTAAAATAAACAGCAACAGGAAATCAAGTACTTTATATTCTCTATTCATTTAAACAGATTGTTTTTAAAATTAATATTTACAGCATTTGAAAGGAAGGAAATACCTGCCTCTCTTTATGCAAAAGGTTCGGTAGATAGTATCTTCTACAAAGAAGAATGATGGTTCCTTTCAGATTGTTAAATAACAGGCCAGAGTTGATCCCCTTTTTTGTAGTTCTGTGCATGTAATGGAGGAACCTGAAAAACCTACAGATGTTTTGCAACCTCAGCACTAGTTTCTCATCCATAGGGGGTAGTTCAAATTCCTTTCTGACTGTAAGTGCCCTAGAAATTCTCACTGACCTGAGAACAGAGGGACACCGTGCTGCTAATGTTCAAGATGGCTCCCAAATCTGTTACTGTATGTACTTTAGTTCTTTCTTTACTCACTGCTTCTATTTATGAATATTGTCCTTGTCATACGACTTCACTTGCTGCCGGTCAGGTGTCCTGCTCTGTTCAGACTCTGCCTGAAAGCGTGCTTGTATGTCAAACAGCCAGATGACTGGCTGTGTGCTAGCATATGAGCCTACAATTCATTGTAGTGCAAAACTTTGCCCACTCTACAATGAAGACCTGGTTGAATCCCCTTTTGTTGAAAGGTGCTTTGTATATGTGAATGTGCTGTGTAAAGTGTCACTTAGTAACTAGTTTACATTTGCTGATAAAAGCTTTTATTTGATCTGAGTAAATCAGAGCCTTTTTGGAAAAGTTGCAGTTTGGAGTTAGAACTGGGTCTGTTTCAACCTGTTCCTCCAACGACTGAGTCGCATCTGAATCTCTTTATATAGTACATATAAAGAATGACAGGATTCTTTATAAACTAGCTCATTCTCAAGCCTGATGTTTTTAGCTATTAGTTTGCTCGAGCCCGTTTAGTGTGCATTAACATCCTCCCCTTGGAGCTGGCTTGCAGATCAGATCAGATATTTAGAGCAAAACTTGAGACTATTTATTTTTTGCAGTAACTAAACTGCCGTTTCCATTATGCTGTCTGTGGTTGGGCTCAGATCGAAAGCAGAAGGAAAGACCGTTGCCAGCATCAGTGATTTGGTACTTAGAATTCCTCCAACCGTCTGACCACTGTCACTGAAACCACTTTTTAAAAATCCTTCAGCCCCACCTTCTCGTCTAGTACAATCATCCTGCGTCTTTTTTAAGTGTTTTCTGGTTTTGGTATCTGCTGTCATCAGACAGAAACATTTATTTTAGCCTATTACCATACTATAAATAGCCATTTCTACTTGAGAGTGGGAAGCAAGGGGAGGACTGCTCCTATAGCCTGCTCTGAGAGAAGGTATTTTCCACAGACAGTATCATTTCAAAGGTGGTTTTCAGCAGCCGGCAGGGGTTGCATTATAAAGTGCACGAGGGTCTGAAGTTCGTAGAGCTTCACACACGACCATAGGTACTGGAACTAGGGGAGCAAGGGGAGCTGCTGCACCCCCTGACGTGAAGTGGTTTCCATCATATCCAGGGTTTACAGTTTGGCTCAATGGCTCTCAACACTATACAACACCCCTGCTCGCTACACAAGGAATTACGCAGCTCTGAATCACGTAAGCTGCTGTGCCCCTCCCCACATTGCAGCTGCAGTAGCAGAAGCCAGGGCTCAATCTTTAGGGCTAGTCTGCACAAGAAGCACTACAGCTACACTGATGCAGCTGTGTCACTGCAGCGCAGCTGGTGACGAAGCTCTGTGCCGACAGGAGAGAGCTCTCCCATCAACACCCTGAAACCACCTCCGCCAGCGGCGGGAGCGACGTCCGTGGGAGCAGCTCCCCGCCAACGCACCGGCGCTTAAGATGGCCGGGCCGGATTAACACAGGGGCTTTTGGGGCTGCAGTCCAGGGCCTTGGTCTAAGGGGACGCCCTGCAAAAATAAATCCATAATTATATACAATTCAGTGATCACCAACCTGTCGATCGCGATCTCCAGGCCACTAAAAGTCCAGCCGCGCAGCAGGGTTCAGGCAGGCTGCGTCTCTGCGGCCCCTGGGGTGCGGGGAGGGGATGCACAGAGACGTGCCAGTAGCCGGCCACTTCCGGGAGCGGCATGAGGCCATGGCATGCAGGCGGCCCGCCTGAGCCCTGCTGCACCGCGAGCCAGGAGCCGCCTGTGGTACGCGCCTCCCAGTCGGAGCCTGCACCTCACACCCCGTCCTGGACCCCAACCCCCTGCCCCAGGTCAGAACCCCCTCCTGCACCAAACTCCCTCCCAGACCCTGCACCCCTCCTGCACCAAACTCCCTCCCAGAAAGAAACTAATATAACAGCTCTTCTAAGGTAAGAAGTAGGCTATTTTGAATTCACTTAACTATAGTCTATGTGTGTTAAGACTGAAATGTAACCACAGAATGGCTTTATGTTAATTAAAAGGCAAGTTTAGTCTAGCGTTAATAGCCTTGATGCCATAATTGTGATAATTTTGTTTTAAATTAGGGAAACGACTTGTTTACAGGGGCTCCACAAAATCTAATAGCCCCGGGCCCACAGGACAGTTAATCCGGCCCTGTAAATTGCTGTAATTTATGTCACTTGCGGACTGACTTACTCACACCCCTGAGTGACCTAAGTTGTACCGACTTGAGTGGTAGTGTATGCAAGCCCTAACTCTTATTAAAGTCAGTGGGAGTTGGATTAGATGTTTTGCCCTCTAATGTGATGCTTTAGTTCCTCCTATTGGAGATGACAATTTCCTGGAGGCAGAATTAGACTTCAAATTGTTTGATGCCTTAATCCAGCAAGCCCAGAAAATACATATGGATGGAAGGGAGCCCTGTCATGTGCAGGGAGACTGACCCTGCCTCACCCTGACCTGTGTCAGAAAATCAAGTTCAGTCTCTTATCTGCATTATCTGTGCATTATATGTTTATTACAGGTATGAAGTAACACTGAAGCTTGGTGAATTTATCTTCCATTTTAAATGCATGCTAGGGATTGGCTGCAATGCCTTGTCTAAAATCAATTCAAATTGTGCCCTCACATTTTTTCAGCAGTTTCAAAAGCAACTTACTCTGCCATTTGTTCCAAGAATGAGACTCAGGAACCCCAGCACTCTCATCACAGTAATGTGCCATATAATGCTCTGTAGCAAAATGCTGTCAAAATCTCTCGAAAACTTCAGAAAATCAAGCCAATTATTTCTTCTGTAGTCGCCATCTGACTGTTAAGAAGTTTTTATTCAATTCCCTGTGTTCTAGAATTAGAACATGTTGTAAATAGATGTCTGGCAACATACAGCCTTACTAGACAGAGTGACAGATACCTCTAGTCAAATCTATCCCTGGTGAATCTCCATTGACATCAATGCACCAGGGATGAATTTGACACAGACATAATAGGCAGAAAGGAGTCTAATACCTGGAGAGGTAGCAAGTGTGGCCCAGATGACTAATTATTAACTGCTAAACACAGATTGGTAAAACTAACTAATTTCGGACATCCCCTGTGAATATATAATTTGGCAGTGTTCCATCTACACACGGACTGAAGATCCAGGTAGCAGCTGACTGTGGAAAAATTCACAGCAGCGATCCGATATTTAAAAGAACTCAAACCTCCTTGGAGAGGTGTTAGAGAAATCTAACAACAAATTACTGTTCACGAGTGGGCTTTTTAATGATGTATGTGCGTTAGTTTCAATCTTATTTGTTTGGGAATTAAGTGTGAAGGCAACATATACCTCTACTTTGGATACAGGGAAGGCTGAGCTATCTAGGCTCTGAAGTGCCAGATTATAACAATGAAAAAAATATTTAAAAATAAGCAGAAGCCAATTTAATGCAGACACTCTGTAACTTTGGATATATAATATTATAACAAAGAGTAAAAGTTTCAAAAGCAACTGAGTCCCATGCTTTGGAGACTTTTAGGATCCCATGTGTCTGTCACTTTTGAAAGTGGGCCTTGGGTGCTTTTGAAAATTGTACCCATTTTCTCCAAGAGTTGCATAGTGATATTTTGCACTTCTATCATTCCATCCATCCCAGGGAGTTAGGTTCCTTACAAATAATAATGAGCGGGCCATCACAGCACACCTAGGACATAGATGAGTAGTATTAGTACCTATTACAGATGAGGAAAAGGAAGCAGAAAAGTTACGGACGCATCCTGTGAGGTGCGGAGTACCGCTTCTGAATTGCTCAGTGCCCTCCATTTACATCAAAGGTGGGGGGTGGGTTCTCAGCACTTTAGAGAGGGTGCTCAGCACCTTCCAGGTTTGGCCCATAGTGCCTTACACAAGGTTAGTTGTAGCAGGGTTGGGAATAGAGCCCAGATCTTCTGTGCTTAAGCCATAACAACTACCTCCTCTTTTTCGGTCTCATCTAACTTAGCATCTTTCTTACTGGGGCTCTGTAAATAAAATAGGTAACTGGAGTGTGTAGGTGCCAGGTATAACAGCGGCCAGATAACACAGCAGTACTGTGGCTCCACTTAAAGTCAAATCACTTCCACAATACCTTCCTTTGTCTATCTCCTTTCTTCCTCTTATGTCCTTTTCCAGTGTATTTTAAAATTACTAATATTTTTTTCTTATATTTCCATTACTGAGTGTCCTCTAATTTTCTTCCCACACATTTCTGATTGCAACTCTCTAACTGCTGACATCTGAAATATTTATAAAGGATTCGACAATAAGGTGTAGTAAAAAGAGATTTATGTAGCCATATGACTTGCACCTCTTTGTGGAAGTGGCAGTAGTTGTCGATTGTAGGCAGACCAATCGGTAACATGACAAAACAATTCACAGGATACACTTATGGTGAGTTTACCAAAGGCACAAATTCACAGTATACCATCAGAGCTGCAATTTTTGCTTTATTTTTTTTTATTTACCTGCGCTTTATGTGGTCCTTGTTTTAGAATCCATTGTCACATACATAACCACATATAGTCGTGAACTGAATAGAAATGGTAGTGTCAGAAATTTCCTAACTTTTGTGCATAGAGGGCCTGATCTAAACCTGTTGGAGTAATGGAAAGAATCCCATTGACTTCAATGGGCTTTAGATCAAGCCCCTATTTATTACCACTCGGAGTTCTGTTTCCCAATTAATGCTTAACTAAAGCTAACAATATTCAAGAATGGGATTTGCGGTCTTGACACTCATTTCTTTTTTAGAAATAGTTATTCTCAGTTTTATTGGGACTATTTTTCTGTTGTCTTCTGTTTTCACATTGACACCAGCTTCTCATATGTGTTTGTATCTGTTTCTGGCAAATTTAAAACTTGATCTCCTGAAATGTCTCACATGCAGGATTATTTTTTTAATCTACAATGTGCATTTGGCTTTAATTTTTCTTTTAATGCCCCTAGACTTTTGTGTACCGAGGCATGACTTTGTATTTAAGGACTAGTTTCCAATGCTTGTGCGGACTTTTTGACTTTCTTTTAGGTTCACTTGCTGGAGGATTCTCTGCACCTTGAAGTCTTTAAAGCATGATTTGAGGACTTAAATAGCTCAGACATAGGTTAGGGGTTTATTACAGGAGTGGGTGGGTGAGATTCTGTGGCCTGCGTTGTGCAGGAGGTCAGACTAGACGATCATAATAGTCCCTTCTAACCTTAAAGTTTATGGCTCTGACTCTTTTGATATTTTTTCCACTTCCTTTGTCTTTCCTTGCTTTGTCTTTTCGTATTTCCAAACTAATAAGCTATATATCTGGTCCTTCTGCAATGAAGCAATTTTCTCTCCATATTTTAAATAGTAACTAAGAGCCAGAATCTGCTTCCCTTTCTCCCACTGAATAGTACTTTACTCCTCAAGTTTCCTCCTTGATTTCAATGGGACTAATCAGAGTACAGTACTATTTGACATGAAGAAGGGTATCACCAGGCCCGCCGACAGGGTGGAGCAAAGGGGGCAATTGCCCAGAGGCCCAGGCAATTTAAAAGGGCCTGGGGGCCCCTGGCCGCCTCTGCCGGCAATGCAGCTGGGCTAAGGCAGGCTTCCTGCCCACCCGTGCTCTGCACCGCTCCTGAAAGCGGCTGGCACGTCCCTGAGGCCCCTGGAGAGTGGGTCTCTGCGTGCTGACCCCACCCTGAGCGCTGACTCTGCAGCTCCTATTGGCAGGGAACTGCAGCCAATGGGAGCTGCGGGGGTGGTGCCTGCAGGCAGTGGTGTGCGGAGACCCCCTGGGGTCCCCACCTAGTAGCTGCTGCCAGAAGGGTGTGCCAGTCGCTTTCGGGAGCCACCCAAGGTAAGTGCCAACCCTCTGATCCCCTCTTGTACCCCAACCCCCTACCCCAGGCTAGAGCCCACACCCAAACTCCTTCTTAGAGCCCGCACCCCTGCCTCAGTCTGGTGAAAGTGAGGGAGGGTGGGGCAGAGTGAGCAATGGAGGGGGGGTGGAGTGAGCAGGGGTTGGGGCCTCAGAGAAGGGATGGGACAGGGCATGGTCTCAGGGAAGGGATGGGGTAGGGGGCGGGGCAAGGATCTTTGGATTTGCACGATTAGACAGTTGGCAGCCCTACCAGGCGGGCATGTAGAAGCGTGGCCGTGCTGGAAGAGCGCAGCAGTAGCTCGTTGGGCACCAGCCAGCACAGATGCAGCACCACCCAAACGTCAGGCAGACAGCATCTGCGCAGGTGCGGCTTGTGCGTGCATGGAGGCCCATTGCCTGTTCTGCCCTGGGGCCCGGAATTGCTGTCCCCGAGCCTGGGTATCGCTCTAGTAATTACAGCACATACTATTATTAAAATACAGTAATGTTTCCGCAGTGAAATGTTTTCCCACTCTCTTGGTATTGGTTAGTTTCTCTTTTCACAATCCAAGACGTTTGGGCTGGAACTATTGCCTCAGGTTTGCATTACATAGAAACAACCGTGTCTTCATTAAACTACTGACAAAAGTGAATGCCACTGCTCTTCTGAACACGCTGACTGGAATCACAGGGCAGCCACAAGCTGAGAGTTTAGAAGCAGCTGAGACTGAATGCACCTTCTTGCCTTCTTTTTCTTACTGGGAACAAAAACGGCGTCTCTGTCCTGCTTCATGACAGTAATATAGCATTAGTGCCTGCTAGCAGCAATTCCCAGGATGGAAGTTTAGCAGTATGATAAACTACATGGTTTTTTAGATGGAAACAACCGGGAAATACATTCAAGCCCTTTCAGTTTGAGATTGCAAAAATTATACTGCGAAATTTTTGAGTAACAGCTTACAGCACACAACAGACTTTCTTCTACACAGTTAGCCTGTTCTCACTTCACTGGTACAGTATTCACTTGGATATCTTTGGAAACAACATCCAAATTTCAGAGGGAGTTGTCTACGGCCGCTGTCTTTTAAGTTTGATCTTGGGTGGTCATTAGTAGTATGGTACGAAGGAGTGGTTATGTGACTGAGATGAAAACAAGAAATGAAATGCAAATTAAACATGAAATCATTGCTTTCTCTGGAAAGAACATTTAATCTTGCATTGAACATTTCGTCTGTCCATTCACCGTCTGCAGTCCAGGATTGCCCTTCAGTTAACGTCTTGCATGAGAGTAGACTTATCACTAGCAATTCTCTTGTCTCACAGTGACTCTTCCATTTCTAGCAACAATATGCAGGAAGCAGCCCTGATGTGGAGCAAGACTAAATGATGGTCCTTGATGCTTCAGTGGATATTCGGATGTACCAGCGTTGACCATTTTATTTTCTTTCTTCAACTAATTTTTAAGGTCCGGTCTTTTTAATTAAAGATTAAGAGATTTATTGACGTACAAGTGATTTTAGTAGATGAGCAGGAAAGTGAAGGCACCTCTTGTGAGTGCCTCCTGTCAGCTGGGAGTGATGTTGCAATCTCCTTTTCTGCTTGTGGCGTGCCCTGTAGGTTGTCAGCAACACTAGCTGGATCTTCAGTGGCTCAGCCCTCCAGCTAAGTCACACAGTCTAAAATGAACAGACCCCTTCTGGGGTCCAGCTGAAAGTCTAAACTGACACCCAAACAAATGATTCTTCTCTTCCTCTTGGCTCATTCTTCAGCCAGGTTTCTGGGCTCGTTTCTCAGCCCCTTCTGGGCTAACTTTAGGTCCTTCTCTGTGCTGTTGTAGGACACTGCCCCCAGGACTTTCTCCCTGGAGACTTTATCTTCACAGATTCTCACTGCCCCAAAAGTTCAGCAAATGTTTCGCCCTTACCAGGGTCTTCAGTCCTGTCTCTGAGCCTGTTTAAATTCCAGCTCCTTTCTTGGGCTTTTAGTACCCTCTTCAAGACTTAGGCTACTTCCCCCCCGGCTGGTGGGGGGGACCCAGGCCTGCCCACTACTCCAGATCCCAACTCAGGGACCCTACAAATAGCAGCCATGTGCTGCTTCCTTTACTTGGTCACTCCTACATTCCCTGGGGCTCTTCCCACCTGGCCTCTTTACCTCTGTCCATTACGTTAGGGCTAGAGCTCGCAGGTCCTCTCACTCCAGGTGTAGGTAATGAGTTCCCTTTGACCAGAGGAGAGCACTTGTCTTTGCCCATCTGGCCCTGCTCAAGCCCTGCGTCTCCTTTTATTTGAGCCTGCTGGGCTCTGACTGGTTACTTCTATGCCGCCATGTTAGGCAGGCTTGGAGGACGCAATTCCGCTGCTCCTTTCTGGGGCAGGCTGTGGTAGGACCACAGGGCCTCAAAGGACCTGGTACAAATTTATAAGACAAAGGAATGCACCAGAATCAGTGCAGAGTAAGTGTGAACGCAGTCAAACTTGAAACTATCACTTGAACTGGGAGTATTAAAGATACTGTTCTGGATGCTCTATCCTATTTATAATGGTGGAGGAGAGTAGAAGGCTACTTTCCTCTTGCAGGATGCATACAAAAGTGAAGTAATAACTCTCATGATAAGCATTATCTTCCATAGCCAAAGTTAAATTGGGGCACTGTGGAACCGGAGTGAGGTGTTGGTGGAACTGAAAAGCAACCACCACTGTCCCTTCCTGTAAGTTTTTTCCACTGGACGTTGTAATTTGGGCCTTGGGGTAGACACTTTTCTTCAAACTACTCTGAACCTGGAGAGGGGACAAGTGTCAGAGGCTTGACTCACCGCACATGGCACCACCTCCTGGCAGCTCTGGGGATTAGCTTTTCCCAGGCACTGCCCTCCTCTGGCAGTGTCTCCACCCATCACCTCTTTCACTCTATGGTCCCTCTCAGTCCTGGAGCTGCAGCTTCCTGTTTGTGGCTTGGCCCTCCAGCCACGTCCCTAAGGTCCTCCCCTTCCATGGAAATCACAGTTCTTCCAGACCAGCTGTCCAGCTGGCATATCCACACCCTGCACCGCTTCCCAGTGGCTGGTAGGGGAGCCCAGGCCTGCCCTCTGCACTGGGTTCTAGCCAAGGGACCCTATAACAAGCAGCCAAGACCTGTACAATCATACGCCTTGCTGCTGTTTTCCTGGGCTACTTCTTACTTATCTGGCTTCCCTCTTTCTGGGTTTGCCAGCCCAAGCTCCCACCTCCCAGGAAGTGACTGTAAACTACTTTCTTGCAGTCCCCTTGCTGCTCACAGCTCATGGGCTTTATACAGGCCCCTCCTGTTCCTGCCCAGCTCAGGCCTGCTCCTTGTCTCTTTCAGGTGCAGCCTGGGCAGTTAATTGGCCTGACTAGCCCTTTAACCCCTCCAGGCCCACCAGATGTGGTGGGCATCCCATCACTGGGGGCGGGGGGGGGGAATTCAGGAAACAGCATGTGGTATTTTCAGGAGTTTCCAGGTATGCACTTACATGCCTGAGTGAACATTGTCTCCTTCATCCTCCTAAAACTCATCGAGCAATACATGCTAAAAATGCAGTAAAGAAAATGCATGGTCAAATAGAGCAATCAGTGTTACCTAATGCCTACTGGGTCTTTCTCTTTACCCCAAGCTCTCTACAGTACCATTAGCCTTAAATGAAGTATTTTGATGACTGCTAAAATAGCTATAATCTTTGTACACTGGATGCACACCATGGTTTCCTGACTTTTCTGTGTAATCTGGCATGCCTGCAGTTTATATAAAAAATCCTCTTCAAAAGCTCACAAAGGGCTAGATTCTCAGCTAACGTCCATTGACTTCTTTGGAGCTTTGTCAGTCTGTACCAATAGAGGATTTGGCTTTCACTCATCATTTTCTAAACACGCTAAAGGAAAAATACTTTGGAAATCCAATAGACAAAATCCAGTTGATTAAAAAACCAGAAGAAAATAGTGTGTGCAATGATGGAACAAATAACATTAAACTCGGAGATGTAACATGTAGAGATGGTCAAAATTTTACCAGCGGAACAGCTTTCCATCAGAAAAATCTGATTCCAAGAAATCAAAATGTTTTGCAGGAACATATTAAATAGTTGACATTTTAGTATGGAAAATTTCAGTAGGATCAAAAGGTAACATTTAATTTCAGCTTTTGTTATCTTATTTCATGTATAAAAGTTGAAACAACCTCATCAAAACAAAACATTTCAGAAAGTTTGATGGTGAATGTTGGCACTTAACTTTTAGTTCTTATTTGGAATGAAAACCAATTTCAAAACGTCAGAATTTCCTATGGAACAGATTTCCATTTTTCTGATCACCATTAGTAATAAGCTATTCAAAAAGAAATTGTTTTCCTTAGGGAACGGATGAATTTGTGCATGTGAGGTTTTACTGTAGCAAATGTATGCGCGAGAACGAGTGGCCCTGACAGTCATTACAATGAGAGAACCTGTTAGAATACTAAATAATAGTATAGCACCCTTCAAGGCAACGCAGCCTTTTCCTCTGCGTCATTATGCCCTTCTTTGTGTAACATGAGCTTTCAGCACCATGACTTTCAAGAGCTCAGAATGAGACTGCAGTATGCAATTCACCATTTTAGCCATGAGTAAAGCATCAACATGATCACTTCTGTTTTGTTCCTAATAAGAATCTAGATCAAATAAGCCAAACAAGGTAAACATGTTGAGATCACAGGCAACAGAATAACTACATCTGCAAGCTCATCCTTGAAAAGTTAAAGCAGGAAAAGTTATTGTCCCAGTTAGGCATTGTGGTGAGCATCTAGTGAGAAAATTGGTAAAGACCATTAAGCACTTACGTTTCTGATATTTTTATGCCTTTTCCACCACAGATTATTTTCCTGTTGATAAATGGTTGTGGGAGGAGATAATTTACCACCTCTTGAAAGTTACTGATGGTAGAAATCTGATCCATCCTGTGCAGCAGCGTTTGCTGGCAAGGCTGGAATATTTAGAGATGCTGTATTGGACAGGAAGATATTTTCATATTGAATAATGGAAAACCACTTATCCTTTTTATTCCTGCTCCTGTAGAGAGTATTTTATTTTGACTTGAAAAAGCCAATAAAAATAATGATCTGAAAAGCACACTCCATCCTGAAGGTTACATAATGTTCTCCTTGTTATAATGCTGCTTAAAACATCCACTGGGAGTTTTTCCTAATGACTATAGGACTGGACCATACATTAAGATTAGGGGTAAGTGCAATGCACAACATCTGCACTGGAAATGGATTTTGAAAGTAGCGTCCCCTCAACAAATTTTAGAGTTGTTCACATCTGGGAATTTGATACAAGCTCACGTTGGTTTAAAACTAAATACAGTTACACTGGTTGGACTAGCTGAAAGTACTTCACTTGCAAGGATGTTTTCATACTAAAGGTGGAGTTAATTCTGTTCGAATACTGCCAGTTTATTTCACCTAAATACATTCTTACTGAAAGGAGGAAAAATTATATATTAAAATTCAGACATTGCCCAATATCTAGATCAGAAGATCATTGTAAAAACAAAAAGAGGTTGGGCTTGATATCACTTCTGTGTTACAGCATGCTAAGAAAATGGAAATTATTCCCCAAGCACTGGGGAGTAACTGAATCACCCAATTCAATTGCAAGCCCAATCTGAAAAAGCTCTTTAAACATTAGATCCCTTCACTGATAGTACCACTCCTGTGTAGTTTAGTTTTGCACTAGTTTATTATATTTAACTTAGTGTATGAGCCACATCACTGGAACTCCAGCCAAATGAATATTATGTGATTTACTCTGTATTTACTCCTTAACCCCATTCTGTGCCTTTCTCATTCCTGCCTTTGGCACCTCCATGCTGAACAATTGCAGCACCCTCTACATAGGGTTACCCTGGAAGACCACTCAGGATCTTCAGCCTGTACACGTTGTGCTAGTCTTCCTTCTCAGAGTGAGTCAGTGAGAGCCCATTAGTCCTGTGTGCTCTGAGTTACACTTGTTTTCCATATTCTTCCGTTACACTTCAAGGTACTCAGTTGTAATCTGTACATACAAATATAATTTGGGAACTGGCTGCTTTAGAAACGACCTCCTTTGTGTTCACCATCATGTTGGCTGAAACTGTTCATTTATAGTCTCTAGATGAATAGTCTCTAATTGTGGAGCTAGGGCATACTCAGTGAATCAACTCCCTCTACCACTCCAGTAGAGTCTAAGGCTGTGTCTACACTACAGCCGGGATCGACGCTCTGAGATCGCCCCACAGGCAGTCGATTTAATGGGTCTAGTGAAGATCTGCCAAATCGACAGCAGATCACTCTCCAGGTGACCCCCGCACTCTACCCCCAAGGAGAAGAGCAAGGTAAGTCAACAGAAGAGTTTCTCCCGTCAACCCCCAGCGGTGTAGAGCCCATGGTGACGTCGATTCCAACTACATTATTCACATAGCTGGAGTTGCATAGCATAGGTCGACTCGTGGTAGTGTAGACATAGCCTAATTTGCTAGATGGTATATGCTAGTATAAAGGAAGGCTATCTTCTCAGACAAGCTTTACCAAATGGGTCTCATTAAAGCAGTCTTTCTTTTCTTTGCTGCTTTTTTTAATTTGTCACTTCTCTTACGTTATTTTGCTGCATCGTTATAAACTGTTCATTTGTTCTTGTTTTTTTGTTTGTTTTTTGCTGTACCTAGATATACCTCACCATATGTTATGAAAACAGCTAAATACATTTAATGTTCAGTATGTTTTAAATCTGATGGTACAGTGCCATCTACAAGCAAGTATTATGATAGGTGTATTCATGGTTGTAATGATTAAGAATAACAATTATACCATTTTACACCACTGATTATCTAAATTATTTATTTTTTTCAAGGGATGAGACTGTATAGGCAGTGCTACTGCCATTAACTCCCCCTAACATCTTCCAATCAAAAATCAATGGCAGCTCTCTTCATGGAAGTCTAGGTTTTGCTTCACTTGATTCAGTTCTCTGCATAGTCCAGTTCTGATTGCCAATAGATCATATCAGCTAGTCTTGTCACTCAGTTAGGGAGCTTCCCCCTGCCCCCATGTAAATTTTCAAGAAAACCTTCCATGGGGAATTCTGTTTCCAAATCCCATTAGCAGTTAATGCAATGATGATGTAACAATGATGATGAATTAGGCACCATACTCACCTAGGCTCCTTTGAAAATCCCAGTGCATGTAACTTTTGTAGAGTGAATGATAACACTGGACTTAGGCCCTCCTCAGAGATTCTACAAGTAATTCTACAAATTCAAGTAATTCTACAAAAATATTAGCATTAACATTTCATGACCACTAGAAAATCAATACTATTGGGTTTTTTAATTTGAATGTGAAAGCATGTGTGGACAAAAGAATACCCAGTAAAAAACACTGCTCAGTTGTAAACCAAACAGATTTGGTATATGCCAAATATTGAATTTGTAATTATATTTTATGCTCAATTAGTAGATCTAATGTATGTGCCTCTAAATCAAAATATGTCATTATCCTTTGATCATCACTGGCAATTATGGAACATTCTCTTTTTAGTAATACAGTTATTCTTACCATTTCTTTTTTCTGCCCAACATTTATTGTTTCTCCATCGTGATAGTCTTTCCTGTAATATCCTTATTTGACATCTATGCATCACCTCTCTAAAGTAATTACTTAGAAATTTAAGGGGAAAAAATCTTGTCACTCGGGAATGCAGACACAAGCATAAGCTATGTCTACACTAGAAAAAAAAGGGTTTTTTTATGAGAGCTCTCCTGTTATAAACCCTTAGGGCTTGTCTACATTACCCGCTGGATCGACGGGCAGCGATTGATCCAGCGGGGGTCAATTTATCGTGTCTAGTCTAGATAACATGATAAATCGACCGTCGACCGCTGTCCCGTTGACTCTCCCGAGGGCGAGAGGCGCAGGCGGAGTCGACGAGGGAGCATCAGCCATCAACTTACCGCAGAGAAGACACCACGATAAATAGATCTAAGTATGTCGACTTCAGCTGCGTTATTCACGTAGCTGAAGTTGCGTAACTTCGTTTGATCCCTCCCCTGCAGTGTAAACCAGGCCTTAGTGTAGATAACACATGTGGTAGTTTTACTTGGTGGAG
This sequence comes from Chelonia mydas, assembly GCF_015237465.2. Taxonomy (NCBI): domain Eukaryota; kingdom Metazoa; phylum Chordata; order Testudines; family Cheloniidae; genus Chelonia; species Chelonia mydas. The sequence goes on from NC_051252.2 coordinate 19,941,430, forward strand.
CTGATTGAGGTTTACGTGGTTTGAAGAGATGACTTTATGGTTTTATGAGATGACTCTCTCATGAAAAATGCACCTTTTTTTCAAGCCTTTAGTCAAAAAAGAACTGAGTTTCCAGTAATGCAAAAGTGACTTCAGGAGTTCCCAGGCTGCTAGGGGTAGGACTTCAACAAACTGTGGTTGTGTGTTGACAGCAAAATAGCTCTCTCGATATACAATCCTAGTGGAGACAAGGCACAGATAGTTTCTACATTGAGATAGTTAGTAGAGGTCAACCTATACCCTACATCTGGGGTTTACCTCAGTAAAAACTACCCATGTCTTGTCCTCTCTGAGATTATACATGGACATAGCTATCTCAATGTAAAAACACAAGTTTTTGCAAAGAAGACCTAGCCTGTGAGGCCATTTTGCTTAGGAATTGCTTCCCCCCCATTTCCTTCTACGGCTGCAGTCTATGTGGCTCCAGCTCACTTAGTGACCATCTCATATTGGGTTTAGGGGAGGATGAGGCCAGCTAGGCCACACTGGTATTTATTTCATTTTCCACTAGCAAATGCATTTGTTCTGAGTGCCTCCGTGACGAAGCAAAGAACTCCTTCCAGAGCAGTCACCACAGAGAGATTTCTATTAATCTTACAAATCTTAATGTGAGTTCCAGAAAACAAGCTTAGAAATCTCTTTTGAGACCATCAGTATAGAAACTTCTTGCCATTTATCCCCAAAGCATAAAGAAATTTTGACTTAAGTTTCTAAGAGTTTCTTTATCCCTCAATGACTTACTATTTTATGGGATGCAGGAAGAAGGAAATAAATGTTAAAAGTACTATAAGGTTACCTGTATACTGTTTTGGCATAGCCTCCAACTAATGCCTACAGTCTACCTTCATGCATGGGGAGTGGGCAAGCTGCATTAGTCACATTGCCAAGCCTCGGTATTCATCAGGGCTCTCTAAGGACAGAATGACAGGGATCAAAAAGTTAGAATTCCTGGTACTCTTGGGGTAGCAAATCAATTCCTGTGATGCCACTCAGACAATTCTGCTTTAAATTTGAACTTTAATATTTATTTAGCTTTCCATGCTCTGACAGCTTGAATCTGTGTTAAATTGCTTGATTTCAGGTGAGACCGAGGGATGTGCACTTCAGAACTCTCCAGGAAATAAGCCAATCATTGTTGTTCCTTTCTCGGGATGTGCAGAATGTGTCAAAAATAACTACATGGTATGGCGGTACAAATCAGTATCAATATGTACTGCTTCAAAAACTGGGAATTCTAAAAAGCCATCCTGTTGAGGATAACTCAGTGATTTCCATATGAATCCAAGAGACGCTCATGAGAAAGAAATAAGGTGTTATAGGCAAGTATATAAATTCACATAATAAAACTAAGGCAACAGTCACAGTCTGTGTTCTGTTTACAAAAGACACTAGAATAGGGGAATGCTTTTCTTCAAGCAGACAACTTGACCTGACATAAAAAGCTTGGCATAAAAAAAGATGCAATTTCATGCGAAGGAACTTATTTCATTCAAAAGTGATGAAATGTCATGTCTGGGAAAATGCAGAAGAGATGTTTGGGACAGATTCTGGCTGGCTTGTATAGGGCAGTGATCACAGATGTCTCTTTCCATTTTACAACATCACTGCAGTGGCCATGTGTAAAGGGGAAGGAAAAATCTCAGTGCATGTGTCAACAGCAAGTACAACAACTGCATCTGACAGACAATTCTCTACAACACTGAAATCAGTCTTGCTGTTTTTTAAATTCTCTGGATGATTTGGAATTGCTCCACATCCACTACTTTGTAGGCTAGCCAGTTATTAAGTTGAGCTGCGGTAATACTTTGATTGAAATGTGTTGTCACTGAGTGTGTGCTACCCAAGTTCTCAATCGAGAGAGAACATCTCACATTAATCAGTTTTCTGGCCTTGAAGACTGACCCTTTCTGCTTTTCTGAATTACCTAAAGGGAGTATGCCACTGGCCCCCAACTGCTGTGAAATTCTTTGGACATCTTCAAGAAGTTATCCATTACAAACCCTTTAACTGTAGCTGTGCTGTGTTCTGCAATCATAAAGACAGCAAACTGAAACAAATAAGTTTCTTTCCTCCTTTGAATTGCTATATACACTTAACTAGTTGGATTTTCTAGCCTTGCATTTAATGGATGGTATTACCTGTGAATAGTGGTTTCATGCCATGAGTACATGAACCAGTAATGGTACTTCAGGCTTTTGTGGTTCGCCCTGGCACGCACTGGTGTGACTCCAGTTGAAATCATTAAGAGTTGCATCCTCTTATGCCGAGGCTGAATCCTGGTTTCACTTTCTCACATATATTGTCCCTGGCCACCTCCAACTGAGTATGCATGAAATGGATTTGAGATTGCTCCAAACTTTATTCTTGTGATGAAGCTCCATTTCAAACTAGAGCATGTGCAATTCAGACGGCCGTAACAGACAGGAAACTTGAATTTTTGGTTGATAAACTAGTATGGTTGTAAGAATAGTTTGGGAATTGTTGTTCTGACATACAGCACCTCAAAGTGCAGCAGTAAACATACTCTCTTAGTATTTTTTAACTCCAGAGAGATCTTCCAAAAACCCAAGAAAAAGCAATATCTAAAGCCTGCATAGTTTTACTGACTTTTAAATGAATTTTTTCTATTTCAAAACATATTTACCATAATCCTAAAAGCCTTCCCGAAACACCCAGCAATGCATGTAGCAGACTCTATTACTGATAATAAGTCATTTGGCTTATTTCCTATTCTTAGTTGGAAGACAACAATTCCAAACAGAACAAGTTTTGAAAGTTCAAGCTAGTTAAAATGAATATTATGTTTTCATGCAAATACCCTTCAGAAACAAAATTGTAGTAGTTATCATTCACAATGGTTTGGGTAGTAGAGGACTGGTTGTTTCTCACTAAATTCACAAGGAACCACCATTTTTCTACTTTTGCCTCCTCTATGACTCTTCCTTCTCAGTACCCGGTCACTATTACATTAAGCTTTCTCTAGTCTGAAAGAGCAGAACGCACATCCTCATCCCGATGCAGTTGTACTATCGTTTCAAGTGCCTGAGAAGATAATTTGTCCATCAATGGTAAAGCTAGTGTCCTTTTGGTAGATAATGAAAATGGTAGAGTCGTGACCAATCTGTCCTGTTTGGATCCAGATTGTGAACATAACATTCATGATTACTTGTAGCTATCCGGTTTATTGGTTTGGGCCATTGTCTTGAAAGCAGAGAGAGAACATCACGTGATTTAGCAAAGAGCTACAGAATTACCTCCTGCTTGGAAATAACTTCATTTATTAAGTCTCTAATACAATACATCCTTGTCTTTTCTAGGAACTGGACTAAGAACTCTATGGTGATAACTTAACCACCATCTGTGTAACTATATTCCTATCTCTAGAAAATACAGAACCTGATTCTTGTTCAGTGTAATTCAAGAGAAGTCAGTTACATCAGTGTGAGAGAAATCAGAATCAGATCTTGAACAGACAAGAAATAGATCTCTCCTGCACAAGTTGAGGGTGTAGAAGACCTCCATTATTAAATCCAGCTACTCTGTATTAAGAGTAGGCTGTAGCCATTGAGGCAGTAAAATAAAACCCATTTTCCACAGTAATCCTGGACTGATGCTCCATGAAGGGTTCTGAATAACCTAGCCTTAAGAGCACACAAGTGTAAATTATACCATTGACGTTACTTAGCACTTTTACAAGTGCAAATAAAAAACCAATTAAAACATAAATTGCCTAATTTTATGGAAACAATCACCCCAGATCTAAGTCTGAAGTGAGTCACTTGGGACCACGACTTTCACTTTATCCTATAATCTTGAAAACAGCGTGAACTGATGTGCACTGTTCTCACTTCAGTACAAATGCTATTTTTTTCCCGTTAAGTGCCAGATTCTGTGTCTCTCTTACATGGGAGCAACATAAAGGGAAATGGGGGAAGGAGTCTTTCCACATTTGTGAAGTCTGTGTAAAGGCAGAGCAATTATAAGGGCACAGGCAGTACTCCATCTCTCTACCACGGGGCTGCATGGTGCTCCAGAGAAGGCGATGCCATGGTCCTGATTCCCCTCCACTCTAGCTTGACCTGTGAGTCTGGCATGCAGGAGGAACAAGCTGCTAGCAGACGTACTCCCCCAGTGCATGGGGTAGATCAGAGAGGAATTCTGCCTCCCTGTGGAATCAAGTGGGATTTGGTGAAAAAAGTGGGCCAGATCTTCAGTAACCACAGGGTAGCCAAGGATTTGTCCTGCTCCTCCCTTCCAATCAGGCACATCAGCAAAGGGGGGCATTAGAAGGAAGGGGCAGAGCACATGATGTTCTGGCAGATCCCTGGTCAGTGCAGTTGGCCCAGCTGGTGTAACTTAAGAGTAAACGTTGAGTAGCTTTAAGTTACACTGGGGCCATTTTGGCAATGGTCAGGGCAAGATCAGAAAAGCTGAAAGGTGTTTTAGAGTCACCTTGCTTTGAGTTTATGCTCAGCAAAGTTGCAGACCCACTGAAACCCTGGCAGGTGAAGGATGGGGGTTGAGGGCAGCCAGCAATGGGGAGTCCATAGCGTTGTGGCTTTTAGGGGAGAGCTGAAGGAGTAGTGAATTTGAGCCACCTTGCATATGTCCCAGCTCTCACTGGATGGCTCAGGAGCCACGGGATTTCCCTGCAAATCTGAGGCCATCCATGGTTATCACGGGGTATGTCTCCAGCTGAATTTTGCAGGGCAATCAGGGCATGCTCCACTCCTCAAAGGGATGATCTGTAGAAAAGCTGTAAGCTGAAACTGAATTTGCTGGCTTTTGTGTAGGGTTTTTCTAAGCCATGGACAATCTCGGTCATAGCGATTTCCGATCATTCATAATTAATTAAACGTGGAAATCAATTGACTCAGTTTAGGTAATTAATTAGGCCTAAAATGCTCTCACATGCTTTACCAGTTGGCCCCGACAATCACCCCTACCCTAGCCCTATAACCTGCTCATTGATTTGTGCCATCTCAGTTAGATGGGTTCACTAGGGTTAGCAGTCCTGAGCACCCAACTTCTGAAACTGTTTGAATGCCCAAAAATTCTCTTGTGCTCCCTGCATGGACGTTAAAGTGCCCCTTTGGGGATGGATTCCTGAACATTCAGACCTAAACACTTTCATTTTGCAAGGCATCCTCAAAAACAGCTTTCCCCTGGGGTAACTCTTTATTTGGTTATTTGTGCTTGAAATGTAAGTTAGTTAGAAGTCTATTGACCCTTTGAGGCACCAATATTCAACTATTTGCTTGAGGTTCTTTACTTGATAAATTACTAATTTAGGGTGAAATCATACTCTTTAGTGGCTCCGTGTTCATAAATCACCATCTGACACTTTTTCTCTGGGGGCAGATTGCTGTCTGCAGCATGTTCCCTTTGCCACTAGACCAGATGACAATATTAGTTTATCAGGAGGGACTTGTATTTTAAAACAAATCCTGATGTGTTAAATTCCCATCTGTCCATACTGCAGCTTGAATGTTTTTATTGTTAAACACTCTGAGTGATCTTGAGCTCAGAAGTCTTCTCATAGAAAGCAAAGAAATCTACTGCGGAACGCAGGATCAAATACAGAAAAAAGAGGAAACAATCTTTCAACTTGACAGTGGTTTGACAGCCCATATAGATATTTTAGCAGATTAGTAATGATGATGAGAAATCACACATCACTTTTCAATTATGTAGCATTTAATCAAGAATAAGATTTAACTAAAGCTGGGATCCAGCATTTTCAGGAACCTATTAAGCTGTCCCTGTTTTTAAATTGGAACCAAAAGATTTTGCTTCTCAGGCTAGCCTGCAGCTAATAATAATAAATGGTTTAATTATTTCTGTAGAAGTTGTTATAAATAGCTTGGGAAAATAGCATGCTTTTACAAATCTAGCCTTGCTCTTCTGTTTGGGAGGTTGTGGCTTTGCTTTTTGTTAAATAAAAGGAAAACAAGTTTTATTCATTTACAACTTTAAAAATATGGGAATCTTGACTACCAGCCCTTTGTCGTCACCACAACGCTATCCTTTCTGCCTCAAAGGAGCCACTGCTAGAGATGGGCAAAATATTCAGAGCAAATATATTCAGGGAGAGATTCTGGCTGGCCCTTTTATGGATGCACAGCATGGGAGGACAGTGGAAGGCACTTCCTCCCTGGCTCCCTTATGTAGTCCTCTACTGTCCCAAGGGTACATGTTATCCCAAAGCCAAGCAATCTTGGCTTAGCTACACACACCATTCAACACAGTCTGCTGACTGCTGGGAGGGGGAATCAGCGGCCCCCATTAAGGGAAGGGTTGAGAGCAACTAAGCAGCCTCTGCGCATCCAGGAGCTCTGGGAGCCATTCTTCCTCACTGTTGGTTATGGGGCACAGTGTGGCCTTAGCCGGGCCTCAATAGATTCTGTTCCCTGATTGGCTTTTATTGCATGGAGACAAGAGATGAGAGATTTCAAGATGGCCATGTGAACAGTTCCTGGGGGAACCCTCACACAAACGATGGTTGTCTATTATTTAGTAGCAGTAGAGTAGCACCTAAGGACATCAACTAGGGATCAAGGCCCCATTTTGATAAGACTTTCACTTTTACTGGTCTTTCCCCCAAAAAATCGCTTATATGAATGTTCACAGGAAATGAATAAAAAGTGGGAAATATCTTTGAAGCAAATTCATTGTTAAGATTTGAACAATGTTCACACCATTTTTTGTGGTTTTTGCCCAGTTCTAGTCACAGCCCAGCTCAAGCTGTTTTCTTCTCCCAAAACACATTCCCTAAGAGCTGAGGCTCAGTATAGCTGCAGTTGCAATGCACTGAAACAACTTTGACTTTCATCCTACTTCAATATAAACAGAATGGGACAGATGGGCTTTTTGTAACTGACTTTTAATTGTGCATTAAATCTGTGCAAAACTTTAAGGTCTGTTCTTCACATTTCACGGTTAGAGCTGAGAGGTACAGACCAACAAGAACTGTTCATTTATGGATTAACAGAACGTTGCCCAGGACGGTGTTACAGTGCATGGGCTCTTCAGCCATATGAAGAGAACCAATTTTAAAAAATGCAGATTCCAGCGCATTCCAGCAGGCAAGGGAAATAGTCGGAGGGAAGATCATACTTGACTGGATATCTGAAGTTCAAGAATTTTTTCGCTTCTGGAGAGCCCAGGCAATGTGTAAATCAGACTTAGCACGTTTCTGGTATTTCACCATGTTTGAAGCAGTCTATATAGGGATAGCTCAGTGGGTTGAGCATTGGCCTGCTAAACCCAGGGTTGTGAGTTCAATCCTTGAGGTGGCCACTTAGGGATCTGGGGCAAAAATTGGGGATTGGTCCTGCTTTGAGCAGGGGGTTGGACTAGATGATCTCCTCAGGTCCCTTCCAACCCTGATATTGTATGTGATATACATAAGCTAGTTAATCCCCACTCCATTGTTGTGAGGTAGCTGAGTAAGCAGCATTATCCCCTTTTTAAAGGTGGAGAAATGGAGACAGAGATGTGAAGTGACTTGTCACACAGTACGTCTGTAGCAGAGCCAGGATTAAAACTCAGTGCCTGTTTCTTCCCATTCTGACGCTAGTTCTTCCATATCACGCTGCTGGTAAAAATAAACACATCTCAAACCCTGCTTCAAATAGCCAGTTTGAAATGGATACATTACTAAACCATGTCTGAACAAGTGGGGGGGAAAATAATCTAGGAGATTGCATGTGAATGACTAGTCAATATGTACCGTGAGTCAAGGAGATGCAAAGAAGAGCTGCTTTTATTGTAACACTTAGTGATTGTACAATAATCCACCTATTTCTGGGAGATGACACAACCCTCCCCAGGACCCTTATGATGAACCATGCTGGTACAAGGGTGAAAGAAGCAAAGGTGCTTCTATTGCAGGAGCTGAAGGTTTCTAAGTTTAGTCTTTACTGTTGAAACAAAGACATCTCCACACGTGACCTGATTGCAGAAGCTAGTCTTCAGCATGGTCAGTGCAGACCATCTTTGGTTTTCTCTATGGTTCTATTTCATAAGTCCCTCAATATCAGAGTTGAAGTGAATAGTCCACAGCAGGGTTTGCAAACGTTACCCAACAGTTACAGCCCTCTGTGACTTTCAAATAGAAGGGAATGGGAAGGCCCTAAGGGGATTGTATGCTGAAGGATTCCCCTAAACTGGGGTGATCCTAACTCTGTTGGTTACACTGGCTGTGGGGGCAAAATCAGCTGGTGATGAAGCACAAAGTGGCAATGCTGTAGCAGAGTATCAGGACCTCTGTGTGTAGAGCAGAGGCTTTCTTCCTGGCTGTCTCTATATAACTCTCTTTAACTTCATAGTGTTAAAAAAATGTAGAGAAGGAGAAGCTGCAGCATCTCCTTTGTTCAGGAGTCTACTTAACTTTACTTCCAAAAACCAATTCAGCTAATAAGAAACAAGGTTAATGCATCCTGGCAGTTTGATATAATTGCTGTTCTTTTTCACTCATGATGTAACTCATAAAAATGTCTTGCACCATTTATGCAGAGGCTTTTGTACCTTACATAAAAAGGTGGAAAGAAGTTGTTTCAGGGAGACTATAGTGTGTTCCCCCGGGAATCATTAAACTCAATTTTCCCTGAATGTAATTAATATCTTCCCCATTATAAACTCAAGGGAGGACAGTGTAGCCCCAAATGGAAGCAGAGTAATCAGTAAAAGAGACCACGGCCTGGTTCAGTACACAGCAAATCATACTTTGTGGGTTCATTTAGAAAATGAACTTTGGGACAAATCAGAAAGGGATAATAACTTATGGCTTTAGAGCTAGTTCTGTACAAACAAAAGAGATGACTTTCACTGACCTACAGCAAGCTTTACACAATTCAGTTACTGCTTATTGTAGCAATTGTAATATCTGACTACACACAGGGGGCCAAAATCATTGCCTGGTGTAACTCTGACTTTACTAAAGTGACTCCAGGGATGAATTTGGCTCAGACTTTCCAAGTTGGAGCCCTTTCTCACAAAGATAAATGTATTAAAAACTGAGCTGTGGAGAACCTGCCCATTTTGATTCCTATGGGTGTGTTTTGCCTGGATTCTGACTGGGTAGCCTAAACTCCAAGTGCACCCTGAAAAATGTGCCCGTTTTGTAATAACACTGCTGAGTTTCACCACTTCTCCTCTTCCTTCCAGAACTACCCTTCCTCCAGCAGGGCCCAGCTCTGCACATTGCCTGCGGACAATGTATGCTCCTGCCTCAGTTGTGTCTCCGTCTGATACCGGCCTGGCTCACTCCTCCATCCTGCCCTTTGGGTACTCCTGATGCACTTACCCATATCCTGTGGTGGGAAAACAGCCTCTCAGAGACCCTGGATAGATAACTAAGGACAGGGTCTCTCGGCCCCTCCCCAGAAGATGGCACCAGGTGAGTTCAAGAAGCCCAGGTCTAGTGGGGGATGGGGTAGGAAAAGAGGGCACAGGACCCACATGAAACAATTGCAGATTGGAACTGCACTATTTCATTTCTAATTAAAATCCATAACATCTGTTTTATGTTGTGTTTATAAATACAACAGTCTGTTTTCCCATATTAAATAATGGCCAGATTTTCAAAAATGTTCGGCATCCAACTCCCGCAGTGGAAGCTGCTGAGTGTAGTGTAAATGCTGTGGTGCCTTCCATGGGGCAGACGGGTGATAAGCACTAGAAAATCCAGAGAGGGCAGTTTGTGTAGCTTATCTGGGTTACACTGCTTCTATACCTCTTCCTGGTGGACAGGAATTTCTGGGGGAACAGATGTGAGGCCACCACTGTACACCTCCAAATCACATGTTGCTGACCTCCACTTGTAGAACTCCACAGGAAATTTACTGTTGATGTGTAATAATAATAATAATAATAATAGTGATAATAATAACACCTACCTCCTACGTAGTGTTTCTCATCAATAGATCTCAAAGCACTTCACAAAGGAAGTCAGTATCACTATCCCCCTTTTACCAATGGGAAATTGAGGCGCAGAGATGTGAAGTGACTTGCCCAAGGTCACCCAGCAGGCCAGTGGCAGAGCTGGGAATAGAATAGAGTGGCCAGGTGTCTAGTTTTCAACTGGAAAGTCTGGTCAAAAAGGGAACCAGATCGTGTCCGGTCAGCTCTACTGACCGAACACCAAAAGTCAGGTTACTGAGGGTGGGGGAGGCAGGGAGGCTCCAGGTCATTAACCTGCATCAGCCCCAACTCAGCCGGGACCGCCTCCTTACCTGCATCAGGCGACTGAAGCGCCAATCCCTGGCTCCGCAAGCAAGTCCCTCCTGACTCAGTCAGAGGGAAGGTGGGGAGACCAGTGAGCTACAGAGGGAGGGGAAAAAGTAGCGGATGGTGGGCAGGGCTCAGGGGAAGAGGTGGGGCAGAGGAAGGGCATGGATGGGCCTCAGAGAAAGAGGTGGGGTGGGGTAGGTTCCAGCACTCCTCCTGGAGTGTCCGGTTTTAAAATATTACAAAGTTGGAAATCCTAGAATAGAGCCCAAATTTTCTCAGTCCCAGCCCAGTGCTCTTGGGTCAAACTGCCTCCCTTTTAAGAACCTGTACAACAGTACATGTTAGCTGGAACTCTGAGTAGGCAGGTGGATTTACTACTCTAGGTAGCACAAGCTAGTCCTGCCTCCTAGCCTCACACTAGATAACTTTGTCCTGCTTCCTAGACCTACATTAGCAACAGCAGGTCAGATCTGGTACCTCACTGGCCTTCCAGCTGTTAATGGGGCTACTTGCTACTCTGTATGTGTACAGGTGACAGAACTGAGCCTTTAAATAAAGAGTATTAACATCATTATTTACTTTTGATATTACCCTCGCTCCCTGAGACACATCTGAGGCCTAGGCCTGATCGTGCCAGGCCCTGTACAAACATACATGAAGACATGGTGTGTGCTGGATCATCCTTTTACACACTTTTATGTCAACAGGCAGAAAAATGAGCCTGATTCTCTGTTTTGCCTGAGCATATCGCCATTGTGATTTCAGAAAGAACTCAAATGACTTTAACGCATTTGTGAATCAGGCCCAATATTGGAAAGAGTACAAATTGTGGGGGAAAGGGACAGTAGGACATTGGAGTGAAAGTTCTCTTGTAGCATTTTGTTTCTTTTCTGTGAATTCACCTGGGGTGACTACTGATGTTCATCTAAAACATTTAACCTTCACAGGTTGTAATCATGGTCCCTATGCTACGCATTCTCACACCCACACACACCTCAAGTCAAAGGGAGATCGGGGGGGCTGAGTACCCTGAAAATGTGGGCCCTATCTAAGTACTTCATTTGACAGTTATCTTTATCTGATGTCCGTGAACTTGATTGCCAGCAGACATCTTATTTTACAGGTCAACAGTATAATTGATTTTTGTGCATTTTGTACAGTACAGTACAGTCTGACTTGCCTAGAACAGAAACAAAGGCAAATTAAAGAGAATTTATGTCCTTACATTGGTTTAATCATCAGACAGTTACAGGTAATTTAAATAAATTAGATGTTTAAGTTACTCAGAAAGCACTAAATTAATGTGTATGGAGTAATTTGCTACATTTTGTTGTATCAATCAATTTTAATTTTTCTTAATTATATTTTCTCTGCTTTCTAGATTGCCTTCTAGCTGTGGAATAGTTATATTTTATCAGCAGCAGGTATAAAAATTTAAAAAAATAAATTGTGCATTCAGCTCTCAGCAGTGTACACCACTTAAAGTGCTGGAGTAACCGGCTTCACAGAGACATGGAGAACATGAAGTGTACAGCAGATCAGGGAAATGATTCTGAGACTCCTCTTCAGCTTAGTGCACTGGAAATGCTCTCAGGGTTCTAAACCAGAGGTGGGCAAACTATGGCCCACAGGACCGTCCTGCCTGGCCCCTGAGCTCCTGGCCAGGGAGGCTAGCCCCCGGCCCCTCCCCCGCAGCCACGCTGCTGTGCGGGCAGCATGGCTTGCGCCCGCCCACCTCCCAGGCTTTCCAATAAACCTGTCCTGCCACTCTGAGCAGCATGGTAATGGGGGGGGGGGGTGGATAAGGGACAGGAGGTCCGAGGGGACAGGGGGCGGTCGGATGGGGCGGAAGTTCGGGGGAGGGGGGGCGGTCAAGAGACAAGGAGCAGGGGGGATTGGATAGGGGTTGGGGTCCCGGGGCATCGGGGGGTCCCAGGAGGCAGGGGACAGGGAGCAGGGGGGGTTGGATAGGTGGTGGGATCCTGGGGGGTGAGCAGTTAGGGACGGGGGTCCCAGGCGGGGACGATCAAGGGACAAGGAGCAGGGGGGGTTGGATGGGGCGGGGATTCTGAGGGGGGCAGTCAGGGGGAAGAAAGTGGGAGGGGGCAGGTGCCAGGCTGTTTGGGGAGGCACAGCCTTCCCTACCCGGCCCTCCATACAGTTTCGCAACCCCGATGTGGCCCTTGGGCCAAAAAGTTTGCCCACCCCCGTTCTGAACGCACTGTGAAAGAGGAAAGGACTTGAGTTCAGTACACGTAAGAAACAAAGGCCCTAAATACCCACTGGGCTATTCGTGAATAGCTAATAAAAGTGAATATGCTTTTGTTAAACATCAGATTTGAACATTTTTAATAAAGTTAGCAAAACTCTCGTCTGTGTAGAACAGCATTATCATGATTCTGTGCATACAAAGAAACCACATGAAACTTCTTGTATTAATATGCAGGTCTTCATTCCTTTCACTCTTACACTGATGTGAACCAGTGATGTCCATACAGATAAAATAGGTGTAAGAATGGGGCCCCAAATATCTATTCAGGGTATAAACCCAATCCCCCAGTGAGCATTGCACCCACATGGAGACCCACCGAGGCTCTGTACAAGCTCATGGACAGCCTTCATCAAGCTCATTGCAGGACTGGAGACTCCTAAGAAGCTTTTAAGTCTGGGTTCTACATCTGAAATGATGAGAACATTTGTGGAAAAACAGTGACTTTCCCATTAACCCCATTTTACTTACTGGGCAAATTACTTACCCAGGCGTATAGTGAATTTGTGAGAGAATTGGGACTAGAACCCAGAATTCTTGACTCGTGGGCCATGCTCATTCAACATTAGTTGAGCATAATGATTAAAAGTTTACTTGCATGTAAATCAGGGAAATCAAAGTTGTGATTTCCTTATCTACATCGCAAGAGAGGGGGCGGGATGAGGGGGGAGCATGTGTTTAACACACACACATATATACATACATGAATTCAGAGAGAACACATGTTGATTTGATGTAAAAGTTTTATTGATGTGACTTTTGGATGGATACAGTACTCATGTGACAAAGCTCTGAGTGAGTTAAGCAGATCACCCCAAAAGAGTGCCAAAAAATCTTTATTGTGACAATAGTTATATGTAGCGTTCATGATCCCACACCATCATGGACTGTCTATCTTTCTCGCCCTTTCTCTTTTCATATCTATAAAATGTTGCCATCACATTACATATAAACATTAATGTTAACTCTAATGCAGTAATACACAACACTACATACATGGTTGGTGCGGGAGCCATAACTTTGAATTACTTCATTTTGTGTATATATAATCTCAACCAGAATCTTTGGGCCCAATCTCCAGAGTAGCGGCTTGACGTTGTTGGCATTGCTCATGTCAAGTGAATATTATGCTTGATCATATTAGTGAACATTGTGCTAATATGGTAACATTGGTAATAATTGTTTAACAGGATTGGGTCCATGGTTTGTATATTTAATCATCTGGGTCTAAGCAATTTATACAATGCATTAGTAGCAGTCATACAAAAGGATTCTTCTGATGAATCCTGCTGAGCGGTGCCTCTGTCTCTCTGTTGCTCACTTCAGTGAGACATTTCCAGTAAGGTAGTGGGACAGAAATAGAGTGGGTATCTATGAAGATTATGAATACTGTAGGGATTGTTGTGCATTAATCTGACTACTGATATGTAATAATGGTGTGAACACTACACATGTGAAAAGTCAATGATGGGAAGTTGTTCTATATTGGGTTAGATTGATGCCTTTACACAAGAAAGTCTTCTATTGGGGTTAGTGGAATGTTTGAAATGCTTGAATTCAGTGGGAATCATACAGGAAGGCAACACAATGGCTTCCTAGATAAGCATACCTAGGCGCACACTTGAAAGACAATGGGGGCTCACTGTTAGCATCAAAGATCAAGTACCTTGTCTCCAACACACCGTAAACCTAATTTTTTAGGCTGGGAACTAAAGATCAAAAGAAGATCTAAATATCATCTGTCAGCTGCTCTCTAGGGAGACAGATAAACACGGGGTGGTTCAGGGGAACTCTGTGAATGAGTCTGAAAAAATTGGGGCTACCAGATCCAGGGAATGGTAAGACTTAGGGAAGAACTGGATATGCTTTCTTTTTAAATGTTTTTGTTCTAAACAGATGATCCTTTGCTTTAAGGAAGTGGTGTGGTCACGAATTACCACTGTCAGAGAATGAACTGCAGGGTCTGAGCCCAAGTCAGAACTGCTAAGGTGATTGCAGTTGATACAGAGCAGACTGCCACCCAGCATCCAGTCTGAGAGTGGGAGAAATACACGTTTCCACTCCAAGAAAGAGGTGATGGTCTGAGACCTAGAGGGGTTGTGCTCAGAGAAACCCGAGAGTAGATGAAGTGCATTGGGCCCAGTAACTGTGACAGAGAGCACCATGGATTCAAAGTGAGATACTAATTTGGATTCAGTCTGGCTTTTTATTGAAGGTGTGTTTCCTTTGCAATTTTCTCATCTTGCAATATACCAAGTTTCCCAGTGTATCACTCTGAAATATGTATGAATGCTTCCAATCATGACTTTTTTTTTTTGCCATCTGTGTAGTCTTGTGGGGAGTCCCATAGGCAATTTCTATTAAAATTTATTATTTCTTAGGCTCTGGAGGGTTGTGGGAGGGATGTACAAGAGATGCTGGAGGAACGCTCCCAGTTTTTTTAAAACACTGAAGAAAGAGCATAAAGAGGGCAGTGTACCAAAACAAAGTCTCTAAATGCCCAGTGTGTTATTCATAAATAGTTAATAAAGCTGAACATACTCTTAACTACGCACCCAGTCCAGCCAGTGTGTGACTAAGATTAAAATGGGTTGGAATTCAGCAAAGGAAAATCTAGGCTGTGAAGAAAAAAAGTCCTAAAAGCAAGGCCTGTTCTATTGTGGAAAGAGAAGTGATGCAAGCTCCATCACACAAATCATTTAAAGTTGAGACTGGACCAAGCAATCAAGAATATAAGGAACAATATTGCACTGGCTGGGGAATGAGCAAGGTAGAGTAGGGAGGACTTATGAGCGCAGAATCTTTGTGAGCTCAGATCTCTTCCATCTCTAAATGTTATGCTTTTATGAATATTCTCCAAATTCAGGTCACTGTAATCAAGAGGTGCCTGCCGCCTTCAGGGAAGGTATTTCCTAGCCTATTTGCTCTCTATAGTCCCTGCGCAAAGGTTTAGCTATTGCATATGCAATCTAAAAGGCCCAGTGCTAGGTGGCGTGGAGCTCCCTCCGCTCCCATTTAGGCTAACTCAGTATTTCACTTGAGACCTAATGTGGAGCTTGTCCAAAGCACCTCAGGGATTTAGGTGCACAAGTGCAAATCTCCCTCGAAATCTCCAGGCTGAGAGCAGAGGTTTAATCTTTTATCTTTTTAAAATAATCCTCTCGTCAAACAAATATTGTAATTTTAAAGGCTGTCTAAAACTTCTGTGTTCACATGTTCTCCCTCTGGCATTTCATATACAGTACATGCCTGGTCTCTCTCTCACCCTCTTCCCCCCCCCCCCCCCACACACACAAATTAACTGTACCAGTAGGCCTGGTACTTGCCACGGAGAATGTTGGTGGTTTAATTGCTGATGATGGAGAAGTGACTCGGACACTAATCCAGTCCTGTCTCAGTCTGCCAAGGGAACAAAAGGTTTTGCAAGAATTGGTTCGGCAGCCTTGGTATTGTAGTGTGCTCTGTGTGTCTTGAGGTAACTGAGGCCCCAGTTCAGCAAAACACTTAAGCGTGTGCTTAAAGTTAAGTATGTGCTTAGGTGCTTTGCTTAGCACCTGTGTCCTGGAAGGAAGCTGGGAGAGTGAGCTTCTCCCTGGTGTGGGTACATGACCCTTGTACCTCCTGCAGCCCAGGGATATGTTCTGGAAGGTGGGAACTTCAGGGCGGATATTCTGACTTGGTGGTGACTTACTGCACGTTATTCCATTGCAGTGCGGTTTGGGTTCCCTGAATGTGATGGCTGGAAAATCCAGACCTCCATTTTGTACATTTTGCTATGTACGGTTGCTCTTTTAATTTCCCTTATCTTTACACTTGCTGGTTCCTGCTCAGAAAGCAAACCCCACCATGAGAAAAGGCTGTTCTTGCATATTTCTGCCCTCACCACTTTCATTCCAGAAGCTGTCTGGATCCAGTGATGGCGTTAACCTCCAGACGGGAAGGAGGGTGTTTAGAATCAGGGATCTGAGACTGCATCTTGAGACTGTGTCTTGAGGCTGGAGTCTTGCTGATGATCTCGGATATCTGCAGTAGCGGCTAAGAGGCTGAAGTACTTAAAATAAAACAGTAACCCTGGAGGTTTTGATGGCGGCACTAATTAATCAAAAAGTCAGAGAGGCTCACAAGGCTTATTGGGGCACAAGGACTAGAAGCACACTTGGCTAATCACCTCCTGAAATTCTTGCTACAAAGGGGAAAGTGAAGCATAGCATTCCTCTTCATCTCCCTACAACATACAGACACACAGAAGAGGGTTTATCATATCCTGTTTAATGGTCTCTACCCTATAAAATACCAATATTTATTCTCTCCATCTCCTTTATCCAGTCAAGCTATATAGTGTGTTTTGGATGTTTCTAGGGCATCATTCACTCCAATTTTTTCACAGTTTGCCAAAGCCTCCACTTTCGTGTTCGATGGCAGGACTCCATAGGCACCATGATTAGAGACATATAATAGACATCCTCATGACAGAATGGTGATTACAAGGTCTGTAGAGAGACAGGTTAAGGTAGCACAGAGGCTTGATGAACTAGACCAGTGAGACTAGTCATTTGTGCCATATGAAAACTGAATAGGTGACTTCCTGGCCCCCGTGGCAAAAATCCCATTGACTTCAATGGGACCAGGATTTCATTCAATTTTTGCAGGCATATGTGATGCCATTGTATGCACACACAAGTTCTATCTCTTGCAGGGGCAAGCTAAATTGCTGGCACAAATTGAGAAGCGGCTTTGGGAAACTTGGCTCTACAGAAGAAGAGTAATAATGGTGGCTTAGTATTACAAAAACTCACATTCCATTTTCAGGTCTAGTGGTGAGCAGTTGCAAGGTTGCTTGAAAGATGGCCCGAACTTTAAAAACTAATACAAAACTCATGCAGGGTCCATTTTTTAAGACTAGTTGAAACATCATGTATCAAAGTACCTGGAAGCTGAGCTGAGGGAAAACCTTTTGTTTTTTTTCTAAGCAAATTCTTTGCAGCCTGACTGGGAAAGTTCACAGGAACATTTTTCAGTGCAAGTTTGTTGCCCCGTTGTCTCATGTTTCCTGAATGTGCTGTCACGATGAAAAATGTCACAGCAGGTTAGCTACAAAAATTCTAGAATACGGGCAGTGTTTTGATTTTTATGATAGAAGGAGTCAAAGTTTAACTGCTCCTGAGGTTTGCCTCTATTTTCTGGTGGTATGAATTGGGGAGGTTTTTTACCATTAACTTCAGTGGGGCCAGGATTTCAGTCTGACTGTCTAGTCTATTTATGCATGCCATCTAACAGGTGGTTAGTTTACAGCAGCTACACAATCTAGTGGTAGTGAATGCTGCTGCGAAGTCTATGGCTGATTCTTTGGTACTGACTTTAGGCTTCAAGTTTGCCTTTTATTATTTAGTGGTTCCATCAGGTAGAATTTTGCAAATCCACTCACAAAATTGCAGTGGGGAGAGCAAAGGTGTAGGTCTACTGACAACTACTCCCCAGAAAAGGATCCTGCCATGTCTTGCAGGATTCTGCAACATGTGCCACCAGGAAACAACCTTTTTCTTTTTTTTCAAACCTGATCCAACTATTGGGGCAGGGCCAGTTTTTAAGTTCTGGTTGTAAAGCTATGACACAAAATCCATTTTGAGAGAGAGTGTGTGTGCATATTTTGGCAGTTTTTAAAACAAAAAAAGGCAAATAATTTTTGCAACACTAAAAAACAGCTGTTATTGATGAAGTCATTTTGACTTGACCTCGAGATTACTTTGTAAGGCTTATCTATTCTCCCAGTCTTCTGAGAAAGAGGTTAATTAAAAAGGTGCAGGTGAGTTAAGTGAGGGGTATCAAATGTTAGTCCTGATACTAGTTTTGGGGCAGGGTGGTGAGTAAGAGTTATCGCTGCTATATTGTAAGTCTTGTCTATGCTTTCACCTCAGAAGTGTCCAGCAGAGGCCGGATCCTGGCCATTTACTGTATTTATATTGCACATATGGATTCTGCAAAATCTACGTTTTCATTTATTTTAAAAAAGTTTCTCAGGAATTGTGAAGAAAACCTTCCAGATGCAAAGCCAGTGTAACTGATGCAATGCTGTCTTCTTGAGTCTGAAACAATGCTCTGGGAGGTGCGAACTCCCCTACCCCATTCATCTCATTTGGGTGTTAACTCCAAGTCTAGCGATGACACCTTACATATTATTCTTTCAGAGTTCATCGTTTTACCAGAGGGGGTAGGGAACGAATAAAACTCACAAGGGATTTAGTTGATTCTGAAGGGAAGGAAATGCAGTGGGGAGAAAGGAGAGAGACAAAGACAGGGAAGATAGGGAGAATGGAGGACAGAGAAGGCAAAGAACGAAGGGCAGAAACAGTAGTGGTCATAAAACTGGGCTTTATTTTTCTGCCAAGTGGAACTGAAGTGGATTAAGATATAATAATTATAATAAGTAAAAGTTGAGTTACTAGAGAAGCCATGTCTCCCCAGATCTGTGTGCAGGCCACTCATTGACATCAGTGGCAGGTCTGTTATTGACCGGGGGAAGTACATAGTCCTCAATTTATAACCTGGACTACAGATTACAGTTGTAAATGGAATTCAGCCCTCTCCACAGCTGAGTTGGACACCCCTGCTGTAGATGGGATGTTCTTGGAGCTTAGGAGATGTGCATTCTATAAATGAATCCAATAATCACTGCCTCTGAAAGAACAGCCATAGAAGCCCAAAATTTCTCCAGTTTTGCATTGTTTATGAAAATGTCACTAACTGCAGTTTCCTTGACATAAGGCTCTGAGAGAGTTGTGCAAAGTTACAAAATCCAAGCAGCCCGTTAACATCAAATTTTCTGAAGTCCTTGTTTCTTGCCCCCCTTCTGATTAAAATGTATAGTTGCTGTAATAGACGTGCACTGCTGGTAACTGCTGTTTTCTCACATACGTACAGATAATGTCAAGAAAACAAATGAAACAAAAATGCTGGCTGACTGCAAGTGTCTACTTAGAAGAGTTTCAGTGGCCCTTTGGGTGGGAGCTAATATAAAGTTGCTTAGTAAATCAGTAAACAAGTTAGTGTGCAAAAGAAAGATAAGCTAGAAAACCACCTAAAATGAAGGGCTTACAGGAAATAAACATGGGGGGAGGGATAGCTCAGTGGTTTGAGCTTTGGCCTGCTAAACCCAGGGTTGTGAGTTCAATCCCTGAGGGGGCCATTTAGGGATCTGGGGCAAAAATTGGGGATTGGTCCTGTTTTGAGCAGGGGGTTGGACTAGATGACCTCCTGAGGTCCCTTCCAACCCTGAGATTCTATGATTCTATGTGAGGAGTTGGGCAGACTCTCAGTCACCTCTGCTGTAGAATAAGGAAGCTACTTCTCTCAGACAGATCCACATCAATTAATCAGTGAGATAATTAGTATTGATTGTAAATATGTCGTCGTATCCAAAAGCTGTTGAACCTTGCTGGCCAATATTCCAGTTTCCCTGTGGAATAACTGAAGATAAATTAATCATCATTATTAGCATTACTGTATCACTAATTAGTACAGAGCCCTGAATATGTTTGTACATTTATGGCTCTACAGTAAAGGCTCCCAATGATAATTATTTTAAACTGCTGAACAATTTAAAAAAATGTATGAAACATGTTTGTCTGAACTAAACAGCCCAAGCTGCAGTAAAATTATGTCACTGATCTGACTTAAATTGACCTAAGCCAGGAAATCTGTTGCTTAATTTTCAGAGGGACTGAGCATTCCTGAAATCCACTGGAGTTGTTGATGATCAGCACCTTTGAAAAATAATCTAGTGAATTTTATGCTGCCGCTCCACCCTTGATCCTGCTCTCTGTGTCCAGGTACTGAGAGAGGTCTCAGAACTGTCAATGGTCTTAGAAATCCTACATTATGCATAAGTACGATGAGGAAGAAAAGGTTGGAATAGCAATGATGGGCCTTATTTTAGCTGTTTGGAGTCCAATGGTGTTTTTCATTTTAATTTCCTAGGTTTTTTTTTTTTTTTTTAAACAATAGCCACAGGACTAGAAAAGAAAATCCCTTCCTATTGCTATAGTGGCATGATCACTGATGTCATAATTTGCACTCCATTTCACAGAACATGTATTGTCTTATGTAGTTCATATGTAACCAGTACCATGTGAAAAGAACCAGTTCAAGTCAGGCTTTAAAAAAGTCACCTGAGTTTCCTCCCTTTGGGAACTTGAGAACAGTGATATTGACAAACTGCCTCTTAAAAACAGTATTTTCATTTAGCAGTTGGAAAACATTGAAATGAGGGAGGATGAAAAAAAGAATTATTTAGACAAAGATTGCAAAAAGAGAACTAAAGACATTGGTGAGATCAAAGTAATTGAAGATGAAAGTGGAAATACGTTAATCAGTGTGAACCAGATTAAGGAATGGTGGAGAATTTCTTTGAAAGTCCTATGAATGAAGAGATTCCAAGAGAACCGTATCATATGATAAAACCAAACCAGTGTCTGGTGGCACCAGTATTAGAAGAAGTTGCTGCACAAACATTGAGCAATGGGAAAAATAAGAAAGCTCTCGGCCTTGATGGCATACCAGCAAAAGTATGGAAGTGCCTGGGACAAGTAGGCATGAAGATATTGACGTAACTGTTTAATTTCATCCTGAGCACTGAGAAGATGCCTGATGCTTGGAGAAAGAGCACATTAGTACCAATATTTACGAGAAAAGGAGACATACAGGAGTGGTGGTAACTACTGCACCATTAAACGCATGAGCCACATGAAGATCTAGGAGAAAGATATTGATAAGGGACTACAAACAGAAGTTAGTCTGTGACAATCAGTTTGGATTCATGCCAGGCAAGTCAACAATGAATGCTATTTTTGCCTTAAGATTTCTTATGGAAAAATATAGATAAAAGAGGAAGATCCTTTATATTTATCAGTCTGGAGAAAGCTTATGACCATACTCCAAGAAAAGTCATCTGGTGGAGTATGACAAGGAAACAGATACCTGAAGATTGTATCAGACTCAAGGATACTGTTAGCATAGTTAGAGGGTCATGTGGAGAAACTTAACCGTTTCTAATAACAGTCAGAGTACATCAAGCTGGGTACTAAGCCCCTCTTTGTTTATGGTAATGCTTGATGCACTTACAGAAAATATCCAGAGTGGCACCTTGTTGAATAATTTTTGCAGTGTGCTCATAGCTGAGAGCATAGAGGAAGTGGAAGAAGACTTAGAGAGATGGGGGTGCATATTTGAAAGAAATGGCAAGAAAATAATCAAATAAAACAAGTGTATGGTCTACAGATTCAACAATACTTTGCAGGAAGACGATGAAACTATGTCTGGGGAGCCAAAGATACAGAAGTTCAAGTACCTAGGTTGGATAGCACAGAATAATGGTGAACTCAATGACCAACTTAAAAGCAGAACAGTAAAGGCATGGACTAAATGGAGAGAAGCAAGCAGAGTGATCTGCATTAGAAGAATGCCCACCAAATGGAAGAGTAATATCTACAAGATGGTAATTAGGCCTATACTTTGAATGCTGAGTACTGAGGAAGAGACAGGAGCAGATCTTGAATACAGGGGAAATGGAAAATATTAAGGTCGGAGTTTCAAGGATGTGCCACATTTGGAATGAACAAACTAGGCGAAGTGTGAAGGTGGTACCAATTATAGAAAATGGGAAGGAATCCCAGCTTAAATGATTTGGGTATGTAAAAAGAAGATAGAATATACACGAAACGGGGTGTAAAATTTAGACGTGGGAGGTAAGAGAAGGGTTGGAAAAGCCAGAACCAGATGAATGGATGTCATACAAAAGGATTTAGTTAGCTGCAGCATTTCCGAGGAACTCCTTCAAGACAGACTGTAATGGAGAAGCAGGACTCAAGAGCTGACCTTGTATAGATGGGACTAGGCCAAAAAGAATTTGGAAAAAATCAAAGAAAAAATAATTTAAAAACTTCACACAGCTTTACATGCATATATAGTCTCATCCAGTCTTCTGTTTCACTACATACTGAATTAGACAGGCTTTCTTCTTATAGAAACAGAACTTAGCCAACTTATATTCAATACAGGCTTGTCTACACTTGAAAGTTTTATCAACAAAATTCTGCTGGCATACTGCTACCAACATTACTATTTTGGCAGAGAGCATTCATATCTGGCTGCCTTTGGTGCAGCAGTGTTGTATTGGCAACAGCCTCAAGTTGTATTGGCAAAACACATGTGCCACTGTGTGTAGGCATCCCAGTGACCCATGTGCCAACGTGGTTGTAGAACTTTCAGATGTGGAAGGCCATATACCTGGAGTTGTGTATAGAGCTCACCCCAGCACTGCAGTGGACAGACACAAAATGAGAGCTTCTCTGATAGGGGAGAAACAGATAGATGGCAATTGCTCTCTAGAAACCTGGAGCTCTGGATTGGTATTGGTCAATGGGCAATCAGCTTGTACTGGAAGACATACGGTGGGGGTGCTCATCATCCAGATGTGCAAGACCATTAAGTGTATATGTTCTGCTGCACAGGATTTTGACCCTGGGCAATGTGCAGGATATAAGATGGATTCAGTTAAATGGACTTCCCTAACTGTGGTGGGATGATAGCCAGAATGCTTATGTAGCTGTGGTGGGATGATAAATGGGATGCATATCTCAATTCTGCATCCACACCACTACCTTGCTTCGGAGTATCTAAACAGAAAGGGTACTTTTCCATGCTTTTGCAAGTGTTGGTGGATCATCGAGGATGTTTCACTGACATTAATATTGGCTGGTAAGGGAAGGTCCATGACTCTTGTGTTAGAAATACTACTAGCCAGGAATACTGGACTTGACAAGCTACAAGCAAGGATGTTTTCTCTGACCAACATATTCACATTGGTGGGTGCCAATAGTGATTCTGGAGAACGTGGGCTACCCATTGCTTCCTGGCTCATAAAGCCTTACATCATAAACCTGGACTGCAGCAAGGAAAGTTTTAATTATCTCCTGAGAAGCTGCATGTATTTTAGAGTAGAATTTGGTCCCGTCACTGTGATTAAGAGATTAAACCTGAGGATCAGATAGGAGAATTTTGCCCTAAAATTGCTAATTTGTACAGTATATTTATCATCTTTTATATTCTATGTCTAGTTCTCATAATATTTTTAAAGCTGGTCAAATTGCATTTGCCAAATATAGAATTCCACAAAGTTTGTCCTTTTTTTGGATTAATGAAGCATTTGTGAACCAGTCCCATTATTTCCAAACCTATTAAGGAGTCTAAAATATTCAATGAATATAAACAAACAGTAGACAAGCTATGGATTATTTGTGAGGTATCCAGTGTTGACATTTAGAACTCAAACTTTGAAATTGGTCATCCATGTTCCTAATGGATCAAATAGACACATTCAATATTTGGTACATTTACTAAAGTGAATCAGGTTGTCCAGTTTAAACATTTGTGAATATAAAAGGGCTATGATATAATGGCATGCCCTAATGTTCAGAAAAAAACCCAAACATTTCTCTTAGTATTCAACCAGATTCTACTTGCCACACACAGTGAAGACTTAACCAGCTATCATGATAAGAAGAAAAGATGTTCAATCAGAGAAACCTAATAGGGTCTGTGATTCATTCCATCTTTAGTGCATAGCAAAGTTTTATAATAGAATGGCTTCTCAGCATTATTTGAACTCTCTCTGTGTTTCTTGGCAGGTTTGTAACTTCAAACCTTGAATATGTTAAAATTTTACCATGAGTTAGCAAATATAATTGCAAGAGGAAAACAAAGTAATCTCTTTAATTAAGGATTAAAGGATCCAAATAAACAGTTATTAGAACACCAAGTCTGTCAGAAGTAAATAGATCTTTCTATATATAAATAAAGCCATATAAATTTGCATATTGTTTCCCCAGCAGCTCCTTTAACATGTCATCTGACCTCAAAATACAGCCTCAATCTACTAAAAATGTGTCCATCTAGTAAACAAAATGACAATTCCATTTGTTAGTTATTTCTCTGTTTTAATCCTATCTATTTCAAAATTAATCCTGGTTCCCACATAAACCTAAGTACTATCTGCTGACATACAATGTCTGGGTAATCAACAGTCATAGATAATCCTCTTTGCTTTAGGTCTGATATGCAGTAATACTCTGAATGGTGCAGGGATGGGGGGTTGGTTTGCGGTTGTTTTTTTACCTCCTTCCCTCTCTCTCAGCTGTCATACTGAACTCCTTCATTATTTTAATGAGTTTTTCTGTGTATGTGTTCCATTTCCCGTGAGCTTGTGTCCTAGTGTATCAGTTCACTTGAGTTTTCCACTGAGTGGCATACATGTTATTAAGCCTCATGCTAAAACTAGGGCAAGGCCCGACACCTTACTGTGGGCCAGGAGTAATGAGGACTGCTTAGCCTGTTGCACGTAGGCCCTTTGTTTGCCATGTCACCATAACTGAGCTTCACATTTTAGGTCTTTAGAAATGTTAGTGTGTGTTTAGTGTTGATCAGATTAATGTGACAAAATTAATAAAATGCTTTAATATACAGAAAGAGGAGACTGAAGGGAATTTAAATTAAGGAGACAGAAGAACAAAGGAAGTTCTTAAATGAACATTTTGAGCAGTAGCTTAACATTATAAAGATTAATAGGAATTAATTTGCATATATAATGTGATGTACAGAACACAATTCAAATTGACTATGGGTTCTAAGAGCATTATTATTGTAGAAGAGGCACAACATAAAATACAGGTCTTCCCCTTCTCTTGCTTGACTATCGATTCTAAAACAAACACCAGACACACTCTCAGCTGCTCTTGTGTAGTATGTGCTTACATCTAGGTCTGTTCCTACATGATCATTTTACATATAAGCTTTGGTATGAATTTCCATATCTACAGCTCTGCTGTAAACCACATGCAGTCATAAGCAATGAATATGCAAATAACAGTATGTGTTATGCAGATAGTAAATATATGTAGACTGTCATTTAAATGAAAGAGGACCAAAATCCGATGTGTCCTTTATGGTGATGTAAGTGGGGATAAGTAAGTCTAACTTGTACACTAGGGGCAACAATAGGGATGGATACACTAAGAAAAGAAAAGAATCATTAAGTTAAGGTAGCCTGCTACTAACTTTAATGTATAACTTCTGGGCCTTCAGCATGTAAGGGTCTGCCTACATTGCAATCAGATATGAAACTGCAGCACGTATAGACAGCACATATAGCTTTGATCTAGCTATCTTGAATAACAATAGCAGTGAAGCCGCGGCAGGGCAGCGTGGCAGGCAGCTAATCTCTCAAGTACATACTCTGGTCCTGGGCAGGCTTGTACAGGTGCTGCTGTGTCACCTCCAACTGCAGCATAGACAGACCTTCTCACTAGACTCCTTTTACACTTACTTCTGCTTTCCAACATGCCCTACTCATGACTTCTGAATCTGGCCCGTTATACTGATATCTATTCTTTGTCAAGCTGCAGTGTTTATCACTGACATGATTTGTCTCCATGTCAGAAATGTCCATTTTTCCCTCCTCTGTTCTGAGAGGTCATTTTGATGTTCTTCGTGAACTTTTCTTCGGCTACAATAGTCTCCAAGAAAAAGTGATTAAAAAAAAAAAAGAAGTCCTTGGAAAAAAGATTCCCCAATACCAGTTTAGAATAAGCATCTCCAAACATGAGCAATCAGCAGCAAATTATTAAACGACAACAGATCCTATTTGCCTGCACACAGGATGTATGTACAGTGGGGCATGCATAATCTTCTCAGGCAGCACAATGTAGCCCATAATTTAGCTCACTATGTCCCTTTTTTTCCAGTAACTGCAAGCTGTTATTGCTATAGGAAGTAAAGGCAGCAATATGGATACCGAAACAGTGATGTTCTTATGAAAGATAATGAGAATCACCAAGGTGTGTACAAAGAGAATATTCATATGTAGTACACTGTAAAGCAAACAGTGGGACTGCTATTATTTGTATTGGCCATCTGTGGTTGTGTTTGCTTGCAATAACATCCCACTTACAAATTGCTGTTTCCATGATGGGTTGCAATCTGTTTCCAAGTACAATCAGGCAATACAGTACATGAATGTATAAATTGCATTAAATCTAATTTGAAAACAATATTTCCCAGAACATATGCATACTGACGTTTAGGAGTGGTGGGAGGCTAAGGGGAATATGTATTTAAATTCCTAAATGTACACGTCAAAACACTTTTTGATTTCAAAAAGAGAGAGGAGTGATTTTGCATTTAAAAGTTTAAAAATCCAGGCTTTATCTTACTGTCTCAGTGTAGTTGCTCTTTTGAGCTACACTCACAGATGCAGAGAAACTTGGCAAGCGCTGATTATCTGACCATACGTGCTGAGATAGATCGGGGTGGGGCGCTCTGGGTCCCAGCTGCTTTGAAGCCTAAGGACCAAATTCAGCCCTGGTTTAACTCCATTGGCTTCGGGAAGATTGTGCCCATTTACACCAGGGTGAATTTTGACTCTAATCTATACAGGATGTGTCCTTTTTTATCTTCATAAAGGAAATACCACGTGCAGTTTTAAACTGTGTGTGTGTGTGTGCATGCATACGTAATATATATATGTGCATAATATAATTTATGCATACTAGGTGGCCAAAAACCTCTTTATATAGCTTCAAGTTTTTGGTTTGTTTTTTATTTTATATGTGATGTATTCAAACAATGATGTAATTCCTATGAAGATGGCCCTCGTGCCATGCCTCCAGTCATGGGTTCCCTGCCAACTTGTTAGTAACACAGATATTTTCCAGTGTTACATGTGGGAGACAATGCTATGTCTGCAGTTCACAAAAACTTTATTGCAGGAAACATCGCCTCTATAAAGCTTGTAGGTCCAAAACCGAGTTCAATCCTTGAGGGGGCCATTTAGGGATCTGGGGCAAAAATTGGGGACTGGTCCTGCTTTGAGCAGTGGGTTGGACTAGATGACCTCCTGAGGTCCCTTCCAACCCCGATAGTCTATGATTCTATGAAAACAAACATTTTATTGCCAGAAATAATAATGGTTGGCTTTCATTACATCAATTATTTCAAATACCACCTTTGCACAGGAAAAAGGATGATATGGCCTATAGAGAGAATAAAAACAAACTCATTTTTATGTACCTACCTGTGTGTGGAGAGTTCATTTTGGAAGTTAATCCAACTCAGAAGCTCATTACCTTAACTACTGGCAGTTAAGAACAGGAGGAGCAGCCATTTGGATGGAAACTTACCCTCAGCAAATGTTTGCTCTTTTGGCTGCCTGCTTTGATGTACATGTTGCATGTTAGAATAGCACTGTAGCTTTGCTCAAGCTGGCAAGATTGTGTTTCTTGGAATTAGGGTTTCATTGAGCAGCCAACATAATAAGTGAAGGAGGCTTTTAAAAAAAAAATTAATTTCTTCTTTGTGTCTTGGCTATAAAGCAAGTAGACCATCTAATATCTGATGTGTCTTTAAACAGGGGACTATATCATACACATGCGGGAGGATGGATTTGATGGTCTCACAGGTCTTTCCATCTCTAGCTACTTTAAGTCCATCTATTCAGCAGTGCTGGCATTTAAACATTCCATGGTGGTGACTGTTGGCATGTGATGGGGTGTACAAACCCCACACTGGGCAACAAGGGTTAAGGGATTATTTGGGCTCAGCCAGCCCTGCCCCGCCACACCTGCAGCAAATGCTCCATCTGCTGGAGGAATCTGCAGGGAATTAGCTCATTTGGGTGGCAGAGCTGGAGGTGGGCAGACCTGCAATCCACAGCTCCAGCAGTGCAGAGCAGAGGGAAGCCTAAAGGCTCTGACACAGCTGCCCAAAGGGCCCCTCCCTGAGGGAAGGGAGGACCTACTCCAGAGACAACCAGCGAGGGAAATATCCTGTGGACCTTGAATATTGGTAACTCCCTATTACTTCTTTTGGTTTGGATTTCCCCACCAGGTGAAGGCTTTGGACTAAGCTGACCCTGGGAGGGGGTGTGGGGAGAGGAAGAGGCCCAGAGTGGACAGGCTTAAGCAGCCTGGGTTGCCAGACTACTGGTAGCCCAAAGGGCCCTGACTCAGAGCTCAGTGGAGTGGGAGGGCCAGCAGGAGCTTCCCTCCCTACAATCCCTTGGTAGTCAGGGGTTGCAGCCATGACCACTAGGCCATGCTCCCCAACAGATCCTGAGGGAGGACCACTACATGGCACCATTTGTGTCTCAAAGACATTACAGAATTTGTGGACACTTCTAGCTGCCAGCAAGATTGCTTATATTGTAGTGAGTATGCCGGTCACACAAAAGGATGGCTTGTGTTCTCAACAGGGACACAACATAATACTGCTGAGTCCTAGGTACTTGGTGCGATGGCAAGCTGATGGTTGTAGTAGGGTGAATACTGTTCAGCCAAAGGCACAGGTAGCAGGCTGGTTTCATGAAAGGTTCTGTGGCTGTGAAGATCACAGTTTAGTTGAGTCCTGAAGGCCATGGTGGTGCTTACCTAGTGGTGTTATAGTGTTTGCTTTTAAAATCCCTTTTCACTGTTTCAAGTCACAACTTAGTATCAAAGTGCTTCTTTTGGGGAGATTTCCCTTTGACCCAACAGAACAAATATGTCTCTTGGTCTGTACCAGAGAACCCCCAAAATTCACACACAAGAGGATTTCTGTCAGTGGATCCAAAGTCTGAACATCCCATTAAGCAGCTCCTGTCATTTACAGACACATTTCTTTCATGCAACTTGAAACCTTCATTTCATTACGCAAATTATTTCTCTGAAAGCTGCTAAGGAGGATTGTGGTCTATAATTAGAATAATACCCCACAGGATTACATTTACAAATGTAATTATATAATCATTTAGAACTAAATTGTGCCATGAAACTATATGGTATTTCAAAGTAGTGGTGGGATTTTTTTTTCCAAAAGTATTGTACAGCAATTACCACAAACCAGTTTGAAAAATTTTAAATGAAACAATGACACTCCTTTCTCTGTGCCAGAAAAGTTTGTGGTAATCCGAGCTACTAAAGATCTTTTTTTTTCCTTCAGACATCTAGTTTAATTTAGAATCAGATACTTGCTAGAGTGTCAATGAACCAAAAGATTCTTCTTTGGTACAACAGGATAAAAGTTGTGGTCACGGGCAGTTTAAGTTACGTCTTCATTGTTGGGGCTTGTGAGCTCTCCGTCCTACCCCTGTGGAGCTCAAGAACAAACAATGTGCCATTGAGTTATGGACTTTATCACCCCTCTTTATCACCTTGATGGTGGTTCGATGGACGCACTTGATATCTCCGGATGATGCAGCCGTGATAGTGGTTACATCACTTCCCCAACATCTAATTCATTGTTTCTGCCATCAGAAGCTATACGCCAGAAGAAGTTACTTGCTATATCCACATTAGATGTTTAGCCCCCAAAATCTAGGGTCAGATGCGTAGATGGTGTCAAACGGAATATCTCCATGGAAATCTGTGGTGCTATGGTGATTTACGCGAGCTGGTGATCTGTCCCTAGTATTTATTTCAAAGGTACGCTAGACAGTTGACTAAATGGTGTTGATAAAATGTCGCGAAACACATTCCCATTCTTCATAGGATACTTTGTCATGGGCCCTATGTCGGCTCTGCCATTTCACTTCATTTGTGTAAGTGACCCTGTTAGAATATATATTAACAACATTTCGAGCCAAAAAGAAAAAGTATGTGTTGCTTTCTTTCTGGTACAAAAGTGGCAGTTTTGTCACCCTTCAAGAAATACCCTACAGTATTGGTCTGTACACTCTGTACTACGACTGGCATATTGTTAGTTCATTGTTTGGAGCTGTTACTGTAGAATACTCAAGTATTGTATTAGTATATCTCATAGTCATAAGTCTGACGGAGTGCATCAGTGCACTGTATGGCAGACTCCTGCTTCAAAGCCATTGCATGACAACCTCATCTTACTGCTTTTCCAGCTGAAATAATGAAATGTAAAAATATGAAGCAGAGCAGTTGTGATGGGTGATTTTTTCCCTATGGTTTGCAAAAACCATTTCTAATTTTTACATTGCTGACATGTTATCATGTCACATCATTTTTTTTTTTACCTCAGTTTCCAGGCTCCCAGTGCCTTGTCTCCCATATACAATGCAGGAAAACTTCCGATGAAGTGAGCTGTAGCTCACGAAAGCTTATGCTCAAATAAATTGGTTAGTCTCTAAGGTGCCACAAGTACTCCTTTTCTTTTTGCTTAGTATGGCACGTTGGAGCAAAGCATCAGAAATCAAAAGCAATATGGTGCCTTGTAGTATTAGCAGTTCATCCACTGTACTTTGAGGTGGCAGAACTCTGATTAGGCAGACGGGGTCAATAGCAAGGTAAACTAATGAGAGCTTTCACTATTTGCAACCTGGGAAAGACAACTACTTCACTGAGCACTCCAGTTATATCTGGATAGCTCATACGGTCCTAATGAGAACAATGTAATCAGGGTATCTCTTCTAATGTATTAGCAAGAGCAGCTTAAAAGGATCCCTGTGGTGAACTGACATATGGATTTAAACAGATAAATAAAGAGCTGCATGGGGGACATTTTAGACTGCAAGGACTGAGGGATGTTTTCTTTTCTCCATTACTTATCTCTCTGCCATTTGTGGTTTGAAGGACACATTTGATGTCTACAAACCAAAGACTGAAGTGAATTTTGGAGCTGCCCAGCGTGGTCTACCATACATCAGATGTACCTTCCAGCAGATTACAAAAAAAAAGGTGGAATCAGATAGCTAGGAGTTCGCTGTATTCGCTTTCTAATTTATGACTCTAACAGCTCTATCTAGTTATGGATTAATGTAACACAACACGCAAAAATAAACCTGAAAGCAGCAGCATTTATCACCTGGGACCATACGATACCCTCCTGAATCAACAGGAATATGAGGGCATGAGAAGCAAGAGAGAGGGTATGACACGAAGGCCCCATTCTTTGTAAGATGGACTCCCCTTTTATAATTGCACATATCAACTTGCAAGAAAGAACAAGGTTACTGAAAGGGAGGCTGGTTTAGCTCCCTGATAGGAAGCTTTGCTATAGCTCGGTCAAGTTATAGCACCACAAGCAACAGCATCTATGGCCACAGGGACTCCTGAATCATCTAGAGATGTCAAAACAGTTTGGGACAAGTGAAATTGCATCATGCCATCAAATTCTCATAGGCTGATGCTAACTCAGGGTCAGATCCCATTCCCATTTACGTCAGTGGGAGTTATGAAGACGATGGTTCAGGATTGGACCTTTGATCATTTAGTATGATTTAGGAGTGTTTGGTATGCTATTTTCTGACAAGCTCATGACACTGTGACTGTTCCCTATTTTCCCTAGTGGCCAGCAATGGCACCCAAACTATGTATATTTCAAATACATCTGGCTAGCGATAAGCAGAGGCAAAGCATGCCTCCTTTTTCTCTCTAGATCAATTGATCTATATCTCTCTTACTTATATGGCCTGCATTACCATAATATCGGAGTGTCTCACAAGTCACAATCTTCAATATAAAAGCGGCAAAGAGTCCTGTGGCACCTTATAGACTAACAGATGTATTGGAGCATAAGCTTTCATGGGTGAATACCCACTTCGTCGGATGCATGTAGTGGAAATTTCCAGAGCCAGGTATAAATATGCAAGCAAGAAACAGGCTAGGGATAATGAGGTTAATTCAATCAGGGAGGATGAGGCCCTCTTCTAGCAGTTGAGTTGTGAACACCAAGGGAGGCGAAACTGCTTTTGTAGTTGGCGAGCCATTCACATGATCCATTGTCTACAGCCAAGCGCTGAGGTACAACCGCATTTGCTCCAACCCCTCAGACAGAGACCAACACTTACAAGATCTTCACCAAGCATTCTCAAAACTACGATACCCACATGAGGAAATAAAGAAACAGATCAACAGAGCCAGACGTGTACCCAGAAGCCTCCTGCTGCAAGATAAGACCAAGAAAGAAACCAACAGAACTCTACTGGCCATCACATACAGTCCTCAGCTAAAACCTCTCCAACGCATCGTCAGTGATCTACAACCCATCCTGGACAACAATCCCTCACTTTCACAGGCCTTGGGAGGCAGGCCAGTCCTCGCCCACAGACAACCTGCCAACCTGAAGCATATTCTCACCAGCAACGACACACCGCACCATAGTAACTCTAACTCAGAAACCAATCCATGCAACAAACCTCGATGCCAACTCTGCCCACATATCTACACCAGCGACACCATCACAGGACCTAACCAGATCAGCCACACCATCACCGGTTCATTCACCTGCATGTCCACCAATGTAATATATGCCATCATGTACCAGCAATGCCCCTCTGCTATGTACATCAGCCAAACAGGACAGTCCCTACATAGAAGGATAAATGGACACAAATCAGATATTAGAAATGGTAATATACAAAAACCTGTAGGAGAACACTTCAACCTCCCTGGGCACACAATAGCAGATTTAAAGGTAGCCATCCTGCAGCAAAAAAACTTCAGGACCAGACTTCAAAGAGAAACTGCTGAGCTTCAGTTCATTTGCTAATTTGACACCATCAGCTCAGGATTAAACAAAGATGGTGACTGGCTCGCCAACTACAAAATCAGTTTCTCCTCCCTTGGTGTTCACACCTCAACTGCTAGAAGAGGGCCTCATCCTCCCTGACTGAACTAACCTCGTTATCTCTAGCCTGATCCTTGCTTGCATATTTATACCTGGCTCTGGAAATTTCCACTACATGCATCCGACGAAGTGGGTATTCACCCACGAAAGCTCATGCTCCACTACGTCTGTTAGTCTATAAGGTGCCACAGGACTCTATGCTGCTTTTACAGATCCAGACTAACACGGCTACCCTTCTGAATCTTTAATGTATTTATTCTCACAATACTTCTGTGAAGTAGGGCAGTGCTATTATCCCCATTTTACAGATGGGGAACTGAGGCATAGAGAATCTTCCTTAAGAAAACACGGGAATTCTGTGGTGGAACAGGGAAATCAAGTCTCCACAGTCCCGGACTAGTGTCCTAACCACTGAACCATCCTTCCTCATACCTGGACATAAATGAGTTGGAGAAAACTGTTCCAAATAAGTTTTACTATCTAGCTTCCCAAGTGGAGAAATGATGGGGTCTGGGATTAGATCTTTTGATGGGCTGTGAGCAGCTTCCTTAGATGAGCACCATCATCTCAACATGAGACATAATTTAGATGTCAGCCAGGTGAATAGAACTTGTTAGGCTTCTATCACCAGGTGTTACTCCAATTGAACAGTGCTGTGACTTCACTGCTTTCAGGGGAGTTACTTCAGTGTGAAACTGGAATAAAGCAGCAGTGAACCAGTTCACTTCAAAGTCATTGTTACATTTTGGAATTCGGACTTTTGCAGGAATTCGGACTTTTACTCCACTTTAACATGGCTGCTATATTCCTAGAATTTGTAAGGTAGACACTCAGGAGAAGAATGACACAATCATTGAGAGTTCATTGCTGTTCAGCAACTGATATGGCTTTTATTTATTAGAGCTTTTTTAAAAAAAATAGTAAAGGGGAGCAGGAAGGGAGGAATCATTACTAAAATAGGTGAGCACAACCTTCGTTTTGCCAGGGAGATTGGAATTCACAGAGATTTATTAATATCTAACAGAAACTTGGAAAGGAAAAAGAACTTGAGACCATTTCCCCCATCCAAAAATCTGGGCTGTTGTGTAATCAATTTACAAGCAGATATTTACAGGAAAAAATACCAGTCATTTAAAAAATTGAAACTGAATCAGTTTCAACCAGTCATTTGAATCTTGTAATTCCCTAATCTGCAGCTGTGCTGAATTTAAACTTCCACTTGTGGTTAAATTGGTGGGGACTGGATGACACAGAGGATTGATATTGGAAGACTGTCTTTCACCTTTAGGACCTGTCAGCCTTACAAACACAGCCATATCAGGGTATCTAGTCACTCAGTTGTTTCCTAACCCAGTTGCACACAATCTGTAGCGTGCACTGGACTTCAGCTGTATTTTGTAACTAGGGTGACCAGAGGTCCCGATTTTATAGGGACAGTCCTGATTTTTGGGTCTTTTTCTTATATAGGCTCCTATTACCCCTCACCCCCGTCCCAATTTTTCACATTTGCTGTCTGGTCACCCTATTTGTTACCACACTAAAGCCTTAGACAGGCCTGAAATTTCTGTCTGGTTACAGAACATGATGAAGTTTCAGGGAGCACTACCTATGAGAACTAGGTTTGAAATAAGGTTGGAGGGCTACTGAGTTGTAACTAGATTCTTTGACACGGTTCTATTTGTCGTGTTGACAGAGCCTGAGATAACTGGCTTGAATCAAGTAGAAAGTGTTGAAACACTGTTGGCATTTAACAGTTGTTCAGTGAAGAGTTTGTGCTGTCACTGTAGTTTTTAGTAGAAGTTGCCCATATAACCAATCAAAATAATAATTAACAATTGCAGTCATCAAATGTGTTAGTGGTCTCAGCGTGTGAAAGATTGATTGGACACAGAGACGGAGTGACTCCTAAATAATGCCTGAAGCATTGATAGCGCAGGTTAGGGACTGCCGTGCTTGTGTTCTATCTAAGGTAGTTATATAGTTGCCAATAACATTAGTATCTGAGCACCTCTCAATCTTTAGTGTGTTCATCCTCACAACTCCCATAAGGTCCCAGGGTAGTGCTATGAGCCCCAGTTTACACATGGGGAACTGAGGTACAAAGAAACTACTTGCCCAAGGTTGCACAGAAAGTCTGTAGTAGAGCAGGGACTTGAGCTCAGGTGTCCTGAGTCCCGAGCTAGTGCCCTAACCACTGGAGCATCCTTCCTCTCTCAGCCGTGTTTTGTGGATAAGCAGAGACCCTCATGTTGCTGGCACTGTCAATCGTGGATTTTTCACAAACATTAAGTATTAAAAATTCACTTTAAAATGTAAAGAAAAAGCTACATTTGGAAAAATATAAGCTCCAGCTTTTGTTGTAGAGAAGAGGTGAATACTGAAAGGCAGCCCAGTAGCAGAAAGGGGGCACTGAACGCCACACTGGGTGATAGTACTGATATTAGAAACGCTGAGGGGAGCAGATAGAAAAAAATATTAAAACTAATAAAATGTTGTGTATATGTATAAAACCTCAGTTCGAATCTCAAGGTATCAGTGATACCTGTTGTAGTTTGAGGGCACTAGGACCTCTAAAAGCTTATTATAGGCAGTTGCATGAACATTAGTCTATTTATTATTCATCATGAGATTGCCGACATTATTTTTACAGTGCTTTTACATTGAGCTTACTAAATGGATAGATTTGTGTTAGGACACCAAAGTAATTTCCCTGTATCAAAGACAGCATAGAAATACAAGGGCCTAAACTGTTGCTGTAATGAATTTTCTGCCTCTCACAGGGATATTTATTCAGTTTCTTCTGTAAACGGAGAAGTTAGTTCAGACCATGTGCAAATGCCTTAATTATGCTTAACTGGTTTAATGGCTGAACTGTGAAGAAATGGTGTTTCTGCAGACAAAACTTTTGGCCAGATCATTGGAGCACATTTTAAATTCAGCCTGGTCTCCTTTAAACAAAGGACATGACTTGTAAGATATCACCTGGGATGTCTAAGCCAGGCTTTGGAAATCTAGATGAAGTATGAAGTACAGAGTCACTCAGACTCATGTTGCATTCACATCCTCCACCCCTAATTCCTCTTTGTTGGATAAATCAGTTGCAGGAAATAGTTTCAAATTATTTGAGTTTTACCATCTTTCTTCCTAAGTGGGTTAATGATAGGGTCTGCATTTTTATAGTTAATACTTTCTAATTAATTAACCACAGATCACTACATTAATTCCTATCAGATGGTGGGTCCACTTCTCTCCTGTATTCTGAGTGGTTTGTTCCAATTTAACCAGCTCCCTGGGAATTCCCCCCAAGCGTAAGTGGAATCTCCAGGTGCGATATCGCTGATCTAGCATCTCTGTGCCACCCCCCTGAGTATAGGAGTATGGCCAAAGGAAAGGGAACGTGGCTGGAATGTGCTGCATACCCATTATTACAGGAAAAGGCCTGTAGAATATTTCACGTCGTTTTGGAACATAGAAACAGGTTGGGTGAAAAGGAGACCCTGCAATAATCCAAACAATCTTCCTTCTTTTACAGTGTTTTACATTTTACATCTTTACATGCTTCAGGAACACTGTCCACCCCACTTTTTTCTCTAGAAACCGTTCCACCTATGGACCTGCATGAGGGCAGTCTATCTCCTAGCAGATCTATCTCCTTGATGAAGTCTTTCTTTCTCATCCTTTATAGCTTGTGGTTCTCTGGATCCTACACTATTCCCGTAATCATTCATCCAATTTGGAGCTAAATTATGCCCTTAAGGTCCATCTAGTGGTGTAGTCAGCTCCAAAGCCCACAACCTCAGCAGGAGCTCCTGAAATTATTGATCCCCATATAGCTGTGATGCCTCCAGGAGTGCAGGGTGTTCCTGGGCGCTGCACCACCCTCTAAGAGAGTGCAGCGTCCATTCTCTCCCACTCCTTGTGTGACGCAGCTTTGCTTGCCAGTGTAGGAGAGTTGGGAGTGGGTGTGCCAGGGCCATGGTTCCATGCCTCCCCACTCCCTGGACTTGTATAGTCTTTGCACCTACGGCCCATGTTTGTGCCCAGCTCATGCTCAAGAGGACAAGAAGATTCCTTGCACCCGCTTCCTGGCATCCCTCCTCTGGGCAGCTGACAATTAAGTGCTGTGTGTTTTCCACAAATTTGCATGTTTCAGTGATGTTACCTACATCATTTCTGTTTAAAGTGATATGTACCAGCCCAGTACCTGTGCTCTGCTTGTTATCTTCCTTCTTCGCTTGCTGTTCACATTTGCTATTGCAATTCACCTTCTATCCTTGTCCAGTTCCATTTCTGGATGATAGGCCAGAGTCTGCTCTCAGTTATACCAGTGTAAATCCAAGATAATTGAAGTCAGTGGAATTACTCTGGATTTCCACTGGTGTTACTGAGACTAGAATGCATTCTAAGATGAATTTGCTAAATCAGTAATGCCTTCATGGTATTTTTCAGGGATATCCTGAAGTTCATTTTGATTGATTGTTCCTAGGTGTTTGTAAATAAATGTAAAAAGTACTGATGTATATGTACACATGATATTGGAATGACTGAGGAAACCCGATAGTTGTACCGCAAAGACTTCATAAAATGTATACGATTACAAATATGTTTGAGGCATTATCCCTAAACAAAAATATCTCTGGAGCCTTTTTTTTTCCTTTACAGAGTTTGTGTTTTTGGTGTATGTGTATTTACCTGCAAAAAAGAATGGTTTGTGTCTCTTCTGATTTGCTGATGAAATATGAAGTCTTTTATCTTTTTGTGTGGAATACAATGGTTTGCATGGCAACTCTGTTGATCTACATATGAAATACATTTGTGTGTCTGTTTTTCCAAGTAGAGTAGAAGTAAATCCAATGAAATATCATTTGAAATGTATAGGTCCGGATTTAAAATGTACTTGTTTGCCAAAGATATATTTGTTTGTATAGTGGGTTCCACTAAAACACTTGCGAATAATCAAGTAATTCATCTACACCTGAAAATGTGACAGGTGTTCTCAAATCTAATTAGTACTTGCAAAAAAACCAAAACCAAAACAACAACAAAAAACCTGTGTTTGGCATGAAAAGCTATAAATATAGGCCAATAAGTGAGTGAAATATGTCAGTAAAGCTTTTAAAGTCTCTGATTTTTTTTAAAAAAAAATGTTTGCTTCAAACTGGCCTTTTTGTATCTGTTACTATATCTCACTGCAGGGATGAACCTTGTATAAATGCATAGTGTGAGCAGCTGTGTATTTACTGTATGTAGTAAAGTACATCCTCCAGTCTCGCACCTACTTCTATATCAAGAATTCTGTTTGATCTGACCTTAAACTATTTTGAACTTGTATTAGTCTGGTCAAACTAAGGGATAATGTTGCTAGATGGGCTACTGTGAGTTTGATTTTATTTTTAATGGTTGTACATACCAAACAGTAAACTGTGATGGTTGTCAGAGTCCTCCAGTGATTAAAAACAGCATGGAATCAAATTAGGGCATGACAAAAATATCTCCCCCCTTTGCCCCTTCTTAAACCACAACTGATAAAGGATTAAGTTGAATCTGTAAATTCTGCATGTATCAATTCTATCTAATTTAGAAAGGGATTTCTAAGCACCTGTTTCTTTGTGTCTTGAAAATATAATTTCTTGGGCTACCATAATACAAATAGTAGCAATATTTCACCAGCTTTTAATGAGATAGTGAAAGCTACAGGCATTTTAAAAAACAAATGGCTCTAGCTTTATCTCCGACTGGGGTCAGTCAGGAGTGATTCCAGTAATTTTATACTTTTCAAAACTGATGTGAGTAAGATCAAAATCAGGCCCTAAATATCAATTTTCAAGGTGAAACTTAAAATATTGGTAGACCATCTATGCATATAAAGAAGTGTTTGGGGATTTGTTTGTTTTTGGGGACAAAGTGGAACAATCAAAAATTCGCTTCCAAGCATTATCTGGAACCGAAATTTAAAGATGCAAGAAAAAAGCCAACAGCACAAAAGCAAGAATAACCTACGAAAATGAGCACCGCCGGAGAAATATCCAAATTTTGGAAGCCCCCATCTTAGTTACAGGTAAGCAACACAAAATGAGATACAATAAAAAATCACCTGATTTTTCATTCACATTGAGCCTTTCCAGAAGTTCAGAAAAGTTCACCTCACTTTTTTCCCCTATTGCTTTAAACCTCTGTCTCTGATTTTGATTGAGCCTGAAGCAGCAGTGCTGAAATAAACTATAAATATAACGGCTTCATTCTGCCCCTGGACATCAAGAAGCTCAGTCACTGATTTTATGATATCAAGGGGCAGCTGGCTGATTTAGTGCTGCCTGATTTTGCTATGCTATGTTTTGTAAAGAGAGAGAGAGAGAGAGCCCTCTGTTACCTCTGCAACAGAGACGTTGACATGCCCTAATCATTTATGTTAATGGCGAACAAATATACTGACCCAAACTGGACTGCATAGCAACAACAAACTAGCACACGCAAAATCAAGGAATCTTTAACATACATTTCTCCTAGTCTGTTGTGACCAAAGAATCTTAAAAATTCTAACTCTGTCGTGTGCATTGTCACATCACTCACCTTCAGCACTTCTCCCAGTGGCCTTTTTGTTTGCCTCTTTTGCAGCATTTAATGTCATCTTTCATTTTCTGACATTATTTTTTTTCTCCCTTCCTCTGTGCTCATTTTATGACTCCTGCCAGTCTGTCACCCTCTTTTCTAGAGAAACTCAAAATGCCATAAAACCTTTAAGACAAAACTTCTGAGCATGTGTATACAGTCTCGTCAACCAGAAGTGCAGAGCAGCTCTCTTTCAATCCTATTACCTCCTAATTTTCTTTTTGCACTAGGTCAAGGTGAAAGATGGCATGCAGGATTATCAGTATGATCAGGCCGTGATTTAACAGTATCATTCAGCAGATGAAAGCTAGTCAGGTTCTCAGCTGCTATAAGGCTTAACCTGAAAGCATTCTGAAACAAGCTAAAAGCTTAAGCATTGCTTCATCTCGTACTCGCACCTAAAGATGTGTGTGCGCTGACCTTTCATACTGCTGGACCCAAAGCGTGTAGTGAAAAATCCCTCTGCAATTTACTGCTCCAAGGAGTTTAGTGTGACTCATCCTTTGAAAGCACATTTAGGTTGCCACTTCAGGGTTCAGAGTGGGAAAATATATTATTTAGATAGAAATAAAAGTGTCTCATGAAAACTGCAGTGGATGCAGGGGCCACATTTTGAGATGTCCATTCTCTCCTTAAATAGTGAACCTCCCCATGGAAATCGCTTGGTTGATGTCGTCTTGTGTATTCTGGGACTCTGCAGCCTAAAATCAGGATGTTAGAGATGGAAAGAACTACTAAGTCATCTAGCCCACTCCTTCATCAATAATTTTAACTGATAATTTCTTCTCTAGTCTGAGTGGGGTGAAAGTGAGAGCATCATGCCTTACCAAACACTTTTTCCCCAGTTTTCTGGGTCAGCTCTGGAACCAGATCTGGAACTGGAATGGCCTATGATGGCCTCAGCCATATATGATTGGGCCAGACACCTGATCTAGGGTTGGTGGCCTGATTTCTTGCCACTGGAATGCAGATCTGCAGGGAAGTCAAGCTCATCTTGTTGAGAGTCACCAGTTCACCCTGATCCCCCATGGAACCCAATGCCAAAGCTCAGAATATCCAATGCCAGTAGAGTTCCCCCTCTCTCTTCTTGGTTCCATTTGCTGCCAGAGGGAGCTTTGTGTTTTCCCCCCTAAAGACGCCAGAAGTCATTCAGCCAAATTTGAAACCCAGCCATTACTTCCTCTCCTCCATCCCTCCTGATAGAGGACAGAGGAGGGAGCACCTCCATCGATTTTGTATCATGTTTGGAGTGTCCAATTTGCAATCTCTTTATGAAAATTCCAAGAGCCCAGTTTTTTCAACCCTTACCCACACTGAGTGGAACATTACCTAATCAGTGGCACTATTTAAGGTTCTGAGGAGTAAGGCGCTATTAGTCAATGTGAAGCTGGAAGAATTGGGTCCAAATTTCTTTAAAATGTTTCAAGAGCCCTCTTGAATTTTATCTCCACACGGTTCCTCTTTCTGCATCCCCATTGGAATGATGATCATCTGTTTGAAAATAGTCAATTTTAGAGGAGAACAAAAATGGGGGGGGGGGGTATTTACTGTATTTTAGCTAGACTAAAGTAGGTTAAAGAAAAGCAGGGCAGAAAGGATTGCCCAGTGCTCCAGCACGCAAACAGCTCCAGGTGACAGCTGGACATGGGCTCTGTTGTCCTATACACAGAACAGGCAGAAATGTTTATTTTTCTTTGTTAAATGGATTTCCTTAACAACCTCCATGATGATCAGTCCCCTGCAGGTCCATGGTTCTTCTCATGGGAAATGGGGGTGATATTAGACTAGTCACAATGTCTTTTGTGATCCCTGTCAGTTTAAATTGTCTGCCTTTTTGCCTAGCTCTAAACCTCACCTGTCTTGGTCAGTTTATTCATGTGTCTTTGTAAGGCTTTGCATATTCAGGCTTCTTTCAGCTGAGAAAACTAATTGAACAAAGTTGGCAGAACACTCTACATAAGAGTAAGTAAACTTGGACAAGAAATATATCTGCCTCTGCATAGATTTTCTTACATTGTTCAATCGTATTGTTTCTTTAGCTGGCTTTTGATGAACATGTTCATGCCTAAAGCACCCCTTTATCTTCTTTATCTCTGCATTTGACTGGTTCTCGCAGGCTGAGAGCTGTGAAAAGTAATTAAATTAAATCTTTTTTTCCTAATTGGATTGAGTCTGTACAGTCATTGTCCATTTCCTTCAGGCTCCACAAAGTAGCCTGGATTTGGAGTCTGTAGTTTTGGTAACAAGATGCTGGTTCTTTTTACTGAGTTCCTGTTTTTCTTCCTCACTGCCCAGAGACTGTCCTTATTTCTCATGGGCAGCATTGTCATCAGAGGTGTTTCCTAGAAGCACTGTCTGCTTTGAATGTTTTTTGTAGTTCTCTTCCAAGGCCTTGTCCCATTGCTTTGGCTGTAAGCATGCTCTATCCTGATCCAGGCCTTTAGGGATCTTGTAGGTTCAATCTGACCACAGCCAGCAGCCTGGCAGATGGTTTCAGCAGTTCCCATACCTCTTGGGAATGCTCATATTGCCACTTCTACTTTTCTCTTCCTTCCTTGAAGTCAAGAGCTGGTTGCTTTTCAACGGGAATGCCCAGCAGTGATTATCTCCAACATAACCCAAACTGGAATTGGTGACTTATCTTTAAAAAAAGCAAAGTTATTAGAGATAAATAGAGAAGATAACTGAAGTGAAAGATGAGGAAAAAAAGGAACACGAGTCTGATGTTTTTAAAAACATCACTAGGTGGACAAGAGCATCCTGTTACCCAGGCTGGTGGGGGTTTTTCCATTCAGCTCTATTCTCACCCGAGTCTGCCCACCCTTCTGCACTGCCCTGTAAAAATCTGAAACCACTATGCCACAGTGTTCAGGATGTGACCCTAAGAGCACCCCAGTGCCACGTGGCAAAGGGTTCCCTGTTATGTCACGGTAAATTTCTGTTGGCCTGACCAGCTCAATATGCCTCACACATTGTGGTCATGATATTTATTTAAAAGATGTCCTGCAATAGAAGGTTTGAAAACTGATAACATGCTTGTCATTGGTGTCACTGTGAAAGGTATATAACAACGTTTATTTAGGCAAAAGCCCAATTTGAAAATTCTCCACCTATGACAATCAGCCCTAATTTTTACATTGGGTGTAAGAAAAAGAGAACTCAAGTCTTCAGTTTCCAG
Organism: Chelonia mydas; assembly: GCF_015237465.2. Lineage (NCBI taxonomy): Eukaryota > Metazoa > Chordata > Testudines > Cheloniidae > Chelonia > Chelonia mydas. The sequence continues at coordinate 19,984,374 of NC_051252.2, forward strand.
GCAAAAATCAATCAAAAATGGTTCAAATTGTGGATGGGAGAAGTGGGGGTGGATAGAATTAACTACATTATTGCAGAAATATGAGAGCAGGTGCTGTTCTCATCTGCGTCCATGCAGTCACACTGGGTGTGCATTGGTGTAAATGGGAACAGAATGTTCCCCGTTGATCATGGTCACCAGTGATACCCTCGTACTTTAACTGACTATATATCTGGAAGATGTGGAATTAATGAGATTATAGACTAAGTGGATACTGACCATTCAGGGGACAGGAGATATATTTTAAAAATGTACCCAGGCCACAAAGTTCTGATCCAAATCTGAACTTCCTTACAGTTCAGAGATGTTCACATGTGCTGGGTTCATTTAGCCTTCAAGAGTGCCAAGGAGCAGCCACAAAGGTTGGAGACTAGATCAAGGAGGTTGGGTCAAGTCAATTAAATGAAAAGCTTGACTAGATGGGTTGGTTTCGTTTGGTTTTATGATTAGTTTTAAAAACTCTCTCAATCATGCAGGTTAAGGTAGAGGGGGTCTCCGTTATGGGCCTGCTGTGGTCATTGAGAGAAACTTCACGGTAAAGCTATGAAAACAAAAATAGTCCCACACAGCTGAAAACAGTGCAAGCGCTATTAGGAGTCACCACTCCAGCCCATAGTGCTATGAATAGAGTGCCCTCTAAAATATAGATAGATAATGCTAGAAGCTAAATATCCACAGAGTCAAAGCAATCCACTGGAAGCAATGACATGCCAAGTCACTTCCAGTGACTGTTACAGGCATGGAGCTTGAGCTCATATGGAAGAAACTGGAAACTATTCTATGTTTTTGTTTAGTCCTAACCAAATTACTCTGCCTAGACAATGTAATTAATGTCTTCATGTCAATGGTGGGTTTGATTTTCTAAAATCTTCTTTTGACAAACTTGCAGATCTCCTACTTTCTGAATCTTAGTTTTCCTTTGCCAGTCAGAAATTGGCTCAGTGTTTGAAAGAAATATGCCCAGTAATATACCAGATGAAGATAGCAATACGTCAGCTGATGAGGAGCCTCTTTTCCAACAAAGGTATAGTAGTGAAAACAGAATAAGTAAGTAAGAAAGATTGTCTGAAAATGTTGACTTAACTATGCCTGGGAGAAAGGGACAGGAGACATAATTCCATTCAGTATGTAACCTGGTTCCTGGAGTCCTTGTTTCATAATTTATCACCTGGCCTTTTGCTTGGTGTGAACTGTACATCCAGGTATGGCTGGAAGTGCTGTAGTTAGACTGTAATGGAAGGCAGCACTTCTGATTCCACTCCATGAGAGCTCACTTTAGCAGCACTGCCGTTAAGTGAATAAGAAAAGGTCTAGTGTAATTTCAGTTGACAGTAAAAGGCCCCTGTATTGTTACCTTTATATCTTTTTAAGGGTTCTTTTTAACAGTATAATTACTACTCAGTTTCAGCCTTCAACAAAACTGTCATCCTCCCTCCCCCCTTGTCATAAATATAAAGGGAAGGGTAAACACCTTTAAAATCCCTCCTGGCCAGAGGAAAAACCCTTTCACCTGTAAAGGGTTAAGAAGCTAGGATAACCTCACTGGCACCTGACCAAAATGACCAATGAGGAGACAAGATACTTTCAAACTGGAAGGGGGGAGAAACAAAGGCTCTCTCTGTCTGTGTGATGCTTTTGCCAGGAACAGAAAAGGAATGGAGTCTTAGAACTTAGTAAGTAATCTAGCTAGATATGCGTTAGATTCTGTTTTGTTGAAATGGCTGATAAAATAAGCTATGCTGAATGGAATGTATATTCCTGTTTTTGTGTCTTTTTGTAACTTAAGGTTTTGCCTAGAGGGATTCTCTACATTTTGAATCTGATTTAAAATCTGTGCTTCTAGTTCAAAAAATCTCAAATTGATCTCAAAATGATTTCAAGTTAATCTCACTGCTCTGCCGCCATGTCAAGGTTCCTTCCCCACTCTGAACTCTAGGGTATAGATGTGGGGACCTGCATGAAAACCCCCTAAGCTTATTTTTACCAGGTTAAAACTTTTACTAGGTTAAAACTTCCCCAAGGTACAAACTATTTTACCTTTTGCCCTTGGACTTTATTGCTGCCACCACCAAGCGTCTAACAAATATATAACAGGAAAGAGCCCGCTTGGAAACGTCTTTCCCCCCAAAATCCTCCCAAACCCTACACCCCCTTTCCTGGGGAAGCCTTGATAAAAATCCTCACCAATTTGTATAGGTGAACACAGACCCAAACCCTTGGATCTTAAGAACAATGAAAAAGCAATCAGGTTCTTAAAAGAAGAATTTTAATTGAAGAAAGAAAGTAAAAGAATCACCTCTGTAAAATCAGGATGGTAAATACCTTACAGGGTAATCAGATTCAAAACATAGAGAATCCCTCTAGGCAAAACCTTAAGTTACAAAAAGACACAAAAACAGGAATATACATTCCATTCAGCACAGCTTATTTTATCAGCCATTTAAACAAAACAGAATCTAATGCATATCTAGCTAGATTACTTACTAAGTTCTAAGACTCCATGCCTTTTCTGTTCCTGGCAAAAGCATCACACAGACAGAGAGAGCCTTTGTTTCTCTCCCCCCGCCCCTCCAGCTTTGAAAGTATCTTGTCTCCTCATTGGTCATTTTGGTCAGGTGCCAGCGAGGTTATCCTAGCTTCTTAACCCTTTACAGGTGAAAGGGTTTTTCCTCTGGCCAGAAGGGATTTTAAAGGTGTTTACCCTTCCCTTTATATTTATGACAACCCTACGTCTTTATTTTTGGCTTTCTACTGCCAAGCTCTGGTATGAACAGCTCAATAATTCTAAGGCTATGGTCGCTTCACTGGTTAGGCCCCTTCCTCCCATGGTGTTGCTGTTCCCTCTCCAGGTCTTAGGGTTTATCCAGTTAGCTGTAGCAGAAAACAAGTCACTGACTTAGAATTAATTGAAAACAATAATACTGTATTTTTATTTGTCATGGACCCAGGGCAGTACTTCCTGGATTTAACCGCTTCCATATTGCCTGTTAAAAATCATACAGAGTACTGGAAACAAACTGCACTACTCGTGCTGCCCTCTGCATTCAGCACATCACTACAGAAGTGCCAATACCCTCAGAGAAAGGTTCCACTTAATTAAGAGAAGGCTGCTGCGTAGAAATAGAGCAGTGAAAGATTTAAAAAAAAAACCAGAATTAGGAACATCTTTCTGAATCTGAGACATTTCACAATGGCCTGCAGCATACTGTACTTGTATGTATTTCAAATCAGAGCAACTTAAAAGTTTGGAGCTTTGTACTACGAAATAGAGGGTCAGGTTGATAGACTAAAGAGGTGCTCATTCTTTTCTAGGTAGATGCGAGGAATTCCAATGCGCCTGATAACCATTATAACTTTATGAAAAGGGGTTGGAAGAAAAAATAAAAGCTAAATTCTATCAGATCTTTCCTTAAAGTCTGTGGTAGATGATTAAGGCACATAGAAAACTTTTAGTAGTATCTAAATGGAATTTCTCTCTGCAAGAGTTCGTTATAAAACGAATCTACTGCTTTAATGATAATAGGATGGTATTATTTAGGTAGACAGCTCCAGCAGTTCCTGAAGAGCAGTAAATGTTGTAATCATAGTCAAAAAGCCATGTCTGCTTTTTTGAACATTATTTGGTATTAATTTTAGTACAGAATAATCACCAAAGGAATATTTGGATTTATCCCGTTTGCAAAGGCATTTTTACATGAGATATGAATCCAATAAGTATCCTTCTCTCATCAACATGAACCCAAAATAGGGTAGACTTCTTTCTCCTGATAAACCAGTGATCTCTCTGGGAATTTTGAAGGTATAATAACACACTGCTGTTCTCAAGAATCAGAAAATGACAAATATTTACAATAGCAATGCATGACAGCTACTCCCATGTATATGGTCAGAATGACTGTTAGATTTAGGGATGGATTCCTAAGGCCAACAGTGTAGCATGGCCCATATCTCTCTATTGAATTCTAGTTGAATTTTTAAAGAAGTAAAATTACTGTTTATTTCGTTTATTGCTCAGTGTAATATTGACCTAAGTGACCTGGGATTTTTTTTAAATTCCAGTGCTGAAATTTGTCAGTCTTTGAGCTCAATTACATATATATGCAGTGTGTATTTTTGTATACTTGGGGTGTCAATGGACTTAGCCTTGCTCCTGACTGTTTATGAAGCCAGTGTGTGCTTTCTGTCTGTTATACATCCATGCATCACTTAAACACACCACCACCTTAGCAGTTCTTGATGCTGCCTGGAAAGGGATAATTGGATTCTGATGATTTGCTGAGGAAGGTGATGTGACTTATTGTCCAAGCTAGATATAAGGGAAGTGGAATGTGTTTCTGAAGGCATAAGACGTGGGCTGAGCATTCCTGAGGGAAGAATTCTAGGAGCAACCAGCCTGGGAAGAAAGTCAGGGTAAGCTTTGTTATTTGTTGTTTTTTTTATTGATGAAATCCCTGTAAATGGGTCAAGCTTGGACTATACATCCCATTTGGAATATATTTATAAAACAGGTCCATCGCTGAACCCCACCCACTCAAAATTCAGAGGTCCGTTCTTTTACTAGAATGAAAGAAATACCCTAATTTGTTTTGTAGGGGCTGTGGACCAGTGGTTCTACCATGGGACTGAGAGTCAGGACTCCGGTTTTTGCTACTCTTTACTAGCTACTTTGGAGCAGTTTGTGCCTAAATATACCTGTCTGTAAAATGTGCATTAATATTGATATACCTCATAAGGGTGCTTTGAGACTCAACATTTTTAAAGTGTGTTGTGATTTTCAGGTGAAGGGAAATAGAGAAACATCAAGGATAGTTGTGCACTAGTAGGATAAACAACAAATCAAGGATGCACCTTAAGGCTGTGCACTTCCTGGCTGAAAGTGAGGGCCAGGGCCCATAAATGTATTGGCCCCACTCCCAATGTAAGCAAAGACGTGCCTCTGAAAGGTGATACTACCAGTCTTGGGATCCCCAATTTATTCTATCCCTGAAATCTATTTGCTGCCCTACACACAGAAAAAAAGAGTTGTCTAAAATGTGTTCAACCAGGCCCTTGGGTTTTTTTGTGCCACCTCTAGCAGTGTCTTCATGCCCAAACAAGCAGTGACATGTCTCCCAAACAGTAGTCTTCTCCTCTTCTTCAGCGCTTCGCTTAACGGTCGGCCCTAACAACTGTTTGCCATTTGGTCCATTCCTGTGTGGCCGCAAGGGCTTGACAAGCCAAAAGTCCAACATCAGAACAGACTTAATGCACCCAGTAATCTGCAGCTAAGTTATTTCACCACTTTCTTCCCTGGCATTGCTATATATTATCGTCTTCTGCTGTGGCATTCAAACACCTTTCATAACTCAGATGCCTCTTAATCCTCTAGATGTCACAAGACAAAAGTTATGACCAAACTCTGCTTCCCCAACATCATAAGCCTGCAGCAAGCTGGGAAGAACAATTGACCTGCCTCTTCTCTCTCAGTACCAACCAAAGAGACCTCTGCTGTTTGCAGTTTATGCCATTGCTCCCCTCCCATGTACAATCTCTTCCCACCCCAATTCTTCCTCTGATGGTTGTGTGGGATACGGACAGCCAGTCCCAGGGTGATCAATTGATCAAACGTGTGTCACCCAGCAGCTGCCAGAAGCTATCCTCCCTGGCATATTCTTCCAATAACAAGATGGAGGAAGAGTCTCCTGCCCACATACTTTGAGGATAAAGCCCCAAACTAGCTCCACTTTAAGAAGGTCTTTGTGCCAAAGGCAGATGGAACTTGCTCTGATGTTATACCAAGAAAGTAGAATTCTTCTTTCCAGTTGTGTATACTCTGGTGCCTTTTTTCCCTAAGAACTTAATCCATCATATTAAATTAAGTCAAATAATCCTCTTGTCTGTATAATAACAATTATATTAGCTTCTTAAAAGGAACATATTAAGAAAAAGAATAGTTTAAAAAATAACAGAGCTTTCCCTTCCCACTATTATATTTAATGAGCTGAATGGTGTTGGATTTAAAATTCCAATTAATGGGCAAGAGTACAGAAATGACCAATTTTAATTTTAGACCATATCTACTGTTTGTTTAATAAGCCTCTATGGCCATTAGTATTAATTGGCCTAAAAGCAGACAAAAGTAGATGTTTTAATCAAACCATAAAAATAAAGAAAATTTATGTGAACCATTTAAAAATTCCTTTCTCTCAGACTATCAGACCTGCAAAAGGAGATAAATCAACCTGAGTTTTAGGGGCCGATCTCTCTAGCTGATGCTCTCTCCCTAGATCTGCATGCAGAATTCTTATCAGTAGGCTAAGTTCTGTGCTGATCCACCCAAGCGCATCCCTACTGAGCTCACCAAGTGCAGAAATTGACCCAATGGGAGATGGAACAACTGGAGACAGTGACCTTTTGTCAATAATATCCCTGTGTATCTGCTAGAAGATCTTACACACAGTTATTAGTTACAAAGAAAACTACTAGCTGACTAAGAAGCAATTAGCTGTATTCCTGTCCTCTTAGGCAAAAATGCATCAGCCAAGTGTTTTAATGTGAAAATAAATATTACTAAATATACACCAAATAACATGAAAATGCTATTGATGAGTAAAATATACAGTGTTGGAGCTAATGTCCTGAGAGTCAAATCCTGCCCTTTTTATGCGTAGGCCTTCTCTACACTGGGGATTTCAGCCTTTAGTGAACAATTTAAAAATTGTTTACTACAGTTGTTTGCTACATCAGTGCAACCCCCTAAAGCAGACAGGACGAACTGCTATAAACAACCATGGGCACCAGTGCTGCTTACCCCTGCTGTAAACAGGGCAGTTCCCCAGATTAGATAAAGCCTGAATGTTTGCTTGAGTATGGACAGCAGGAATTTGCAGGAATGGTAGTAGTGTACCTTCCCCACCTTCGGAAAACAACTTTCTTTTTTCACCTGGTAAACAATGTTTTGTTTATTGCACTGTTACTAATCATTTATATTATGATAGCACCCGAAGGTGCCCTATTCTGGACGGGGGAGTCCTATTGTGCCATGTATCAGCATAGCCCCTGCCTTCTTCCCTTTTTGAAAGGGCATGATATGAACAAGGCTGATTTTAACAATGCGTACGTTGCTTCACTATGTCAGAACACCTTAGCTTATCCTCTAGCAATAGCTAAAGTTAGCACCTTGAGCATGCCCCTTTAATAGCGTATAACCAAAGCCCACAAATGCAAGGATCACACAGTTACCAAATGAGCTTGATCCTGAATATTTAAGCAAAATTCCTAGTGAAGTCTGGGAGGTCTGACAGGGTTAGCATTACTTTTGTGGGGAGTGGTCACAAAATGTTTGTGGCAAATCTTACTCCATCCTTAATTTGTCCTTTGTGCCAACATACTGCAGCTCATGCGATATTCTACATATGATCATCCTCTCGCTGTTCTAATATCCTTTTAATACAGTTCCAGTCATCAGTAACTCTGAATTTCCTTTTGTGTGTGTGTGTGTGTTAGACCTCTAGAGCTTGACTTGTGTAAATGCACGTGCACAACTGTATGCTAATTCATATGTGCAAATGAGGTATTTCGATCTGCAAATTTCCAGTTATGCTTTTAACTGAATTTCTATGCACTCACACAATTTGCAAAGATACTCATTGTATTTATATACAAGAAACTACTATATAGATAGATCCGTTCCATAATGTCCATTAATTAATGTAACGATTGCATATCTGACCTGGGACCACTCTATGGACAAAGGACAGTTTTTGTGCCATGATGACAATTATATGATCTGGATAGTGCCATAATACTGAACGTATCTAGTGTATATTGGCAGGTATGTAATCTAATCTCCTCTTGGGGAAGGAATGTAGTTTTCAACAAAGGTAAAATCGCTCTTAAATGTAAAATTTCCTTGTTTAAAGAGATGACTCAACCCCTCACTGGTCTGGATTACACCCCAGAATGTGGTGGCCTCCTTTCACCAGAAAAATAAAATCTTCCTCCAAATGTCTGTGAAACCAAAAGAACCCACTCCACCTTCCCCTGTAACATTGGAAACAGCTTAACCAATTTAAATAATTCTGTGTAAAATATTCCTATCTAAGCCAGTAATTTGTATGCTGGATTTCCACTCGATGCAATATGAAATAGCTGAGATACCTTATCACAGCCTGAAAGCTGACATTATATTGAACTACTAAAAATATTACACAGACTTTGCACAGCAAAGAGCATTCAGAAAGTAGCTGGTGAGCATCATCTGTAACCGTTTTTAAATGCAGACATCTCAGTTGTTTCATAATATTACAAAAAGGTGGGGAGAATCTGGTCTAGCTGTATGAATCACTCTTTTATGTGCAGCCCCTTTTTTTAAACAACTTGGGGACAAGGGGAAGCATCTGAAATTGCCAGAAAAGGCAGGGGGTAGGAGGGGAGAAGCTAATTTTGCATGCTTCAAAGGCTGATTTCTCACTTTCAGGCATTTTCACCAGGGGAACCTTTTGCCAAAATGCAGGCACATTAAGGCCTCATGTAGTGGTCTTCTGGTGGTGGGCTCCTATTGTAGGCATGGCAGAGGCATCCACAGGCCCCCCAATCCTGTTGCATGGATGGCTCAGTAGCAGTGAGCCCTCCACATTATGGTGGCTGGTCTTGGAGGGCAGAAGAACCTGTCCTTTTCTATCCATCTATTCTTTATTTGTATTGTGCTAACTCCTAAAGACCCCTGTCAGGGTGATGTTCTTATTGCTTTAAGGAATAAACAATCCCATAGAAGATGGTCTCTGCTCAGAGAGTTTACAGTTTAATTAACCCTCTGCTGGCCAGTGTATTTTTTCACATCTGATAACTCTGTTGATTGTCACAAGTGGGGACTCCGGGAATCTCGGTTTCCACAGAGCACTAATTTGGCCTAGTGTCTGCATTAGACCCATAGTGCAAAAGTACCAGAGAGAGTAACTTTAACCTTACAGACAGCTTCCCTGACACACAATGCCCAGCAGGGTTTTGTGGGGGGGAGGGGAGTTTGGAGTTGTTTGGGTTTTTTTTTTTTTTACTTGCATTTCTCTGCTCCAGATAAAGTTGGTATTTGAAGTGTGGCATTATTAAGGAAATCGACACTTTAAAACGTCTTTCCTTTTCAAACAAAAACTCAAGCTTTCCTTCCTGGCATGCTTTCCTCAAAGTCTTTGTCTGGATTTGGATCTGGATTTCATACAGAATCAGAAATAATTTATAGATAGACTAAAAAATTGTTTTAAAAACATCTCTCACTCATAATTGCTAAATCCTTTGCTGGTTGAGAAGGGTAAGCATTTTTTACCAGTAGTGGATTGGTGTTTTTCATGGATTTGTAGATTTAAGCTTTTATTTTTCTACCAAATTATGCTCACATCCAGAGATTTTAAAATGGGCTATTAATTAATTGCATCAGCAGACACTGCATTATTTGTCTCCCATCACTGATGTTTGTATTGCAGTTGATGGGGGATTTTTCCAGCAGTTGTTGCAGACAAGTGGATGTCATTCTTCACTGATAAAGAGAATTTTTCCCTTAGAGTAGAGTAGAAAAACATTTTGGGACTTTGGCTGTGAATAATACACCACACCACTGGTAGACGCAGCAATCTGACTTGTGGACCAACGTGGGGCTAAGTACGAATGCCTTGTGGACATCTTTAAATGAGTGTGAACCAAATTTAAACTGACAAAGAAAATTTGTCCTCTGAAAGCTCAGACCTTTTGAGAATGTCCTATTTATTCCATGCTAATAAGAGCTGCTGTAAAAATGACTCTGAAGATATGAAAAAGGAGGAGGTATTTTTAGGTACAAATGCAAGAAGAAAGGAAAATCAGAGCAGTGTTGGCCCAACCTAGCTAGGAAAATAAAATAAAGTACTGCCAAACACAAAGCACTGCCTCTCATTTTTAATTGCCACCTGAACAATGAGCGTACAACTAAGTAGATCGGATGAAAGTCTAAGGGTTTTAAACTCCACAGTGAAGCCATGATAGGCACAGAACTAACTGTTCTAAGAGTTCCGGCATCCCTGGAGGATAACAAATTAGGAGGATCTCAATCTGGTACCTTAAACTCAATCCTGCACTCATAGAGTTCAATGGCAAATTGTCCACTCATTTCTCTGGGTACAGGATCACGCCCACAATGGTCTGGGGTACGCCCACCTCTCCTTCAAAAGTTTAGGCTTTTTCACCATGCACATAATTACCAACACTTGAGAATTGCTGGCAGGGACAATTTTCCAAATGAGCCAGGAGCCTGGGGACCACCACAACCACCTACCATTCTGGTGAATTTTAGGGGATTTAAAAATATTTCTATCTCAATTATCAGAGTCCCCAGACTGACACTCAGCTCAGGTCTGCTTTCCTGTCAGGCCCCAAATCCACTAAATCTTTATCCTCTGCCTCATGTATTGCCTTCACCTTTGTATCCCTACCTGATGTTTCATCACAATGATACAACATTGTAAAGGTATACAAGGGCAACAAAGCCTTCCATCAATGCAGTAAAACGACATGTAAAAAGCGGTGAGGGGGAAAACCCAAAAGGTATGACATCTGGATAAACATCCTAAAATGTCAGTCCTTATTCAAACCTGGAGAGGCTCCAGAACTCTCCCACATAAAGCCACACTCTGACTCCTCCTGCTTAAAACTACCTATCCCTTGAGGGCCCTGACTCTCCTCCTACCTAGGGGATAAGCTTAGTGGCTTGCTACTCCATCCACTACAGACTGTGGCCTGCTCATTCCTTCATGTTGCACTTTGCCCCTCTTCTCTACTCTAGTTCTAAGCTTCCCCCCTTCCACTTCCTCCCTGTGATGTCTTCACCCACTTCCCCTTCTACTACTTTTGATGGGTCTTCCTTGGTCCCACCCTCATTGTAGGATTTCTCCATCCTTTGCCTCTTTCCCTTTGACCCATCCTCTTTGTTCTCATCCTCTTCCTCCTCAGTATGGGGTTCACTCTCCTTCCTCCTGAGGAGAGCTGAGTTGAAGCTACTGCTGGTAGATACCTCCCCTATGAAAACCCTAAAGCAGGAGTATTGCTAAATAAGGCAGTGAGTGCACCACAGTCTTCAGCATGGACAAAGAACACAAATTCAGAGAACTGTGAAATTCCTTGGTACTCCTCTACCCATTACTGTGCTCTAGGGCAGGAATGTTTCTCTGTCCAGAGTAATCTCTTCACCTTTCCCGCATAGCAGTAGTTATGATGGCAGACACCCGCCTACCATTCTCCTTCCCAGTCTTACTAGCAGCATGAGATGTGCTGTGTCCTTCTCTCAGCTGTAACTCATTTCATTTTGGTGCCATGGAGAGCTGAGGAAGAACAGGCCTCAACAGATTCTGTGTTCGGCACTTGACTATGCCCAGGGCCTGTCCAGCTCCAAACTACTCCCAGATATGGGCTATTTGCAGAAGGAGCTTCTCTGCCCCAGTCAGCTTTGCAGTGCCAGGGAAATGACTCCCGTATCTAGTCTGATACACATAAGCAAAGTTGACAGGTTTATGCGCCACACATCACCAGTGAGTCCATCATACATCATGTGTTTTCTCTCTCTCACCTTTTGAGTCGTGCAGACTCCATGGTTTGTGCTCCAGCATTACTGCACACTGGCCTCACTTGTCCTTTTCAGTTTTTGAGAGGTCTAATAATAAGATCCTGTACATTTACACATCACTCTGAGGAGCTTGCTGGTAGGCACCCTAAAGTCAGAAAGCAGCATAAGATACATTCTTATGGACAAGAGCACACATTTTCCTCAGTCTATTTATCCCTTTTTGCACACACAAAAAAAGTCCTCCTTTCACCTTAATAAATAGAAGAATTAATTAAAGCTGCTTTTGGAGCACCCTGACTATTCCTTTTATATAACCACCAAAAGGAAATGTGAACAGGATTGACCATATCATTTGTCTTTGTGATAGAAATGCAAAGTCACAGATTTGTAGTGAGTTATGTGCACATCATAATAAAAGGGCAGCAAGAAGCCTTTTTCCAGCCAGTGCAATTTATTTACCTCTTTTCAAAATCAGCTCCTTATTGTGTGCCTACAAATCTGCATGCTCTGAATATGCATTCAGAGGGAAAGAAAACAGGATAACTTTGAAAGGATATTACGTGGGAAATTGAAAAAAGTCCTTTATAATTACTTAGAAGTTCTGTGAAGTTAGACAGTATATTTTTATGCATTTCAATCAAGACTAAAAATGCACTCAGCTGATGGCCATGGAAATAAAAAACAAGCATATTATTATAGTACAATGAATGTTTGCTGCGTGTTTGTAACAATATTACTATAACATTCCAGTGCATTTCAGTCGTCCTCAGCTAATTGTCGCTGCCTTATTGATCTACGAAGGGTCAACGAATATAGAATATGATGATCCTGAGTGCAGACTTAGTGACAGGTGAGCAACAGTCAAGGGGCACATAGAGCCCTTGATCCACATATGCAGTGATACGAGTTCTTCAGGTGGAACATGGGTTGGATATGAGGTGAAGGGAAGTGAGACAGTTGAGCTTGGGATGCTGACAATCTGGGTTCAGTTCCCTGTTCTGCCACAGACTTCATGTGTGACCTTGGGCAAGTCAACTAGTCTCTCAGGTCCTTTGTTCCCCAGCAATTTGGGGATGAGCACTGTCCAACAGGCTGTGAGATTAAATACATTAAAATTGTGACATGCTCAGAAACTACAGCAATGAGGACTACATAAGTACCTAAGATAGATGTCAATTCATTAAAGACACTGCTGAGTAGTTTGGGCCCAAAACTTGACCTGCCTGTAATGTTAGTGTTGCAGATCATCTGATAGAGTCTAAATATATATTTAAAATAAATAAATAATCCATTCTTCTTCTATAGGGAAATTTAGAAATAACCACCCAACCTTTTCAGCTACGTGACCTGAGCAATCCCACCTCCTCTGCCCCAGTATCCAGACATCAGGAGTTCCAGCTGGACATGCCACATTGGTTCGCCTCACAGCCTTGCTGCAGCCCATGGCTTCAGCATTCCTAAATGTCTCTGTGATTCAAGGTCCCCACTTGATTCCACTGAAAATCAATAACAAAATTCCTGTGGACTTGAATAGGAGCAGGCTTCGGCTCTAAAGGCCTCTTCCTGCAAAGGGAATGAAGTGCAGCTTCCTTCGCAGGACTCGGGGCCTTAATCATTGACCTAATCATTAAACATGGGGTTTAAAAAGTCAATGTTAGCTACATGGATAAGGAGGAAATAGACTGTGCGAAAAATTGTTCTCTATGTTCTAGAGAGTCTTATCAAAGAATAAAAAGCAAGACACAATAATTTTTAAGCTGACATGCTAGCATCCCTTTAAGATGTGCCAAACCATAACCAACTGGTGCATAAGGGATGAATCACAGTGATGTCCAGCTGGGTAAACAACAGACTCATTACTCTTCATGCTGCTCTCACAGTTATGATTTTCTTTCCTCTCTGTAAAGTCTTAAGTACCCAATCTGACTTGGTTTAAATTTCCAACCATTATGTTTAATAGTTTGTACAGTGCCAGAGATTTACATGGTACTTTGCCCATGTACACTAAGACACTGTCCCTGCTCCAAAGAATTTACAGCTAAGGACACACGAAGATCAGAAATGAGACATCAGTTCAAAGGAAGGAACAGAGAAATTGTTGCTGAGTATAAAGTGACATGGAAGAAGTGGATCTTAAGGTTGCGTTCAGAGGAGATGGATATGGAAAGAAAGTGGGAGACTGTGTCATCCACAGGGGGCGGTATGAATGAAGGTGTGAAGCCAAGAAGGGAGGTGAAGGGAACAGTAAGGAGCGGGGATGGGTAGAGAACATGAAATGGACTAGGAGGAGATGAGATTTTGTATAGCCATAAAAGTGGGGACAAAGAGCTTGAATTTTACACAGTAGCAGAGTAGTAGAGGGGATCCGAGGAGAGGTTGCGTGGTTGGAATGCCTGAAAGGTTTTAGCACTAGTGTTTTTTCATATAAAAGAGAAGGGAAGAAGCAAGAAGGACATAGAGGAAAAGGTTACAATAGTCAAAACAAGAAATGGCCATAGCATGTGCAGGGGCTTTAGCTGAGGAGATAGGAAGGGTGGGTTTGGGGTTTAAAGAGAAAGATGCACTCAGGTTTATTAAGAGAAGTGGAGTTGTCAATGGGGATAGAGAAGAAACTAGTGGAGGGATTTAGGAGGAAAGACAAGGAGTTTGAGTTTGTTATGACAGCAAGACACCCAAAAGAGGCAGCTAGATCTACAAGATAGAGGAGGGGAGAAAAACATCTTCCTGCTCCTGGGAAAGAGGAAGTATTTCTGGGTCTGTACATAGATCACCAGTGCACTGTATGCAGCTTCGTAAGGTGATGAGCACAAGAGAGCTAGTGTAGACTGATCACTGGAAGAACTCGTAGAGTTGGTTGTTCCCAGTTCTTGTGATGCCACAAGCCTGAATATTTCTGATACATCCTGTTGCAGCGTTTCTCAAATGGGGGTCTGCGGACCCCTGGAAGTCCCGAAGCATACTCCAGGGGGTCTGCAGGCCCTGTGAGAAACTCCTCCTGCTCCCAGCACACCGGGGAACAGGCTTCCTACCTGCCCTGGCTCCGCGCCACTTCCAGAAACAGCCGGCAAGTCCTTACAGCCTCGGGGAGTGGGGGCAGGGGGTCTCCACACCCTGCCTCTGCCCTGAGCACTGACTTCGCAGCTCTCATTGGCCAGAAACTGCACCCAATGGAAGCTGCAGGGGTGGTGCCTGCAGACAGGGGCACCATGCAGAGACATCCTGTTCCCCCAACCCCCCCCCCCCCCCCCGCCTAGGAGCCGCTGCCAGAGGGATGTGCCAGTCGCTTTGGGAGCCACCCGAGGTAAGCGCCACCTCCCTCACCCCTTTCTGCACCCTAAACTCCTGCTCCAGCCCAAAGCCCACACCCAAACTCCCTCCCAGAGCCTGCACCCCTCAACCCCTCCTGCACCCAAACTCCCCCCCAGAGCCCGCACCCCCTTCTGCACCCAATCTCCCTCCCAGAGCACGCGCCCTGCACCCCTTCCTGCACCAAACCCCCTCCCAGAGCATGCACTCCTTCAAGCACCCCAACCCCCTGCCCCAACCTGATGAAAGTAGGGGAGGGGAGCCAGGGCTTTGGAGAAGGGGCAGCGGTGTCCCCTCAGGGAACAGGCAGAGCAAGAGCTAAGCAGGGGGCTTTGAGAGTCCCTGAAAATTTTTAAATCAAAGTGAGGTTCCTTGGGTTGCTCGAGTTTGAAAACCACTGTCCTATTGTATTATGCTGCACACCATTTTACACAGTGTGGGCTGGGAGGCTGTTTCACAGCCAATATAAGCAAATGTCGGATAGGCTTCAGAACAAAAATCTGTGTAAAATTTAATAATGTACATAGAAACAATCAGGTATCATCACATTACCAAATTCAATCCCCATCAAATTTTAACAGTAATAGGAAGAGAGTGTGTGTTATGCAATAATGGAATTATAAAAAACCCATAATCATAGACTCACACAGAGTCACCAGGGGCTGTTTGGATTATACTTTCTATAGTTGGGATGATAAAATGTGGGTCTGAATTTATGAAAATATTGTGCAATTCAGTTATCAGCTAGAATTTGTGGTTTTGATGTAACTGGGAATTTATCTAAACAGCTCCATCTATTTATATCAAAAGTGTTGTATCAATTAATATTGTAGTAAACAGTTGGTTAATATTAATAACAATATTGTCACCTAGTAAGAGAGTGAGACAAATCACATACTGTTGTTTTGAAAAACACAAGCCCCTTCAAAATGGCTCTCTCATTTCAGGGGAAAAAAATCATACACACCTCCATTCAGCTGTCAAGTGTTCCGTATCGTAATGTACTGCAGTCACAGGGCAAAAACATTCTTTCCCCGTTTCTCAACACTGGCACAAGTCAGATACTGAAATGATGATAATTCATGACTACAACCAGCCTGCTTTTGGTTTATTTTCACTGTCTCGTATTTAACTGAATTTACAGAAGTCTGATGAATCTAACTAATCATTAAAATGTGTAATAACAATAACAAAAATGCATGGTTTGAGTGATGATGAAGAAAAATAAGTTGAATTTCTAACTCACAGTGAAGCAGTTGTGAATAATTTGGTTAGACAGTTTTAGCAATTCGTCATTTATTCATTAACTTATACTGTAACATTCTCTTTACTTATTTTTTAGCATAATGGCAAAGTACAGATGCACAGAATGCAAGCATAATGCTATCTAAAAGGTAGCTTTAGGACAGATGGTATCCTAGATTTGTAAGAAGGCCTTTCTATAATTAACAGTTGTACTCATTACATCCAAAAACATTCACTCATGTAATGTGGTTTTGCATATTATCAGTAATATACTAAAACCCATCAATTACATTGCTGTATTTGTAAAAACACAGAGATCTGACATGTTTAAAGAGTAAAATACAAGTCATTAGCTGCAATTTTAATTTAACAAGTCTAATTTTATAAATGAGTGAATTTTTCCCAGGCTATCATTTCTAATTATGCATTTACATAAATTCATGATATGTGACTGATGAAATATAATACCAAAGGCAATTTTCTGTCTGTGTGGAGCACTGAGGAAAAACTTTGTTCACAGTACAATTTAATAACATATGAAATTATAATCCCAGCACTTGTTCAATGTGTTTGTAAGTGGATCAGTGTCAAAAGTGCAGCTCTTTTTACCCACTGAAACCACCAGCTAAGTACAGTCAGGTGAACATTTTGGTCTCATCTTAACTTCAGCCATGAGACAACAGTTTGGAAAATCATCAGCTGTTACATAAGAAAAGGTCAAGAATAAAAGCGCCAAAAAGCCTGAATTCATTGTTGCTGAATGTGAAGGTCAATCCAAGTGCAGCCAAAAACAAAAAAAGCTTTGGGGAAAAAAGAAATAAGAATGATTTTTTTTTTTAAGGTAGAGATATTTAAGGGTGTGGGGGAAAATCTATCCACTTTGGTAATACTCTATGGACTGCATTCTGCTCTCATTAAAATTAAGAGGTGGATCAGACCCTCCAGGGATACTACGCAGTACTAGAGTCACAATGGTAGCGGTACAATTCCACAATACTCACAAGAGGAAAACTAGCTGAAGTAAACCACAGGCTACTACTTTGGGTCTTTCACACTGCACCATTACATGCACTGCCTTCATTGGATTGCTGTCTTCTGATTGTTGCCCAGGATGTTTTAAACTACTCCTCGCAGCGCCAGAATTTGCCCAAAAGTGAACTGCTGTTGGGCTCCCACTTAATGGGATGTTGGTCTTCCCCCATGAACACCAGGGGGCAGCTGAGGCTACACTGGTTCCAGGCAGTTGCTGAGCCTGCTTGGTAACTAGCAATAACTACAGCTGGTTTAAATTTTCCAGACAATTTTTCTTCTTGAGAAATTGCCCTTTTTTCTAAAATGAACACATTTCACATAAACCTGTTGACTTTTCTCATCATTTTTCATTGTTTCTTGCAGTGTTTTTTAAATCAAAATTATACTAATTTTTTACTGAAAAATTTGTAATCACCGTTTTTTGTTTGCTAAGAAACCCACATTGTGATAAACAAAAAAAAAGTCAAACAGGTTCAATCTGGAAAAGAATGGGGCAACATTTGCCTCCCCACCACCACCAAAAAAAACCCCCATGAAATCCTGCAAAATGAAAACAAGTTCAAAATTATGGTTTTATTATTATTACTGTTATTAACAACATGCTTTACCACCATTCTCTCTTCTGGGTAGCTCTGAGTGCTTATAGGTGTGTTCCCAGCTCTATTCTCTGCGCATATGCAAAAACACAGATGGCTCCAACATGTCCCTTTTTCTCCCCACTGCTGCTCTCCCTTTATTAGACTTAAACAAGCAAACCAAAACCACTGTAGGTAAGATAGGGAGGGTTATGCATGGCAAGGCTGAGATTTCAAATTCAGCTAGGGGATTTAGTCACTCTGAAATGAATGGGAGTTGTGTGGCTAAATCCCCTAGTTGATTTGAAAATCTCTACCACAGAGTTGACATCAATAGTACAGTGTGCAATTCAGCAAGAAAATATTCTAGGGCCCTGTAACAGGGTGTACAGACTCAGGAGCTAACTCAGCGCCCTGTCACTCAAATCCCCATCAATTTATATCAGTTGGGCACTGACTGAAAGACAGGCAGTTGGCAGAGGAGGCCAATTAACTGAGTGGAGATACAGCTGAGGGGCTAATCGGGTGGAAGTGTTGCCAGCAGCTAGAGCTATATAAGCAAACAGGAAGCAGTGGTGCTGGAACAATGTTATAGTAGGGGTGCTGATGATGGAAATCATGTATTTGGGGTTTGTTGTTATTACTGCAAGCCAGGGGGAGCAGCAGCACCCCCAGTACTCCAAGTTCCTGCATTATAGCCAGGAAGGAAGGGCTGGGAGGAGAGTTGGGAGCCTGAAGCGAGGCAAAAGTAAGCTGGACTAGCTGTTGTGATTGTACCCTTCCCTAGCAGTAAGGGAAGTAGCTGGCTATTGACTATCGTATATAATAAAGCCTGGTGGTGGTCTGTGGTTAAGACCTGAAAGGACTCTCAGGGGACCACCCTGTGACAGGTCCTATCATGCCTTGGGGTGGAAGGGGAATTTAGAGGGCAGTTCCTAGAGGCACAGTCTAGCAGACTGCCTCACATGGGGCAGGATGAAGTGCTCTCCAGTTATTCCACCTTCTTGCTGGCGATGTAGCACCCTTGTGCTGTCCACGACCCAGTGCTGAAAGAGAAAAGACCATGCAACACCCTGGCCCTGTGAGCTATTGATGGCCCCAACTGTGCCCATCCTTTGAAGTACAAGGAATGATTCTATTGCTGCTCCCTGTGCAGGCAAGCAAAGACCCATGTGATGCCTCACCCCATTTGCAATAGCCACATCTGGCTAGTCCAAGGCCTAAAGCCCAGTTAAAAGGGGCCTTGTCACTACTATGCAATACAGATAGTTAATCAGAAAAGTGCCACATAGTTAAGGCTTAGATTTAGTCATGGGTATTTTTAGTAAAATTCATGGACAGGGTCATGGGCAATAAACAAAAATTCACAGCCCTGTGAACTGTCCCTGACTTGTACTGTATACCCTGGCTAAATCTTGGGTGTTCTGCAGGGACACCACTCCGGGGCACCCATTAGTGCTCTGGGGAGAGGGGCACCGCTCCAGGGCACCCACTGGTGCTCGGGGAGGGGAGCCCAGAACCGCATGGGTCCGCTGCCACCGTTGCTGCTGGTGCGGGGCAGCCTGGGACCACTACTGCTGCTGGGAGGGCCAGTGCAGCTGGCCCCAGGGCCACCCGAGCTGCCAGGCAGCCCTGGGTCAGGCACCCCAGCAGGCTACAGAAGTCATAGAGGTTATGAAGAGTCACGGAATTCGTGACTTACGTGACCTCCGTGATAGACTCTCAGTCTTACACATAATCTTTCACGAATAGAAATATTCTAAGGCATAATATACCGAGCTTCCACAGAAACTGGTAGAAGGTCAATGTGCTGAGTACAGAACTTGAATGCATCCGCAGCTGTAACACAAATATTCATTTTAGTCAAAAATCTCTGATCAATGTTCTATTTTGATTTCTTCTTGTAGAGTTCACCTGATGAATAACATTGACTGGGTTCAGGTTTCAGAGTGGTAGCTGTGTTAGTCTGTATCAGCAAAAATAACAAGGAGTCCTTGTGGTACCTGAGAGACAGGGTAGAAAATACTGATCACAGACAAACCTGGACAGTCCAGTTAAGTGCAAGAAACTTCTTGAACATATGGAAAGAAGAATTAATTGAAAACCAGATGATACATTTTCTATCTGTCTAATCTGAAAGCTCCCCTCGATACTGTAATATCTAGTCAATTGTTGAAGCACAAATCTCCTAGTCGAAACATATTGGTTATAGTTGAAGTTTTGGCGATTCCAAGTTTTGTATGCTGAAAGCATCAAGAAAGTCAGGCCAGAAAACATCTGTCAGAAGCTAACCAACTGATTTTTTTCCCATCTTGTTTTCATATTAATGCTGATGGGGGAAAGCTGCCATTTCCCCAAATGGGGACACATGATTGTGACCCCCCCCCCCTTCAACTTATGTCTCTTCTTTGTTCCTGTTAGTGTCTCGCCAGCTGTTCACCTGGCCTAGTCTGATGGCAAAATACCTCACTGGGAGAGGACATCTCTACTTATGCCCTTTGACCAAGACTGACTGAGTTGTTTAAGTCCCATAAAAGCTTTATCCTTCAGCATCTCTCCTTTGAGGTTGCAGGGGTCTTTTCTCCTTTGGAAGGAGCAACTAGACA
Organism: Chelonia mydas; assembly: GCF_015237465.2. Classification (NCBI taxonomy): domain Eukaryota; kingdom Metazoa; phylum Chordata; order Testudines; family Cheloniidae; genus Chelonia; species Chelonia mydas. The sequence continues at coordinate 20,004,743 of NC_051252.2, forward strand.
CACCTACCCAACCAAAGAATTCCTTCAAATGAGGTTTATTAAAAACATAAAAACCTGATTTAAAATTAAAGAAAGTTTGCTTTTCATGACTAGATTTAAGATAAGGCATTCTCAGTTTAGTTACAGAAAGAAAGAGAGAACATTACCTCTTCAAAGAGCAGGTCCTGCTGACCTCTCCTGCCTTGTGTCTGGGGTCCTTGTGTCTCCTGCCAGAGTTCTAGTCCAGAGACGGAGAAACCCCTCTTTTACTAAGAGCTCTTTTATTACGTGGTTTAATATAGAGAATTGGTGAAGTCAGTTCCTAGCAAAAGATAACACAAAATATGAACTGGAAACTTAAAATAAAATTAAGTATTTTCAAATATGGGCCAGCCCATATGTGGTTTGCCTAACCGTCCTTTTGCGCCTAATGTCATTTATGGTATATGTAAAATCTGCATAACTTTCTGGTTGTGCCTGAAACTTCTTTTTCCTTAGTCTTCCTCCTTTCCTTTACCAATTAACATTCATACTGAGAAGTGGGATTACTGCATGTTTTCTTACTGCACTGCTCCAAGGAAGCCACCAGCTATGACTGGAGCTATATCAGTTAATCAAACTCCCTCCAGCCTTAACAGTAGCTTCTTCTCTTGCCATCTCACTCACCCCCTTGAGATATCACAAGAACAACATCTCTAATTAACACATCATGAACCAAATACTCAGCTGTGAGGTTTGTTGCATATTCAAATCCCAATGTAGCCAGCGGTTACAATAAGCTGCACTCATTCACATTATTAACTCCCCCTCCTTTGCACCACTCAAATTGCATTTATGAAGGTATTTACAACATAGAATCTAACCAAACACTTAAAGAACAATAAACAAAGCAACAATAAACATTGTACAGAGCTACTCTGCTTTAACACTGAAAAATTTATAACAAAATAGTTCAACTGTGGTTTGGAAAACAAAGACAAACATGTGACAGGTTTCCCCTGGGGTCCCACCTGGAACTGGGGTACCACTGAGCCCTCTGACCCACCAGCCTGGGATCCCTCTCACACTGTGCTGCTGTGACAAGCTGCAGACCCATTCCCAGTCTTACACTTCCTCAGCATACACACAGGTAGGGACACACCAGCTGCAGTTACATGCAGGCTCTCTGATCAGCTGCTGCATGAACCAACAATAGAGAGGCTACAGCCAAAATAACACTAGCTTCCCAGCCTAGGACCCTCCCCATGGAGTATAAACCCAAAATTATACCATCTTTCACTGCCCAGGGAACTGTACAGCATAAGCTCATAGAGTTCACCTTTCCTTCAATGTGGAGAGGAAATGCAACAGCCCCCCAAGGTGAGGCTCCCAAGAACTTCACTCCAAACTTACTGGTTTAGATTAAAACAAAAAATAAGTTTGTTAATTACAAAAAGATAGATTTTAAGTAATTATAAGTGATAGCAGACAGATCAAAGCAGATTTCCTGGTAAATAAAAATGCAAACTAAGCTTAACATACTAGAAAGATAGGATTTGAATTAGCAGTTTCTCACCTTGAGAGATGGTACAAGCAGGCTGCAGATTCTTAAGGGACAAGCTGCACTGGCTTTACAGCTTGGAATCCCCAGGTCTTTCATCCACAGACTAGAAATCCCTTTAGCCTGGATCCAGCACTTCCCCCAGTTCAGTCTTTGTTCCTCAGGTGTTTCCAGGAGTTTTCTTGTGTGAGGAGTGAAGAACAGCAGATGATGTCATTCCCTGCCTTATATAGCTTTAGCATATGGCGGGAATCCTTTGAGCCCAAACCCAGTTTGTGGGAAAACACTGATATCCCAAGATGGAGTCCAGCGTCATGTGGCCTGGTCACAAGCCCTGGCATACCTGGCTGAGTCGTAGCAGCCATTACTTATAGGCTGTCTGGAACCTTTACAAGAAGGCTCACCAGGTGATGGATAAGCTTCTCCTAAGACCTATTGTTTTCCCTAATGGCTCATTACCCTGAATAGGCCCTTCCCCACCCACTATCTAGCCTGAAAACATCTTGCCTAGTGGGCGTCACACAAATGTACATTTGAAATACAGCTACATAGTCAATATTCATAACTTGAGATACAAAAATGATACATGCATACAAATAGGATAATCATATTCAGCAAATCATAACTTTTCTGATGACACCTTACATGACCCATCTTGCATAAAATGCATCATAATTATGCTCTAATCATATAATAATATCACTGTGAAGAATATGGCTGCAGTATCACAAAACTGACAGATCCTGGCAACGTGACCACAAGCCATGGTAGCAGGGGTAGCGGTACGTACTTGGATAACCAGTATACAAGAAATGCTGCTGTCACAGGACAAGACATCATGCTGGCTCAGCTCGTTTTTTACCATTCCTTTCTGCAGGAGCAATGTTCTCACTGCTACTGGGCCAGTTTGCATTGGCTAGATAGCAACATGGGCACTAAACAGGATTTTCGGCAAACTGCTTCCGTTTTATCCCCTCAGACAGCATCCTTTGTAGTCATTGTGAATATTGTATCTGAGGGACAGATCAGTCCTCATGCCCCAGGTCTGGATATTTTCTGCATACCCACCACAAGCATGTCTTTGCCCTTTGGATACTTGTTATTCTCAAGTTTGAACATGGAGACCTATCTTCCAGGTCTCCAGTTTTATAATCAAGGTATTGTTATCTATTCTGGACTCCCTGTAACTCTCTGATGTTATAGCCCTTAACATGAAGCAGAGTGTATGTGGTGGGGTGTCTGGGTTTGTGACCATTTTCTGTTTTTATCAATGTATAAAGAAGGCCGGGGGGAGGAGGTTGCTAGGAGAGTGTGTTTTAAAAGGAGGTTGCTTATTTTTTTTAAACCTTAGAAATATCCAATCTGTTCTCCCTGGTTTTGCTGCAGGTGTTCTTGGAGGACTCAGAGATATAGATTGGAAGCTGCCTCAGCCCTTGAATTAAGACGGTGAGTCTTTAATAGTGACATATTGTCTTCTAATAGTTTATAGGGCATTCTGAGTTAACAAAAACAAACACTGAATTTTAAGTAATGAATAAAAATCACCTCTCCACCCCCCAGTTAATTGGAGGGTTTTTATACAGCTCCTCACCGCAGTGTGGCTTAAGCCTCCTCCCTGGTTCTTTCTACTTAGTGGCTTCTCTCCTCACATGAGTTGGGTCCTGAGTTGTTTGTGATGCCTGGTGCCTCCCCACAAAGTGACTCCTCACTGGACCTAACCCACAAGGGGTGTTGTCCCTTGGGAAAATGAATAATGCTACCACTGCTGGCAAGGACTATAAAACCCAGTACACAGGGAACAATATAATCCATCAACATAAACCCCAGCACAGAAATGGCACACCCAAAAATAACAATAGAGCAAACAGGGACTTTCTTGGGAGCAGAAAACTAGGCTCTGGGAACGGGTTAGGGGTAATTACTATCTCCCAACACTCACAAGTCTTCCCAGCCCCCAGTGCCCTCCCTGGCACCTTCCCAGCTAGCTGGTACACAGAGCATGAGGCTGGAAGCAAGTGCTGTGGAGCTGTGAATGCTGGCCTGCTGAACAAACAAAGGGATCCTCTTTATGTCTTCACCCCAGGATGGGTCCCTGCTCTGGAGTCCTGTGGGGGTCTCAGCTGACCCTTGGTAGCTGGTGCCAGGTTGGATCCGCAGGGCTGGAAGGAACCGTCTGACCCTTGCACTAGATCCCACAGCAGTCCAAAGCCTCCTTTTGTGGGGAGGGAAAGGTAATCAGATTCCCTGAGTTGTTCTGCTTCTCCCTCTGCTCGGACATTCAAGGCTACTCAAACCTTGAAGTAAAACTAGTTTCTTTGTCTCTGAGTCAAGCTCTCCCCTCCATTGAGGGGCTGAGCAGCCCAGGCTCATCGCTGGCCCAGTAAACTGCCCGACCACATCATCCTATTGAGAAGCCTCCCAATTGGCCTCAGCAGGAGTCTCTAGTCGATTCTGCCAGCACACCTGACTCCGAGCATGCTGGGAAATGGTGTCAGAGCGCTCTTGTAGCCACCATTGCTGTTGTCCATAGAGTAGGATGCCCTAGAGCAGGGGCAGGCAAACTTTTTGGCCTGAGGGCCACATCAGGTTTCCAAAATTGTATGGAGGGCTGGTTAGGAGAGGCTGTGTCTCCCCAAACAGCCAGGGGTGGCCCGGCCCCCCCCTCCTATCAATCCCCCCACTTCTCGCCCCCTGATGGCTCCCCCGGGACTCCTGTCCCATCCACCACCCCCCGCTCCCTGTCTCCTGACCACCCCCGGACCTCCCACCCCTGACTGCCCCCTCCCATACCATCCAACCCCCCCTCATTCCTGACTGCCCCCGGGACCCCTGCCCCATCCAACCCCCCTGTTCCCTCCCCTCTGATTGCCCCGACCCCCCTGACCACACCCCCAAACTCCCCTGCCCTCTATCCAACCCCCCTGCCCCCTTACCACGCTGCCTGGAGCACCGGTGGCTGGCGGCGCTACAGCTGTGCCGCCCAGAGCAGTGGGTCAGGCCGCAGCTCTGCAACAGCAGCACGCTGAGGCTGTGGGGGAGGGACAGCAGGGGAGGGGCCGGGGATTAGCCTCCCCGGCCAGGAGCTCGGGGCAGGGCAGGGCAGGAGGGTCCCGCGGGCCGGATGTGGCCTGCAGGCCGTAGTTTGCCCACCTCTGCCCTAGAGGCTCAGTCCAGAATACAGGAGCTGGCAAACTCCAAGGGGAGGGGAGGGTACATTTGGATGGTATGTGCGATGTTCCGGTAATTACACTAGTTCTCCAGTCATCCATAGCATCTTCCTGGCAAAAAGAGAAGGCAGGACTTGAATTTCTAATGCATTTGGAGCAGGAACCATCTTTCTGTTCTCTTGGTACAGCACCTAGCACAAAGGGGTCCCAACAATAGTAATAAAACAAGCCAAACATTCGTTTTTAAAAAACAAAACAAAATGTACTTTCGTACATCTCCACACATCAGAGAAAACAAACAAAAGGGGCACAAAATAAATTTGTTTTCAATTGCAGGTGACTTTTAAATTCCTGTAGAGACGTTCTCCTCAAGCTCTGCAATTTTAGCAGTATTTTTCTCTAGCTTAGTGTTCAGTGGGACTACACATGGAGATCAAGAATTCAGTCATTAAGGATTTTCAGCGTCGATTGACCATTGACCATCCTCACAATCGAGTCCAAAAGAACAAAAGGAATGAACTTAATCCTTAAGTACCAATTTTATAAGATCTTCTAATGATAAAGAAACATAATAAATAACAATAACTTACTTTCTTCAGCATAACATGGCTACGTTATAATCCACATACATTATATTCACAGTTACACATACGTAAACAAAGAAGACAAATTAAATCTAAACAGGTCAGTCCCCACAGGAACAGAGTGAGAAGTGAGTCAGAGTTCCTAGAGGCTTACGTTGAGTTCATCTGAGTCTCCGTTACAGTCTTTGATCCCCAAAATCTATACAGTCTGTTGAGTCAAAAGCACTGCAGCTATACTTCTCTCCTCTTGCTTGCAGAAACCTTCATCTGGAATCCATGCAGACTCTTCCTCCTCCTCCTCTGCTGAAATCGCTCAGTTAGCTAGTCCGCTAACGAATTAACCAACCACTCGGTTTAAGTGCACAGATTTAAAAAACTGCAGCAAAATGCTTCCAAGTTAGGGGAAACAGCCTGCTTTTTCTCATCTGCTCCCAGCCCACCCAGGGCACGTGGCCATGAGTAAAGCAGCTGCACTGACTACTTGCCCTCATGGTTTCTGAGTCCAGCATCACGGAACGTGTGCAGTATACCCAAAACTACCACACCCAATTGCAGAAACGTCTGGCTATGAGTGCTAATTGTGCATCTGCCTAGCAACACTGACCCAGCCACAACTCATGCCTATCACTCCCCTCCCCGCAATAGATCTCTTAAAGAGATATTTCCCTATTAGTTATATGGGTTCCAGTACCTCTTGCAGGCAATGTGTCCCGCAGTAGCATTAAAATCTGGCTGCCTCTATGCATTTAGCATATTTTTGCAAAGCATGGTGCACTATAAGACACATTACTATTGCCTCATGATAAGCATATGTTGCCTCCTTCTTCCACAAGCTCTTAAAGTGTACATCTTCTCTTATAGCTTTAGATCTTACATTTATTAGCAAAAAGCAGGCAAGAAAGAGATGGAAATGAAAGCCAATAAAAAATACATTTACTGTATAAAGCAAAAGTGTATCTCACCAAACTGCAGGAAAGCTCTATCTTAAGCACCTTGTAAAGTAAAACAAAACCTATCACTGAACATTTTATTTGTCTAAAGTGAGGAGATGCTTCATAAATAAACCCACTAAGATCATAGTTTTCTCATTGTTTTTAACCCCATTGTGCCAAAACAGGACTAATCAATTGTAGCTAGGAGAATTTGTTAGATTTCCACCTATTTTCTAAATCCTGAAATTGCTTCAAGACAATGTGGCCCACTGTTTGCTAATGGGAAATAAGAAAGTAATCATGTATATTGAAAACCATGTGGACCCTTTGAACTTGCTGCATTTATGACCTTTTACAAACTTCTTATGGGAATACAAATATCCTGTCACTTTGGTTTTGGCTTGATTGGAATTGAAATCTCATTGGTGGGGAGGGGGAAGGAAAAATGCAATAAAGTCTCCTGAATTGATGTTAAACCACTGACATTTTAAAAAGAACCATGCTGGCAGTTGCCAGTCTATTGTTATGAGCTACAGTGAAGCATAAACTCCACAGTGAAGGTCACAGTGCTGGAAGCAAAGATGTGAACATTTTAGCATCACTTTTTTGGTGGTGGTGTTTGTATTCAATACTTGTTTTTTGCTCCTCACCTATTTTCTAAAGATAACAGCCTGCAGAAACTTGTTAAAATACACTATCAGAGTATTTATATTCCTGAGGACAAACATCGAGCACTAAAGTTTCCTATGAAACCTGCGTCTAAGCTACAGTGGTGCTAGACTGAGTAGTCTGCAAGTGTCTCTCACATCGGGGGTGGGAGATATATATGAACAGGGCTGCCATTACCATTATTTGGAATCACCTGGAAAACTAATCTCTCTAGCAACAGCAAAATAGGTCCCCTTGATTGTGGGGGGGAAAAAACTTGAGTCTCTAATGAGAAAAAGCCCATAATACAAATCTAAGAAAGGAAAGGGACTCCAAGGAACAGGACCTCTTTCTGACTTTTGGGAGAGTGATGGGTGAGGATGGATTAGATTAGATGAGAGATTACAGGGATGGGCAAACCCAGAGACAGATGGATCTGGGATTTCACATTAAGACAAAAAAAGTGACTCACCATATATGCTCTGGGCATGGGCAATAACTGGGGGAAACTTTACAGTTTTATCCTTTTTTAAAGGGTGGCCTACGATGTTTTTTTCTTTAGTGAGTTAACACCAAACAGCAGAATGATCTGTTAAACCACAAGCCTCCTGAGCCAGTCATTTGAAAGTATTTTGAATATTTAGATAATGGAGTTGCTGGCTATTAAAAATTGGGGTGGGGGGAGAAGAAATGACCTTAAATGTCATCAGCTACAGATTACTGGTGTCTTTTATGGGATTTCTTAGGTTTCTATAAAACATGGTCTAGCATCAGCAAAGGCAAATAATTCACATTAATCATCTTCATAATTCTGACTGTCTTTTTAAAAGGCCAGATACTCAGTTTGTGTTAATCAGCATAGAATAAGGATGAAAGTGCTAGGGTCCAATTGAAGTCTAATATGATCCTATAGAAATTATTCTAAAAACTGTTTTCTATATGTTTTTGAACCACTTGTAGAATTATACAGCAGTGATGTAATTTTCTATTGAAATCTAATGGTTGATTCAGAAAAAATAAAATCCTATGGAAATGCTATAGGACGTTTCTATAAAAGCAAGTCATTTCCATTTACCGGTAAAATAGTTATATTATAGTCACCTTTATATTAATATTCACCTACCACTCAAGAGCGCTGTGAGGTTCAACTAATAACTGCGAATTGATTCCTTACATGGAAAGTACTATGGGGCCCTGATCTAGCAAAGTACCTAAACACATGCTTCACTTTAAGCATGTAAGAGGGTTTCACTGGGATTTGTTCGAGTGGATCCCACTGAAGAATCTGTGACTAAATGTGCAGTATATGTTTGTGGCTTCTTGCTCCAAGGAATGGCATTCTAGGCTTTCATCGCCTGCGTGTTGTAGACATACGCAGGTAAGTGATGGATTCCAGGTTCTGGCAAGCCTATTTAGTGGCAGGGCCCAATCAATAGCGAACGCCAAAACTTGTTGACACCATAGAAGCACAGTGATGTGCATAAAATGTTTGCTCCTCAGATAAGTATATAATAGTATTGTTATTGTTTAGTATTAGACCAAAGCATAAAGAGATTTATCCTTACCCTAGATTAATAATTGTGAAAAATGATACTTGAGTCCACGTTTCCTGTTCTAATTGTATGGATTGATAACATAACTAGAGCACTCAGTTGTTACATATAAAATCAGATTGGCCAGGTGGGATACAAACAGGATATCCCTGGAGGGCTGTTTTTAATCCAAGGGACACTACCAATACAAAAGGACATTTCAAATTGTGTCTGCTACTAATAACGTTAGACTTATTGCAAATAAAAGGTTCTTTTAAAATTTACATTTCCTTCTCGCTTTTCATATTCTTATTTTTCGTCTGTCTAAGGAGTGAAACTAAATTAATATAGCCCGTTTAGAGTTAATTCAATGCTGCAGTGTTTGAATTGTAAATATTTTGAGGAATACCTTAAATATATATTTTAATAAAAATCTAAATTTTGGGTAAAACTACTTTATAAATGTCCCTTATAAATATGAAATGTTTGCCATTTTTTCATTAATGCACTTGGCAGCTTGGTATGTAAAAATACAGATAAAATCTGAAGACATCTGGATCTGCAAGCCACTGGAGCTTCCTCGGCTAAGTACTGAGGATAAGAAAGCAGAAGAAGTTATTGTAAAGTCAAGGTCATCAGCTACAAAATGTTGCAGCTTTCTCAGTTCTGCAAGGAATTCAAGTAAGTAACTTCTTCCAAGTTCTGGAAGATATTTATTTTGGATCTGAATTATGATCTGACCTGACACTGTGTTATCTTGCTAGGTGTTTTCTAATCACCACGCTTGTTGATAAGTGCTAAAGCAAGTCATGGAGTTACACCAATCTATTCCTGCTGAGGATCTGATGCATATACTATAAAGTCCAACCTACCCCCTTCCTAGGATTTGGTTTTATTAGTAAGTTAAGTAACAACAACAACATAAACTTTCTCTCCAAACTTACTTGGTCCTAGATTTTTCTTGCAGGATCTATCTGTCCTAAACCATAGTTATCTTTTTTCCTAAGGGAAGCAATATGGCTTAGTGGCTACTGGGACCAAACTAGGACTCCCAAGAGCCGGGGGTGTCTATTCCTAGCAGTGCCACTGGATTGTTGGGTGACTTTGAACAAGTCACTTCACATCCCTGATCTATCTTTAAAATGGGGAATAATGCTTACCTCCTTCACAAAGATCTTTGAGATCAATAAAAGAAAAGTGTTGTGCAAGATTATTGCATTATTATTTATTAGATGGGCTCTTATATCATGGTGGGAGCTAACTGACTCCACCTGCTAGTATGATTCAGCTGGACCTACAGGAGTGGTTCAAGTCTGATGAACAGGATGACTACAAAGAGTGGCCCTGTATTACTATTGTAATAATATACAGGGTCTTAGATGCTGCCAGCTGTTAGAGGTGTTTTACAAACTGTGTAAATAGCTAAGATTTACTTTGGTATGTGATTAATTGAGCAGGTTAAAAAATGTCCAATGAATCTAAACAGTCATGTTGAGTCCATCAAATCTTTCAGCACAAACCAGACAGGCAGGTTTGATTTCCTGCCATCCTGCCCACCAGCCAGCCAGCTGAAGGAAAGGCAGACTGATGGGCAGTCCAGTTTCCAGGACTGTCCATCCAGTGGCCAGGCAGGCTACCTGTTCACCAGCCACCCAGCCAATTTGCTGACACCAGCCAGGAAACTGACTTGCCAGCTCAGAAATTTTCCAAAAATTCCGTTTCAGTTTTTCCAAAATGAATTTTTTCAAAATTGTCCGTTCCACAGAAAATTTTGTATATCTGACTTTTTGTACCAATTCAGAAAGGAAGAAGTTTCAGAAATCTGAAATAGCCCACAGGACAGAAATTCCAATTTCTGCACTGCTCTAGTGATTAAATGAAGACATGGATGGACAGTGATGTCACTCAATGAAATTCAGAACAAGATTAGATTAGATTTTGGAAGTGCATCTCACACTTATTTAACCATGTCTCTCTCCACATAGCTTAGACAAATACCAAACTACCATGTGATTATAACACACAGTGTACGCCCAACCCTGCAGCCTTTACTCATGGAAACTTTTTGTTTTTATTTTGAAGTCTGCCAGAGAGAGGTTCCAATCCTGTGAACCTTTTTCTCTCTGTGCTACAAATGATCTGTATTTTAAATGAAAATGCATTGACTTGATGGCTCTAGACTGTTCTCAGTGGTACCTGATGACAGAACAAGGAGTAATGGTCTCAAGTTGCAGTGGGGGAGGTTTAGGTTGGATATTACGAAAAACTTTTTCACTAGGAGGGTGGTGAAGCACTGAAATGGGTTACCTAGGGACCTACCTCTACATTCCTTAGAGGTTTTTAAGGTGAGGCTTGACAAAGCCCTGGCTGGGATGATTTAGTTGGGGATTGGTCCTGCTTTGAGCAGGGGGTTGGACTAGATGACCTCCTGAGGTCCCTTCCAACCCTAAGATTCTATGATTCTATGACTAAAAACAGTGTTACTAAAGAAGGGACAAATCTGTTGAATATGGAAAAGCTGGTGGTAACTGGGAAATCAACTCTGCTCATGGAGCAAGCACTCCAAGAAAATGCTTGGACGTTGAACAATGTGCTGACAGTGCAAAATTAATTTATTGCTGTTCCAATGAAGTAATTTTAAAGTTACTTTTAGTCAGTGACTAAAATCTTTAAAAAGCTGTGGTAATAGTTAGAGTGCCAAGGAAACTACATTGCATGAAAAATGTTGATGTTATCTGTATAATCGATATTCTCCAGCCAAACAAATTCAGTTTGCAGGGCTGTAAATGTATGAAGCTATAGAGTCACACTTCGGATTCACTGGGAAGGGTCAGTTAAATTAATGATTTGGTGTTTCTCTCATGCCGATATGCATATATGAAGCATAATAAAATAAAAATAATATATATTATCTGATATCGAAGGATCTCAGGATGCTTTATGTTAACTTACAAGCATCACAACACTTAACATCTAATAAGCTTCTCACTATCCACGCTGAGGTGACCACAGGCTATTGAAAGGTCACATTCCCTCTCACGGAAATGCAGTCACTGCTGAGGTGGAACACAGGATACAAAATAGGAAGTGAAACTGAATACAGTGAAGCCTGCAGGAAGCTTCCTATACACTGAGCTTTTGTACTAACAACTTTCTCAGAGTTGCTATGATTGAATCAGTGATACCAACAATGTAGAAGCTAGGGTACGCAAAGCTCTGGTGTCTGCCACTGCTGGTGTCAGCTACTGTATCTTCAAGATCTGCTCTGAGCAGGGTTAGATGACACCATGGTTGAAACCCTGCCAGCCATGGAGTCCTGTCTATAGCAGCTCTCCCACTCATGCTACCAAGGTTGAAGATTAACTAGCTGTAGCACCAGTGGGAATTTTGGCAAAAAAAGCCTTGTGTGCATCACCTTTTTCAGACAAACTTCTGTCTCAAAAGAGCCTATATATTGAAAGATTTTAGAGCGGTAGCCGTGTTAGTCTGTATCAGCAAAAACAACGAAGAGTCCTTGTGGTACCTTAGAGACCAAATAAATGTGTTAGTCTCAAAGGTGCCACAAGGACTCCTTGTTGTTTTTATATATTAAAAGAACTTGTTCCATCTTTATTAAAAATGATGACCAGGGTTTTTTTCAGTTCCTTTTGTGGTCACTTCACACAGCTTTTAAATTATTCTTTCCAGCTGGAAATGCAGGGCAAATTTGAGTACACAGAATGCAATTTCTGAGGTACAGTTTGAGTGGATCCTTGCTCCTTCAAAAAAAAAAAAAAAAAAAAAAAAAGTCATGGCAACTGTAATGAGTACAGGTGCCCAGATAATCAGTTTCACCTCTCATATGAAAGACAACACCTTCAGCAGCACAGTGCACCAAACCACTATTGAGTATTGATTAATCACTAACACAAAAGGAAGAGTGCCACCTGCTGAATTTCCAAAGCAGCTTTCTGCAGCACCTAGATATTATGCATCCGATGAAGTGAGCTGTAGCTCACGAAAGCTTATGCTCTAATAAATTTGTTAGTCTCTAAGGTGCCACAAGTCCTCCTTTTCTTTTTACGGACACAGACTAACATGGCTGCTACTCTGAAACTAGATATTCCTTGGGAGTTTCCCATTCTGACCAAACCCACCATGAAAGATTAGAGAGGGAGCGGTACTAAACTGTATTCAGACCACCATGGTCTCTGCCAATCACAGAGATACAAAGATGCTTCATGCTTTAAAAAAAACCCACTGGTTAGTTATGAGTTAGTAGTGTGTCCTCTATATCATTCCTTGCACTGGTTGACTACTGTCCTCACAACTCACCACTCACACACATACAGCAACCGTAGCCATCTCGCCTTCTCTTGTCATCCAAGTAGCAGAGGGAAAACTTCTGGCTGACAAATATTTAATCAGAAATATCAGTATAATATTAACATGGGGATGCTCCCATTAACTCAGTAATTATAACTGGCTCCTCAAGTAAAAAACTCCAGGCCCCAAGTGTTTGTTATCCAAAGATATGGCTGTGGTTGAGTTGAGAGAGCACACTGAGGCTATTTGCCACAGTCTCCCACCATTTCATGGAAATGGAAATTTATTGATTAGTACCAATGCTGAAAATTTGATGCTGCAAATGCAAAATAAAAATATTTAAGGTAACTTTTATTAACTCAATATATGGATAGTCATCTATTCAGTTAATAAACAAGGAAGGATTAAATAATTTAAGTTTAATGTGTCTAAGAAATAAGCTTTCCTGTGATTGCTTTGCCAACACCTTCTATTTCAGTTTGTAGCAAATTTTCAGTGCCAATTGAAAAGCTCCCTGGAAGTGCGCTTTCTAATGAAGATTGTGCATGATAGCACTTGTATGGTTGACCATATAACGTTGACTAGCACTGGAAAATGCTGCAGATTGAGGTAAGTGGTGTGTGTTATAATTTCTTTAGCAAACTAATTATACAACCCACAGCACTACAGAGAAGAGGAGGAGGGGACAAATAGAGTCTCTGCCTGGGAAGAGGTAGAGGGTGGAATTCCTTGTCTTCCATCACTCACCCCTCTTCCAAACACATCCCCCGCTCCTCCTAGTTCCTCGGGGAATCGCATGAACCAGAACACGACTAATTCCAGAGAAACTCTGGCCCTGCACTTTATTATGAGTATCCGGCGTCGGCTAGAGCCCGAGACTCCGATCCTGTCATTCTCCTCCGCCGAGGCAGGTGAAATGCGCAGGGGCTAGACCAGGGGCTGGGCTCTGGAGACTTGCACACTCGTGACACGCCGGTGGGTCGGCGCTGTGGGAAGAGCAGCTGGGGCTAGTTCCCTGCGCGCTGCCCGGCCAGCCCCGGAGTTAATGAAGCGCCCGCGCCGATCGGGGTCTCCGGGTCAGTCCCTTGCCCCTCCATCGTTATTTCACTTCCCAGGGGGTAACCCCCTAGCTGGGTTTGCGGCAGGGGCGTTTCTCTGCCCCTGTCCCGGGCAGCTGGCCGAGGAGGCGAGGCGAGGCTCGCTCCGCCGAGTCTGTTGGCAGCTTGGCCCAGCTGCTGCAGGGGGCGAGGGGCGGCTCCGCGCCGCCCGGGACCCGCGGTCCCCCCGCGCCCGGCGGCAGCGCTGCCCAGGCCAGCCGCCGGAGGGGGCGGACGCGGGGAGGGTCTGTCTCCCTAGACGAGGGCAGGAAACACCCCCTCCCGCCCGGGGGCCCAACCGGAAACCTGCCTTGCTCTGAATCAACGAGTCTGTGTCTCCCCGGCCCCCGGCTCCGAGCGCGGCACCTGCTCGCGGCCCCCAGCGGACGCCGGGACCCCGGAGCGCTCCCGGGCCCCGCTCGCTCGGCCCGTGCGCCCCGGCCCTGCCTGGGTCACAGCTGCTGGCTCCGCCGGGCGCTTGGGCTGCTCGTTCGCCCCGCCGAGCTTTCCCCGCCATGGGGCAGCAGCCGCGCCGGGCCGGCCGGGGGCGAGGCGGCGGGAGCCCCAGGTAAGGCGGGGGAGACCGGGGCTTGCGGAGGCTGCGGGCTGCCCAGCAGCGGTGCCCGGGGAGAGAGACCGGCTGCACGCCGGGGCGGAGGGTGATTCCTGCCCACGGCAGTTCGCGGCGGGCTGGGTGTTAATCCTGGCCGGGCAGGGAGCGTGGCCGGCCCGGTGAACAGCCATCCAGATGCTGTTAACCAGCAAGTCCAGCTGTTCTGGGGGCCCAGCCGTGCCGGGTAGTCACAGGCGAGCTGCCCGGCTCGGGTCGCTCCGCACTGGGGGGCTCCCGGCGCCGCTGTGGGAGTGACGGGGGGGGGGGTGGATTGAATCCTGCAGCCCCCAGCCCGAGCCGGGCGCCCGCGCTCCGAACGCGGAACCAGACCCGAAGGCTCGGGGGAGGCGGGTGGGGGGCCAAGCAAAGGGATCCGGGTTTTGTCCTGCCTTGTTGGGGAAACCGTCAGCACACACTGAGGGCGCTTTTCGCTGCGCCGCTCGATTGCAGGGGTGGGAGCACAACCCCAGCGGTCTGATGCGCTTTGGGTGTTCGGGGCTGCATTACGCGGGGACGTCAGATCCTGAAATTCCCTCTCATAGGTCGAACCGCGCGTTGGTGTGAGAGTGGCGGGGGGGAAGCCTCTGGTTTGGTTCCCCGGCCGGACCGCACGTCGCGCCACAAGCAAACGGCGGATCCGGACCTGCCAAAGCGCCTCCCGGCTGTAGCCATCACCATCGCCGGCAGAGCCACCCGGGGCCACAAACAGGAAAGTATCGATTGCTCCCCAGATTTCGGGTGAAGCGAATAATCCCCTGCCGCCTCCTTAGACCTTCCTTGAGAATCCGAGACCAGCCTTGCCATTGTGATGGGTCTTGGAGCGGAGCTCAGGGTCCTTCCCCTGCTTCTGGACGGCAAAAAATCCTGTTCAACGCAAGGAAGTTGAATCGCGCTTAGTGTTGGGTAGAATCCAGCGGGGGGAGACACCCGGGACAAGACTGATCGTTTCATCCTCAGGAACTACCCCTCCTCCCGGCAGCACCTTTGATCAGCCGGCTGTGGATGTTATACTTGCTTCCAGATTTACTGGTTTTTTAAAAGTTAGCTTGGTGGCTGTTTGCTTTTTTTTTTTTTTTTTTTTTGGAAAGTGTCGTACCCCTGGACTAGTGTCGGAGACGCGGCTTCCCTTTGCAATGGGATTGCAGATTTCTTAGCTGTGTTGTGGTCACGCTAAATTCTCGACTTGCCCTCCACCCTCAAGTTTCCATATATGAAATGGGAAATCGAGGGCTGTTCGGCGCCCTTTCTTACCTGATGTTCAATGCACCCCTGCTGTTCATAGTGAACGGTAAGTCGCAAACTTTCGCAATCTTCCCATAGCGAATCGCCACCCCAAACACAGCTTGTTAGAAAGGGAGCCGGTAGAAGAGCGCGGGGCGAAGTCTAAGGTGGCCGGGGGACCGTGTGTTTGACTCGGTAAAACGTTATTGTACTTCTGTTCCCAGCAGATAACAACCTGTGTTATATTATCAGATCCGATCAATCAAATCCTTGTTCCTGTCACCGGTCACTATTGAGCGCAATAGACCTAACGGGCTTGCACCTTTGTGTTGTAAGAACTTTCCTGTTTGTGCAGCGTACGGGGGGGGGGGGGGGTTATACAGAAGAGGAAAAGGAGGTGACGCGAGGGCAATTTCAGGGGGTCACTGGGGGGTAGTTGTCTGAAGCCGGGAGGCACAGGGCACGCAGCAGGGTCTGCAGCCTGCCGGCGCCGGGCTGTCTGGAGGAGAGCGATCTGAAGCGCGCAGAGGTGTTGGCTGTCGATTTGTGTGGCAGATTTTCGGCCAAGGGAATCTGAACATCCGTTTCCTCCTTTTCCGAGAGGCGCTTTTCTGTCAAACACTCCCCAGGCTTGTCTCCGTTGGCGCTGGCGTGGATGCGCCGGTAGGTGCCCAGGCTGCGGGGGGAGGAGAACCGAGCTCGGTCTTCAGCCCTGGAAGGCGGGACGCTCTTTTACCCGACAGCGTTTAGCCCTCGAGTGAAAGCAGATCAGATTACGACGAACCGGACTGATTTTGTCTCTTAATCTCTGTTAACCAGCCCTTGTAATTCTATCTTCTCCTCCCAGCTGCATTTACTGAAGTTCCCAAAGATGTGGCTGTTAGGGAGGGAGATGATATTGAGATGCCTTGTGCTTTTCGGGCCAGCGGATCCACCTCTTACTCCTTGGAAATCCAGTGGTGGTACCTTAAAGAACCAGCCAGAGAACTTGCCCATGAATTAGCCATCAGTGCCCCCGGCAGCAGAAGCAAGGTAACAAAGTGCCACGGAAACATACATATTCATTAAGTGCAACCTGCTCAGAGAGTGCTTAAAACAAAGCTAACGGACACTGCCGGTGGCAGGAGCGTCCCCTGTTACATCCCGTGAAGTAGGTAGTTCTCCCCTGGTATCCTAAACTCCCCCGTGGAACGGGGGAGTGGAGGAGAGACTAGAAATTGGTGATCATGCGCCCCCAAAAAATCCGACAGCACGTTGGGGATTGTAAACATGTTGTTCAAGAATGATAAATGTCTGTCTCCCTGCAAGCCCCATCGTTAAGCTTTAACCGGGTTTATTGTATTACATTACAAAGCGGGGATAAACAGGAGGCAACTGCGAAACTGAGCCAGTCTGAACCGAGCTGGAAATCACTACGAACAAACGCGGGAGAGCTTGATGAAACAAGCCGAGCTCCTCTCTGTAGATGATTAACGAGAGCAGATGGAGGAGAGAGGGATAGACTCCTAGCTGGAGATCCTGCAGGACAATTGTGCAGATCTATTTACGTACTCAAATGAAGTGATTAACAGGCGTTAAGGAAAGCAGGGTAAATCTTGTGTATTCTGTCTCAACCCACAGTCGGCCTCTTGGCTTCAATATAGGCTCGAGTCTTAATGTGTAGGCGACTTTTCCCTATCACCCAGTTTATTCTGCAGCCCAGATCTTGGCGCAACAGCCTGGATTGGCAGCGTAATGCTGCCCAGTATATAAACCAGGTTAAACAGCAGAGGAGAAGTCTTGAGCAGGCGTTCCAAGGTGTGTCTTTCTAAAGTACACAACATCTGACCTTTTGCTACCACAGAGCCATTAAGCCTGATGATCCTCCCTGAGGAGCCCCTCATGCCTACACCAGGTCCTATCTATATGGCAGGCTTGTTTTCCTGCAAGGCTCCAATATAGATGCAAAGCATAAAGACTCCGAACTAACGTGCTGCCGTCTGGCTGTAATGTAAAGTCTGTTGTCAGAGAGGGAAATAAATCGCTTGGATTTAAATGTCTTCTTTAACCTTATATAAAACTGCGAGCTGCTTTTACAATAAATGGTGACAGGGCATGCCCAGAAAATGACTATCTCCTTGGGAGGCGCATTAAGAGAGATCAGAAGCATCATTTCCTTTTACAGTGAAGTTGATTGTAACAAGGAAATAATCCGATCCAAAAACTGATGAGCTGCATCTGATCTTGTGCTGTTTAGGGACCTCATCCCTGCACTAAAGCAATTCAGAATCTGGCTTCCCCGAGTCATTTCCATGCGCTGCTCTGCACTACCATAGAAAACAACCACTCCTGTCTAAAATAGCTATTTCAAATGTAATTGGTCTTTTTACAATTACCATTGCTCTGTTTATACAAGGAGCAAATATTCTTCTGCAGACATATATCCCTTAGCAACGGCAAAACTTTTACTACAGGCATCCAGTAAGCCCACTTACATTTTTCCAAAGCAATCCTGTTCCTTGAGCGCCAATTGATTAAATCAAATCCAAATTCTCCCCGTAGTCACACACAATCAGTTCAAGTTATGAAAGTTGCACTGAAGATCTGTCTGCCCTACCTCTGTTTAGCTGGGGACTTAGGTGCTTATAATAATGTTAATATGCTTTAGGAGTCTAGCCTAACATGTTTCCTTCTCTGCTTTTTTAGGTAACAAATAAGGATGCAACTAAAATCAGCGTAAGTGCAGATCAGACAGAGTGATGCACAATTTCTGTATGTCCATGCTGGTTTTGTAACACCCCAACACATGATTTCAGCCAGTTTAACCCTCTAGAGCAACAGAAATGGCGGAGCACAGTGGGCATGTGCATATTTTCCTCTCCTTGGTGTGCCATATCGCCATCAAAATGTTACCATCTGTTGCTATTTTAACTGTGGAGTTTTTTACTTGCAAATCCAGGCAAGAGGTATTTGTTTTTTCTCCTCTTCTTTGATCTCACCTGGAAAGTACTGGAGGTCCGGTCAAATGATAATTCTACTTTTCATGTGGCTGCCCCCACTACTGAAAACCCACTCCCCCCAGCAAGGTCAAATTTCTTTATAGCACATTATATCCAAGTGTTGTTGATTTGGGGCCCGATCCAGTCACTGATTTCACTGGGAGCATGGGCAGGCCCATTTATTTGTTTGGTTTTAATCCCATCACTGTCACTTTTCTATGTCCATCTGTGCAGGCTAGAGGGAGTAAGAAAAGGATGCTAGGGAAGGTAGGGAGAATCTTGCAGAGATTAAACACTGCAGTTGGGAGTGGAGATAGCCTGAGTGAATTAAAGATCTCATCCTAATAGTCCCACTGAAATTAAAGGCAATCAGTAAAGCCAGCAGAATTTGATCCTTCATCCTGTGTTTATAATGGGGATATCTGAGGGTAGAAGGCACTAGGTAATGGCTAGGGTGTCAGACTTGGTGATGGTGTGGGCAGTCTGGCCACTACATATGAAGGTATTTGGGTATTTTGTGTTGAATTGGGGGTAGGGAGAGATGCATTAGTTAAGATGTGTATTTTTAGAAGGGAGGGGAGGGTTAGTGGCTGGGTGGTTTATATTCCACTTTGTAGGGGGTAAGAGAGAGGAAATGCATTGTTTTTAGCAGGTGAGGTGTTGGAGTTGGGAGGATTAAGTGGCTGTGTTTCATTTTGGGGAAAGATTACTCCTCAGATTTATTTTTAGAAAGGCAATTGGAGGATTAGTGGCTGACTGTTGGTTTTAGTTGGGAGATGCCTTCAGTTTTGGAAGGGGATGAGGGCAGGATTAGTGGCTTTTTAACAATAAATGTAGAAAGAAGATGGCATGTTTAATTATGAACCTTGGGAAGAGAGAGGGACAGGATTAGTAGCTGGTGATTTGAGTGCTGTGAAGAGGTGCATTCAGTTTGGAAAAGAAGAACAGGAATTGATGGCTGGGTTTTGGACTTTGATGGGGAAATGCAGTGCTTACAGTATTTATGGAAGATAATGGGGTAGGAGCAATGGTTGTGTGTTTTTGTGTTTGATTTCTGGGAGGGAAGGAAAGAAATGCATTTTGGAGCTGAAGGGTGTATGAGTGCCATGCATGGGTGCCCTTTTGAGTACGTTGTTCGGAAGTGGTGGATTCGGAAGTGGTGGATTCGGTAGCTTGGTGCTTGACTAGAGTATGCATCACTTACTGCATTTAATTTTGGAAGGGCTGGGATAGGTTCAGTGACTTGGTAATTTGGGGGAGGGAGTCATTTATTTTAAGGAGGAGCTGGAAGGTTGGATTACAGAAGGAGAGAGATTTGATTTTGGAGAGCAGCTGGGGTGGTCTCAGATGCTACGTGTTTGCTTATTGGAGGGGAGATCCTCTAAATTCTTAGAGGTGGTAAAGCAGGCTGGAGGGGAGATGCATTAATTTCTGGGAGGAGCAGGCTTGGGGCTGCGGCAAGAGGGAAAGGTGCATTGGGGTAGGGGGAGGGTGCATTGGAGCAGACTGGGGGAGGAGATCGGGGAGGTGCACTGGGGTAGGTTCAGGGGCAGAGGGAGGTACACTGGGGCAGGCTCCAGGAGGAGATCAGATGGGAGGTGCATTGGGGCAGGCTCCGGAAGGAGATTGGGGGAGGTGCATTGGGGCAGGCTGGGTGCCTGGGGGAGGTGCATTGGGACAGGCTCGGGGGCAGGGGACGGTGCATTGGGGCAGGCTCGGGGAGGATATTGGGAGGAGGTGCATTGGGGCAGGTTTGGGGGCAGAGGGAGGAGCACTGGGGCAGTCTCAGGGAGGCGATAAGGGGGGAGGTACATTGGGGCAGGCTCCAGGAGGAGATTGGGGGAGGTGCATTGAGGTAGGCTGTGGGATGGGGCATGCATTGTGGCAGGCAAGGGGAGGAGATCGGAGGGGAGGTGCATTGGGGCCGGGGGCAGGTGCATTGGGGCAGGCTCGGGGAGGAGATCAGAGGGGAAGTGCACTGGGGCCGGGGACAGGTGCATTGGGGCAGGCTCGGGGAGGACATCGGAGGGGAGGCGCACTGGGGCAGGCTCGGGGAGGAGATCGGAGGGGAGGCGCACTGGGGCCGGGGGCAGGTGCACTGGGGCAGGCTCCGGGAGGAGATCGGAGGGGAGGCGCACTGGGCCAGGCTCGGGGAGGAGATCGGAGGGGAGGCGCCCTGGGGCCGGGGGCAGGTGCATTGGGCCAGGCTCGGGGAGGAGATCAGAGGGGAAGTGCACTGGGGCAGGTTCGGGGAGGAGATCGGAGAGGAGGCGCACTGGGCCAGGCTGGGGGAGGAGATCGGAGGGGAGGCACACTGGGCCAGGCTCGGGGAGGAGATCGGAGGGGAGGCTCACTGGGGCCGGGGACAGGTGCACTGGGCCAGGCTCGGGGAGGAGATCGGAGGGGAGGCGCACTGGGCCAGGCTGGGGGAGGAGATCAGAGGGGAAGTGCACTGGGGCAGGTTCGGGGAGGAGATCGGAGGGGAGGCGCACTGGGGCCGGGGGCAGGTGCACTGGGCCAGGCTCGGGGAGGAGATCGGAGGGGAGGCGCACTGGGCCAGGCTGGGGGAGGAGATCGGAGGGGAGGCGCACTGGGGCCGTGGGCAGGTGCATTGGGCCAGGCTCGGGGAGGAGATCAGAGGGGAAGTGCACTGGGGCAGGTTCGGGGAGGAGATCGGAGGGGAGGCGCACTGGGGCCGGGGGCAGGTGCACTGGGCCAGGCTCGGGGAGGAGATCGGAGGGGAGGCGCACTGGGCCAGGCTGGGGGAGGAGATCGGAGGGGAGACGCACTGGGGCCGGGGGCAGGTGCATTGGGCCAGGCTCGGGGAGGAGATCAGAGGGGAGGCGCCCTGGGGCAGGTTCGGGGAGGAGATCGGAGGGGAGGCGCACTGGGGCCGGGGGCAGGTGCACTGGGCCAGGCTCGGGGAGGCGATCGGAGGGGAGGCGCACTGGGCCAGGCTCGGGGAGGCGATCGGAGGGGAGGCGCCCTGGGCCAGGCTCGGGGAGGCGATCGGAGGGGAGGCGCCCTGGGCCAGGCTCGGGGAGGAGATCAGAGGGGAAGTGCACTGGGCCAGGCTCTGGGAGGAGATCGGAGGGGAGGCGCACTGGGGCAGGCTCGGGGAGGAGATCGGAGGGGAGGCGCCCTGGGGCCGGGGGCAGGTGCACTGGGCCAGGCTCGGGGAGGCGATCGGAGGAGAGGTGCACTGGGCCAGGCTCGGGGAGGCGATCGGAGGGGAGGGGCCCTGGGGCCGGGGGCAGGTGCACTGGGCCAGACTCGGGGAGGAGATCGGAGGGGAGGCGCACTGGGGCCGGGGGCAGGCGCACTGGGCCAGGCTCGGGGAGGAGATCGGAGGGGAGGCGCACTGGGCCAGGCTTGGGGGAGGGCCCGGCACCGGGGCAGGCTGCTGACCGCCGGCGGGGCTGCGCGGGGCAGTGACCGGCCGCGGGCTGTGGTCTCTTGCAGACGGTGCGGGTCCAGGGCAATGACATCTCGCACCGGCTGCGGCTGTCCGGCGTGCGGCGGCAGGACGAGGGCGTGTACGAGTGCCGGGTGTCGGACTACAGCGACGACGAGACCCAGGAGCACAAAGCCCAGGCGCTGCTGCGGGTCCTGTCGCGCTTCGCCCCGCCCGACATGCAGGCGGCCGAGGCGGTGTCGCACATCCAGAGCAGCGGGCCGCGCAGGTACAGCCCGGCCGGCAGGGCCACCGCCGAGCCCGGCCTGGAGAAGCGCCTGCTGCCGCCCGAGGGGGCCGGGGCCGCGGCCGCCTCCTCGCCCGCCGCTTCCACCACCGCGGCGTCCTCCTCGGCCTCGCCCCCTCCCGGCAAGGCCGCCATCCTCCGCCAGCAGCACGGATCAGGTAGGTGCCCTGCGGGCTCGGGGAGCGCGGTGGGGGCGCAGCGACACCCAGCGGGGCGCGGGGGGAAGCGCAAGGCGCCGAGCGAGGCTCAGTGTTCTGCGGGGAGGAACAACGGGCCATAAAACTGGCCCTGCCACACAGTGAGCCCAGGGGTGTTAGTAGTATTGGGAGGCTCTTCGGGCTCAGCCCCCCCCCCTTCTGAGTCAGCGAGGCACCCGGCCAAAATCCTGTAAGCAAAAGGGATTTGGGAGCTAAGAGAACAGGCCTCTAAAGTGGGGAGCCCTAGAGGAATGGGTTGCAAATGGGGGATTTTGAGGATTAGGGTTTGTTTGTTTGTGGAGTACATAGATTTCCTTTCCAACTGGTATCAGCAAATTGTATCTGCTAGTAAAGGGAAAAAAGTCCATTACTGGCCCCGGTATTGCAAATTCTTTCGGCCTAGTCATTGTAGCTACCAGAGAGTTTCCTGGCTTCCACTATGGATGGTTTTTGTTTTTGTTTTTCGATTGCACATGTAATAAACATTTACCTTTTACTTCAATGGATGTTTCAGTTGTCTTTAAAGGCTTATCATGGATTTATCTTTCCATAGATAAAAGTAGACATAAATTGTATTGAAAGTAATGGATTAAAATGGGGGTGGCAATTGTGTCTGAATTGAAGGACAGACCATTTAAAATCATAATACAGCCTTTACATGTGGGAGTGGTAGAATGGACCAAGTGGCAATAAAGCACTTCAGATTCTCTGTCATGGCAACATTATAAATAGTTTAAAATTGTTGCCTTTATTAAAATATATTAGTGCAGACCAGCAGTAGTTTTTACTCCCTAAATTACATTTCTTTCTAAGGTTCCAATTCTGCAAATAGTTAAGTATGTGAGTAAATTTATTTATATATTTAAGTGTTGAAAGGATCAAGTTTTAAGACTAAATCCTGCACTATTTTAAAGTCAGTGAGAGTTTTGTGGGGAACTCCACTGGGAGTAGGATAGAAACCAGAGCTTTTTATGGAGGTATAAACTATACAATGTTACATTTTCAAAGTAATTTTCTACATCTGTGCTTTTTGGTTTGGTTTGGTTTTGAGTGGTAACAACATTCATAAAGTAAAATGTTACAGTTTTTCTATAGAGGTTTTAAAGCTTCAATGCTACATGTTGACCTCTATGGGCAAGCCCTTGATCCCACATAGAACGGTATGCAGAATTAGGACAGAAGAAAGCTAAATGTCAGCTGCTGTACAATGATTCTATATTTTAGCTTTTAGCATTCAAAGTGATTATATTACCATTTCTTTTAAAAAAACTTGCAAATGCAAACACTGAGAAGCCTTTCTAAGCTAAGTTAATTTCTTTCATCACAGTAATTATTACTGTATTATGGCTCAATCCTGCTCCCATTGAGGTCAGTTGTAAAATTCCATTTACTTTAGTGGTAGCAGGATCTGGCCCTTTTTGTTCTGCATTGTGAAGACTGTCAAGATATTCAGCATTATTCTGGCTGTGTTTGGTTCATGTGTTGGCCACTATCTTTTACATAATGTAGAGCAAGTAATCATGCCTGTATATATGGAAGATGACATATGGATAGTTGAGCATGCTCAGAAAAAGAATTGAGGTTACCTCACAGGAGAGGGCTTTTGGAGCGAGACTCATCTTTAAATGGAAATATACACCTTTCTTTATTCCCATTTACACTCTTGCATCAAATATTTACAGGCTTTGGATCAGATAATTGAAACCAGGCATGTCAGCTGTTACTATCCAGGAACTGTATGTAGCTCACAGATAAACTGTCTTCTGTGATTTTTACTTATCTCTGTTCTTTGCACAGTCAAACATCATCCTGTGAAATCTGGGTTTTGTTTTGTACCATCTGAAAGAGTATTGTGTACTGTTTTGTTGACTAGTCACTTGGGCTAGTGAGGATGGCATGCCATCTGTCTAATAGTGATTTTTCAAGACAAATGAAAAAGTTCTGTCTTAAACCTTTCTGTGTGCAGTATTGGTTGTAGATACTCCCATGGCTGACAGTGACACCAGGGAATTAAACTAGAACAATAGAATACCTGTGAGCCATTCTTTTCCATTAAACATGTAGATTGTCATTTTAGCAGCCAGAATTGGCTTTGCATGTTGTTTTCACGTCTTCCCCTTCCCCCTGTTGATCTAAGTTTAACAGATGTGTGGAGGATTAAAACGTCTTGTGATGCCAGTGTTTCATTACTGACACAAGGAAGGGTCTTGCTATATAAAAGATGTCTCATTTAGGATATGTACTGTTATGCAACCTGCCCATCTGAGTCAACACTTGCATAGTGCATAAGCCCTGATAAAACAGTCTGCTCAAATTGTAATTGGCACAGTGCCACCTTAACAGATGTGCATGAGTGTGTGCAGCCAAGAGAGCACCTTAGCAGTGTCTGTTAGGGCAAGATCTGCTGCCTAGATTATCTAAATTGCTGTCTAGCCTGATTTTTACATGCCTGTTGTTAGGGGATGTGTCACTGCTACATCATTCCTAGACTGGATTAATTTCCAAAAATAAAACCACAACTGTTGCAGCCAGATATGGAGATACTGGGCTCATTTAAATCAAGTGAAAGATGGCGGAATGCAGAAAAGCATCTTGTAGTCCTGTCAGGGAGAGTCTCCATTTGGACACCCTTACAAAATAGGCTAAACCAAGATTTGCTGTTGTGACATCCTCTTTGCACAGGCTAGCGTCAATGAACACAGCCACACAATGGCATACAAGTTGGTTACCTTTCAGGAAGAAAGTTGAGGTGGTTCTGTAGAGCTTGGGTAGTTGCTAGTTGTCATAGGGCTTATTTAATAAGGTGTGCAGGAGCCATTACTTGTGTCTACCTGCAGATAATACATTGTGTTTTATATTCTGTGCTTGTGTCTTGTGACGATAATGGGCTTTTCCTCCACTTGACTCAAGAGTCACCAAATGACAACATTTTACTTTGGTCTGTTACCGTTTCCATAGTTTTGCACAGGTAGGATCAGCGTAGAATTATTCTGATAATAAAATGTCGGTATGGGAAGGAGATCCACTATACCGCTCACGGGATTAGTAACATGAAGACTTGGACCACCAAGTTGCTCTTTCTAATGCATTCCAGATTGATCGTGACTGAAAGTTATTGCCATCTGATGGCTATTTGGTGGCCTTTGTGAAACAAACTGGTGGTTGCTGTCCAGATTCTAGGGAACTGGTGTCCGCATCCTAAAAACCACAGTTGCAGCTGATGCCATTTTTGCTGTAGAGAGACACAGATTTGAATGGAGCGGTCCCTCCTTCTCAGAACTAAGGCACAGGGGCAAGGTGCTTTAGGGGAAGGTGACATTACCGGTACTAGTGTTTTGCCCGTTTTTGTGGAAAAATAGAAAAGTCTTCACTCTAGGGCTCTTACTTGGACATGTGCTTGCACAAACACTAACATCTCTTTAAATGTGTTGAAAGAAACAGTCAGCATCACCCTGCGAGGCGTCTAATAATTAATATTTTAATGGCTGGTGTTTAGGAGATATTTTGACTGAGGTAATTAGGCTTTTTTCATAAATAATGGCTTCTCTTTCTTTGTCTTGCTCTCAGAAAAGAAGCCTTATTTTGAGTGGACCCACTCATGGCAGTTTCTTGTTTAGCTCTTCACTGAATAGGGCTGACAGTCCACGTCAAACCTCTACAATCAGAGGTGAATGAGCCCATAAGACACTAAATCCTGTGCTGGCTT
This sequence comes from Chelonia mydas, assembly GCF_015237465.2. NCBI lineage: Eukaryota > Metazoa > Chordata > Testudines > Cheloniidae > Chelonia > Chelonia mydas. Next base: position 20,030,943 of record NC_051252.2, read on the forward strand.
ACAGAGGCTCAGTATGACTCAATAGCTGTGGAAATACAGGGTATCTGTAGCACCAGTGGGAAAAGCATCTGACAACTCACGTTGCTAGGCTCTAACTCCCCATGCACACTGCAGATTTGTCCGAGGATATGTAGTAGCTTTTCACAAGGGAAACTAGAAGAGGAAAGTGAGTATGCAACCCACAAAGAAGGGCTGTTCCATATGCAGAAGTACAAATGCTCCAGGTACCATTGATTGTTGGTGTAGGAGCTGAGCAGCAGTAACTGGAGATCTATTTGCCTGCATACCTGCCTGAGCTAAATTCCAAAATGAATAGCTAAACCCAAAGTTAGCGAGAGGGTATGTAAAGTTTTACACTATGACCTTGCCACCTCATTACTACACAGCTCTAGATCTGAAGCTGGTGAGTGATGCAATAGGCAATGCATCTAGAAGGGCTGTGCATATCTTTTTGTTTGGGAAGCCTTCTCACTGTGCCCCTACTACCTTCTTGTCCAGCTACACACTTGCCTTTCTGGCTCTCCAGTCTGTTCAGCATTCAGTGTGCTGTGGGATAACTTGTTAGCATAGTAGTAATCCCAATTTATTGGAAAATGCGAGATTGGGACCCTTGGGTGAGGATATGGCATAACATGGTAGAAGCATCAACAGGCAGTAGAGGAAGTGTACAGACCATCAAGAAAGGTGTGAACTGAATAAAAGGAAACTGCACAGGGAAGGGAGCAAATCCCACTAAATATGAACTCAATAAGACATCTGTTAAAAGTGGTAATATAGGTCACTGCCTTGCAAACCCTATTGCCTGAGTGGATCCATGGGCTTTAATGCAACTACTCATCTAAGTAAGGGTTCCCATTACTGGGCCCATATTAATAACCTGTAAAGCAATAATTAATTATCAATATATGCTTCTTAAATAAAATGTTATTGACCAAACATACTGAATGGATTTTGATGGAGAGTAGTCCATTTACCATAAATAATATAGTACCTATTGTAGAAAATATTTTAAAACAAGAAAAACATGCGTGGTCACGGTTGGCTTTGTGGGAATATTGCCCTTTATTAAAGGAAAAGCAAAGTGTGACAGTTGAGTGGCAGAAGTCAGTCTTTCCACTGTAGCATTAACTATCTGTCCCACATATCTATTCCGTTTAGCAAAATTACACACATCATCTTATGTTGTTCTGGGTTTTGTAAAACACACTGATGGCACTATATAAATAATGTATGTCCAGTTATTTGCACTTTAAAAACGTGCACAACATCATTAGTAGAATGTTTGTAATGCCATAAGCCCCAAAACATTTTTAGTTATAAAAGACCTAATCCTCCTACTCATATATTATGTGGGGTTTTGTCATTAAATAAAAGCAGAAATGGTCCCAAACACAGGGTATATAGTTGCCATCAGTTTTTAAGACGAGCTCCTGTTTATTTCAATGGGCTGTTCAGTGTAAAAGTTGACGACATGATATGGGCTACTGTTTGCTGGATAATTTGGGACTCCTCCTGTTCCCAGTGCAAAAAGAGTTTTCCCAGTATTTTCAGTGAAGTGGTATAGGGCTTCCTATGTATGGTACTCGAGCAGTTTTAATTATAGGGTCAATTGCTGCCCTCAAATGTGCTTGCAGGGCTCTTCAGTGGGAGTCCCACGCATGCATTCAAGGACAAAAACGTGGTCCTTTTTATCTTCTAATTGATTTTAAAGTGGATTAGATGTGGCTATTATAGACATTTTCTAAAGGATACGTAGTTCCATTTGACAGACCCAGATCTAAATGGGAAATCCATACTATGGGGCATGTAGGCTGTAGCAGGGGTGCTGGAACAATGTTTAGAGTCGGGGTGCTAATGGTGGAAACCATGCGTTTGGTATTACTACTTCAAGCAAGAGGGGTGTGGTAGCACCCCAAGCTTCCTTACTTCCAGCATCACTGGCCTGTAGTTCGAAATAGCATGTAGTGCAAACTTCTGATCAGCTTTGTAAAGACAGAAGAGAACAAATCCAACGTTGTTGTAAAATTGTTGCATAATATGTCAAATATTAGCGTGTCAAATAGAAGATTATCTGTAATATTTAAACTAATATATAAAACAACAGAGCTGTGATCTAATGAGATTTAGAGAGATTATTGTTTGCCTGCCATAAAGGTGGATTATCTAAAGTATTTAAATCAATATGGAAATTGTTACTTAGGCTGTAAGTAAGGCAAGCCCTACTACTAAGATTACCTTTGATAATAGTCATGTTGTAATACTTGGGGGTCATCTGTATGAGCCCCAAAATACAAAGAAGACCAAAATTAAACTCAATTTAAAAAATAAAAGTTAAACTAGAACTGTCAAATAAAATCAGGCTGAACAAGTATAACAACATGCAGAGCATTAAAGTTTTCAGACGTGCATCTGTGTTTGACTTTATTGTACTGAAGTAGCATTTAGTGGCCCTAAGTGTATCAGGGCCCCATTATCTAGGGATTCTACATTTGTCTATAAAACTGTACAGTACAAGAAAGTCCCTGCCCCAAAGAGTGTACAGTCTAAATAGACAAGGCCGACAAAGGGTGGAAGGGAGAAAAGATCAAGTGATTTGCCCAAGCTGTGGCATAGCTAGAAATTGAACCCATGCCTCCTGAATTTCAGTCCACTGCCTTAACAAGACAAACCTTACACTCTGATTAAGTGACAGACACATATAATCTACATATTTATCTCCTGAAAGACAAGTCGGCTGTGTTGTCTGCACAATAGTCTTGTAAAGAATGTCTAAAAGGGGCTGCCCGTAAGCTATGTAACACATTGTGGGGTAGGTGGGTCCTTTGTTTTGCATGTTTCAGTGTTACAAGGGGGTAATCACCAAAAATGTGTCCCATAATTTATGATTGCCCCAAATATGTGCCTATGTACTGGCTTTGGGGCAGATTTTAGATGAACCTGTGCTTTGAACATAGATTACAAATAGGAGCTTCAGAATTCCCTTTTATTTGCTTGATCTCTAGTCAAAGTTCTGAAGCAGAAGCCTTTAAATAAAATTAACAAAGATAAGAGTGTGGAACAAAAAGCTATTCTTCATTATGCTTGAAATGCTCGGAAGTACACTGCAAAACTCGAGCCTGAATGCAGAGATGGATTGTTCATAGTAGGGAAGCAAATGAGTGCAAAAAAAAAAAAAGCCTTTTCTGGCTGATGCTAAAGAAATCCCTGTTTGTGCCTTCTCTGTTGGAGCATATGTTCTGAGATAATATAGCCAATGAAAGCGCCTAATTCTGTAGTCGTTGTGCATGCAGAACTCCCAGTTCCATTGGAGGGGAGTGCATATATGTAGACAGGCCTTGAGCTGGGATGGGCTGTGGAGCCACAAAGTTTGGATCAGAGAATCCACTGAGGTGAGAAGACATTAGCGCCTGCTATGGGGACTGCAGAAGGCATTTTGTCAGAGCAGGGAAGTTAGAGTAAGCACTTAGATTTGTTGTGATAGCCCTTTGTTGTGGTTTGTTGGAAGCCCTTTGTTCAGATTGGATTTGGGCTCAGTTTGAGACTGGAATTGGGGACAAAAACTACAGCTTGGGTCTAAAGCTCTGCTTTAGAGTTTAGTCAGGCTCGGGCTGGTCTGATGCATGTCAGTCCAAAGAGTTTCCAGTGGAGCTAATTTACCTTTTATGCATCAGTTTTTCATACAGTAACTTGGAAAGGCAAAACCTTGTAACTTTTTATATGGTTCAGTTTCCCCACTCTCCCAGCTCCCCAATATCTGCACCTGGTGCTTTCAGTGAGATCACACTCCACATTCCAAGAGGCTGACTATTGCCATTGCACAATGTAAATGAAATCTTGGTCATATCGCCTTTTTCATATACATGAAGTACGATACCAAGATACACTGGGCATTAATGAAATCAGAATAAGCTCCTAAATGTCACTGAGTGATAAAAGTGCAAAAGGAATTTCTCATTAAATACACATCGCTAATGTTTTAAAAGCTAGGCATATTAAGGATTCTCTTGGTTTCCAGTAGGGACAAGTGAGGTCAAGTGCTTTTTTGTAACGTGATATTGATTAGTTCATAGACTGGACAAAAGTAAGAACTCTGTTGCAATGTCTTCAGCACAAACGAGTTAGGCCAGGCTAATTATTGTGAAAAATATTATTTATTTAATTAGCTCTCACCTGCAATGCAAAAGTATACTAGCCTATGCCAGACTAGAACAAAGAAAGCTAGACGTTTATTTATATATTTTAAAGTATGTGTAAATTGTAATAAAGAAAAAGTATTAGAAAAGTAATGGAAACTGGGCTCCAGTTTCTTTTTAAATGTTTGGAGAGCCTTATCTATTGTGGACTACATTTTCAAAGAGCTTTCTAAATTGCATTTGCATCAATAATACTTGCCCATGTATCTATTTATGAGTGAAAAATGATCATTTGGAGGTCGAAAACTGTGCCTAAATGTCTGTCTGTGTACCCAAGCATATAAGTTGCATGGTTTCTGTGCATGCAAACAAGAACACTTTGCAAATTTTGAAGGTACATGTCCGATGGTTGTTTTGCAAAATCAGTCTCTAATGTGTAGAACTTGTTCACAATCAGTACTTCTTGCAAGAGAAGCTGGTAATAGATAGTTGAGGACTCCAGTATATTGGTATAGCGTTAATGTATTCATTTTTAGGGGGTGGATTGTATTGTAATATTTAATATTGTATTCCCCTAATCTTTAAAGTAGTACACTTAAAATACTTTTATAACACCAGCATTGGGAGCCAAGAATGCAATAATCAAACCTAGTTATAAAGAGGATTATTATAGTGGGGTTTGTAGTTGAAAAGGAAAAGTATGACAGCATCTGCTAGAAAATGAGTCTGATAATAGTCCTATAAAGACAGTAGTTTGTCTTTACTTACCAGTCTGACAGGACTGTGTTAGTAATAAGGTGGCTTCATTATAGGTTTTAATTTAGCTCTGTTAAAGCAGTGAGTATTGTGACAGGTTCACAATTGCTATTTACTATGTGTTGTTAAAATTAGATAATGGCAAAGCAATTCTATGTGTCAGTAATAAAATGGGGGTGTCAGCAAAATAGTATTATTTGTCACAACAGCAGTTAACAGCCAAGTATTTTGTGTTGCTAGGCTGTCCTCAGTTGGGAGGCAATTGTGTTAACAGGAAAGTAGAGCAGTTTGACAGAACAGTAACTGTGTTCTGTGGAGAAGCTGGTGTGTTTGCAATACAGAGCTTATTGTGACCCAGTCGGAGAAAAGAAATTTAGTTATGATGTCAAGTGGTTACAATAACTTGCTGAGGCCTGCCCATATATTTGCATAGATTAGTGGTATGAAGCAGAATGTTCTTTTTGAATGTGCTAATGACAGGTGTTAACCTCAAGACTAATTATGACAGGATTAACAATTAATTTGATGCTATCTTATATCTATCATATTAGTCAATTTTCAGACATACTCTAGCTTAGTTTAACTAAAACACATTTTACGTGCCTTGTAGATATAAAAAAGTAGTGTGCTTCCAAGTGCTTCTAATCTGAATCCTATTGGTTTTTTGTTTTTGTTTTTACTTCTTTCCATTTCACATAAAAAGATGGCATTCACTGTTATCCCTCTGCCTACACTTTTTCCCTAGCAAGTGTCTTGTTGGCTGTTTTTGTAAAAATTGTATTTCATAGCTCTCAATGGAAAGTGTTACAGCTACTTTCTTTTAATCCAGAAGAGGATGGTGGCTGTCCTTTTTGTCAGATTCACCAATGGAAAGTGTGTGTGCATGCGCACAGGTGCACACACAAACGTTTATGAGTGTATGTATGTATAGACAGAGGGAGGGTGATCTCTTCATAGAGACTGAGGTTCGCAGCTCTTAAAATATTTACTTTTCCCATGTAGACTGGGGCCTGAGATTTCAAGACTGCTCCTGAACCTCTCTCTTGTCTTATTCATGTAAAGTACTCTGCTAACACACCTAATACTTATTCTTTGACCTATGGAAGGGAGATAGTTATTGTCTGGAAAATCCCAAAGTAAAAGTACATTGACTTCAGTAATTCAGAAACTTCCAGATTTAAATGCTAATTAACAACATATAGGGATTTCTCCTGTGAAGTCAAAGCTACTTCACTGACAAGTGTTGGACCTATGAATGGTAAAACCTTGTTTGCTACCTAAGGCCCCACTCCTGTGAACACTGAATACAGGGCATAGCGTTTACTACTAGCTTACTACAGTGAAGTTAAATTGTCATCTTTTGCAGTTTTGTTGTAAGCCTTACAATAGTTCGTGTTTCTCTTGAAGTCCAGCTCCTGGAGTCATCTGAACACATAAATATCCCAGCTTTCACTTTAAAAATAGTTTCTAGCTGTCATGGTTGCAGAGGAAAGTTTGAAAATGTGGCCCGAGTGCACTCTAAAAACCAGAAGGCAAGTAAAACCCCCCAAATGTACTGTTTATACAAAATCTCATTTTTAAATCAAAAAGAAAAGGAGTACTTGTGGCACCTTAGAGACTAACCAATTTATTTGAGCATAAGCTTTCATGAGCTACAGCTCACTTCATCGGATGCATACTGTGGAAAGTGTAGAAGATCTTTTTATACACACAAAGCATGAAAAAATACCTCCTCCCACCCCACTCTCCTGCTGGTAATAGCTTATCTAAAGTGATCACTCTCCTTACAATGTGTATGATAATTAAGGTGGGCCATTTCCAGCACAAATCCAGGTTTTCTCACCCCCCCCCCCCACAAACCCACTCTCCTGCTGGTAATAGCTTATCTAAAGTGACCACTCTCCTTACAATGTGTATGATAATCAAGGTGGGCCATTTCCAGCACAAATCCAGGGTTTAACAAGAACGTCGGGGGGGGGGGCGGGGCGGGGCGAGGCGAGGTAGGAAAAAACAAGGGGAAATAGGTTACCTTGCATAATGACTTAGCCACTCCCAGTCTCTATTCAAGCCTAAGTTAATTGTATCCAATTTGCAAATGAATTCCAATTCAACAGTTTCTCGCTGGAGTCTGGATTTGAAGTTTTTTTTGTTGTAATATAGCAACTTTCATGTCTGTAATTGCGTGACCAGAGAGATTGAAGTGTTCTCCGACTGGTTTATGAATGTTATAATTCTTGACATCTGATTTGTGTCCATTTATTCTTTTATGTAGAGACTGTCCAGTTTGACCAGTGTACATGGCAGAGGGGCATTGCTGGCACATGATGGCATATATCACATTGGTGGATGTGCAGGTGAACGAGCCTCTGATAGTGTGGCTGATGTTATTAGGCCCTGTGATGGTATCCCCTGAATAGATATGTGGGCACAGTTGGCAACGGGCTTTGTTGCAAGGATAGGTTCCTGGGTTAGTGGTTCTGTTGTGTGGTATGTGGTTGCTGGTGAGTATTTGCTTCAGGTTGGGGGGCTGTCTGTAGGCAAGGACTGTCCTGTCTCCCAAGATTTGTGAGAGTGTTGGGTCATCCTTCAGGATAGGTTGTAGATCCTTAATAATGCGTTGGAGGGTTTTAGTTGGGGGCTGAAGGTGACGGCTAGTGGCGTTCTGTTATTTTCTTTGTTAGGCCTGTCCTGTAGTAGGTGACTTCTGGGAACTCTTCTGGCTCTGTCAATTTGTTTCTTCACTTCCGCAGGTGGGTATTGTAGTTGTAAGAATGCTTGATAGAGATCTTGTAGGTGTTTGTCTGAGGGGTTGGAGCAAATGCGGTTGTATCGCAGAGCTTGGCTGTAGACGATGGATCGTGTGGTGTGGTCAGGGTGAAAGCTGGAGGCATGTAGGTAGGAATAGCGGTCAGTAGGTTTCCGGTATAGGGTGGTGTTTATGTGACCATCGTTTATTAGCACTGTAGTGTCCAGGAAGTGGATCTCTTGTGTGGACTGGACCAGGCTGAGGTTGATGGTGGGATGGAAATTGTTGAAATCATGGTGGAATTCCTCAAGGGCTTCTTTTCCATGGGTCCAGATGATGAAGATGTCATCAATATAGCGCAAGTAGAGTAGGGGCATTAGGGAACGAGGCGGGGGGTGAGAAAACCTGGATTTGTGCTGGAAATGGCCCAATTTGATTATCATACACATTGTAAGGAGAGTGATCACTTTAGATAAGCTATTACCTGTAGGAGAGTGGAGTGGGAGGAGGTATTTTTTCATGCTTTGTGTGTATAAAAAGATCTTCTACACTTTCCACAGTATTATGCATCCGATGAAGTGAGCTGTAGCTCACGAAAGCTTATGCTCAAATAAATTGGTTAGTCTCTAAGGTGCCACAAGTACTCCTTTTCTTTTTGCGAATACAGACTAACACGGCTGTTACTCTGAAACCTACCATTTTTAAATCAATCTCTTAATTTTGGGGTGCTGGCTCATTATTTTTGGATGTTTGGAGTTGGCGCTATAGCAGCGTGACTATTCACAGAAGGAAGCACTAAGCCTAGTAGTAAAGTGTTTGCAGACTGGGTCCTAATTTCTTAACATTTTAACAACTACTAATGTGGTAATTTATTCTCTTCTATCTTTTAAAGCTTATTAGTTGAAGATCAATCTTTCACTAATCTCACTAGTCTTTCCTTTTAAAAAGAATAGCGTATTTTATCCCACATTATCAAAGCTCCAGGGGGAAAATTAATGACATTATTGTTCTGTTAGCATCCTAGGCATACTGCTATAGGAAATTCTATAACTGGCGCACATCCACAGCAATATATTCTTATCTGATTTTTGGTGTCTTGGTTCCACATCATGGAGACTTGCTCACGGACACCAGAGCAGCAATCTATTCTATTAATTTACCATGACGAAGAACCTGACTGCAGACCCCAGAAGCGGAACTGTATTAGTTTATTTAAATTCAGACTGGTATAATAGTATTCTGGCTGTATAAGCTAGAAAAAACAAATTACCATAGTTTATGTGTAGAGAGACATTTCTCTGCTGGGCTTTGTGGATGCAGAGCTCAGACCTGATTCAACAGTTTCCATAATCAAATGTTGGTATTTATGAGAGGCAGAATTAGACTTTCCTTAAGACTGCTCTGTGTGGCAATTCCTGTCCTAAGTGGTGCAAGTGGTTGTTTGGGAATAAGAGCACACTGATTCCTTTAAACGTGCTCTTCTGATCCTTCTTGAGACTTTCCCTGCGAGCTCGGCTCTCCCAAGTTTACTAACATGATTTGTAGGTATCCATCCTGCCATGGAAGAACAGAGATGCTGTCTTGATTTTCTGCTCTCTTCCTTATGTGCATTCCAGCAAATTTACCAAACGCATTAGTGTAACTTGCCTCTATTAAATATAACCATTAACAAACAGTAATTAAACAATAGAAATAATGTGCTACGTAGGAACATAGCAGTTGTTCTACTGGATCATGCTACTGAGCTATTGACTCCTATAACTTCTTAAAAAGTGTCCAAAACCAGATGATCCAGCAGAAACTGTAAAAACCTCCTAAAAGGATGATTGATGGGCCTCTGTACCATATATGTATGTTTGGAAGGGATTGTCAGTCCTAATGTTTTGAAAATATTGTATTTGGTCCTAATAAATTTCAGTTGTAATGAGCTCTACTGTAATCAGAGATCCATCCACTTTTGATAATTGTGGTGGCTTACAGAAGATACATTATACTTTATTTCCCCATCAGTTCCTCAATCTGTCCTATGTAGCCCCACAGGCGTGCAAACAAATTCTCTGCCAGCAAAACATTGTAATGCTTTAGAAAATAAACATTGAAGGAGCAGCCTAACATTGCTTCATGGCAAAAGCTCACAGATTTCCCCCATTGCCTCTCTCCTCTCCTCCCCGCCTAATCTGTTTATATACTTCTAATGCATCCATAATGGTAGTATTTAGCTCATAGTGATGCCCCATATTTAAGGCTGTGAATCTGTCACAGACGTCATAGATTCCATGATTTTCCCTGACTTCCGTGACTTCTGCAGCAGCTGGTGTTTAGGTGTGTGGGAAGGGGCTCAGGGCTAGGGGCAGGGGATTGGAGTAGGGGGCGCTTACCTGGGGTTGGGGGGCCTCCCCACAGCTCCTAGGTGGCGGAGGGGCTGGGGGGGTTCTCTGTGCCGTGTGCTGCTGGCACCTGCTGGCCCCGCCCCCGGAGCTCCCATTGGCTGCGGTTCCAGGCCCATGGGAGCTATGGCAGCCAGCGCTTCTGGCGGGAGCAGCGGAGGAGCCCCTGCCTTCTCCACCTAGGAGCTGCAGGGATGCAAAGCCGGATAGGGAGTCCCGCCAACCCTCCCTCCCACAGCACCAGTCTTTTATCATGAAAGATGAACTTACAAATGTAGAACTATGTTTTATTTTTGAATGCAGGTTTTTTTTGTACAATGTAAAACTTTAGAGCCTACAAATCCACTCAGTCCTACTTCTTGTTCAGCCAATTGCTCAAACAAACAAGTTTGTTTACATTTGCAGAAGATAATGCTGCCCGCTTCTTGTTTACAATGCCACTTGAAAGTGAAAACAGGTGTTTGCCTGGCACTCTTGTAGCTAGTGTAGCAAGATATTTACATGCCAGATGTACTAAAGATTCATATGTTCCTTAATACTTCAGCCACCATTCCAGGGGACACGCGTCCATGCTGATGACAGATTCTGCTTGATAACCATCCAAAGCAGTGTAGACCGACGCTTGTTCATTTTCATCATCCTGAGTCAGATGCCACCAGCAGAAGGTTGATTTTCTTTTTTGATGGTTCGGGTTCTGTAGTTTCCACATCAGAGTGTTGCTCTCTTAAGACTTCTGAAAGCATGCTCCACACCTCGTCCCTCTCAGATTTTGGAAGGCACTTCAGATTCCTAAATCTTGGGTCGAGTGTTGGAGCTATCTTTAGAAATTTCACATTGGTATCTTCTTTTCATTTTGTCAAATTTGCAGTGAAAGTGTCTTAAAATGAACATGTGCTGGGTCATTATCGGTGACACTTATAACATGAAATATATGGCAGAATGTGGGTAAAACAGAGCAGGAGACATACAATTCTTCCCCAAGGAGTTCAGTCACAAATTTAATCAATGCATTTTTTTTTTTTTGAACAAGCGTCATCAGCATGAAAGCATGTTCTCTGGAATGACGGCCAAAGCATATGAGGCATATGAATCTTTAGTGCATCTGGCACATAAATATCTTGCGATGCCAGCTACAACAGTGTCATGTGATGTCTCTTCTCACTTTCAGGTGACATTGTAATTAAGAAGTGGGCAGCCTTATCTCCCATAAATGTAAACAAACATATTTCTCTTAGCGATTGGCTGAACAAGAAGTAGGACTGAATGGACTTGTAAGCGCTAAAGTTTTACACTGTTTTGTTTTTGAGCGCAGTTATGTAACAAAAACCCCTGCATTTGTAACTTGCACTTTCATGATAAAGAGATTGCACTATAGTACTTGTCTGAGGTGAACTGAAAAATATTATTTCTTTTGTTTATCATTTTTACAGTGCAAATATTTGTAATAAAAATAATTTAAAGTGAGCACTTTACACTTTGTATTGTGTGTTGTAATTGAAATATATTCGAAAATGTAGAAAAACATCCAAAATATTTAATAAATTTCAGTTGGTATTCTATTGTTTAACAGTGTGATTAATCGCGATTAATTTTTTTAATCACGATTAATTTTTTTGAGTTAATCGCATGAGTTAACTGCAATTAATCAATAGGCCTACTAAAAATAGATGTGACTAAAATGTAGCCTTATCCATATTTCATATAAAAGCAGAGCATTCATCAAGACACCAACATCTTCCACCTGCTGAAGGAGCAAACAAAATAAAAAGTCAACTGCTTCACAGATCTAATTTTTTTTTACAAAAATATGATTTCTCACCAGTGTTGAACATATACCTTGTTCAGCCCTATACACAATCTCTGCAAAACCTTCTGTATCCTCTCTAATCAACCTCACCCCCCATGTTTTTCCCTAACTCAGCACCATAGTACTGTGACGGGTGAACCTCAAAATGCTTTTTTAGATAAATACTGAATAGTCCAGATGCTATTTCAAACCTTATCTGACCTGTCAGAATCTTTGGGTCTGTGCAATTGGGCTGGAAATATCATTAGAATAATTTTTCTTGTATTTTTCCATTACAACTAGAGGATTGACATGATTAATAAGTACAGTGAGGCTATGCTGACATGCTCAAATAGATTTGGAGTAAGTTGAGGGGGGATCTGGGTGTGATTGAAGAGACTTAAGATGATGATGGAATTTTGTAAGATCTCCCAGGACTGTTGGCAAATAAAACTAACTTCCATTTCTTCAAGGAGTTTGAGGTGTAAATGTATGGGCAGGTGGGAGGGGCATGGGGGATGGACTTTTTACTCTTTCAGGAACCCACAAAAACAGGAAATAAGAATATCCTTCACCCAAACATATATGAGGGTCTGTCGGTGACCTGGTAAACCACAGCAATAGGCAGAAGACGGGAGAGAGAAGGACCACCACTCGCATCCTCTTTCGCAGCTGCATAGTATTGTAAATCCAGTCTGATGTGAAGTAGCTTTCTCAAGACACCATAATCATGGAAGGAGAGTTAAAATTCTAAGTCATAAGCAGAAGTGTGCAATGGGTGAAAAACTCATTACCATCACTACTTCATGCTTCATCCCATGTGGCTCAATGTGAATTCATCCCATTCAGTGGTTTAAGAACATGTGGGAGGACAGCATTCTATCAGCCAAATCTAGGCCCTGATTCTGCTTCTAGCTGCACGGTGGCGCTTATCTAGGATGTGCAGGGTCCAACTGTGCAGAGCCAGTTGGAAGTCAGGACTTTAAACCAGTGGAGTGCAGAGAGTTTAGTAGCCTTGCATGAATCTTCATGTTACCAAAGGCTGGGAATAATTTTGTGACAATGGAGCACCTGCTTTTAACTAGTGGTGTACGAGGATTTCGCTGGAAGATTGCATTAAGTTAATGAGTGATGTAGATAAATCCCTCGGCACCACACTGAAAATGTTGTGCTTGCCAAGCAGTAGTGAAGCTGGGATACCAGCTGTGGGGCTGGAACTTTCAAAGACTCAGTGATAGTAAAGCAATACTGTGCTGATGTCAATGTACATCTATAAAGATGGAATTAGAGTGTATTCAGCTTACAGAATTACTTCTCAAACTGCAAAGTCATTCAAATGTAGTGTAGCCCATTACTGTGTGGCGTAATAATTTAATTAAAGGGATCATGTCAAGTTAAAATGTATGGGCTTCATTTTTCTTTTCATTTACACTGGTGTGAAACTGGAGTAATTCCAGTCATTTCAGTAGACTTACTCCAGATTTATATTAGAGTAAGAAAACAAAATCAGAGCCATTGTATTTGTTTTTGTTACTAATAACATTTTAAATCCATCAGAATGAAATAATTGTTCATAACTAGTTCACTTTCCTCATTGATGCTGTTCATCTAACTTTTGCATTTCACTCAACTTGGACACTGAAACTAGACTGAACAATTTAATTTTTGGATTCTAATGCACTATGCTGTTATGTCTCGGTTTCCAACATTTCAATGGAATATGCAGACTCCTAAATAAAACCCTCCATGCTGCCGTTTAAAAATAATTAACATTGATAGTTAACAACTTATAATAATTTATATCTGTATTAATTACAATAGCACCTACAGGTTCCAGCCAGGGTCAGGACCTCACTGTTCTGGTAATGACAATCCTAAAATAAGAGAGACCCAGCCCAGAAAAGAGAAGATGAAGGATGAGAGGAAGAATATTTGGTTCTGAATTTTTTGACTCTGTTTTGTTTGTGAGAGTGTTTGTAGTGGTGTTGGATTGACATCCTGGAAAATGAAGGCCTCTGTTTCTCTGAGTCTACAGCATAGGTACATACGTGACTGAGGTGCAAGTTCCCCACTAATGTGTCTCAAGCATGGCCTGCAGTGGCTGCTTCTGGGGTGAAAGAATAATTCAGTCTCCACAATCCATTCAGTCCTTGACCTCTTCAACAGTGAGTGCTGTTGACATGTGCTGTGGGCAGGGAAATGACACGAGAGGACTCCATGCTTGTGAAATTAGAGAGAACTTTTTACAGAGATGCTGCACCTGCAGCTAGCATTCAATATGTGCACATAGACTAACTTCCTGGTGCCTCCTGCAATCTGTGCTCCTCCCTACAAATTCCATGCAGTTTGCTGCATCTTTCCATTCAGTAATGTTTGTTGCCTCTTCTGTGCAAGCATTTGCTGACTTGCTGGGACCAGAGGTTTCCAGTATGTAGCCCACCCATGGGAAACAGCCTTTACTGGCGGCCCATTGTGGCCTGTTAGGCCTCATAGTTCTTCCAATATAGTGGTCTTTGAACCAGTCATCTTGTTTTTGTTATTGTTGTTGGTGGGGGACTTGTTTCTACCCTGTTGCTGCTTTTATTCTGTTGGTCCTCTGTATTTCTGTCGTGCCAGCACATGGCTGAGGCTCGTTATAAAGCCTCCTGGTCTTGGTCTTGGCCCTGTCTGGGTGTGCCAGCTGTCTGCTGCTACTCTGTAGTTGTCTTTGGTTTCATCTCCACTGCTGTACTGAATCTGTAGCTACCTCATACGATGCATATCCCACTATTATCTTTTGCCATTGCCTTGTGTGGCTCTTTGATGGTTGGACCCAGCCCTGCTTGTGTGTGTGTAATGGCCTCAGATCCTTCGTTCTGTTGTTGTAGCAGGCTGCTGCTTAGCTTAGCATTCTCTTAAGAGCTTCTTGTCCTGGCAGTTGTTCCTCTGCTGGGCTGCCCCTCATAGGAAGCCCTGTCTTGGTCTTCTGATCCACCGGTCCCTGTGCTGGGCAACTATCTAGTCCCTGGAACAATGCATTCTGATGGTCCAATATTGCCAGGTAACGACCCTTTCTGATCTGTTTTGCTTTTACCATTGGTCTCTTTGCTGCTTTTACTGCCCACTCTGCCTTCCCATTGCTTTGTGGGTACCCAGGGGAAGACATCTTGTGCTAAATCATTTGAATCCTGTTGCAGTGTACTGTGGCCTATTTGTCTGAGCGTAGCATGTCAGGTATGCCAGATGTTGCAAAATGCGTGTTCAGTTGCCTGATTGTCCAACACACACAAATTGGAGTGACCTACTGTGACCTTGTAGTTCCTTTCATTAAAAGTGGACAGGTGTATTCTGACCTTTTTCCAGCATCAGGCTGAGATTTCATTAAATTGTAGCGTCTCCTCCAGTTGTCAATCGCTATGCTTTCTTTGCACATCTTGCTTTGCTTCCATGTGCTCTCTCAAATGAGCATTCATGTCTGGCCAGTCGGAACTCTGCTTGGCTCATCTCAGGTATACCTCCGTACCCAAATGCGAAGTGTGTCTTCGTCTCACAACGTCCGCTCTTAATTTTGCTGGGATTATTGCTTAGTACTGCTCTTTGAAATTTCACATTTCTGTTTTGCAGAAAACTTTGACATTTTAAAATTTGTTTTCATTCCAAATTGGAATATTTTCAAAATTTCCAGCAAAACAGAAATTCTGAAGAAGAAGAAGAACTGTTTTGAAAGCTTGTTTCAAAACGAAATTTAAATGTTTTTAAACTATTTCATTTGAATAAAATAATATTTGATATTTTTTATTTTTCCATTATTTCATGACACATCAATAGTTGTAGTATATAGTATGTCATGTTTTTCATGTACATTAGCTATATTATGCTTTCTCTTTAAACCACAAGTAATTAAATAGATTTTTAAAACATCAAACTTTTAAATATTTAGTTACATATGTTTGTATGACAGTAATAACATAAAAATAGCAAATATATATCTAAAAATAAAATGAAATTTCATCTTCCAAGGGTCTGCACTACAGAAGTAACTGCATAGAGACAGATACCCCGGTCAGGATCCTCGGTACAGTAGTTTGCTACTTTCAAATCTGGATCCAATCCCACAGTTCTTTCTCACGACAAAATCCTGAAAATCTGGGTCCAAGTACTGCTCAGTTACACCTAGGCTTGTCAAGTAACTTGTGGAAGTAAATTTAAGGGTCATCCCACTGACTTCAAGGGAGATACTTAGACTTACACTGATGCAACTGAAAGCAAAGTATGGCTCACTGAATTCAAGTAGCCTGTAATAATTGTTAAAAGCAGTAAGGAGTGTTGGCCAAGCTGAACAATTTGCTATAGCGGATCTTGTAAATTTACAGTTATTATATATAGTTATAGATGATGGTTGCGTGGCATAATAAGAGAAATCCTAACCAGGTGCTATTGGCCCCACTTCAGAATACCTGTTAAAAGACCAAATTTATAGATGATCAGTTCTTAGCTGCTGTTTCAAGGGAATTTTTCCATTTATTAAAATTCTCCTTTTTCTTTTTCCTTAAATGAACTGTAGCAACCCTAGAAATCAAAGTCCTGTTTATTCACTGAACAGGTTTGATGTCCGCGGCAGCAGTGCTCCTCTACCCAATCTTAGATTTTAATAGCATACAAAATATACCAGGCCAAATCCTCACCTTAGTGCTCTGCAGGTGTGGAGCTGGCTGAGCGCCTGTGCCCTGGCAAGCTTTGCATAGCCATCAAGAGCAGCCACCTGCTTCAGAGGCAGAGTCTTAGGCTTCGCTGCAGATGGCCACACACAGTAACTGTGGCACTTCTGTGGGAGATGCTGAATCCTATATGCCCTAGTTCAAGGGCTGGCCCCTCCAAAGCTGTTAGAGTGGTCCAGGCATGAGATGAGGCTGACAGTTTGGAAATGGGGCTGTCAGCTGGAACTCATGGTACCAGTGATTTAGATGCATATAATAAGTATAGAGATGTTGAAGTGGTCATGTTTTTACATGTACATTTGCTATATTATACTTGCTCTTTAAACCACAAAAAATTAAACAGATTTTTTAAAACATCAAACATTTAACTATTTCGTTACATCTGTTGGTATGATAGCAATAAGAACAAAAAAATAGCAAATAGAGTGGCAGTAAAGGATGTGGTCAACTTAACAGCTTCTCTGGTCAATTTTAACTTTGCGTTTTCTGACCTTGATGCATTTATGTTTTCAGACATCACTATGTATTAGCATATACATATTTGTGCACGGACCCTTTTTTTAAGGAAAAATTAGGAGAACGGCTGTTGATCATGTATATCAGTAAATACATTATACATGGGGCTGATCCTATAACCACCGGCATTCAAATCTCCTCTTGCTATAAATGAGAATTTAGAATGTGTGTAATATGCAGGCTTGGGCCCTTAGGATCCAGACCTGCCAAGTACCGAACACCCTCGGTTCCCATTTGGATCAGTGTGTTTCAAAGACACTTGGAAGTTATAGGAGCCCTTCAGCACCTCAGAGGATTGGGGTCACTGTGCCTTTATTTCAGTGTGCACAATGTATTAATGCCAGCAACTGCAGTATGATAGTCTGCATTTATTTGACTGAGTTTTAACTGTACTTGGTCCCTCTGTTGACGTCAGTGTTCCTGTATGTCTACGGGCTCATACGTAGATGTAAACAGAGCCCTATTTATGTGTAATGCACAGAGCTCCAGACATACCGATGTGAAAAGAATGTCTGGAGTGGGAACTCTTCCCCGTAGTTATTTCTGAACTATATTTCTTTCTACATGCCAAAGAGCCTTGTCCCTAGACCTGCCCTGGGCTTCTCTAAACAGAACATTTGTGAGTTATATAAGCATAGACACAAATCTGGAAAACATATTGATATAAAAATGTCCTTACGTTTGCCCCTCTTCTTGAATGACTAAAAGGCCAAATAGAATTTTAAATAACTTTTCCACCTTCCCCAGAATTATTTTTCTTAGGGCAAAGAACAAGCATGAGAAAGGTCACTCTAAAGGGGGGAGGGAAGAAGAGAGGCTCTTACACCAGGTAACCCCAGTCCCAACTGTCAGAGCAGCCTTTGGAGTCTGTCATAGGGACATACCTGGTGTCCAGAGCCATTCCTGTATACAGGTTCCATTTGTCCCAGGTACTGTTACTCTGGCTGGCTTGTCACAGGCCTTCATTGACCAGACAGTTGGGGCAGGATTATGACTGGGAGGGAGGGGGTGATGAGGAGGCCCACTACCTCAACAGAAGCTCCTTGAGGCAGTACAAAGAGAGTATGTCTGCTGATACCTCCTTCAAAAGTGTTAACTATGCACCCTCCCCTGCATGGAGGTAGCTCCCCTGGCGCGTGCAAGGATTTGGGGGTGGGTATCATCCCACCTCCTCCTTGCCCATTTTAGGGGAGTCTGGAAAGATTTGCATAGACAACACTTGTGCTTTCTGAGTGCAAGGACTGGGAATGTACCCAGCCCCTCCAAAGGGACAGAAAGGCACAGATTCCTTGCTCCTGACCGTCACCTAGCCCTTTGCGTTTCCACATATGCTGACCCTTGGAGAACTGAGTTACGTGTTTCCTGTATTAGGCTCATTCTCTGCCTCATGAAGTTTAGTTGGTTTAGATGCACCAAGTGTGACCCTTTCTCTTTGTGAGCTGTTTTTTCCCACTTGTACCTTCCGCCTCCCTCGCAGCAACACACAATTATAGGACAAAAGATGACCAGGAAATACCTTTTTAGATCTTGAGTTTATACAGCTATGCCATGCTTCCCTCCTTTCACACACATCTCTAATGCCCTTCAATAACAACTTTATGAATTGCTTCTTTTTCTGCCTTAGTTAATTGCATTTGTTAATGATTTTCTGTAAAAATTCCTTTTAATGCTCAGCTGTTACTTAGTTGATGGTCCCATATACAAATGTACGTGGAAAGACTTAAAATAAAATGCCAGTAACTGAAGGCAAGCAGCATTCATGCAAGGTGGCTTCTCATAAACTCATTGGAGTCTGGAAGCTAGATGGTGTGAAAATTAATTCTTAATAACATGCTGGCAGATTTGTGATTGACTATTTTGCTATTGAATAGTAATATATCTTTGCTGGTGAGGCAAATGTAGGCCATGAGTTAATCTGAGCAGTGGTGCCTTGTTTACAGAAGAACATTTCCAAGTATTCCCTTTTAATTGAGCCACAGAACGCACATGGAGAGACTCACAATGCATGCAAACCTGTGGAATAAACCCAGACTAACATTTTCATAATAGGTTATATAAAGCTTGACTCCTAAATTAAAAGTGGACTGATTTTTTTCAGAGATACTGAGTGCTTCAGGTCCCATTTGAAGGTTTCCTCTCTGAAAAGTGACTGTAAATACAGCACTGGATGGTTCCCTGTTTGTCTCTCAATGACTCCATAACTAATACACTTGGTGGTTTACAAGTGTAAAGTTGTTTCTTCCTCCAGCCCCGCAAACTCAACCTTGTGGCACAGTGTAAACTTCTTTCTTTTTAATGCCAGTAGCTAATGAATAGAAAACAAAACTTGTATTTTATCACATTTTTAGAAATATTTCTGTGCAAACTCTTTGACTGTTATGATGCATGGAAAGGAGTTGGCTATGGGAAGAATCATTTCCAACCTCTCTACATTGTTATAAAGTTAAACATTTAACTTGTAGACTCCCTATATTAGAAGCTCCAGCACTTAATAGTGCATCCAGCAGCTATTAAGGCAGAGGAACACACTTAAGAAGCAGTAATGCCTAAAGCTGATAGTGGACAGCAAACTAGATATGAGTTGGGAATATGATAAAATAGTAGGGAGGACCCAGTTTTGATCTACAACATAACAACCTGTAGCAGGGCAGTTATGCTCCTTGGTGCCTCTGCTGACAATAGAGTTGCCAGGTGTCCAGTTTTCGACCAGAATGCCTGGTCGAAAAGGGACCCTGGCGGCTCCAGTCAGCACAGCTGACGGGGCCACTAAAAGTCCGGTTGGCCGCAGCAGCTGGCTCCACACAGCTCCCAGAAGCGGCTGGCATGTCCCTTCAGCTCCTAGGCACAGAGGTGGCCAGGGGGTTCCAGGCACTACCCTGTCCGCAGCGCCGGTGCAACCCTGAGCACTGGCTCTGCAGCTCTCATTGACCGGGACCTGTGGCTAATGGGAGCTGCAGGGGCAGCGTCTGCAGATGGGGGCAGCACATGGAGCCTCCTGGCCGCCCCTCTGCCTAGCAGCTAGAGGAACATGCCGTCCGCTTCTGGGAGCCACCTGAGGTAAGCGGAGCCCGCACCCCAAACCTCTTCCCACATGCCAACCCCCTGCCCTAGCCCTGAGCCCTCTCCTGTATCCAAACTCCCTCCCAGAAACTGCATCCCCTCCCACACCCCAACCCCCTGCCCCATCCCTGAGCTCCCTCCTGCACTCCAAACTCCTTGGCCCCAGCCCGGAGCCCCTTCCAGCACCCTGAACCCCTCATTTCTGGCCCCACCCCAGAGCCCAAACCCCCAGCCCAGATTCCGTACCCCCTCCTACTCTCCTGCCCCAGCCTGAAGCCCCCTCCTCCACCCCTCATCCCTGGCCCCACCCCAGAGCCCGCACCCCCATCCAGAGCCTTCACCCCCTCCTACACCCCAACCCCCTGTCCCAGCCCAGTGAAAAAGAGTGAGTGAGCGATGGGTGGGGACAGGGGGCGGGGCAAGGGTGTTCGGTTTTCTGCAATCAGAAAGTTGGCAACCCCAGCTGACAACAGTACTCTTTCTGTGACTCTGGTGAGAAAATACCTTATGCACTAATTCCAGGGTTTTATCCTCTCTGTAGACCAGATTCTGATACCCCTGCAGTGATAGCCCCTGGTTCAGTCTTGCTCACATCAGTGAGAACGCTGGTGGAAAAAGGCACTACTTCACATAAGGGCAGCAGAATCTTCCTCTGTGCGGGTTCTCTCTAGTGTAAGAACCTTGGTGCAAATTGCAGAAACACCTCCCCTCCCATTCACTATCACAGATCACTTGCAGTGTGTATAACATCCTTGTGGCATCTAAAGCAATTTCTTACATGGAAAAGTAATATAGGAAAGTAGGTAATGCATTTTTATCACTATCTTAATGTGACTGAGCAGATGGAAACCAGGAGGGGAGCCAGCACCATGCAACCAGCCAGCTTTCCACAGGTCACCAGCAAGCGGTTCACAGGCTCCAGTTTGAGAATCCCTGCCATTTTGAGCTCTGGGCACTTTGTTACTGGAATGATTTAGACAAATGGGGGGAGGGAGAGATTTAGAGAAGAGCAATAAAAAAGAGTCAGAGATTAAAACCTGACTTGCAAGGAATGATTTAAAAGAATTAAATATACTTAGCTAAGGGACAAAAACCCGGGAACATAACTGTTTACACCTTTTGAGTACTTGTAAACATCACAGGGAGAAGAATTATTTAAGGTAGCACAAGGTAATAGATATAAGAAATTTTATCTGTATGTGAGAAAATTCTTCTTAACTATGAGATCTACTACGCTGTGGAGAAGTCCCAAGAGGTAGGATGAAGGTCCCATCGCTTGTGGCATTTAAAACTAATCTGGATAAAGCCTTTGAGACAATCCAAACAATCTTGCCCTTCCTGGGGTTTGGACTAGATGACTTTAATCGGTCTCTTCCACATCTGACTTTTCTAGATATTGCTCTTTATGTGTAGAAGGTAAACAAAATGCTTCGGCCTTGCTGCCTCAATTCCAAACAAAACTGGTACATGTCTTGTTGATCAAGGAATGTTGCAGAGTACAGCCACAGCATTTGTCATTTTCTTTTAAAGTGCTGGGTGGTTGATCCCTGTCATCTGTCAGGAAGTGGTGTAACGGGTTAAGGTATATTGATAGAAGTCTCAATAGCTGCTATAACAGATGCCAAGTTTAGGCCATACCATTAGTAATGCATAATGAAATGACCTAAGTGAGAGGCAGGCTTTGGGGAATAAAGGCATTTGAGCTGGATAGCTCTAGTATGTGATCTTACTATTAAAATTAAGCTTCTGGCCTCTGACTGAAATGATGAAAATAAATCCTCCTATATTCTTCTATATTAAGAAGCTATGTTGTAACACTTTTTTAAAGACAGGATATTAATCTCTCCCTCTCTCCTTGTCTTTTTCTTTTCTAGGTACAGGACCTATTTATGCTACAGACCCACTTCTATATATGTTCCTGTTAATACTGCATAAGCTTGTACACTTATTAGTAAACCACTGATGGACTATTTTATCCAATATTCCTAAGCCAAACAAAAAGGAACCTGTTTAAAAACAAAACAAACCCTTGATAAGAACTGTAGTTTTAAAGATGGACAGAGAGAGACTGAAAGAAGCATGACAAACTGTACATGGGGAGGGGGGAACATATTTTTGGGGATGTTACACAAAATAAACCACCTAAAATAATGAATCTAGTTTCCAGATGATATGGTGTAAAGCCACGCTCTGTGCATGGCACCTATGATTTCTCTATTTTAATGTAATATTTTTTCTTTTCTAAACCTTCCCTCTGACTATTCATTTTGCACGAACTGTTGAGCAGTTATCTTTATGATAATATGTAAAGATGTTGAGTCAAAGCCCTTCTAAAGAAGGGAAATATTTTTAGTAGATTATTGTGTTTAGGTTTTTTGGATTTCCTTTTTCTGTTTTTTAATTAAAGTAAATTATTTCTTTTTGAGACATTTTGATTAAAAAAGGCACATCTTACCATAATTAATATTCACTGTCAATAATATTTATTTTTAAATAAAGATTGGAAGCAAGGTAAGACATTTGTTTATAAACTGTATTGTATATTGCTGAATAACAGTTGAATAAAAAGATTTTGAAATAAGGTTTCTGCAGCTGTGTATGAGTTTTAATGCCTTTATACAGAGACAGCACTGAATTGCTACACGTATTGTGTGTTCCTCCTTCAGTCACAATTCATGGCTGTTTGCCTACTTTCTGAAGCACTCAGAACATCCAAGAATCTTGCTATCACCTGCCTGTTCACAACAAGCAGGGCAAAGGAACGATGGTGCAACATGTAACTGTATATTAAATCTATATCAAAAAGGAATCTAGTGCCAGGTGTGTTAGTATCTGGTCACAAAGCAGAGATTTATTTCACTATGCTGATAACCTCAGTCTGGGGAAGCTGCTACATTATGCAAAGTCAGAAGAACCATTAAACAATATGGAATGTTGAAGGTAGGTTAAATTTTGGGTGTATCCGTTTTTACAATATCCTTGCAAAAACAGTGGAATGAAAAAAAATTAATTACATTCTCAAATGTGCAATATTAATAAACTAAAAACTAATAATGTATTGTGTGATGTAGATCGTACTTAGTCCTGCCAGGAGTGCAGGGGACTGGACTAGATGGCCTCTCGAGGTCCCTTCCAGTCCTATGATTCTGTGATATAAGTAGGGCCTGAACCAACATCCATTGACTGCAATGGGTTCTGGATCAGGCTCTTAAATTTCTGTTGACAAATACCAAGCAGAGCTGGTTGACTTTTTTTTTTTTTGAATGAAAAGGGTTCCCCCCTCTCCTCCAAAGATGGACTTTTTGCAACAAACAATTTTTTTCACAAAAAAATGGTTTGAGAACATTTTCATTAACAAAAATGTCATCTCTTAAAAAAACAGAATGGTTATTGAAACTTCATCTTTACTGAAAAATGGTTATGTGGGGGAGAGATCAACTTCAAACACTGAGATTGGTTTGAAACTGGGATAAGGTTTGCCTGTGCAAGCCTTGCTTTACATTGGAGCACTGCATCTATACTGGGGGTTTAGACAACACTCCTAAATATGTATCATAGGGTCCTCCATTTTTTTTAAACTGTTACTGCTTAATTGTCTGGTGTCTGTAACTGATTCAGTTTATATTTACATCATTATGTAATATTTCCATTTATATGTTTGAATTTCTGTCAAAGAGTAGGGAATTTATATTTAATATGCTTACAGTTATGGAATTTTGGGGGCAAATATTTAGAAACAAAATAGTAGGTTAATCTTTTTACATTTGAACAGTGTATTCATTTATCTTAAACCCCTAGTGTGATGAATGTCAATAGGCTTCACTAATGATCAAATTGAGTTTGATTTTTAAAGAGGAAAATATTCTTACCGATATGAAGAAAACCAACCGATAACATAAATAAGGAGTTGCCTGCTAAATGCCAGTACACATGGCTCATATTTTGTCAATACATTAAGCTGTTTCAGATTTCATTCATATTGATCAGTAATCTAATTGTAAATGTAATCTTGTTTTTTGGAGATAAAGGGAATCTGACCTGAAGGATATATGATTTTTTAAATAGTTCATTCAATACTGCACTGTGCTAATGTCAGTTTAAAGAGTTAGCTATTATCGTTATCTAGGGGACCAGAAGGGCTGGACAGTGAAACAGCAAAATCTGTGTCTGTTTCATTTTTCTGAGAAAGGGATATTGCTTTCAAAAGAAACACCCGGAGTTGATATTTCAAGAGCTACATTTCCTACAGATGTTTTATTTCCAGAAAGATTTGCCTGAGGAAGCAGATGTACAATATTCACTTAAAGTACTTCATTAAGATCCAGTTAAGGTTGCTGCTGCACCATTTCCGAATATCTCTTACGAAGAGAAGATGGCTGTATCTACAAGACTGAATCCTAAAAAAGAAATAACCAGATGGCGGCGGGCAAAAATGGTGGTAGGTTCAATGACTTCAGCAGGTGTTGAGGCTGTTCCGTTCCTTGCGATTGACTTTTTAGGTGTTTTGATTAGCAGGAAACAAATGAGGCTTTTAAAGTTCTTTAGCCACCGTGCAGTCCTCTGCCAACCATGTACGTGGAGTACTGGAGATGCAGCTCTTGATGTTTGACTCAAACAATGAAGGATTCTGTATAACTCTCTAGCTCAGTCAGCTTTAGTGTTTTAACATTATAGTGGAAATTGGAGTATTTACTATACCTAAACACTTAGATGTGAATCTTCTTCCAGAATCTCTTCCTTTGGAACAGTTCTGTGCTCCACTCTGCCCTCGTCAACACCAAATATACTAATACAAATATTTGTTGTATGCTAAGATGCAAATTTGTAATGGACTCTTCCTAATGTGTTAAACTGGTAAATAAACACACTCTCTTATCTGGCAGAGTGCTTCTGAGAGTTCATGGGGACTGGCTATGGTTTTATTGCTTGCTTTTGTTTACATATTTAAAAAGAAATGAATTTAGTGCTCATGACAGGTGCTATATTTACCACGATGGAGACAACAAGTTTCTGTCAACAGAACAGGTACAGCAAAGGCAGTCATTTTTGCAAACTTCCTCAGACTATCGACCTGAATCGTCTTCTGGAGGGACTACAAGAGAATGAGAGGGTTGTTCAGTCTCCCTACATATGAGGAATCTGGCTTCTCTGATGAGACTGCCAATCATAGTGATGGATTTGTGATGAAAACTTCTCAACTAGCCATTGGATTGAAACACCAGCTCATTTCATATATATCACCATGTGGTGGTAACTCTGAGTCGCTACCACGTTGTGCTAAACTCAGGCTGGTGAGTCCATATCACAGTACTAATTCCCTTAAATCCATTCAGTCTTTCATGGGTATGTAGTAGATGCATCTATACAAAAAGCAGAACTTTGGAAGAACATATGGTGGAAACAGTTACTCTGAGGTTCTGGAGCCTGGAACATCCTATACGTAATCACTGTTCTAAGATGGTGGAAAAGGGATATTCCTGCTTTCAGAAAGTGAAGGTGAGTGGGATTCTCCTTTACAGTGGGGAAGAAAAGCAGGGGTGAAAAGAAAAGAAGTGAATGCTAGATGCTGCCTAAATTAATACTAGCATTTAATTCATGACCAGAAAATTGTTCACGGACAGTTATTCCAGCTGAAGTACTTTGTGGGTTTGCTAATGTTAACAAGAGCTTTGGTAATCTACTGATTAATTCAGGGGTGGGCAAATTTTTTGGCCTGAGGGCCACATCGGGGTTCCGAAACTATATGGAGGGCTGGTGTAGTGTATTAAATTGCTCCCCACAGGAATGTGCTACTTATGGCTGCCAGTCCTGGTGCTCCATAAGTAGCATATTCCTGCGGGGAGCACTTTAATACACTACACCTGGCGGCTCTCGCAGCCGCGCTGCCCAGGAGGAGCTCGCAGCCCCGCTTCCCAGAGCGCTGGCGGCACGGTGAGCTGAAGCTGCAGGGGAGGAGCCGGGGACTAGCCTCCCGCCAGGAGCTCAAGGGCCGGGCAGGGCAGTCCCGCAGGCCATAGTTTGCCCACCTCTGGATAAAGTTCTGGTCATGTAAGTGAAACCTGAATGGGTTTTAACTGATTTCCTTAGATGAGTTCAACAATATGCTGGTGAGGATGGCAAAAAACTTCTCAGAGGAGGAAGAAGTAGAAGGGGCAAGAAAAGGGTAAATAGTTGAAGCATAAAGTGGTGGAATGTTCTAGTCCAGTTCTTAGACTACACTCATCAGCATAGTAACCGATCATATAACGAAGAGGAGTACTTGTGGCACCTTAGAGACTAACCAATTTATTTGAGCATGAGTTAGTCTCTAAGGTGCCACAAGTACTCCTCTTCTTTTTGCGAATACAGACTAACACGGCTGTTACTCTGAAAACTGATCATATAACATGATTTTCAGGAGCTAGGAATGCCATACATCTCATAACAATTGCCCCTGACTTTATATTTTGGTCACAGAACGTGTACCTGCAGAGGACTTTGACATCCATTAAAAGCTTTGTGTACTTGAAGTCTTTAAACCATGATTTGAGGACTTCAATAGCTCAGACATAGGTGAGAGGTTTATCGCAGGAGTGGGTGGGTGAGATTCTGTGGCCTGCATTGTGCAGGAGATCAGACTAGATGATCATAATGGTCCCTTCTGACCTTGGTATCTGAGTCCACTGGGAAAAAATGAAATTACCAAGATTTTTAATGTTTCAGACTTTAATAACTTCTTTATCATTACTGAGATGAGAATTAAATTAGACTAATGTAGAAAATAAGAAGAGTTTCAGACCTCAATTTGAAAAGTGAAACAGTCACCAGAGGATTTGGTGAAAAAGTTTTATTAGAAAAGTATGAATTTTAAATTCAATTAAATCTATTGGGCCAAATTCAGGACTTTTTCCATTCTATGAGACATGACTGTACTGTACCACAGCATCTTCAGTACTTGTATTCTGACATGATTAGCTCGAGCCCTCCCTCCCATGCAGGGCTGCCATTGCCGCTCACCCGGCCCCCTCCCTGCACATTCCTCAGTTGGCAAGAGCAAACGGGACAAATGCACAGTTTTGGCAAAAAAAAGTTGGGACAGGGCTTTAAAAAGGGACTACCCTGGCCAAAACAGGACGTATAGTCACGCTACTCCTAGAGAAAAGTGCAGTGGTTCTATCTCACTTGGCCAACTCTTTTCCCAAATACACATACATAGAAGGAGCAACTTGGAGTTGGCCCAATATTTTGAGAGTAGTACAGGGGAGCGTTGGCTGAAAAACATGGAGGCTGCACTGCTCATAATACATTTGTAGTCTTAAAACTAAATGTAACCATAAGAAATATTCAGAAGGAAAATGGCCCTAATACCTGACAAACTTAAAATGAATGTATGTTGGGAGGAGGTTTTACAGCTTTATTGCTTCTGAGTGTGTTGGGGATTTTTACTAAAACATCTTTCCTTTGAGAGCACTACTTCCCTGAAAAGGGAAATGGCTTCGCTTCTCCTGATCATATTCACAAAGGGCAACATACCTCTACAGTTTCTGCTTTAGTTTTAATGGCCAAAGCCTTGCAGCAACTTTTGCTCTTTCATAAGATTCCGTGTCCATTAGGAATAGGTACTATGTACTATACAGCTTTCAGGGAGTTTTGTTTCTTCCAATTGCCTACCATAATAAGTCAGAAGACCTTCAGAACCTAACACTAGGTTAACTGAATTTTTGACATGATACATCAAATCCAAGTGCTGTGGGGGGTTTTTGTACATTACTTCTATTATCATGGGACAGTACACATAACTCCTGGGCTACTGCAGTGCCAATGCGAGCTAAGAGTAAGCAATGATTTTTATGTACCAAGGCTAATAACCAGTACACAGTTTCACTGAAAAATTAATGGAACTTTGCACTTTTCATCCTAATGGCTCCAGGCTGCACCGTCAGTCTGGTTGCACTTACACTAGTGTCAATCCACTGACATAAACGGAGTTAACTCCAGATTTACACCAGTGTTACAGATCAAATCTGGCCCTGTGTGTACTCAAAATGCACAGGACAAATTAGCTTTTGCAATACATATGTGTAGGGATCTTTTTAAATCATGTTACGCGTCTGCAAAATTTGCTTTTTATGCCATGACCAACCCATGAAAAATGTGAGGTTTCTCTGCAGCATTTCTCAAACTGGGAGCCCCAACCCAAAAGGGGGTCGCAAGCCTATTAAGGGGTTGTGGTATTTACACCCTTACTTCTCCGCTTCTGCTGGTGGTGGTGCTGCCTTCAGGGCTGGGTGTCCAGCCAGCAGCCACTGCTGTTCACTTTGCCTTCAGAGCTGGGAAGCTGGAAACCAGATTTCACAGGGAGACCATATTTTATGGGGAGACCAGATTTCACAGTCCATGATGCAATTTTCACAGCCATGAGTTTGGTAGACCCCTACATATGTAATCTTTAAAGATCAAAGAAATATAGCCTACAAGCTGTTAATATAGTGTTACAGAGTATCCATCTGATGCACTTACATTTTTTTAATGTCTTCCAAGCCTACATCAGGCAAAACTATCAAAGAAGGCAGTGGATGAAATCCTCCCTCTATTGAAGTCAATGGCAAAAACCTCATGGACTTCAGTAAACCCAGGATTCCACTCAATAAGGAAGCATAGCAAGTTTAGGGCTTCCGTTCAGAATGTAAAAAGACATTTGAGAACATTTTCATTTCTAACATGAAATCAGGTTGTGAGATTTATTTTAGTTGAAAGTTTAGTAAATAAACTGCTTCATTGTGGAGAACTTGTATGTCAAAAACAAATTGGTAACATAAGTGCTGCTTCCATAGCATCTTTTACTAAACAATAAATTTTGTGCTTAGCCAGAGGCGGGCTAAGTTCATTTTCATCATCCTGAATCTCTGGGCAGTTATTATTCAAACTCCCTCAGTACTTCTATTTACTAGAATAGGACAGAAAATTGATGGGATCAAAAATGTTAGTCTTAATGCTTTTAGCAAAGACAGATTGGAGTGTTTTCAACACTTGATGTACGGGACAGTATAAGAGCATCCTTTTTCAATTAGTATTCTTTTGTATCTGAAGAAGTAGAAGTTTTGGAAACAAAAAAAGTGCATGTAATCACGAGCAAAAAGAAACCAATCCCCCCAAAATTGTTAATTATTTAGATAGAGTTAGGGTGACCAGATGTCTCGATTTTATAGGGACAGTCCCAATATTTGGGGATTTTTTTTATATGAGCTCCTATTACCCCCCACCCCCTGTCCTGATTTTTCACACTTGCTATCTGATCACCCTAGATAGAGTTGACCATTGTCTTTGTGAATAATCATAAAAGGAGAATTGTACTTATATCTAGAGCAAAGTAATATTCAAACACTTCTGGTCAAAAACTTTTGATAATGTATTTTTAAATGATTTATTTGTGAAATGACAGCCCTCCAATCCAAAGTCTTCTCAGTTTAACCATACTACTGCAGTCACACCAGCTTCCCCACACTGACCCATCAGCATGCTGCACATCTGATCCAGAGGTGAGAAGATGGTCTACTCTCTCTGCTGAGTCAATCTCTGTTCTCTTGCTAGCAAACATACAGAATATGGACTGTAGGTCAAAGGAATTTCTATTTGATTAAAATGGTTTATTGTTATGCTTACTATAAGACTTTACAGAGTTGGCTTTGGGTTTAAGGGTTTCCTATGGAAGGTAGATTGTTGGGGTTCCAGTTCAACTCCCTTCTCTTCTTGGAATAGACTAGACCTGGAATGAACTCAATGACCAAATTGGTATTCATGTTGCCATCCCCTGACTTCTCCCTCAACAGTGAGGCTCTCTGCAGCTTCACGTGACACCACCTGCTAAGAAGCCAAGTAGGAAGTGAAGAAGGCATTTAAGGAATTTGCATTTTCACCACCAGTGTCACAGTGGGACAGGATCAGGGATGGTGCTGTGGACAGAGGCTGTACTTGTGATGTTGAGTACCATGTGGTTTATAGGTCACATAGTTTGAAGGGCCACCACTGACACTTTGATTCTCTATGTTCCAGATTTGATAGAAAGGTACACTTTTTTCAGCTTTACTTATTTTAAAATTGGTCTCAGTGATCTTAAAAGTACAATATTAAAAAAAATACGCTTTAAAAGAACACATTTAATCTGTTCTTTAATGGCAGGGAGCTTGTATCATAACCCCGGTGACATCCAGCCCTTTCATTATAGCAATTCATGAGCAATTCTAAACCCCCAAATGAAAATTAAGAATAAAATTGAAAAGGAACGTGCCGCAGATTAATTAATGGATCTCTATGTAATGTTGTAGACGTGCCTCCCTTAAATTATTTTCCCACATCTCTAATGGAAAAGTCCTCTACAATTTAATAGGGGTGAAACTAATATGGTTATATGGAAATTACTCAAAATGTATAATAATATATAGATGCATGTATAGAGGGTGGGTTTTGTTAACTGTTATCTTTGGTTTTATAGCCAGGTCTTTCTAAAGGAGGATGCTTTAGTTCAACTTCATGTTAATGGGCTTGATGCAGGAATCACTGGTGAAATTTTAAGGCCTGGGTTATACAAGAAGTCAGACTAGATGACTGCAGAACGTGCTCCTTTCTGGCTTTAAAATCTTTGAAGCCATGTCATTTCCAATGAAATTATAGATGATGGTTTTTAAAAAAAAACCCAATAAAGTTTATTTCTTATTAAATTTCATAAGGGTTATAGTAGTTCTGACAGTCAGTCAGTGGGAGTATGGTCATTAATTTCCACTTCTGGGTCTTCAGGGGCCACATGCATTGTGTCTGGAGCTGACTGCTGATGTTGGGTGTCTCAACTAAATCCACAACTGCTTTGGCAAAATCCTAGTACTATACTTCTGAGTTCCATACGCTCAATATCTTTTTGTAAATGTTGTTCTTATTCAAAGAGTATATTATAAGCCACAGAAAACATATATTTACACAGTGTGTATAAAGTGCTGGATGTAGCATTGCATTTTGAATTTCTTAATTTATGTAATGTATTCATTCACTTTTAGTTTGCACTGGGTAGTTCCATTTCAGTACTTCCTGGCTTGTCAGAATTGCTCCGAGTGATGGATATCTGTCAGTGTGTCATTAACCAAGCAGCTTTTGCATCTTTAAATATGTGTCATCTGCTGTACAGAAAAGTAATTTGTACTTCCATTTGGTTGTACTCTCTGGAAGGTAATTGTTTTGTTACTCTGAAATTTACTCCCTTTGACCTCCTCAGGTAACGATGCACCATGTGTGAATATCTTGGCGAAAGGCTAAGGGGAGGCACTCAACATGATGGAAATTCCATGGGCTAGATTATTACTTGGATTGTGTGCCCACACAACGAAGTAAAAGGGAATATGAATCCCTTTCCCCCCTCTCCAGGTGTATAGGTGTAAGCAGAGCTATGTGCATACTTACTCTTTCCCTAGGTGGAGAGCAGTGGGGAACTAGCTTAACCCCTTACTCACTTGTCAGCACTGGGCTTGTAATTTATACCTGTTATAAACCTACAGCAAATTACCATTGCCCTAAGCAAAGAGGGAGCAAGGGAGAGCTTTGTGACTCGGGTGTCATGGAGACTCCTGGGCTGGCTTCTGGGGTGATGTAGCTTTTGCACCACCTTTTCTTCAGGGCTGTGCGGAAAGTCCAAACCACGCCCAAAAGTGATCATTTTTTATTCAGGGTGTAGAAGAAAGAGGAAGTGGATACAATTATGAAAAAAGTAAATTTAGGCTATCGGGGAACAGATCCGCATGTGGATACCACAGTAGAGTGTGGAATAGCCTTCCAAAGCAATTGGTGGAAGCCCTATCACCCAAGATATTTAAGGCTACAATAGACTGGCTAAAGCATTAGGAAAAAACTCTGTGAGGAGCGATCCTATTACGGCCTCTAGGGAATGGACTAGTAGGGGTTTATTTTCTCCTTCTCTGCTGTCTCTGATACCTTGGCACTAAAATTAGAGCCACATGAAGGGCCAGATAATGAACTCTTTAGTCACAATGGTGATCGGTTACTCATAGGTTAGTTCTGTAAGTAACTGCTCACCACTGCAAGGGATTCACAGCCTCAGCCTTACAGATCAGCCTTATGAAAGGGACTTAAACACACAAGTATATGCAGTTGCACTGATGGTGACAGGCCAGAAGCAGACAAGTTGGAACCTTCCTTAATTGTGTGTGCACCGCTGTAGAGTAAATTAGACTCCGTGGTGAGAGTGTGAAATCACCACAGAAATGAGTTTATGAAATTGATCAGAAAATCAGTAGTATTCTATAGCATACCCTATACAGAACCCAATCTTGCAACCTTTATTCAGGTAAAACTGTCAATGACTTTAATAAGAGCTTTGTCTGAGCAAGCCCAGTCAGACTGGATCTAGGGAACTCCAAGAAAAGCTGCATCTTTCAGGGATTTTGAAGAGTTCCATAAATTGTTCACAACTTAAAATACTGCTTTCCTATTACATTGTAACTAATCTTGTATCTCTGACAAGTATTAGGACTTGCTCCATAAGAGGCTGTAAACTGAAACATTCCAAATTGTCATTTACTGCACATCAACATATATTGCTCCAAGGTTTGGAAAGCTAGAAATATATAGGTAGTGTGTCGTGCTGTGAATGAGCCAAACAGTGTGTGTGCATGGGAGTTGTGTTCACTTGGGAATGATGATAAATCATTGGATAAGGATTGTGACATAGTGTGCATGTCTAAATCTGAGTCAGGCAGAGGAATAACTGTACTGAGTGATGACCCAGACTGAGCTATGTCTGTCGGTGATATTGATCACTAGCTTGGAACTGCAGCTCTCAAGAAAATGTGCAATGCAAGTTAAAGACAACAAGATCAAATAAGACAATGAAAACTTATTTGATTGAGGAAACATCAAATACTCTAATCTTTACCAAATTTCACATCTGCAATGCATTTATGTTAGTTCAATATACTAAAAAATTAATAATTTGGGACTACAAATAATGCTGCATACAGTGTAATCCATTTATATTGACTTGGATACAATTTAAACTTATAGTAGTGGAATGAAAGTCTTCAGCTGGTTAAATGGACTACAAGGTGCTAACTGCAACTCTGGTTATACTCTGAAACCTCTGGTTATAGTGACTCTCAGTTAAGTTGCTGGTTGAACAAACAATTTCATTCAGAGCCAGATTCCAGTGCCATTGAAGTCAATGCCAAAACTCCGTATATAGTAGACTCTCTTAAATGGCTTATAGCAATAATTAATAATACGCAGTACTGCAATCTACAGGGTAATGGGTGGGTACACAAGACAGAAAAATAAAATCTGGTATACCTTGGTGCATAAGGCATAACCCAAAACTGAGTTTTTCAGTTTCACTGGTTTTGCCTGGTCATATTTCTCAGAAATATATGGAATCAGAGAACAATGTGCCATTTTTTTGCTTCTGGAATTTTGGGTGCTTAGCACCTGTCAAAATCAGGCCCAGACAAACAGTAATATAAAAATGCATGATGAGTATGTGTTAAAGTCGGCATTTATTACCACATTATAATAACAAACAAAATGTATGACTGCATAAATGAAAAAAATTCCAAGTACAAAATACAAGAGTGGGGAACTAAAATTTATCTGTGATTTCATGCATGCAAGAAATTAACAATTTTTTTATGAGACCTATTTTGGTAGGACAACTTGTGTTATAGCCAGACTACTCTATTTCACTAAAGCAAAGCATCTGTGAAGAGAATATCTAGAGTTTTCGTAGTCACAGGAAAGTATCTGTCAGCATGGTCATAAATGTACATGGAAAAAGTCAACCAAGGTTAGGATCATTACCCAGTGGTAATTTAAACCTTGCCACTGCAGTCTTTTCTAGGAGTGCAGTGCCAGAAAAAACACTACTCGTGTTCATTGCCATGAAAACACCATGTGTTTCACGCTGTGTATTTCACTTGATTCAGTGTTCCTCTATTGCGGCTGGTATATAAAGGATTGGAGGAAAACATTAGTCTGATTTGTTGCCTATATCTGAAAGTCCAATAAATTTATGGAAAGGGGAGTTTGAAAGCTTCAGGATGGTGTTTACCTAAATACAGTGCAAAATGTGCTAGCTGCTGTTTTTATAAACTGGAAGAGACCAATAATATATATAATTCTGCACTTGAAATTAGTTATGCAATTAAGTTCAATCCATTTCTTTTAATTTGAACAATAGTTCCAAAGTACAGTATCTGAAAGGTCAAGGAGATATCTGAAAAATTCGGACTGAAACTTGGCAGGTTTGAGGAGTCTGAACATCTCAGCTGCTCTGAAACAGACTCTTCAATAATAAAAATGTTACAAATATTTATATTTTCATATGCACTGAACCATATATAATAATGTGGCGTTTTCATAAATGAATCCCACTGATGATCATTTTCACTGTGCAGCTCTACCTAATTGGGGTGTAATGAAGTGCGTAATTCAAATGCCATGAAGCTTGAGGGCCTAAAGAAAGGTTTAACTGAGATAGCAGGCAGTTGTCATACTAGCTATCAATAGAATTTCAGGCTCTTAAAAGAGCACATTGCATAGGTACAGCATTGGTGTAATACATGATGGTTTGCTATTGCGGGCAAATTCCTGCCCAGTTACACCTGTGAAACCCACAGTAGTCAAATGTACAGTATTATTTTATCAGTACATTAAGTATTTAAAACATAACAGCTTAGTTCAGGGGAAAATACTTTTAATAATATGAATTAACATAACACATGCAAAAAACACAGGCCACCGATATTGAATTCATGCATTCAGTGGTCTCACCCTCAGTTTACACTTACAATTTAAATGAGATCAGATTTTCATTTTCTCTGTTTAACTTACATTGATTCTTTTTTTAATTACATGAATTTGAGACCAGAGGGCCAATTTTTTGATGGGGTTCTGAACAGCCTCCAAATTTGCCAGCACAAACCCCAGAATTTTCTCATGGAAATTGCTCATGCAAAATAGGCCATTAGATAGTGGCCCCATTTTCACACACAGTTGTCACACAGGTACATTTAAACTTGCAAAACTGCAGTCACAAATTAAGAGGCTGTTTTTGAAGATGTTATTCTTACCTGAATTTATTACATACAGTGCTATTATGTGTTTTCTTACTAAAATTAAAAATTTGTGTAAGGGTAGCTCAATTCAGTAGTATCAGCTGATTTACAATGGGGCCCTGATGATGACCTTACCCTTAATTTATTTAAGGATGGATTGTTGGGGTTTTTTAAAATGTAATGTATGGAATGCTGAAAGTTTTTAAGTCCATAAGTATCTTACCTAGATGTTACTTTCTTTTAGGGTCAAAAATTGGCTTTGTATACCAGTATCCTTTCTTTTCTAGCAAAGCAAACTTCAAAATTGGAAAGATTCCATTAAATTATTGTTTTTCATTTACTAGCAGCTCCTAAATCAGTTAATATAATTTCTTCCCCATAGTGAATGCACAGTATTATGAGACTAAATGCTGTAATTTCTATTGATCTATTACCACAGTCTATTTAAGTGAAATAATTAAAATGATTTATAAGGTTGGCCCAGTGTCTCAGTAAATCATATTGCACTGTGAAAGGCTCAGATATTTTTTAATGCTCACATACTGGCACCTACAAGGGCTAGGACGAGAGCTGTATTTCCTTTTTTTGAGGGTAGTTTATGGAAGTCAGTGCAGCTATAGTCAAAATGCTTATTCATGTGTAGGGCCTCCGTGAAAACGTAAGGTCAGATTCTGTTCTCCTTGCACCAGTGCCCATCTGGAATCACTTGCCCTTGGCATCAATGGAATTAGCCCTGATTTGCACTGATATAACCTTGCATCAGTGGAGTTATGCCAGATGGACACTGGTGTAACTGGGAGTAGAATTTGCTCTCTAGTTTGTGGGAAAGGCATTTTTAGTAAAAGGTTGAGTATCGTTGTTTAGTACTCATGGCTGTACTGGTGTAATAATACTGGTTAAAACCAAGAAAAGTTTTCAGGAGTTCCTAGAAAACTTCCCCCTTATGGCTGTACTTACACCATACCCCAGCTCTTGATAGCTGGGATTACACTATGCAGCAGCAACAATGAGCATGAACATTAGTTGGGTTTGCTTCTTCTAGTAGCATGGATAATAAAACCATTGAGGTGGTGGGGACACAAGTTAGGGGTGGGGGAAGAGAAGCCTCTTCAGCCAGATTTGAGATAGCAAATTGTATTCAAGGTGCATTGATGAGAAACCAAGAGCAGCATTGTTTACTGTAAGGCCTACATCTTATGCTAATTTACAGGTTGACAGAAAATGTGTTTAAAATAATTTCTACTGGCTAAAGTCCTGATTGTGCAGTGTATTGTGTGGGGGCAAAGGATGGACCATATGGGGGAGGGAGTCTTCGGCCAGCAATGCAATGAGGATTCATGCTGGTAACTGCCAGAACCACTAATGGGAGTTACAAAAGTAAACCTCCTCATACCATAGAATAGATTCCACAATAATTCTGAAAGAAGGATGGGGACCCATGACCTTGACCTCAGCTCGGTGGGTAGCTAAATTCAGCAATAATTGTGAAACCAATTACATTTTAGGATATATACTGTAGTATATTTACTTTGAATATACATATGTACTATGCTTAAGGAAGCCTCAAGCTTAGCTTTATTATTGTACATTGTTTTGGCTTTATTCATGTGTGTAACATGGTGGGGAGAAATTATACTAAGAAGAGGAAAATGCCCTTGTGGAAACATTAAATTTTTAAGATGTTTTGTTGGATGCACTTTGAAACAGACGTCATTATCTTCTTTCTTGACCTTAACCTGCCACCATTTCCATTTTACTTCAAATGGATCGTTATTCTACAAAGTGAATTCAGCTGGAACTAATTGTTTTATTAAATAAAGTTTATTTTTGAACTGACTGCTCCAGGCACTAAGGAAAAACACTTCTTGCCACGGCTGTAGCAAATCTAGGTCAGAAATTCAAAAAGAAGTATTAGCAAATGGATGTAATCAAGCTGAAGGACAAGCGAACAGTCTACCTCAAAGGTGGGGGGGGGGGGGGAAGACGAAACAACTGCTTTTTCTTCTGCTGCCTGACCACCGCTCCTTTCACAGACCCATGGTGTTTTTTTGGAAAGAGCCTGCCATACTGAAGTGTAATTGCCAGTGTTTTTATTTTAAGTACCTATAATTAGGCTTGCATATTCATATTTAGACAACTAAATAAGAGGCCTAATTTTCAAGAGAGGTGAGCAGCTAGCAGCATCCCTTGGCATCCCTGCAACTGCTTGGTTCTCTGCACTGTTGAAAACTGGACTCCCTGTTTAGAGGATGAACTATGGACTTAGGACCCTAGCAATAGACACCCATTTAAAAAAAAATCTTGGCCCCAGTTTGTCTTTGAAAATTTTCAATAACAAATTATTTTCCAAAATGGAACACTCCCAAACCAAAAGCAGGACAGCTCAATAAAATAAATGGCAAATCGCTAAAACAGACATGCTCCAAAAATATGAACATCAAGCAGTCCTCATGAGGGAATGTATCACACATGAAATTATATTTACCTGATTATTTCTTAAAAGTATCATTTGAAGTACAAGTAAATTATTTGTGATAGCTCTTATGAACAGATGGTTCAGATAGAGATTGATCAGAGGATCATTAATCTCACAAATATTATGTCTGTTATAATAGCTGTCTTTCTAATAATGGTGGCCCTGATTCCCCAGCGGGGTGTTCCCAAATGTATGCTGATGTAACGCTCATAAAACCTCATAACACTGGAGTGTAACAGTGGTGAATCTGTAGCCTATAAGGCTAGCTTGCTGGCTTGCCTATATATTTTTCTTATAGGTTTATTTTTTTTATGGTTTTGATTGTTTTACTATAAAAGGTTTATAATTTTATATTAAAATAGTTTGGGTGTAACGCAAGAGACCTACAGGCCATATTCTGTATGTTAAGCTAAGGCAAAGTTAGCATACATATGTCTGGGACCTTTTACCTAGATAGATAGTGATAAGTTAAAAGCATAAGGACCACATATGGCAGTGACCTTTAACTTAGATAGATAAAGGATGCATTGAAGCAGGGGGGCATAGAGGCTTTCCGAAGTTCATGCCCTCTGTAAACAGGTACACCACAAGAAAAGAACCGAAATAACCAGAAGAACAAAAATAACAAATGTGTGAATGATCTGAGGTCATTAATATGTATGTATATGTCATCAATATGTACAAACATACCAGCCTATGGAGTAAGTGAACCCCAACACTTTGGTGAGTGAGGAAACTAGGTTTGGACATAGACGGAGGGCTCAAGCACCCATGCCCTATAAGAGGGGTGACCCACCATGCCAAGAAATCTAATCTGATCATAAGCTCCAAGCGTCTTTCTTAGTTTGTTACTGTTAGTTTAATTTTAAGTTTTAAGTCAGTTAGTTACGTGAAATTCTAAGTCAGCTTCAATAGCTCTTAGCTCTACCTTCTTCTAAGCTCTGCACCTCTCACTCAAGAATTGAGGAACCCGAGGCAAGGCTGGTCCTTGATCTCTTATAACCAGGTCATCAAGGAAGGGTGTGAGTACAGTATATTAATCAAAAGCTTTACAGTACATAATATAATATATGTATCTTTAAAATAATAGTATTGCATTTGTAACTCTGATTATTTTACCATTTGATTATAATTCCTTTTTATCTCAATAAAAGTCTTTAAGACTATTTTGGTCTCAGTGTGAGAGTCCTGGCATACCCCCCAGGGTCCTGTGCACATTCTGTGTAGCCTGATTCTGGGACAAGAACCTTATCTTCTGATCAGATTAACTGGCGAGCCTATAACCCATACTATCCAAATTAATTATATTAACCTCCTAAATCAGGCAACAAATCAGACCCAAGATGTTTGTTAAATAGAGCTCTATGCTCACTCCCCTCCAAAAGAGCACCATGGTCCCTACGCAGCTGTCTGCAAACACAGTTCGGCTTCAGCCACAAGTCAGTGAATGGTTAAGTCTGTTCGCAGGATTGTTCAAATTAAATATTTTAAGATGTACACAATTACAGGAGCCCAAAATCTGCTACTCTTTTATTTTAACAAGTGTAAAGAACTGAAATATCACTCTCTCCTGGAGTAATCCTTGGCAGGCTAAAAGGTTTTCTCTCCTTGTTCCATTACAAAATGTATAAATTAATCTCATGATAAAATTAACATAGTGATGAGGCAAATGAACTAGCATTGCCACATTCATCTATCCGCTTCCAGCATTTCTTGAGATTAGGGTTCATTTAATTAACAACCTGACAAGCTAGCTCACTCCAGAGCTGCAGCTCTACTTATTACTTTTGATCTCTTTAGACACTAGTCTCTTTATATTTTATCACCTTTTTGTTGCAGAGATTGAAGGAATATCTTGTCGTGAACAGGGCAGGGTTTTTTTAATGTATTACAATGGTGTTGACCCCAGAGTTTTTATTTAAAATGCAATACAATAGCACTGACCCCAGCCAGAAGTCTGCAGCTCATGAGAAACTATATTATATATAGTCTGATCAAATGCCTTTAATCAGTTACATATCTTTACCTGAGCACCTCTGATAAAATGATGAGCACTCTCAACTCCCATTGACTACAGTGGGAATTGAGAGCCCAGCTTCTTGCAGGAATCAAAACTTAGATCTTCTCAGTTGTTTTCCTTTCCTTGTGTATGACAGTCTCATGGTAAAATCTCAGTGCAATAGAGTCCTTCTGTGCATGGACAAGTGGGCTCATTTTTATTTCTATTACTGGAGTCTACCTGGACTTCTCTTAAAGTTTTATGTCACACTTCATATTATTAAGGGTCCATTGATAAAGGGTTAATACATGACTAATTGCTGCTACAAACATGTTGCAGATATGAGTGTAAGTGTAACATAGTTATACTCACATCAGTAGAAAGTATTGCAGATGGTTATAAGCAATCTATTGAACGCTCTAGAGATCTATAACAATTAAGTGTGACTGTGACAGAGTGCAGGAAGTTAACAGATGAGCCTGCACTCTGATCACTCTCACACCAATTGGTTCCCCAGCCAAGGCTGATTGGGGTAATGAGTTAGGTGTGGGCTGGGTGAGCTAAAGAGCAAATTAGCCCATCCGCTCCAGAATTATAAGAAAGGCACAGAAAGAGGACGTGCAAGATTGAGGAGCAGGGCTAGCTGAGCCCAGAGTCAGAAAGGTCTCCGGGATGGGAAACCTCTTCTTCTTTTGGGCCCTGGAAAAATGCTGTGAGAATACAAGAGATGTTGTACATATTATTGTTGAACAAAACTGTAAAGGTGTTTGTGACTGAATACACCCCTGTATTCACACACTACACACTATTGTAATAATCTTTGAACAAAATGTGCCTTGTCACGTATCATTTGATCACTGAACAATAATAATCATGATGAAATCTGTGTAGCAACATTATATGTAAACTCATGCATTCCCTTTAAATGATGTTGGTAACACACATTGACCCATTAAAATAAAAATCTATTTCATAGTCATTCTGAACATTATGGATGCAGCCAATGCAGACTTTTTTGAGGTACGTAATCAGCATCCATGTAACAAAAAACAAAAACCCACAACTCTTCCATTCCTCTCATCTCCAAAAGCGAGACAGCTCCTCACCTCTCCCATTTCCCTTTCCAGAAGACCTGTGAGGTATGAGAATGACTGAGACTACCTCTATCCACGTACACTGCACTTGGTCTCAAGAGGAAGGTGTTGGAGCTTGTGGTGATCAGCTCTAGGCTGGAGGTTTTCCTCATTGGATTCTGCTAAGTGGAAGGCAGTTTCAGGGAAACTCAGCAGAAGGTAAATGGGTGTGCCTCAGCCCTACTCTCTCCTTAACCCAAGCACCAAGGCCCAAATCCTCAAAGGTATTTAGGTCCCTACCTTTCATTGAAATCAATGGAAGATAGGAACCTGAATACCTTTTGAGGATCTGTGCCAAACTGCTATGTCTTGCTAAATTGGAAGGCTGCAAGTAGGTTTATGTTTGTTAGAGGCACAGTGCTTAGAGACTAGGGGCCAGATTTTGAAAGGTATTTATATGCCTCAAGTCCTTTAAAATTCTGGCCCTTGGTCTCTGAAGGCAGTTTACATTGTCTAGCAGGAAAAAGATGCATCCACCCCAAACATAAAATCCCTCTGTAACCTTTCTGTATGGGAACAAATCAATCTTGTTACAATGACTGTGCAGAGGTGCCTACAGAGGAGAGAGACACTTCCTACAAAGGGACTATTTATACTCACTTATCTAAATGCGCTGACACACAGGTGATCATGTGTACCTGGCAAATGGACTGTCCCTATTTTCAGGGACTCTCCTAGTATCTATGAGTTTTATAAAACTGGCACCTGGTTCCACCTGAGAAGCAAGGGGCCAGCTGAGCTGATTAAACTGACAGCATGCTCGTTGACAGCATGTGTGCTCAAGGACCAACAGTACCCACCAGGCTTGTTTTTTGTTGCTGCCCTGACACCCCCAGAACAGATCTCTTGGTAAGTCTTCACTCTTCATGAGTCCTTGAGAGTCAGACTCACTGTGCTTAGGCAACCTTGGAAGTAACAAGGCTCCAGGGAGCTCAGCCATGCAACCACCAATTGCAAGTGGCTACTGATACAGCCTGGTTGATATCTGCCCTCCTATTCATCAGCCCTTTCCTGGATTGTATGGGTATGCAAGGTATGAAGTGAAAAAGGTATCTGTTTCTAGGGAGTAATAGAAAGAAGGCAAAAAACTGACAAAACAAATCTGGTAGAAAAAGAGAGAGGGAAACAGGAGGAGTGCAGCAGTGAGATAGGGAGGAAAGAATAAAGGAGTAGATTAAAACAGGGAGGAAGAAAAAAGGAATGAGCAGAGGGGAAAAAGCCAGGAGGAGCAGAAGACAGAGAGACAATAAGAGGAGATATTGGGGAAGGATTGTGCCTGCAGACACGAGGTAAAAATAGAGTAAAGGAGCTGGACCTCGGAGGAAAGGGAACACAAATGTCAATACTATTTTCCCCTATTCTGCCCTTTACTATGGCACATCTAGGGTTTTATTCCAAAAGGGGAAGGGTGTTATCTTAACTAAAGAGTGGGAAAGGAAGACCTGGACATGCTTTTTCCTTCCTCCCTCACCTATCCGGGCCCTTCTGTGCAGACATCCGAACCCTGACCAAAACTATTCCATGAACTTCACCCCTACCACCATCATCTACAACACATGGCCCTATTTCTCACTTTGGGAATTATGGTCATCCTAGTAACACAGTACTGCTTTTAAGTCTCCTTTTCTTGTCCCAATTTCTGCTATTCACGTGGAAGGTACTGTACTGCTGTTAGGTTAATTATCTCTATCAAGATCTATAGGAAACCTGTAATGCTAGAACAAAAGGTGGCCAAATAACATTAACTCCTGGTTGGAAGTGGGCTGTGTAGAATTAGATTCTACAGAGAAGCACTGATTGTACACCATCTCTGTATACCTGAAATATCAACAGAGAATACCCCAAAAGACACAGATGTGACCACAATTCTGATTCTTCATGTACCTGCAGGTAACAACCACCATAACTATTGGTTCCTAGTCTACCAGTCTATAGCAGTCACAGCATATCAGGTTATTCATCAAGAGAACGAATGGAAATTCAAATAGGATGGGAATTGGCCGTGTACAGAACAAATCACCACTGATAGCAAAGGAGACAGCTGAGAAGTTGCCATTTGACAGCATCAAAAGCTGAGTGAAAAACCAAACTAGTGCGGCAGTGATGTTTCTGTATATAGTAAAGAGGATCTCAAAACTTAATCCATTCTACAGGAATGACTGTTTAACAGCAAACAGAAATGCTACACAACAGTTTGGCACAGAAAATAAAGATGACCTTTTCTGAATGAAACTGCAGGAAGAATTCAAATGGCAAAATCCAATTATTCACACTGGAATTGGGACAGGATATCGGGGTTCACAATTGCAACACTGCTCTTATGATTGGTTTCCTTGAAAAATAGGCAAATTTATCTCCCTCCAAAACCCCTTTTTCCCAAATAGGAATGTCCAGCACACTTCTCCACACAAACAATTTTCAATACTGTAAATGTGGTAAACATCAGATTTTTTTGCTGTCTATATTTTATTACAACCTACTCTAAGGTATTTGATGGGAATTTTATTGGTTCTTAGCTGTTACTCATTAAATGCTTTTTATGGACCCAATTCCCATTTATACCAAGGCTTCTTTACACTGCTCTGGGTAAATTATTTATTACTGTCCTTTTACAGAGCTGGAGTGGTGCAAAGGGGCCGGAGCGTAAATGAGAATCTGGCCCCTATGTGTTGAGAGAAGCTGCAAATGTGCAATACGCAAAATCCTTTTAATGAGGTGCAGTATATGTTTCAATAGCAGGTAGGTATTGCTGCCAGACTTGAACAAAGTGTCTGCAAGACATGATAAAACGACTCTCTTCAGTAGAACCACAGAAATTGGTATCTGAGACTTTTTCACTTTAATTCTTATCTTAGGCTGCCATCTAGTGAAAAAGGTACTTGTCACACTGTGCATTTGGCTCATGCTAAGTTTTTATTTTTTCAGTATTTCCAAACACAAGCTTTCAAAAATCATGAGTCAGACCCTGCAAATAATCATATTGGCTTTAAAATCTAGCAATTTTTTTAAAAAATGCACTTTGGGTATTTGCCTTATCTTTTTTTCCTTTAGGTTGCACTTGAGTCATGTGTTCAAACTTTTCTCCAAAACAATGAGGGCCAGTAACTTACTTTTTCTTTTGAATGAAAGTTTAGATTCTGATGTATTCACAGGATTCCAGGACTTGGGGCTTTAAGAAACCAATCAAACTGTAAGTGTCAAAATAAAATGGGGGGAGATAACAACATTGTTTTTTTAACCACGTGTATTCCTGTTTAATATTCTGTGCTTTAAAGGCAAAATGAGACAATCTGAAACCAAATTGGTAAGAAATACTAATAGGATATTAGGGTCAAAGGCAGAGCCTGGCACACTACAGGTGAATTATACAAAAAATAACATTACAGCAATTGTGGTGGACTCCTGCACAAAACAGGTGAACATCTTCAGGCTTCCTATTAATGTACTCCATGCATGTGCTAGGCTGAGAGTCAGAGTTCATATTTCAATATCATCAGCCTAAGTGCTCCAGAAATACAGGCACAAAACCAACGTGTGCACTAAACTCAGAGATGACTTCCTGTTCCAGGGAGGAGAGTCTGAGGGGAAATGTCAGGAGACGGAATAAGGGATAGACGGTCCTAGGAGGAAAATACTTGATAGAGTTGAGAAGTGGAAGGGATATGAAGAAAGGGATTGGGCCACACATCCATCCCCAAATGATTTCTTCTAGGTAAGAAGAACGCCACTGATTCATCCAAGAAGTGCTACTGATGGTGGTGGTTTGGTAGTGAACAAGGTTGGGTGGAGGATTTGCCAGAAGGACTGGCATTTAGATGGAGGAAATCAGATCACGAGAATTTCAGAAAAAATTGTTTTCACTAAACCAAAGTACCCTAAAACACAATACCCCTAATATAGTTTGGCCTAGAGGAACAGAAATATGTCAGTCATGAGAGACTAAAATAGCTGGATATGTTCCCTCTATGTATTATTTACATTTATTGCTGGTAACAGTTTCTATTAGCACAAGTGTAGGGTACACTTTGATATAACCTAGGCTAGTTTTACACATAGCCATCAACTTAATTTGTGTCCCATCCATCTCCAAATTCAATTGATAACTTCCCCC
This sequence comes from Chelonia mydas, assembly GCF_015237465.2. Classification (NCBI taxonomy): domain Eukaryota; kingdom Metazoa; phylum Chordata; order Testudines; family Cheloniidae; genus Chelonia; species Chelonia mydas. The sequence continues at coordinate 20,075,829 of NC_051252.2, forward strand.
TATTTTTCAAAATGTTGTTCCCTGCTACTCTGACCTCATATCCTACTATTGTACTTGTTCACTTTGCTCCTCTAATTTTAGCCCTTTGAAATGGAAAAGAGAAGAAGCCACTCTCTCCCCTTTTTATGACTCTCCACAGTTAGGTCATCCTTTCATTGCTTCCACATCTATATGCAATTTCCCCAAAAGACTCCCTAAACTTGGACTACACATAGTTTTTGTACTATTTTAAGTATATTGGTTTAAAAACAGATACTATTAAAGTAATACAACCACCTACTGTATAAAGTTATACTGGTATAAAGGTGCTTTTATTGGTATAGTTTACTCCCCTAAATTTAGGGAGGATAATAAATATATATTTACATTTAGGGGAATAAATTAAACCAATATAAGCACCTTTATACCACATAACAGTGGGGGCTGTATCACTATATCTGTTTCTCAACCCCTAAATTACTTCATCCCTTCAAAAGCATTGTGAAACCCATTTGATGGTTCTAGGTATTGATGGAAATGTATTGTAATTATGTCCACACTGTTTCACTTCAATTTTTTTCTGTCTACATTTCACCTATTGGTTTTCATTTCCATAATCTCACTTGCACTTTCTTTGTATACTTTCTGTTTCTTTTCTTATTCTTCCTCATATTTATTGGATTAAATTTTCACTCCTGCTTCTTAGAATTTTTTTGTTGGGACATGTACACTCATATATGCATTCCTCCCTCACTACATTAGACGTAAAGGTAAATTGGAGGATGAAGACATGGAACTGCTGGAAGAGACTGGCTTCCCCAGGCACTAGTTTAGCCTGGATCATTGGATTTACAACACCAGCACAGCCAACACTGATTTGACTATTAATCCCTTAAGTGCTTCAGGAACTGCAGCATAAATCCAGTGAAGGAGCACTCATATGGCTCTAAAGACCTATAGTGCTTATCCTGATATTCCCGTTCAGGAAAACTGAGTTTTTCTTAATAGCGGTGACAATTCAAAGAGTTAAATCTTTTTAAAATAGAGAGATCTGCTTGCTGTTGTGGTGGTGCTGAATCCTGGGAAGATATTTAGGATGATTCAGTGGATACCCATATTTACATCCATAGAGATTTGAATTCACCACCAGCCCATTTCTTGCTTTCACTCAAACTTACAGTTGAATTCACTGTTATCAGGTACCGAGCCAGTGCTTTACAGCTCCACAGTAGCACTCAACAGAGTAGTCATCTTTTTTTATACACTGCCTCAGTAAGTAACTGTCTCTCATAACTATCTGTTCCTCTACCAAAGAGCAATTCATTATGCACCAACTCCATATCTATCCCTGTGACATGACTTTAGCATTCTTCTTCCTTTAGTGAACCTAAATCCTCTTCCTTTAGTGAACCTAAATCGTCAAGAATTATAGCATTCAAAAACCAGTCGGAGAACACTTCAATCTCTTTGGTCACTCGATTACAGACATAAAAGTGGCAATTCTTCAACAAAAAAACTTCAAAAACAGACTCCAATGAGAGACTGCTGAATTGGAATTAATTTGCAAACTGGATACAATTAACTTAGGCTTGAATAAAGACTGGGAGTGGATGGGCCATTACACAAAATAAAACTATTTCCCCATGTTTATTTTTCCCCCCTACTGTTCCTCACATGTTCTTGTTAACTGCTGGAAATGGCCCACCTTGATTATCACTACAAAAGGTCCCGTCGTCCCCCCGCTCTCCTGCTGGTAATAGCTCACCTTACCTGATCACTCTCGTTACAGTGTGTATAGTAACACCCATTGTTTCATGTTCTCTGTGTATATAAATCTCCCAACTGTATTGTCCACTGCATGCATCCGATGAAGTGAGCTGTAGCTCATGAAAGCTTATGCTCAAATAAATTTGTTAGTCTCTAAGGTGCCACAAGTACTCCTTTTCTTTTTATAAATCTCTGTAGATTTAGAATTTTAGGGTTTAGGGAATACGTACCAGGATGGTAACTGTGGCATCAGGGTGTATGGGGTATTGGGAGGATACTGGGGAGTTATTAGTTTCTGGCTGGTTTGGATGGTATTAGGGTGGTGATACCAGGGAATGATACTGGGGATTCAATGGTATCAGGGAGATATCAGGATAGGAATAGTATCTCCTGTGGTATCAAGTCACAGATGACACTGGAAAAACAACGAGGAGTCCTTGTGGCACCTTAAAGACTATAAAATTTATTTGGGCATAAGCTTTTGTGGGCTAGAACCCACTTCATCAGATGCATGGAGTGGAAAATACAGGAGCAGGTATAAATACATGAAAAGATGTGAATTGCCTTACCAAGTGTGAGGTTAGTCTAACGAGACAATTCAATTGACAGCAGGATACCAAAGGAGGAAAAATAACTTCTGAAGTGGTAATGGGTTGATAGTGTGGAGAGAACTGTGTTAAAAACATAACATAGAGCAGGTAGTATAGAGAATGGATGGTATTGCAGTGGCACTGGTAGGTGGCTGATATCAAGAGGTTATCAGAGGGTGGTATGGGGGAGGTATCAGTAAGGGAATGGTATTAGGGAGTGAGTGGTATGAATGAAGGGATGGTGTTGGTGAAGTACGGAGGAGAGGATGGTATCAGGGTCATATGGGCAAATGGCTGAAATCAAGGAAGTATTTGGTGAGCGGTTAGTATTGGGAAGATATTGGGGAGAGGATGGCAGCAGCAAGGCGGTATTAGGGACATCATGGTACTGTAGAGACAAAGGGATGAAAGTATTGGGAGGGGTTAGAATCAGGGAGTGACTGAAATCCGGAAAGGGGTGGGATTGGGATGTATCAGGGAGGTATCGATAAGCATGTGCTAGTGACAAAGGGATAGTACCGGAGAGGAGTGCTTTCAGGGTGGTATTGGGAAGGGGATAGTATCAAGCAGGGAGTAATATCAGGAGTGGGTGAAATCAAGGAGATTGGAACTCGGAAGCATCAAGGAGGCAATGATAAGTATGGGGTATTGACAAAGGGTTGATATCAGAGAAGTATCAGGCAGGAAGGGTACTGGGGATATGGCAAGGGGGTAGTATCAGGGAGTGAGTAGTACCGGGGGAAAAGGTGGTATCAGGGAGGGTTGGTATGAGAAAGGTTAACTTATTGGGACAGGGTAACACTGGGAGGTTAAGGTCTGGAGTAGGGATAGGAGGGAGGTATTGGGGGGGCTATCAGTAGCTGAACTGGTAAGTGGGCTAAAAGTTGCTGTACTAGTGAGTGGGTGGCTGAACAGTGTCTGTATTGGTGAGTGCAGGGGCTGGCACTAGGTGTATTGGTGAGAAGCTAGGCTGGCACGGGATGTATGAGTGAGTGGTGGGTCTGACACTGGGTGTGTTGATGGGTGACACTGGATATACTGGTGGGGGTTAGCGAGAGTGGATGTGGGGTTTGGTGACACTAGGTGTATTGGTGAGGGGCTGGCTAAGTGGGCGTGTTGGCAGAGGGCTGGGTGACACTGGGTGTATTGGTGAGGGCCTGGGTGCCAGTGGATGTACAGGTGGTGCCAGTGGTGTGTTGGCAGGGTGGGGATGAGACTGGGCATCTTGGCGGAGATTGGGGGTTGCCTCCTGTGCTGACTGTATTGCCACGCTGTTGCTGTTGGACGTTGTTCTCGAAGCCCCTGCAGCAGGGCCAGATTAATTCGCCTGCGGGCCCAGGGCTATTAGATTTTGTGAAGCCCCTGTATACAAGTCTTTTTCCTAATTTAAAACAAAACTGTCACAATTATGGCATTGAGGCTATTAACGCTATACTAAACTTGCCTTTTAATTAACATAAAGCTGTTCTGTGGTTACATTTCAGTCTCAAAACATGTAGACTATAGTTAAGTTAATTCAAAATAGCCTACATCTTACCTTAGAAGAGCTGTTATATTAGTTTCTTTCTGGGAGGGAATTTGGGTGCAGGAGGGGGCGAGGGCAGCAGGCTCTGGGAGGGAGGGAGTTTGGTGCAGGAGGGGGTGGGGTTGAGGTGTAGGCTCCGGCCAGGAAGCGCTTACCACAGGTGGCTCCGGGCCAGCGGCGTAGCAGGGTTCAGGCATTGCCCCCACTGCTCCTGGAAGCGGCGGGCTGCTGGCACGTCTCTGCACACCCCCGGGAGGGGGACAGCGTGTCTCTGTGCACTGCCCACACCCGCAAACACCGCCCACGCAGCTCCCATTGGCCGGGAACTGGCCAATGGGAGCTGCGGGGACGGTGCTGGGGGCGGGGGCAGCATGCGGAGCCACCTCCCCCCCCAGGGGCCGCAGAGACGTGCCGGCAGCGGGAGCGGTGTGGGGCCGTGGCAGGCAGCCTGCCTGAACCTGGCTGCACGGCTGGACTTTCAGCAGCCCGGAGATCGCCATCGACTGGCAGAGGCTCCAGGAGCGACCAGTCAATCGCGACTGATGGGCCGCTGACCACCGAATTGCATATAATTACGGATTTATTTTTGCGGCCGCCCCTCAGCCCGAGGCTGCGGCCCCTAAAGCCCCTGCATTAATCCAGCCTCCTGCGAGCCAGTGGGCTCGGCGCGGCCAGGGCAGCCTCCCTGGTAACTGACATCTGGCGGGTTCCGCCCGCCAGGCCGGCTCCGGGGGCAGCAGCGGCAGGGCCGGCTGGGCGCAGTGACGGCGGGCGGGGCTGTAGCGCCCCGCCTCACCTCCTCCTTTTACTTCGGCCCTTCCCGGGCCGGGCTGTTGCGCATGCGCCCTTCTCCGAAAGCCCGTTCAGCGCAGATCAATGCGCATGCGTCCTCCTTCAATAATCATTGGCGAAAAAGCGCTCCTAGGTTGCCGCGCGTGCGTTCCCTGGGGGGGGGGGGTCGAGATACACGGGCGCATGCGCTTGGCTTTTGTTGGCCGAGGGGACAAAGCCCCCGGAGGCTGTTGCGCTGCAGGGGGCGAACTCCTCGCGGATGTTTGTGCGCGCGCGCCAGTTGGTGCGGCCCCTCCCTCCCCCGCTGCTACGCATGCGCGTTCCTTTGAGAGACTGGCTGTGACCCACCCCGGGTTAAGTCGCAGCGTCCTGACTTCATTGGTGGGAGCCGGAAGCGCTGCCTAGTTACCAAGATGGAGAGTAAGTGGCTGGGGGGCTGGGCCGTTGAGAGGTTTCTATCGCCCCGTTCTCGCCCCCCATAACGTGGGCCGGGGTCCCACCCCCCCCGGCTCCTAGCTGTACGTGTCGCAGGCAGCGGCCGCTCCGTGGGCTCGCCCCGCGGCCAGCGCCTCCCCCTGCTGGGGTGGGGTCACTCCCCGCGTTTGCCGGCAGCCCGGCCGCGCTGAGGGGCGAGCGGCATGTCCCATCGTGCTCTCCAGCGCTCCTCGGTGCGTGGCCCCGGCCCTGCTCGCGGTGGGTGTCCCTGGTCCCCGGACCGCGCTCTCTGGTGGGGGTCCAGGCGGGGGAGCAGACTCGCTAAAGTCGTGTGGGGAAAGGTGATGCCCCTGATCACAGGGAATTGTGTTAATGTGTGTTCCAGGTGTGATTTATAGTACGCTACCGCCGCAGGCTGCAAAGCTATTGGATATCCAGGTATCAGCTACTTTAATTGCCGTTCTCATAAAGAAAATGGTGTGAGCTGGACTCAACTCTTTTGTAGCTGGTAACGTGAGTTAATGCTGTTTGTTTCTTATTCAGATTGTCCATTTTAACTAAAACCTTGGTCATGATCATTTTCATCTGGTACAGGGAGGTTAATGAAGATAATGTTAGAACTGAATTCTAGTCTTGGCATTTTGGTCAGAGTCATTCAGCAAGCACTAAATATTGTTTCCACTTCGGCTTAGCAAAGGTCATTTTGATCATTTTTGAGTTATGAGCCAGTTTTAAAAACACAGGTTCAGAAACCTGACTACATGTGGCTCAAGATGGTATTTAGAATTTTTTTAACTATTTTTCCATAAAGTTTTTCTAACAACTTGTTCATTCTCAAGGACTCAGTGCTCCAACTTGATCTATGCAGGCAGGACCCTGCACCTATGTGGAGCCCGATTAGAGACAATGGTTCTCAACACAGGTGCAGGGCCCTAATTGTTTTTCTGTTCTATACATATACTCTCTGTGTAGTGGGGTCCTGAATAATTTTGCCTGAATGTTTTGACTGTCACTGTCTTTTCCCCTACCTGTTTTCTAAGACTCAAATTTGGAGCCTCTTAAACTTCATAAAGTCTTAGCAAATAATGTATCATAGCGATGTTGGCTAAACTGGCTTATCTTTTTTCATAACAATAGCTGGTGTTTTATGTTTTACGTGGAAACTTTCAAGTGGATATAGCAGTGGTTCTCAAACTTTTGTAGTGGTGACACCTGTCACAGCAAGCCTCTGAGTGCGACCCCCCCCCCTTATAAATTAAAAACATATTTTAATATATTTTACACCATTATAAATGCTGGAGGAAAGGCAGGAATTGGGGTGGAGGCTGGCAGCTCATGACCCCCCATGTAAATAACCTTGCAACCCCCTGAGGGGTCCCAACCCCCGGTTTGAGAACCCCTGGGATATAGCTTGAAACAGCTGTTTTACATCACCCTGAAAATAACAGTTTCTGTTTGAAACAGATTCTTAAAAATCTGTGGTGACTTCAGGGGAGAAACTTGGACAACACTCTTCCTGCACAAATTGCTGTCTTATCTGTATTTTTCTTTTTACAATTATTAGGATGTTTGTATGAAAATGGGAATGTTGGCTCTTAAGAGTGAGTTTGGAACTAGATAGCCCAGAATTCTTAGTGGAATATGAACTCTTTTGCTTTGTCACCTGTTTAAAGTCAGTAACAAAGTCAGATTTGTCTGTTAACTGATAGATGGCTTATTTGTAGGTCCCTACCAAATTCACAGTCCATTTTGGTCAATATCATGATCATAGGATTTTAAAAATTGTAAATTTCATGATTTCAGCTATTTGAATCTGAAATTTCACAGTATTGTAATTGAAGGGGCCCTGACCCAAAAAGGAGTTGGTGGTGGTGGGGGGGGGAGGGGTGTTCACAAGGTTATTGTAGGGGGAATTGCAGTATTGCTACCATTACTTACTGCTTCTGGTGGCGGTGCTGCCTTTAGAGCTTGACAGCTGGAGAGAGGTGGCTACCGGCCGGGAGCCCAGGTCTGAAGGCAGAGCCATCGCCAGCAGCAGCACAGAAGTAAGGATGGCATGGTATGGTATTGCCACCCTTAGTTTTGCACTGCTGCCTGCAAAGCTGGGCCTTTAGTCAGCAGCTGCCACTCTTCGGCTACCCAGCTCTGAAAGCAGCAGTGCAGAAGTAAGGGTGGCATGGTGTGGTATTGCCACCCTTCTGCGCTGTTGCTGGCGGGGCGCTGCCTTCAGAGCTGGGCCACCCAGCTCTGAAGGCATCTCAGTAGTAAGGGTGGCAATATCATTACCCACTCTTTTTCAAAATAACCTTGTGACCCCCTCCCCCCCATTAACTCCCTTCTGGGTCAGGACCCCCAATTTGAGAAACACTGGTCTACCCTGTGAAATCTGTATAGTATAGGGTAAAAAGCACACAAAAGACTAGGTTTCACGGTCCATGACGTATTTTCATGACCATGAATTTGGTAGGTCTCTACTTATTTGCAGTGAGTCTGGCTTCACTTCTTTAAGTTATCTGTTGTAAACAAGCCTCTCTGCAATCATTTTCTTCTCATAGCTAATGTTTAATGAATAGACTTCCACATCACAGAACCCATTCAGCCTTCACAGATAAAAGGATGATGGAATGGCTATGGAAACTAAACTACCATCACACCTCTAAAGTTAGTCCCCTCACTTAAGGATTTTGAGGCACTTTGATGGGTCAGTGTGGAAATGTTTCATGGAAATATAAATAGCTTAAGTATCTAGAATATTATCAGTTTTTCGTGGTACATTAGCATGTATTTAATATCAGTGGTACCAAACACTGATGAGACTACTAGTCAGTGGATATTCTTAACTTTTAACAACTTTTATTTTGGAGCCTCAAGGATCAAAAGAGGCTGAAGCTTTTGTAAATGCCTTTCTGAAGCGTAGTATGCCACGACTGAAAGATGAAGCCATCCAGGATAAGCTAACCCGAAAAGCTGTAGTTCTTGAGCATTGTCCTAAAAGAAGGAAAAAGGACAAAAGGAAGAAAACAAAAGGGTTTTCTGCCAAGCAGAGGAGAGAAATGCGTCTCTTTGAAATTAAGCCAGAACAGCAAAAGTAAGAACTTAAAAGGCTTTCTTTTTGTGAGTTATCAAGTAAAAGTTGAAAGCTTGTTGAAAGCAGTGTACATGCAGCAGCACGTATGTATTGGTGCTAACAGTTATTAATTAGTACTCTTAATCTTTTGCTGAGTTAGGTCAGTTCTGTGCTGCTCATAACAATTGGCCATGTTCTTTATTTTTTTATTTTAGAGATATAAATTGTGAATATCACTGACATTTCCTTCTTTTTGTGCTTGTAAATCTAAATATGGTGAGAAGTCAGTATCAAATTACTATATGGAGCCACAGGTCCCTAGTTTAAAAGGTTAGAATGACAGTGACCAGACTTAGTATTTCACGGTGCATTAAATGATTTTATTAAAATGCATCCTCTTTGCATAGTTGGAAAATGAAGTAGACAGAGAGAATACAAGAGTAGGAGTTTCTAAGCACACAAAATGCAACATCTTATGTGATGTACATTAGAAACCTCTTTTTAGAGTAAGTAATCTTACAGCTTGGAATGTTGTATTGTATAGCTAATGACTTCATGAGATACTCAAAGAAACAAGTTCTAACTTTGTATGTAAATTATAGGTTGGTTAGTAGTTAAGCTGTTATTTTGTATCATACAGCCTTCTGAAAAGATACTGTATAATCTTTTTTGTCTCTTGCTCACTATTGAAGATATGAGTTGTTTCTACCATTACATGAACTCTGGAAACAATACATCAGGGATCTGTGTAATGGACTCAGACCAGATGCGTAAGTTCAGTTTATTTAAAAATATGTAGGGTCTAGATTGATCTTTCAAAGACTATCATCTTATTACCATAAATATAAACATTTTGCATAATGTTTTTAAACAAGCAGGTATTTCTATATTTTTGTAAATACAAAAGTGTACTGACTTTAACACCACAGACAAAATTTATTGTAAATATAGATTTTTTTTTAATGTTTTTCTTTGTTTTTTTTTAAGACAACCACAGATGATTCAGGCCAAATTGCTAAAAGCTGATCTCCATGGAGCTATTGTTACAGGTATTACTTTTTCCGTTCCCCCCCCCCCTTTTTTTTTTTTTTTTTGAGGGCTTCTTTCAAATTCCTCCCAAAGGGGTGGCAGTCACCCTACACTTTCTGTTTCTAAACCCACATGTTCCTTTCCCTTAACTTCTGCCACAAACACATTTAACTGTTCTTTCTGTAGTCTTAGTACTTGTGTAAACTCTCCAAATGTTACCTACTTTGGGGTCACATATTGAGACCTAATTATTATTTGACCTACTCCTCCCTGATCAGACTCACCCCGGTACTTCATTTAAGTACTTGTGGAAACCCTCCTGTGTTAGAATTCATTGTTAATATGCACAGCCACCAATAGCTATGTGATTGCTACTAGTATTAGTATGACTTCATAGTAGAATTAGCTATATTTATTCTGAATTACCACAAGCTACCTTTTTAAAATTATGAAGCTACAATATAGATCATTTGCAAATTCTTCCACTGATACATCTGTTTGTTGTTGTTGGTTTTGGTTTTTTTAGTAACTAAATCAAAATGTCCCTCTTATGTTGGGATCACGGGAATTATTCTACAGGAAATGAAGCATATTTTCAAAATTATCACTAAAGAAGATAAATTAAAAGGTATGTACTACAAGTATCTTTCACATTTTGAGTAGTCAAAATATTACTTTTGCACATTATTCATCTGCTACGTTCTTTGTAAGCCCAAGTGGCAATGCAGGCCGCATAGTACTTATTAATAAAAATCATGCAGCCATGTTCTTGTTGAACAGAATTCTCACCAGAGCAGAACACCCATGGACAGATTGGCTTCATGGAAAATAGCAAAAGATATGCCAGAATCAGATTGATTGTGTTGATCTGATTGTCAGTTTTGATGCTCTTTGTGACATACTAATAGGATGTTTCAAAACATTGGATGCTTTCAAACATTAGAATTCTTGAAGAAGACAGGCCTTTTAAGACTTAGTCATGCCAAAGTACCAGAACCTTGAAGGACAGAGATTTACATTAGTACATTACTGATAGTTTTGTTTTGTTTTTTCCTCTTCAACTTCTTTCAGTTATTCCCAAGCTTAACAATGTATTTAGCCTGGAGGTTGATGGCTTTATTTCCCACATCTATGGTAGCAAGTTCCAGCTTAGAGCAAGTGAGCGTTCTGCAAAGAAGTTCAAAGCAAAAGGAACTATTGACCTGTGATTTTAAGGAAATTCAAAGATATTGGGGATTCATTCATAAACTGAAAATCAAGTTTAAAAAACAAGAACATATGGAATTCTACGTCCTCTAAAGTGTTTCTTTATACAGAAGTATGAGTTACAAGACACATTTAAGTTACATCTGTTTTTATGTACTAGGTGGTCTCCCTGAATCCTCAGATTGCAGTAATATGTCATTATTTCATTTCCTGAAAATATAGTGTATAACATTTTGGTCTTTTTTTTAAATAGTAAACTAATATTTGTGATTCACATCACTTTGTTTTTAAAAATAAAATCCTTTTCCCAATTATTTTTTGACTTAATATAACTTTAATTGTGTTGGTTTAATGTATATAATAGATGTCTCAATTTACATATTTTCAGGTAAATCACACGGTGGAACATGTATGAATTCTAATTCCTGATGTTAAAAGTTGTCTCTCTCTGACGTGTTTCGTGGACAGACAGGGTTATATGGAGGAATTTACGTACTGAAAATGAATTAAATCTTGTTTTACAACTTGTTTTTAAATTCTGTGTTTTGGCTTCCATACATATTACAGTGCTTGTAAGAAGACTGTAAAAGACTTAAGGCTTTTACAGTATAATCACCATTTGGTGGTGTAAACACAAAATAATTTTTTATGACTTAAATTTTATACACTTGCTTTGTGTAAACTATTTTCTCCTAGAAGCAGGAGCAACTGTTTCATCTGATCAGTTTTATTTTGACCTATCTGTGACACATACCAGTGCTTACAAACAATATACAAATGAGGGAAGTATAAATGCATAGATAAGTTTAGCGCAGTCTTTCTAGCTGCCAAGGATATCACTATAGCCTGTGTCTTCTCACTGTGGTATGACTTGTCACTTCATTAAATTTCTTGTCTACTCTGCCAGATCACCCATTCTGGCTGTCTTGCATTGGAAGGGCTAACTCTGCAATGATCCCTTTAAAATAATAGGACACGTGTAGATTTCACTGTGGAATAGAAAATAGTATCTTCACAGGGGAGAGGTTTGCTCAATCCTTTTTTCACTTTCCTCCAATCTTTCTGATTTTTTTAAAATTATTTGCATATTATATGGAGGTCCCTCTGTTTTGAAACTCTGACAATTATTAGATCAAGGCAGGCTGAGAGGGAAGAGCATTTGAATACTAGTATTCTAGTGTGGCAAACAAGAAGGCCTAGTCCGTGGCTGCTCCTGAGTGCCTTTTAAGGTTGTTCAAAGAATATTAAACAGAGGGGGGGAAATGCTTTTAACACTCCTAAAAAGAATGCTCATATTAAGCTGTGTAATGCAAAGGTTCTTTATCATTGCACCCTGCCTGTGTTGAGGAAATTAAGGGAATATCTTTTATAGAAACTGCAATTCTTGGGCAAAATGTGTTTCAAAAATTACTGTGCTGAAATAAAAAAAATTTCAAATGCAGGCTTATGTTGTAGTAAAAAGGAAGAAGGCATTAATTTGGTCAGGATTATAAAGGTAGCATGTCTGAAAACAGAAAATATCCTTGTAGGTAGAATTCTCAATGTATAAAATCTTTCCTTTCAGAATAAGTGTTATTTGGCCATGGGAACATAACAGAGAAAAGGGTTAAAACAACAAAAGCCTAAAAACATATTGGCTAAGCTAAACTTAGCCCTTCCTTGCCAGTTTGTCGGTCTGGAACGTAGGACATAGCACTGGCAGGGACTTCCTGGGTGCAGGAAACCCAGTCAGATAATCCCATTTAAACTTTATCATGCTCCACTTTAAAACGAGTTAGGCGCTTTGTCCCCATTGCTCTTATTGGAAGACTGTTCCACAGCCTCAGTTCTCTGGTCATTAGAAGCCTAATTTCTAGCCTGAATTTATTCAGGGCCCGTTTCTACTCATTTCTTCTTCTGCCACATTGTCCTTTAGCTTAAATAGTTCTTCTGCCTCCCTAGTGCTTAACCCCTCATGTATTTATAGAGAGCAGTCATATCCACACTCAGCCTTCCTGGCTTGTTTAGCCTAGCAAAAGCTCTTCTAGTCTTCTCATAAAATAGGGTCTCCATTCCCCTGATCATCATAGTAACCCTTCTCTGAACCTGTTCCAGTCTGACTGGGCTTTGGTGCCCCATTCCCCATCATTGGGCCTATGAGACAGGCTGCATCCTACAACTTCTGCCTCTTGGACAATCTGCTCCCACCCACCACTCTGAATCTGTTCCTCAGGTCATAGGCTTACTTATTTCAAAGTTCCTTTGTTTCAGAGTTCCTGCTTGCAGATCTTGTTAGCCAGTACATATAGATTAGGCATAGGGCATACCATATTAATGTCGTATTATACCTAGCATGTGGGCAGTTATGTTAACTTTTCCACAGTTCTGTCCACATTCCTCACTTATGTCGAGAGATTATATATCCCACAACCCTCTGCATCGCAAAACATAGCTTTTGGCATTAGCAAATATAAATTCTGTCTAAAGACAAGATACATTTGCTCTATGTCTAAGTACAGGTTCCTTCACAGTCAACTTATTTAAAATGTAGTATCCAAAACAGATAAGAAAAGGTACAGAACAAGAAGTTAAGGAAATGGTAGGTTGGATCTTATAAAGTGCTTTCTAACTTGTAAGCAACTGTGCTGTAGAAGTGGGTTGGGGGGTGTATTTTGGGAAGCGCACTTGTGTGTGGCAAACTGACACACTGCTAGAAACAGCTTCCTGGAAAGATCAGTAACATAGTAACTCCTTCCTGTGCTATACTATTGATTTTTAGCAGTAAATTGGCTAGGTTTGGTTAATTGGTCTCTTGAACACATTTCATAATGAACCACAAGTCTAGTGAAACAACTAGATACATTTGTAGCAGCACTCTCCTTAGGTTTCCAGCAGGGCTGCTGCATTGGTGAAAACTGATTCAAATGTTTCTTGAGAGGGGGTCAAAAGTAGTCTCCTAAGAGTAGATTCACTGTATTGTCCATATGAGTGCTAGGCAATTGAATTCTAGTAATTGCTGGGTTCCTGAAGATCTGATCAGAGTCCAGCCACAATTTAAGCCGACGATTCCATAGAGGCAGCCCCATCACAATACTCAAACAAGTAGAGAGATGCACAGCATTCATAAAATTATATTAATAGCTCCCACAGTCTTCACAAGGAGCTTTTTAACATTCACAACTAATGCATACCATAGGCTTCTTAAAAAATATACACAAGGTAATTGTTACTCCTCCTCTGTCTGTGTTCTAAATTTGATTTGCGTACAAGCTGTAACCTATGAACTGTGTTTTCATGAAGCAAGACTACCTTGTGTTTTTACTGATACGCCACTTGAAGTTTAAACTGGTAATATCCTGTTTTAAAAGTATCCCACAGCATAAATGTATTTATAAAATTAGTTAAGACTAATCGTGAAAATAAGTAAATAGTGTTTAAGCTGGTTTTGTTACTGGAAAAGCAGACTGCATTTGAAAGCTGGTCTGAAATATGCAAAGCTTAAGCTACTGTATATATAAAACTACTGCACTTTGAGTATCAATGGTAATTTTAATTCAGTATTTAATGCATGGGAGTGGAGCATGAATACCTACCAGGCCCTGTAAATTCTAATAGAACTGTTATCAAGAAGTTTGGACTACAGTGCTATCTGGTACTTTTTAATGAGCACAAAATTCACTTTAAGAATGTTGATTTAATATATTTATTCATAGTCTGCAGTAATATCATTGTAATAAATTGGACTTTCATGGACCGTTCTAGCCACCTTGACCCTACTTTATTTCCCCTTTCTCTCTCTGCCTTGGGTACAATTGACTAGTTTCAGAGAGGTGGGGTTTTTTTTAAATGGCAGCTATCAGAAAAAATATTTTCTTTATACCCCAAATGATGAATTCTTCCCCTTTCCACCACTTGTCTCCCCCCCCCCCCCCAAAATAGAATACTCATAGTCCTCAACTTCTGCCAGTACCAATATAGCATCTAATGTAGATGTTTCATCAGAAGGCAATAATCCCAGTTTTCCAATAAGGAACAGCCCTCAAACATTGGTGTATCTATCTAGTTTCTTATCTGATGCCCATCAGCATTGTCTCTTAGTCCTGTCTGTAAAGAACTAGCATAAGATGGGGCCTAATGAGATGACTTGATTTCTATTTCATGGCCCTGTGTGCTTCTTTTTGGGCAGGTAGTCAGATACTACAACAATAATTAGATACTTTTTCCACTTCTAAGGCCTGTACAATTGGAGTTATATTATTAAGAGCCTCTGGCTTTGGAGGTAAAAAGGTATGAAAAAATATCTATTTGTAAGCAATGTTTCTAAAAGTTTTGGTCGAAGTTTGTTAACATGCAGAAGTGGCATTGTTTAAAGCTTTACTGGCCTTCAGTTTGGGAGGACTTCAAAACTTGCTTGTGGTTTTGGTGGTGTTACATTCATGTCAATAAAAGATTTTAGGTTGTCTCAGTATCATGTTTGTGTCTTCTCTCCTGCATTTGTATATAATATGGCTAACAATATATAACCCTTCTTTGCATTGCCCTGCCTTTATCTGAATATCCAGTACATCCTAAAATAAATAAGATTTTAATGATAACTAATATCCTCTTTCATAGACGTAGAATAAAAATCTTTCATCCTACATTATTTGCAGTTTGCATTGCCTAAGTGCTGTCTTTCATAGCCCTATGTCATTAAAACTTACACAATGTTAGGTAGCGTCCTTTTGTAAATAACCCTCAGATTACTAGCCTTTTATACCTGCACTGCTTTTTAAAAGGCTTCTACCATTCAAATCTTTTATAAATATTTGTTTTTGAGAGCAGTCCATGGCAACACTTGTAATGGAAAAGCCCAAGTCTACAATAATTTCCCATTTGAATGTAGTTGAATTTTCAGTGAGTTCACTTATAATTGTTGTCATCCACTTGCGGCACAACTCAGGCCCCATTGTCACCTCTTCCCGCGACTCCATTCTTCTCCCACTCGCTACTTGACCACCTAGGCTCCAGTCTCTGCCTCTTCATATCTCTCTTCATATCATCCTTCTGTGAGGTAAGTTGGATTTTATTCTAGAGAGAGCTGGTAGTGACCCCTATACATAGGTTGCCTATCATTGTCCTTTACAAAGATTCTTATGCCCCATCCCTACCCTTTTTCTTTCTTTTCTTTTTCTTTTTAAGAAGCTTGTTGGCACCAGGCCTTTGAAATTTGTCAGGGAGAAAGCTGAAGGCTGGACCTTAGATGTCTTTCACTTGCAATTCCATTCACATTTAGCTGAGTTACAAACTGTTGAAAATCGCCATTTCCCTTCTTTCACCTTTGTTCCTCCGGAAAATGGTGGCAGCATGTCAATCGTAACTAAACGCAAATGTTCCCAGGAGCCGTGCCAGCTCCATTGCCGCAGGAGCGCACACTGTACTGGGAACAGCTGGGAGTGGCTGCAGCAGATCTAGTGGAGGGGTCGAGGTGGGAGAGAGAACCGGAGTACATAGCCCCCATACGCAATCCACCTGCACTGAGGGCACCACAATGAGCAGAAAATCCTCTGAGGTGAAGGCTAGAGCTGTGCTGGGCATCATCCAGTCACCTCTCCAGACCCAGCACGTGGCCACAGCAGCTCATGGACTCACTGAATGCAACAGGAGCCCTTACCTCTTGGGATAGGAGTAAGGAGATTGAGCAGGCTCCTCCTGACCAAACCAGCTTCAGTCTCAATTATCCCCCTGATGCCCCCCGGGGCTCAGTTACTGACAAGCACACCACCAGTGGCTCAATCATTTCTCAAGAGAATTAACTAGTTTTTCCTTTTTTTTAAGGTGAGGCCATGTGGTATTAGCTTTCATCTCAATAAGTTAAAGCACCACCCTGGGGATGCCTCACCAGCAAGAGGGGGAATTTAAAGTGTGGTTTATGGGAAGAAAGGTACAGAAAAAAACAAGAATCACTTTAAAATAATGTCCCTATTAGTGAGGTGTAAGTAATGGGAAAGATATTAAAACCAGAAAATGTTTCAGAAAATAAAATACTGGAAGGTCTTTGATTTCATATGGAGCTGTGCCGCAGGATGCGTGACTTGCTGTTAAAAGCCAATGTGATAAAAAAGCAGGAAATGTCCTGTGCTTCTCTCAAGGGTCTCTGGAACTGTAAATCATTTTGTTCCCTTCAAGATTGTAGAAAGAACAGTAAACAAAATTATATGAAAACATAAATCTCACACAAACTTTCAACGGCCTGATTTTAATGTAGCTCATATTCCTTGATGTAGTATCTAATTAAGACATCTGTTAAATGTCTATAATATTAATTTAATGAGGGGAAGCTAATAGAACTTTATTGGCACAGTCCAGTTCATTAACATTAAGGGTCGCTAATGGATGTCTTAAATAGACATCATTAATGAGAATGCTGTACAAATTAGAATTAGGCCCAATCATGTTTCATTGTGCTGTGAAGGGCACATCCTCTATTGTATGTGCACACACCACAGAACAAAATACAATTTACTACCCGTAACACAGGCTCCATTTTTTTTCGAGCTATATTTCAGCACTCAAAAATGAAAAACATAGCAGGCTCCTTTCGATAAATAATAGCCAGGTGTTTCATTATTTACAATGGTGTGTGCTGAAGAGATGTTCAAAGGACTCTTCAAGGTAATCACATGCTAGTAGCACATAAAGACAGATGACAAATGAAGCATAATAAGGGATCTGAGCAGCTAAAGCACTCAAGAAGCCTTTACTGCAGTTGGTAAATCACCTAAAGAGAGTCCTTTTTTAATGACTCTTTGAGGCGTTCCAAACAGCTTTCATAAATCACTTAAGCAACAACAAACTACTGTACAGTAGCAGCCATCCTTGTCTACCAATAAGCTCCTTGAACTGAACTCCTATCTGGGCTTCTAGAGCAAAAGCATAGTAAACGTCCCCCTACTGTTTGTGAAAGAGGAGACGCTACGTACCATTGAAGAAAGACATGATCACCCACTAATGCTTCTCTGCTGATTCATGACTACTCGCCTTCCCCTCATTAGGTGAGATATTTAATACTTAATGGATGTAATACTATAATATAGGAAAATTAATCACAGCTGCCCCGGAGACACCTACTCTGTCACATGTGGAACGCAAACTTGCATGGGGCAGGAACACATTTTTCTTAAAGGTTTTTACACCTAGTCTCTCTTGAGGATGTGTTATCTGTCAGCCAATGAATGGGCTTGCTTAGCTGCAACCGATGGTTTTTTTCCAGATTGCTTATAAATTTCTACTTGCCCATTAATAATAATATATATACATTTCAAACCATTTCTTAATTATATACTCTGGAATCCCTTCAGCTACGGCTGTAACGTAACTACCTCTGAGGCAGAAGTTGGTACCTATTGACCTGTGAACAACAGTTAAAGACAGTAAGGGAAGAAGAGAGCTATCTCCATTTGAAATGCCAGGGTAATTTGAGGTAGGCCATACCTCAAATGAACCAGGTGGGACACAAGAGTTTTACTTGCTGGCACAAGATAGTTGATGACTAAAGTGGCTTTACATTTCATCCAAAAGGAGACACCACCAGCAGCACTGTGCTTGTCCTGCTAGACTATTGGGACATTGATTTGGCAGGCAGAGTCGCATACACTGAGTCATCAATGCTACTTTCTTCATCAACTCTTTTAGTAAGAGACTCACTGCAGGTGTTCTGCTGGGGCTTGAACAGTGTTTGTTGTAGACAGAAAATGACGGCACTAGGCCAGCTTCAGTGACATTGGAGGTCTTAAAATTGTGGGCCAATGGGCCTAACTTTTCTTGACCTGGGGAACTCAGTCTGGTTACATATAAGGGTATATACAACGGATTTTTTTAAAATTAAATTTCACCCCAATGTCAATCTGAGACATTTTGGTGCTCAGAAAGTCGGAAGAGCTGGCTGATTTCACACTGAAACATGTAGTGTATTTTTTGCACGTATTGTTGAGGAACATGTCTTTGTTGAAACAAAATTTCAGATTTGAAATGCGCTTATGTGCAAAGCTGGCATCATAAGGATGAAAATGGGAGGTTTGTTGAACCGGCCCATTCTTGCAAATTCAAAATAAGAAGTTTGGATTTTGCTGCAAATATTTTATAGAAACATGCAGGTAAATAGCAGATGAGATCTATGCTGTTTTCTAAAATATGCCACTCCTTGTTTTCACCTTTTGTCCCCGGAGATGTACAGCTCATATGACTCCTACCCATAATTCTTCTGCATTGCCCATTCACACTTTCATCTTGGTATAAAGTACTGGGTTACATAGAGAAGGAAGTTATGATGATGTGTTTATGGGTCTAAGTCAACCAACCTCACAGAAAGCTTGACAAAAGCATAAGCCAATCCTCCCCCGCAGCCCCAAACCCATGGACATGTATCTTGATCAGACTTGTCTTTAAGAAGAAGGCTGCAGCATTGGAAAAGCTCATCCAATTTACATGCCTGTCACTGGGAACATTTTATTCTCATGAGTTCCGGCCATCAGAGACTATTTGTGTCATAGCCTATAAGCAAGCTCTTCAATTACACTGGCTAAGAAAACATTACACACGTTATAACCGCTAGTTGACTAGATAGTATATAGCCCTATATGTAGTCTGTTATTGCACATTGCTGGACAAAGTAGGAAGCCTACCATTTGCTTCCTATTGTAACAGGAGATCCTCTGTATAAAAGGAAGCAGACTGTTTTTAATTAGGTTTCTGTTGTGTTACAAAGGCAAAGGCGATGGTACATCCCGGGTTGGAGCAACAAAGAGTTAGGAATGGGGTGGCACATTAAAAAGGAGGTGTATGCACATGAGCTGGGCAAACCAGTTTTTGCCTAATGTCAAGCCCAGCTGACCGCTGTAGGTTGAAAAGTTTGACTTGTGCACGCTACTGGGCTCAGCTGATTCAGCAAGGCTGAAAAAAAGGGTGTCATGGGGCAAAGAAAAAAATGGAATAGAGTGATAAATAAAGAGTGAGGTGGTGGAGAGGAAGGCATAGCGAGGGCAAAGAGAGGGAAAAAATAGCAGAAGAACTAATATAGGACATCCACTTGTGTTAGCCTAGATTTTGGGAGTTCATCTAGCTGTGAGCCACAGGCTTCTCTTTACTAGAACGATATTGTCAAATCCCCATGTTGGTTTAAAGTACAGGAGAAGAGTTTTGTGGACACAAAGAAGTTTTGCAAAACTAACAAAAAGTTTTGCCTGGGTTCACCCAGCCCTGGTATGTAGAAAAAGTCACTGCCCGCTCAGCACAGCAAAGGTGTTGGGAGCGTGATGGAAAAGCATCCTTGGCATATTAATGTGGTTTGGTAGCTGAAAAAGTGGCATAGCTTAACTTTTGTTCTGCCATTAGTGTCATTGCTCGGTCTCTCATGCGGAGAACCCCACAAGAAACGTCAGATCTACCTGTGCCAAAAACCCTGATTTGGGTAGAGACTTGCATCACATGTTTTTATTTGCATTTTTACTTCTCTTTTGTTTGTTTATATAAAAAACATAAAGCTAAACTTTAATCGTTGTAGGAATCACTACAAAATACTATAACATAGTCCTGGGGATATGAATGCAATGAATAGAAGTGTTCGCTTCCCACAGGAAATATGGTCTCTGAGTGCAATCACTGACTGCTGTTGAGACTAATATATAACTCTTATAATAATCCCAGTAAAGGCAATACCTCATATGATGTGTGTGTTTGTGTCTGGGAAATATGCATTAGAGGAAGCTGTTAATACAGTTAGCAATCAGTAGAAAGTATTTCTGTTCATAACTCCCCCCTTACATAGAGTATTTGCAATACGTGCAGCTTCCTAATCGCTCACATCTGGAGACGAGCTTCAGCAAATGCTGAAACCATAGAGCCTTAATACAAATGAGCTCACATATTTCTTCCCCTCTATTTTTAGTTTAACCAGTAACCTATAGCACAGGCAGCACTGAAGATGTGAGGCGAATGTCATTAAATCAGCTGCTCTGCATGTTCCTGTGGGCACTTGGGTTTGGAAGTAAAAGTAGGGAACACTTAGGTCCTAGCTACAGTAGGGGAAAAGGCCTTGCAGAAACATGATGGCTGAAATTCCTTCAGCTAGCAACGTTCACACACCTTGCATAGCAGCTGTCCCAACTGTTTGACAAGCATTGGTTCCTTGACGTGGTTGGCACAAGCACTTTAACTCAGGTTCAACTAAATTAGTGCAACAAAGAACAATTCCACGCTACTGTAGCGATGAGGCTAAAGCCCAGTAGACAGGCTAGTAGAAGCGGTTCAGTTAGCAACCAATACTGAGCTCAGAGAACACTACAGCTACAGGCAAGGCAGGCAACTG
Organism: Chelonia mydas; assembly: GCF_015237465.2. Taxonomy (NCBI): domain Eukaryota; kingdom Metazoa; phylum Chordata; order Testudines; family Cheloniidae; genus Chelonia; species Chelonia mydas. The sequence goes on from NC_051252.2 coordinate 20,096,543, forward strand.
TCTAGGACAGCAGATCTGGCCCAGTCACTCCACTGTCATGCGTCTCCTTAGCCTTTTTTTCCTGCTTTCCACTCAGAGGCACCTACATACCATTGAGAAGCTGGCCCCAGGTTCCCTTATTCTACACTATATGCCCTGCTCTGAATTGCCGGGTCACTCCAGTGCCAGGTCACCCCATACACACTCGTTACCTTCTGGCATCACCATTCACCTCCAGCATCTGACAACTGGAGAAAAAAGACAGCCATCGCAAAGGTTGGAGGTAACGGGTTGATCGTGACTAGCTATACTGAAGCAAAATCTGCCTGTGCCTTGTCTCCATGAGGATTTTTCACTGCAAGAGCCCTATTGTGATGTAAAAACCACACCTAGCTTTTGGAGTGAAGCCAGAGCCAATGACAACCACGGTTACGCTTATCCCAGCTATCTTACCAGCTTGCTACCTGCAGCCATCTGTTTAGTGGTGGGAGAATGAAGGGCACTGAACAGCAGTTATGATGAAACACACAACTCCAACCATATTTGTCAGCCCAAAAAAGCTGCCTGACAATATTTATCTGGGCTTGGAAATTTCCTTCGAGCATTCCCCACACGCTAGTCCAACACAGCATGTTGAGAACCTTTGTGCTGGGTTAAATTGTTTTAAAGGACTTACATAGAAACCACTGGTTTTATGGAACTTTGTGGAAGTTTTAGCCTCCCTATCTCATGCTGGGTCGCTACAATGCCCCACCACCACACACAAAGGGTGACCAGATGTCCCAATTGTATAGCGACAATCCCAATATGCGGGGTGTGACGGTGCCCCCCCATAAGGCTTTATGGAAATATGCTTATGAATGTATAGATGACATAACTAGAATATGTTTTATGCTACATATGCTGTATAACATGTCTCTGTAAAGGTTATGAGCTACTGAATCTATTAATCCTATTTGTATGCATGTATCATTTTTGTATTCAAAGTTATGAATATTGATGTGTACTGGCTTGATTTTTAAGTTGCCTTTGGTCAGCTTCTTGAGAAAGGAATATGCAAATCAAATGTCCAATCAAGAAGCACGTAAGGGATAATGGCTCTTGGAAGCCTCCATTCCACATAAAAAGTCTACATGAGGACGTTCAAGGTAGCAGGTAAGCAATGGCTGCTGCCTGTAAAAACTGAGTCATGCATGGACATGTGACTTGCCCGTGTGACTCAAAAACTCAATCTTGGAGCTGGACTTTGCATAGGAGAGGGGAGGGACGTCTCCACCCACAAAAGAAAGTCTATTTAAGCCCGTGGGAGACCCCTCCATTTTGTCTTCAGCTGGCTAAAGAGAGAGCCTCTCCACCCCCAAGGATACCTGAAAGAAACTGGAACAAAGGACAGTAACTACAGGGGGTGTGAGTGATTGCTGGACCCAGCCTAGAAGGAGACTAGTCTGTAAAAGGAAGCTTATTGGGTGAGGTTTTTCATCTGTATTCGGTTTTCTTAGACATAGATTTGCATGTTCTATTTTATTTTGCTTGGTAACTCACTTTGTTCTATCTGTTACTACTTGGAAGCACTTAAATCCTACCTTCTGTATTTAATAAAATCACTTTTTACTTATTAACCCAGCATATATATTAATACCTGGGGTGGGGAGGGCAAACAGCTGTGCATATCTGTCTATCAGTGTTATAGAGCGTGAACAATTTATGAGTTTACCCTGCGTAAGCTTTATACAGAGTAAAACAGATTTATTTGGGGTTTGGACCCCATTGGGAGTTGGGCATCTGCGTGCTAAAGATGGGAACACTTCTTAAGTTGCTTTTAGTTAAGTCTGCAGCTCTGGGGCATGTGGTTCAAGTCTGCGTTGGAGAAGATGGGCATGTCTGGCTCAGCAAGACAGGGTGCTGGAGTCCCAAGCTGGCAGGGAAAGCAGGGGCAGTAGTAGTCTTGGCACATCAGTTGGCAGCCCCAAAGGGGTTTCTGTGATCCAACCTGTCGCCCTGGGCTGCTGAACAAGCAAACAGTAGCTGGGGTTTATAGGTATTTCTAAATCACCTAGTGCTGAAGTGTCTGCATGCTGGCCATGGATTACAGAAAACAATGGAGACCCAAGGCCCCTATATCAAAGAAAAAATTAGTATTGGTGGTAAGTGCTCTCCCCTGAAAAGCCCTTTCATGAGCTGTCATTATATTAGTGTCTGGCTCTGGAGCTAAGTGGTATTTCACTAATGTAATGGTTGTAGGAGAAAGTCCTTGATTGATCAGAGAGCTGTTCTGAGTGGCCAACTGGGCCTTTCTAGTGTTGTCTCAGCTGTGCATCAACTCAGCAGTACATAGGACATCATCATTGAGTTGCTCACAGAAGTCACAGATTCCGTGACTTTCCAGGACCTCCGGGACTTCTGCAACAGTGCAGGGCCCGGGAGTCAACCAAGCAGCTTGGGCAGCCTCTGGGACAACCGCACCAGCCACTGCTGGGGCAGTCTGAGGCCATTGCACCCCCTCTCCGCCTCCTCAGCATCAGCAGGGATCCCGGGCCACACATCACAGCCCAGACCCCGCCGCCCCAGCAGCAGTGGGGGGTCCCAGGCAGCGTGCCGCCGCCTACCCCATCCCAGCAGCAGCCAGGGTTCCGGGCAGCGCACTGCCCCTGCCCCCCCCCGCCCGAGCATCCGTGGTGCCCCCAGGCCGATCCCCCGCACCGCACCTGTGGCACCCCACTTGCCCCCCCCAGCACCCATGGTGCCCCCGGGTCCCCCTCCCCCAGAGTACGCCCCCCCCCGGCTGTGGGGCAAGAGAGACAACTTGGGCAATGCCTGTGCTCTCTTTCCACCTACTTTAAAAACAGCAGTAGACTCATCTGAACATATTCACTAGAGGGTGTGATGGGTTGGATCACAGAGACCCCCTTGGGGCTGCCAACTGATATGCCAAGACTACTTCTGTCCCTGCTTTCCCTGCCAGCTTGGGACTCCAGAGCCCTGCCTGACTGTGCCAGACAAGCTTGCTGGCTACAAACACAGACCTAGGTCTGAACCACATCCCATAAACTGCAGGCTTAACTGAAAGCAGCGTAAGAAGTGTTCCTGTCTTTAACACTCAGATGCCCAACTCCCAATGGGGTCCAAACCCCAAATAAATCCCTTTTACCCTGTATAAAGCTTACACAGGGTAAACTCATAAATTGTTCGCCCTCCATAACACTGATTGAGAGATATGCACAGCTGTTTGCCCCCTACACCTCCAGGTATTAATACATACTCTGGGCTAAATAATAAGTAAAAAGTGATTTTATTAAATACAGAAGGTAGGATTTAAGTGGTTCCAAGTAGTAACAGACAGAACAAAGTGATTTACCAAGCAAAATAAAATAAAACACGCAAGTCTAAGCCTAGTACAGTAGGAAAACTGAATACAGATCAAATCTCACCGTCCGAGATGTTTCAATAAGTTTCTTTCACAGACTGGATGCCTTCCTAGTCTGGGCACAACCCTTCCCCGGGTCCAGCCTTTGTTCCAGCTCAGGTGGTAGCTAGGGGATTTCTCATGACTGCAGCCCCCTTTGTTCTGTTCCACCCCCTTATATAGCTTTGGCACAAGGCAGGAATCTTTTGTCTCTCTGGGTTCCGGCCCCCCACCCCCACCCCACACTTCTAAAAGCACCATGTTTAAGATGGATTTCAGTGCCAGGTGACATGGTCACATGTCCTGTGAGACCCCTGGCCCAAGCCATCATTCCTCCCAGCCTGACTCACAGGCAGGGCTGCAAGCGAACAGAGCCAGCCACAGTCAAGTGTCCTGGCTGATGGGCGCCATCAAGATTCCAAACCACCATTAATGGTCCACACTTTGCAAAATTACAATAGGCCCTCAGAGTTATATTTCTAGTTTCCGATACAAGAATGATACATACATACAAATAGGATGACCACACTCAGTAGATTATAAGCTTTGTAATGATTCCTTACAAGAGACCTTTTGCTTGAAGCATATTCCAGTTACATTGTATTCACACTCATTAGCATATTTTCATAAAATTATATAGAGTGCGGGGGGGGGGGGTCTTCTGTTCTTGATGAGATTAAGGCTATGTTTTAGTAACAGCATGGACAGGTCACGGTCAGTAAACAAAAATTCACAGTCCCGTGACCTGTCCATAACTTGTACTATATATCCCTGACTAAATCTTGGGTGCCATGGGGCAGGGGGTGGCCCGGGACCCCTGATGCAACTGGGAGGGGGTGCTGGCCCAAGACCCCCATTGCTGCTGGAAGGTCGGGGGGGGGGCCGTGGTGGCCTGAGTCCCCCCTGCTGCTGTTGAGAGGGCGGAGGGGGGGTGGGCGTGGCAGCCTGAGGGACCCCACCCCCACAGCTACTGCGGAGTGGGGGAGCACGGCAGTCTGTGACTGCCCCAGCAGTGGCTGCTGCGGCTGGCCTGGGGACTACCCAAGCTGCTCAGGCCGCCCCCCCTTCCGCCTCCCGGGCCAGCCACATCCGCCTCTGCAGAAGTCATGGAGGTCCTGAAAAGTCACAGAATCCATGACTTCTCTGACTGACTCACAGCCTTACCAATTAATATAAATCTCATCATGACTTTAGTAATGTAATGCACGCAGCCTTGTTTCCCTCAACTCTCAAAATGTGCTCCCAGCATCATTATATGCCGAATAAAGAATGACTTGAAGAACATTCTCAGTAGCAGGAATATGATTTTATTCATGCAGTCAGGCAGAAATCAATCAACACAGGAATATAAAGGAATTTCACCTCTTGCTTTGCCTCCTTGAGAGTCAGAAAGGCTGGCTGCTTTCCTTTCTTCTTTCTTCACCCTGTGATGTGCCTTCCTGGCCTAGTATTGTCTACAGTGAAAAAAAAAATTCAATCCCACTGACAATCACTCAGCACTGCTTGGATAGCCAGCTTTAAGTCATATTTACTCTGCATTTTGGTTGGGGTCTGTAGATACGGGGGAGGGGCTAACCATAGGCATTAATGTCGGCTTTTAGAGTAACATTTTCTAAAGCACTTGATTAACTTAGCCCCCCATAGGTAACATTTTCTAAAGTGCCTATGGCCCAGATTTTTACAGCTATTTAGGCATTGATTTGCTCAGCCTTGCAACACCTAAGGTCTAGATCTTCAAAGGTATTTAGACACCTCACTCTCAGGCTACAAGGGGCCACAGCAATGGTTCCCTCAACCCACCCAGCAATATTGTTAATCTATCCAACTATACTCTCAGCCCAGCAGAAGCTGCTGTCCTATCTCGGGGTCTCTCCTTCTGCCCCTCCACCCCCTCGAACATGATACAGTTCTGTGGTGACCTAGAATCCTATTTTCGACGTCTCCGACTCAAGGAATATTTCCAAAATACCTCTGAACAACATAATGATCCACAGAGGCCTGCCTACCAACATTACAAAAAGAAGGATTCTGGGTGGACTCCTCCTGAAGGTCGAAACAGCAGACTGGACTTCTACATAGAGTGCTTCCGCCGACGTGCACGGGCTGAAATTGTGGAAAAGCAGCATCACTTGCCCCATAACCTCAGCCGTGCAGAACACAATGCCATCCACAGCCTCAGAAACAACTCTGACATCATAATCAAAAAGGCTGACAAAGGAGGTGCTGTTGTCATCATGAATAGGTCGGAATATGAACAAGAGGCTGCTCGGCAGCTCTCCAACACCACTTTCTACAAGCCATTACCCTCTGATCCCACTGAGAGTTACCAAAAGCATCTACAGCATTTGCTCAAGAAACTTCCTGAAAAAGCACAAGATCAAATCCGCACAGACACACCCCTGGAACCCCGACCTGGGATATTCTATCTACTACCCAAGATCCATAAACCTGGAAATCCTGGGCGCCCCATCATCTCAGGCATTGGCACCCTGACAGCAGGATTGTCTGGCTATGTAGACTCCCTCCTCAGGCCCTACGCCACCAGCACTCCCAGCTATCTTTGAGACACCACTGACTTCCTGAGGAAACTACAATCCATTGGTGATCTTCCTGATAACACCATCCTGGCCACTATGGATGTAGAAGCCCTCTACACCAACATTCCACACAAAGATGGACTACAAGCCATCAAGAACACTATCCCCGATAATGTCACGGCTAACCTGGTGGCTGAACTTTGTGACTTTGTCCTTACCCATAACTATTTTACATTTGGGGACAATGTATACCTTCAGATCAGCGGCACTGCTATGGGTACCCGCATGGCCCCACAGTATGCCAACATTTTTATGGCTGATTTAGAACAACGCTTCCTCAGCTCTCGTCCCCTAACGCCCCTACTTTACTTGCGCTATATTGATGACATCTTCATCATCTGGACCCATGGAAAAGAAGCCCTTGAGGAATTCCACCATGATTTCAACAATTTCCATCCCACCATCAACCTCAGCCTGGTCCAGTCCACACAAGAGATCCACTTCCTGGACACTACAGTGCTAATAAACGATGGTCACATCAACACCACCCTATACCGGAAACCTACTGACCGCTATTCCTACCTACATGCCTCCAGCTTTCACCCTGACCACACCACACGATCCATCGTCTACAGCCAAGCTCTGCGATACAACCGCATTTGCTCCAACCCCTCAGACAGAGACAAACACCGACAAGATCTCTATCAAGCATTCTTACAACTACAATACCCACCTGCGGAAGTGAAGAAACAGATTGATAGAGCCAGAAGAGTTCCCAGAAGTCACCTACTACAGGACAGGCCTAACAAAGAAAATAACAGAACGCCACTAGCCGTCACCTTCAGCCCCCAACTAAAACCCCTCCAACGCATTATTAAGGATCTACAACCTATCCTGAAGGATGACCCAACACTCTCACAAATCTTGGGAGAAAGGCCAGTCCTTGCCTACAGACAGCCCCCCAACCTGAAGCGAATACTCACCAACAACCACATACCACACAACAGAACCACTAACCCAGGAACCTATCCTTGCAACAAAGCCCGTTGCCAACTGTGCCCACATATCTATTCAGGGGACACCATCACAGGGCCTAATAACATCAGCCACACTATCAGAGGCTCGTTCACCTGCACATCCACCAATGTGATATATGCCATCATGTGCCAGCAATGCCCCTCTGCCATGTACATTGGTCAAACTGGACAGTCTCTACGTAAAAGAATAAATGGACACAAATCAGATGTCAAGAATTATAACATTCATAAACCAGTCGGAGAACACTTCAATCTCTCTGGTCACGCAATCACAGACATGAGGGTCGCTATCTTAAAGCAAAAAAACTTCAAATCCAGACTCCAGCGAGAAACTGCTGAATTGGAATTCATTTGCAAATTGGATACTATTAATTTGGACTTGAATAGAGACTGGGAGTGGCTAAGTCATTATGCAAGGTAGCCTGTCTCCCCTTGTTTTTTTTTTTCCTGCAAAACCCCCCCCAAGACGCTCTGGTTAAACTTGGATTATTGCTGTGCACATTGTAAGATGAGCTGTTGCCAGCAGGAGAATGAGTTTGTGTGTGTGGTTTTTGGAAAAGGGGAGGGTGTGTGGGGGGGGTGAGAAAACCTGGATTAGTGCTGGAGGTGACCCACCTTGATTATCATGCGCATTATAAAGAGGGGTTTCAAAGGGGGATGGGCTGTTGCCAGCAGGAGAGTGAATTTGTATGTGTGTGTGTGGGGGGGGGGGGGGAAAGGGTGAGAAAACCTGGATTTGTGCTGGAAATGGCTCTACTTGAGGATCACTTTAGATAAGCTGTTGCCAGCGGGGGAGTGAGGTGGGAGGAAGTTTTGTTTCATGGTCTCTGTGTGTATATAATGTCTTCTGCAGTTTCCACGATATGCTATGCATCCGATGAAGTGAGCTGTAGCTCACGAAAGCTCATGCTCAAATAAACTGGTTAGTCTCTAAGGTGCCACAAGTACTCCTTTTCTTTTTACGAATACAGACTAACACGGCTGTTACTCTGAAACCATTGATTTCAATGTGAGCTTCAATGTGAGCTAGGGACCTAAAACCCTCTGAGGAGCTAGGCTTATGTGCCTAAGCCACTTAACAGTTTTGAAAATTATACCCTTAGTGCTTACTGCCGTCCCACGCCTTGACCTTCTGATCACCACTCTCTGACCCTAGTGTGACTCAAGCCTGGTAATGATCGCTGATCTCTGACCACAGCCTGGCTCTGACCCTGCTTCTTCCCTCTGATTCCTGCCTGGTAACTGTCTCTGATGTCTGGGCTCTGGCCCTCTTGCCTACTGAGCCTAGCGCTAGTGATTTCACTGATCCCAGCTCTCTGACTACTGCCTCATGGCCACCCTCGACTTGTGGACCCCAACCCAGCCATGACCATTAGGCCAGATTGCCTATACCCTGGTCTGTTACAGTAGGTTTACTCCTCCAACTAGTGTCTATCTTACCTATGCTACATCACTTGACATTTTGGACTGTCTATGCCTGGCTCCTACAATTCTTACCTTCATGCAATCCCATTGACCTCAGTGAAATTATTAGTCAAATGACAGTATTGCCAACCCCAAGCATTTAAAGTCAGCCCACCCTCCTGTTATACCAATAAAATAAAAACCAGCAGGATCTTATTAAAGGGGAAAAGGCAAAATACCACATTTATTGTGAATACAGAAAGAATCATAGTAAGCAGTTACTTATAGCTATAACATTCCATTCAATCTCATATTTATTCACACATTCATTCATTCATACACACACACACACACACGTTCTGCAAGGTTGTTATCATAGTTACCAGCCTAGAAGTTGCTCGTGACAGAGTACTGATCACGTAGCCTGTACACGAGAGTGGAGCCGAGTCCGTGTCAGATGCACATCTGATGCTCCTGGAAGTTGGTTTGCAGAATCAGACCCCAAAGTTCTCACTTTCCAGAGTCCATTTTTATAGGAATTTCTTCCTATGCCAGTCTATGGGAATTGCTTCATCATGCTGTTGCTGAATCAATCAGCAGATGGCACATTCCTGACAGCTCCGTGCTGCTAGATGTTATCTTGTTCTTTGGTTCTCCCATTCTTGAGGCTGTTGGGTGGATTCCAGTCTGCCCTCCGGGGGTCTTCTGGTTATTTCCACTTGACGGCTTCTTCAGCCAATGGCCATTGGATTCCTAGGCTGGCACCTCCTTAATCATTCAATTATTATCCACACCAAGCATCCATCCACATACATCCTCTATCTCTATTTTAATCACAATTGTTAACAAAGCAAGATGAATACAACAAAAGGGCGGGGAGTGTCTGGGTGCTGTTTCTGTTGTTACAGAGTATTGCTTTGAGTCTCTCTCTGTGTGAGTAGTTGTTATTACAAAGAATTGCTCAGAGAACGGACTCTGTCTTAGAATGTACTAACGCAATTAGCAGCTTGCAAGTTTCACACATAGAGGGAGAGAAACAGCACCAAAAACCAAGAGACCTCTTAATTAGTAATACCCTGGAAATTAAACTATGGGGAATCAAACTCATTTATGATTTTAATACAGAACTTCTTTAATATGATCCAACACTCCCCGCCCCCCCCCCAAGCCCCAAATAACTGGCTTTAAAAAATCATGAGAGTTTTAAGAAAACTAATAAAATGTGGGTTTGTTTTATTTGCCTGCTGGGTGGAGCCTCTCAAAGACACTTGGGTCATGTTTCTGAGATTGTTTCCCCAACCGTGTGGTCTAAAAACATACTTTTTTTAAAACATGGAAGTGGAGATTTTCACAAGCTCTGTTCATTGCAGCAGCTGGGACTGTAAGACAGTCGGCAAGCACCAGGAAATGCTATAAGCAACACTTTGTGAGTAAAGAATACGCCTTTGAATTGCGTCTCCAGATCCAGGCCCAGGCCTTAAATCCTGCAACAGGATGCATGTGGGCAGATACCCTTATGGTTGGATGGATCCAACTGCAGGTTCAGGACCTTAGCCTGTGAGCTTCTTGGGGTAGGCATAATACTTTCTTTTAAGGTGTGTAAAATACCAAGACCATTGACAATGTTCATTAAATAGCATTGTTCATCGGGGGGGGGGGGGGGAGTTTGGGGGAAGGGATTACCGTGTCTTGGGTGTCAAAACTGCCACATAAATCTGTATGAATGGTGAGTTTCTTTCAGTAAGATTGTCTGCAACATTCTCTGCTAAGTGAGTTCTGTGTCAAACGGATTATTTTAAAATTATGGGCTTGCAAACGTTCAGCTGGATAGTTCTCGGGTGGTTGAGGTGTCCATTGAAGAATTTAAATGATGTAATAGCTATTGAACACCCCATTATATGGCTGCTTAATTAATGTAAATGATAGTTATGCCTCACTCACAGAGGATTATTTTACACAGAGGAAAATCTACTCACTGCCACAGTAGCCATTTCAATAGGTTTTATAGGAGCAGTTGCATTATGGCTTCATTGAGTAAAAGGTAAGTAGCCATCCTAAATAATGAAGATGGAAGGTTTAATAGTGCCAATAAAGGATTCTACAGTTTTTTATTTCAAAAATTAGAGTTTGATTGCAACACTATGATAATGAGCGGGGAAAGCAGCTTTGGCACATGGAATCCTTCTGGAGGCTGGGGAGCTCGGGAACGGATTTTCATTTATTTTGTATGGAAATGAAGAAGGAGAGGAAAAATAGAAAACCAAATTAAATTGTTCTTTATCGTGCACAATATTGGGCCCCCTCCTGCCTTGCTGGGGAAAAACTCCCATTGAACTGAATGAGTAAGGAGTGCTGGATCTCACCTATTATATTCAGCTGCAAAAAAATCACTTGTTTCTTTGAAGCTAGAGTGCACGCACGCACGCACACACACACTCTCTCTCTCTCTCTCTCTCTCTCTCTCTCTCTCTCTCTCTCTCTCTCTCTCAAGTTCTGGCCTAACCCAAATAAAGTGATGAAATTGAGAGCTAAGTCGGCCTTGCAATCATCTATCCTCATTCTATTTTGTCTTGGTATTGCAGCTCATTAGTGCGACATTTTTTGCAAGGCTATAGTCAAGGGACTCGGCATTTCTGTTCTAAAACCCTGTTTTCAGGTTTATATATCACAGGTTATAGCAGCTATAAAAATTCAGATGAGATTAAAACGTGGCATATGAGTGCTCAGCCCATGAGCTAACATTCTTAAAACAAATCCTTGCTTGAAAATATACAAGTTTACTTATTTTAGATACTTTTTTGATCTCTATTACTAAATAATAGTGTCTCTCTGTTTAGTGTCTTATGCAGCACCCACTATTGCAATATTTGAGCACTTTATTTTTAAGGGTGGTATTTTTAGACTAGGGCTATCTCAGGTATGAAAATTTCTTTGATATTTGCATCTCAAAACAGCAAATGTTCAATGAGGGTTTATTTTTAAAAGCGCGACTGGGCATGAGCAGCCAATTTGGGGGCCACAGAGCACCACACGCACACCATTAGCAAAGACACTTTGTGCTTATACATAGCTGCGCAGTGGAGCCGGAACATGCCAGAACAGTGTTCTGGCTCTACGAACATTAACCTGATCTGCTGGAGCAATGTCCATGAGATAATATGGTCACTGGGCTGCAAATTAAAACCTCCTCAATTAAAATCTCCAGGTGATTTTTGATTTTATCAAACACACTCTAGCTCACGTGTGTAGAGTCCGCCCCCATCCCACATGATTTTTTAGGGTTGGCGAAAGATGCCAGCTTATTTGAATTCTGGGCTAGGGTTGGTGAAGCCCACAAGAACTAAAGACCTCCATAGGCCCAGAAATCAAGTAATTGCTTCCCACAACAAATGGCTAAATGGAGCTGGGGGAAAGGTTGGAGGTTGAAAATGAGGGACCTGGAAGGGGCCATGGAGCAGAGAATGCCCAGCACTCTGTGAAGGAGTTCAAGGAGACATTGGACGCCACCCAGAAGAACTCTGCCTGAATGTATTAAACAGAGTAGGGAGCGAAAGGTGCCAGAATGAAAGACCTAGAGACTGTCGTCCTCTGTTTATCCCCACAGAACAATAACAGCACAGACAAACCAAGCTTCTGCCCCACTAATGAGCCTCAACCTTGATTTAGAAGGGCCACACTAAAGGGTAAGAAGGTCATTCACTCTCCATTCTCATTCAGTCCATGGCCACTCTGCTGATACTGTGAACAAAGGTACCACTTGGAGCCTGCTGTGAAGGTGATTTTTGTGATATGGATGCCTGGCCCCCTGGCAACTGAGCTGAACTAAACATACTTTTTTCACTTTGGCCTCCAAACACCCACCCTAATAGAAAAGCTCCGCATTTTAACAGCTCATTATCTTGGTCAATGGGCGGTTTGCCCAAGTAAGGACAGCAGTATTGGAGCCATAAAATTTATGTTCCTTCACCTCCTTTCGCATAGTTCTTTTACTTTTCTGTATATATCCCATATATCCTAGAATTAATAGGTCCCATATATCCTAAAACTAATCTCCAGCGAAAACACAGACAAGATGTCTTTAAAAAAAAAACCCAGTAAGTAAAGCAGACGCTCTACATTTTTCATCACATAGTTTGCAGTGTGACATTTCTTGTTGGTAATCACTTGCAAATAGGATTAGAACCACATATTTTCCACAATATTGTGTATAAAATTCAGCTAGTTTTGTTTCCACTGTGGTAATTGTACTAAAGGCCAATTGTTTATTATCTTAGGGATCCTACTGAAAACCTGGAGCTTTGATTAGAGATGATAAACGTAATGCTCCACTTAATGAAATGAGGAGGCTACTGCATCAGAGACAGATTTAAGCTCTTCGTGCTTGTGTGATAGAATTTCCTTACTCTTAATGTAAAATAAATGACTATGGTGAACAAAATTATCAAGCAAATTGATTAATCACTACTAACAAGAGTGATACACACTGGATTGACGTTTATTATCCGGTAAAGGGAAACAGTGCTCAAATATTTTTTAAGGGAATACCGCTATTTATTTTTTCTTTGGGGTCTGGCAGCTGCATTGCTGCCAGTCTGCCTCACAGAGTCATCCACATCTTCCACTACTACAGTTTCCCACTGATGTTCTTGTGATGACATAATAAATTTGTAAGTCTCTAAGGTGCCACAAGTACTCCTGGTTTTTTTGCGGATATAGACTAACACGGCTGCTACTCTGAAACCTGATACAATAAACTGTAGACACCTAGAAAAGGACATGAGGGGTGGGGCAGGGCTAAGGTATTTGAGAAGTTTGTGGCTACATTACAGACACAATATGAGCCCCTGAACTGGGATTAGGTTTTGCAGGTAGTACTCTATTGAAGGTGGCCAAAGGACATGATTTTGTAGACTATTGGGTTTTTTTTTTCAGCTATCTAGTGGGTCCAGCGCTTTATGCTTGTCTTCCCAAAGCCATTTTTCCCTACATGCAGCAGACTGGGCTGCAGCATCAAGAAACCCAAATATCAAAACTTGGGTCTTGGTTTTGCATAGTGGAAATCGGAAGCTAGTGGAGCTGTGTAATAATGATGTACATGACATCGGAATCAATCAGCTTCCTGGGCCAACATTTTCAAACTCGAGTGACTAATGTTAGGTGCCCAACTTTAGGTACTCAAATTTGAAAGTTTCAGCCCTAGTCTTTTAAACCAAGGTATTAGGACAGACTCAGTCAGTAATAAGCCCCTCACCCTGCACTGGTTCACCTTGTGTTGCCATTTGTACATGTGCAAAGAGTATGTATAACACGAACATTCTGATTTGCACTCACCTTACAGTTGTGTAAATGATGACACAAGCTGCAAGGCTGTGAATATCTGTGTATAATCATCTCACACTAACGGTTTTATTACCATGTTTTCTATTGTATGGGTTTCTCAGTGGCGTCCCATTTTTAACTTTTTGCTAACAGAAAAATACATTATAACTATTACCTCTCTGCTTATTCTGATCTATATTTTAACAAGTATGGTACATTCTTGCATTAGTACCAGAAGGTGGCGCAAGATCCTCACAAAGTGATTTGCTCTAGCAATAACCATAACATAATCTACAGGCCAGATTTAAAAAGGGGTCTTATTAATGAGTTAGGGTAACCCACTAGGTAGAAAACAGTTCCTTGTTACCACAGTAGACACACATCTGATGGTCAAGCCCAGCGTGAATGTAGCTGCTGGATGTGGTGCAGGTTTTCTATATCACATAATATTTAAACATTATTGGGCATCCAATCTGAAAAAAGTCATTAAAAAAATCACCAAAAAGGCCTTAACTCAAAGAACCATAGTCTAATTTTGACCAGAAAGCTTCTAAATACAATTGATAATGCAACTATGCATTCAAAATGGCAGGGTTTGGGAATGCTTGGGAAATACTTAGGCCCAGGTGATATGGTTTATGTATTTACCCAGTGCTTTTTTTGCCTTTGGTTAAAGCCAATGTCTGTAGTCACATGACAGGATAAGCTTGATAGTCAGGGAGCAGTATACCGGACTGCCAGACACATCAGTGGTATATAGCATGACATGGCCATCTTGAGCAAGCTCTCAACAAAGACTGTGAGAAGACAAAAGATAAGGCTCTGACCAAGTATTACCTGACTGTACGTTTTAAGGCAGTTGTATCAGCAACAACAAAGGGCCTGGCTGCAGCTGAAATTGCTATCCAGCTAGTATAAAAGTTGTGACTGAAAGAATGCTAAAGCCTTTTAACATTGAACCTGGAAGAAGTCCAGACAACAGACACTTGTGAACATTGCAACATCTACTGTGGGCCCACCTGAAATTGCAGAAAGTTGCAGAAATGCATCACGGACTGTGAAATCTGGTCTTTTGTGTGCTTTTACACTATACTATACAGCTTTTTAGGGGGAGACCAGCGTTTCTCAAATTGGGGGTCCTGACTCAAAAGGGAGTTGCAGGGGGGTCAGAAGGTTATTTTAGGGGGGTCATGGTATTGCCACCCTTACTTCTGCGCTGGCTTCAGAGCTGGGTGCCCAGGAGAGGGGCAGCCGTTGGCTGGGCGCCCAGCTCTGAGTGCAGCACCCCGCCAGCAGCAGCGTAGAAGTAAGGGTGGCAAAACCGTACCAGGCCATCTTCATTTCTGCGCTGCCGCGTTCAGAGCTGGGCGGACAGACAGTGGCAGCTGTTGACTGAGGGCCCAGCACTGCAGAAAGCAGCACAGAAGTAAGGGTGGCAATACAATGCCAGGCTACCCTGACTTCTGCGCTGCTGCTGGTGGCTGCTCTGCCTTCAGAGCTGGGCTCCCAGCCAGCAGCCGCCGCTCTCCAGCTGCCCAGCTCTGAAGGCGGCACCGCCACCAGCAGCAGTGCAGAAGTAAGGGTAGCTGTACTGCAACCCCCCCAATAACCTTGCGACCCCCCCCCCCCACGACTCCTTTTTGGGCCAGGACCCCTACAATTACAACACAATGAAATTTCAGATTTAAATAGCTGAACTCATTAAATTTACTATTTTAAAAATCCTATGGCCATGACATTTACCAAACTGGACTGTGACTTTGGTAGGGCAATACACATTGCATTGCATTTACTGTACATTGCCCCACATGTTTGGGGATTGGTTTGGGTACTTTGTAGGAATCAGTCCCTGTACAGCATACTCTGTCCATGCACTGTTCATGTACAACTTACTTTTTATGCCATCTTTGCATTCCTGACTTCTCTTAGCCATTGTATTTTGTCCATTGTAAATGGTTCCCTGAGGGTTCCCCATTATTTTAGCTAGTGCAGACATTCTGTTTCCAGCTTGCTGATCCATTTACTTCCCTAATCCTGTCTCCCTAGAAATGAGGCCTCATCCATGTCCAATTACTCATGTCAAACTAGGCCTACCGTGAGTAGCAAACATCTCTGGCTAATGTGCGTTACGAGTTGTTTGCTAAGAAGAGCAAAAGAAATGAGAAACTGCCACCAACAATGGCGTCCTTCAGGCACCACCTGAAACATGCCCATTATCAGTCATACATATGGAATTATGCAACCGATCAGTAGCTTCAAGTGTCATCGGTCAATAACAGATGAGTGTCAAATAGCACAGGACGTCTTGTTCCTAAAATGACGTTGCTGTCACGTGCTCCAGAAGCCGTTCGCCCCTTGGTGCGGTGTAGCTGTGAGAGAACCTGTGCAACAGGGAGATGCAAATAGTGCAGGGAAGAGGGGGTGTGTTCCCATACTTGCAACTGTGACAGTGGCATATGTAGCAACAGGGTGTTGAGCACATTAGACACAGATTCTGAGGGGGAGAAGAAATGTTTCAAATATCTGCAAATTACGCGGACTGTTTTTAAGAGTACATATAGCTCAAAGGTGTGTTGCATTAGATATTCAGTAGCTCATAGTTATATGCAGGGTTACATAATAATACATAGCTCTACTTTGCTATTCACACTACATATTCATACAAGACATTCTACAGCCCTTCTGCTAAAAGTCATTATTGTTATATAAGTCGGTTACAGGTATTGTCATTGTATTCAGGGATAGTAAGAAGATAATTACAGTTGTGCTGTATGTGATTTCGACCTATGTATTCGGTGGAGCAGATAACATCAAACTATATGTTTCATAATTAGGGGTAGGGGTCTTATTAGCTGCACAATTTCATAAAAATAGCAGACAGAAAAACTTCTCTCAAATCATTCCATTCTACAAATAATAGCAAATATTTCAATGTATTACAGACTCATAGTGTCATGTGATTACATCTTTTGCTTTAAGTGAAGGCAAAAATGTGGGAACATGCATAAAATATATCAAACGGGGCTATATATTTCCCAAACTTTCCTATTATCCTATTTTGAGTATACAAATTGCATTATCAATTGTATTCAGAAGATTTGTGCTAACTTTGGTCAAAATTAAACCACATTTCTGTAAATTATGGCCCCTTCTGTGATTTTATGATTTTTTCAGATTAGTTAAACATTACATGATATTAAAAAAAAACCCTGCACCACTTCCAGCATCTACATCCACCTTGGAGATGACCACCAGATATGTGTCTAACATGTGGTAGCAATGAAATTTTTCCAGCTGATGGGTTACCCTTTAGTGTCCCAAATGGGTCCCAGCTGGTAGACTAACAGAAGAAGAGAGACACTGCTGCAGTGTATGAAAAATGTTCCATCATCTTACATGGACTTACTTAGCTACTTTACTGCACTTACATCTATGGCCAGTCTGGTGAATGTTATATCCTACTGCCAGTTGCTTTTCTTTACTGTTTCTATCACAATTGAGTTTTTCTTATTGCAAATATGTTTTCTAAATCAATGGTCCCTGGAGGGCCGCAAGCAGGTTTCAGGGGGTCACCAAGCAGGACCAACATTAGACTCGCTGCGGCCCAGGAAAGAAACCCAAAGCCCTGCTGCATGGGGTTGAAGCCCAAGCCCTGCCACCTAGGGCTGAAGCTGAAGTCTGAGCAATGTAGCTTCGTGGGGGCTCCTGTGGCATGAGGCCCCAGGCAAGTGTCCTACTTTCTAGCCCCTAACTCTGCTCCTGGCTTTTATATGCAGAAAATCAGTTATTGTGGCCCACGTGGGCCGCAGAGTTTTTATAGCATGTTGGGGGGGCCTCAGAAAGAAAAAGGTTGAGAACCCCCATTCTACATCACTGTCCTCATCAAGATGAAAATTGGATACAGAGCCAAACCAAGTCAAGCATTTTCAGTTACATGCAGGCTCTTTGCCTAGCCATGGCACGAACCAACAGCCGAAAGGCTAAAGCCAAGGTAACTCTCAGCTCCCCAGACATGCACCCCCCACCCCCGAAGCATAAACCCAAAATTGTACCGTCTTGCACTGCATAGGGAATTGTACAGCACAAGCTCATACAGTTCGTCTCCTCATACAGTGGAGAGGAATATGCAACAGCCTCTCTGACCTAATATTCCCAAGCACTTCACGCCAACTCACTGGTTTAGATGAAGCAAAAGCAAGTTTATTCATTACAAAAGATAGATTATAAGTGATAGCAAACAGATCAAAGCAGATTACCTAATAAATAAACAAAAACACAAACTAAGTCTAAGATACTAGAAAGATAGGATATGAATTAGCAAATTCTCAACCTGGCTGATGATACAAGCAGGCTGCAGATTCTTAAGGGACAAGCTGCACTGGCTTTACAGCTTGGAATCCCCAGGTCTTTCATCCACAGACTAGAAATCCCTTTAGCCTGGATCCAGCACTTCCCCTAGTTCAGTCTTTTTTCCTTAAGTGTTTCCAGGAGTCTTCTTGTGTGGGGAGTGAAGAACAACAGTTGACTGATGTCACTCCTTGCCTTATATAGCTTTAGCATATGGTGGGTACCCTTTGTTTCAAAACTTGGTTCCCAGACCAATTTGTGGAAAAATACTGACATCCCAAGATGGAGTCCAGAATCCTGTGGCCTGGTCACATGTCCTTGTAGAGTCATAGCAGCCATTACTTACAGGCTGTCTGGAGCGTTCTCAGGAAGGCTCACCAGGTGGGAGATAAACTTCTTCTAAGGCCTATTGTTTCCCCTAATGGCTCATTGCCCTGAATAGGCCCTTCCCAACTAGCTATCTATACTGAAAGCATCTTGTCTAGTGCTGTTACCCAGGTGTAACTACAATTGAAGTACAGATACATTGCCAATATTTTTAACTTCAGATACAAAAATGATACATGCATACAAATAGGATAATCATATTCAGCAAATCATAACTTTTCCAATGACACCTTACATGACCCATCTTGCATAAAATATATCATAATTATGTTATAATTATATAATAATAATATCACTATGAAGAATATGGGGTGAAGTGTCACAATAATATTGTGCTTACTCTTTGTTTTCAGGCTTAAAAATACAAACAAAATCAGAAAACTCATAAACCAAGGAATTTATTCTCTTGTCAGTGCTTGGGAGGTTTATGTTCTGAACAACTATTGGCATTAGAGCAATAATTTCATTCATAATGAGGCGTGCTTTGGTATGACATTGATACATGGAATGGATACAAGAGCCTTTAACCACCCAGGACATGCACCAACAGTGCATTATTGCCCATCTCAGCAGGGCTTGTTGTTCCTAGAGTAGGACCCCATCATTTGACTGTACTGTAGGCCAATAGACCCACTGCTCTGTTTCAAAACCTGGTCCCCAACTGGACCAAGAGAAAGTTTTCTACTAGGGCAGTCTCAGTCCCCTTCCTCCTGCTGCCTCCCCATTATGTTCCAATTCTGATGAGCCAGGACTGCTTCTAGTGGGGAAAGAGAAATACAGTCTTCAAGCCCATCCAGTCCTTGGCCTCTTTTGAGACTACAAACAAAGGGCCCAATTAGTATCAGCTGAGATGATGGGTTTTACATTTATCTACTAGGAATAGGTCTGAGAGCCATCAAGTCATTTAACAAATGCCATTAAGCAGCCATCAAATACATTTAGTTTTCAAGTTTCCAATGGCAGTTCTTACATAGAAAGAGCAGGCAAAGAGCACCATCAAACTGGAGCCAAACAAAGTCTCTCTCCTGAATCCTACACCATGATGATGCCAGAACCCCGGGGGGCCTGATTTAAAGCTCACTGCAGTCAACTGAAAGACTCCCCCTGACCTCTATGAGCTTCGGCTCAGTCTCCTAACTCACCAGTCTATGATTTTTGAGATGAAAGCATGTTACTGTGCTGAAGCTGTCAGGGAGCTGACCTGTGTCCCCTCATAAAAACTTCTCCCTGATGTGTGATAGTCCTAGACAAGTTTAGTTTTGAAATGGTGTGTATTTAATCCCTCTCCACTACCTGATAGAGTATTTTCTCAGCTTTCTTTTTACCTCATGTGGTCATCATTGTAGTAGATCAAGATAAATTAATACAGGATCTTGTAAAATGTCATAACATGCCTGAAATATTGTGAGAGAAGGGAAAGGAAATCATTTAACTGATTTATTAAAACATCTTCTTTAAAATCTGCCTACTAAAACTTTCATTTATTGGATACTCAACTTTGAATTTTATGTGTAGCCTGTCTCAGTGAGTTAGATGAAAGCTAGATTAATATGAGTTCTGATAAAGCTGGTACATATTTGTCAGTCACAAACACTTATTTGAAAAGGACACTCTCTAAAGTCATTTTTCTATGAAAATATGTTCTCACCTAAATAACTCCCTCGATAAATACATTTAAAGAATTTTTAAAAATCATTTTTAGTAATTCTTTTTGTTTATATTTCATTCAGTTTGGACAATTAAAATAGACTGGTCAGTTTCACCTTTCCTTACTACTCACTCTCATTTTCTGGTTCTCATTCATTAGCCCAATAAGGGGACTTTTTAGGTGGCAAATGCTACCCAGCAATATTCAAATCTGTCCAACATTTTTATTTTAATTAGATTTTTAAAAATTAAGTCAGGAAACATTCTATCATTATGATGTGTACAGCTGGTCAGAACATTTATGACCAAATGTGTTTTCATCGAAATATGCTATTTGTTAGAAGCTGAAACATTTCATGGAGACTTACCGATTTCAGGGATGTTTTTATGGAAAGTTTTCTTAGGTACAGGCACTCTGGTCACTGATCTGATGAGAGAGAATGAGAGAGAGAGAGAGAAACAAAAAATCTAACTTTTTTACTTGAAAAAGGATGTTTTGACACAATTCTGTTTCATGAAAACATTGGAAAGGTTTTGGCTTTGTTCCAGTGAGGAGTGAAAGCAAATTTCAAACCTTCAAAGTTGCCATGAAACAGAATTATCAGTCTCTGGCCTGGTCTAGTGGCTTATAAAACTTAGAAAGATTTTTTTGAAGAAATCTAAATTTGTGACTGAAACTGTCTGACCCTTTAGCCTGAGCATCATTAACCATTTTGACTTTCTCTTTTCCTCAGCAACACTTGCCTTCATGTTGTCATATAACCACATCCCTATCTCCTTCCCAATGGACTTCATTTTCTTGTGGACAACATCTTCTTGAGGAACAAGCATTTAATCCATGAAAATGTCAATGTGTGTGCAACATTGCCCTGACCGGTTAGCTTTTGTCACAATGTCTTTCTTTATCCAGAAATCATTGATGCCCTGGTAGTTTTAGGTTTTGGTAGGTGGAAACCACAGGTTAAAAGTTGCTGATTCTGGATTCTCATGCCAATAAACTGTCAGGGAGCAGTTAAAGAGTGGTGCTTCATCATTTTCGGCAGCATCTCTATCAACTAGTTTAGGAGCAGCATTGACAAATTTTCAAGTCAGTTTCATCTTGTCCTTTTCCCTTAATAGAGTGGTATTTCTAGTCATCTGATTATAGATTTGGTAGTTGAGAGCTGGGATTACAATCCAGGATTCTCACACAAATCCCTTCTGAGGTTTAAGGGAAGTCACTTAAAATCTCTGACTCATTTTCTCCTTCTGTAAAACAGGGATAATAATTGCCATTCTCACAGGGTTGTTGTGAGAGTTAGCTAAGGTTTGTAAATCACTGCGGGGGAGGGGGTGGTAAAGCACTGAATAAAAGGATGGTAGTTACAGTGGGGTGTCTTAAGGGACATGGGTGAAAACAGATGGGAAACTCAGGAAACCCTCAGGATAACGAAGGAAGCACATAGACTTTGTGTGTCTGTAATGTCTGTAACATAAATCGCTGGGTTAGGAGACCAAACATATCATTTAATAAAAACAAGGCATCCTACAATGAACCTCACTTTCCCATATTTATTCCTCTCTAAACACAGCAGCACACAGATTATAGGAAATGGTTTTACATTTAACTTCAACCCCAAGTGGTGAAGAAATGGATTGTATCTCACAACATAAATTTGCATCTACCATCATTTAGTGGACGTTTTATACATGCTATGTACTACTGTGTTTTTATGGAAGGCAAAAAAAAAATGAATTACTTGGGAATTTGTTTTTAATTAAGCAATAAGGCTCAATGGGGTACTGCTATCATGCAATAAAACCACTCCTGGGGTGTTGTGAGGCATTTGGTCCAGCTGAGTGCCTCAAATCACCCCCAGATTGTGATTAGATGATTACTCCCTGGAGTTAATATTACATGGTTCTCTCTAGAGCTGTCTTATTGCTATTATAAAAAAAGGCTTTGATGTGGGGAAACTAAGTAGCTTTTGTGCTTGAAGAAGATGAAGTTGGCAGTTTAGACTGTTGAGCAGCATGTCTGAGCTCTATGGCTTCCATAGATCAATTCACCTATTTAATATGCTTGAAAGACAATCACAATGCATTCCCTTGATCCAAGCAGATTTACAATTAAGTGACTTTTTTTCCCCAGAAGGTGGAAGGATGCAAAGAGATAAACATCTCCAAAATAAAGCTATCCCAAAACAAGGGTCTGAGGTATTTGATCCTGAGATATGTATTACTGGCTTTACTCCCTTGCAAAGAATAAATGAATCCTAATCAGTATTATGCTAATTGTATTAATGAAGGTTAATGCATGCAGTAGTAGGAAGAAATTCTCCCAAGCTGGGTGCATTATGAGGTATGGAGCCTAAGGCATTAGAGGAAGCTCCTGTTAAAGAAATTCAAACAGCCAAAAATGTGTACAGGCAAACTAATGGGAGTGCCCTTTACAAATATTACCAAGGTGGGGGGGGGGAGGCTTGAAAAGGAAACATCTTATTTTGAATCAAAAGTGATGTCTCTCGTGTACATCTCAATACACCAGAAATAGAAATATCTGAAAACATGAACTCACAGAGACCCCATTCCTCTCCTGCAAGGGGGTGGACAGGATACTAAAGCATGCACAGAGCATGGAGCATGTCTTTTGGAACTGGAATGCAGGGAAGATGTCCCACCAGCTCTTGGGACATATGCACAGTCACAGGATAATGCTCTCTGTCCCATCTTTGGTCTCAAAAAATACCCTCTTATCCAGTGAGAGGATGCCATGGGAACTCGCTGAGCTCTCTAGAAAACTTTTTCCCTTCCACATGCTTTTCTATGAGAGGGGGTGATCTGGCCCTTGGTCAAAGAATACTCACTTTGCTGATTCAACAGGTCTGTCTGCCTGGAAGAGGGGGATCAATGGGATAGTTCATTGCAGTCTGGTCCTATTGAATCTAGCTGAACAGAACAGCCAGTATACAGGGGCTTCCTTCTGAGCAGGTAATTCTCAAGGAGCTAAGCCCAAATTTATAAAAATAATATAAAGGCACCAGTACATTAAGGGCCTTAGTCTCATTTACACTAAGGCCCCTTGGCTGTCAGAAGTTAAAACTGGACAACAGGAGACAACTCACTCGATAAACTGCCCTGTTCTGTTCATTCCCTCTGAAGTACCAGACACTGGCCACAGTCAGAAGACAGGATACTGGGCTAGGTGGATCAGTGGTCTGACCCAGTATGGCCATTCTTATGTACATCACTCTAGCAGCATGAAGGGGTCTTAAACTGGGCATAAATGTAACCAACACTCACTTTATGGCCCCTTTACACTGCCAAAGTGGTGTAAAGGGTCCTTAGTGTAATTGAGAAGCAGGCCCCAAGGGTCCATTATGCCTGGTTACCTTACTGCAGCTACTCACCTTTCCCCAGCAGATTACAATGGGGTCTGCATACAGTAACGTTGGTGGTTTAAGGAAGGAGTCAGGGGACTCTTTTGGGTACATAGGGTTATTTTTGCACTAAAAATCAGTTGCAGTTCTTGTAAACATACTAAGCCCTGAAAATTCAAACATTTCCATTACCGCTGTTCTAATATTACACCAGACTTTTAGTTCTAGGTGTAAAGATTGGTGCTGAGGTTCTCTTGTATGGCTTGGAATTTCAGTTCAATCCAGATACACACCCACAAGTTTGCTTCTTCAAACGTTAACCAACCTTCCCTGCCTAAAGAAATCCCTTTTCCCTCTCTCACAGGCAGCTCTTTTACTCCTTGAGACTAAGATGTGATACTCTATAGCCTTCCTCCTCACTCAGGTCGGCATAACACTCCCATAGCCGGCATAACCTACCACCCCCTCACCTCCACAGCCAGGCTGACAGAGATTCCATTTGTCCAGGAGTCCACAAATCTCCTCCTACCTTTAAAGATGTATCATGGGGTGCTCCTTGACCTTGGCACTGCCACATTTCATTCTGATATGCTGGTGGCATCACATCCAACTAGAGCTTTGCTCTTAGGGTTACCAAGATGTCAGCAGGGCACCTTGAGCGTGTGGTCACTTTTCCTGTGTTGTACTCTCTGGACCTGTCAGAGCTCTTCGCACATATGCTGTGTGCACAAAACTCAGTCGAGTGCTGTGGGAATGTGCAGCCCTCCCCTCACCTTAACACAGAAAAGTGGGTGTTGTGTGGGATGAATTTTACCTTCAATGTGTGAGTTTCTTACTCAGTGCTGTCCCTGGGAGGGTGCAGGGCCTCGGACACCCCCCACTCTTTCCCAGGCCCCACCACCACTCCACAACTTCCCCCAAGCCCCTGCCTCTTCCAGCCCCTGCCCCACCCTATCTCTTCCCGCCCCTGCTCTGCCCCATCTCTGCCCCCATTCCACCCCTTTTCCCAAGCCCCCGCCCCTTTCCTGCTTCCGTCCCCTCCCCCGAGCGATGCCCAGAGCTGGCAGGATGGGCTGGGGCCGGGTCACTCTCTACTGCCGGCGCCAGAGCCCCTGCTAACCCCCCAGACTGCTCTGGACCCCGCGTCCCAAAGCGCGGGGACCCCCAAAGCGCAGGGCCCGGGGCGGTTGCCCCGATCTGTCCTATGGATGGCACAATTCTGCTCTTACTCTAACTCTATTCTAACTTCCACACTGCTGCCATTAAAAACCTGCGGCTGACCTGTGCCAGCTGACTCAGGCTCACAGGGCTTGGGTTAAGGGCTGTTTAATTGCGGTGTAGACAGTTGGGATTAGGCTAGAACCCTGTGAAGAGGGAGGGTCCCAGAGCTTGTGCTTCAGCACAGGCCCTAATGGCTACCCTGTAATTAAACAGCCCCTTCACCTAAGCCCTGCGAGCCTGAGTCAGCTGGCATGGGCCAGCCATGGGTATCTAATTGTAGTGTAGACGTAAACTGAGGTAAAGAGAGACAAGAAATACATTCACCACATAAGTAAAAGGCATATCAACAGGCAAAGTGAGGTTTTTGAATGAAACTTTTTATGTGTCTCTGAATAATCAGTCAATCACAGGTGAACACATTTAGAAGTTTTTAAATTAAGTGATTATTATCACACTCTTGTACCCTGTGCTGGGTTGTGGGATTTTTTCAGTTTTAATATTTGAATGCCTAATCTACCCAGGTTTTAGTGTCTGAAATACCTAATCGTTCATCATGATTTACCTTGTGCAATAAAAGCACACACTGAATATGAGATCACTGTTTAAATAATATAGCAACACCGAGGGAAAAGAATTCAGAACAGGAACATGCACAGAATTACACTAGCTAAGCTGGGCGACCAAAGCCAGAAGATATATACTTGCAGACAGTCCAGCTAAATTGTATCAACCTTTTTTATACACTAATCTTTTCCTCACACCTATTTCACATGCTGAGTTTATTTAGCACTGAACACAGTGATCATATCTCACAGTTCTAGCAAATGCATCACTCTCTTTCTCTTCTATACCCTTTCATCTCAATGTTTCTGCAGAGGCTGGTCATGGGAAAGGGTCATTACTGGGCAGAAGCATCAACAAAAAGGCAGTCCTGGCATTCTGAGCTGGATACTGTCAGTCGAGGGCTCAGTCTCAGCAGTGGGCTCACACAATTAAGGGCATTGTGCCCCAACACCTGACAGTTTTATCCTGGGATTTCCTAGTTACCTTGGCACAGATCCTCAGAGGTATTTTGGCTCCTAACTTCCACTGAAACCAATAGGAGTTAGGCACCTATATACCTTTGAGAGTCTCTGAGGCATTGTCCCTGTGGAGCTCAGCTCTCTCAGCGGATTATGGGATAGTTGAGATAACCAGCTTCAAGCCTGTTTAGGCCTTTCTGGATTAAATCAATAACTTTGATTCCAGTCAGAAAATGAACAAGAAGCCTCTGACCTGCAGCTATGTTTACATCTGCCTTTGCTGCTCAAAGAGCAATCTGCTTCCTGCTGTAAATGTAGCTTCTCTGTGGAATAAAGTAAATGAAGTTCCCATAATCTAAGCTGGGGATGGTGAGGGTGAGGCAGAGTGTGTTGATGCTCAGCAGAGAAGGGCAGGCATAGTTTCCCAGTCAGTAGAAGTCCTCACCACTGTTGAAATCAATGGGCCAGATCCTCTCCTGGTGTAAACTGGTATAGCTCCACTGACTTCAAGCTAGTCGCAGCTTCTCTGTACCTCAGATCCTCGTCTGCAGAATGGGGATAAATATATTTCCCCATCTCATAGAAGTGTGGTAAGGAGAAATTAATTACAGCATTGAAAAGCCTGTGAACAAGACCATGTATAAACTCATAAGGGGTTCCCAAATAGGGATACAATCTAAATGTCTGGAAACTGGGAGTAAATAGAGAACCTAGGCAAATACTCACTTCTGAACTGCTGGTTACTCTGAAATGGACACAAGTTGGAGGCCTCTTGTTTATCTTTATGGTGTTTATGCAGTGATGTCAATGTTACTAGAGCTTCAGCAATCACTCCACATTTGCTATAATGTAAATCATTGGGGAGGCTTTGGACATACACTCATTTCCTTAGACGGAAAGTACACTAGACATCCTGAAGCTGGCTAGTTCATAAGAAAATGACCAGATCCCAGGTCACCACCACCTGAACACTTTGCCTTCAGAGTTTTGAAGGGAAGGGTAGGAAATCTAGTTCAGGATGTCAGGAGCAGTCTGGAGGCAGGGTGAGTCCAAAATCTCGAAAGGAGCAAGTTCTGTCTCAGCTACGTTCCCTGCACTTCTGCATGCATTCTTGCATGTTCTTCCGACACTACTCACCCTTCTGCTACTGATTCTCAACTTGACCAGAGAAGTATAAATAAGCGGATTTTACTTGTTCATGCCTTTAAACTGTAAGCTGTTTTGAGTTTGTTATTTATTTGTGACTCATTCCTTTCATATAGTACTATACATATTTATGGCATTATATAAAGTACAGTTCATTGAGGAGAATGTTCAACCTCAGTATTTTAGGGTCAAAAAGATAGATACACACAGAGCTTAAACTATATATTATGTCTTGGATCCGAAACCCCTTGATGTCAATAGTAAAACCCCCTTTGATTTCAATGGGCTTGGATCAGGCCTCATATAATTGTTGAGGTTAAGTGTATCATCTACTGTGAATAGAACAAGCTGTTAAAGCTGCTATTTGCTTCCTAGGGAAACCCCTAAAAAGCCTCTCTCCATCTAGCTGCCTCATTATTGCTATTTGTCATCCAAAACTGGCAAGGGACAAATGAAGCACATGGTTCCTAGACTTTTCCAAGTATGGAAGTGCACAAAACACTGCCAATGCTAAGCGCAAATGTTAGCAAAAGCAAAACACTTCTTCAGAGCCTAACAATAAAAGTGTTTTGAAACCTTGCCAAAAATGCTGCTAAATACAAATGGTTTTATGATAGTTTAACACTTTGCTTTCCTATTTTTTCTTAGAATTCAACCCTCAGGAAGAACAGAATTTGTTATTTCTCTATATAACATAGGAATATCCTGTGTAATTTACATATTCATTCTTAATTATTATTCATTAATATTTAAGTTACAGCAACACCTAAAGACCAACCAGGTCAGATCCCCATTGTGCCAGGCACTGTATAAACATACAGCAAATGACAGTTTTTAAGATACTGATTTATCCGGGTGTGGATAGGGATGAATCACAACAAATTGTAATACTAGGATGATCCAAATGTGCAACCCCAGAAAGCTGCAGATTTATTTTTAATGAATGTAGGGTGATCCCACATATTTGATATAGCTTCCATAATTTCAACTTCAAGCAATGGAATATGGTCAAGTAGTTAGGAGCATGGGATTTGAATCATGGATGGGGAATTAGCTCAAATGGTAGAGCACTTGCTTAGCATGTGAGAGGTAGCAGGATTGATGCCTGCATTCTCCATGAAAATTTTTAAGTGGTTTCTGTAGTGTAGTGGTTATCATGTTCACCTCACACGCGAAAGGTCCCCGGTTCGGAACTGGGCAGAAACAGTGTCTTGGGGGGGGGGGGGGGCGGGAGCAGGGATAGCTCAGTGGTTTGAGCATTGACCTGCTAAACACAGGGTTGTGAGTTCAGTCCTTGAGGGGGCCATTTAGGGATCTGGGGCAAAATTGGGGATTGGTCCTGCTTTGAGCAGGGGGTTGGACTAGATGACCTCCTGAGGTCCCTTCCAACCTTGATATTCTATGATTCTATGGGCTCTGGGGTTCTATTCCTGAATCTGCCAGTGATTCATTGAATCGGACTCTACTCCCCACTGAAATCAATGGCAAAGCTCCCATTATTCCCATCTTCAGTGGAAGTGTGATCAAAAGCTCTGCATGACCTTGACTATGTCACTCTGCTTCTCTGTGGCTCAGTTTACCTATTTGTAAAAAAGGGTATAAAATATCTACCTTCTTCACAGGGTTACGCTTAATTACGGTTTATAAAACACTTTTAAGATCCTTAGAATAAAGCTCAGTACATGAGCAAAATTCAATAGTAATGTTTTTAAGAGGAAGAGTGTATTGTTGATTCGTCAGCTAGACCTACTCGGACAATAGCACCAGGAAAGATGGGACAATGAGAGGCTAACTTCAAAGTCAACCTGTGTCAAAATTTACTTCCAGCAAATGGACTAGATGTGTCTGACAGAACATCAAGACTTCTCTATTTGAATTAATGATCTGTTGGAAACTGACATTTTTAAGTCTAGAAATGCTATTTTAGGTCATTTTGCAGGTGATTTAAACATTTATTAGCTCTATTATTTCTGTGAGCTCTGCACAATTGGACTCAAAGCCTTTTTTAGCAAAGGGGGTACAATAAATATTCCTAACACAAATTCTGTAAACTCTAAAATACACTGATTCAGCTCTCATCATAGGAGTCTTTCTACTGAGTCCAGTGGGAGCCAGATCAGGCTCATGCAAGAGATAGGATGGTATGATATAAAGGTTTTATTGGCAGTTGTTCGTGATATGTGCATCACTTACACATTGGCTGTGCCACTCATAAGTAGTATGATCATCCCAAACTCATGCTAATAAACCTTTATAATCACACTACACACTGCAGAATTCCTGATTGACAGATCGCTATATGGCATTGTTTTTGAAGCTCGTTTTGTCTAACGTCACGTTTCATGAAGATTAAAAAATAGTGCCCACTGGAGTTCTTAAGACTCTATGGGCTCTGAAGTCCTAAGTATGTTAGTTGAGTCTTTCCACTGAATTGTGTTCAGAATAGTTTTATACAATGCCTGATGTTTTTAAAATGCTCAGTTAAACATACACTTAGCTCAGGATTTAACAGATGTTTTTGTTAACATTATAGACTAATCCTTTTCCTGCAGGCTGTTGTAATAACTTTGCCACTAGAAGATAATAAAGAGCCCTTTTCTCCCCTACAGAGTTTACCTTTGGCTGACTCAGCCTGAACAGCTGCAATTTCCTTTATTTGCTTTGAAATGATTGCAACCCACTTGGGCTGAAGATATTTATGCTCTTGAGAAACCAGTTGTTTTTGGAGAAAAAATGCAACGGGCAGCAGATTAGATAGCTACAACTACAAACAGGTAAATGGACTTTAAAAGCTGGTACTTCAAGTTGTAGCTTTTCTGACTCATCTCACAAGTGCTTGATTTTTAGGACTTGAAAAAGTCCTAGCTCCATAGACCTTTAACAAGTGGCCGTTAGGATTCTTTGTAAAACTGTGAGTTTATTTTTCCACTTGAGGCACTCAGGCCAAGTTGAACTAAGGAAAGGAAGCCAATTTTCAAGTGTGACTGGCTAACAGACTAGGAATGATATACACTTTCAGAGACAGCAGCCTCCCCAGCATTGTACAGCAGTTGGTTGAACTGTTCCACTTTGACTGGGGATGGAGAAAATAAAGATAATCATAAGTCACAGAATGTTCAGCCAAGCCAGGTGCTAGATCTGCTCAACAGTCCAGTGCTTAAAAATATTAACAAAACAGAAATGATTAGGGGTATGGAGCAGCTTCCAAAAGAGGAGAGATTAATAAGACTGGGACTTTTCAGCTTGGAAAAGAGGTGACTAAGGGGAGATACAATAGAGATCTGTAAAATCATGACTGGTGTGGAGAAAGTAATTAAGGAAGTATAATTTACTCCTTCCCATAATACAAGAACTAGGGGTCACCAAATGAAATTAATAGGCAGCATGTTTGAAACAAACAAAAGGAAGTATTTCTTCACACAACGCACAGTCAACCTGTGGAACGCTTTGCCAGAGGATGTTGTGAAGGCCTAGACTATAACAGGGTTCAAAAAGAACTAGATAAATTCATGGAAGATTGGTCCATCAATGGCTATTAGCCAGGATGGGCAGGGACGGTGTCCCTAGCCTCTGCATTCCAGAAGCTGGGAATGGGCTACAGGGGATGGATCATTTGATGATTACCTGTTCTGTTCATTCCCTCTGGGGCACCTGGCATTGGCCACTGTTGGAAGACAGGATACTGGGCTAGATGGGCCTTTGGTCTGACCCAACATGGCAGTTCTTAATCACACCTCAGAAAAGTCAAAAGGGTTGAACATATTACAATTATTATGAGAAATCCCAGAGAAAACTCATTCAAAACATTGAGTCATTGGGATAAAGGATATGAATAGGAGAAGTTAACAATGGATTCAAAGTGAGCTTAACACCTGGAAGAAGAAAGCCTTAAGCATTATGAACGATTACTGGCTAGACCTGAATTACACAGAGTACTAGGACGGCTTTTGATATATTTGTCAGTGCACCGATTTCTGCCTGCTGTAACCTTTGCATGTCTGACTGCAAGTATTAAGCAAACAGCACTGAGCTAAGTATTACATTGTAAGACATTGGAGATCTATCCAATTCTGTGGTATCATTCTGAAGGCAGTTAAACTCGGAGATAGTTTTTATTGGGGTTTAACATCAAACAATTCTCAATAATTGACACCCATTTCCAGTCAAAAGGCTGGGGAGGGAGGAATATATCAGTTTCCCACAAACTGTGGTTTAGAGAAGTCTGCCTTTTCAGTGCTTCTCTTTCTCTGGTGTATTTGGACAGCACCCTTAATGTTCTTCACCAGCAGCACAGAAAAACGAATCTCAGAATAAAACTCTAAGAGTGAAAACCTGAGCTCAACACCATCGCCTACTCTGTGCTGCTGTAAACTGAGCCCGCTTCCCTCTCCCAATTTTTCAAAAATATATTTGCCCTTCAAAGGCCCATTCCAGCCACACTTACTCACAAAACGTCAGTGGGCTATGTGCATGAGTAAAGATGGCAGGAATGGCATACCATTTATACCCGCAATTAGTCAGTCCACTTTCAGCAGTCAGAAACAACTATAAAGTATGAAGAACAGTATCAAGACGTAAGGGCTGACAGACAAAAATTGACCTTGTAAGTTCCTATGATTACACAGATGTTTTAGCTTTAAAATATACAGAGCTACTTCCATATTCTTCTTACCAAAGAAAACTAAAACTTGGACAAGAAACATTTAATATCTTGAGAGATCCATCAGTTCTCATTAAAAATTGGGAAAGCGAGCCAGTCTCTAAATCATAGACCAGTGCAGGCTCATAAATCTAATGGGGGTTATGCAGAGTCACTAATCTAAATTTTCAAATGCTTCCATTAACTTTGCGTGCCTCCATTTTTGAGTGCCCAACTTGAGACACCTGAAAGGGGGATGATTTTCAGAGGTGCTGAACATGCACAATTCTCATTGACTTTAACTGAAATTGTGGGTGCTCAAACATCTCTGAAAATCAGGCTTTGGGTGTCCAAATAAGGCACTGCAATTGTGCATCCATTTTTGGTCTAATCCGAATGGCCATCTGCCAACCCTCATCAAAGGAGTGTTGCTAATGGCTCTGAAGAAGCCCATCTCAGCTTCGTTGGCCAGAACTGTAGCTGCAAGATGGATGCTTGTTCAAGAACCGTAAAGTGCTACATATACATGGAAAATAAGTGTATGTTTTCCGTGACTGTGCTTATTACAAGTTCCTGATGTCCTCTCCATCTTGAACAGCCTGTTTATTACAGGTACTGTGTCAGTGGTGGTTAGAGCCATGTAAAGGGAGGAGAATGCATTTGGCACGAGAAATATGCTTAGGGCTCTGACATGGACATCCATGGGCTTACAGAACACAGAAGGAATTACAAAATATGTTCAGGGCAGAGGGGATGCCAGTGTATTGTCATCAGTATATGAGCAAGGACATTACACTATTGTGAGAATTGAGGTTTTAATAGTCACACTGAACCAACTGCATTGTCCACCCCAACCACAGTACTCACACGGACTCAGAAAATCACGGCTGTTATGTAGAGTTTAAGGCTAGGTGCCAAAGGAAGGTGGGAAGAGAACTCCTTCTGCTTCCCTTGGCAGGCTTTTGGAGCAGGGTCTTGGCTCTGACTTGTCAAGTACCCTCCTCTGTCCTCTCCTCTGTCTTCTTCATCTGGAACGTGAATTAGTGAACTGTCAATGTTTTAAAGAGCTTTAAGTTGGGGTTAATGTGTGAGCACACGTGTCCTAAAATAGAGAAGCCGGTGTTTGTTAAAACAACAACAACACAGCACTCAGAGATTAGTGACTTAGGGATGTCAGGCTATATACAGTTTAGATTTTACTGTGGTCGTTATACACAAGATAGTCATAAGGCAGCACATACTCAATACAGTCACATTTCTTTAATAAGGACACTGCTGGGATAGATCAATGATCCCATGAAATGAATGGCCCTAATAACCAGTATGGGGTTTTCACCCAGTAATGGCCTCAGAGAGCATAAATGGACATAAGATTACAAGGAATCATGTAGAGACAAGGCGGGTGAGGTCAGGGACGGCCTTAGGGGTGAGTCACCCGGGAGACTGCCCAGGGGAGCCATAGTCAGGCGGACGACTTGCAGCAGCACAAAGGTGCGCGCTGCCCATGTAGTGTTGGAAGCTGCTCCCGGCTGGCAGGGGAGCGCGGGGGGGTGGGGGTGGGGTGGAGGTGTCCAGATTTCTCCTTGCTTCCTCCCAGTGGAGGAACATGGGGGGAGTGTGCAGTGACCCACAGATACTCTCCCCTCAATATTCCTCCGCGCCCCCGTCGGGGCTGTGAGTGGGGAGCGGCATCAGGGCTCCCTGCATCCAGGTCACTTTCCCCACCTGGGCATCGCTCTTCACTCCTCCCCCTCCCAGCCCCTAGGGGGACGTGGAGAAGCAGCATTCGGGGGTGGGGGTGGTGGGGGAAGAGAGCAGCAATACCAGCTGCTCCATGCATCCAGGTCACTTTCCCCACAGGAGAGGTGCAGGGGTTAGGGACACAGGGGGACACACTGCAGGGGTTAGGGGTTAAGGGCGTGGAGAGCCCACAGGGGCCAGGGGCAATGGGGAGCACCCATGAGAGCCAAGGACAATGGGGGGCAGGAACACCTAAAAACAAGTGCGCACAGGGCACCATTTTCCCTAAGGCCAGCCCAGGGTGATGTAATATCTTTTATTGGACCAATTTCTGTTGGGGAAAGCTTGTCTCTCTCACCAACAGAAGTTGGTCCAATAAAAGCTATTACCTCACCTACCTTGCCTCTCTAATATCCTGGGACCAACACGGCTACAACAATGCTGCATACAAGAAATCATGCAGTAATTTACCAATACTGCATTCATGAGCACTTTCAGTGCATGTCTGTGTAAATATTAAGAATCAAGCTGCATTGTACAAAATAATTCATGTGTCTCAAAATTTTAACAGTAACAAATAGTTTCATAACCTCTCTTATGTAAGAGACTTTAAAAACTGCAATTGCAATTCCATCTCAGGAGCACACAATGAAGTTAAATTATCTTGCACAAGATTTTAGAAGTGTCCCAATAAAATAGCTCTTAAAGCCTGTTAAATGCATTACTTGAAATCTGCTCCTGGTCACGTGTTAAAATTAAGTGGATGTCCCTATTGACTATGGACCAATGACACGTTGCCTATTGTACTTCAATAACCTCTGGTTAATACAGTGTTTTACAATGAATCCATCCTGAAAGCCTATTTTTGTGCATTATAATGTGTCTTGTTTGCAGTCTGGGCCACACTTCAATGAGACACACCCTAAAATGCAAGACTTGAGAAGTGACACCAGGGCACTCCGAGGGAAGAGGAGGAGCAAGTTTTGTGTTTGTAAAATTCCGAAGCCTGCACTTCTCCAGCTCTGTCTTATCGTTCAGGAGGAAATCCTATGGGATAGCCCTGCAACAAAGCAAGCTGTCACTGTGGCAGTGCTGCTCACCAGGATCCTGCCCAGAGCTTCCGCTTATATAGTGCCCCCCCAGATGCACGCTGTTCTCAGGGCCAGACCGAGGAGTTTTGCTGCCCTGGAGAAACTGGCAAATGTCGACCTCTACCACCTCCGAGTCACTCAGCCCTTACTGTTTTGCTGTATTAGATCACTGTCGGAATGGGAGAACTTCCTGTACCTAAAACCACAAGCTCCATTCAGAGGAGCATTGCCCGAAAACTTTCTCATGGGGAGTGGCCTTCTGAACAACACTCAGCTCCCATCACTGCGGCCCTTTGTGCTTCAGGAGAGCAAGCAGGAGCGCAGTACGAAGTGCACCATCCACAAAAGCACTCATGAGGCTGGTGGTGCGCTGGAGAAAGACAGCGGCGAGGGGAATCATTGAAACAAGGAGAAACAAAGAGGGTGAGATTCTTGCCCCCTGGCAAAATTCCCATGGACTGTAATGGGTTCCGGATTTCATCCATGAGGTTGAAAGCAAAACAGAAGAGAGATACAACAACAAGACATGATTTTCACCGCATCCAGAAACTAAAACAGCGCCCAACCCCACAACAGGCAAACTTCTCCAAGCCTTTGGAATGCACGAAGTTCCAGATCTTCTACATACTTCAGGCACGGAACCACTTATCAGCCACTCTGAACCTCAGCAAGTCAGGCCATGATTTGCCCCATCTCTCACACACCCCCTGGCACAGAGAAAGGCTCCAGCAGGGTCTGGGCTGACACAGAAAACTTCCCATAAACTGCTTCTATTCCTAGTCCCTCTGGACAGCTGGAGGTCCCAACGTCCCTTCTCTCCGCGGCTAGGTGGCTCCCTTGCCCCCCAGCCAGTACCGTGATGATTCCTCCTGCCCGCCCTACTCATGCAGCTGGGTGCCCTGCCCTGCCTCACCGCCAGCAGCCGGATCCTTCCCTCACCCCCTGCTGGCTACCCCAAGTCTCGCTCTCCTCTCACCTCCCCATATTCTACGGGGGCCCGAACTCCGCGGCTAGGGACCCTACGCCCCTCTGCGCCCCTGCAATCTGCCCCACCCGCTTCCATTCAGCCCCCCGGCCGGGCTCTCCCTCTGGCTCTGCGACTGGTCGAGATCCAACAGAGGGGCGTGGTCAGAGCGGAATGTTGAGTCGGAGCGTTCCAGAACCGGACGGTCTTGTTCCGGCTGCCGCGCGCTGATTGGCTGAGGGGCAGCGAGGAATGCTGCGGTGCGTTCCAGGGCTGGGGGGTGCGGGCCGCGGGAAGCCGGAGCGCAGTAGCCTCGGCAGCGCCCGGGAGCGGGGATCTGCGGAGTCCGCGAAGCCCCTGGCGGCGGCGGCGGCGGGACGGGTCGAGAGGCAGGGGATCCGGCTGGGAAAGGCACAAGGTAAAGCGCGCAGGGGCGGGGCGGGTTGCTCCAGCCCGTGTGCAGGGGGAGAGGCGGTCGCTGCCCGCGGCAGGACCCCAGCCCGTCTCAGCTCCCCCCGTGGCCCCTCCAGCGCGTCCCCCGCAGCTGGCGCTGAGTCAGGAACAGCAGGAACTTTACCGCACCCCAGCTGACTTTCGCGTGTCACTGGCAGAGCCACGCCGGGGATCGCGCCTTGGCTGCATTTCACATGGGAGCGCCCAGCGCTTGGCTATTGGGAGTAAATAGGTAGCAGGTGTTAAGTCCCTGCAACCGCGTTGGTGACATGGTTGTACTCACTGGCTCCCACGAGGAGTGGGATCGGATCTATTTATATAGGTACTTCTCTAGTCCCAGTCACGCGAGAATCTGAGCACCTTGTAAACTTTAATACATTTTTTTTCTCACAACCTTGTGAGGTAGGTAAGTATTATTATCCCCAGCTAGGGAACTGAATCACAGCGAGGGTGAGCCAGACCCTGCCAGTGTTACACCTTGCACCACAAAAAAGTTCAGCTGAAATCAGTGGGACTTCTTGCATGGCAAGGTACTACGCACTGTGAGTGAGGGTGACAAGACTGGGCCCTTAGAGTTTGGTACAAGGCCACGCAGAAATCTTCCCAGTCCAGTGTCATCCTTCCCCTGAGTCAGTTTAGAAATATTTGCATTGAGCAACATGTTTGGAAATCTCTGTCCTATAAACAAGATCCAGTAATATGAAGCACAGAGTGCATTTTAAACAGTGTTAAGCAGAGAAAATTCATAACAGTAAATGCTCAAGAATCCTTCAGGGTATGATTTAGTCCAGCATAGCTCCTGGGACTTCCTTTGTTTTTCTGCTCACTATCCTTTAGACAGTAAACTCTTTGTATTTGTGTCTTCTACAACACTGAGCATGTTGTTGGTGCTTTACAAATACTGAATCATAACAGTAATAATAATCCTTCTATAACTCCTCTGTAATGTGATTGCACTGTTTCTAATCTCTTTTCTTAATGTATATGATTAGCAGTGATGTACTCATCTGTTAAATGGTATAGTAATACTCACCTAATTCACACGTTTGTAAGGCACTTTAAGATCCCTGATTAACAAGAGCTATATATATGCTAAGTATTTACTATCTTTTTTTTTTTTTCCTTCTGGAAAAATAGGCTTAGTCCCGCTAAAATACATGACCATGTTTCAATATCAATTGCAAATTTTGTAACTTTTTGCCATCTAAGGAACTATGCATCATGCATTTTATGTGGCATTGTGATCTGCACAGACAGCTTTCAGGTGCTGGGAGACCAGGGTCTGTGTGGAACTCAGGAAATCAGTATTATAACTGAACCAATATAGTTTGAAATGCTTTGAGGTGAAACCAGGAAACTGTTTAATTGCAACATCTACAGTTATATATTTTTTTTTTTTTTTCTTCAAAAACAGCTTTATGCTTGATTGGCCTGCACAGTTGCTGGGTTTACCCAAGCAAACTGTGTATTTGTTCATGCAAATGGACTCCAGCTTTCTGTTTGTATTCATGAACAACTGATCTGTGTCAGCAATTAACATTACTTTTTCACTTGCAGTTGTGGCCTTCCATCTCTCTACTCTTGCAGAGTGTGCATCTCTAGCAACTTAGCGGTTTGTAATACCATCCTGGGGCATTTGTTTAATACCAAGATAAAAAAGAAGAGTGCTAACTACTGATTACTAGCAACACTTCCTGCAGCCTTGGTGTTACATACAGAAGATTAGAACCTTGGTGTTACATACAGAAGATTAGCTCTGATTAGATTTTTAAGGCCAGAAGAGACCATTAGGTTGTCTAGTGTGATCTGTATACCACAGGCCATAGAACTTTACCCAGTTACTCCTGTAGTGAGCCCAATAACTTGTGTCTGACTAAAGCGTATCTTCTGGAAACGGATCCAGGCTTGATTTGAAGATTTCAAGAAATGGAGAGAGACTGCACCCCTTCCCTTCGTGCTTTGTTCTAGCGGTTGATCACCTCACTGTTAAAAACGTGTGCCTTATTTCTTATTTGAACTTGTCTGGCTTTAAGTTCCAGCCATTCATGCCTTTCTCCACTAAGTTAGGAGTCCTTTAGTCCCAAGTATTTTCTCCCCATGAAGGTACTTACACCTTCATCAGCTGCAGTCATATTAGCTAGTGACAAGATCACATGCCAAGGTAGCCTGATTCCAGCTGGTGCTCTGTTGAAGGGTTCCAGAGGGAGACATGCCCAGGTCTCTTTACTAGAAGGATATCAGTGATGACATGGAGGTTTCTGAATGGACAGTGGATGTGTGGTAACTCTCATGGACTCCACAGGAGTATCCCCTGCCTGCACTCACAGCTGTTACAGCACCTGGGGGAAGCTGCCACTGCTGAGGCTTCTGCTTCTCCATAGGAAACCCACCAGGCCTCTGTAGTTAACACTTAAAGGTTGCGTAAGTCATTTGTGTATATATAGGCTTGAAAACTGTGCTCAACATTTTTAATCAGGGTGAAAAATACCTGTGCTGCACTCAGAGGTGAAAGAAAGCCGGTACAGTGTACCGGCAAGAGCCAGTACGCCGTGCCGGACCGCACCGGCTTCCCCAGGCTGGCGCTTTAAAGGGTCCCGGGCTCCCTGCAGTGGCCGGAGCTCTGGGCCCTTTAAAGCGCCCCCCCCCCCCCCCAAGCCGCACTGCCGGAGCCCAAGGGTAGCAGCGGCAGGGCTCTGGCTGTGCTTTAAAGAGCCCAGGGCTCCGGCCGCTGCGGGGAGCCCCGGGCCCTTTAAAGCGGCCACCCGAGCCCCGCTGCTGGAGCCCTGGGGTAGCGGCGGCAGGGCTCCGGCGGTGATTTAAAGGGCCTGGAGCTCTGCTGCGGTAGTGGCGGCCAGAGCCCGGGGCCCTTTAAATCGCCCCGGGGCTCCCAGCTGCCTGTGCAGCTGGTAGCTCTGGGGGTGATTTAAAGGTCGCAGGGCTCCCAGCCGCAGCCGGAGCCCTTGGGCCTTTAATTCTTGATTTAAAGGGCCTGGGTATTTAAAGGCCCCGCCTCTTCCAGTTGATGCCATGCCTCTTCCGGTCGAGAGCCACGCCCCCTGCTCAGGACTCTGGAGTACCGGTAAATTCTTTAAGTTGTTTTCACCTCTGGCTGCACTGTTCCTGAGGCAGCATTCCCCAAAGCCATGCTCCCTTTCAGTTTAAAGGACTGAAACAGCTGTGCACTGTGTTTAATTGTCACGTTAATCAACTACAGTATTTAATTTTTTAATATATAATTTACTACTCCAAATGATCAAATCGTGGAAACAAAGAGTTCAGTGTATTTCACCAGTATTCATTAGCTAATATATATTAACTAGCTATAGAGCAAGTTGAATACCAAAAAAAAAAAGGTGTTTGTCAAATGTCAGGGAAATTAGACTAGTATGCAACCATCCCACACCGTTTTTGCTTTGGCTGTGCCTTCGTTCCGTTTCTTTCCTTTCCTTCCTCCTACAAATCTGTGTGTACACAATACTTCTCTCACATGGCTATTCCCATCAATTGGGGCTTGTTCTGTAATGAGAGAGAGTTTTTACCGTTTGATGGCTATTTGTAGTGAGTTGATGGACCGGTGACCACATTACACAAACCCACCATCACGACTGGCACCTGTGAATGTGTGTATGTATGTATATGCATGCCCACATTTTACTGTTTGTTGGTAAATATACTGTAGTGATTTAATTAGCTCCATAGCATTTCCTTTAATAACTAATGTGATGTCTCTGAGCCATTGTAACAAACTTCGATACAAGCAGAACAAAAATGACATATTTTCCCAAATTAATAGGCTGGATCAGAAATTACATCCTGACTTTTTAATTTGCTTGTTACTTTATTATTCCTAAATTATGGTGTCTCACTTCATTGGTGGGGGGGTGGGAAATACAATATTGCATATTTCCAGAAGTCTGTTTTATTTACCAGTAAGAAAAGCCCTAAATTCATGCAGTGCCTTCCATTTGTACAGAAAACTAAATAACATTTTAAATTAATCACAATGTTATTAAAGAAAAATTGGTTTTGCAACCTGATGCATAATCCATAAGCAAATGGTAATTTACAGTTTATCTGAGAAGTATACACTCACTTTAATAAACCATTTATTCCTTGGGGAGTAAGGTGGAAAGTGAACCTCTCATATTTTTGAACTGATTAAATCAGAGCAAATTTTACCATAGAGGCAGAAATCCATGGGTGGGATCATGGGACACCAGGGATGTGTAATAAAATTGTTTTGCCCATCTGACCCCATACTGGCAACACACTAACAAGCAGTGGTTTGGAGGATTCCCCCCCCCGCCTTGGGTAATTAATAGTTCTTCTTTCAAAAAGTAACAGGTTAGGGGGGTACAAGAATATAATCTCCAGATCCAAGTATGCCACTAGACAGGTAGTTCCTTTAGTTTTTCTCTCATTTGGGAGTGGAAAGGGTGTTTACACACAGTCTGTTTGTCCCATTGTTCTGGTGTAACAAAATTTGCAAGTGTTCTGTGCTGTGTAAGAGCCAAAATAAGCATGATAGTTAAAAATTTTCCTAAATGATTTAGGAGTCTAAGTCCCACTGACTTGCAGTAAGGTGTTTATGAAAATTTACCCTATGTCTTCTGGCGGCATATCCTTAATCTGGGATTACATTGTCAGTTTATTTAGAAGTTTAGGAAGTATATAGAATTCTCCCTGTGTCTCTTTCCTGACCATCCATGCACTCCCACTCACTACAAAACTTTACCATTCTTCTAAAATAGAGGATTGACCTAAAAGTCACAGACTAATATGGAAGGTTGGGGTTCCACTGTCCAGGACCAATGCCTAATGAAAAGCCAGCCAGCCCCGCAACATCTGGGAAAGAATGGGGCGTGGTGGGATTCTCACCAGAGCATTGTCCTGAACCCTGCTCCACCTTTTGAATTAGCTACTAAACACACTACACATACTCAACCCTTTTAAAATCACTTTATACCCTAATAGTCTCACAGAGCCCCTCTGAGAGATCTAAGGCTTATTTTACCTATTGTACAGATAAGTAACATGGGAAAGAGAGGAGGTGATCACATGGTGAGTCAGTTGCAGAGCTGGGAATAGAACTCAGGAGTCAAGCTCTTATATTACCATGCAGTGAGATTGCCATAAACAGGATTAAGAATCTCTGTAAAACCTATCCAATTCTGCATTGATAATCCCAAAATTCCTGAATTCCCCCACACCAATCTGCCCTTGTTTCAGTCTCTCCTCTATTACTTCTATTTCTCTTTTGGCTGGGTATCATTGTGTCTTTCTTATCTCCTTTGTGCTCAAAGCTCCTCTCCTAAGGTTTTGTTTGTACGTGTCCAAAAGTAGGCAAGACTCCAGATCTGGAAAATCAGTGTACATGGCATTTATCCGAGGGCCATGCTGAGCCCTCTGTGCGCAATCATTCTTCTGTTTAAACCTTTCATCCATTTATTGTGCAATGTCTGTGTAGGCAGGAGGGAGAAAAATGGTTGTAGACTCGCTGTAATGGGAAGTGCAGAAGTTAAATCCTGGCATTGTTATGCCTGCAGGATAACCACCTAGGCTGGAGGAGTCTCATTTGCTCCAACCAGCTAAGCGGTGACACTGAGACTGTCTTTCCACTCTCCCCAACACAAGGGGAAGACAGTTATTCCCATAATGCAACATTCAAAATACCTTTATTTAAAGGAAAATGTCTCTAGAACATTACTTAAGAAAATGTTGCTCCTTTAGGCCTTCTGGCATAAGGTGCATGTAAGTCCCATTCTAATATCGCTCATGAGCACCACCATGAAATAACTAGGAAAGGCTGCCTCCAGCAACACTCTTATATGGAAATGGATGCACAACTGTGTTATGTGGGAGTGGAGTAGATGGGTGCGGAGTTTCAGCTGTGTTCTTACTGGGATGGGCCTGGAGGCATTTGTATCCCATTAAACATCCCTGACACAATTATTGCTCTTTCTTTTTCCTTGGTTTAAACTTAACAGAGCAGAAGTCATGGTCTGCTAATATTTTATTTTTCAGAGAAACTTTCCAATCACAGACAGATATTTTCCTGTGTAACCTTTAGAGGAAGAGTGAATAAAATCTCTGCTATTTTTGTGCTACTTTCCCTCATTCATCAGTGTATGGTAGAGGTTGCAGTTGGATTTAGACTACACTACACATTGATGAATAGATGTGCTTAATGCAGTCTGAATCCATCAAATCTGTTGTCTCAAAGCCTTGAAGAAATACTGTACATCCTGACAGGAGTGAGTCAGAGGGTCATTAGAGCCTTCCCTGAATTCAAGGGAGGTCATGGGTTTGTCCTTTTCTTGGTTGCTCATAGCTTGCATTTGTCTCATTATGCCTGTGTGGGACATAATCCCAACAACACGCAAAAAGTAGCTGTTGTGGTTCCATCATTTATTAGGAAGAAAGATTGCCAAGGAAAACACAGGTGCTGCAGAAGAAATGTTGGCTTTCCCTCTGAATTCATACAGAAGCCAATGCCTTGGGCACCTTGCTGCTAAAGGCACTGTATTTACATGTCTGCTAAAGACATGGTCCTGATCATTTGTGGTCAGGCAGATTCAGCACCCAAGGGTGCCCATTTTACTCAATGACAACTGATGGGTGCTTGGAAAATACAGCCACTTCATCTAGGTTCCTAAGTGCGAGCTGAGCTCTTTTGAAAACTTGGCCCTAAGTTTCCTGTAAATTATATGGTTATTAATAGCAGTCTTCTGGCCACATTCTAAACTGGGGAATTTAATTCATTGTCTCCAGTAATTTTAATTTGCTGCTGCTGTTTTTAGAAACTGCTTAGTGTCACTATATGATGTTTAAGCTACTACTCTGGAGGTGGTTGTGTTTTCCCTATCACTACCCCGAAAGGGTGTGTTGAGATGAAAAATGCCCTATGAATGTAAATTGTCTAGAATTTTCTCCATGTAGTCTCCATCACTGACGCTAAGAAGTCTAAGCACCGTGTGGCTTTTAGATCTTTTGAAACCTAAGTTTTTGAGATAACAAGTAGTTTTGTATTAGCCATTATAAGAAACGCTAACAGAAACAAAGACCTATGCACATCCCCTGTGAACTC
Organism: Chelonia mydas; assembly: GCF_015237465.2. Taxonomy (NCBI): domain Eukaryota; kingdom Metazoa; phylum Chordata; order Testudines; family Cheloniidae; genus Chelonia; species Chelonia mydas. The sequence continues at coordinate 20,139,325 of NC_051252.2, forward strand.
TGAGCTACTGCTGTCTAAAAGGAAGTGATTCAGTTTCCTATGAAGTTTCTTGTGGATTATTACACCTAGACCCAGAGTCTTGGGGCCAATACCAGTAACACAAACAGCATTTTAAATGTGTAAGTGGAGGAAGATTTTACGTCATGAGCGTGAAGGTATTTAATTAACCCCAAATTAGGGACTTAAAGGAGTTACTTTCACATCATGTAACCTGGTACTTTTAAAATAAAAAAACGTTGAACAGGGGAGTAGCGTTGTGGAGATGAGAGGGAGGAATGAGTATGCTATGATCTAGTTCCTTTAGTACTATTCAGAACGTTTTCAGAATGACGTGTCTTGTAACTGGAAACACAAATAACAAAAGGAACACTTGGTGTGATAAATGCAGGGGTTGGGTTGTGTGGGCTGGCTTGTTTGGGGTTTTTTTTTTTTCGGTCTTGTCAGTCCAGTAAGAGGAGGCTCACAGGGGATAGCTCAGAGAATTGATAATAGAGCATGCAGCCTTCCACTTCTGGAATTCTGGTTCGGTTCCAGCCTGGGTTTGCAGTGATCAGAGCTGTTACCATCTGGGTGGTGAGTGGTATCCTTGAATTCAATTAATTGTTTCAATCCAGTGCCTAGAGGAAAGTGTTTGTCTATGCAGCCTTAGTTGGTAGTCTCATCAGAGAGGCTAAGAATTGAGTGGGTGTGGAGACTGCACTTAGATCGCTGCACTAGCAGACTTTCTACCCATTAGCAGCAGGGAGTGCAGCTGCACTGGTGTTAGCAATAAATGCGAGTGTAGATGGTGGTAAAAACAATTGCACTCTGTTTACACTAGCACTTAGTACAGCTGAACCAGTTGCTAACAACAGGTTTAAAAAAAAAGCCCTAGTCTGGACACACCTGCAAAGTTAACCCCTTTTAGGGTAGGGGTGCAGTGATGAGCGGGTTGCCAGAGCCAGCCCTGTTGTACAGACAGAGCTCTAGTTTTTATGCCTGTCTATCAAGCACCTTTCATGAGTGACATTTAAAAAAGGCATTGTAAGATTGTATTGACTTCTACGGACTGGTCTCCACACAGTTTTTTGTATCAATATAATTGTTGGTTAGGGGTGTAGTTTTTCTGTTTTTAACACCGATGTAGTTATCCTGGTACAACTCCTAATGTGGATGCAGTTTTGCCAGTATAAAGGTGCCTTAGAGTAGTTTACCTAATTCCCCTTCTTCAGTAAAAAGAACAGGAGGACTTGTGACACCTTAGAGACTAACACATTTATTCAAACATAAGCTTTCATGAGCTACAGCTCACTTCATTGGATGCATGCAGTGGAAAATACAGTGGGGAGATTTTATTTACACAGAGAACATGAAACAATGGGTGTTACCATACACACTGTAAGGAGAGTGATCAGGTAAGGTGAGTTATTACCAGCAGGAGAGAGAGAAAAACAAAGCCTTTTGTAGTGATAATCAAGGTGGGCTATTTCCAGCTGTTCACAAGAATGTGTGAGGAACAGTAGGGGGGAAAAAAAAACATGGGGAAATAGTTTTACTTTGTTTAATGACACATCCGTTCCCAGTCTTTATTCAAGACCAGAGAGATTGAAGTGTTCTGTAGAGACTGTCCGGTTTGGCCAATGTACATGGCAGAGTGGCCAGCAACGTAAAAGAATAAATGGACACAAATCAGATGTCAAGAATTATAACATTCAAAACCAGTCGGAGAACACTTCAATCTCTCTGGTCACTCGATTATAAACCTAAAAGTGGCAATTCTTCAACAAAAAAACTTCAAAAACAGACTCCAACGAGAGACTGCTGAATTGGAATTAATTTGCAAACTGGACACCATTAAATTAGGCTCAAATAAAGGCTGGGAGTGGATGGGTCATTACACAAAGTAAAACTATTTCCCCATGTTTATTCCCCCCCCTCCCCACTGTTCTTCACACATTCTTGTCAACTGCTGGAAATGGCCCACCTTGATTATCACTACAAAAGACTTTGTTTTTTTTCCTCTCTCTCTCCTGCTGGTAATAGCTCACCTTACCTGATCACTCTTCTTACAGTGTGTATGGTAACACCCATTGTTTCATGTTCTCTGTGTATATAAAATCTCCCCACTGTATTTTCCACTGCATGTATCCAATGAAGTGAGCTGCAGCTCACAAAAGCTTATGCTCAAATAAATTTGTTAGGCTCTAAGATTCCACAAGTACTCTTTTTGTGGCTACAGACTAATATGGCTGCTACTCTGAAACCCTTCTTCAGTAAATATTTCTGTTACGTATTTTGGGGGAAAAGCTTGATGCAGTCTCATCGTATAGTGATAACACTTTCCATTCCATAGAATCTCTGGAGGATGCTCATCAGAAGCTACTGAAGTTAGACATATTTTTAAATCAACTGGTCCAGAAAACTTGTATCCAAGAGTTTTAAAGGAACTGTCTGAGCTCAATGGACAATTAATGTTGATTTTTCAATAAGTCAGAGCATTGGGGAAATTAGAAAAACTATTGTTGTGCCAATTTTTAAAAAGGATAAAAACAGGGTAATTATAGGCTTATCAGTCTGACATCAGTGCCAGGCAAGATAATGGAGCAGCTTGATATGGGACTCTATTAATGAGGAATTGAAGGACAGTAATGCAGTTAATTCAAATCAATCTGGGTTTATGGAAAATAGATCTAGTCAAACTAATTTTATCTTATTTTGATGAGATTACAAGTTTGGTTGGTAAAGGTAATAGTGCTGATGTTCTATACTTAGAACTCTGTAAGGTATTTTTGACTTGGTACTATACGATATTTTGATTTAAAAAACAACAAACAACACTAAACATGATGCACATTAAATGGATTAAAGCCTGACCAACTACTTGGTCTCAACATGTAATTTTAAATGAATGGGGACTCATCCTCGAGCTGGTGTGTTTCCAGTGGGGTCCCGCAGTGATGGGTTCTTGGCCCTATGCTATTTAACATTTTTATCAATGACCTGGAAGAAAATATAAAATCATCACAGATAAAGTTTGAACAGGACACACAAATTGGGGGACGTGGTAACTAATGATGAGGAAAGATCACTGATTAGAGCGATCTGGAGCTCTTGGAAAACTAGGTGCAAATAATATGCATTTTAATAGGATCAAACGTAAACTTATACATCCAGGAACAAACAATGCAGTTCTTACTTCCAGGATGGGGGTACTCTATCCTGGGAAGTGGTGACTCTGAAAAAGGTTTGGGGGTTGTGGTGGATAATAAGCTGAACATGAGCACCCCCTGTGATGCTTTAGCCAAAAGAACTAATGCAATGTGGGGGTGCATAAACTGAAGAATCTTGAGAAGGAGTAGAGAGGTTATTTTACTTCTATATTTGGCACGGGTGCAATTGCTGGTGGAATAGTGTGTCCAGTTCTGGTGCCCACAATTCAAGCAGGATGTTGATCAATTGGAAAGGGTTCAGAGAAGAGCCATGAGAATGATCAGAGGATTAGAAAACATGCTTTATAGTAATAGACTCAAGCAGCTCCGTGTATTTAGCTTAACAAAGACAAGGTTAAAAGGTGACTTGATTACAGTCCATTCGCACCTACATGAGGAACAAATATTTAATAATTGGCTCTTCAATCTAGCAGAGAAAGATAACAATCCAGTGGCTGGAAGTTGAAGCTAGACAAATTCAGACCGCAATTAAGCGGTACATTTTTATTTAACAGAGAGTAATAAACCATTGGAACAATGGACCAAGGGTCATGGTGGATTCTCCATCACTGACCATTTTTAAATGAAGATTGGATGTTAGAAAAGAAGGCTTTGTTGGTGCTAAACTGTGTGACAGCTCCCAGCCAGCCAAGCAAACTCCTTAGGACTCTCCCTACCCTTACTTTGTCTTGCAGGGAGCACTTGGTGTCCCCAGTTCCCGAACCCCCTTTGCAGTATCCTGTCCCTGGACACTAACAGAAATTACCACGTCTGTTGTCTCAAAGAGACTGAATGCACTGTTGACTCAGCTGATGTTGCACACAAGGTATGCAGTTTACATTAGAGAAGGGAGCCAGGAGGGATGATAATTATCAGGAAGAAAACCTGTTTTTTTCCCTTTGTTTTGTTACTGATTTTATGTTTTAAAGTCTGTAAGTATCCATGATTTGCTATGGAGTGTTAACACATATGTTGCACAATGATATTAATGACCAGTGTGTCACTGGATTTCCTTTGATATCTTACTAATCTATAAAGAACATTGTGTATCATGAGAGCAATGAGTTAAGTGAGGTGAGTTTCAGGCTTGATACAAGTCGCTGTTGCATGGGCAGTGAACCCTTTGCCAGTGGGCATGGAGGGGGCTCTGATGGTCACAGGTCCCTTTGGAATCTATATGAATGGGAATAAACTACACTGGCATAAGTACTTTTATCCTGGTATAACTGTAGCCACAATACAGAGTTTTATACCTTATCCAATATGCGATAGAAGGTAACTGAAGTATGGGTAACTGAATTCTGATTCCTGAGAATAGGCAGTATCAGCCTGCTACAAAATATATCAGACGCTTCAGTGGGTTTTCCTTTTCATTTTGAAGAGTGCTTTAATAAGTCATTGCTGGGTAGTACCACCCGGAAAACTTAAACTCATCTCCTGGCTCTTTGAAAAGCTACTTACTGCTGTTTAAATTTGCTGTTCAGTTTGGAAGCTAGGATTGATTCAGTTGTTTGCTGAACACAGTTATTACTTTATTTCCTCCTTCCCCCCCGCCCCCCACTGTAGAGTGAATGAAGGAGATGATGGACCATCTGGTTAACACTGAAATTAACAGCCAACGCATTGCTTCCGTGGAAAACTGCTTTGGAGCATCTGGACAACCCTTAGCTGTGCCAGGAAGGGTCCTTTTGGGTGAAGGCATTTTGACCAAAGAATGCCGCAAGAAGCCTAAGCCTCGGGTATTCTTTCTTTTCAATGACATCCTTGTGTATGGGAGCATAGTGATAAACAAAAGGAAGTACAATTCCCAGCACATCATACCTCTTGAAGATGTCACCTTAGAGACACTGCCGGATACCTTACAAATGAAGAATCGATGGATGATTAAAACTTTGAAGAAGTCCTTTGTCGTTTCTGCAGCCTCGCTCACAGAAAGGAAAGAATGGCTTAGTCACCTTGAGGAATGCATTAGGCATCTGCTGACAAAGACAGGCAGGCAGCCCTCCATGGAGCATGCCGCCCCCTGGATACCTGACAAGGCCACTGATATCTGCATGCGCTGCACACAGACCAAGTTCTCCACGCTCACTCGCAGGCATCACTGTCGGAAGTGTGGCTTCGTTGTGTGCGGGGACTGCTCCAGACAGAGGTTTCTGATGCCACGCCTGTCCCCCAAGCCGCTGAGGGTCTGTAGCCTATGCTACAGGCAGTTGATGGCAGAAAAGAAGAAGGAAGCAGAAGGAGACCAGAAGCAGCCAGAGCAGATTGACTCTTCCGTGACTGGTTATGAACCATCTAGTGGTGATGACAGTGATAAATCCGATGATGACAAACTGGAACGGTGGCCAGCAGACGCAGAATTTTATGCCTCAGAAGTATCTTGGTCATCTTTCCATAGCTGACCTTCTTACCCTTGGCTTAAAGCTTGAGGAGCCAAATTCTGACCCACGCATAGCCCTAAGTATTTTCAGTGGTGAGCGTACATTGGAGGGTGAAATTTAGCCCCTCTTTATCTTGTTTCCTTTCATGAGTTTTCCTAATTACTAGTTCTCTTAAATCACTAGAGACTGATTTATTGTCATATTACACTCGCATGGCCTACATCAAGGCAGGGTGGTCTAGTGGGCAGATTACTGGACTGGGAACCAGTAAACCAAGGTTGTGTTACGTGCTCTGCCAATGGCCTGCTGGGTGACCATAGGCAAGTCACTTCCCCTCTCTGTGCCCGTTTCCCTATTTGTAAAACGGGGCTGCTAATAACCTCTTTTGCTAAGAGCTTTGAGATCTACTGATCTCTGTACAAGAGCTAAGTATTATGGTTGTCTCCAATATACTACTCACCTGGGGTGGACCTTTTCGTTGGTATTAGAGGCCCATTGATGGGGCAGCTTGTGCTGCACCTCCTCTGTAGGGAAGAGAGAACTTCTGCCTCCAAGGCTACGAGTTCTCATGAGCACTGAATACATATAAAATGATAGAACTAAAATCCGAAGTACATGGAAGCCTGGGCTGGTGCCCTTTGACCTCAGTACAGTAAGATACTGAAAAATAACCAGCAGGAGACCTGGGTTAGACTTTTAGACTGCCTTTTGCTCCCCAAGTTGCCTGAAGCTGGGAGCCCTGGGGAAATGGTGATCTCAGGAACGGGGAAGTCTTATGTGGCTCTGGAGCAAACCCTGCTGACTTCTCACGAGCATCATTAGTACAGCACTGGAGAAGTCATCCCTCTCAGCCAGAAAACAGCCTTTGTGATGACAGAAGGTAATGGGGGAGTTAAGGTTTATCTTAGGGGTGAGGTGAGAAAGAGGCGGCTGACTCAACGCAGCAGACTCACCCCACGCATATATATTTACAGGTCTCAAAATCAGTAACCCAGCCAGATTTCTATTCCACTGCCCCAGGGATGGAAGAACCCCAGCCTGGTGGGTGATGTAGCACACAGCGGTAGAGCTACGGCAAGAGGTGGTGAAGGGATGGGTGGATGGTCAAAACTAAGGTCAGATTCTGAGGTGCTGAACATACTCAATGCCCAGTGACTCACTTGCTCGTTAAGGCCCCAAGCCTTTGCTGCAAACATACTTGCATAACTTCAAGCGTGAGCAGTCCTGCTGGCTTCAGAGTTATCAACATGTGAGCGTTTTCAGGTTCAGGGTATAAAAGTATGTGCTTAATTTGAATTGAACTTTGACATTAAAGTTAATCTCAAGTGAGAGACTGTCTATTCAAATAGTCTTTCATCGTCTCATGTGTAACTAAAACCATTTACTATCAGCGAAAATTAGACAACAGCAATTGTATTGCAGCAAATAACCGTACAACAAAAGCTCAGTTGCTACCTTTTTTGCGTATTTTATATTGTGTATTTTATAGTCTCGAGCAAGAATTTAGTTAAAAGTAATTTTCAACATAATTTTTTCCTTACCATAGTCCAGTCTATCTAAACGCTGAATTGCATGCCAAATGACCAGGTTGGGGTGTTTGATTTTTTTTAAAATTAGTTCAAAGTAATTATTCTCATGGATTTAATTTTTTCCTTTTTTTAATATACTACCAGTGTCCAGCCAGTTTGTAGTATTCAACCGATTGTGAATAAAGATATGGCCAAGGAGGGGGAAAAAATTGACCCAGTGAATGTGCTGTTATTTAAGAAAAAAACAAGCATTAGGTCGTATGCTTTGATCCAAACTCATCCAGTCTAGGGTGAATTCAGCAGCAACTCTTCAGTCACGAACTGAACATCCGGGTTTTCTATTTACTACTTGAAAATGAATATTACTGAAAAATATCCAAGTCTGCAGCTTCCCTTCTGTTTATTTCATTCTTTCTCAGCAGACTGTTTCCCCAAGACTCTTGCTGTCCCTTGCAGTAATTGAAGTGGTATTTTCTGGGGTGGGGAGAGGAGATGGTGCAGGAAAGGCCAACAAACCTCATGACCAAAACAAATGTTTCTGGTTTTTAGAGTTATAAAGAACATTGAGTCCTATTTTTTCCCATCCCTCTTCAAATTCTAGTTCATAATTGTGAACAGTGGCACGTGCATTTATAAAGCCTCCCTCCCACAAGTGAGTATAGCGTCTCAAACAAACCAAACTAAGTAATTAATTACATATATCAAATACAAAAGCCCAGAACAGAAGCCCCAAACTTCCCTAATATAAGGCCTGATGTTGTATGCCCTGGTCAGACAAAACTCTCAGTGCCTTCAGCTGAGTCCTTAATAACTGACTCCAGAAAGAGATTCCAGTTTTTAATTTTTTTTCCCCCTTCTGAGATCAGCTTTCCCTCCTCCCGTGTATAAACATGTGCTGCAGTTCATGGGACCTAATCACTGTATGGACTGATTGAGTCTGTAGTGAAAGGGGCTTATACTTAACAGACGTCTTTGATTCAGAAAAGTTCCCCCTCTAAACTGCGGCAGCCAACTGACATAGAATCCAAACTGCTTGTAAAATGTGTACTGCAGTGCATGCCCTTTCCTGGAATGCTGAAACAAGCCACCTATTCTGCCCTCCTCCCCCTGCCCCGAGGCTGCCGAGAATAAAAGTTAATGGGCAAAAAATAAACTGTAAGACACTAAGGAAAGGGCTGATGATTTAGTGTCTCAGTCACTAGTATTTCTGTGAATCTAAACAAGATACTGGGGTTGAAATATACTTTACATTTGAGAGCTCTATGGAAATTCAATGCTACATGTGCTACGAGTGCTTATCTACACTAGGCCTTTTTTGGCTTTTTTCTATAAAATTTCTCACTGCTGCTAACACCGATTCAGCACCATCGGTAGGCACATTGTGTATCAAACTCCTGTCTACACTAGTGCACAAAACACTAGGAGCCGTGCTCACAACGGGTCTCCCGTGCTCACGACCACCTGTGGATCTAAACTCGTGGCAGCAAGGAGGAGACTGTTCAGAGAAAGGCTGAGTAGCCCTGGCAACACACTTATTTGGGTAAGTATTACAAGCAGAGAGGATTGCAACCATTGCTGGGCAGGAAATTTCAGAAAACTCTTGTTTCTTTTAATTGTCTGACCAGCAAGTTGTGATTTGGCTAAGACCACAGAAAGGGAGGGTGTTCAGAGCCTGGGGATTCCTGGCTCCCAGCCCTGTGAACACACAGGCTTTACAGCAGGGTTCGTACTAATACAATATCACCTGTATTTTTCACATGACTAGCTTTTTGTTAATTTTTGTTTTGGCCTGATCCTATGTTTGCTCCATTTAGAAATGGCTTGCTGTTTTGGAATTAAACAAATCCTACTGCTGGCTTGATTACAGAATTTTAAAGAGGGACGAGAAGCAGTGTGCAGGTTCTGTGTGTTAATTGCATGACAACTGAACATAACTAGGGCCTACGTTAATCACAAATACTGACCTTGAGGGAGAAAGTATCCAGGTTTGTTTTTTGGGGGAGATCTTCCTGCAGCACTTGCTGGTGGCTGCTATGCAATGACACTACTCTTGCTGAGGGGGTTACCTCCCCCTCCAACTCCAGTGCAAATGCCCAATTGTGCAGCAGTTTTGGGGAAGTATTGCCAGATGTTGAACTAGGCAGCTGACCCACTGCAGTGCTTTCAGAAGAGCACTGGAAAGTGTACATAATGTTACAATGGTGACAGCCAGATCCGCCCACAAACTATGAGCTAAAGCAGGGAGGACTAGAGCCAGCTGACTACACCTGGACTAAAGTGGGTGCAAGAGCTGTAAGACCAGAAAGACAAGCTATAGGAGACTGCAGGTAGAAGGGCTGTCATGCCAGGGAAGGTACCAGGGCCAGGAAGTAAAGTCTGGGCACTCAGAGAAGTTTATGCCTGTTTCAGTGGACTCTGGAGCAAGGGGGGTGACAAGCCAAGTGAAGTGGAGACTGAGTGACTAATTGGCATCCAGCCATTGAGAGTTGGGAGACATTTTTGGCACTTATTTAAAGAGACTCCGAGGCATGAGAATGAGCTGCTTTTCTGGTTGACGTGGAGGGGGGGTAACTTTTCTTTTTTCTGCCGCAGTGTAAGGGGTGGCCCTGAAGCTTTTGAGAGCGAAGAGAAACATTCCATTTGTTGAGCACTGCAGAGACATGTAAGCTCTGGGGCATGTGACTTGCTGAATGTGTTGGAGGCTTTCCAAGCAAAATGACAGGAAAACAGAGCTAAAGTTCATGGAATGTTGAAAACCACAGCTTCAGCTCTCCCAAGTCAATAGCCATATAATGAAGTGAACAAAACTAGTACTGTAGCAGCCTGCTACAAAGGCAAAAGAATGAAAGGTAAGAGTGACCGATCTGAGGCGTCAGTAAAGTGAAATGAAAGGCTCTAGAGAGCTGCAGTCAATTGAAGACGTACTAAGCTTCTAGATTCTAGAGGGTACTGCCTGGACAACACACACTGTGTGCCACAGTGATCATGCTGCGGACTGGGTGCAGCTTACAAGCGTGTGAGGGCACCCCAGTAAGATCAACCCTGGAGAATGGGTATTTGAGTAGCCAAGTGGGAAATCTGGCTGCCGCTCAGACATAGGCTCTTTGCTGCTGCAGAGCCCATCTTTCATTTAATGGGGGATTTAAAAAAAAAAAAAAAAAAACACACCACAAGGAACAGAGAAGGCAACTATAGCACGGAGGGCAAATCTCTACTGAGCCTTGAGGCTCATCCTAAAAATTGGTTCTGCATGTCTGACTCTTTGGTCTAAGTTTTGGTTTTTTAACTATGTAAAGAAGAACAAACTTGCTAAAGCCAAATTTGCTCTCTTATTCACTAGACGATCTCGTATATTTTGTACATGAACACACAGGGAATTCCCTTGCAACTGGGACCTGAGTGCTGAATATGTATTATGATTCCTCAATGCCTGTTGCTGTAAAAATAATATTCTGCTCATGATCTAGTGTGGCTCTGTACTAACTCCTGCCTCACAATTGTCCTGCAGCACCCCAGCTATTCAATGCCTGCGTCTTTCCTCAGCAAAGATACAGAGGACTTGCTTGCACTGCATTGGGTGGGGCTTTCTGATGTGGATGACAAGGGCAACATTTCCTCACGTAAACAGCCTGCTTGGAATACTATTTAAGGGAACAGTGCAAATCATCATTTCACATGATAGTCAGCATCAGCAATAACTAAAAAGCAGCTATCCTTAACAGCTTGGTTTCAGATGGAAGAAACATCTCCACTGAATTAGAGCAGCTGACCTTGCAAGGACTTCCTAGGCATGTGGGGGGCTCAGGTGGCAAATCCATGCTATACCCTTCTCTCCTCCCACAGCAACTGGGTAACCCAGCAATCCCTGGCTCCTACTGGCAGCTGGCGCAAGCTAGAGCAGCCTTCAGAAGGGCTTATTAACACGGGGGAATATTTTGTCCATAAGGAAGAGGCCATCCTTTCAGCAGCAGATGCTCGGATCCTTACATACTATTCGTTCTGCAGCACCCCAGCCCAAGCAACCCACTGGTAAAAGCACAGTGATTCCCCAAAACCACAGCCGGTTCAGCAATAGCCAGAGGTGTGTTTACTTAAGCCCAATCACAGGCTGCAGTTTTCAGTTGTTAGATGGGCGTGGAAGGAATTAAGCAAGGCTGCAGCAGGTCAGATTATACCAAACCACTGGGAACTGAGTTACCTGGAGACCTCCTACCTTCACACTGCCACTGAACCACTTTGAGTACAAGCAGCATGGTCAAATATGCTCTTGTTGTGCACACAGCTTGGTGATATCTCTGAGATCACACTGCAAGTAGAGGAGCATGAAAGGGAAAGTGTCTCTGGTTTGTATGCTGCTTGTTTTTGTTTTCCTCCCCCCAGAAGCTGCCCCTTCTTTCACAGGGAATCAAGAGTAACAGCATGCAACACCTTAGGACAGGAAGTTAAGGGACATAAATAGTGCTCTGTGTTTTTTGCTAATGCAAAACAACAAAAAATGTATGCCGCAGAGCCAGATCCTGCTCCCAGCATGATGGAGGGGTGGCTGGGCCAACCCTGAGCCAGCACTGCTCCCCTATGCACCAGGTCACAGCGCCCAGAGCAGGCAGTCAAGCTCCACAGGACAAAAGCTGCAGCTGTGGGGTGAGTGCAGGACAGGCTTGCTCTGCAACCAGTGCTTAATTTGTGCCAGGACTGAGCCCTGGCACTTGTAGGCTTGGCAGTTCCTAGCCTCAGCACCTCTGGGCTTGCCGCATCAGTTATAAAAGTAAATCATTGCTTGAGCCCTAGCACCACTTTCATTACAAATTAAGCATGGTCTGCAACCCCCACACCCAAGGGCTTCCACCCCGCAGGGGGCAGGACAAAAACAAAACAAATTCCCATAAAGTAAAATGAAGAATTATAAAAAAATAAAAAGAATGTCACAGGGCTCTAAAAATAAGGTCTCCAGTAGAAACTGCTTGAATGACAATGAGCAGCCGCAACGCCCATTAAACTCAGCAGTAATTGGGGGTGTTCAGCTGCTCTTGCAATGTGGAAATAGTTAACCCTTGTGAGCAGGTTGTCCTAGCGAGCTTGTGCACCACTTCCACAAGTTCAAAGAACTTCTTTACTTTCTGAATTTTAGTCAAAATGAATTATATTCCTCTCTCTCAAGAGTACTAAGATTTTCCATCCAATACTAATTTCTAGGGGAGGGCAAAAACAGGACCAAACATCAGACTTTTGTTCTTTCAAAGACTATTCCAATGTAGTGCCTTCTCTTAGACTCATGAATAAACTGCACTCTCTGCAGTATACTAATTATTCAGCGCTAGGCTTCACCCCCCTGCCAAAGATCACTTTGTAACTCACCCCGGGGGGAGGATCAAAAGCACACATCCTCCAAAGCAGCCAAATCCTTTTTTTCTCTTAACTGTATTTTAACTCCTGTTATTATAGTTATTTCATCACACCACATGTTTTGCTTTTATATTTTTACCCAGAAAAAATGATTTCAAAATGTTTTGGTGTGACCACTTACACAAACAGGCTTTGAAAAGGGAAAATGTTAGCTCAGGGGTGGGCAGGCCTCTCTTTTTCCTGACAGTGTAACAGGAAAGAACTACTCACATAGCTGTTATCAGAAGAGTTACATCCAAGGTAGAACAAATGCGCCTATGTATTTTTCATATACTATGCATCTTCCAGTAGCAGCTGAAGATTCTTTGGTCTTGTGGTAAAGCATTGGATTGGGTGTTAGATCTGGGTTCTGCTCCAAGCTTGCCACATAAATAAATGGACTGAAGTAATGAAATCAAGCTCCTTAAGCACCAACACACTCAGGTGCTGGTGCTCATGACAGAACTGCGTCCCCTGGTGCCACGTCAGTCTGGTAGCAGCTCAAGGAGCAGCTGGTAATTGGCCTCTATAGTATTTTCAAGTGCAAAGCCTTCATTGGGCAGTATTATGTGATGCATCCAGACAAAACAAGATATAAACATGTGCAACATACACAATATACCACAGGCATTAAATACTGCTCCAGAGAGCTGTACCAGGCATCGTGAAACTTATGCAGCGAGAGCTGTGGGCAGAAGCAGCATGCTGTTGTAGCTTGCACGGACTCGGCTCCAGCAGTGCCAGTGGAAGTGACAGAGTTTTCTGCTGTAGATGCAGGCTGGCGGGCCCAGGATCATGCTGGAACAATAAATACCCCAGACACAGCCATTCTGAATAATCAGTCGTTCTGCAGCAAATTCCAGATAGCCCACACAGTCTCTAAGGCCACACTTCACTCCAATGGCACGTAAGTTTATAGCCAGTTCAAAACAATGGGACTTAAGTAGAACATCCTCCCGGGGCAGGTAGGCAGCAAAGGAAGCCTTTATCATGTGTGGCCTTATCTGCAGAAGGCCTTTTTCTGGAGTAAATTCCCAGTGCTACTCTGCTGGCGGTCAGTCATAAGACGGGGAGCAATTGTGCAGCCACAACACTAGCTTTGCAATGGAGCTACGGAGATACGCTGTCATCAAGACTTTGCACAAGAGCAGGAGTCCACCGGCATAGGTCAGATTGCAGACCCAGGGCCTATATGAGGCGTTACAATCTGGGTGGAAAAAGTATTTATCAAGGGTGGTGCCTGTCTAAAGCTGCCCTGCCCACTCATCTACTATTTGAAGTGTAATCTGTGATGTCACTGATGTTCATATAAAACTGTAGTAACAGCCCCTAAAAGAAGCCATTCCAAGTGGAGCGACATCATAGCTTTGGTTTACTTGGATTTTTATTCCATCGTGGCACAATGCGTCAATAAAGTGAAAAACCCAACAGAAAAGCTTAGCACAGGCTGCTTCAGAGAGCAGGGGGCTTCATTTTTTCCTGTCATTCATATAATGCTAATGAGGAAATAGAAAATGACCTAGCCCTGCATAAAAATCTACTACCTTCTATTGCATTGTTTTAGCACACTGGGTTTCATTGCTGTCCCATCCTGTTCCTTATCTCTATAGAAGTGTAACGGGGTAAAACAGGCATGGTCACTCCTGTTATGTCTTCAGACAAAACTGCTATTCTTGTTTCAGCCCAAAATCTTAAAGAAACATACCATGATGCCCCAGTAATTTTATGTTTTATAAAACTTTAGTGATACTCACACACTGAATATTAAACACAGAAGAGCTCCCTTCCCAGATCCATTGCTGAGTTCTATATTCCATCCTAGGACTTAAATCGGAGGCCAAGATTTTCAAAGGTAATTCATGATTGTAGGTGTCCAACTCCAGACACATTCAAGGGGTTGATTTTCAGACAGTTTAACTCTTTCTGAAAATCAAGCCCATTTAAGGTTTTTCAAATTGGGAGCCTAAAATCAGGACACCTGAAATCAATAGTCTCTTCTGGAAACCTTGACTGTAGTCCTGTCAGGCTGTTTCTCCCTCCTGCAATATTTGAACTTTCCCTTTCTCCCCCCCACTACCCCAAATCTCTCTGCCTCTAGTTTTTAAAGGCTGTATTTTCCTGGAGCTGGGCATCCACAACTCTTTCCATTTATGCTGGAGTGTGGAATATTTGTAACTTCCTAAAGAACCATGTGAATGGCAGAACACATCTACCTTAAAACTGAATGAATCTTGCATAGTAAACATTTGTGTGATCTGAGGGTTCACTAGCGCTGTCCATTCATGGAGAGGTAACAAGCAGAGTTTGGTAAAAGCAGATATTTGGGGCACTGTAGATATCAGTACTTAGATCTCATACATTGTGAAAAGATTTAAAGATGCTGATTTACTCAAAGAATACACAAAGAACATATCAACAATCACATGACCCAGGGAGCATCTCACTTTAAGACAAACCTCTCCTTTGACTTGCGTAAGCAAAGAGTAATACAGTGATGGCCTCTCAATGTAATGTTCATTGTATCTGGGCTTGAGACAGTCATATGAGCTTTGTAGTTGCAACTAAATTATCTGGATTCAGATGGCATGGAAACATTAGGGTAAAGGACTTGTCTACTTAAAACAAGTCATAAAGGTGTTGAATGTAATTCTTATTCGTACGCTGACTCTGAGATCCAGCTGGAGGACATTTATATTAGACGTCTCAGATGACTGACACAGTGAGGTCAATTTTTCCTATCATTTATTTAATTACACGCATGTACAATGGAAAACTTTCAGGGAGGAAGAGCAGGCACAAAAGCAATGGGTGGGTTTTCCTTTCTTACAGGAAAGACATTTCCCATAACATCAAATGTGTTGCAATGTTCATGCAGTTTGATTGTTTTGGACAGGGTGTGTCACATTTTACATACAGTAGGGGATGTGCTGGAATATTAACACCCCAGAAGTGACATGTATGCAAGTTTCAGAGTAACAGCCGTGTTAGTCCGTAATCGCAAAAAGAAAAGGAGTACTTGTGGCACCTTAGAGACTAACCAATTTATTTGAGCATAAGCTTTCGTGAGCTACAGCTCACTTCATCGGATGCATACTGTGGAAAATACAGAAGATGTTTTTATACACACAAATCATGACATGCCAGTCTGCCCAGAAGAGGAAGGAAAGATTGTGGAGAATGTAGTTTCAGGGATAAGGAGGCTTGGCTGGTCTGAAAAGATTTGAAGTCATGCAGTCAAAACAAAGTGTTCCCACACCTCCCTAAAGTGTCAGTTTACCTGTACAGAGGTTTATGAGTCTGCTGTAGTTTTCGAACTCTAGAACCTAGGTTGTTTAGCTCAGGCACTAGAGGTTCATAGTTTTAGATCCAAAGGTCACTGGTTCAACCCTCTCCACTGACACCCTATCTGGATGCCTTGAGTCGTAGCTGTAGTTAGATCTGAGCCTGGTAAATGGTGCTATATAACTGATGGGAGTGGGAGGAAAAGAATATGCACACAGAAACTGGGCTATCATAAAAACCTGGAAGAGACTAGGAATGCTAGATTTACTCTGTGCTGTTTCACATAAATACCTGAGGTTTATAAAGACATGCCAAAACCAACCAAAACAACCGTGACAGTTGGTTCAGCTGCCCTGGTATGATGAACATAGGCAGCCCCTGATAGAAATCAGGGAATGAATTAACCTATGTAAAGGTCCAGTCTGATTTTATTTCCAAAACAAAGCTAAAATTATGCATAATAGAAACACATACTTACCTTCCTCACAGGGCTGCTTTGAGGATTAATTAGCTAATATCAGTACAACAGTACCCATTATCCTGGTTACTATCTAGAAGTAGGATTAGAACAAAACGTCTGATCTTCACCCCTTACTTCAGGGGGATGTGCCACAGCCATTGTCAACATGCCGAGTTCCACAGGGCCCGGGCCGTGGACATGAAAGGCCTGAATCGGAATTAGGCTCAGCAGCACCACAGGCTCCCACAGAGCCAAACTTCAGAAGGGGAAAAAACCCTCAAATATGCAAACAGCTGCTATGCAATGGAAGGATGGTCACCACAGTTATGGCACAAGCTTCCCAGACTGAATGGTCTTAAGCTAGAGAACAAGAAAACAAACTCCTTTTATGGGACTACCAATGAGACCCAGCCAAAACAGGTCACTGAAGGGCCCAATCCTCCACTATTCTGCTCATTGAGCAATCACTGACACCAGTGCAAAGGGGATGTACAATATTATCAGAGCAGATGGGAAACATTTTATACCCACTTTGCACTGATGTGACTACACAAGGCTGCAGGGCTACAGAGAATCAGGCCCCTGCTGAACACAATGTTTAATGAACAGAAAAGATTGGAGTGGGAAGCTAGAGAGGACTTTGGAAAGGTGATTCATGGCAGTTTGCCTACCTGAACTGGTCCTGAGTGCATGTAAGAAATTGCTGGATTCTCTTAAGCCAGCCTAGGCAAGTCTCATTCATGCTAGGAAGAGCAAGGTTGTGTCTTTTTATAACTTGGAGGACTGGATTATATGGGGCTGAAGGACAGAGATAGTTGTAACGGTGAGGAAGGAAGTTTGGGAGAGACTCCTAAATTTTGGCCTTAGGGTAGAATGTTTAGATGAAGGGAGAAGTTGGCTAGAACAGTGGTGGACATGAGTTAAAAGTTGGGCCTGGGGTAGAAGCCATGGGCTGCCCTATCCATGCAGGAGGATTAAACAAAAGTTGCAAGCTGGATTGAGGGTAATAAAATGTTAAATATACATTGGCCTTTGGCATTTTCAGCTGGGTGAAAATGAAAACTCAGCTGAACATACAAACACAGGTAAGGGAAAATTACCTATGGTGCTGCTTTTCTGAAGATATCCTTTAGACAGAATCTACACTCCTGTCTGTGAGCTCTATATAATAAGACTGGCAAAACTTCAGCTCTTAAAAAATGTTGTCATCTGAGGGAAGCAGTATCAGGGTTGTGAGCCAGGTGCCCTTATTGGCCAGCTGCAGCAAAGGTCACCTTCAATATCCTTGTTCTTTAAACCTGTAAGTGTTCATCGGGTTGACTCAGCCCAATTTGCATGATTCATTTGCCGTAACTTCTTTCAAGACATGGCACTTCTGTGTGAAATACACTACAGCTGAGATAAAAATATAAATCCCTTAAGGACAGTTTTATTAGATCAGTTTTGAGCCAGAATTACAACGATTATTCACTCCCATCATTTCATATTTCATACAATAGCAGGTCATGATATGCTGTCATCAAACTATACAGCAGGGGAGTATCTGACATATGCGTATTCAGAAGAAACGCATTAACTTAAGATAATGGTTGCACTTTTTACCTCTTTCACACAGACTGTGGAGAAAAAAAGGTTAACTGAAAGGACCTAAAAATGTTCAAATTCCATTATATAGATTCCTTGAGGCCTAAGTATAGAGGGCCCCATACTAGCTTAGATCAAGTATAATATCAGTTTAAGACTGGATATAGTCTCTCAGGAAACAATAACCAGCCTTTGCAAGTATCTGGACTCATGGTCTAATAGTTTTTACCCCTCTCACTAGTACGAACCTACGCTAACATTTATAATATTCTTCCATGTCTTGACATCTTGATTGTAGAACTGGAGGGAGGCAAACAGCAAAAGAACAAGAAGTTCTTACGTAGCAATCTTCATCAGCAGATCTTAAAGTGCCTTCCAGAGGTCAGGAGCATAATCCCCATTTCACAGATGGAGAAACTAAAGCAAAGTACACAAAGAAGGGAAGTCACTTGGCAAACTATCAACAAAGGCAGGAATTGAACCCAGGTCTTTCAAATCCAATACCTGTGCCTTAGGCAATGCTATCTCCTTTGATGATGCCCAAAATGTGAAGAGAGAGATCCCTGTTGAAACGGAAACCACACTATTCATTAATAATCACACAGGCACAGAAGTTCAAATACAGGGTAAAATATGTTTTCACCAAATTTTGAGACTTTTTCTAACCTTTGTATAAACTCTTCACATACAGCAGCATGGTTCTGGTGATGTCTTTGAGCCATCAAATTAAACTGGAATGTTGGAATTTTTGCCAACTTTGGAATGGAATTCATGTCTTTTCCTATTATGCTCTTGTAGAATTAATAAATCATATTTAATGGGAAGTATTAGCACATAGTTACTGCAATTATGTGATGAATGTTTGATTTCTGGCTCACAGCTTGAGAAATGCATTGGATTTCTGTGATCTCTAGAAAGGTAAAGAAGAAACCTCCTATTCTAATTAAAGGCTAATAGCTTTAGTTCACTGCAATGCAAAGACATTAGTTTAAAAAAAAAATCATCAAGCTGAAAGTCTGCTGTTAAATTAGACTTGAGCTATACCCCAAATCTGCATTCTACTTTATTATCAAGCAGTGTCAGTCTTCCCAGCCAGCTAGTGCTACCGCCAGGAGTGCACCTACAGTAGAAAAAAAAAAAATTACAACAACAGCCAGCAATGGGACAGCGGCACTGGTGCTAAGCTGTTAGTGTAGACAGAGCTCAGGGGTTACCCCTGCTCTGTCAGGACAACCTATTCAAAGCAATAATGATACCATTGCTACCACTAGTGCAGGGGTTCTCACAACAAAATATTTGGTGGTCTCAGAGTGTGGCCACCAACTCTTGCTGGTGGCTGCTCCCACAATTTTTCCTAAAATAATTAACTTTAGGAAACACAAATAAAGAGACATGTCCAAGGGCCAACCCATCTCTGTCCCTACCTCCCATGGCTCTTCAGTGAGAGCCTGCCCCGGGGAAGGTGGGTTGGGAACTCACTGGCTGCCTGCAGAGTCCCAGATTCCCCATGTCCCAGCTGGGTGGGAGCAGGGGAGCTGCCCAGAGGGGCGCCCAAGCAACCTAACGCCACAGCCACCTCCACTGATGAGCCACTTCCGGCGCTGTGCACACCGGCCCCAAGTGTCTCCAGAGCTGCTGTCTGGACCTCCCGAGGAGCCTGCATGGTGCAGGGCACCAATCCCTGCTGGCAGCACCAGTGCAAACACAAAGGTGGCACATCTCACTTCCCTTGGAAACAGCAATTCAGGAGCAACAGCTGGGCACTGCAGGGAGGGGCCACTGCTTTCCAGGAGGGTAGACTGAGGGTAAAGGGCGGGGACTGTGACTGTGACTGAAGCCATTCAGGGGCAGATGAACCTTTAAATTGTGCTCCCCACTATCAACAATGCCCCCCATGCCTCTCCTCCAATCTCCACTCATGCTTTGGAGGCTGCTGTGGCCACAAAAAAATCCACTGGTGGCCACATTTGAGAAACGCTGCACTCGTGCCCTTGCAGAACTGATGGCAATTGCTAGAACAGGGATACTAATTTTTCTAGTGCAGACAAGGCCCACAGGAACTGGTCTCAAAAGCATGTGTGCGTTTAAAACATTCATCCAGTCACTGCATCATCTGCCAAGTAAGTGTCAGCTGAGAGTGGGGTTAATAGCTTGGCACTGCTTGCACTACACTGTGTTCTTCTGCCAAGAGAGGAGCTGGCCTGATTTTTCAGAGTCCTTCGCCATGGGCATGTTCTTTCCTAAGAGAAGCTATGAAAGGTAAACAGAGTGTAAAGGTTGCAACTGCCCAGCGTGTTAGTGTGCACACATGTAAAACTGCACATGTTGGCACCAGGATAGGACCTCACTGAAAATCAGATCCTCTAAGGATTTGCCAGTCTCATAAAGGGTAAAGCAATCAGAGTGCTAATAATCACAGACTGTAACAGTGGAATCATTTAAAAAAATAATCTGGGAAATAATCTAATATTAATAGTAAAGTGATAACACTGTACCCTTCAATAGCTCCTTCCAAACCAGGACCTCCGGGCATTCTATAGCCAGCACTGAATGATTAACAATAAGAATATTAGAAGGCCATATTGGGTCAGATCAATGGTCCATTTAGCTCAGTATCCTGTCTGCAGACGCAATGAAAAGATCAGGGCAATTTATTGAGTGATCCATCCCATGTCATCCAGTCCCATATTTTTGCAGTTGGAGGTTTAGGGACACCCACAGCATGGGGTTGTGTCCCTGACCACCCTGAATAATAGCCACTAATGGACCTATCCTCCATGAACTTATCTAATTCCTTTTTGAATCCAGTTATACTTTGGGCCTTCACAACATCACAGTTGCAACCCTCTGCAAAGCAGGTCAATGTTATCATCCCCATTTTACAAATAAGGAAACGGAATCAGGAATTTAAATCACTCATCCAAGGTCACACAGCAAAGTATTGCTACATCAGATCAATTAGCCACCTTCAAAACTTTACCCCAAAACAATTACAAAAGATTCCTCCAAATTGCTCAGCTGTTCAAACAGGGAAGGAATTGGCAATACAAGCTGCATGGGGGCAAAAATGAGCTAGCCATCACTTCCAGGAAATACTTCCATTAGGTCTCATCATGCAGTCACTACAATAGGTAGAACAGCAGCATAGGAGGACAGCGCCCCACTGTGGCAGCAAAAATTTCTACGTGTGCAACATCTGGAGATAATAAATGCAGAAGTTCTGCAAATGTCTTTCAGCAGCAAAGCCACACTGAGCTGTTTGTACATGGTGTGGGAGAAAGAAACAGAAGTGTTCAAAGTGAAATTAATCAGCCATTTGCCTCTCCTCTCTTTGAGACTCTGAGGTTTTTCCATACTTACATAGCAGTGGTGATGAATGGTGATGTGACTAACACCAGGCAGGTATTTCCATATCACACTGTCCTATGAGCACCTATACCTTACTGCTTGTGAAGGGAATGTGTCTGCTGGTTAGAGCACAGGACCAGGAGTCAGGATTCCTGGGTTCAAATCCCAGTTCTTTCCCAATGTAACTTTGAGACCTACTTTCCACCTATAAAATGGGGATAAGAATTGAAAAGCTGCATTTTTGTCTTAGGAGTCCGATATTCCAGACTATATATTTTTACAATACCCCCCATGGACTTTATACAGTTTGAGATTTTTAGGTATCAGTGGTTGAGTGTGCTCAATTCTCACTGAAAACACAGTCCTGCCAAGGCAAAATCTGAGCTACTTGTAAGCGTCATAATTAGAGGGAATGATTTGTCACCATGTGTGTCTGTGTGCACACAGAGTTACCATTTCTTTGGGATGCTTTTGAAAAATAAGTCACTGGGAGGGTCATTATAGGGAAGTGTTCCTCCAAAGCCCAAATCTGAGTAGCCCCAGGAGGCTCAGTTCTCTCCCCATGTTACTATTCAACAGTCATATGAAAGTTATTGGGACAGATGGTGAGACAACACAGGCTGAAATGCCAGCAGTACACAGCTTAACACCCAGCTCTATCTCCTTTATGTCAAATATAAACAGCACCATCTCCCAGCTCTCTCAGTGCCTAGCTAAAATCAGCCCCTGAAAGATGAGCCGCTGGTTAACACTGAATCAAGACTGAGGTGATGCTCATAGGAAAACAAACAAATCCTTTGAAAAACCTGCCTCCTCTGTAACATTCCCGATTATCAAGGGCATGTACCCTCAGATTACTTCAGAGTACTGATGCCCAAACAGACACGCTGTAAAAAAGAATCCATCTTCCCTCTGCACACTACCAAGAGATTGCTTCCCATGCTATGGGGCTCAAGCTTGGCTAGAAAGATCCATACGCTACTCCTGGGGAAATTTGCACCAAAAAAAATTAAGAATTCGGTGTCCTTCCACGACTTCTAATATAAACACGGACAAGCAAGCCAGCACACCAATCACCCTATAAACGAATACAGCTATTTACCCTGCAGCCTGGGAAAAGAAAAAACGATTGTTCCTGTTATTTCTATTTTTTAAACACATGGGGGGGTGAGGGTGGGCGCTTAACACACTACAGAGATCTAGATCACTAGAAAGCTGGGTGCAGGCAAACAATATGTATTTTAATATGGGTCAGGGTAAATGTATACAGCTGGGAACAAAGATACTTTCAGGATGGGAACTCTATCCTGGGAAGGAGTGAGTTTGAAAAAGATTTGGGGGGTGTGGTGGATAATCAGCTGAACATGAGCTTCAAGTGTGACGCTGTGGCCAAAAGAGCTAATGCAATCCTGGGATGCATAAATTGGGGAATCCTGAGAAAGAGTAGAGAGATTATTTTACCTTTGTATTTGGCACTACTGTGACCTGCTGCTGGAATACTATGTTCAGTTCTGATGCCCACCATTCAAGCAGGATGTTGATAAATTGGAAAAGGTTCAGAGAAGAGCCATGAGAATGATTAGAGGATTAGAAGACATGCTTCACAGTGATAAACTAACAAGATGGAGCTCTAACAAAGAGAAGATTAAGGGGTAACTTGGTTACAGTCTAAGTGTACCTACATGGGGAACACATTGAATAACTGCTTCTTCAATCTGGCAGAGAAAGGTATAACAAGAACCAGTGGCTAGAAGTTGAAGCTAGACAAATTCAGACTGCAAATAAAGGTGTACATTTTTAACCGTGAGAGTAAAACCATTGGAACAATTTATCAAGGGTCATGTTGGATTCTCCATCACTGATGATTTTTAAATGAAAAAAGATTGGATTTTTTTTTTTAAATAGATCTGCTCTAGAAATTATTTTGGGAAGGTTCTCATGCACCCACTGTTTAGTAAGCAGGGCTGGTTAGGGCCTATACAACACTGCTGCTCCTGAAGCCTTTGTAGAGGGAGTGGAAGGAAAACAGCATTCAATAGACGGAAGCATTTCTCTCCCCCCCCACAGCTTTCTGCCATGCTGCTCTGTCAGGGATGGATCCAGCAATGCACCAGGACAGTGGTTTAAAGGGTTTGCGTATGCTTCCAGTTTTGTCAGATCCTGTTACTCTATGTTACTTTGAAACCCATAACCATTAACAGTTGTTACCTCAGAGAGGAGGGAGTCTGTCAAGGATTATGTCCTAGCATAAAAACACCAGTTGTGAAGATCTGACCTACGCTGATGGAATACACGACTAGCATAACCATAGTCAGTCAGTAACCTAATCTTTAAACTTGTAAAGGAATAGTAAGTTAACTCTACTTACACCTTAGGCTCACTAAAACCAATGAAAATTGAACAAGAAATACATGTAGGCAAAACCAAAGATTGAACAATTATCTTTTAGTGACTTTCCAGCTTCAATGATGATTAGGCTTGGAAGGATTTGAATTTTGTCAGTAAACATAATTTCACTATATACATGCAAACCAATGAAAAAAAGGGTTTCCTTTGATGATCACTGAAATTTACAGATAGACAAAATAAGAAAAATGCTGCTTGAAAACTTAAGAGTTTGATTTAAGGATGTTTACTTTGACTATTTTGACATATGATGCTGACAAGTTGTGCTTTAATGGTTTTTGAATCTCAACATCTACTGCCATTAGATAATTATTGTCACATCCCTCCCAATTTCTGGTAACTGTGAACATTTAAATTGATAAAAACAGCAAAAGTGCTCAAAATCCATAATTTTGTACCACTATGAAAAATTTACACTGATGAAAATAAAAGCATTAAAAATAAACTGATATCTGTCAAAAGTTATAAAAAATAAAAACCTAATTCTTCCAAACCTCCTTATGATCAATGATTCTTTGTAAATTGGCAGCAGCTTAGATCAGTCCAGTTATTTATTTGGCTGTTACTTAGCAAGTATGCTAAATCCAGTTGGGTTTATTAGTCATTATAATGGTAAAACTTACTTCCTGCAGCTATTTATTTATTTTCCTATCGCAACTAAAACCACACAAATTCACCAATCTCTACAGATGGCATATACATGTCTTAATGGGTAGGGATGCAACACCATGCTCTGAGTGTCCCTAGCTTCTGATTGCCAGAAGCTGGGAGTGGACAGGGAATGGATCACTTGATGATTGCCTGTTTTGTTCATTCCCTCTGAAGCACCTGGAATAGGCCACGGTCAGAAGACAGGATACTGGGCTAGGTGGACCATTGGTCTGACCCAATATGGCCATTCTTATGTTCTTAATAGTCACCAATAACCAATTTTATCACAAACATGTCAATGAAAGTCATTGGTAGGCTAATATTTCTAGCCTCGTAAAGAGTTTTATGAATTAATAGCAACAAAATAAGATATACTTCAGTTTCATGAGGTAAAGCATTAGAAAGCCGAGATTGCTGTGTCTATATGACAATATACATGAATTTAAGAAAAGCTTCAATTTCCCCCCACTAGATGGCGTGTCTCAATTACTAATCTGCACTGGAATTCAACCTTTTAAAAAGCAAGATACTTCCTCCCTTTGCTACAGTTTTCCATCATGTTTGCTTTCCCCTTTAAAGCCAGACAGTTAAGAAAAAAAAAAATGGGGGGGGGGGGGGAGGGAGGGAAGATAATTTTAGCTAAAAATACACCATCTGCCTGTGAAAAAAATCTAGCTTGATTCTGTCACATCTACAATGAAGCAGGTTAATAACCAGCATTGGAGCAGATGGTTTCTTTATATAAATATGCCCATCTCCCCACAGTGACTCTTCTTCAGCTGCTTCCTGAAACTGCTGGCACTGCTTTACCTTGTTTCCTAGGTGACGACTGTCTCTTACACTCAGCCCAGACATTATGCAGCTGGAATGGATTTTAGAAGTTGCTATCTCCTGCCCATGACTGCTTCCAATCTCTACAAGGGATGCTGTGGTGGACAGACATCTCTGTGCCAAAGAACAGCAACAGATGGATGTTAATAAATTAGCTTACAACTGCCCTTTCGCTGCAAACTTGATCATCTGGAGCAGAGTTCTGAACCCAGCCAAATCCTCTGACAAGACCAAACAACAAATATAGTTGCAAACTCAAACTGCAGGATTGTAGGCCAGAGGCCTAGGGGATGAAACTGGATCTTCTGGCAATGTTCAGTGAAGTTCTGCCAACGTGGATTGGGACAAACATTTAAGCGTGGCTACTTTGAAAAGGGACTCTAAAAATGGCATTGAGGACTCCATTCTCCGTATCAAGTGTTCTCAATTTACAAGTAGAAAGATATTTTTCTCACTGCCAACCCCAGAAACTCAGGTTGGACAGAGATTTGAGCTGCATTCCTTGCTTCTTGTGCACTATCAAAAGTAATAATATGCTCTGAACGCCAAATTAGGTTTTTGGCACAGTGACACCCATGCAGTCTCACTGCCTTCAGGAGTTTATCTGCATCGGTGCTTCGAACTAGATGATGGTGCTGAGAAAATTCAGCTCACTTTCTTTTGGCGCTGCAAGAGGTTTCGATTTTGGTCATCTGCTTATTTAAAAATGACTCATCTATGTTCACTGCAACCCAGTGTGTTATTGTGATTAAGTTATAAGCAACACCCTGGGGTGTTCAGCCATTGGGATCACTCAATCATCTGAATGCTCTGACATCACAACAGAGCCTCTATTAGACCACCCTAACTGTGGGGTCACTGTGCTGGGAGCAGAGAGAGATGGAGAACAGGTTGAGATTATTGAAATGCATAATAAAACAAAGTGATGTGCTTAGGAAACTTCAGTTCGTGAGATGCAAAATGACAGCCCTGGAGCCCAGAGTAATCCATTAAAGATAGTCACACTCTGCCCCAACAATATGCCTCAAGTCTATGGGAGAAAGAGGAACCTGTGGGTAGTCCAGTCTACATACGGACCTTTTCCAGCTGCCAGCAAGGATGCTTTTAACGGGTTCTGATTCCCGACAGTCAACTGAAGTTAATATGATTTAAGTGTTGTCCTGATTCAGAGCCATCATGGGGACACCTGCCTCCAGGAGACAGCAGGGCCTAGCGAATAGCATGCTGGACTAGGACTCAAGGGACGTGGGTTCTGCCACTGATCTGTTGAGGGACCTTCAACAAGCCACTCCACCCGTTCCTCAGTTTCCCCATGCGTAAAATGTAAAGCACGCTGAAGCCATATGCATTTTTGTTAGAACAAAAGAACTGAAGCCAGCACCTCATTTTACATAGACCACTTTACAGTCAGATATCAAATTACCCTCAAGTTACTATTGATCTTGGCTGGATTTAAATTGATGATCCTGATGTGAAAGGCTGTGTGTCTCATGAACTATCCAATCATTGTCATTTGCTATCCCTCTTTGGCAATGTCTCATTTTAAGTGTTGTGGCTATGAAGGCAACTACTTCAATTTACAGTTTTCTACAGCTTGCCCAACTTGTGCACAGTGATATTTCTAAAACAGATACCAGATTGTATGAAAACATGTAAGATTACATTTATCCGAAAACCTTCGAAAAAGCCAACTATATTACAAGCACCCTGCAAATTAAACTGTACTCTCCTGCTTTGGTATTATTATGCACTGAGACTGGTCCAGTTATAATCCACTTCTGTTCGGCTTTCCACTTTATTGGAAAGAACTACTAAAGACAGTGACACTCAAGCTTGCCAATGAACTCTGCAGGGAAAATCAAAACAGGCTTACTCATAGCATGTTACATTTGTACAAAGTAAATTAGCTAAACCCAACACATTTGGTAAACTGTCAATAAAAACACCTTTCCCCAGCCAGACTGCAAATTTTAGAAGCCTGACCAAAAAAAAAAAATTTATTTTGATTTTGCTACTAGGGAAAGAATATAATATAAAAACCATTTCATTTCTTGTACATTTTTACATATAAAAGAAGGCACCTTTGTACACTTTGTATATGTGAGCTTGTCTTACGTTTCAATATAAATAGCGGAAAATCAGAAGATAAGCATAATTTCATCTAGAGTCTGCAGCTTCAACATGTGTAGAAAACCATCCCAAATCATTATTCAATAGTTAGACATAATAAAACAACGTGCCTCATATTTGCTCATATTTCAGTTCACAGTTCCGATGTACCTGATTTGTTTTAAAGCAAAACACATAAAAACATGATATTCCATCAGGGTGCAGGGGTACATTATTTTCTATCATAAGACATACATATATTGCGCTACTGCAGCACAGAAAAAAGTTAGCTCTGGCTTTAAAGAGAATTAATTTAAACTGAAGATTTGTTGATTATACTACTACACCTTGAAAATACTTTAAAGAAAGTATCACTTAACACCTGCAGTTCAGATTCAACAAATTTCAGTCAGAGCAAAGCATTTTTCTTCTACAAGCCAATGCTGAGATGACAACCCCAATTCTGCAATTGGATGGGAAATGCCAGCCACAACCATTTTAGCAGCCTTCTGAGTCTAGCCTTTCCATACAAGGATAGCAGGAGCAACCTAGCTGTGCACATTTTGTCCAGCTGTTGCAATAAGGTTCAGCTAGGCATTTGTTAGACTTGTATGTGAATAAAAGACTCAATAATTAGGATAAAGTTGTAGCAGGGAATGAAGAACAGTTTGAGAAGATATTTAACTTCTCAGTAGCAGTCCCTTCATTCTTGCAACCTTTACAGTCCATGAGTAGATAGTGGGTAAAATTTTCAAGAGTGCCCAAGTGACTTTGGAGCTTAAATCCCTCTTAAAAGTGGAACCTAGGAGCCTAAGTTACTACAGTGACACTGAAAATTTTTCCCAATGATAGTTGGTGTGAGAAACATAGCTCCTATAATGCTTTATGATCTCGATTTCAGTTTTCAATACACAGTACTTTAAACGGCACAGCAAATCAGTTTAAGATAATACAGTAATTTAATTCTAGATTCACAAAAACCAAAATAATATTTATATCTGCCTACTGCATTTACTTAACTTTATAATTAGCTGCACTAACTAGTAATCGTTATGTTAAATAAAAGATCACAGTTGTCAAAATAAAATTCCCCTCACTGTAAAGTGAAAAAACACACTCTGAAAAGGTTTACTCTCCATACCGTATTTCTGCTCTTAGCTCATGTGAAAGATAATTTATTAGCACTGCTGCCAACTTCTGTTGGAGGGCGGCATTTCCCATTACAAGTGCAGTCAACTGTGCAGCATCAGTCCAGTCTAAGTTCCTGACAATAGCGAAGGCATCTTCATAGAGCTTCTGTTGCTCAGCAGGAGGCAGTTCCAGTATAATCTGAGGGATTGGCTTAAACTGTCCAGCAGTCATCCAAGCACCAAATAAACCACCAACTGCACCCCCTAGAAAATCAATGAAGATGTAATTAGTCAGTCTCCACTTTTTAATTATTAAATTTCAAACCCTACCCAACAATAACCAGGCTTCAAACAACACTGGTGCTGCTGTCTCTATCGGAAGTTAATGAAGAGAGTTGGGTGGCCAAGGCACATTTACTATAATGGTTATATATAAAGCAAGTTAAAAGTGGCCAAAAAGTTTCCATGACTTTAAGTCAGCTCCCATCGCAAAACAATTCTTAACACAATCAGTACTAATAACTTAAAGCCCTAAATCAGTGAAAAAAAATCATCCTTTATGGCCCTGACTGGTCTCTTCAGGAGAAGACAGAAGATCACAGATTCTGGATAAGACAGATTTTTTAAATAAAGCCCTCCAGTCAAGGAAACCATGAGATAAATCATACGTTGGTGGCCAAAGTTAATTTACTTCTCTCTCTCATTACAAATCCACAGCACGGTACACGTTTTCTGCCTCTGTTAAACAGGGCTTATTACTCTCGTTCCTTCATAAAGTCCCTGCATGGCTGGTGCTTATATGATGCCAAACAGGAAACAAACCCAGCAGTTTGGGGAGTACTGATTTAGAGACAGTCACCCTATTGATTACTGAATCAGCACTTTCTCACTGGTCAGGCAGTACCATGGATTCCAAAACATGCTCTTCTCTTTTGTATAGAGCTGATCTGTCCCCTCCCAAGAATACTGGGGGTGGGGGATCCTATGTGGCTGTCAAGGTGATCATTGTGCCTACTCCAGGGGGAAGTTTCAATAGTACAGATCTATAATGGGTGCTCCCTTTCAAAAGGGAATCAATCCCAAACCGTAAAGTAATTCTCTTTAACATAAAACAGCAAATGTAAAGTCTTGAATAATTTACACCACTGCCAGGAGTGTCCTGGTTAGCTTAGCTGCCTCAGGTTTCCAAAATGGGTTCCAAAACCACACTCCTCAGCTTCCAGAAGCCTCACTCTCAGGGTCTGCTCCTAGATCATCATTTATATACCCATTTCACTAGACAAAAATTTCTTAATTTGCAAATTTTACTGAGCTTGCAACTCTTCCGGTGATGCTAGTGAAATGCTTGAAAGCCTACAATGGCTGCATTCATCTGCATCACACCTTTATTAGATCATCAATACCTGATTTAGGGAGCACTACATGGAAAAAATAAATAAATAAAATAAAAATAAAAATCACAGATGTGGCTCTTAGACGGGAAGATTTCTTACACAATCATTTGTTTTCTTCAGTTAACATTCACCAATTCACTCCCCTCAAAGGGATCCAAGCAACTGATCTAGGCACTGGAAAGCAAGATAAACTGCACGTTTCTCAGGGGGCAAATACAGCAGGGGAACTCATCATATGACTTCCTCACAGCCAGGGATAATGACAACCCTCCTGTCCAGTTTACAGTAAAAGAATAATGCAGCCAAGGACCCATCTACACCATAATTAGTGCATATTCCTGCTAAAACTTAAAGTGCCTCCATAACCAAGCTAAAACTTTAGAATGTTCAGTCACAGGTCACTTACTTCTACAGTGTAATAATCTAGATAAAATCAGAGTCCTCTGATTCAGTTACAGCTGCATACAGACAAGGACACACAAGCACTCAGTCTCCCTTCCAAACAATGCACTTGTTGCAATGTCCCTAGCAGCTATGACAGGAAGACAGTCACTTAAACTGGGGTATATAGGACAATGCACCTTTTAGTTTTAAGGTAGCTGTCCCTTTTTTATTTATTTATTTATTTTAATTTATTTGTGGCTGTAACAGGTTGGTTTCATTTGATGATTTCTATAATTCCAGTTTTTTAAGTATTTGGACAGCTACATTCTTCTTAGTACTTCCTACTGGTCTCGATATTATAAATTTCTTACAACCATTTGGTTTTACCTATTTCTTACTGAAAAGTTTAGTAGCATCTTTGTAACAAGACTTTTTTCTGATAATTAATTAAGATGGGTGTTTGTAATGCTGGTAGCTTTACAGTTTCTCTTTGTATCTCCGGCTGTGCTGTTATATGTTTATTTTGTATTTCTACAATGCCCTTTTCTGGCATTAAAGCTAGTTTATGAATGAAGTCACTTGGGCCCCAATTATTCAAACACACGAGCAGATGTACAACTTTACTCATGTAAGTATTCCCATTGAGGTGTATGGGACTGCTCATGCGACTAAATGTACACGCGTGGCTCAAGTGTTTGAAGGATTAGGGCACAAGTGACATCAGTAGTAATCTAGCTTTAACGCCACAAAAGGTTATTAATAAAGGAGATATCTGGAATTTTCTCTTCTGTATCTCTCATTGCTACTAAGCTCAGGGCTTTAGTATCATTTTTGTTATACAGAGAAACGCTAATTGACAGGGAACATGGGACTCTGAAAAAACTAAATATATCCAGCATGATAACAAGCACACTACAAAATTTTAAATAAATAAAACCTTACTGTCAGGAGGATATTTTTATTAAGGAAGGATTCTCACGCCCCTTGATATGGTTAGACTAGGAAGATTTCCTCCCCCTCACTTTATACCCAAATTAAATACATTTCCTTAAGGGGTAAAATTGGGAATCTCCAACCCATTTTTCTCTATTTATCAAAGGTCTGTAGGAAATGATCTAACAGTTCCTTCACGGGGCTCCACATCAGCCATGAATTTAAGCCGAAGCACTCGGCATAGAGTATCTTTTCACTGTCAGAAAGTATTATGAAAACCTGCTTTACCATCTAGTTAAACCACATCACACATCAATTCTTTAATTCCTTAGTTCAACACCTCATCTTATTATGAGCCAAGCCATCTTTCCTTGTATGGTAGAGTGTATTTACCTACAGCTATTCCAGGTGGACCACCCATTAAGCCCCCGACAAATGCTGTTGCACCCGCTACTAGAGCTCCTCGTCCAGAATGCCTGACAGCAGCCTTCATCTTCCTCTCCTCAGAGATACGGCACAATAGGCGCATCACATCATTAACGTCGATCGGCATCTTGGCTAGTTAGGACCCTGAAAAGATATATTTTAAGGTCAAGTTTATAAAAAAGGATCAGCTCTTGGAATAACATTTCTTCTTCCAAAAGAAAACAGAGACCAAAAGTTTTGCAAATAGCAATGAAACAGGAATGCAGCAATGAAGAGCAAAAGAAACAGGTGACAGGCGTTGCATACTTCCAAACGTATTTGGTTTTGTGCAGATTTTTTAATCTGGTCACAATCACAGTAATGAAACATTTTTAAATGTTCTGCCTATTTGTATAGGGTGTTGTCTTGAGCCTTAAACAACTGTCATGTCCATTCAGTGTTGCCAACAGCTACATGTGAGAAAAGAAACAGGCAATGACTCGGTCTTACATCAAGTTATGATCAGAAGATTATAATTTACAGGCATCCTTAATTCTGGCATTTCCTAACTTTGCAACATTAATAGCATATTTTTCAATGAAGGTTTGTGTGTGCGTAATATACATTTAACAAGTCAATTTAACAAGTCAATTCCTTACTTTCTTGTAAAGACAGGCCCTGTAGATGTAGAAGTGGAAGTAAAGAGTGTCAGAGAGAAGTGAGATTTTTTTCACCTTAACTTTAAATTTGAAAGCCATTTCACAATGAAGATCCCTTTCTGTAACATTTACGAGGGCAATGAAAAATGTTCATATTATGCTAGTACATAAGAGCCCCAGTCAGGGGATTTGACCTTATTGAGCCAGGTGCCGTAAAAACAGAACAAAAACAACAAACAGTCACTGCCCCAAAGCATTTTACAATCTAGGTGTTGATTCACTGCAGCTGCCTCATCCAAGCCCACAAGTGAGGGAGTGTGTGAAAAGGAGCCCCCGGAGCTGCAGGAGGATACCGGAGGTGAAAGAGGTAGATGGGAGGGAGAGGGGAGGGATGTGATGTGGAAATGAAAGGGGGCTAGGAGGTAGGTGAGATATGAGGCCGAAATTAATTGATGTCAGGCCAGGAAGGTACAGAAATGACATGGGTTGGAGCATGTGCCTAATTTATCAACATGGGTGAGGGCCAAGGGCAGATGTAGGGCACAGGGTGCAATATAATTAACATTTGTAAGTTTTGGGAGGTAGCCACTGAGCCACCAGCAGCACTTTATGCAATTTTAGGCAAATGTAAAATCTACTGTTTACCACAAGATGCTACTGGGTATATATAAGGCAGGGGAAATACTTTAATATATATTTTTAAATATCACTGTTTCTCTATGTGTTCTTTGTGTCTAAATAAAGAAGTTTCCATGCACTACTGTATTACTGTATTCTATATATTGCTCAGATGCACTGTACTGACATACATTGCTTCTACATCTACATATATTCTTAATTGTGTTCTCAATGAGACTGTAGCATAGAGAAGTAGACTGAAGATTGAACTTTTCATCCTGGTGCAGTGATAAACAGTAAAAATAGTTTCTAGATGAGGAGCAACAGCTGGCAGCAGGGTAGATAAAAATTAATGATTTTATTTAAAACAGATTTTGATAAAATGCTTTGAGGAAAAAAACCTATCTAAAGATAGTTTTAATTAAGATACATTATAGCTCAAAGATCTCTCATCATGCAATAAAGATTATAAATTTTAATTCTATAGTATGAGAATATATTCATGTAATGTTTAAAAAAAAGTTTTGTAAATGAGTTCCAATAGTTCATGGATTAAGGACCCAATCTTATGAGGTTCTAAGGGCTTCTGTATAGATTATTTAGGTTAATCTTTATCTACCCAATGGGACTCAGTGCTCAGTCTAGAAGATACCATCAGAGATGCTTAGGTTTGCAGTTCTCAAACTGTGGATTTGCAACTCCAGAGATAACATGCTTGTTAACAGCAAAAATGTTTTTAAAGAAATAAAGAAATAATATATGGAGGTGAGCTATAACAGACCTCAACCCTATTGTCCATCTGTAAATTTGTGTACACAGAGTCAATCCCTTACCTCTCTCTAAAAGTGCAAAGTTTCAAAAAGTTCAATGAACAGACGATTGTGGGAGCGGAATAGATCTGGACAAGGAGAAGAAGTCTGGAGATAAAAGTGAGAAGGGAGGGACAGGCACTAGAAACAAAACTGGAACTGTTTGAGCAGCATATTCCAGAAGTCTTGAGATCTTTCTGAGTGTAGCCTTCATTGATTTGAGATCTACCATACCATTCTCTCACTAGAAGGGAAAACCTATAATGGCAGCAGGCCGTAAAAGAGACCCAGTTTGGGAATAAGAACCATTCAAGAAATATATGTTTGCTGATGATGTTTTAAAGAAAGTCACACCAGAAAACTGGTGGAAGTCACTTAAGCACTTGGACTCAGAGACTGTTGAAGCGGTAATCTCACTTTTAAACAGCTGTAGCTTCTTCTGCTGGTGTAGAAAGAAAATTTTCTTCCTTTGGACTAATTTATTCCAAATTGAGAAATCATTTGGGACCGGAAAAAGCAGAAACGCTTGTTTTTCTTTTCCAGATTATGAACAAACAGGAAAATGAAGGTGAAGACGACTGAGTTAGCTGCAGAAGCCAATGTTTTAAGTTTCTCATGTTGACCTGGCTGACAGTCAATTTAATTTTTGTTGCTTTTAAAAAAAAAAATCATTTAACTATTTCAGTTAAAAACTATTTTAACAAAAACAAACCTGATTTTAAACAACTTGAATGTTTAACTAAATTCAAAAATTCATATGCTTGTTTTGTTAAAATATTATATATCCAGAATACCTAACGTTGTTGTTTTAGTTAAATAAAACAGTTTAAATGTCTGTCTGGTGATGTTCTCCTCCTAATACAGCATGGCAAGAAAATCCTCCAAATATTAAGGATTAACCTGTTGAATTGAAGATAGTTTACCTCCGAGGGACTTTAAAGAGCTTTAAATTTACAGATGAACTCCATTTATCCAATCTAACTGGGACCAGGGCCAGATCAGATAATAAAATTTTTGGATAATCAGGAGAATTGGCAAAGAGCATTCTATCCCTTATTTTAAGATGGGGGGAGGAACGCGCCTTGGGCGACTAGTCCCGTGCAGCAGGGCTGACAGCCACAGCCCCAGCCCACCCAGGGCTGATAGTGGCTGGGGTTCCAGATGTCAGCTAGTGGTTCAGTAAATATGGAGAGATGGATAAATGGGGTTCTACCATATATATCAATAAAACATTGTGTTCAACTGATACATATATATAGCGGCTAGAGAAACTAAAGTTCAACATTTCATTTTAATCAAGGAAAATTTTTTTTTTTTTTTTAAATCGG
Organism: Chelonia mydas; assembly: GCF_015237465.2. Taxonomy (NCBI): domain Eukaryota; kingdom Metazoa; phylum Chordata; order Testudines; family Cheloniidae; genus Chelonia; species Chelonia mydas. The sequence continues at coordinate 20,174,136 of NC_051252.2, forward strand.
AGTATTTTGGTTTTTTTAAGTTTGGAAAACTAGGATCCCTGGATATTACTAAGAGCAGCCACAAACCAGTTCCTCAGCTAGGTGTCAATAAAATCAAATAGACCATCATCTGATTAAATGGCCATTCTTTGGCAGGAGAAAGGGTGAGAAAGAAATTTATATCTTGGCACAGAAACAGCTGGAGGTTCCCATCCCCACAGACTTTCTGTCTCCTGAACCCCAGCTGGAGATGATCCTCAAGGAAGAGGAAAAGATAAAAAAATGGGGGACGCCCCAAATGATCTCTCCCTTCATCTCTACTAACAACATCGAGAACACCTGAATATAGGAAATAGCCTTGGACCGGGAATAGAGATCCTGACTGAAAGGAGTTCAGCCTTCTGAGAGACATGTGGTGTTTTGAATTCCCTTAAGTTAGGTATTAGTTGCATTTTACCTTTTATTTACTTGTACCTAATTATAACTTTTGTGCCTCATTACTTGTAGTCACTTGCAATCTATCCTTCTGTAGTTGATAAATTTGTTTTATTGCTGTATCAACCAGTGTGCTTGGATTGAAGTGTTTGGGGAAACTTCAGCTGGGGTAACAGGATTTGTGCACATCGTTTTCTATTAATAAAATGACGGACTTCACATGAGCTTGTGTAGCTCAGGAGAGGGCTGGGCAGTACAAGATGCACATTTCTGAGGAAAAGTCTGGACATGGGAATTTGCTGGTCTTGCTCTGCAGTGTAATTCAAGAGCGGCTGGCTAAAGCACTCATACAACGTAGCTAGGGCCCTACCAAATTCATGGTCCATTTTGGTCAATTTCATGGTCATAGGATTTTAAAAATCAGAAATTTCATTATTTCAGCTACTTAAATCTGAAATTTCACAGTGTTGTAACTGTAGGGGTCCTGATCCAAAAAGGAGTTGGGGAGTGGGCGGGAAGGCCGGGGAAGTCGCAAGGTTATTGTAGGGGGGTTTGTGGTACTGCTACCTTTACTTCTGCGCTGCTGCCTTCAGAGCTAGCCAGTTGGGAAGCAGCAGCTGCTGGCCAGGAGCCCAGCTCTGAAGGCAGAGCCGCCACCAGCAGAAGCAAGGATGGCATGGTATGGTATTACCACACTTACTTCTGCACTGCTCCCTGCAGAATCGGGCCCTCAGTCAGCGGCTGCCACTGTCTGGCTGCCCAGCTCTGAAGGCAGCAGCGCAGAAGGGTGGCATGGTATGGTATTGCCACCATTTTGAGCTGCTGCTAGTGGGGCGTTGCCTTCAGAGCTGGGTGCCCAGCCAACAGCCGCTGCTCTGTGGCTGCTCAGCTCTGAAGACAGCACCGAAGTAAGGGTGACAATACCATGACCCCCCTAAAATAACCTTGTCACCTCCCTGCAACTCCCTTTTGGCTCAGGACCCCAATTAGAGAAACGCTGGTCTCCCTCCGTGAAGTCTGTATAGGATAGCGTAAAGGCACACAAAAGACCAGATTTCACGGGAGGAGACCAGATTTCACGGGAGGAGACCAGATTTCACAGTCTGCAACACATTTTTCATGGCTGTGAATGTGGCAGGGTCCAAGTATAGCTGGAAGTAATCTGCATGGAGGCTGTGCGTGGGCAGACCAGGAGTAGTTGCTCTCACAGCGAAGCAGTGTAAAAGATGCCCCAGGTTGGAGAATTGAGGGGGACCCAGCTGTTCAACAGTCCAGCTGGTACCCTGGGTATGTCACACATACTAGCTAAACACCTCTCCCACCATCATCTGGAGTTCTCAAAAAGAGCTACATTCAATGTTGACCAAGTGGGGAAGCTTGTTAGTGAAGAGAGAACTTTTCCAGGAGCTGGATCTGAGCTATGGAGATCACTCCCACAAAAGATCAGAATGACCACAAGCCTCCACAATTTTGCAGCCAAATGCAAAACTAACTTCTTCAAATTAGCATTCCCTCAACGATTTCTTCTCACAGGCCCACAACCAACTCACGTAAGCAAGCAAAGAGAAACTCTATAAACTAATCAAGCTATTTCTCCTCCAGGTTGTGAAGGGGAAAAAAGGAGAGCATTATTGTTATTTCTCTTTTTAATTATGTGTTAGGCACTCTAATACCACAGTGATAGAGGTCATGCAAGTATCTAAATAGATAAATCAGGCCCTAGTTTAGCAATATTGGCTTGAGGTCCATTGTTACCATGTCTTTTTATTCCAGGAAATATTAACGGTGGAAGAAAGCTCCAGTGGTTCCTAACAGAACACCAAAGGTTTAAAAGGTTGGGTATTGCCAGGCAAGCATTCCCAGCATACATTTCAAGCACAATTTGAGAAATTTGTCTTTGAAAATTGGACTGAGTCTCCAGGGTAATATACAGAATTGACTAATCTAATTAGAAATACAAGACCTGACCACCTCCTCACCCCGGCAAGTGACCCAATAATATACACCAGCCACTTAAATCAGACAGTAGTTCACCTGAGAATATGACTTATATAGGTGTCTGTCTGTCAGTCAGTCAACAGGCCGACTTTCTTAAACTGTTCCTTAAACCAAATAAATTAAAATAAGACCGACTGTGCTAGGTCAGCGCCTGCAATTTGTAAAGTGAACTGTGACATCCTTTAGACCACACAGGCAAGTAAACACTAAAAGCAATGTTATCTCACAATGGTATCACACCTCAAGCAGTACAGATGACGGCGCACAGTTCTAAGGTTTCTCTGATGGAAGGAAAAAGAAGCTCCAACACTCAGGTCCAAGCAAAGAGGAGATTAAGGGTGCAGAGAAAGACTGCTCTCACAGAACCAGAAAAATTGTACGACAATAATGAAAACTCTGATAGACTTCAAATATGGCAGTACTATCAGGCATGGCTATGATAAAGACTGAGTAAAAAATATTAGCGTTAGCACAGTGACAGCAGAGGTCAGATCTCAAGGTCTGAAGCAGAAAAGAAATATGGAATTCAAGCAAATCTAGACATTCTTTTTCACAGTGAAACTTGGGAGCTCTTTGGTCCCTTCCACAGTAAGACTGTAATTATAAAGGATTTTAATACTTGTTTTCTCTCTTTTAGGGCTTGACTGAGCAAGGTGCTCAGCACAATGGCCCCAATCCAGAAAAATGCTAAAGCTTGTGCTTATTGTTAAGCATTAGTGGCCCCAAGGAAATCCTTGAAGGCACTATGAAAAAAGCACTTATTTCTGCTCTGTCAAACTACTTACCAGATTAGTTTGTGAGTATATTGCACCATCTACCCTATTCACAAATCTGATGGAGTTCAGGATTTATTTGGCAAGACTCAGACATGTAAGAGCTGTGGACCTATTAAAACATATATGCTATTACATATACACACTTGTAGAATGCCACATATATTTAGTATTAGTATTTGACAGTAGAGCATGTACACCTTGATAGGTGGCCACATCTTCAGAAGTCATTTAGATTGTTGATTTCTTTTTTCTTTGTTACTCTGTTGGAGAATTAGGGTGCTGAAGCAGAAGACGCTGTTTCCAGCAAATGTATTTGTTATCCATAAGGCTAAGTTTTTGTCACAGATATTTTTAGTAAAAGTCACAGATAGGTCACGGGCAATATTCATGGAAGCCGTGACCTGACCGTGACTTTTACTAAAAATACCCAAGACAAAATGGGTAGGCTGGGCAGCTGGGGGGGGGGGGGGGGGCGGGGGAAGAGGGCGCACTGGGAGCTCCAGGGTCCCCCGCTGTGGCTGGGAGCTGCTGGGGTCCTCCTGCCACCAACAGCAGCCAGGAGCTCCAGCAGTCCCCCTTGCTGCCTGTGATGGCAGGGATCCCCCCTGCCATCAGCAGGTGCTGGGAGCAGTGGGGGTCCCTCTTGCCACCCGTGGTGGCTGGCAGCTCTGTGGATCCCCCTGCTGCTCATGGCTGTGGGGAGCAGCAGAGATTTCCCCCTGCTGTGGGATCACCCCCGGCGCTTGCAGCGGCAGGGAGCAGTGGGGATTCCCCCTGCAGCAGGGTCCACCCGCAGTAGTGGGGGTCCCGCTTTCCACCAGTGGGGGCAGGGAGAATTCCCTGTGCCATCAGGTCCACTCTGCCGCCTGTGGTGGCTAGGAGCAGTGGGTTTCCCCTGCCTCCCATGGTGGCCAGAAGCAGTGGGGGAGCTGCAGGGCTCCCCCATGCCACCTGCGGTGGCCGGGAGCTGCCTCTGCAGGCGGCAAGGGACCCTGCAGCTCCCAGGGGGCACTGGCTGAAGTCATGGAGGTCTTTGGAAGTCACAGATTCCGTGACCTCTGTGACTAAATCACAGCCTTATCCATACACTGCAGAGTGGAAAAAATACTAGACCTTTTACTTCAGCAGTACATGGGCACATATGCAAACTGGATGGCTCAGGTATCACAAACTGGATAAACCAAGTCAAAAGGAAAACAGCGCAATAAGGACCAGCAATTACCACTATCTAATGGTGTTTCAATGGCCAATGTGAAGTGAATTGGTGGCTTCAGTCTGGTGCCCAGACATGATGATAAACATCACAGAAGGCAAAGGCTAAATGGGCTGCCCACTTGCACCTCCAAGAATCAACTGCGCTTTTTTTTTTTTTTTTTTAAAAGTATTATTTCAGTTTCTTCTCCTTTAAAATTTTTTGGCAATTTCACTTAAAATGTTAAGAAAATGCTACTGTGTTGTAGATCTCAGTCAGCTACATCAGTAGACAAATGATAAGAAAGTAGACAGAGCAAATCTGCTGCTCTGTGTATGTGTTACACAAAATAGGAAGAATTCTAAATGACTCCAAGCTAGAGAATTTGATTTTAACCCTTCAACCATCTCAAAAAAAAAAAAAAAAATCCAATAGCCTGTATATGTTGAGCTTTAAATGTATGTAAAATCTGGGTCATGAAATACATGGCAGTTGCCTTAGGAGTAATCTCTGGGAATGAAGAGCAATGAAAAATTACAGACATAATAACCAGAGCCACAGCTGTTGATCCCATTTAAGTTCTACTTTTTAACTAACATTAATTCAACAGAAGTAGCGAGCTGCTTTTGCAGGTTAGGTAATACAAAAAAAGCACGCTCATTAAAGCCAAGGCAGACAGCTCACACACAAATGAAGTTATGCTTTTAAAAACAAACAAACAAGCTTTTTTGTTAAACACCAAATGTGTGGTCCTGAATATTAAACTCTAATGAAGCCTCAAAATCAGGTTGTTAAATTACACAACATTATTCGCTAAGAGGTTTTAAGCCACTTCTACAACAAGATACCCAATTCAAATACACCTCTACCCTGACAGAATGCTGTCCTTGGGAGCCAAAAAAATCTTACCACGTTATAGGTGAAACCGCGTTATATCGAAACTTGCTTTGATCCACCACACGCACGCAGCCCCGCCCCCCAGAGCGCTGCTTTACCGTGTTATATTGGGTTGCGTTATATCGGGGTAGAGGTGTATTTCCATTACACAGCCAAAACGATGCCCTGAAAGAGGCAGGTAGGACTGCCAGATAATTCTTCCAAGGACACTGTCGATACCATAATAATATGGCACTTTATTATAAAAATGCACTGATAGATCCTGGAAGTTCTGAAAGGTCTACACCTAAAATGGCTAAGAATCACCTCAACTGGTTATCTCATCCAAAAACCTTTACAAGTGAAATTTACTGTATTTCAATAGACAAAGTTATTCATGTGAAGACACATTTCAATAATTATGCCCCTATTACTTCTCTTCTGGCAATATTCTTTATTATTATGGACACCTGATGAAAATAGGAAGGTACTAATTCTGAAAATGTCGTATGTGAAGATATCAACAATGGGGTTTAAGTACACATGTAGCATATTGAGAGTCACAAGCCTTCCCTATTCCACACACCAGTTCCCTTCCCAGGCTCACCTGTCCTGCCAAGTTAGATGTGAATTCTAGTAACTGAAACTAACTCTGCCACCTCATCCGTACTATGCTAGATCCCCACACCTGAGACTCTCAGTCCCTGGTCAGTGAGCACGTGTGGAGTGATTCAGGAACAAGATTCACAGAACTGCTTACTTACCAGTTTTCAAAAGTGGATTATGTAACAGCTAATCAGTACCTGCATTGTAATTCAAACATTATTTTAAAAATAGTCAAGAAAAGCCATCCAGTTAAAATATTAACACTTCTGCAAACAGCATGTCTGCAGCAGGCTGGATTGCTTTAAATCAAAGTGATTTAAACTACTGATTTTAATCGTGATTTACATCAACAAACAGGAAACCTTGATTTACATAAGTGATTTTAATCTTGTGTTGCATGTGTACTCTCCAGTTATTTTCCTAAAGAGAGGTTAATTCTCATTCATTGGTAACCATTAAAACATGTTGATTTGCAAACAAATACCCTGTCACAGTAAATTTGGTACTTCCTTTTGGTAATCTACAGGGCCAGCTCTAGGTTTTTTGCCGCACCAAGCAAAAACATCTGGGGCTGCCCCCCACCCCAGGGCTCCCCCACTTCTCCCCTGTTGCCCCAACCCTGGGCTCTTCCCCCCTCCCCCCCCCCGCACCCCCTGCCGCTCCAGCTCTGGGTTCCTCCTCTTCCCCCCCTCCCCGCACCTCCCTGCCACCCCATCCCTGGGTGCTCTCACCCCCCCCCACACCCCCTACCGCCCCAGCCCTGGGCTCTCACCCCCCGCCACACACACACCCACACCCCCTACCGCCCCAGCCCTCGGCTCTCACCCCCCGCCACACACACACCCGCACCCCCTACCGCCCCAGCCCTGGGCTCTCACCCCCCCCCCGCTGCCCAGCCCTGGGTCACTGGTAATTCTCTCCTGGGGGGGGGGGGGTGTCATCAGCATTCCACTCATGACACTAGCAGGGCGGAGGCTGCATCCACCCGACTCCTTCCCGGAGCCCAGGGGGGCCCTGACTCCGCCCGCTCCCCCCTCGCCTCCAGCCAGTCCGGCGCTGGCAGGGTAGGGGTAAGCAGCGGGGCTCCCGGGCCGCGCCTCAGCCCAGGGTCCCTTCAGCCAGGGGTCCTGCCTCCAGGACCAGCCAGGAATCAGGAGGGCAGAGCCGGGGGGACCGCCAAGGCAGGGGGCTGAGGAGCTGCGGCAGGGCAGCCCCAGAGGGAGCGGCCGGTTGTGAGCAGAGCCCCAGCGAGCGGGATGCGGGCCCCACATGGCAGTGTTATACCAATAAAATAAAAACCAGCAAGATCTTATTAAAGGGGAAAAGGCAAAATACCACATTTATTGTGAATACAGAAAGAATCATAGTAAGCAGTTACTTATAGCTATAACATTCCATTCAATCTCATATTTATTCACACATTCATTCATTCATACACACACACAGGTTCTGCAAGGTTGTTATCATAGTTACCAGCCTAGAAGTTGCTCGTGACAGAGTACTGGCCAGGTAGCCTGTACACGAGAGTGGAGCCGAGTCCGGGTCAGATGCACATCTGATGCTCCTGGAAGTTGGTTTGCAGAATCAGACCCCAAAGTTCTCACTTTCCAGAGTCCATTTTTATAGGAATTTCTTCCTATGCCAGTCTATGGGAATTGCTTCATCATGCTGTTGCTGAATCAATCAGCAGATAGCACATTCCTGACGGCTCCGTGCTGCCAGATGTTATCTTGTTCTTTGGCTCTCCCATTCTTGAGGCTGTTGGGTGGATTCCAGTCTGCCCTCCGGGGGTCCTCTGGTTATTTCCACTTGATGCCTTCTTCAGCCAATGGACACTGGATTCTTAGGCTGGCACCTCCCTGATCATTCAGTTATTATCTACACCAAGCATCCATCCACATACATCCTCTGTCTCTATTTTAATCACAATTGTTAATACAACAAAAGGGCGGGGAGTCTCTAGGTGCTGTTTCTGTTGTTACAGAGTATTGCTTTGAGTCTCTCTCTGTGTGAATTGCTTTGAGAACAGACTCTGTCTTAGAATGTACTAACGCAATTAGCAGCTTGCAAGTTTCACACGTAGATGGAGAAAAACAGTACCAAAAACCAAGAGACCTCTTAATTAGAAATACCCTGGAATTTAAACTATGGGGAATCAAACTCATTTGTGATTTTAATACAGAACTTCTTTAATATGATCCAACAGCAGCACCTCGGGCACTGGTCCCCTCGATGGCCCCGCTGCTGCTGCTCCTCGCCACCCTGCGGCACTTGCAGGCAGCTCCTGCGTGCACCCCACGGGGCGGCCCCCAGCCAGACTGTCCCGTGCTCCACGTGTCGGAGCCTGCTGGCGGCATGAACCACAGCGGCCCCAGGACGCCCCCCCCCGCGCTGCTGCTGGACCCCAGTCCCGGGGCCAGCTTTGGCCACCCGCTGCAGCTCTTCCACCTGGACTTCGGCGGCAGACAGCGTCCAGCCCTGATCCCCCTCCCAGAACCAGCACCTTGTACCCCCTCCTGCACCCCAACACTCTGCCCCAGCCCAGAGCCCCCTCCTACACCACAACCCCCTTCCCCAGGCTCAGCCCAGAGACCCCTCCCACACTGCAAACCTCTTGGCCCCAGCCCAGAGCCTGCACCCCCTCCCGAACCCCAACCCCCCGCCCCAGCCCAGTGAAAGCGAGTGAGCATGGGGGAGGGGGTGTGTGTGGCGTGAGTGGGGGGTAGTGGGGGAAGAAGGTGCAGGGCCTCGGGGAAGGGATGGGGTAGATCCTGGGTTACCCTTAGATTAAAAAAGTGATCCTGGGCTTAAAAAGGTTGGAGACCACTGCTGTAAGGTGATATTAAAAGTTGGACTGAGACTCTCTGGACAATTGCGGCAGATTTCTGTCAAGTCAATAAATAGTAGAAAGCATATATAAGGATCTATGGTTATCTTCAAATTGTATTTTGATTGCAGTAAAGAATAAAAACTAAAGGCAGGCAGGGGAACTCAACAGCTCTCCCCATTAGATCAGCTCTAATTTCTGTATATCCCTTTTCTGCATTTCCAATATACAGACATTTTAATTTCATAATCTACCAATAAAATGGCAGTTATTACAGAAGCTTTTGAGACATCTCCCCTAGTAACTGAGTAGATGTTTGGCCTGGTTGTTACACAACCACCACATGATCCCAGAGACTAGACTGTTAGCCAGTGACTCAGCAGTCCACATATCCTCTGTGGTTATGTGGGAGCAGAAGTTCACAAACTGCTGTAGCAGAAACTGCCAATAAAAGAATCCAAGAAGTAAAAACATACCTATCTACAAAAGGAGGATCTTCCTCTCTAGAACCCATGGGTACATTCTGCTGCCTTGAGTGGGACTTGTGCGCCTAAAATTCCTAACTCATTTACTGTAACTTAGAGACCCCTTGGCAAAGAGTCCCTGTTCTTTGCAAATAACTCTCACCTCAGACCACATACGCTCATTGCATCAAACATACCACACAGGATATTTATCCATGAAGAGTAGCATGTAAAATACTTACAAACAGCTTGTAGATATTCATCAAGGTTCAGAATCATTGCAAGATGAATGTACAGGTAACATTTAAAGTATAGTGCATTTATTCTGAAAGTATGCTTTATGGTCTTGGACTAGAAGGGCTTGTCTCCACTGGAAATTGACAACGCTGCAACTTTCTCGCTCAGGGGTGTGAAAAACAAGTTTCAGCGCTGTAAAGGACCAGTGTAAACAGTGCACCAGCGCTGGGAGCCATGTTCCCAGCGCTGGTAGCTATGCGTCTCGTTGAGGTGGTTTTTCTAGAGCACTGGGAGAGTTCTCTTCCAGCGCTGCGCCACGGCCACACAAGCCATGTTAAAGCCTGAAATTAGTCACCAGTATCTGGATGACTCATTCAGGCAAGAGAGAGAGGTCATCCTTCCCTGATCAACCAGTGACGTAATGAAAGGTTCTAATGCCTCCCCTTGCCACATACCAGAATAGTCAACGGAAAACCAGCAGAGACAACTAAAAACAATCAAATCCATTTGGAGGTGAAAAGAAAAATTATAGCAGGCAGGAGACTGCCTAAAAACAAAAGAAAAAAACAAACCACCAAAAAAGCTCACCTGTTCTAGAGAACGTTAGACTTTCCTTGCTGCAACACATCAGAACAACATCCATTAAGTCCTGCATCCTCACCTCCCCACCACACCAACGGTCCATATAGTCCAGCAGGAGTGCTTTCTAGTAGTTAGGGCAGCAGCTCCGGAGCCAAAACACATGGTTCCATTCCACATTCTACCACTGTTGAGCTGACACCTTGGTAAAGTTACATCACTTATTTGTGCCCCAGTTTCATAATCTGCAAGATGGGGATGGAAACTTTTGTCCAGTCCACCCTCACTTTTTCTGAGGTTTGAGTAATATCTTGCACATGCATAAACTATGAAACCACATGATCATAATGTAAATCTCATCCTCCTTATCCACATGTTCCCTTCTCATGTTGTGTCTAAAATTCTGACTCTAAGCTATTTGTGGTCAGGGAATACATCTTCTTGTGTCTTCTGGATGCTATAAACCTAAAACAACTTGCAACCTTTGACCAGCCAAAATGACGGCTATCTGTTTACAAACCTTGTGGGTGAAATGGCAAACGAAAACATCTCTAAGGACCCAACAAGCAACACTCTTGAACAGCCAAGGAACACAAAGCTGCACTTATACATCAAAGAAGTTCTCTTTAATAGTCAGTCTAAGGTTTTAAGTGTGTTTGGAATGTGATCTTTAATACTTTCTTGGGGCTTGACAAAATGTTAATAAATAATCTCATTTCAAATAACTACACCCACAAAAATTAGCTTTTGGTTTTATCTATTTGAGAAGGGCATTTTCATGCCTAGGATGAAAAAAATCCAACACAAACATTACAGCTCACCAGCCCCTGGGAATGTCTAACAGGGAAATCTCCCTCATCAGGTGAAAAGAAAAAAACTCCCCACGCCCAAGCCTTTGGAGCGGTGATCGAGGCCAGACACACCCTGTTCTACACCAGCCACGAAGTAACGGGGAAGCGCCGGGCCCCAGAGGCTGCTAAAGCCGATCCGGCCGGGCTGGTTCTTGGAGTCCGGGGTTGCCCAAGGGCTGTGGCCCCCCGTACCAGGCGCTCCCTAGGGCGGTGGCGCGCACACACACATCTGGCCGGCGGTGACAGCAGTTCACACCCCGAAACGTGGGGTCGCCGCCCGCCCGCCGCAATGTGCGCGCAAGCGACCTGCCCGGCCGGGGGGCGGCGGAGGCTCCGGCAGGCCCGAGCGCGGCTGAGCAGGGCTCTGGGGCCACGGCACGGGAGGGAGGCGGAGCGCACCCTGCCCCAGCGGGCCGGAGCCCTTCGCTGTGCTCGGCGGCACGTCAGCTGGGACCTACCGCTCCCCCCGCATCCGGCCCCCGAGCGGAGGTCGCCCGCAGACACGCGCAAACCGCAGCCCCCAGCGCAGGGCGCTTCCTCCCCCTCCCCCCGGCAGCTCCGGGCCCCCTCCGTGCCGCCCAGCCCCGCAGCCCCGGGCCCCCTCCGTGCCGCCCAGCCCCGCAGCCCCGGGCCCCCTCCGTGCCGCCCAGCCCCGGGCCCTCTCCGTGCCGCCCAGCCCTGTAGCCCCGGGCCCCCTCCGTGCCGCCCAGCCCCGCAGCCCCGGGCCCCCTCCGTGCCGCCCAGCCCCGGGCCCTCTCCGTGCCGCCCAGCCCTGTAGCCCCGGGCCCCCTCCGTGCCGCCCAGCCCCGCAGCCCCGGGCCCCCTCCGTGCCGCCCAGCCCTGTAGCCCCGGGCCCCCTCCGTGCCGCCCAGCCCCCGGCTCCCCTGGCTGCCTACCTCGGCCCGCTGGGGCGCAGAGCCACGGACGCGGAAGGGCCCGGGAGGTTCCAGGCGCAGGAGCAGCCACATGCGAGCGGCGCCACCACTGGGAGCCGGCCGGCGCGGGGCCGAGGGGAAACACGTGGGCGGGGGTGTTGATAGGTTGTGTCTCGTCCCCGCCCAAGCGCCCTAGATTGCTACAGAGGCCGCGCGGGTGGGCGGGGCTGGCCCCCTCCTGCCCTTGAAGGGGCTGGGAAAGTAGTTCAGGCAAGGGTGCCTTCTGCTCCCCCACAGATGCTGGAAGGAGGGGTGCTACCCCATCTCCTGGCTTGAAGTAGTTTCCATTATACAAAGGGTTTGACCAGTTTGGTTCAATGGCTCTCAGCCCCCCTTCCTCGCCCCTTGCGTCCAGGCACAGAGGCCCCAGCAGCAGGACCCTCAGGCTGTCATCCTTCGCATTACTGTGTATTGCCCCAGCGCCCTGGGGAATGCAGGGATTTGCAAAGCTTGGGCTCAGACAGGTGCCCAGCCCCAGGGAGGAACCCCCCCCAGTTGTTGCCTGCTCAGCCTTCAGAGACTAAATACCCCGCCCGAAGCACTCCAGGAGCAGGCCCCGGCTACTGGAAAACATTTTTTTCAGCCTGTATGAATCACTGTGTGGCTATAGCACCTGAGGGGGCAGGTGTTGATAGTGTGCGCACATTGTTGGCATCCTTTAATCTACTAATCCAGATGTGGGAATTACAGCCTATGGTGTAGATGGTTTGCAATGTCTCATGTGACTGAATAGTCCAATCTGAGATTGGCATGATCTTTGGCTCTTTTCTCTGCAAGCTGTAGGAACCAGCTCCTGTCATGGACTTTGATACCCCGATGGCAACACTTGTTATGATCACTTGCCAAGATTTCCCATTGGTCAGGATCAATACCAAATTCCTTTATATCTCACTTACATGTGTCTTTATAATGAAGTTTGGGATATCCTGTTCTTATTCCCTCTGATAGCTCCCTGTATAGCATGTCCTTGGGTATGCGTCCGTCTTCCAACCTACTCAGATGACCCAGCCAGCACAGTTGTCTTCGCTTGAGCAGGGCTTTCACAGTTGGTAAATTTGCCCTTTGAAGAACCTCTGCGTTGGTGACTTTATCTTTGCCGGTATAAACAATGTAGGGGGAAACTATTTAACCTTTTCTCCTGATGAGCATAAATTGTCCATGTTTCCCTGCCATAGATGAGAGTGCTGAGGATGCAAGCTTGGTACACTAGCATTTTGGTCTTGATGGTCAGCTTTGAGTTGTTCCATGCTCTTTTAGTTAGTCTGCAAAAGGTGGTGGTGGCAGCGTTTCCAATGCGAACATTTAGTTTTCCATCTAGTAAGAGGTTGGTGGTCACTGTAGAATGTAAATAGCTGAACTTTTGGACTACTTCTAGGTGGTTTGCATTTAGGGTAAATGAAGGATCTTGTGGAACTCCTTGTCCTAATACAACCATTTTCTTGATGTTAATGGTGAGAGCAAATGCCTGACAAGCAGTTGAAAGGCAGTCCGTCCATGAGTTCTTGTAGTAGATCTTCATCATGGGCTATGAGGGCAGCAGCAGCAGCGAATAGAAGTTCCCTGATTAGTGCCTTTTTGACTTAAGTCATGACAGTTTGAAGAGTTTCTGATCTGATCTAGTGTGAAGATACACTCCATCTTTCATGTCCTTAAATGCACAGTTCCAGAGTACTCAGAAGAAGATTCCAAAGAGTGTAGGGGCAAGAACACATCCTTGCTTCACTCCGCTTTTCATCTTAAACCCATCTGAAATGGACCTGTCAAACTGGACAGTTGCTCTCATGTTGTTGTGGAATGAACATTTAAGACTTAACAGGGTTGGTGGGCATCCTGTCTTTTCTAATATTGCAAATCAAGGTGAATAAAAATCAATGAATTAAAAAAAAAAAATAAAAATCGGATTTTTTTATTTAAATCTGATTTTTTTGATAAAATGCTTTTTGAGGAAAAAACCTATCTGAAGATAGTTTTAATTAAGATGCATTATAACTTAAAGATCTCTCATCATGGAATAAAGATTATAAATTTTAATTCTATAGTATGAGAATATATTCAAGTAATGTTTAAAAAAAGTTTTGTAAATGAGTTCCAATAGTTCATGGATTAAGGACCCAATCTTATGAGGTTCTAGGGGCTTTTGTATAGATTATTTAGGTTAATCTTTATCTACCCAATGGGACTCAGTGCTCAGTCTAGAAGATACCATCAGAGATGCTTAGGTTTGCAGTTCTCAAACTGTGGATTTGCAACTCCAGAGATAACATGCTTGTTAACAGCAAAAATGTTTTTAAAGAAATAAAGAAATAATATATGGAGGTGAGCTATAACAGACCTCAACCCTATTGTCCATCTGTAAATTTGTGTACACAGAGTCAATCCCTTACCTCTCTCTAAAAGTGCAAAGTTTCAAAAAGTTCAATGAACAGACGATTGTGGGAGCGGAATAGATCTGGACAAGGAGAAGAAGTCTGGAGATAAAAGTGAGAAGGGAGGGACAGGCACTAGAAACAAAACTGGAACTGTTTGAGCAGCATATTCCAGAAGTCTTGAGATCTTTCTGAGTGTAGCCTTCATTGATTTGAGATCTACCATACCATTCTCTCACTAGAAGGGAAAACCTATAATGGCAGCAGGCCGTAAAAGAGACCCAGTTTGGGAATAAGAACCATTCAAGAAATATATGTTTGCTGATGATGTTTTAAAGAAAGTCACACCAGCAAACTGGTGGAAGTCACTTAAGCACTTGGACTCAGAGACTGTTGAAGTGGTAATCTCACTTTTAAACAGCTGTAGCTTCTTCTGCTGGTGTAGAAAGAAAATTTTCTTCCTTTGGACTAATTTGTTCCAAATTGAGAAATCATTTGGGACCGGAAAAGCAGAAACGCTTGTTTTTCTTTTCCAGATTATGAACAAACAGGAAAATGAAGGTGAAGACGACTGAGTTAGCTGCAGAAGCCAATGTTTTAAGTTTCTCATGTTGACCTGGCTGACAGTCAATTTAATTTTTGTTGCTTTTAAAAAAAAATTCATTTAACTATTTCAGTTAAAAACTATTTTAACAAAAACAAACCTGATTTTAAAAAACTTGAATGTTTAACTAAATTCAAAAATTCATATGCTTGTTTTGTTAAAATATTATATATCCAGAATACCTAACGTTGTTGTTTTAGTTAAATAAAACAGTTTAAATGTCTGTCTGGTGATGTTCTCCTCCTAATACAGCATGGCAAGAAAATCCTCCAAATATTAAGGATTAACCTGTTGAACTGAAGATAGTTTACCTCTGAGTGACTTCATAAATATCTGCTTCAATTACCTTTTGGTAAATGAAATAATCAATCATTCATTTTCTGATATAGCTGTAAAACAAATCTGAAAAGTTTTCAAATTAAATCACTTTAAAAGTGTATCGTGTGTACTTTCTAAAAATGAAACCTACATCTATCTCTGAGTTGTGAAGAATATATATTAAGATTATAAAAACTAACAAGAATGCACTTTTATGTAGAAATCCATGATTAAATCAAGTCTTCCTGACTAGTGATTTAAATCAAATCCACCCTGTTGCAAATAGACCTGCTTGGCTGGCTGTGTGCACATGTAACACTGGGATCGAACCTGGGACCTCTGAAGCTTAATATATGAGCCTCTACTGTATGAGCTAAGAGCTACCTGGCACTTAGCTAAAGCTGTAGTAGACTTATTAATCTTTAGATGGTCCAAACAGTGGAGTAACACTAAATGTGAGCACTAATGATCTGAATTCTTTACAGCTGAATATAGCACTATTTTTCTATAAAAGGAGATATGCAAAGCCAGAAGTAACATACTCTGTTTACACTCCTATGCAAAGAAAAGGTCACTAGCCTAATCAAATGTTATCTCTCTGGTATTTTAAAGGTCTCGATTCTGCAAACACTTGGGGCTTGTCTACATGGGAGGTTTAAATTGCACTAACTTTACCCAGTACATACTCAAATGACCTTCATATACACATGACACTCTTTCAAAGCACTCTAATTGACCAAGTAATATGTATTCCACAATCCAGATTGAAAGCGGATTAAGTTAATTGTGGATGAGTTAGTGTGGGCTAATGTTCATGTACCCAAATGCTCATTTGCACTAGGGTGGCAGTTCGCCAACTGCTATCCCACTCTGCTTTGCATGTCATCAGGATCAGCCGGTTTATCTGAGTACTCTCCACTCTTCTGAGGTCATGTTACCCAGATGTCACCTTCCCAGTTCAAATGCTGGCCAGAAGCCAGGACCGGTCCATTTGCTCCTGGATTCACATACCTCAACATTTGAGTAGGGTATTACTACTATTCTACAATCTATACTACTGTACAATGCCATGTGCAGCATCATGGAGCTGTGCAGAAATCACTGAGTTTCTCACCATCTGGGGAGAAGCAAGGGTGCAGAAAGCCCTTACCAAAAATCACCAGAATAAAGCAGTGTGTATGGACATCTCTAGAAAGATGGCAGAAAAGGGTTCCAGCAGGGACCCTTCTCAATGCTGCAACAACAAAGAACTCAAAAGCCTACACAACAAAACCCAGGACGAGAGACCTCTGGTAATGCTCACAGGATTACAAGGAGCTGGACTGAGTGGTCTCATTGTGTAGTCCAGGAGCATTTAACTTAAGTCCTGCCTGCCTGAGGAGGTCATCCTGAGTTTGAGCATTCTGTTGGCTCTTGGTCCTTGTTTGGGAAGCTGCACCAAGTATCCAGGAAAGCATCTGCTACTTCTGGTCACACATAAGATCCTTAGTGTTATTTACTGAAGAAATTTAAAAAAAAATGACTTGAAAGGGTTTTCATGTTTTTTTTCTTAACCCTCCCCTCCCCCTGAATTTTAGCTGAGCGACTCAAACAAACAAACAAACAAACAAAAATGCAACCAAGGTGTGTCCCTAGACCAAGCAGGCTCATCCAAGGGTACCTCTGCCCTCCCTTCATCCAGGTTTATTTCAGTCATCCATTTGGTGTGATATGGTGTGATAGTCTGATACACTACCATATGTAATCAAGCAAACAATGAATTAAAAGAATGTTGGACAGCTGTGTCACATATGGCTCCAGAAACATCACAATGTTTCTTTACAACAGTAAAATCTACAAAAAGTTGTTTAATGTAAAAACGAACAAACAAACAAACAAACAAACTAGGTTGTGTTTCCAAAGCATGGATTATTAACTGATTGTTTTTGTTTCTTTGTCACTGAAGCCTTATTATAATACCATCTCTCTGATGCTAAAGTAAACCATCTCCCATTAGACTCCTCTGTGGGATATGAGAGAATGAACGAGGAAACCAATAAGAAATAAAGCTTCCCATCTCTGTGTCTTTCTTTCCCTCCCTGTGGTTACACTTGGGACTTCTTAACCTCCCACGCTTTATATGATCACATAAAATAACCCTCTCAGTGTAACATCTCCAAATGTTACAGGCCTACTGATGCTCTTGATTTTTATTACTTAGATGCAAAAGGCATTTAATTTAACAAAACAAAAAAAGAACAAAAACAAAATGTCATGTAAATTGTTTAAAAGGCGAATAATTCCAACTGTAAGCAGCTTTCCAAAGAAGGAGGCGATTGGAGCACTGGAGTCTGGCAATATTCAGGGGAAGGAAACTAAATGCTCATTTAAAACTCCAATAAAGGACAAATATTCATAGTTTATTAGGGGCAGGTGACTGGACATTTCATTGACTTGCTATATTTTTTCTAGAGTAAAACACCAGCAAAACAAAGATACAAATATTCAGTAATGATGAATGTATCCTAGTTAGGCTATGAGCACTACTGTAAATATATATGCACCATGGGTGAAATCTTGGCCACATTGAAGTACTCAATGGGTGTTTTGCCATTGACATCTCTGGAGCCAGAATTTCACCCGGTATGTGTATACCAAACTGCATCGGATGACATATGTAATATACTATCATTTTAGAAATATTCTAGTTTAAGTACTAACCTATTCACTCTAACACTACATGTCAAAAATTCCCATCAAACTTTTTGAATAGGCTGACTAGATATTGAGGAATATATAGCACAAAAGTCAAAGAGTTGTTCTTGTAGAAACAGAAAAGTATACAATACAATAAACGAACTACGATTTCCTTTCAAACTGCTTTTATTACACAGATGGCTCCCTCTGCTGGCTACATTAACACCTTCTAACCCTGTTACGTTGTTTTACATTGCCATTTGGAAAAAAGCTTTTAAATTGAACAAACTGACAAATATTTTCATTCTATGTAGTTTCTACCAAATTATGTGCTTTAAACATAGATTTGTCTAACTATACTTCAGAATCACGTGGTCCAGTTTTAACCAATAACTAGCGCCATACCTGAGGCAGAGTTTAGTCTGCTTTGTTAATTCAAGGCACATTGTTCTCATCTCTGGCTCCCTAGTAATTTCCTTCCTTGGAAGTTTAGTATATTGTCTTCCTAACTGGAGGTGACGTGATCTGTAGCACATGAAAGTATAATCTGAAGTTGTTTCCTGTTGGGTTATTCTGCAGAGCATTTTGCGAATATGACATATCAGAATTGTGGGTCAAAAGTGTGTAGTGCTTCCTTTGGGAAGTATAATATTAATGGAAGGACAATTTTGTATCTAGCAGCTACTTCAGACAAAAATCATTGTTAACTCAGTGTTAAATTTGCTGAAGTAACATATATAAAAAATACTTAACTACAGCAATAGTTTTAAGAAAATCTAAGCATTTGTAAGGTTTTGTAAAGATTTAACTTGCAAAGTACCTGTAGAGGGGTTTGGCTGGGGCTTGTCCCTCTCCGGGGTGGCAGGGAACCACACCACCTTGCTACTTCCTTCCAGTTGTTGATGGTGAATTAGCCTGGCTGTGGGAGTCTCTCGCCGCGGCAGCAGTAGAGGCAAACACAGACAGTTATTCGCGCCTGGCCATGGTCGGCAGTCAATAGTGATCAAGGGCTCAGGTCCTCAGGCAGGAGCTGAGCAACAGTATTTAACTAGCAGGCCCAGGCCCGGGATCAGGGCATGGCAGCAGAGAGTCAGTGACTCAGGCCCTCAGGCAGAAGCTGAGCAAACAGCTATATAATTAGCAGGCCCAGCCCCTGGGTCAGGCCGGGGCAGCCAAGCGTCAGTGGCTCAGTCCCTCAGGTAGGGGCTGAGCAAAGGCAAGTAAACAACCAGCCCAGGCTCTCGGCTCAGAGGGGCCTGGGAGAGGGGGAGATTGCCACCCACGAGTTGGGTGGCAGGGGGGACGCAGGCCCACCCACTCCACTGCGTCCTAGCTTGGGGCCCTAGCAACAGCCAAAGGCCGGCTGCTGAGTCAGTGGGGATCCTGGCCGCAACACACTGACATAGACTCTTGTCAAGGTTCCTTCCCCACTCTGAACTCTAGGGTACAGATGTGGGGACCTGCATGAAAACCTCCTAAGCTTACTTTTACCAGCTTAGGTTAAAACTTCCCCAAGGTACAAATTATTTTACCCTTTGCCCTTGGATTTCCACTGCCACCACCAAACTTTATCTGGGTTCCTGAAAAAACGGAGTTTGGACACATCTTTCCCCCCAAAATCCTCCCACCCCTTGCACCCCACTTCCTGGGGAAGGTTTGGTAAAAATCCTCACCAATTTGCATAGGTGACCACAGACCCAAACCCTTGGATCTTAGAACAATGAAAAAGCATTCAGTTTCCTTATAAGAAGACTTTTAATAGAAGTAAAAAAGAAAAAAGAATCACCTCTGTAAAATCAGGATGGTGAATACCTTACAGGGTAATTAGATTCAAAACATAGAGAATCCCTCTATGTAAAACCTTAAGTTACAAAAAAGACACACAGACAGGAATATTCATTCTATTCAGCACAGCTATTTTCTCAGCCATTTAAAGAAATCATAATCTAACACATACCTAGCTAGATTACTTACTAAGTTCTAAGACTCCATTCCTGTTCTGTCTCCAGCAAAAGCATCACACAGACAGACACAGACCCTTTGCTTTTCTCCCTCCTCCCAGCTTTTGAAAGTATCTTGTCTCCTCATTGGTCATTTTGGTCAGGTGCCAGCGAGGTTACCTTTAGCTTCTTAACCCTTTACAGGTGAGAGGATTTTTCCTCTGGCCAGGAGGGTTTTAAAGGGGTTTACCCTTCCCTTTATATTTATGACAGCTCTGGTAGTGCTGCAGCCAGACTACGGTCGGCTGCCCCTGGGCTACTTCCAGCCCCCCCACCCCCGGCGGTACCTGGGTCTGGACGGCGTCCTCCGGGGGGGTTGAGCACCATGAGGTCCTCTGGGTAACTGGAGAGGGGCAGGCTGGGCAGCTCCTCCGAGCTCTGGGCAGCATTAGGCGTTGGCAGGCCAGGCCAGGCCAGTCCTTGGGTCCGCCATAGGTCGCTACGGTCTCCTGGCTGGGAGATAGGCTGGAGGCATCTGGCCTCTCTGGTGGCTGCTCCTCCAGTGAGTGCTGGGGTCGGGCTTTTATACTTCCTGTCCTGAGCCTTGACCTCTGGGGGTGGGTGCAGGACTCACTGGCTCCACCCACTCTGGTGTTGGGAGGGGCTCGTCCCTT
The DNA here is from genome assembly GCF_015237465.2 of Chelonia mydas. Lineage (NCBI taxonomy): Eukaryota > Metazoa > Chordata > Testudines > Cheloniidae > Chelonia > Chelonia mydas. The sequence continues at coordinate 20,194,469 of NC_051252.2, forward strand.
TCCGGGGTGGCAGGGGACCACATTGCTTCGCTACAGTACCAATTAATTTAATTTACTTACACGTTGCCATTATAATGTATACAATCAGACGACAGCATCGATGTGAACATTCACCTTCAACATTCCATTTAACAACCTTAGCTCTGACTCAGTAATAAAATGTATGAACTCTTTTTGACACATACATCACTAATATATTGCATGTAGTCCAAAGTATAAAAATTGTGGACTACCTAAAGTATGTAACTAGTATTACATGTCCATATTGTTTTCAGCAAACGTAAATTTTCAGATAATGTTTTTTGTGAAGGAATTTCCTCGTTTTTAAAGAAGAAATATAACTTTATGCACTGTGTGATAAAAGTTTCTATGGCCTCAAACTCACAGAGGAGGTTTTATGTGCCAGGCACCTACAATTTTGTATGGTGCCAGGCATCAATTTGTGTAGAAAATATTATATCAAATGTTCCCCTTCTATGCACCTTCAGGAAGAGCCCTGATCTAATCAGCTATTTAAGGGACCACAGAAATGAGTTGACTGACAGAGTTACAGTGAGGAGAATAGTACCTTTAACTTGTAAAGCCATGCTCACAGTTACATAATGTAATCATTCTGATCTTAATAAGTACACAACGAAGGACTTAGACTGTCACATATTCAAAACAAAGCACATCGGGAACACCTACAGAAATGTATCCACACTCAAAATACCCCTAAAACCCTGGAACTTCCGTGCAAAAGAACATTTGTATTTGTACACCAGTTAATTGCACATGCAAGTTGGCAATTATGCAAGACCCAGTTTGTGCATGCAAATGAACATTGCAAAGAAAATGGCACCTCTAAAAAATTGTCCCATAAGGCTTACTGGCAAAGGACAAGCAGGAGAGAATTAGAAAAGCACGGTAATGATACAATTTGCTGTATGCTGATAGTGGACTTCAATCATGGTCTTTTATAGTAACTTGCAAAGGTCCACTGAATTTAGCATTGTGTATTTAGAGAACTACGCGACTATTCTAAACAGTCCTGAAATTTAAAAGAGTAATCATAGTGCATATGGGGAAATGAGGGAAAACCCATTTTTCAATCTTTTTTCTTGTTTTTTCATTGTTTAACTTGAAATCAAAGTTTAGTCTTGTCTGTCTAATGCATGTCTAGATAGATTGGGTGCCTTCATCAGTACATATCATAGAAGCAGCAGGAATTTACATTTGTTTACTTGGAATTCAGTGGCAGTAACAACAGCAGTTCAAGGCAGCCCCATTGTGAGATAAAACCTTTCCATAATCTCCAAATGTTCAGTGCAGTGCTCCTGGCTCTTAAAAATGTATTTCATTTCTGTTCCTGCTGCATTGTCTTCCTTTGTTCCCTTTTCCAATGTCAATGCATTACACTATTTATTTTCCCAGTTATACTTGTGGTATCTTTCCCTACTCCCTCCAGGGTTACTAGGAATTATACAGCTTAATATGTAACAGAAAGAAAAGAACAATCAAGAGACAGGACCATGCACTAGCAACCAAGTTGAGTTTGCCACATATTTTGGCTGTCAACACTTAATGTAAATATCATAAGGGGAAGAAGTGCCTACTGCCATTGTCAAGGATCTCTGCCCTTCTGCAGGGGATAATGGAAAAGAAATAGCACTACTGCTGAGACCCTATCCTTTACTCAGTGACAATGTCAGGATCCAATAATCCCCTACTGCTTGTAGTAGAGTGTGCTGGCTCTCAAAAAAGCAGAGATTCCTAGCTCACTTGCTACTGGGTCTCAGCCCTTTCAGACCAGGCATTTAGGATGGTTGTGTTTCCAGGGGGATCATGTGACCAAGAGGGAGCTATGTGAGCATGGGCAGCACTGGCTGGAGAAACTCTCCCCCAGATTTCCCCTTACCCTAGTGTTTTCCTGGGTATGTGTGAAAGACCTTCGATCGTTCTCCATAGTCTCAGGCTTTCTTTTAAAAAGAAAGAATAAATCTCTAGCTGTCATGGTTGTAAAGAAAACATTTCAAAAGCTGTCAGGAGTGTAGCTGATATAGAGATGTCTACCTGAATTTTCAGACAGCCCGAAACAATAGCTCTGAGAGGTGAACTTCCCTGATCATTTCAGTGGGCTCTAACTCAGATGCTAATGGTGATATTTTAAATGTCAATATTGTTAACTATTTCACTGCTTGTCAAAGCATGTCAAAAAGGAGAGAAGTGTCATATTATGAAGATCTTTGCCAGTGTTTTCCAAAATGTGTGTGGGAGTGGGAAGCATGGAGGAGTAGTCAGGAGGAAGTGTTCGGGAACATTTTGGCAAACCAGTAAAGTGCCTGAACCACTATAGTGTGTTGCTAACAGTAGTCAAGTTAGCAGGCTTGTTGCCGGCACCCAGTGCCGAGAGGCAAAACAACAGCAAGGTTCATTGCCCGGTGTGCGTCACCCAATAATCACAACGGGGTGGAGAAGCAGAAAAGTTTATTTGCAGCTGCAAAAAGGTACAGGGAGAATAGAATCTCAAATCCTGCACACAGAGCAGGAAGTTACACAGGCTTTTATACATCCTTTCTTCAGCACACTTATCCAATAGCAAGCTGCCCTAAGTATCCATATAGCCAGCCAATCCAGTTACCAGCTAGTTCCCTTGTTTTTTGTATCATTTGTTAAACTATACATAAAGCTGCTTTATTCAGCATTGTTCTTCCATATCTGCCCTGTTTGGCCTTGTTTCATTTCAGGCAGTCTGACTCTGCAACATATTGTTGCAGATCCTCAGCATAACTGCTGCGAGTGCCTCCAGGCGGGAGGGGGGGGCCAAGGACACCTGGGCCTAGTGCGAGGGGGCTTCATCGACACTCGTGGTCTTCCATCCCCTCGAGTTACCTAGTGGCCATGCCCCAGTGTCCCCAACAGGCTGTACTGAGCCATTCTTGCTTATTGCTAAAAGAAGCCAAGTCAGCAGGTCGTAAATTGGTCATGCAGCCAAGGCAGGAGGGGAGGTGGTTTTGGGTGCCACAGACAGGGCAGCTTGACCCCACGCCCTTCCTGATGAGAACGTTGAAATTGCTGATGCATGTATTTTAGAAAAACAAGAAGTCTGTATATATGTGCCCCGGGAATGTTTGTCAGGGCCCCAAGGCATGGACACTCTGAAAAAAACACCAAACAACACATGTGGTAAATTGATGACCATAAGGAAATGTCTTGTTTGACCTTTTTAAACCTGCTTGCTTAGTAAGTTTTCTTTAAGGGATATGTCATTGTATTACTAATGTATAAATAAAGGGAAAAAGTTTGAGGTAATTGGACTTCTCAGGAGGGGCTCTTCAGGGACGCTCCTTCTGGACGCATCTTCAGGTCCCCACTGGCAGATGGAAGCCTGGCCAGCTGAAGCCTGTCACGGTGCCATTTGAAAACCACGCTCAGCTTCGGTAATTATCGAGGGTTGGGGGTGTTTTACTAACCTGTTGCAGACGTGTGTAAGTGCTTGAGACTAAGTAAAGTTTAGCTTTAAGTGAAAGCACTCTTGTGTAGTCCTGTTTGTGCCAGCCATCTAGCGGTCGGACAGCCATTTCTCCCTTGATTTATTTCCTGACACCACCTCGCACAGAGTAAAAGTTACCAAGAGCTTTGGGTTGAAAGAACCCCTGGTAACAGAAGGAGATGCCATGACAGATATATTAATTAGGAGGAGCAGGTCTTTAATAACACATAACAGGAGTGCAGGGGTGCAGTTTTCTTAAATTTCTGAAGAGTGGCTCAGCTTTCAGAAGTTTGGGAGACACTGCTCTGTACTGAGAAAAGGAAGGCTGCCCTTTAAATAAACTTGCCTACAGTAACATGGGTCTTTCTTGGTCGGATGATATAACTACCCTAAATGCATGGCCTTAAAGGACCAAGCCCCACTAAGAGGTGGGCTAGCGGCACCAACTCTGAAAGGTTCCAGTACGCTCCGTTACATGGCTTCGCTCAACCTCATCTGCAAGCTGAGTCTTCCCACTTCCTCAATGCAATTGTAACAGCAACAGACCTTGGTCGTTGTCAGGTGGGATTGAACTGGGGACCTCTGGAGCGTAGTGCATGAGCCTCTACCGCATGAGCTAAAAGCCAGCTGGCTCCTAGCTAAGGATGTAGAGCAGACTCATTTTAACTCTCTCTCTAAGTGGTCTCGGTGCCACTAGATGGGACAGAACACCACACCCAGGAGGTATGTGGGTTACACAATACATTTATGGATTGCAGAGTTCCTGAAATTTGGCTCTGGATTTTCATAAGCACAGTGCACTCTGGAATATCAATACAGGGAAAGCCTCACCAGGAAAGAAAAGGTGAATGAAAAGTAGTGTCATGACATATGGAATCACAGTCCTTCTTAAACAGAAGACATTTACTATAGAAAACAGTTACAACTGAGCTTCCACATGGCTTCAATTCCAGCTTTGTCTCCCTTGTTTACCAAGAGCTACACCTTGTCTAGAACGCTATACAACACAGAGATCAAAGTTTTGAAAACATGAATCTATAGTTAGGTTCCTTATTCCATACTCAAGCATCCTCAGATGTGGCCAGATTTTCCAAAAGTTCTAGAAGTTCCCATTGATGCTCATTGAGTGGCTAAATAATATAGTGCAAGTGACTCTACCATTAGTCAGGACACAGCAAAGGGACTACTGAGGCTCATTGTAATCACAGGGAAGCGTCAGAGGCAATTCTTTTCCTCTCATTTGGCAGTAGATATTCATTAGACCAGCGGTAGATATTCATTAGACCAGTGGTTCTCAATCAGGGGTACGCAGAAGTCTTCCAGGAGGTACAATGACTCATCTAGATAGTTGCCTAGTTTTACAATAGGCTACATAAAAAGCACTAGCTAAATCAGTACAAACTAAAATTTAATACAGATAATGACTTGTTTATACTGCTCTATATACTATACAACTGAAATATTAATATTCTGAAATTATTAGTATTAATATTCCAATTCATTTATTTTATAATTATATGGTAAAAATGAGAAAGTAAGCAATTTTTCAGTAATAGTGTGCTGTGACACTTTTGTATTTTTATGTCTGATTTTGTAAGCAAGTAGTTTTTAAGTGAGGTGAAACTTTGAGGTTCTCAAGACAAATCAGACTCCTACAAGGGGTACTGTCGTCTGGAAAGGTTGAGAACCACTGAATTAGACTGTGTTTTCTCACTAAACATAACTCAATGATACAGTAGGTTTTGCATATGAAGTGCTTTCTATGCACCTTTTGTGGTATTAAGCAAAGAAGTGGTTTGCCTCATCAGCTTGTTGGGTGATTCTGAAGAACAGTATGAGAGAGCTAAATCATCCCACTTTTGCTGCTGATGCTATAAAAGGTTCTCTCTTGATCTGCTTCACACTCAGGTGATGGAATGCCGAGATGGGCAAAATCAGTTTCAATGCCAAAAAGATAAACAACTGGTGCAGAAGGTCACAAAACACTATGAATTCCTTTATGTCACTTGAATCTTGAAGGATAATCCAAAAATATATACAAGAGTTTTGGAATAATAGTGAGCAACACAGTATTACTACCCAGGGGACACTGTGCAATACACATAAAGCAACTCAAATTTTAATGGGGCATGGAATTATCTTTTGAATTAAGTGCAAAAAGAGTTTGTTTTAAAATGAGACAGCGAAAGAGTGAGAAAGAAGCAGGTCTTCTTTTCTTTTAAGGAAAAGCAAGTTTATGCCTAATGTCCTGGAGAAATAGTTGAAGAATAATTCAACCCTATGCAAAGATTGCTGTTTAAGGCTACCAAAGTCAGTGAGATTAGTAGGGAACTTTAGGACCAGATCCTACAAAGGGATCCACTGTACAGACACTCAGGACTGCATGGAACCCACAGGTTTTAGTGTGATTCCACAAGAGTCTAAAAGTCTACGTGAGTGGTTCCTTTAGTGGGATTGCAGCCTTAATTTGTTTTCCTGATCCTGATGTTTTAGATCTGTGATCTTGTCAGATCTCATAAGCTAAACAGGGACAGGCCTAATTAGTATCTGAAAGGGTAATTATTTAGGAAGACCCAGGTTCTTACAGAAATGGTGTTGGTGACTCACTGCCTCAGGCTGGCACTCCGACCTCTCAGTCAGTATTGAGTCTATCCCCATTTTAATACCAGGGATGGTATGGACATAGAACTATGATCCTGACCATTTCTGGTTATTGAAGGCTCCATGGAACTTTTTTCACATTCTAAATTCCAGAGCAGATAACTCCGTTCTACTTTCTAAAATTCTTCTTTATAGTGTCACTCACTTATGCTGTTCTGTATTTGCTCTGCTAGATGATTGCTGAGTCATGTTACCAGTGCAGAATGACTACTGGGCTTCTCTCTCAAAAAAAGCTATATGAACCCGAGTGAAGCCAGTGTTCTGAACCAGCAGAAGCAGCATGTACCCAGGTACTTGTGCACACACTATAGCTGAAAGTGTGCCTTTGGCTGCATTTAAATAGAGTATCATTAATAAACACACATAAATACATATATCTCCATGTCTTTCAGAGGTAAGGAAAAAAGACTATTCCCTGATCCACTGCCTCCCACTCCTCTCCAGAACATACCTGAGAAAAGTGTACCCCAGAGTTCAACCTTACGGGCAAACTGTGCAAATAAAGTAGATGCTGTGGATTTAAGTTTTCATCTTAAAGTTCTTATCACACATTCCTTCACCAGAATGTCTTGGTCTAGTGCAACATGGGCTGAGTTAAGATATTTGCCATTACTTTAACAACACATTTCCAGTGTTTAAGGGGTTTTTAAGTGTGTCCTTGACTTTGAATTTCCAGGCTTTCTAGTGTTTGTGGTTTTTGAGAGTAATTCATGTTCTGTGAAGGCTTTTCCTCTTCAGTGATAGGTACGTACAACCCTAGCTCCAAGTAAACACAACTTTTATTTATTTATTTATTGCTAGAAATATGCACTAACAGCCTGATCCAAAGCCAAGAGGAATCTTTCCATTGACTTCAGTGGGTGCTAGCTCTCTTGTGTGACATGGGGGTAAGCCTGTGTTCTGCTCATTCCTTCCACACACATGCACCTCATTGCCAGATGATGAACAAGGTCGAATAAAATTATTTTGGTACATTGAGGGCCTGGTTCAAAGCTTCTTGAAGCCCATGGAAATACTCCCACTGATGAACTGAGCACAGAGCTGTGGCGAAGCCTTAAAAGAGGAGTTTCTCAAGCTTTCTCAGAGCTTCCTCCTGCAGTGTCAATCTTTTCTTAAAGAGAGATTGCCTCATGGGCCACCTCCCATCCCATTTGCAATCCCATGGACAACCTTCCTTCCCATTTAGGATCAACTTTGTGGCTACCACAGCAATCGCTTACCTGGGAAGGCAACAGCAGGAAAGTGTTTACGTACTTTTTAGCCATCTTGGAATGTGATTTAGCAGCTGGAATCAAAGAGAGTCAACACCACCTGACCAGCCAGCTCTCTACAGACTACCAGCAAGTGCTTTATAGATCACTGGCTCTCCACGGTCCTCAGTTTGGGGGACATACTAAATAGGAATTAGGAACTAATTAGAGGAAAACTGAAGCACATTAGTTAAGTAAATAAAATAAAAATCTTACATTTATATAGAATCTTTTAACCTAAAAGATTCCAAAGCATTTTATATACAAACAATCCACATACAGGAAATCACGTCACCAACGAAATGCAGCTATCTCTGGGATGGAGTGCATCACCCAAGCAGACAACCTTAAGTTGGAAAGAGAAAATTTTGGCCAAATTGGGGCCGGTCTTTTCTCTTATGAAAAGCTATATGGGAAGTTTTATGTCTGTACTGAGCAGACAGGAACTCAGTTTTCCAAATCCTGTTGAAGGACTCACAGCCTGATGTGCCAGTTTTTACACCACGGAAGGATAAAGGGCTGAGATTCTGCTGCGATTAGAATAAACAAGGTTTATTAATTTCTGTCGAACAGTAGATGTCTCCCTTTGCCTGTATTTGATCTGTGTGTAAAATGTGCATTAGGCACATGTTCACAGTGAGCATTACTTCTCTTTTTTCCAGCTAACATTCCCATCATGCCTTGGTGAAAAATCCACAGGGGAGGAAAGATAATGCTGAGCACAAACCCTGAGAATAGAGCCCCATGAAAGCAACAAATTATAAACTCTACAGAAGAGATTTTCTTCAGAAAGATCATAGGTCTCATGCTTTCGTCATGGCCTGTTCCTTTGCCAGCAGGTTTGGAGAGAGTGATCTGTGAGAGCTAAGTGATTTCTTTCAAGTAAGCTTCTCACGATGACTACAGAAAGCTAAAGGATTACAGTACACAAACAATGGGAGAAAAGCTGCTTCAAAGAATACATCCAGACAATAGAGTTGCAGTTATGGTAGCAAGGCAAACTATGGAAGAGGATTTAAATGAAATGAGTGCTATTTGTACATCTCTGAGGGCTCACGTGTGACAAATTTGGCAGCACTAATGTTTATAGCGCTTGTTGCTCCACCCCTTAAACAATGAGGCTAAACCCCATATGTACAGGAGTTGGTAGCGCACAAGCGTTTTTGCTAATCACATTGCATGCAAAATCAGGAAGACAAAGGGAACTAGTAATGCTTATACTAGCATTGGGGAAATAATTAAGCATGAATGAAATATTGTATGTGGATTTGAAATAAATGTGTAGCGCTCTTGGAAACAATTGTGTTGTTTTCTGTTGTGCTGCTTTTTCCCTGTTTCACAAAATAATTTGCATTTCATTTAAATAAGGAATATAAATTGTTGCAAACTTTCAATTTTATTTACATAAAACAAAACGCTCATTTCCATTATTGTTTAGATAACCTGGCATCTGCAGAGTTTTTTGAAGGTAAAGTTTTCTCCCTCCCCAAATTACGACAGACACCGTGATGAGTATGGGGCATAGATAGATAGACAGTAATCCACCATAAGCCCTGCTGTACAGTAGGCTAATATCTTTCTCGGGCATAACAAAGACATGAGACCAGATCATTGATTCTAGCCATGTTCTACTTTGTGCTTCTGCAATCTCTGAGGCATCTGGTGTTGGTTGGACCATTGCGTAAATTAGAGCAGCCTCACGGATGGTTATGCTGGCTAGAGTGCAGTGGGTTTTGGCTGTGCACTTTCTTTCCTCAGCTGCATGCCCCCTGAACCAGAATTGGGGGGCAAAAGGCAGTGTCGTAGGGAATCTGCTGAGACAGCTAATATTTAGACCAGCTTTATGTGCCCTTTGCATCACGGAAGTGACACAGATGGCCCGGATCAGGGTCAGTCTCTACAATTACTATTCTGTCCAGTTTTTGTTAGAGCAGGGAAGTGCACTGGGACTTTAATTCAATGTTACTGTGAAGAAGTAAACTACCCTTTTAAAGGACAGGCTGGAGCCTACAACTAAGACTGCCTAGATGTAATCAAGAAGGTCCCCCTTCCCCATTCTGAGGCTTTGCCTGGGCTATTTAAACATGAAGTCGGGTAGGAATAGAGAGGGAATTAGAAGCCATGCAGGCCACAGTGTAGTCTCTCAGGTTCAGGAGTCTAGCCTGAATAGGCCCAGAGACTTTGTTTGGGGACTTTAAGTTTGGGAGCTCTGAACTAGGGTCTGAACTGTTGTTACACGTCCTCCTTCCCTGAGTCCATATGAAAAGGGACACATGCCTTTTATAGGTTTAAGAGTAGCTGCCGTGTTAGTCTGTATCCGCAAAAAGAAAAGGAGTACCTGTGACACCTTAGAGACTAACAAATTTATTTGAGCATAAACTTTCGTGAGCTACAGCTCACTTCATCGGACGAATGCATCCGATGAAGTGAGCTGTAGCTCACGAAAGCTTATGCTCAGATAAATTTGTTAGTCTCTAAGGTGCCACAAGTACTCCTTTTCTTTATGCCTTTTATAGTTACCTTCAGGAATCTCCCTTTGTGGGCGTCTGTATATGTTTGACTTTTCATCCTCACTAACCATAAATAATAGGTGATCTTTGGATCCTAAACCTTCTCTCATTCCTTAATGTATGTGTGCAAATAGCTCAGTGCCCTTCCTGCAAGATTGCCCAGGTGTATTACTGATTCAAATCCACCTCTGCTGACAGGCTTTTCATCTTCTCTCATCTTGACTATTTTAACTTCCTTCTGTGACCTTCTCAAGCTCATCTCTTCCATCCTCAGACAGTTCCACCAGCTCCCCATTTATGTAAAATCCTCCATGAATTTGTTTCAAATAATCTCACAGGCCTTGTCCATCTATTTCTCTCCCAGTTCCCATCACTCTTACCTCTGTTCTGTCCTTTCACACCTTCTTGCCTTTCTTAGATAACAATGCTGAGCAATAACAATTCAGTACTCTTCATAAGCCGTAAATTCACACCATTAAAAAGAAACCAAATTATTCTGATCCTTCCAAAGATGAGTTCAATATTGCTTAAAAGTTAAACATATTCATATCCCTTTGCAGGATCAGTTAGCTATCTAAACCCATATTTAGGTTCCAAAGCACCTCTGAAAACCAGACTACCTGTTCAGGTACAAAAATTGGTATTACACTGCCTAATTTTAGTTTGAATATTTTAGCTGTAATGCACTATAAGACAACAGAAATATATTAATCATTCTGGTTTCTACCCCATGCAGAATCTTAAGCATTGGTCTCCTTCAAAATATTGATAATGATTTCATTTTATCCTGCTCCTCTCTGTACACTGTCCTGAGACTTAAACAATGATCATTTTTCTTTTTCCACAGAGCTATTGCTGCTTTTCCCTGTGCTCTGTTATCAGAATATGCCCAGCACTTCAGATTTTCAGAAAAGGAGATGAAGTCATTTAATAGATGCTGTGTTTACAGAAGAATACACTGTAGTCTTATAGTTTCCTAAATCTAATCTTTTTTTTTCTGTCTTCCTAGAAACAAAAGAATCCAAACATCTTTCCCAAGTCAGAGCTGAAGGAATCCTTTTAAGTGACATAAGTCCCTCAGTGGGGTTGTATGCTTTGTTTCACCACTGAGTAAGCTGAAATGATTGGGTCTACTTCATGATTCCCAGATATCACTAGGGTGTGCTATAGATCATGACATTCAGTAAAGCACTTGTTAACAAGGCAATCTAGCTGTTATACTAAATATTTTAAATTAATTCTAAACACGAAAGCAATGCACACTGATCCAAATACACGTTTAAAACAACATCTGAAGCACTTGAGAGAGGTAATATAATAAAACTTGTTTAACAATTTAAAACTTTTTGCTACATACGCTTGGAGAACCATACAATAGTGCATGGCTACAAAGAGTTAGTGAGAGCTAGACAGATAATCAATAAATCTAAAATGCCTACAAATCAATAAAACCTAAAAGAAGGGATCTAAATAGTGATTGAAAGATTGGAATGGAACATGTATAAATAAGAAGCATAACCAGTAAGGGACCTATTGTAGAAAATTTAGTTTGGTGTGGACTCAGTGGAGATTGGCATCAAATGGGATTATTCACCTGAGTAAGTGCTTCCTCATGAGTAAGGGCTGCACATTCAAGCTCTAAATAGTAATTATAAATAACATGTAATTAATAAGTAGATATGAATAATAGAACTGCTCTTAAATCCATTGATGTCAATGGCAAAACTCTTAATGATTGAAGTGGGCATAGAATCAGGTCCATCCTGGGGGACTACGTGGCTGAAAGTCGGTAATGGGATAGGGAACCCACTAGCACTTGCATCTTGATTCAGCAGTACTTAAGCATATGTTTAACTTCAAGCACGTATCTGGATTTAAAGTTAAGCACATCCTTAAAGACAGGCATGAGCTTAAGTGCTTTGCTGAACTGGGGCCTCAGATACCAATTCAAATCCAGGCTACAGCGTGCTGATAGCAACAGAAGAGCATTGCCGCCTGATGGCCTGGTGGTTCAGCGGCCTATGTGAAACGGGTTTGGTGGCCCCAGTCCATTTCCCAGTGCATGATTATTATTTCTATTACTGTGACACCTAAAGCCCCAGTCATGGACCAGGACCCCACTGTGCCAGGTGCTGTACAAACACAGAGCAAAAAGATGGTCCCTGCCCCAATGTGCACATCACAGAACCCATCCCCCTAATTAGCACTCTTGCCAATAATCTCAAAAGAGATTGAACATGAACATGCTTTGATTCTAAACTAGTTTCTCCCCTTTTGAGGTGGCCCCCCGGCATCACAACTGAAACATGTTGGTGGAGCTGTGGGGGGGGAGGCTTATGCTGTCACTCTCTGAGCTGGTTCTGTCCCAAAGAGCCTTTAGTCTCCAGGACTCTCAATCCAGCAGCTCTCATGAGTGTTAGATTCACCCCAAATGTCAAAAAATAAGATCTCCCTGGAAGTGTACGTTGCCCAAGTTAGTGGGAATGGTTTGACTGGTGACATTGACATATACACCTGAATACTGTAAAAATGATGTTTGCTGTGACAGTGCAGTGTAAGTGTGTGATGCAATGGCTGGAATTCAGCTGAAACAGAAGAATTAGGGACAGATCCTCAGATGACATAAACTAGCATAGCTCTGTTGACTTCAATACAGGTACACTCTTTTACACCACCTGAGGATCTCTCCCTTAAAGTTTTAGCTGGATGTTTTCCTCATGGGTTTTCCCCCTGCTCTCCACCCTAAGCATTAATTATTCTACTCCTATGCTGTCGTTAACCCATATGGTGACAACTACTGCTAGTCAGTGGTGGAACAAAAAGGGACAGTTGGCAACCTCAGATATACATATACTGGAAAAAGAGAACAGCAAAGACAACAACAAATCAGATCCACTTTAACTGAAATCTGAAAAGAGTGACCTTAATGGACAAGGGATGTGAAACGTGATATTTTTTCTCTCACTGATCTATGTAGCCCTTGCCAGATCTCTAATTATTATATGCATCTTCCCGTCCCTTGCCCAGGACATTTTCTCAGGTTTGCCTTGGATCATAAACCAACATGTCCTTTTCAACTGCATGAAAGACAGCACCAGCAGTTCTACTAAAGCCGGTAGGAGAAGGTAACATTTTGAAATGGACACTGTAAAATTCCAGAGTTTTGATAATCTTCATAAAATTACCTTCTTTTAGGTTTAAAACCTGCAGTTCACTGTGAAAAAACAATGTTCCAGCAGCATCTTTTCATGGCATAACTGAAGAAAAAGAGGTACCTGGAATTTCACCTCCACATCTGGTAGCATGGAAAGTATAAGGCTCTATCCCCAGAGAATTTATTTACACTGGTATTTGGTCCAGTTCTCCATGACACTGCTAATAACACTAGGTTCTTGATTTTGCAAATCCTTGTGCTTTACACATGTGTGCAGAGTTCCACTGAAGTCAATGGGAGTTTTCACATGTATAAGTTCAGCATGTGTATAAGTGTTTGTAGGGTCAGAGCCATAGTCACAACTGCACATACACTAGGGAAAGGACTTGTTTGTGAGTTAGGCTGCAGGTAGGCTCTGGTGTCTTGCTGGTTTTTGTTGCTCTAGTTTTGTTAATTTTTACAATTTAATTTTTAAGATGCTTCCTTTCAATTTCACTTACTGGGAAACTAAAGATAATTCTATAAAGCCTAAAAATAAACCTGGATCTGCTAAACAATTCAGCATTTCACTCCTCAGCTTCCACCAGCTGGGCCCATCTGCTTTAGATTTGACACAATTTATAAAAATGAACAAGTTTACATGAGGAAGATGAACAGATTCCTTTGTATATTCATTTTGCCAAAATACTGTGCAGGGCACTTATTACTGGAAGAAGTTTATTTTTGTTCCTATATCCCTTTAACACTGTGGATGGGTTACATTAGTCTTCCATCTAGAAAGTATGTCCAAACGCACCCTCTTTTGCGCTCATATTCCCTTCAGGTTTTGCTCATCACATTTATTAAGCTACTTAATTCTCAAGGATCGATTGTAGATACGGTGAAGACCTCCTGAACACCAGTTAAGAATAAAGGTGTAATGAGAATAAATGACACACACATACCAATTTCCACAAGTCTTGCATGGAGTTTGACCTTTTTACATAAACATCTACTGCGTAAATAAATCAGATGTATTAATAAGAACCCCCCTCCCAAAATCAAACAATGGAAGTATAACAGTTAGCAGACCAGTTAAAAGAATCAACCTATTAAATAAATAAATTTGCTCTACACCAATTTATGTCACGGCTGTACTTAAGACAAAACCTTTTAAAGGAATAGATTTACTGTGCATACATATCTCCACTGGGTATGTGTAATTATGCAAAGGAAAGGCATTACTTTTTTAAAGTGGATGAATGGGTGATGCTTTTTGATTTACTGCAAGAAACAGAAAAATGGTAATGGCATGAAATAAGCATTTGCAAAACTGTTTTGGCAGACAGAAAATGTTTGATTTACCTAGGGCATCCATCAGGTTCTGTATTTTAGATCAAAGTAGATAAATGGCAAAGCAAATGGATATTTGGGGGGGGGGGGGAATCTGCTTTTCTGTCAACTCTGCAAGTAAGTTAAATGTTTGAAGGTGAAAAAAAAAGGCTCTCACATGGACAGGATAAAGTCATGATTCATCACTAATCTAGCAAATATGAGAGTTGTGTATTTACCTGGAAAGGTGAGAATTTCATGGAAGGAAATACTACACAGGGCCCCATTTGTCATTGATGCCCTGATCCTGAGAGATTTCAATGAGGGTTGAGGTGTTCAGCATTTCCAAAGCTTAGACCCTCAAGGGGGAAACATTTTACCGCCTCCCTTTGACTTCAAGTTGATTCACAATTATTTTCCTTCCTATTACTTTCTGGCTTAAACTCATATGGGTTTAAGAAAGATATTCCCATTCAGGGCAAAGGAGCCGTCTCCCCCAAAATGGATATCTGTGCTTCCCTTAGTAATATATATATATTTTTAAATAAGACAAAGGGCCAAATCTATCACTGGTCTGAGGGGGTGAACTTGCCTTTATTTTTCTTAAATGTACAGAAATAAAGGTCTTTAAGGATTTTATAAATACGAACATAAGAATGGCCATACTGAGTCAGATCAATGGTCCATCTAGCCCAGTATCCTGGCTTTCGACAGTGGCCAATGTCAAATGCTTCAGATAAAATGAACAAAACAGAACAATTATTGTGTGATCCAGCCCTTGTCGTCCAGTACCAGCTTCTGGCAGTTGGAGGTTTAGGGTTGCCTTGAGCATGGTGTTGCATCTCTGACCATTTTGGCTAATACCCATTGATGGGCCTATCCTCCATGAACTTATCTAATTCTTTTTTAAACCCAGTTATATTTTTGGCCTTCACAACATCCTTTGGCAATGAGTTCCACAGGTTGACTGTGCATTGTATGAAGAAATACTTGTGTTTATTTTAAACTTGCTGTCTATTAATTTCATTGAGTGACCCCTGTTTCTTGTGTTGGGAAGGGGTAAATAATACTTTCTCTGCAATGGCCTTGTCTTCCTTGCATGCTCCATTAGAAACTTGATCATCCAGGGGCCCAATGATTGTTTGGCATGCTTCCTACTTTTGATATACTTGAAAAAAATTGCTGTTAGCTTTTGTGTCTTTTGCTAGTTACTCTTCAAATTCTTTTTCGACCTGCCAAATTATACTTTTACACTTGACTTGCCAGTGTTTATGCTCCTTTCTATTTTCCTCAGTAGGATCTGACTTCCAATTTTGAAAGGCTGCCTTTGTGCCTCTAACCACTTCTTTTATTCTTCTGTTTAGCCATGGTGGCATATTTTGGTCCTATTACTGTTTGTTTTTTTTTACTTCGTATACATTTAGTTTGTGCCTCTGTTATGATGTTTTTAAATAGTTTCTATTCAGCTTGCAGGCATTTCACCCTTGTGACTGTTCCTTTTAATTTCTGATTAGCTAGCTTCCTCATTTTTGTGTGTTTCCTCTTTTTAAAGTTAAATGCTCCTGTGGTGGGTTTCTTCAGTATTTCCCCTACTACAGGGATGTTAAATTGAATTGCATTTTGGTTTCTACTATCTAGTGACACAGCTATATTCACCTCTTGGATCAGATCCTGTGCTCCACTTAGGACTAAATCAAGAATTGTCTCTCCCCTTGTGGGTTCCAGGACAAGCTGCTCCAAGAAGTAGTCTTTAATGGTGTCTAGAAATTTTATCTTTGTATCCTGTCTTGAGGTGACGTATACCCAGTCAATAGGGGGGATAATTGAAATTCACCGTTATTATTGGATTTTCTGTTTTTGTAGCTTCTCTAATGTGTCTGAGCATTTCACAATCACTGTCATCATCCTGGTCAGGTGGTCAGTATATCCTGACTGCTATACTCTTATTGTTCAGGCATGGGATTTCTATCCACAGAGATTCTATGATACAGTTTGATTCAATTAAGATGTTTATTATATTTGACTCTATGCTTTTTTTTTTTAACATACAGTGCCATTCCCTCAACAGCATGATCTCCTCCATCATTCCTATATATTTTGTAACCTGATATTACAATATCCCATTCATTATCATTGTTCTGCCAAGTTTCTGTGATGCCTATTATATTAATATTCTCATTTAATACCAGGAACTCAAGTTCACCCATCTTAGTATTTAGACTTCTGGCATTTGTATATGAGCACTTACAAAATATTTAGTTATCTGCCTTCATGTGATATAATTGAATGGAACTCTCTTTTGTTTGATTGTTTCTCCTCAGTTTCTATCTGTAAGTTATCAGCTTCTATTCTATCCTCTTTCCTAGGATATAGAGTATTCCCTTTAGCAAATCCTCCCTTAAGGGATAGCTCTGTCTGACCCGTGTGCTCCTCTGCACCTGTTGACTTTCCCCCAGAAAGGCTCAGATGAGATGGGGAAGACTGATAGCCAACTGGGAGGTGCAGCTCTGCAAGACTGTTCCACCCTGTTCCTGAAACAAAGAGAAACTCCTGTGCGGGGGCTCACTGGCAAATTGATTTTTCTGTGATTCTGTGAGGAGGCCAGGAGGTGGCAGAACCAAGAACCAGTTGCTCTCTGTGGCAGAATCCCCCCGGGAGCTCCCCAGTGCACAGAAGAGCACGCCTGCTGTTACACCACTTCAGCATACATCCCCATCTCACTTGACCATCAGAGAATGGAGAAGGGCCTCAGGCCAGGGACCCACTACCCTTCCAGCACTCTTTGAAATGTCTTGCCTCACCAGAGGGCAGTAGGAAGTAGCCCCTGCAACCTACAGTGCACAGGGACCGCTTATGTACTTATCTACTGCAAAGAGGTGAAAGAAGCAACCAGGTCCAATTTATTTTGCACAGATGTGTAAAAGCCCAACCACACTTTAAAACTTATAATAAGGCAGAGCTGGCCACGCCCTAGGATATACACCTTGCACACTTAGAGCAAAAAAACCTGGTTCACTTCCGTGGAGTCACACCCAGGATAGCCTTGGCCCTGTCTGTTTTTTCCCTGGTGCAGTTCTTTGTTTATGCCCTAAAGAGCATGAGGTGTTTCAGTGATGGTTTGAACAAGACTCATGTCTAAAAATCCAGGAGGGTCTGTTACAGTGGAGGAGTGTGTTTGGTAGATACTTCTATATCACTATAGCACAGAGGATGCCCTTGCCTTCCAAAGTGTTATTTCACAGTTCATGCCATGGAGTTTGAAATGCCATGTATATCCTGAAGCTTTAATACTGTGGTGCTCCGACAGTGCAAGGGAGCTATGCTGAGGTAGTAGGCCAGATTGTCCACTGTGATCTGGCCCCTTTGCACTGTTTCCTGGCAAAAAGGGTCTCAAAAGTAGCTGGGTCACACTAGCTAGAAAGAGGACATACAAGACATATTAGGGCTGAGCAGGGACATGCCAGAGCTCTCCTGTGCTTCCACAATCCCCCATTGGTGTGCAGCCCCTAGGGCATTATTCTAACTAGCTTGCTTAAGAGCAGCCTTCTGTGCCAGTCTTGACTCTGGCACAGAACTGGTCTCAGAATCAAGGAGCCACATCTAATTCCTTTGTAACCCCCCCGCCCACAGACACACACTTCAGCTGTGCCTGGTATCTGCTGGGCACAGCTAAGACTTTGGCCTGTACACAATGAAGTCTGAAAAATTTGGGGTCAAACCTTGTTTGCAGAAAGAATCATAATAGGTCCCAATATAACTCTGAGCCTTGGTATAAAATGAGTGCTAAAACAGTAATCTGGGTAGTAAGGCTGGATTGTATTTCTTCTCCTATAATACATCTGCATTGTACCTGTATATTAAAGCCAGTTCCTTGATGCATCCAGTTTCAGTGATAAAAACTTGGTGAGAAGGGCAAAAGTTATTGGGCAGGGATTGATATGCTTGCTTGTTATCCTTGATTGGCAACAATGGTACATTTTCTCCAGAATCATAAGAGGTGCCTTTGTGATTTGGGAGCATGAAGAAATTCTGTACTTGACAGATTTATATAGTAGGAATACGCTAATGTCCTTTGACCCGCTTAAGAATAAATACAGCTTACCAAATTGTCATTTTTATGGGTATTTACAACTGAGGCACTTTGTAAACCTAAGAACTAATATTCCCCAAAGGAAATCTGTACTCTCGAATCTTGATAAATTATTGAAAATACAAGCCACTACTAACCCTGCAATCTCTCTCTTCTATATTTCCTGGTTTTAGTTACACAGGAATTGTCATCGTGGACTAGACTGTTGAGCTATTTAATCAGCTATCCTGTCCCAGACCTGGCTAGTGTTTGACTCTTCAGAGGAAGGGAGAATCCCATATTGCACCCAGCTAATAGATCAATGTGAACAGAATTCTTTCCTGAACCCTGCAGGTGACCTTGAATTACTCACATCATTGTCCTAACTCTCATTTTGCTAGTGTAGAAATGTTACTAACGGTCAAAGAATTCTCCAGTCCTGTTTTGAAATTCAGCTGCAGCATCTGCCTCTGTGAATTGCACAGGCTGACTATGGTATGAACAAGAGTTTCCCTTTGTGGGTTCTTAATTTACTGCCCTTTACAGGCCAAATGGCCCAAGGAACCTCCACTTGACCACTACATCTCAGTTCTGCTCTGTCCCATCCACCTGCATGTCATACACTGAAACAAAACGGGAATTTAATCCTTAGATCTCTGTCAAATAGTCCTCTATGCTGATAGTCTCTGCCTCCTTATCTACCTGGGATTTTCTCAATAAGATTGAAGGGAAGACAAGCAGGTACCTTTGTGTCTTTGAAAATCTCCCATACAAGCTGAAAGGATGGTTATATCCCTACCCTATTTGGGGTGCGGCCAGAGGTTATCAGAAAGGGTTCAAAGGAGAAAACAGAACTCTCGGACTGGGTTCTAGGTCTGATAAAAGTTCATATAGCTTTGACACAAGGGATGTATTTAAACATGGTCACTCTTAACAAAGAGTTGGAGATCTGTTCCTTTTATCCTTGCATTTTGGCAGCAGTGTAATGTCCTGCTGCCTTGTCATACGGACACACTAGAGCACAGTAAGAGAGAAGGGTCAGCACACATCCTCCTCTTTTGGAACCTCAGTCATGAAGCCAATACCTCCCAGAACAACATCTAGAAACCACAAGTTGAATGTTATTTCCCAACAGATGCTTCCCTTATTTTTTCTCTTTGTTAGAGATTAACCAGAAACAAAATCAAGATCCTCTCACCCACTGAACTTTCAGGCAGTTTGGATCCCAGCTAAGGCCTGTGAGAGAGAGCTGGGAGCTGGCAAGTGAGCCAGCACTCTGATCACTCTGGCACTAATTGGCTCCCCCAGAGAAGTCTGATTGGGAATGAAAAATAATTAATTCGCTAATCAGAATGGCATGCTGGGGGAGTTAAAGGATTGATTAGCCCACCATCTGAGGACTGATAAAAAAGGCATAGGAAAGACTTGTAAGGCAGAGGAGGAGGGATAGTTGAGTATGGAGTCAGAGAGGTCTCCAGGAAGGGAGAAATCTTCTCCTCTTGGGCCCTGGGAAAAGGGCTGAGGATAGAAGGGATGTTGTACTTAGTATTGCTGAGCAAAACCGTAGGAGGGAGCATAAATAAAAAGCACAACCTGCATTGCCAACCAGGAGGGTCTGAGCAGGTTTCTGTAGTGCAAGAACGCAGAAGGGGCCTGTGCCCTGCTACAGGGCCCATCTCTATTCTTCACTCCATTTCTAAGCCCATCTGCTTTTCTATTTATTTATATGCATCTGGTGCAAAGAGTCTTTTGTTTATCACAAGAATGTCTTTACTAAGTCAGTTTCTGCCCTTGTAGTATTCCTAGTTCCCCTGCATAATATGCTTTAGTCTATGTATATGTACAAGTGAAAGAACAGGAAGCTGGGATAAAGCTAAAGTATAAAAGGGCAGTTTTGGGGGTGGGGAAATCTTTCCCTGTGCCTAACATTAACACAGACTCCATCTGGACACATGGCCAATCACTTAGCCTCTTTGCCTCAGTTTCCCCATCAATAAAATGGGAATGGTAATACTTACCATGCCTATCTCAGACCTCAGAGGGGTGTGGTTGAGGGATGAATTAGATGTTGTCTGTGATGCACTAGAATGGTGCTAAATATTATACCCCACAGTTCCACACAAACCTGTTGTTATCTCACTATGCACAGCAATCTGATTAGCACACACAAAAGGGGGGGGGGGTTAGGGAGGGGAGTTGCATTTACAATTTTTAAACTGTTGGATAAGGATTGAGAGATTGTAAACAGTGGGCCACTTACACAAGGGCTGAATTTGACCCACTGAGTATGCTAACGAAGGGGATTCTGCACCCTTCTGAAATTTCCTCTCTCTTACATTTTGCATCTGCCCCTGATTTTGTTTTTGCAAAGTTGGATGCTGGTTTCAAAAACAATGAAATCCTTTCAACAGAGCACATCGTTTGGAGCAGGAACACATGATAATCTAGCATCCCAATCAAGTGAATGGAATCTCTGTCCCATTCATTTCAATGGGAGTTTTGTCCTTGGGGAAAAAAGAAATCCTGTGAAATGCAGTGGCTCGCTGCCCATAGGCTCCACTTTGTGGAACTGTGCATCCCCCCCCCCAGATTTTGTGGGGAGCGGAGGGGGAAGGTTAAGTGGAGAAGGCTGGGGAGTCATCTCAGCCGAAAGCAGCAAAGTCACTTTTTGGATGGCTTGAACACAAAACCAAGTCTGAATAAAACAAATCTGTTTTTCATCACACCAAAACGATTCCCCTCACACATCTCTGCCCACCTAGAGAGGTTCCACAAAGAGAGACTCACACTCCCCACAGCTTTACCAGGACTTCTGCAACTTCAAACTGTAAGCAAATAAACGGAGGTTGGGTCGTCCAAGGTGAAAGGTTATCAAATTTTGTACTGAGGAACATGTGTTTTCAGTTAGCTGCCTGGCTACAGGCGGGAAAGATTTCCTCCTTTACTCTCTAACATTTTGCTGGAGACCCCTCTGTTCTGGCCTGTGCCTCAGCTGCTCTGTCTGTTTTCTGTATGTGGAGCAGATTGTAGATAGGATGAAAGGCAGTGACAACTGTTCACTGAATGTGAATAAAGCATAGGGGAGGAAGGGAGTCATCTATAATGAGGGCTGGGATATTTCAGTGACCCAAAGGCATCAATCTAAACTAGCATACAGAGCAGAGGAGTGGTAACACTGTCAGCTGAAGAATAATCTGAGATAAGTATTTAATAGCTCTGTCTGGGCTAGAACAAGTGAGTGTCTGAAAGTTTCTTGTTGAGAGAAGAAGTCAGGAATATGAATGGGGCGAAGTGACATACTGGTTTCAAGATTTTATTGAGTGAGCATAGATTTATCAATAGAAGATTCTGAACTATTCATCATGTTGGAGGGACATGACTGAGGTGGTTAGACCCAATATGTGTCCCTTTTTTCAATTAGCTTTTTTGGTAAATGAGTTTTCCCCCCAAAGTAAACGTTTCAAAGGGTCAAATCATTCCTCTCATTGGGAGAGGGAAAGGGGGCTGAGATTGGGAAGGACAGACAGGAAAATTCCATAAGGTTCAATGTGCAGAATTTCCTGTCAGGCATTGGGTAGATCCAGGGTAGCCATGAGAGGAGGAGATCCCCCATACACATTTGCTGAGACGGGGCTGTCTGCAGTAACAGCTGTTCTTAAACATAGCTCCCATGGGTCTCCTTCCCCCAGGCACAATGTCTCCTGTAGATGCAAGGCGTATTGGGTACGTTTCCCTGCAGTGCTTCAATAACACATGTGGAGGGGACCCAGAGAAACATAACACTCCAAACCAGATTTTTGCACTGGGCTCTGCAGGGACAATGCAATGCAGCATGGATAGTCTTCTGCTCCATCCCCCAACCCCAGTGGAGAAGAATCAGTGTTACAGAGACATGAGAGACCTAACTGCAAGAAGACATCCCAGTTGAATGATTTGCCCTTTTCAAATCCTCAGCAATACTAGTCTAAGAAACCTGTGTGCACAAGCATCATGAGTGCAAGGAAACAATTCAGATAGGAGACAGCTCAGCTGCAGGAACATAAGAGCTGTTATGCTGGGTCAGACCATGGTCTATCTTGACCGGAATCTCGTCTCCAACAGGAGGAGTGCACAGAACAGGGAAATTATGTAGTGATACACCTGTCTTCCACTTCTAGCTTCTGGTAGTCACAGGTTTAGAGTCACCCCAAGCATAGAACTGCAGCCCTGACCATCTTGGCTAATAGCCAAGGATGGACCTATCCTCCAGGAACTTATCCAGTACTCTTTCTAACCCTGTTATACTTTTGGCCAACACAAGATCACATGGCAATGAGCTCCACAGGTTAGCTGTGTGCTGAGTGAAAAGGTACTGCCTATTAATTTAGTCATGTGACTCCCCCAGCACTCAAGTGCAAACCCTTTTTTGGGAGATAAACCCCAAATAATACTGTCTTGCACTGTATAGAAAAATCTGCACAGTGCAAGCTCATAAAAATCCGCCCTCTTCCTCAATGTGAAGAGATGTATGCACACTTCTTGCACCCTCAGTTAGAAATTACATAAACTGGGTTATATTACAAACAAGCAATAAGTTTATTAACTACAAAAGGTGAATTTTAAGTTTTAAGATAACAGACAGAACAAAGAAGATTACTGACCAAATAAAACAAAATACGCAAACTGAGCTCAATATACTTAAGAAACAGGTTACAAAATGTAAATTCTCACCCTGAATGTTATTTTAGGCAGGTTGCAAAGTTTCTGTGGTTCAGAGTTCCAGTTATATTCCTTTTCAGACTGGACCCCTGTCTCAGTCTGGACTACCCCTGGCCTTCCCTTCAGGTGGCTTTTGCAGTCTTTCTTCTCGGGCAGACAGCCATGGAGAGGAGGAGTCCCATTTGCCTTCCTCCTCACCCCTAAATAGAATTTACATAAGGCGGGAATCCTTTTTTTGACCCCCAATGGAAAGTTACAAGAAGTCCAAGGTAACGTTTAGTATCAGGTGAAAAGACCCATGTCTCAGAAGGGCTGTGGCAGCCATTGCTCATAGGCTGTCTCCAGTGTCCACAGGAAGACTACGCTCGTTCACAATCCACTGTCTCTGCTAATGGCCCATTAGCCCTGTCCGGCTTTTCCACTGTTCTACCTGAAGCACTGGTTGGGGGTGACACCCACAGTAACACATTTGAAATAAAGACACATAGTTAATATTCCTAACTTCAGATACAGAAATGATACAGGTATACAAATTTGATAATCACATTCAGTAAATCATAACCTTTCCAATGATATCTCTATGAGCCATCTTGCATAAAGTATATCTCGGTTATGTCATATTCATATCATAAGCATATTTTCACAAGGAATATGGGCATATAAGAGTATTTTCATAAGGAATATGAAATGTAATGTCATAACACCCTCAAAGTGTGTGATTTCTCTTTATAAAAGACTCTTCCCCAACAAATCATGTTTATCTATGTGTCTGATAACTGTATTTTTTACTACAGTTTCAACAATTTGCCTGGTATCAAATTTAGGCTCATTGGCCTGCAATTGCCAGGATTTCCTCTAGACCCTTTTTTACAAATCAATGTTACTTTATCTACTGTCCAGTTACCTGGTACAAGCGGCTGATTTCAGTGATATGTTACATATTATAATTAGTAGTTTGGCTATTTCATATCTGAGTTCCTTCAGAACTCTTAGGTGACTACCATGTGGTCATGGTGATTTAGTACTGTTTAGTTTATCAATTTGTTCTAAAATCTCTATTATTGACACATAACCTTTATTGTCTAGTGGCCTCTGTCATAAATATAAAGGGAAGAGTAAACACCTTTAAATCCCTCCTGGTCAGAGGAAAAACCCTTTCACCTGTAAAGGGTTAAGAAGCTAGCATAACTGCACTGGCACCTGACCAAAATGACCAATGAGGAGATAAGATACTTTCAAAGCTGGAGGGGGGGAGAAACAAAGGTTCTCTCTGTCTGGGTGTTGCTTTTGCTGGGACCAGAGCAGGAATGCAGGTCAGAACTCCTGTAAAGAGCTAATAAGCAATCTAGTTAGATAGAGATTCTGTTTTGTTTAAATGGCTGATAAAATAAGTTGTGCTGAATGGAATGTATATTCCTGTTTTTGTGTCTTTTTGTAACAAGGTTTTGCATAGAGGGATTCTCTATGTTTTGAATCTGATTACCCTGTAAGGTCTTTACCATCCTGATTTTACAGAGGTGATTCTTTTACTTTTTTTCTTCAATTAAAATTCTTCTTTTAAGAACCTGATTGCTTTTTCATTGTTCTTAAGATCCAAGGGTTTGGGTCTGTGTTCATCTATGCAAATTGGTGAGGATTTTTATCAAGCCTTCCCGAGGAAAGGGGGTTTGGGTTTGGGAGGATTCTGGGGGGGGGAAGACGTTTCCAGGTGGGCACTTCCCCTGTTATATATTTGTTAGATGCTTGGTGGTGGCAGCAATAAAGTTCAGGGGCAAAAGATAAAATAGTTTGTACCTTGGGGAAGTTTTAACCTAAGCTGGTAAAAATAAGCTTGGGGGTTTTTCATGCAGGTCCCCACATCTGTAGCCTAGAGTTCAGACTGGGGAAGGAACCTTGACAGCTTCACTGCCTGTTTGTCAGGCTTACTGCTTCTGAGGTACCTAAAAAAAAATTTAGTGTTTGTGTTTTTAGCAAGTTGCTTCTCAAATTCTTTCTTGGCCTCCCTTATTATACATTTACATTTTACTTATCAGAGTTTGTAAATCTCCCTATTTTCCTCATTAGGTTTTGACTTCCAAATTTTAAACGATGCCTTTGTGCCTCTAATGGCCTCCATTACTCTGCTGTTTAGCCATAGTGACATTCTTTTTGTACTCTTACTGTCTTTTCTTTTTATTATTTGGAGTATACGTTTAGTCTGAGCCTCAATTATGGTGTTTAAAGAAGTCTCCAGGCAGTTTGCAGGCATTTCACCCTTATGAATACTCTTTTTAATTTCTATCTAACTAGTGTCCTCATTCTTGTGTGGTTCCCTTTTTTAAAATTAAATGTTACTATGGTGGGGTATTTTTTGGTATTTCTCCCCCTACATTATGGTCACTATTACCGAGTGGTTCAGCTATAGTTTCCTCTTAGACCAGATCATGTACTACACTTATGATTAAATCTAGAATAGCCTTGCCTTTGTGGGTTCCAAAAGAAGCTGCTCCAAGAAGCAGTCATGTACGGTGTCTACAAATTTTATCTCTGCATCATGTCCTGAAGTGACAATTACACAGTCAATATAAGTATAGTTGAAATCATCCATGATTGTTGTGTTCTGTGGTTTTGTAGCCTCTCTAACCTCCCTTAGCATTTCACAATCATTGTCACCATCCTGGTAAAGTGATTGGTAATATATTTCTATTGCTCTGATCTTTTTACATAAGCGTAGAATTTCAATCCATAGAGAGTCTATGGTATAGTTTGATTCATTTAAGATTTTCACCTCATTTGATTCCATGCTTTTTTTTTAAACATATAGTGCTACTTCTGCACTAGCATGGCCTACTTTGTCATTCCTATATATTTTGTACCCTAGTATTACTGTGCCCCATTGATTATCATCATTCCACTAAGTTTTTGGGATGCCTTATTATGTCAATATCCTCATTTAATGCCAGGCATTTTAGTTAGTATATAGACTTCTAGCATTTGAATGTAAGCACTTATACATTTTCTCAATATTTAGTTACTTGCCTTCATGTATTATGTTTAAGTGGGATTCTTTTACGTTTGACTGTTCTTCACTAGCTCCCACCTCTACTTTACCAACTTCTTTCCTACCCTCTATACTAGGATATAGAGTTTCCCCTTTACTAAATTCATCCCTATCAGATACCTCTGACCAAACCATGTGCTCCTCCGCATTCAGCCTTCCCCCAGACCTTATTTAAAAAAAAATCTCTACACCCTTTTTAGTGTTACATGCCAGTAGTTTGGGTCCATTTTGGTTAAGGTGGAGCCCATCCCTCCTGTATAGGCTCCTTCATTCCCAAAAGATTCCTCAGTTCCTAATAAACCTAAATCCCTTCTCCCTAACCATCATCTCATCCACTTATTTAGATCTGTCTTCCTGTCCCTGCACGTGAACCAGAAGCATTTCAGAGAATGCTACCACGGAGGTCCTGGACTTCTTACCTAGCAGCCTAAATCTCACCCCATGACCCCTCTCCTACCTTTCCCTAGGTCATTTGTACTTACATGTACCAAGATCACCAGCTCCTCCCCAGCACTACTTATAAGGCTACCTAGATGTTTCATGAGATCCGCAACCTTTGCACCCCACAGGCAATTGACCATGCAGTTCTCCCAGTCACCACAAACCCAACTAATAATGGGGATTCTAATAATCGAATCCCCCACTATTATTGCCTGTCTCTTCCTAATAACTGGAGTTATTCATTACTCCTAATAACTGGAGTCCTGGCCTTGGAGGGATATCCACAGTGAGAGAAGATATCATGACAGCATCTGGAAGGTGGGTCCCAACTATAGGACTGTTTCCCTCTGCTGCAGCTTGATGTTCTTCTGCCATGAAACTTCCATTCTCCTTAACAGCACAGAGGTTGTTGGACAGGTGGTAGGACTGCTCTACTATGTCCCTAAAAGTTTCCTCTATGTACCTGTCTCCCTTGGTTTCTCCAGTTCAGCCACTCTGGCCTCATTAGCCTGAACTGTCTCTGAAGGCCATGAGTTGCTTGCACTGCACTGCATGCACACACACACACGACCTGCCTATGAGGCAGGAAATCATACATGTTGCATTCAATGCAATAAACTGGGTAGCCCCACTCTGCTGCTGGTCTTCTGCCTGCATTTTTGTACTCATGTCTTTTTTATGTAGCCTAAGTTTAGGGTTATGTTTGTTAGGTGCATTGGGCTGTTTTGTGATTTTTTTTTTCCTGTCAGTTAGTTTTCTTAGGGATGTGCTGCCTTTTTAATTATTATAATTTCCAAGCTTCCAAGGAGTTATTTTTCTTATTCTTTATCATTTATATAGCACCATCACAGGACACCATTCTTTAAAACAGATTAAACACAGGATAAAAGCCATTCTCTCTCTGAAGAGCCTCCAGTCTAGAGAGCACAGATGGCTCTGGCACAGTGAATACAGAGCAATGCGTGGCTATACTTGCAGAGGCTTAGTGGAAGGAATGGGGAAAGAGATTGTGAATTTATTAAAAATGCATTTTAATTTAAGTATAACAAATGCTTTAATGGTTTCTTTTTAAAGATTCCTATGTTTCAGATAAATCTGTTCCTAAAACAGGTCTCCATGTATTCTATGATAAGGAAATGTACCATAGAATTAACCCCTTGTTGTCACAGAAAATCCTTCAGAATCTCAGATTTCATTAAAAAAACATCTTTCTAGTGTTTATGGTTGTAGAAATAATCTTGAAAATGTGAACCAAGTGTAAACAGATGCTGTCTCACCTGCCTACCTCTGCAAACAGCCTGAAACGATAGCTCTGAGTGGTGTGAACATCCCCCTTCACCTCAGCCAGGAGTGCCACGGAATTTAGCATTTTGCTGCAGCCAAATGCTCAGCATTGTGTTTTCTACTCCCCTCCCTATGCCTCTGGCTCTCCAGCTTTTTCACAAGGGGGAGCTGACTGGATTACTATGCACGCTCCCCAGACTGTTTCATGGAGCTTGGCAGAGCAAGGCTGGGAAGCCAGAGTTGGTCTCCAGCTTGTAGTGAGGGAGATAGAAGTGCAAGTTGGTGAGCTAGGCAGCCCAGAGAACAGTGCAGGAGTTGAGGTCTAGAAAGTGGCTCCAGGCCCCCTGGAAAGCGTAACAAAAAACCCATCCTTGAAAATGATCAATGATTTACATCCATTAGTATTTCCAAACTATATGCCATTGCTGTGTGCATTAATGTCAGGGCTGGAGGATGGGAAAGAAGGGTATTCAATGGTGACAAAATAAATTAATGTTGCCACAGAATTTAGGGGTTGCTGCTGTGGAACTTGGCCTATTGTGCTGAGGACTACATGGGGTCCTGTTCTACACAACACTTTATATGATCCATTGGTTAGCGCATAGGACTGAAAGCCAGGAACTCAGGGCTCCCAACTGAGACTCATACACTGACTTCCTTGTGGGGCTTCAGCAAACTTACTTAGCTTCTCTACCCCAGTTTCCCTATTTCTAACTGAGGGTAAAAACACCTACTGAAGCGACCAGAGAAGCTAGCGAGGAGCAGCTAATGGGAGTGTAACCCTTCTGCCAGGCCAAGTTGATAGCAGCAAGGGCCGGGTTCAGTACACAGGGGTTCCCTCTCATCAAAGCAAATGCAAAACTGGCTCGAGCCCCCACCCAGTGACCTGGGAAAATTTTACACATCCCCTGGGCGCCTCAAAGAGGCAATACTTCCCCTCTCGCAAGCACAGAGTCTTGGTGTAGCAGAGAATCTTTAACAACATGAGGTAAACGACATCAGCATTAAATTGGGGAAACACCACAGCTAGTGTTCATTAACCAAACCATGAGCAAAGACCCACCCCAGCAAATTGGGCCACATCCTTTCCCTCAGGTCCTTGAGTCCCAGAACCCAAACGTCTCTTGAGTCCAGCAATCCACAAATCACCCAAAGTCCAAAAAGTCCAGCCCCAGAGTTCAAAAGTTCATCTGCATAGTGTTACTCCCCAGTCTGGCTAAAATGTGCCTGTGTGTGGGGGAAAGAGGTAAGGGGCACCTTACGTGTCCTGAAGCTGACTGCCCCACAGGGCTCCACTCTGCTCCGCCGTCTCACGAACAGCTCCGCTCTGCACAGCTCGCCTCGCCGTCTCACGAACGCTCCGCTCTCTCACGAACGGCTCCGGTCTGCACAGCTCACCTCACCGTCTCACGAACGCTCTGCCAGCCTATCCACGAACAGCACCACTGCACTCTAGATCTTCCAGCTCCCCACTACTTGACACAGTGCTCAGTGATTTCAGCTCATAGTAGTGGGAGCCTTAGTGCTGGTGCACCATAAGGCCAAAGTGAATTCAGCACAGTACCTGTAGCAAGACTCTTAACAGACCCAAAATTAGCTCTGACATTCCACAGTGGAGAGAGACAGAAGTGCAATTGGTGTTCCAGGCCCTCACAAAGGGGCCCACACCACCAAGTACTAATACCTGTCTCAAGCCTCTCTCAATTCACAGAGTTTTGGAACCATGTCCCTTGCCTAGCGAGTGCTACTTAGTTGATGGTGAGTCCCTCCATCATAACAAAAGGCCAAGTACAGTTCCAAGCACAGTTCCCATAATCAGGGTAATAACAATTTATTCTTCCCACCCCAATAGCAAAGACACTGGGGATCCCACAACAGACAAAGTGACGATTTGGGCAGTTATGGCCTCATTCTAGGCAGGGTGGGTGTGCCTATGCAAATGAGATCAGCCCCTGAAGTTCTTTTCCACAACTTGCCACACCTCACCACCAGATGTCAGGGTGGAGCTCATCCTGACTCTGCTTACAGGAGTTTTGCAAGGGAATTTAGACGGGGTGTGTGAGGGAGGGCTAGATACATACTTTAAACTTAAAGCCAAAAATACCCCCTGATAAAAAACAAAACCTCAACAAAGGAACTAACTTCAGGAGTAAAAAGAGAATGCAGATAGAAGTCCAGCACAAGTGGGGGCTATCCAGTTTATTGCACCCAATGCAGCATGTATTATTACCAGCCCCCCTATGGGCAGGTGGCGTATGTGTGCATTCAGTGCAAGGAGCTCCTGGCCCTCAGAGACCGTGTATAGGCTTTGGAGATCAGAGTGGCTGAACTGGAGGAGCTAAGGGAGACAGAGAGATACATAGATGAGGCTTTCCAGGACACAGTAGAACGGTCCCACAGCCTCTGTGCTGTTGAGGAGGATGAAAGTCTCAGGGAAGGAGAACATCCAACTGGAGCAGAGGGAAACGATCCCATAGTTAGGACCCTCCTTCCAGATGATGTTGTGGTATCCTCTCACACTGAGGATACCTCTCCGGGAGAGGGAACTCCAGTTATTAGGAAAAGACAGGCATTAGTAATGGGCGATTCAATCATTAGAAACATAGATTTGCGATGACCGGGAGACCCGCATGGTGACTTGCCTGCCTGGTGAGAAGATTGCGGATCTCTCGAGACATCTAGATATACTTATGTGTAGTGCTGGGGAGGAGCTGTGGTTGTGGTACATGTAGGTACCAATGACATGGGGAAGAATAGGAGAGAGGTCCTGGAATCCAAATTTAGGCTGCTAGGTAAGAATTTGAAGTCTAGGATCTCTAGGGTAGTATTATCTGAAATACTTCCAGTTCCATGTGCAGGGCCAGGTAGACAGGCAGAACTGCAGTCTCTCAATGCGTGGATGAGACAAAGGTGTAGGGAGGAGGGGTTTAGATTAGGAACTGGGGAAATTTTTGGGAAAAGAGGAGTCTATACAGGAAGGATGGGCTCCACCTAAACCAAAATGGAACCAGATTTCTGGAACTTAAAATTAAAAAGGTCATAGAGCAGTTTTTAAACTAAGGGCTGGCTACAGAGGAGCACGTGGTTCGGACAGACACATCCCTTAGGGAGGATCTACTAATGGAGATTCTCTATGTCCTAGTAAGGAGGAGAGGATGGAAGATGATAAAATACAGGTAGGATCTGATGAGAGAGAGAGTCAAATGAAAAAAAGTCCCATTCAATTACATCATGTAATGACAGACAGCTAAAAAGTGACAAGTTTTTAACAGGCTTATATACCAGTGCTAGAAGTCTAAATAATAAGATGGGTGAACTAGAGTGCCTTGTATTAAATGAGGATATTGATATAATAGCCATAACAGAAAGTTGGTGGAATGAGGATAATCAATGGGACACAGCAATACCAGGGTACAAAATTCATTGGAAGGAAAGAACAGGTCGTGCTGGTGAGGGAGTGGCACTATATGTGAAAGAAAGTGTAGAATGAAATGAAGTAAAAATCTTAAATGAACCAAACTGTACCACAGAATTGCTACAGATCAGAGGTGGGCAAACTATGGCCCACAGGGGACCGTCCTGCCGGCCCTTGAGCTCCCGGCCAGAAAGGCTCACCCCCAGCCGGGCCCCCGCTGTCCCCCCTCCCACGCAGCCACGCTGCCGAGTGAGCAGTGCGGCTTGCGCCCTCCCACCTCCCAGGCTTTCCAACAAGCCTGTCCTGCCGCTCTGAGCTGCATGGTAAGGGGGCGGGGGGCAGGAGATCCCGGGGGGCAGTCAGGGAACAGGGGGTGGTCAGATGGGGTGGAGGTTCGGGGAGGGGGGCAGTCAGGAGACAGGGAGCAGGGAGGGTTGGATAGGGGGTGGGGTCCTGGGGGGGGGCAGTTAGGGACGGGGGTCTCAGGAGGGGGCGGTCAGGGGACAAGAAGTGGGGAGGGGTGGATGGGGCAAGGGTCCTGGGGGGCTGTCGGGGGCAGGGGTGTGGATAGGGGTCAGGGCGGTCAGGGGATAAGGAGTAGGGGGGCTTCAATGGCGGTGAGGTCAAAGGGGGTGGTTAGGGGTGGGGGGTCCTGGGAGGGGGTGGTCAGGGGACAAGGAGCAGGGGGGTTGGATGCGTTGGGGGTTCTGAGGGGAGCAGTCAGGGGGTGAGAAGTGGGAGGGGGCAGGGGCCAGGCTGTTTGGGAAGGCACAGCCTTCCCTACCTAGCCCTCCATACTGTTTTGCAACCCCAGTGTGGCCCTCAGGCCAAAAAAGCTTGCCCACCCCTGCTATAGATAGTACTTCCATGCTTTAATAATAAGAATATAGCAGTTGGGATATATTACCAACCAGCTGACCAGGATGGTGATAGTGACTGTGAAATGCTCAGGGAGATTAGAAAAAAGAACAGGAGGACTTGTGGCACCTTAGAGACTAACATTTATTTGAGCATAAGCTTTTCTGAGCTACAGCTCACTTCATCGGAGGCTATTAAAATAAAAAACTCAATAATAATGGGGGATTTCAACTATCCCCATATTGATTGGGTACATGTCACCTCAGGACGGGATGCAAAGATAAAGTTACTTGACACCTTAAATGACTGCTTTTTGGAGCAGCTGGTCCTGGAACCCACCAGAGGAGAGGCAATTCTTGATTTAGTCCTAAGTAGAGCAGAGGATCTGGTCCAAGAGGTGAATATAGCTGGACGCCTTGGTAATAGTGACTATAATATAATTAAATTTAACATCCCTGTGGCAGGGAAAACACCATAACAGCCCAACATGTAGTATTTAATTTCACAAAGGAAAACTACACAAAAATGAGAAGGTTAGTGAAACGGAAATTAAAAGGTACAGTGCCAAAAGTGAAATCCCTGCAAGCTGCATGGAAACTTTTTAAAGACACTTAAATGTATACCCCACTTTACATGTATACCCCAAATTAAAAAACAGTAAGAGAACTAAAAAAGTGCCACCGTGGCTAATACCAACAAAGTAAAAGAAGCAGTCAGAAGCAAAAAGCAATCCTTTCAAAAAGTAGACATTAAATCCTAGTGAGAAAAATAGAAAGGAGCATAAACTCTGGCAAATGAAGTGTAAAAATATAATTAGGAAGGCCAAAAAAGAATTTTAAGAACAGCTAGCCAAAGACTCAAAAAGTAATAGCAAAAATTTTTTAAGTACCTCAGAAGCAGGAAGCCTGCTAAACAACCAGTGAGGCCACTGGATGATTGAGATGCTAAAGGAGCACTCAAGGACGATAAGGCCATTGCAGAGAAATGAAATGAGTTCCTTTGCATCAGTCTTCACGGCTGAGGATGTGAAAGAGATTCCCTAACCTGAGCCATTGTTTTTAGGTGACAAATCTGAGGAACTGTCCCAGATTTGAGGTGTCATTAGAGGAGATTCTGGAACAAATTGATAAACTAAACAGTAGAAGGGTCACCAGGACCAGATAGTATTAACCAAAGAGTTCTGAAGGAACTCAAATGTGAAATTACAGAACTACTAACTGTAGTCTGTAACCTATCATTTAAATCAGTTTCTGTACCAAATGACTAGAGGATAGCTAATGTAATGCCAATTTTTAAAAAGGGCTCCAGAGATAATCCTGGCAATTACAGGCCGGTAAGCTTGACTTCAGTACTGGACAAACTGGTTGAAACCATAGAACTAAAGAACAAAATTGTCAGATACATAGATTAACATAATTTGTTGGGAAAGAGTCAACATGTTTTTTGCAAAGGGAAAACATGCCTCACCAATCTGCTACAATTCTTTAAGGGGGGTCAACAAGGGGGATCCAACAGATACAGTGTACTTAGATTTTCAGAAAGCCTTTGACAGGGTCCCTCACCAAAGGCTCTTAAGCAAAGTAAGCTGTCATGGGATAAGAGGGAAGGTCCTTTCATGGATTGGTAACTGGTTAGAAGATAGGAAACAAAGGTTAGGTATAAATGGTCAGTTTTCAGAATGGAGAGAGGTAAATAGTGATGTCCCCCAGGGGTCTGTACTGATACCAGTCCTATTTAACATATTCATAAATGACCTGGAAAAAGGGGTAAAACAGTGAGGTGGAAAATTTGCAGATCATACAAAACTACTCAAGATAGTTAAGTCCCAGGCAGACTGCGAAGAGCTACAAAAGGATACAATGGTATCTAAATTAGTTGTTACCACTCAAGAAAGAGATCTTGGAGTTATTGTGGATAGTTCTCTCAAAACATCCACTCAGTATGCAGCGGGAGTCAAAAAGGCTAACGGAATGTTGGGAAACATTAAGAAAGGGATAGATAATAAGACAGAAAATATCATACTGCCTCTATATAAATCCATCATAGGCCCACATCTTGAATACTGCGTGCAGATGTGGTTGCCCCATCTCAAAAAAAGATATATTGGAATTGGAAAAGGTCAGAAAAGGGAAACAAAATTATTAGGGGTATGGAACAGCTGCCATATGAGAACAGATTAATAAGACTGGGACTTTTCAGCTTGGAAAAGAAACAACTAAGGGGGGATATGATTGAGGTCTATAAAATCATAACTGGTGTGGAGAAAGTAAATAAGGATGTGTTATTTACGCCTTCTCATAACACAAGAACTAGGTGTCACTAAATGAAATTAATATACAGCAGGTTTAAAACAAACAAAAGGAAGTATTTCTTCATGCAATGTAGCGTCAACCTGTGGAAAGCTTTGCTAGAGGATGTTATGAAGATCAAGACTATAACAGGGTTCAAAAAAGAACTAGATAAATTCATGGAGGGATAGGTCCATCAATGGCTATTAGCCAGAATGGGCAGGGATGGTGTCTCTAACCTCTGCTTCCCTGCGACAGGGAACGAGCGATAGGGAATGGATCACTTGATGATTACCCGTTCATTCCCTCTGGGGCACCAGGCATTGGCCACTGTCAGAAGACAGGATACTGGGCTAGATGGACCTTTGGTCTGACCCAGTATGGCCATTTTTATGTTCTTACCTCTACAGATGTAATGAGTATTAGTTAAAGTTTGTACATTGATTTAACTACAGAAAGTATGTATTATTAACCAATTTTGTAAGTTTCACAATTACAATGCTTATAGTATCCCATCAACTCCTTGAACCTCATGTATATTATGTGGGCCCAATTTTCCCAGATAGCCACCTAAATGATAGGTGATATTGAACTCCTATGCACGGGCCCTTACCTGTACAAACAGGTAACTGTGCACCTATTATCTGCTCACAAGCAACTGTGAGATTTGTGTGTGAAATCCAGGTGATTACAGGGCTGTGTATAGTTGAAGCCATATTTTTACAAGCTCTCTTTGTGTGAAGTTTCTTCAAACAGTTTGGCTTCAAATTATTTGTGTCCATTCTATGCTCAGAAGAAAGTGCAGTATCTATGCAAGAACAAATCCAACAAGAAAGAGGCCACTGACATTTTTAAAGGGCAAATCGAAAACAATCAACACTCAACAAAATGCTCCCGTGTAGGCAGAGGAATACTTTAGGATACTATAATGAAGCTAACAAGTACTGTAATGTTTTACTGTAAATTAACACAAGATAATCTCTTCACATATTTAAGTGATGCACTTCAAATTAATTAATACATATTTAATATAAGTCTTCTTGAACAGCTGTTATTCATGTCTAGAGTTTCTACACATAACACTGGCTGCTTTATTCTGCTGCAAAGTTATTCATGCTCTGCAGTACTCTGAGAACTTGTGTAAAATTGAACATTCTTCCCAAAAGACACAGCCTTCCTGATAACTTAATATTTTTACATTAAATATTCAAGCATTTTCTACATAAAAAGGTCAAATTCTATTTACAGCATCTGTGTGCAACAGACAAGCAGATGCTTAATGATGCTAGACAAATACTTTCAGCAGAAAGAATGATAAAGAGTTGGCGATCAATCACCCTCTTGGGCTTTAAAATCAGCTTTTCTTTGACATGGGTCCCTACATCCTGCAGATACATTTTCATATAATAATTTAGGGCCAAATTATGGCCTTGGTCCTCTTTTACACTGGGGTAGCAATCATTGAGTGGAGGTGCTCTGTCTGACACACTCAGTGCATATTCGGAGTATTACACAAAATCACTAGAAGGTTTCTCTCTTATAAGGTTACGGTGTATCTGATGTTATTTCATTTTAGACCTTATAGACATTGCCAAAACGTGCAGATTCCTTGGTTCCTAAGAATAGCGATTATTGAAACAGGGCATGTTGTGTTCCTCACTTAGTTCACAGCAATGGTATTAAACACATTGAGCCTGATCCTCCTCTCACTTAACCCCCCTTTTTAGAATCTTGTTACTCCACTGATGTCATTAGAGTTACTCTTAACTAACATGGTATAAGTGAGTAGAAAATCAGGCCAAGTAATTTTATTTTTCTTTGTTTCTAGTAACACTACAGTAACACATTAGATTTTCACCTTCACAGTAATTAATGTGACTTTTAGCAACTGTAATCTGTGTCTTTAAAAACTATCATTGCTGCACAGTCATTATCAATGTATTTGTTGCACTTTCCAATTGACTGCTTTAAAATGTTTCCAACACTAGATTGATTATTAGCTGGTGCTCTTTATTCACATGCTAGTCTTTCTAGTTTCATCATTTTCTTAACAATGAATTTCAAAGTTGGTGATAATTCCACTAGAAAACATTTGACACTACAAGAAGAACTTCATCTACTATGCAATCAGGTATGGAAATATATGCAAGTTCAGAATTGCTTGAAACCTCCCCAGAAACACACAGGTGGGAAAAAAAAACATTAATTTTAAAACATGGAAATCAGTTGTTTTTACTGAATTCTAAACACATTGCTTTTTAATTTTATACAGCATATGGCTTTGTAAACAGGACAAGTACTATATAATATGGGTCTCATAATTTAGTATTAAGGACTTAAAGAATACACAAAGTGAACATCCTGGCTAGCATATAGATTAATATGTTACAATATGTAGAGTTTCAGAGTAGCAGCCGTGTTAGTCTGTATTCGCAAAAAGAAAAGGAGTACTTGTGGCACCTTGATGCATCCGATGAAATGAGCTGTAGCTCACGAAAGCTTATGCTCAAATAAACTGGTTAGTCTCTGAGGTGCCACAAGTACTCCTTTTCTTTTTGCGAATATGTAGAGTGTAAATGGATGAAAAATAATTTAACATATGAAGGACCCCATGCTTCCCAATACTTCTGCACACAGCCCGTGTATGCAGACTCTGCTTGGGGGCTGGGGATGTATGAAAAGGGAAGAGTATCGTCTTTAGGACATTATCTACTCTTACCTGCTGATGTTCTGTAGTTCTGGAGTGAACACACCAACCAGTCCCACCAAATTGCAGGGGAAGGAGTGCAAGTTACTGCAGACACAGACATTTGTAACACATCACTTCCGAAGATTTGAAACTGTGTGTGTGTATGGCACACATGCTTCTGAAGCTTTCTACAGGCCACAGCAAGTCACAGGACTCAACAGCCTTTGGTGGAACCATGGGACAGACAGGTAAGTCCAGGGAGAAGGAACCATGGGAGAAGGCTTACGTTGAGTTTCACGCTGTGTTTTTTGGAATTACTTTTATCTTTACAAAAAAAAACCTCTGGGAGATGATGTTTTTGCTCTACAATGAGTGTGCCGTTTTATTTGGAGATGGGTGGGTCTCCACCAGCTTACAAAGGGTTTACATTTATCCTTTGATATACACAACATAATCTACATTAGCATCAATGGAAGCTACGCACAGATGTCAAGAGAGAGATTCCAAAGGACAGATTTCACTCACAGTCTCAAAGAATGAAAACACACATACATTCTATCAAAAATGAAAGAGTAAAATCTCAAAATATAATCAGAAATTGTCATTTTTATTTACATTTGACTGTTTTTCACATGATAGTTCATGAAGTAAATACATTTCCAACCCAACGAATCTGCAAAATACATTATAAATATATAATAAATAAATACTATCATGCAAAATTTCTTCTCTTTCACTTGGGTGCTCAGATAGAAACACCTCTCTGAAATATATCCATGTAGAACATGTCTGTGTCCACATCATTCTCACTAAAACATCACACAAGATTTTCACATTATGAACCCAAAATAACAAAAAAGATTTTTTTAAAATCTTTTAGTACTTCTATCATTCTCTGATTTTACATAAGCAAACAATGACTTCTAGACCTTTTTTTGGCTAAGGAAAATCATTTTTTATTCGTGATAATTTATTAGTTTTAAGAGATGGCTGAATCTATCCACTATTGTTTTCTGTGTTGAAGAATTCTTTGTGAAAATGAAAATTTCTCAGTACAACAAGAAAGGCTTCCATCATAATTATCCCTGTGTGTATTAGGAAGGATCTTGGCAGTCTGCAACATCACTAATACTAATCCTGAGAGGTGCAGAGCTGAATTAGCTGGTCTGAAAACAGCATTAAATCTTCATTTCAAATGTTTTTTACTAAAATATTTTGTCAAAATTCCCCAAAAATGTCAAGCAGCTCTATTTAAAATAATTTAAATATTTACACTTACTCTTCGTTAAGTACCGAAAGTGAATCCATTTCCCAATTTTTTTTTTTAAATTTTGGTTGTGGTACAGCATTTCCAAGTCAGCCTGATGCTGTAATGGCAGTAGACTGTACCACCTACAACTGGCTGAAACCTCAGGAAGTACTAATGGCTTCAGACAGATGAGGTCCTGGGGAGGATATTGGGACCTCCAATGGAGGAAATGCCGTCAACAGGGAGAAGAGTTATTAAATCATGATTTAAGCAACAGCAACCACAAACCAGAGAGAAGGCAATAGGAAACCACCCCGTGTATTTTCTCCCATGAGACCAATCATGGCAGAACAAAGGCAACATGATCCATGTGTGGCACTGGATGGTGAGATACCTCCCACGTCAAAAGGCTCATCAAATTATCCTGGGGAGGAGGTTCTGGCCATCAAGAGTACCAGTTGCAGTTACAATGGTGCTGTACCAAATCCTTTGGGAAGTACAGTACCTGATGTTTGCACCAAGGAAAAGAATAACTTGAACCTTCATAAAAGAATGATCAGAACAGGAACATGGATTGTGAGGCATATGTATGAAGGGAACTTTGCCATTTACAAAGACGTAAGATAGATATACATGGAATCTAAGCTGTGATGGAATGGTAGAGG
Organism: Chelonia mydas; assembly: GCF_015237465.2. Taxonomy (NCBI): domain Eukaryota; kingdom Metazoa; phylum Chordata; order Testudines; family Cheloniidae; genus Chelonia; species Chelonia mydas. Next base: position 20,233,523 of record NC_051252.2, read on the forward strand.
TCACTTCATGATGATGGATGGGTATGTGGTATATACTCAGGTTCTGAGAAAGTGAGAGAAAAGGGGTTGCATTTATTTTATTCAAGGAGACACCAAAGTGTGTGCTTGGATATAATACAATCAGCAATACAACCATTACAATTTGCCTTCAAGCAAAGTCAGTTAAAAGGTTGATCATAGAGGTTTAAGCCTCTATGCAGCTGACGAGCGAACAATTTATGGCATTCTATGAATGATTTGAAGAGACACTTATTAAAACACCAACTGAAGACACCACCCTTGTAATTGGAGATCTGAACACAAAAGTTGGAGCTGTAAGCTCTCAAAGAAATAAAGGGAAACAGTGGTCTGGGTTTACAATATGAGAGGAAGATGTTTAGTCGAAGTCTGTACTGTAATCATCTGATCATTAAAAACACTATCTTCACCCAACATCCTATATGTTTACATATATGGAGGTCACCTGACGATGTGACAAAGAACCAGATCAACTATGTAATGATACAGGGACGCTGGAGATAAAGCGTCCAATGGACAAAGAGACTTCCCTGAGCGCAGACTGTGGGTCAGACCATCAACTGTTACCCTCAAACATAAAATTAAAATGTAAAAAGATAGGACGTTTGGCAGGTCCGCTGCATCTGCACTTGTCCCAAATCAACGAAAACTACATGACTTCTGTAAAGAACAGGTTTGAGTCACTATCATATGTGAAAGAGAAGAGAAAACCTGAATGACTTTTGGAATAAAATGAAAACTATCATGCTTGAAGCCGCTAAAGCACACATTCCAAAAAGCGAGTGTCAGACCGCACCATAAATAACAGAGAAGGTTAAGGTTGGAGACTGAAGAATGCAGGAGAGAAAATACGCTGTAAGGAACTGAGCAGACAGATTGAAAGGCAGACTAGAGGAGATAAGAGCAAATACATTAGAGCAAAATGTGAGGAACTCGAGAATTAAAATAATAAAACAAAAGGTATGTTCACAGTGGTCAGACATTTTAGTAAGAAGTTTTCCCTGCGACCAAGCATAATAAAAGATCATGACAGTAGTGTTTTTACTGAAGGTGGTGATTTCAAACACAGAGAGATTACTGTGCCAACCTCTATGCCTCATCAGAGCCACTTACAATACAGGATGACAGAAAAGAGAGTACAGAGCTTGAGCCATCAATCCTGAGCGAGGAAGTGGTGCGTGCTTTTATGAAAATGAAGCTTGGGAAAGCACCAGGGGTAGATAATGTGCCAGCAGAATTGTTAAAAGTGATCGGTGATGGTGGTATTGATCTCATGTGGAAAATTTGCAACAATGCATGAGTGACTAGAAATTGACTGGATGATTGGACAAAGGGAATTTTTCTGCTCTTACCAAAGAAAGGAACTATAACAGTACAGTGACTATTGTACCATCTCCTTGATATAGCATGCAAGTAAAGTGTTCCTCTGTATAATTCAGGACAGCACGAAGCAAATGACAGAAGCAGAACTACCATCACCACAAGCTGATTTTAGAGAGGGACGAGGCACATACAATCAAATTGCAAATATTCAGCAATCCATTGATTAGGCGTTTCTCTGACTACTCCAAAGAATTTGATATCATCCATCATGACAGTCTCTGGAGGATACTGGCTGACATGGGGATTCCAAAGCATCTAATTGAATTCATGACAAGTCTCCACCATCAACAGATCATGGTGCAAACAGCAGTAGGTTTTCCATTGGCACATGGAGACAGAATGCTCCTTTGCCTCCCAAGTCTTTTTAACATGTATGCAGAATTTCTTGTGAGACAAGCCCTGAAGGTTTTGATAAAGTGGAAGGAACTAGGATTTCCACTGGTGAACACTTCTTACTGACCTCGGATATGCTTTTTGTTGCAACCATCAATGAAATTCAACAAATGTTGGAGTCTGTTAAAAACAGTTAATGAGAAATATGTACTACTGAAAGGGGCAAAAATGAAAATGCATGTATCTTGACACTATCACTAACGTCAGGATGCAAGTGGACAACAAGATTAATGGTCAAGCTGTAGAGGAAGTAGATTGATTTAATTACCTGGGATCATTCATAGTCCAACCAAGGAGGCTATTCTAAAGAAATCGGAAGAAGACTAGGGATGGCTTGTTCAGTCATGGCCTCCCTTATAAAAGTGTGGAAAAACCGTGGCCTCTCGAAACATACAAAGGTTCAGCTGGTGAAAAGTATAATTTTTTTCCATAGCGACTTATGGAAGTGAATCTTAGGGAACTAATGTGGATGACTAGAAGAAAACTGAAGCCTTTGAAATGGGGTGCTGGCATATACTCTTATGTTTGAAATATTATTGGAGAAAAGAGGACTCTCTGCTCTCAGAAATCAACAGGCACAAACTTATGTAGTTTGCTCACATCAGCCATAGAGATGGAAATAATCTTGAGAAAGTTATCACGGAAGGAGTTCATGATGGGTCATCATAGTAAAGGACCAATAAGGAGATAAATAGATGGGGTGCCACTTAAAACTGGGAAGGGCAGCTGCTGAGTGTCTGAAGTTAGTGATGGATCAAGACTTCCAAAAATTCTGCTACGATGTCACCAGTATTCAGACATGAATAAATGGACTTTACTAACTTACAGCATTTTTATTGTATTTTTTTGACAAATAGAGTTTGAATGAAAAAAAAATCTTGCACTTTTATAGTAACTTTTATTAGATGAAATTGCTTTACAAAATCTCATTATGTCCTACAACATTTTTTAAAATAGGTATTATTATCCCCATTTTACAGATGGAGAAACTGAGGCACACAGCGGCTAACTGACCTGCCCAATTTACAGTACTGGTGGCTGAAATCTTAGGGTGTCCTATTGTATTCCACATGTAAAACAAAACTCAGCTAATTCTTAAGCTGCACAAATTCTTTACCTGTCAGAAAGAATATATTCCTGAAAACGTCTAAGAGATAATTTAGTACTGGAACATGGAGTAGAGAGCTGCAGAAATGTGCCTTCTACAAATGAAACTGAGAACACCCATTTTCTTTAAAATGCCATCTGATTTACTGGCTAGCCACAGAGAAGATTTTTTCTCCTCATTTAATATTGTATTAACCAATTCCAATTCCCATGCAACTCCCATGAATGCTAATAGAGGTTGCTTGTGCATGGTACTGTATATCATATTGGATTTGTATGGTAACCCCACAGAAGTTGTGCTGTGGCCAAATCTCATTCTACACAAACACAATACTATATGATGATAAATTCATTCTCTCAGTTTACCTATATGATCCATAAATTTCTTTACTCTGTCAGGATCAACACTATTTGCCCAATAACCTTCTTTCTTGAAATATGAACCAATTATTAAAGCATTTGCATCCAAGTAGTTCCTTGCATTCTCCAGCGTCACTCCAGACCCAATCAGCACTGGAATCTTCACAGCATGTTCAACTTCTAAGATGAAGAAAGCCACGTATGTAAATCCAACAATAGGATTAAGCCCACTCTAGAATCGTTCTCCCTTCTCCCACCCTTAAAATTATAGGGACACAAAATTAATCAGCCTTGACTTATCCAATTTCCAACTGATACTTTGCTAAAAAATGATACTGACTGTCAGCAACACCTGGTCTTGGTTTCTCTGGTAAAGAATTACGTGGCTTGTCTGTAGAAACCACTTGTAATGACTGCTAACAAAAGAAGAAGAGCTCTGTGTAAGCTTTTGAGCTTGTCTCTCTCACCAACTGAGAATAAATAAAAGCTATTACCTCACCCACCTTGTCTCTCTAATATTCTGGGACCAACATGGCTACAACAATGCTGCATTTGTTTTGCAAACCACTATTCAAGCAAAAGAAAGAGTTGGGGTCACACGAAACCACCATTGGCCATCCATCACAGGGCAGTTTCAGTGCTGAGGAAGAGGCAAAGCCTCGGACTGAAACAATTAATGGCCACTCTTGTGACCCCCACTCCACATGGGGCAATGACTATTTGGCAGTGAATCCTTTGGCCTCACTTGCACTAGCCCTTTCTTCTCCTGCCCCCACAAACCACGCTGCACAAAGATGCCCAAGAAGTAGGGTGGCCAATCCTCCTGGTTTCGTCGAGAGTCTACCGGAATCACGATCTGTCTCCCAGAGCTACGGCACCCAAACTGGGAGATTTTAAGCACTGACAGTCTGGTGGCGCAGCGGGGCTAAGGCAGGCTCCCTACCTGCCTTGGTTCCGCACTGCTCTCGGAAGCGGCTGGCACGTCCTTCTGGCTCCTGGGTGTGTGTGTGTCTCCGCGCGCTGCCCCCACCCCGAGTGCCGACTCTACAGGTCCCATTGGCCAGGAACTGCAGCCAATGGGAGCTGCGGGAGCAGTGCCTGTAGACAGGGGCAGCGGCGTGTGGAGACCCCTTGGCCCCCCCGCCTAGGAGCCTCTGCCAGAGGGATGTGCTGGTCGCTCTTGGGAGCCGCCCGAGATAAGCGCCATCCCCCTCACCTCACCCCGTTCCCCAACCCCCGGCCCCAGCCCACACCCAAACTCCCTCCCAGAGCCTGCACCCCCTCCTGCACCCAAACTCCCTCCCAGAGCCTGCACCCTACACCCCAACCCCCTCCCACACCCCAACTCCCTGTCCCAGCCCACACCCCGCATCCCAAACTCCTTCCCCAGCCTGGTGAAAGTGAGTGAGGGTGGGGGAGAGAGAGGAGGGGGGGGTGGAGTGAGTGGAGGCGGGGCCTCGGAGAAGTGGCAGGACAGGGATATGGGCTTGGGGAAGGGGCAGGACAGGAGGCGGGGAAGGGTGTTTGGGTTTGTGTGATTAGGCAGTTGGCAACCCTACCAAGAAGCCTCTGCTGAACTAAGCTTTTGAGGGAGCTCCCTTGCGCAGCAGAAGTACAGTGGTTCTTCTGCATCTTGGATTCCCTTGTTACTAATATTACAGCAGTACCTAGCATCCAAATGAGATCAGAGCCTCATTTTACGAGGTGCTGTACAAACACATAGAAAGAGGCAGTCATTTATATTGCAGTAGCATCTAGAATAGAACCCAGATCACTCAAGTCAGAACCCAGTGTCTTGGGGACAGAATTTATTCCTGTGGGAGTTACTTAAATATAAAAATAAGGATTCTTAACTGTGTTATCAATTTCTCTCTCATCCCAAAAGGAAAACAATAAAAACAAATCTTTCTAGATGGTAATTAAAGTGTAACAGCAACAAGAATAAGACGTTATTCTTGTTTCCATTTATGTCAGCACAGATGGGTTTTTTTGGGTGGAGGCGGTGAGATTATTAAAATGGCAGAACTATTCAATAGTGCTGTGTTCATTACAATTCTGTAGTTATCAGTTTAAATCACAATAATGGTAGTTGGAGCAGTGTATATTTCTACCAGGTCTCTTTGCTGAATTTATGCTATACTGATGACTAGAACAAGATCTTCAGGGAAGAGGCAGCAAAACAGTGTTATTCCCCATGAAAGGAAAAGGAAAAACAGGCTCTCTAATTGATCTTGTAATTTAGGGGAAGGGAAGTAGAGAAGCAAACAGTGGTCATAAGGACTATTTGGACAACTCCATCTACTTTATTTGCAGGCCAAAGGCAGTGCTAGTAAATATTATTTTTGTTTTAAAAGGGAAGTGGGACATAAAAGCAGCACATTATTTTATCTAGAAACAACACATCACTTAACAAGTCGAACCTTCACCAGGTTGCATACGGTGAAATTCACCCCAGGGCACAAGACAAGACTTATGCAACACTGAAGTCCCTCTTCAGGCTTTGTGCAGTCCCTGTGCACAAGGGTGAATTTCCCTCAGATTTATTCAAGTGACTGTGTTCACTGTGAGATGTAAGCATTCTGAGGTTTTTTGGTTTTTTTTTTAATATGACAGAAATTGATACAAGGTCCAGAGAAAGTAGTTTGTTTGTTCAGATCACAAATTTATTATTATGCTCAGTTTCTTTTATGGAGAAAGGACAGATGATTAACAGAAGTCTCTGAAAGGCACAAGTCAATATCTAGCTATGAAAAAATAAAGACTCAATTCTAATAGGTGCTGAACTTCCTCATCACCATTAACTACAAATTGGTTCTCACAAAAATGACTCGGTGCCTTGCAGGATGCTCTATTTGCTTCCTCAAAGAAAATGGTGTAGAACATTATTTCTGACCTTTACAGACATATAAAAATTGCTTTACTTGGTGATAACAAGCTGGCGTAGGTGGTTACAGCGTCAGGGGAAGGATACACATGTAAAATATAACTCTGCAAGAAAATGCTGTTTACTTTAAAGTTTCATAAGAATTGTAACTTGTTAATGATGCTACAGGAAAGACTAATTATTTACTTCCATTCTGCTTCACCAAGAGAAGAACTACCTATACAAATGCTACTGAAGCTTCCTCTAGGTCAGATGTGCTAGCATTCTTCCATCTAAAACAAACACCATTTGTCACATAATGTTAGGGTGACCAGATGTCCTGATTTTATAGGAACAGTCCCAATTTTGGGGTTTTTTTCTTATATCGGCATCTATTACCCCCACATCCCATCCCGATTTTTTACACTTGCTATCTGGTCACCCTACATACTGTAAACACAGAAGAATAAGACCATCCTACAGTGGAAGACAATTTTAAGGAAAGCCTTGCCCTGAATTAGACACATCAGATGAGTCGGGCTATAGCCCTTTTCATGCCTATTTTATATCCTGACAGGAGTCCTGCTCACAATAATAGATTCATTAGCTTTCCACTATATTACTGAACAAAAACAAAATCAGAATTTTATTTATACAATGCCCTATCTATTAAGAGTACCATATCCGCTTTACTTAGGTTCAAATACAGATTTAACATGACATTCTTTTCACAAATATGCATTGCAGTGCTCAACTGCTCTCCCAGGAGAATTTGGCCAAAAGTCTGTATTTGTTTTTACGAAAAGTGCACAGGACACATTGCTGGTACTACATAATTATACTACGTCAATAAGTAAACTGATCATGCAGGAAGAGTAGAATATCTAAGCTGACATATGGGCCCGAGAGAAGCCCTAAGAAGCAAAGACTAAGACAATGAAAACTGAAATGTGCTATTTCAAAGGCTTCCTTAAATAACAAAGGATCCAAGCATCCTGCAGTAATCTGTGTGTGAAGTGGACCCTCCACACACAGATCTGTCCTTTCCTGTGCAGAAGGTGGGGCCAGCCAGAAAGTACCAGGATAGGGAACATACATCATCCTTACTGCCCACTTTGGCATTATATTTGGTTACCAAATTGAGTGTAAAGTCACTCAAATTATTTTAAACAGATACTTTCACACAGTAAGACATAATGTTGATCCAGGTCAAATGGTTTACATTTTGGTGTTGTTTAATAAGACTTGCACTATATCACTGCCCAAATTCTAACTTTTTATTTTTTAAATAGGCAACAGCATTATGGGAATCAGTGCAGTATGATGTTTCTGCATAGCAGAATTTAACAGTAATCACTACATTTGTTAATTGTCTCTAAACTCAAAACCTTGTTTATAACTCCTAAGCCAACTCTTCACAAGCTACTGAACTTTTTCAGATAATTTTGTGACTATGTATTCTATGTGACAAGATCTCAAAGTTTATACAATTATACTTAGACATTCCTCTGCTTCAATAAACTATAACTAGAGGACACTGTGTTCTTCCTTGTGACAGTATATCTGCATACATGTCTAATAAAAATCAGATGAAATAGCAAAGCATAATGAAACCTTTTGAACTAGGATATGCACAAGTTGCATGAAATAAAGGTCAACAATGCATAGCTTTTTTTAAAAAAAGGTAAACAGTGTAAAACTAAACAATGCCCCAATAACTTGCTCAAATACTTTTCTTTAACATTTTATTCATATGCAATAATCATTGTACCATACACACCACTGTGTTTATGGTATATGCAGTACTGTAACACATTTTAGTTATTTTAATTCAAAGGGCTTTTTTTCATCATTATGCTTAGTGCTTGTAAAAGGTGCAGATTAGAGACAGATGTCCTCTCTTTATCTATAGAACAGGTACAGCATGGGCAGCAGCAATGTGCTTGTACCCAACATAAGCGAACCACCTATGTGCAGAAAGGTAAATTGGTCTCCATGTCCCCACTGTGAACAATGCCAACAAAGGTCCAAATTATTACTATCTACTCTGGTGGTTTTTGTGACATGGGTACATGTCCAGCAGTTACTGGACTGCGACCACTAACTCATTTTCCCACAGTTCATCAAACAGTCATCAGATAGTAAAAACTTTTTAGTTACTTCCAATCTAGGCTGGATATGGACTGGAGATCTAAAGAAGAAAGCACCTATCCTCCAAAAGCAAGCCTTGAGCTATTTAGACTTGGACAAGTCTCCCATCATAGAAGTTTTTATAATATAATTTTGCCTATCTGAAAGATAAACACATTCTCAAATGGAAATATAGTCTGCTAAGAAATTAAGTGCAACATAAGCCCAGCATTCTAATGCCTGCTTCTTAATGGCCCAACAGTGGCAGAGTGCAAGAGCACAAGGGACTTTGGGTCCCTCACTTCCTAGACCAGTGCTGCTTAGGTACTTTGTAGAACTGAAGTAGCTGGGTACTACAGAGAGGCCAATAGTCACTGACTGTATAAGCAATGCCTGCCAGCTGCTGTGTGGAATGGACTGGTAGTTGCCTCAGAGGAGCCTGCTTGCCTGCACTCATAAACAGAGAAAAAGCGACGTATCTATAGTCATCTATAGAAGTTTTACAGAGAATAATACTTGAGAGATCCTCACAATATCATGTGAAAAGACCTTTGGTCAGGGCTGGTCATGGCAAAGCATCACCACAATTAGGAGGCTTGAATTAAGGTATCAACATAATCTAAACAAAATTCTAGCCCCTTCACACAGTTTCCTTGTTTGACAGAAACACTTCTTTCCTACCTCAAATCACAGTCAATTCAATACATCAGAGACAAAGGCACTAGCATTTCTGTATTGCTGCATAACAAATCTGAAGAAGGATATAGCAAAATCTCAACTGCCTTTTCAGTTCTGCTTTCAAGAGACAGCTGATCAGATCAAAGCTTAAATTGGCATAAAATGTTTTAAATTATATATTTTGTAACATGATGAAAGGTGTCCAATTTTGTCTACACTTAACGTCTTCATTGTAACACAGTACTTCTAACAACACAGAAACTTGTGAAATGCAAAAATTCACTCACACCAACACTCAACTTTGTGACCGTAGGTCTGATTCTGTTAGAGAGATTACCAACACTGATGTGCTTAAACTGTCATTTCCGACCCGAGAATACTGATTTTTCAAGAGGTCCCTCCCCAATTAACAACTCAAAACTACCAACCCTCTTAAATGAGGGATTGCCACACTGTCATAAAATCTCAGCACTTAGCTGTGTGACCCAACCAAAACAAACCCAGAATACTAGGTTTATTGTATTCATGACACAAAAGTGAGAGCCACACAAATGGGTATACTTTGTGTCATTTCTCTGATCTCTGTTCTTTGGAGCCAGAAAGAGAATAAAACTGGCACGTATACATAAATTCTAGAATCCATGGTTTGGCTTGGTTGGTATCCCACTGTAAAAAACTATAGGACAAAATCTGCTCTCTGATGCGTGAGCTGGCACCCACCAAAGTCAAGGGAAGCTACACACATCCTAGAACAGAATTTTGCCTTCTGCTTTTTACGACTTTTTGAAACTTATTTGTTTTTTCCATTGAAGAAGGGGGAAACAAAAAACTAATTTAAGGGTGTGGATGATACAAAGGTTAAGTCTGTCAAACTTTAGAGTCACATTGTTTTCAGAAGGTTCTGTTTCATGAAACAATTTTTGTTTTAATACTGAGAAAATCTATTACTTTAAGAGGCCTATCTTCATACATAGCCAACTTTCCACTGCAGTTTACCTAAGGGTGGGCTAAAATGTAGTCATTTATCATCTATTCTTTGGCAAGGGCTTTGTTTTAATTCTGTATATGCACATGAAAACCTAATTTGTCAAGTTTAATATGCCCTGTAACAACATAGTGTTGAACCTGTATTATATGGATAAATATTGGAAATTTCCACTAACTATGTAACATTCTGAATGTGGTCTGATACATATTTACCAGAGAGACCTGCGTAAAACATGTAGTATATCACCTGCCTTTTCTTCTTTAGAATTGTAATAAGGAAGGATGAATGACTGGCTGTCTTTAGACCAGAAAGAGCCATGTTTAAAGCAGCAAGAATGGAACCCACAAAAGCAGCCTTCTTGTTTCTTCGAACATGATTTTTGCTAAAAATGTTCCCAGTCTTGGTTGAGCATATGATGATTACTTTTAGAGCTTGATCCTGGGAGGTGATGAACACCAGTCATATCGATGGGAGCTGACTTCAAATGAAAGTTGCAGGTGCTCAGCATTTCTCAGATTCAAGCCATTCATCTACATGAATATCAGTCCTTAGCACAATGAACTGTAACAAAGGAGCAATCCAATTTGTTGAAGACAATTCCAACCTGTGCCAATATAGTAACATCAGGCACCGTACATGATATCTACACAGGTCAGAATTCATGGGTCAAGTTATCTCTCTTAGAAACAAATACGCCTTTAAAAATAATTTAAATGTCACATACTTTTCCACTTATCAGAGAAAGAGAATTCTTTTTCAACTCTTAAAGGCTACACCTCCCCTAGTATTACTGCACCGAAATGTCCAAATCTCGGCAGGTTCCTCTCTTGCTGCTGGAATATGTGTTTCACAATGAGAAATCCAATTATAAATAGTCTTTCCATGTTAATAGTTAAGTATTTTTAACTAGTCTAGTTATTAGCCTTTTTTTTTAAAAAAAAAAGGCTATGGAGAATCTCATTCTTAAATTAAAATCATGTAGAAATTGAGCCTTCCTTTTCTTACAAGATGCCAATATGAGTAACACTTAAATGTTACCAAGCATACTTTCCCAATACTTACAATAATTTTAACTTTTATGCCATAAAAATTGTTTTTATAAACATGCTACTGTACATCCAACCAAAACCCAAATCACTCTGGTTTGTGCGAGACCAAATCAAACTCTACGGTGAAAGAAAGTTTCTCTGTTTTTAGAACAGAGAATGTATAGATTTCTCTCTATATTTAATCCAGAAAATGATTCACTGGTTGTTGCCCGACCTTCATGTGACAGCTCTCACCTTTCAATTCTTTAGGATCTGCCTGCATTCCAGTAGCTGTTCCAGTCAATACAATCCCATCAGCAAGGAAGAGCTCAGCAGCCTTAGCAGTCTCTGATATACTGACATCTGCTGTCAGAGCGTGAGCGCTGTAAACAGCAGAAACATAACCTGTTGTTACTTTCAGCATACATACTTGCTATCCACCTTGTTTAATGTTAGGCTGCTTTTCTTACAACTCATGATTGTATTTCAATTCCCTGCTGTCAGAACAACTGAAGATTGACTTTTGAGTGTTAAGTGCCCTTTTTTTTTACAGTTGACATTAAAAACACAATGTGAGGGAAAAAAAAAAAAAGTTTGGTCATCCTAGACCCATAACCCACTTGTCTCTTTGTCTGGGTCTCACCCTGTCTACACAGTGACTGCTAAATGTGCTAGACTGTCACCCTGGAGTACCAACTGAGCTGGCAGCTTTTGTAGTGAGTGCCTAATTTTCATAGATGCTGAACTCCCCTGATTTCAAGTGGATTTGTAGGTGCTCGGCTTTTCTGTAAATCAGGTCCTTGTCCTCTAGGAACTGGACTAGGAGCATCATCTCTTTTCATAAAGGCCAACAAAAAGGCCATAAAGGCCAAGCACTATATCCTGGATATCTGTCTTTGGAGGAAAAAATGAGAGCAGCTATCATCTTCAAACAGTAGTTGCTTCATGCATCCAAAGATGTACCATTCAAATTTTAAGCAGTAACTGTCAGTAAGATGTGTAAGCTAGCCTCTTTTTCTGAAACCTACATCTACAGCAACCTCAGCTTTAGACAGCTTCAAAAATTTGAGAAAGTTTTAGCCTTTGAAACACCAACTTTTACATTTATAATTTCCCCCTATCTTTTCTACAATAGAATCAGAAAATACGATATTTAAGACAGACAATATTATACAGTAACCTGATACCCTGTTATGGTAGTACAGAGCACTAACCACAAAAGACCAGTAGTCCTGGGACTAGTGTCCTTCCTTCTGGGCCAACCAGATCTGGGAATGGAATAGAAGGAACTTGCTTCAGTCATATTGAGAGGCAGTGCCTCTTCTGGCATATTCACTCTGCCATGACCCTCTCCAGCAGTGTGACTGTGCTAAAAAAAGAATACCAAACAACTTTTTGCAGCCAAAAGAAAGTCATTGTGATGTCAGGGCCTTGATGAAGTTGTGCATATGTAAAAATATGGAGGGAAAAAACAGAGTGAAAGGAAACGGAAATCCCTAACGCTAGTAACGGAGGATAACCTGGGAAACAGTTTGTCAAGTTAGAGAATTGGACACTGCTAATTCTTGGTGCCAGGCATTTTGTTGTTGTTGTTAGAGAAAACACCACAGCCTTTTAACCCCTGCCCTTTAGTTCAATAATCCCATGAATATTTGTTTCCCATAAACTGGTTAGATGACATTCTCCTTTCCACTATTAACTAAGAAAATAACAAACACCACATTGCATCAGCCTATGAACAACTCAGTGTACATTCTAAATATCAGTGTCTCATATGACAAAGATGAGAATATGTGCATGAAGTACCACATTCTGGGACTTCTCAGGAGAAGAAGAAATATCATTGCACGGATGTTCAGAATATGGAGAAGTGAAGTTAGAAAGTAAATGCTTTGAAGGAACCTTTAAACTTATGTTGAAAATGCTGCATTTCATTTATTATAATGAAATGTTTCTTTTTTTAAACCAGATATTAAATATGACCCAAACCTAGCTATTTCCATGACTTTTCCCACACTCCACACACAAATCTTTCTTGAATTCAAGCTACTTGATATGCGCAATACACAGCTTTTTGGTTCTCTCTTTTTCTGAATTAAATTTCAAAGAAACATCTAATAACAGAAAGGACTGTGTGACAATTGTGATGAAATGTCAGCTTGAATTCACATAGCTGTCATAAGATGCTGCTGCCTGATAATCATAAAACATACTCCATATCCACATACAGCACTGATTTAAAATTGAAGAAACCAATATTAGAGGGAAAGGGATAAGAGCTTTTAACGTGGCAAAAATCTCATGATTTGTTTGTGTCACATTTGGTAGCGACCCATATAACTTAGCTATTAAAATATTAATATTAACTTAGCTATTAAAATAGCTATTTTAGATGCTTAACCTCATGAAACATGATTTATTTGTAAACATAATAAGGAGATACATCTAACTGATATAAAGCATCACCTTATGTCAGACACAAGACATTTACAAATTCTGAAAGTTAAACAACTGCAAATTACACAGATACAGAAAGCTGCAGTTTATAGGTGCAAGTTTAATAGTTTTGCAAGACCCTGCGTGAGCAGTAAAGTTCTCCCAATATTCACTTTCTGAGTAATTAATAAGATGAATGTAAAATGAACATCAGATTATTTTTACATTAACACATATGTAAACAGTGCGCATATTTACCTGTGTTTCTTTTTAATATCGGCAAAAATTTGAACATGCTGTGCTCCGATTTGTTTTCGGTATCTTAGCAGATCACCTGCACAGGCATTTATAATCCCTTCATCAGCAACATGAGAAAAAACAAACCCTTCAACTCGGATAAAATCCAGACCTAGAAAAGAAATTTGAAATCTGAAGATGAAATTGAACTGCAAAGAGAAATTACATTTCTCCTAAATTTCATCCTGTAATTACATTTTAAGTCTATTCTGACACAGTATTGAGAGGTTCTCAGACACTAGCGCAAAAAGCAAGTCTCTGCTGATAAGCAGTTTGTCAAGCCTAGTCAAAACATGTGTTAAAGATTTTTAGTGCAACCCATCACCGTGGCCTCTAGGTGCAAGGCATACATCAAGAGCAACACAAACTGAATTTCCACAAACAGCCCCCCGCCCCCCCCCCCCGTACCTCCTAGGCCCACTACAAGGAAAAAACCGTAAGCTGGATGGTGAGCTACCTCTTAATTGCAACTAAGATACAATCTTTGGATTTCGATGTACAAATTTCAAATTTTAAAATAAATTTCTAAAACTTTCTGCAGTTTTTATTTAATTGGTCAGATTTAGAGATCTGGCCATGCAATTCTTATAGAGATTGAATGCCTATTAAAATAGAAAGGGAGTTTTGCTTGAGTGCAAAATCAGGCCCCAATTAAAAATGATTTTCAGTTGTGAATTTAGAACATTATTGGGTAATCCAGTAAAATGGCAGTTCTCAAACTTTTGCATACTGTGGGGCACTATTTAAGACAATGACTTTCATTTCTCCCTTTCCCCCACATTCTCTCCCCTCCCAGTGTACCAAACTCACATTTGCCTTGCGTCAACTATAGTGTTTGATTCTAAGAAGAAGCAACAATAGGTAGTAAAGGAACAAGATGAATCTAAGGTAATTATATGGCTCCCAGTACTGTGGTATCTGAGAATCTCCCTATCTTTAGTGTATTTACACTGTGAGGTAGGAAAGTGCTATTATCTCCTGTGATGGGGTATGCACCCCACACTTTCTCTTACTACTATAGTTATTTTTCCAGAAACCTCTTAGAACAGATGTTCACCACAGTTGCCAACTTTCACACAGTAAATAAGCACCCTGACTTTCATAATAAGCCCAAAAATCAAGCTAATCCCATTTCAAAACAAGCCCAAAACAAGCCAATCCCTAAGAACCCCAACACTCTATGCCCTGGTCTACACTAGGAGTTTAGGTCGAATTTAGCAGCGTTAAATCGATGTAAACCTGCACCCGTCTACACGATGAAGCCCTTTTTTTCGACTTAAAGGGCTCTTAAAATCGATTTCCTTAATCCACCTCTGACAAGTGGATTAGCGCTTAAATTGCCCTTGCCGGGTCGACTTTGGGGTACTGTGGATGCAATTAGATGGTATTGGCCTCCGGGAGCTATCCCAGAGTGCTCTATTGTGACCGCTCTGGACAGCACTCTCAACTTAGATGCACTGGCCAGGAAGACAGGAAAAGGCCCGCGAACTTTTGAATTTCAATTTCCTGTTTGCATGGTCACCTGCAGCTTGCCACGCTGGCCAGAGCTCATCAGCAGAGGTGACCATGATGGAGTCCCAGAATCGCAAAAGAGCTCCAGCATGTACCGAACGGGAGGTACGGGATCTGATCGCTGTATGGTGAGAGGAATCCGTGCTATCAGAACTCCGTTCCAGTTTTCGAAATGCCAAAACATTTGTCAAAATCTCCCAGAGCATGAAGGACAGAGGCCATAACAAGGACCCGAAGCAATGCCGCGTGAAACTTAAGGAGCTGAGCCAAGTCTACCAGAAAAATAGAGAGGCAAACGGCCGCTCCAGGTCAGAGCCCCAAACATGCCGCTTCTATGATGAGCTGCATGCCATTTTAGGGGGTTCAGCCACCACGACCCCAGCCGTGTTGTTTGACTCCTTCAATGGAGATGGAGGCAACACAGAAGCAAATTTTGGGAATGAGGAAGATGATGATGATGAAGTTGTAGATAGCTTACAGCAAGCAAGCAGAGAAGCTGGTTTTCCCGACAGCCAGGAACTGTTTCTCACCCTGGACCTGGAGGCAGTCCCCCCCGGACCCACCCAAGGCTGCCTCCCGGACCCGCCAGGTGGAGAAGAGGAGACCTCTGGTGAGTGTACCTTTTAAAATACTATACATAGTTTAAAAACAAGCATGTTTAATGATTAATTTGCCCTGGCATTTGCAGCTCTCCTGGATGTACTCCCAAAGCCTTTGCAAAAGGTTTCTGGGGAGGGCAGCCTTATTCCACGACCATGGTAGGACACTTTACCACACCAGGCCAGTAGCACGTACTCGGGAATCATTGTAGAACAAAGCATTGCAGTGTATGTTTGCTGGCATTCAAACAACATCCGTTCTTTATCTCTCTGTGTTATCCTCAGGAGAGTGATATCATTCATGGTCACCTGGTTGAAATAGGGTGCTTTTCTTAAGGGGACATGCAGAGGTGCCCGTTCCTGCTGGGCTGTTTGCCTGTGGCTGAACAGAAATGTTCCCCGCTGTTAGCCAGGGGGTGGGGGTGGGTGGGGGGGTGGGTGAGAGACTAGCCACGTGGTGAGGGGAGGCAAAATGTGACCTTGGAACGAAAGCACATGTGCTGTGTATGTAATGTTAACAGCAAGGTTTACCGTGAAAGAGTATAGCCATTGTTCTAGAAAATGTGTCTTTTTAAACACCACTGCCTCTTTTTTTTCTCCACCGGCTGCATGTGTTTCGATGATCACAGGATCTTCTCCTTCCCAGAGGCTAGTGAAGATTAGAAGGCGAAAAAAAAAACACTCATGATGAAATGTTCTCTGAGCTCATGGTGTCCTCCCACACTGACATAGCACAGACGACTGCGTGGAGGCAGACAATGTCAGAGTGCAGGAAAGCACAATATGACCGGGAGGAGAGGTAGCAGGCTGAAGAGAGGGCTGAAGCTCAAATGTGGTGGCAGTGTGATGAGAGGAGGCAGGATTCAATGCTGAGGCTGCTGGAGGATCAAACCAATATGCTCCAGCGTATGGTTGAGCTGCAGGAAAGGCAGCAGGAGCACAGACCGCCGCTACAGCCCCTGTGTAACTAACTGCCCTCCTCCCCAAGTTCCATGGCCTCCTCACCCAGACGCCCAAGTACGCAGTGGGGGAGCCTCTGGCCACCCGGCCACTCCACCCCAGAGGATTGCCCAAGCAACAGAAGGCTGGCATTCAATAAGTTTTAAAGTTTTAAACTTTTAAAGTGCTGTGTGGCCTTGTCCTTCCCTCCTCCACCACCCCTCCTGGTGCTTCTCTCCTCCACCACCCCTCCCGGGCTACCTTGGTAGTTATCCCCCTATTTGTGTGATGAATGAATAAAGAATGCATGAATGTGAAGCAACAATGACTTTATTGCCTCTGACAGTGGTGATCGAAGGGAGGAGGGGAGGGTGGTTAGCTTACAGGGAAGTAGAGTGAACCAACAGGCGGTGGGTTTCATCATGGAGAAACAAACAGAACTTTCACACCGTAGCCTGTCCAGTCATGAAACTGGTTTTCAAAGCTTCTCTGATGCGCACCACGCCCTCCTGTGCTCTTCTAACCACCCTGGTGTCTGGCTGTGCGAAACCAGCAGCCAGGCGATTTGCCTCAACCTCCCACCCTGCCATAAACGTCTCCCCCTTACTCTCATAGATATTATGGAGTGCACAGCAAGCAGTAATAACAGTGGGAATATTGGTTTCGCTGCGGTCTAACTGAGTCAGTAAACTGCGCCAGCACGCTTTTAAACGTCCAAATGCACATTCTACCACCATTCTGCACTTGCTCAGCCTGTAGTTGAACAGCTCCTGACTACTGTCCAGGCTGCCTGTGTACGGCTTCATGAGCCATGGCATTAAGGGGTAGGCTGGGTCCCCAAGGCATTTCAATGTCCCCAACTGTTATTTTCTGGTCTGGGAATAAAGTCCCTTCCTGCAGCTTTTGAAACAGACCAGAGTTCCTGAAGATGCAAGCGTCATGTACCTTTCCCGGCCATCCCACGTTGATGTTGGTGAAACATCCCTTGTGATCCACCAGTGCTTGCAGCACTATTGAAAAGTACCCCTTCTGGTTTATGTACTCGCCGGCTTGGTGCTCCGGTGCCAAGATAGGGATATGGGTTCCGTCTATGGCCCCACCACAGTTAGGGAATCCCATTGTAGCAAAGCCATCCACCATGACCTGCACATTTCCCAGGGTTACTACCCTTGATATCAGCAGATCTTTGATTGCGTTGGCTACTTGCATCACAGCAGCCCCCCAGTAGATTTGCCCACTCCAAATTGATTCCCGACTGACCGGTAGCTGTCTGGCGTTGCAAGCTTCCACAGGGCTATCGCCACTCGCTTCTCAGCTGTGAGAGCTGCTCTCATCTTGGTATTCTTGCGCCTCAGGGCAGGGGAAAGCAAGTCACAAAGTTCCATAAAAGTGCCCTTACGCATGCGAAAGTTTTGCAATCACTGGGAATCGTCCCAGACCTGCAACACTATGAGGTCCCACCAGTCTGTGCTTGTTTCCCGAGCCCAGAATCGACGTTCCACCGCATGAACCTAGCCCATTAGCACCATGATGCCCACATTGCCAGGGTCCCTGCTTTGAGAGAAGTCTGTGTCCATGTCCTCATCACTCTCGTCACCACGCTGACGTCGCCTACCCGCCCGGTTTTGCTTTGCCAGGTTCTGGTGCTGCATATACTGCTGGATAATGCGCGTGGTGTTTAATGTGCTCCTAATTGCCAAAGTGATCTGAGCGGGCTCCATGCTTGCCGTGGTATGGCGTCTGCACAGAAAAAAGGCGCGGAACGATTGTCTGCCGTTGCCCTGATGGAGGGAGAGGCAACTGACGACATGGCTTACAGGGTTGGCTTACAGGGAATTAAAATCAACAAAGGGGGTGGCTTTGCGAGAAACTGAATGGCCCCCTCAAGGATAGAACTCAAAACCGGGTTTGGCAGGCCGTTGATTTCACAGAGGGAAGGAGGAGAAAATGAATACAAAACAAATCTGGTCTATTTCTTGTTTTGAGCCGCTTCATCTATCTTTATACATCTTGCTGGCAGCAGACTGTGCAGTACGACCGCTAGCCGTCATCATCTCCTGGGTGCTTAGCAGAAGACGGTGCAGTATGACGACTAGCCATCATCTTCTGCTGGCTGGAGGTTAAAAGACAGTGCACTGCCGGTAGGACTGAATCGCCACGAGATGAAACTTAAAAGGGAAATGATCTGGCTGAGTCACTCCCATGTTTGCCCAGGCACCCGATTAAAAGAGCACCCAGGACTACGTCGATGACGGCTACCAGTCATACTGCACTGTCTGCTGCCAAAAGGCAATTAACTGCTGTGTAGCAATGCAGTACCAGGTCTGCCAGCACCCAGGAGACATACGGTATCAGTTTGCTGAGCGGGCTCCATGCTTGCCGTGGTACGGCGTCTGCACAGGTAACTCAAGAAAAAAGGTGCAAAACGATTGTCTGCCCCTGCTTTCACGGAGGGAGGGAGGGAGGGAACGGGGGCCTGACAATATGTACCCAGAACCACCCGCGACAATGTTTTAGCCCCATCAGGCACTGGGATTTCTACCCAGAATTCAGATGGGCGGCGGAGACTGTGGGAACTGTGGGATAGCTACCTACGGTGCAACGCTCCGGAAGTCGACGGTTGCCTCGGTACTGTGGACACACTCCGCCGACTACATGCACTTAGAGCACTTGTGTGGGGACACACACAATCAACTGTATAAAACCGCTTTCTACAAAACCGAGTTCTATAAATTCGACCTAATTTCGTAGTGTAGACATACCCCATGTGACAAGATCCCCCTGGTGTACAGACTGGGACTGTGCAGGCCCAATATGCACCCCTGACTCTCTTCCTCCCCCACACTGGCCCCTGCTTGCCAGAAGCCGATTTAAAAAAAAAAAAAAAAAAAAAAAAAGCAACAAGCTACAAGCCAAAAACTAGCCAACAAGCAACTCACAAGCCAATTAAGCCAAAAACAAGCCCAATTTCTGCATTTTTTCCACAGGTTTGGCACGTCTGATGTCTACACTTGTTTACCTAACTGTTATTGTTTTCTGCATAATCAGCGGACTCCATTGCATTTTCTTGAGGCTGCTTGAAAATGATGCATGTTGTCAGGCACCTTGATCTCTCTTTTAAAGAGTTGTAGAATTAATAAATATATAGGTCTGTAAGGAAACCAAGTTCCACCAAGTGGGTGTATTTTATGACAGGCTTTTTTCCTTTAGTCCATGTTCCTTTCTGTGACCATTACTCTTACACAATAAAAAAAGGGGAGGAGGAGCTTTCCTTTTACTTTCTTAAATGTAGCACCATATGACTGCCAATGTCAGATTTATCTGATAATTCCTTTGAGTTAAAATACTGGGAGGGAAATTGAGAAGTTCATCTCTGCTTCATTCCTCACCTACAGACAAAATGTTTGTATGAGTGACAAAGTGCTTGTGCTTCTTCTGATTTCCTTACATTTTCTCAAAAGCCAGAAGCCAACTGCTGTTTTCCAACACAATTCTGTTCAAAGGTATTATTACCGACAGAGAGTAGACAGACACATTCCCCAAAGGGAATGAAATGGCTGCATAATAGCAGGAGATGTTGCTGCTGCTGCATCTGCTTTTTCAAGTACCACATCTTTAAGTGTTTTTGTAACAAAGACTAAAATGTGCAATGCTCTGATTATTAATAGTCACCTCTATTGACCATTAAAACTGCAGCATTACACAATCCAGTCACTACTGCATCATTACAGAAATACTGACCAAAGATGAGGGATCTACAAGCAGCATTCACTTTAATGAAGAGTTGCTGAAAGGGGCTCTTCAGATTACAAGGATTCCCTCTTTCTTCTTGCTTTCCTGTTCATTGAGCTTGATACAATCATTTTTGCAGTAGTTGAATGAAATGCATTAAACACAGGTCCTTCAGAGCTCCAGTCCCCCAGTTACACAGCAAGTAGTACAGAACTCTAACAGTACCTTCAGGAATTCTCTCCCTCATTAACAATGGCTAAGAAGTCAGAAATACTTCAATATCTTCTCCTTTTGGTACTGCAACATGTCCCTAAATGAACCCCAGTTAATTTAAAGCATCCAGTTCAGATTTTTTGAAATACAATAAATTGACATTTTTGCAAGCACTTAAGCACTTCCAAGTATCCCTATATGGAAACTGTACCTAAAAATTAAAAGATAACTGGATTTTGTTAGTTACTTTTTATTGCAGCCATAGCTTTTCCTATAAGCTTTAGGGAAGCAATGAAAATAGATTAAGCTTGCTAGTTTACCAACCAGATCAACAGCAAAAATGCAGTTTCACTTTTTAAAATGTTGAAAAGAAATCACAGTTCAAAACACTTCTATTAATAAAAACTCTCTTAAGAAAGAGACTCTCAAGATTTTCAGAGAGAAATTCAACCAAATCATAGCTGTCATTCTAATAGACAAGTCCACATTTTCTGAATGGTATTTTTAATATTTTTAAAACACAAAGTTAAACATCTTTTAATTTTGTGGGTCTTACAAAAGAAAGTGCCAGGTTTTTAAAACTATACATGCACAAACATGTGAATACACTGCTCTTGCCTGGGCAATCTCGGTAAATGCATGTGCAAACTACCAGTCAGAGCAGTTTAAATGGTCCTTTACATGGGAGTCCTGTGATCTGAAGTGCATCAAAGAAAGCGTGTGTGCATATTTTTGCATGCACACAATTCATGGACATGGAATGGTACGTGCTGCCTGCCTTGCTCTGCAGCAGTAGATATTATTTACAGAGCTGAGCTTTTAAAAAAAAAAAAAAATCAGAGAAGCTCAATCACCAATAAAAATATTCTGATATGACAAGAATCTTTGTCAAAGTTACTGTCATTTGTATTAAAATTAAAACAATGATATTCAGATGAACTCCATTCAAAATACTGGGAGAGAAGAACAGTGTTTTCTCAACAAAAAGGATAAAATCATTAGGGGATAGTTTCTAAAATATTACAAAAGCATTAGAAACAAAAACTGGTAAAAACAACCATTTAAATGGTATGATATTATAAGAAGATGCATCTGCTCTCCACTCACCATGACTCTGTAACTAAAAGACTCCAGTGGTTCAAAGGAGCCTGAGAACTTACCTGCAACAGTGTGGGTTGTGAAGCATGGAAGAAAAAGGCAATACAGCAATGCAAGAAGATAAAATAGATCACGGAAAATATACTTGTAAGCTAGAAAAGAGCATGCCGATATAACCTGAGATTTATTTGTCACTACTTAAAGGTAATGATACGAAATGCAAGATTTCAGTGTTAATTCAGCCATCAGCTTTAAACCAAGAAACAAATGAGTGGAACACAAATTGTTTGAACCAAACTTTCAGCAGGGAGGAGGAGACTGTACAACTGTTGCTAGCCTTGCTGTTTCTTACGGGATTCATGTAGCAAGGTAAGTTGAATTTATATTTAACTTTTCTAAGCACAATTTAAATTGCTTAATATTTTGGTTAAGAGAGGTGTTGCTCACGTCCATTCAGCGTAGGTGTGTGTGCTCGCTTCATGCACCGGTGCTGGAAGTTTTTCCCTCAGTAGTATCCGTAGGGGACTGGCTCAGGAGCGGCGCGTGTATACTGTAGTATATAGGGCGCTGCTGGCCCCCTCAATCCTCAGTTGGTTCTTGCCAGAAACTCTGACTGTGGGGAAGGAGGGCAGATTGTGGAACGGACATGAGTAACACATCTCGAAGAACACCAGTTATGGAAAAAAGTAACTGTCTTTTCTTCTTCGAGTGATTGCTCATGTCCATTCAACTTAGCTGATTCCCAGCAGTACCCATGGAGGCAAGTAAAAGGAGTTCACAGACATGCAGATTGCAATACAGCTCTGCTGAATCCAGCATCATCCCCAATCTGCTGCGTGATGGCATAGTGGCCATGAACATCTGTACTGAGGGCCATGTTGTGGCTCGACAGATGTCCTGGATCGGGAAGCATGCCAGGAAGGCCACTGAAGCTGCCTGCGCTCTAGTCGAGTGGGCTCTGACAATTGGCGGTGGAGGACTCCCGCTAACTCGTAGCAGGTTCGAATGCAAGAGGTGATCCAGTTAGAAATCCTTTGCGTGAACACTGGGAGGCCCTTCATTCTATCAGCTGTAGAGATGAAAAGCTGAGTCGACTTACGGAAAGGCTTTGTCCAATCCAGGTAGAAAGCCAGAGCCCTCCTCAGAGTCCAAAGCGTGAAGGTGCCTCTTTTCACTAGTCTCATAGAGCTTAAGGCAGAAGACCGGAAGAAAGATGTCCTTGTTCATGTGGAGAATACACACTACCTTGGGAAGGAAAGCCGGGTGGGGCCGGAACTGGACCTGGTCCTTATAGAAGGCCGCGTATGGCGATTCTGAAGTCAGGGCTCATAGCTCGGAGTCTCACCTTGCTGACATCACTGCCACCAGGAAAACTACCTTCCACAATAGGTGGAAAGGGAGCATGAGGCCAAAGACTCAAAGAGCGGGCCCGTGAGCTTGGACAGCACTAAGTTGAGATCCCACTGAGGGGCTGGGGACCGGACTTGAGGAAAGAGCCTCTCGAGGCCTCTAAGGAACCTGACTGTCACGTCATGGGAGAACACAGTCTGCTCCTGAATTGGTGGATGAAATGCCGAAATGGCCGCCAGGTGCACCCTGATAGAGGAGTGCACCAGGCCCTGGTTCCTTAAATGAAGCAGGTAGTCCAAGATCGACTGCACCGAAGAATGAGAAAGGGAAATGCCCCGCTTGGCCGCCCAGCGGGAGAACCTCGCTCACTATGCGAGGTAGGTCTGCCTAGTCCAGGGCTTTCTATTCTCAAGGAGGACCTTCTGGACCCCGTCCGAACAGGCCTGTTCATCCGGGTTCAGCCACGCAACATCCACGCTGTGAGGTGGAGGGACGTGAGGTTGGGGTGCAAGAGGTGGCCGTGATCCTGTGACAGCAGGTCCGGTCAGTTCGGCATAAGCCAGGGAGGGATTGCTGACCAGCTTGATAGCATCCCGAACCAGTGCTGGTGAGGCCACAGCGGGGCAATCATGACAAGCTGCGCCTTGTCCCTCTTGATTTTCACTAGGACCTTGCTGATGAGCAGAATCGGAAGAAACGCATACATCAGGCTTCTTGCCCACAGAAGGAGGAAGGCATCAGAGAGGGAGCCCTTGCCCAGACCCCATCTGGAGCAAAACCTGTGGCACCTCCTGTTCTGCCTGGTGGTGAACAAATCCACTTGGGGAGTTCCCCACCTCTGGAAGATCATGCCGGCTACTTCCCTAGCTAGGGAACCTTGCTCCCACCACTAGGGAACCTTGAGCCAGAGCCCAAGTGGTCGCTCCCCTGCGACCAAGACAGGGCTGATTGGTGTCTCTGTCACGACTGGTACTGGTCACCCATCCCAAAGTTGGATGTAGCTGACCTCTATGAGAGTCTGGATTGGGGCCCTGGCGACCAGCGGCACGCAGTGGATCCGCAATGACTCCGGGCTGGCGATCTATGCCTCACGAGTGTGGAGAGGGATTGGGAACTAGATGCAGCCACACGCGGTGATGCCACCCTGAGGGATTGGCGACAGTCTGGGGAACGGTACCGTTGGTCCCTTGACCTGTCCCTGGAACAGTACCAGTGCCACGGAGATTCCGGGCGCCGACTGCGAAACTCCTGCCGGGAGGTGCGTGCCTCCAGAGGTCTGCTCCCGGTTACTGGCGAGCTGTGCCTCAAGCCTCTCTGCCCTCGTCCTAGGTCCGGAGACCGGATGGGGCTATGAAGCTTCTGCCTACCACAGTCAGAAGCGTGTCGGCTGCGAGAGGGCGACCTTTGGGAGGATGTCTCCCACGACGGGGAGCGCTGCCGGAAAGGTGGAGACTGTGGTGGTTTACCCTGGGACCGGGACCCCGTAGGGGCTGAAGTGTGTGGCATCGGGAGGGACATAATGTCTTGCACTGCTTGGAGGGCCTCCAATGTGGACGGCACCTGGAGCTGACGAGGACCTCTGCCTTTGCAGGCTGGGCTACACCACTCAACCTGAGCTGGGGCCCAGAATCCCGAAGGGGGTGAGGAGGTGCCTGAAACAGGGCCTTTGTCCACCCCAGACTTGTCCTTTCCCTTGTGGGAAGATGGAGACCTTCCTTGCCCCATCTTCCTGGGCTTCTTGGCTGGAGCCACAGAAGGAGGCCAGTGCTGGCTCACATGGGCCTTTTACAATGATCGCAGGTTTAAAGCCTGGGGACTGGGGCATGCCCCATCCTGAGGCGAAGTCCCTTTATGGACCTACTAAGTCTCTAACT
Organism: Chelonia mydas; assembly: GCF_015237465.2. Classification (NCBI taxonomy): domain Eukaryota; kingdom Metazoa; phylum Chordata; order Testudines; family Cheloniidae; genus Chelonia; species Chelonia mydas. Next base: position 20,258,521 of record NC_051252.2, read on the forward strand.
TAACTAAAAGGTTGAACTAAATTAGAGGGAAACTATATACAGTAATATTTGCAAGAGGCAAAAGAGTCTGAACAAACGAAAAGCAACAGCTCTAGCTGAAGCAGCACCAGTTCTATGCACAGTCACGGGCGGAAAGAAGGAACTGAGGGTGGAGGGGACTGGCAAAGCCCTATATGCCACGACATATGCACACCACTCCAGGGGGCGCCAGAGCCAGTCCCCTACAGATGCTGCTGAGGGAAAAACTTCTGGCACACACACCTAAGTTGAATGGACATGAGCAATCACTCAAAGAATAAAATCTTCGTATTAATTACCCCATCAAAACATTCATTTACAAAAATTCAGTTACAGTAGCTAACAAGAGTAACCCAAGATATAACTGAAATCAGATGTTTAACCATTGTGGATGAAATTAATCTTTATTTGCCTCTCACTTGAGCAATGAATAGGGACCATCTCAATAAGAAGTTGGCATCTTTTGTACAACCCTCTTCCTGCCTTTTCAGGAGAGAGAGAGAGAAAGAGAGAGAGAGAGAGAGAGTACTGAAGGTTCTGTGCCCTTCCTGTCTCCTTCCTGAGGGTGTCTATGTTAGCACACAAGTTTCAGAGAGGAAATATCACATCAATTACCAGTACCAAATTATGAGTCATTTCCATTACCTGAAGCAAGAGCAACAGCTACAGCCTGTTGATTTGCAGAACACAGAATCTGGATACCCAATGGGAGACGTGGGCAGGTGTGTTTCACTGCAGCACTAATGACTGCCATTGCTGCAGTTATTTCTGGCCCAACATAAACGGTGTAAGGAAGGTCATGCATATTTTCCACCATCAAGCCATCCTGTGGAGATTATTATAGAGAAATCTGATTAAATTGAAAAGAGCCATTTCAAATAAATCATAGCTATTTTGATATTAGACAAAGGCTTATATTAAAAAGAAACACTATATTTAAAGGGTTTTTTCAAAGAAGGGATTATCTGCAGTAAATTGTTGATGCAAATACCCACTTGCAAAAATGCTTTAGTCAATATCATATCTGTAATCACAAAATGAAATAAATGTGATTTCAATTACACACTTTGTCAATTAGATTTCCTTTGAATCTGTGCTACAATGCGAACTATAGAGGAACACGTTAAATCATAAATCCAATTTAAAATATATACTGTAGAGTCAAACCTCAATTATTCAGATGGAATAGAGTATATTGAATAAGTTTGGACAATTGCATTTTTAGATAATCAAGAAAATTTTCAAATCAATTAATATCAAGAGACTAAAGTTATTTTGGATAAACAAAGGTTTCTTTTGGGGTTTTTTGGGGTTTGTTTTTTTACTGTATCAGTGAAAATGTTTTCAAATGACTAAAATTTGAGGGAGAAGAGGAGGAGTTAAATATCTATGTACAGTATTTTTAAGGTGCCTATAACTTTGTTATTAAGCTTCAACACTGCTCATATTTTGGATTCAAGGTTGCTTAACAGAAGATGTTGGCTTTTTATTGTCTACTATATGTCTCATTTGGTAGAAACATATATTTGGTAAACAATGGAGTGGCTATAAACTATTTTGCTGATTCAACCTGTGTGATTCATCAAACATCTTTGCACATTATATGGGACAGTGGTTGTTTTTTTAATCATCAGTATGGTATACATTAGAAAATTTTCAATAGCTGAAAATCATATATAATTATGTCCAGGACTAATAAGTTTAAAAATATATCCTTGAAAGAGCCATTCAAATCTAATGTTTTGCATTCACATAAGGATTCTTAAAAGAATTTGGACCTTCTTAACCTACCTTCACTTAATTCTAAAAGTACAGAAGGGAATCATTTGAAAAAAAAAATACATAACTCCTATTTTCTTTACAACTCCATAATTAGGGGAAAGTGAGATTATTCCCAAGAGATCTTAGCCTATCAGGGTGTCTTAACCGAACTAAACGTGTTTGGAAGGCACCAGAGACAGCATTTCAACAAAGAAAATTTTACCATAGGGACGATAACAAGTGAAATAATAATCAATGATGGTGCGGCTAATGGTAACTTAAGAATGTAGAACCAGGAAGAAAGACAAATATTTTTAAGGAAATATTACATTTGTATATTTTTTTCATTTTAACAGTATTTTTTAATGCAGAAGCTATTTCTGAAAACAAAAGATACGATATCATAAATGTGCAGCCAGCATGTGATGGCCGAGTTAAAGACTAAACATCCGACATCACAAACAGACACCTAAAATGAAGGAATGGGAAAACAAATTTGAGCATTTAAACAGTCTCTTGAAACAGTGTGATAAGACATATACCTGCACCATACTAGAATAAATATGATGGAGAATAACATAATAGGATACTGCTGATGTCCCCAGCTGACTGACAGTTAAATACCTAGATAAATAGGTGACACATCTCCTTAGAGGCACAGGTCACACTTTTATTAGTTGGCTAACAAATGGTTACTCAGCAATGGACCTAGTCTGAAAGCTCAAACAAATTAATGGAGGCATTCACTATCTGATGTTTCCTCACTGGGAGGACTCAGCTTTGCAAGTCAAGGATCCCCCAGCCACCAAATCTCCCATGAGAAACAGTACGGGTATTGATAAAGAAACCTCAAATCTGTTCTTAATCATGTCCAATTCAACTGCACAACTAAACAGCTTAACACCTTCACTTCTCATCCTGTGCTCACACTGTGGGATAAAGGTGACTGACTAACCATCAGTCACCATTTGGGACTCTCAGAATTATACAATTAAAACATTCCATAAAACTCTCTGGGATGCAGCAAATAATTGCTCCAGAAATCCCAACTTGATCAAATGTTTTCTAGTCTACTCATTCAAGAAAGCCTGCTGAACCCAGCTGATGTCAAAGGAAAGGTAACTCTCTCTCTCTCTCACACACACACACACACACGTCAAAGTCCCAAAGTTGCTGATTTGTAGAGCTGTGCAACTCCAATTTGCAAAGGATTTAAGATATTTCAAAATTTGGATTTGTTCTGATCTGGATTTATTCAAATTTCAAAACTCTCTTCAAAAACAGACTGGAGTCCCAACTCTGGGGCAGTCTTCTCAGTGGGCTGTCCCAGAGCTGCAGACTCTGAAAGCTCTGGTACCCTGGCTGAGTCTACCTTGCTGAGCTAGGAACCTCGTAAGTTGGGATTTGAAAACCCGAAGACGACTCATTCCATGGTACTCTGCCATGCAAGCTATGGAAGGACCAAGGAGCCTGGGAGTTTAGGAGCTGGGGCTCTCAATGCTTACAGGTTCTTGGAAAAAAAGAGGAGCCTGGAAGCCTGGGCTGCTGAAAAAGCAGGTGGATGAGCTGGTAGGAAACCAGAAATTTCTCCATTGCAAATTTGTCAAAGTCTCTGCAAAAAGTTTTTCAATTTTCACAATTGGCATTCTCTGACCAAAAAATGTTCCATCAAAGAACTTCTGACCAGCTCTATGGGTCAGTTTACTTTTTTTTTTTTTTAAATAGTCTGGCCATGGCAGAAAGGGTCTTGTGCATGAAACAAAAACTTCTTGTACTGAAATGCTACTGGCACTGTCGCTCTTTGCTTAGCATGGTGTATACGCTGCTGAGTTCTTTGATGGCTGCTCAGTCCAATGCGCAAGTGACAGTCCCATCCTCAGGTAGGGCATACCTACACACTAGCAATTCTCTGAATCAGAGCAGCAGATTCTTTCCTCCCCTAACGCTGGTCATCACAAAGCTCGATCCAGTCCGCCTCACAATGCCTCACTCCGTCTACAAGCCAACCAGAACGGCATTTCTCAATCATCCACAGAGATTTCAAAGGATACTAAATCATCCTTGCAAGCACCCTGAAATCTATGCAGCGGTCTGCCTCTCTTTTTAGACCCTTTGCAATCTTCAGAGTACAGCACACGCTTTGGGATCCAGTTATCCGGTGTTCGGTTGACATGTCCAAGCCACCTTCATCTTTTTTACTGATCAACATTGCCATGAATGACATACCAGCACAATTTAACACTTCCATATTTATCAGCCTGTCTTGTGATTTTATTTGAAGAATTTTATACAGGCATCTGATATGAAAACTGTTTAGTCTTTTGATATATTTGATGTAAGTTGTCCATGTTTCTAATCCATATAGAAGAGTGGATAAAGCACATCTCAGAAATACAGATTTTCACTATAGTTTGACAATTTGTTATTGTTCCAGGCTCTGTCTTGCAAAAGACCAAAGTTCCTGGGCTGCTTTGCCGATTTTACTGGTCAGCTCAGCATCAAGATCTACACTGCTGGTAACAGTAGAGCCAATGTAGCAAAGTTGGTCAACAACATCCAGATGAATACCATTTAAGGTGATATCTGGAATGGGTTCTGAAGAGCCTTGGTGCATGATAGGTCTTCTTCAAGCTCATTGTTAGCCCAAAGATTTTGCATGAAACAGAAAACTCAGTAATAAGATGTAGGGCATCAACACTGTGAGTCACAAGGGCTGCATCATCTGCACACATGAAATGCAGCCTTGCACTAAACTCTGATCCATCACGAAGCAGATAACAGCCACCAAGAGGAACCAGAAGGTGAACAACAGATAGAATGTAGGATTCCTTGCTCCCACTGGCAGCATCATATCTCCCTGCAAAAATGGTGAGGCAGTCACCTTGGGCAAGCAGTTTCCAAACCCTCCAATCTCACAGAAGGCCTTTTCCTGGATCACAGGCAATGAGGTGGCTGCCCACGGCGCGATTCAAGTCACCTGCCAGAACCTTGGGCACAACAAAAATTATCACCACGGAGGGAGAAATTATCCTATGAGATTTTTATTTGCCTGAGCAGTAGGAGGGCAAAAGTCCACATAGTTTTAAGAATAACTAATATAAAAGACCCTACAACCCAAAGGCAAAAACCAACCCCCATTTATGTTAAGAGTTTATACCGTCGTACAGGAAGTAGAAGCTAATAGAGCTGTAATAGTAATAATTTATTGTGTGTGTATGCATCATTCGAGAGGCGAAAAGGACCCAAGCCAGTGGTTGTTTGTGGGGTTTTTGTTTATAATTAAAAAATATTATAGATACTTAGAACTCATGAGATGGGAATTCTCTTCTTCATCCCAGAGTTACAGGAAAGTCTCCTCTTCACTTCAGAGTTACAGGAGAAGTGCTAGAACTCCTATCCTCCCAGGGTAAGAAGCCCCCGCTCCTATATTGCTATTGTGGTAGGAATGGGTTCCCAAGTCCTGACCACTGCTATGGAATAAGAAAAGAAGCATTAGTTCAATGAGCCCAACATCAGTGTCTCCTATCCCCCTCTCAGTTCCACCCAAGATCCGTTAGCCAGTCTCACAATATACTCGCCACCAACAAACAGCCTGGGAAGATGCACTGCTTTGTATATGCACTGGCCAGCCTCAGTCCACCCCACAAGATCGTTCTCATGAACCATAAAACAATCAGGAAGAACAGTGCCTATGGCTGCCCCTATGAAGATAGCAGACTTGAGGGACTGGACTGTGTTGCTGGCATTTCACAGTAGCTTCTGAGAAGAGAGGAAGCAGACTATGTGCTGACCCACAGTTTGAGAGGGAAGTCATAGAGGGCTATGTCTAGGCCTCAAATTAATGCTGTCCACACTGTGCTTCATGATAGAAAAAAATATATACTGAATAACACAAGTGATAATTTTTGATTGTGTGGTTTGTAGACATACAGCAGATTAGGTGACCTAGAGAATACAAATATTTTATATTGATAACAGTCTGGACGGAAAATTATCATTAAAATTATTTATGAAAACTTTTGAAATTTTTCTATGAGCATTAAAAAAATAGTATGTCATTTATTCATTAAAATCTAAAAATGAAAGCCTCTCCCATTATTATAACAGCTCCCAGCACAAGATACTAAAACACATTAGCTCCAATCAAAAGCACAAACATCGAACCCTTTCCCCTTAATACACTTATACCCAGACACTTCAGTAGATCTGTTCCTCAACCAGAGTGCCCCTCAGCCCTGGGCAATGCAACAGGCTCTGGGTATTACTTTAATAACATGTTATTCTTTGGGTACCATCAGATAGGACTGTGTTCTTTTGCACATTAGGTTTTGTTTAATTAGAAAAAAGAGAACATATGTTCTGCAATACATTGAGCTGAATTACAGATACATTAACTCAAAGCTTGCTTTCTTATTTTTGTGTCAAAACTATAACACTTACCACAGATTTTTGTGTTTTTACTGAATTCATATGGGTATAAAACAGATTTCATTATCAGACAGCTAATTAAAATGGTGGAGAGAAAACAGTTATGCTGAATTAAAGTTCTTGGAACTTAAGCTTATAGAGCAGAAATCTATGGCAACAGTTACAGTATTACATATTCCAAAACAGAATTTATTTGGATAGGAACAGATAAAACTCTTGTAATTATTTCTCTAGCATTTCTTTTTAGCTGAATATTAAGATTATTTACATCTTCTTTATTCAGACAATCGCCTTCCTTCTCATATAAAATATTTCCTGTAACCCCTTTAATTCTGAGTGATGTGTACACGTGTCTAAAATGTGTTGTGTGCAAAATATTATAATAACAAAAAGCTCTCCTTTTGTTACAATTAGATATTGGATATTTGTTCTTAAAAAAAAAAAACACCCTTCTAACTACAGAGGGGAGTCTACCATTTCCCTTAATGCTGATATAGTTACACAAACAACAGTCTAGAAGAAATCTAACTTTCACTTAGGAATCATCATTTTATATCTCCTTTCCAGCACCCAGGTGTGTTCTGGACAAATCCATGCCTCTAGCTCTGCCTCAGCCGCTCCCCTATAAAAGGAAATCATTTGGCACATTGTCCTACAACAGGGGTCACCAACCGGTAGATTGCGTTCGACTGGTCGATCCTGGAGCCTCTGCCAGTCGATCACTATCTCCAGCCGCTAAAAGTCTGGTGGCGCAGCAGGGCTAAGGCAGGCCCCACGCCGCTGCCGGAAGCAGCCAGCACGCCAGGGGGACAGGAGTCTCTGCACACTGCTCCTGCCTGCAAGCACCACTCCCACAGCTCCCATTGGCCAGGAATGGGGAACTGCGGCCAATGGGAGCTGTGGGGGCAGTGCCTGCAGAGAGGAGTCATGGAGGATAGGGCCACGTGCCCCCCCCCAGGGCTGCAAAGGCATGCTGGCTGCTTCTGGGTGTGGTGCAGGGTCGGGGAAGGCAGGGAGCCAGCCTTAGCCCTGCTGTGCCGCCGGCCAAGTAAATGCCACCTGATGGAAGCCCGCACCTCTCCTGCACCCCCAGCCGTGAACCCCCTCGTGGAGCCAGCATCCCATACGCCCTCCTGCACCCCAACCCCCTACTCCAATGCTGATCCCCCCTCCAGAGCTGACACCCCATACCCCCTCCTGAACCCCAACACTCTGACCCAGCCCAGAGCCCCCTCCTGCACCCAAACTTCCTCCCAGAACTTGCACCCCTTCTGCACCCCAACCCTCTGCCCCAGAATCAGCCCAGAGCCCCCTCCCACACTCCAAACCCCTCAGACTCAGCCCAGAGCCCGCAACCCAACCCCCCGCCCCAGCTGGGTGAAAGTGAGTGAGAGTGGGGGAGAGTGAGCAACGGAGGGAGGGAGGATGGAGTGAGCAGAGCGGGGCCTTGGATAAGGGGTGGGGCAGATCCTGGGTTTCACTTAAATTCAAAAAGTGATCTTGTGCATAAAAAGGTTGGAGACCACTGTCCTACAAGATCTACTTTCTGTTTGTAGGAATCATCTACCCTAAACACAAGACCAGCTTTCCTTCAAAAGCTCTACTTGAACAAAAAGATTTCTTCTTTATCTTAGATATGTAAGGGGTTTTTTGTGTACTACTCTGTTACTAAATCAAGGTATATCAGATAATAATTATGCAAGATTCCACCACACTATAGTGTGGATGGGACTTAAGAAACTGTTAAGAAACAAGGATTATGCCTGGGGAAAATAAAAATTCTGTGCCTAAAAATTTTGTGCACAATATTTTAAAATTCTGCAAAATTCTGCATATTTTATTTGTCAAAATAACACAATATAATCATGCCAGTTTCAATTATTTTGATAATTTATTTCAAAATACCCGCCAGCAAGTATATCTGTAACAATACAGACAACCAAAAAGATTCAGAAAATGTTTTTTGACAAATTGATTCCTTACTAGACATATTAATATAGACTTCTGAGTAATAATTCATTTAAATTACAGTACAGAAATGTATTCCCCACACCTCTCAGAAGCAGTGAAAAGGCTTGGGGGTGTCAGCAGTAACAGAGGAGCTGAGGGAGAGGGAAGTAATTGCTGGGAAGGAGCCTGGGAACGAACCTGGAGGGTTGTTAGGTGTGGGTGGGAGAAGTATGGAACACGGTGGGGTTTTTTTTGCGGTGGGGGTTATTAGGGAGTTGAGGACCCTCCCCCATGCAGACCCTGGCTGACCCTTAGCCTCTCCCATTCAGTCAGGCACATCTGCCCCTATCCCTGTGTGTCCCTGCTCCCCCCTCTCCCTATCCCCATGTGTCCCTGCACCCCCACTCACCCACCCCTTATCCCCCATCCCAATGGTGGTCACCCAAATAGCTCCTGTGACCCCCCACTAGCCCTTCTGTACCCCAGTCTAGATGACCCACTAGCAGCACCATGTGCCTCAGTCTGTTTGCCCCTCTTCCCCACAGTGTCCTGTGCCTCCTCACCCAGCCCTGTGGGCAGGGCGCTGTGAGGAAGGTAGCCTTTGCCCCCTCCCTCTCCATGGCTGGCTGCTTGGCCTGGAGTCATCTGCCCTTTCTTTTGGTGCTACAGCAGTCTCTGGTGGGCAAAAGGAGTAACTGCAGCACTTCCCTGGCAGAATCTATTTTCTACCAGGTGGGAAGGGGAATCTGCAAGGGACATGAATTCTGCGTATGTGCAGGGGTGCAAAATTCCCCCAGGAGTAAAGTGCAGGTTACACTTAGACTCCAACCATCATTCATTGCCATATCCATGCAGCAGCTTTTACCAGCAGTTAAAAATATGTCTAGGTGCTCATTTTTCACTGCCAAAAAACTAATGCAAATTAGGCACATAGCTGTAAAACTTTCCAAGTACAAAGGAGGTAGGGAGAACCCCAAATTCTTTACAAGGAGCCAGTGCAACAAGACAGACTTGTTTGGGAAACTATATGGGTAAAAAGCATGACGACAACAACATAATCAATGTTTCTTTAGCAATGTCCTCATACTAGCGGAGTATTTTGCTGTATTTTTAAATTGCCTGTACTTCATTGTAGTATTTAAATAGTCTCAACTAGGTGATGAAAGTAAATGTTAATTAAAGTAAATGATGTGAAGGAGGAAAAGTTGAACCCTTGTTGTTTCAATGTAGAAGCTTTCTGTAAGGCTGAGTTAACATAAGTCCAATGATTTACATTGTGAACCCTGTATTTTTGCTATAAACACTGTCTTAAAATGAAAGCAGAACACTGGAAAAATTGCAGAGAACTTAAAGTCTCAGAATCTGTCACTTATAAAATCTTGTGTAGGCAACCTGGTTATTTGGCAATACAAGTACATGGTATTTGATATTTTTCAGCACAGATGGCCTCCTATTTGAGCACTCACTTGTCTTCATTATTGTGCTCCAACTTTATAAATCCTTCATATTTATTATGTTAAAAAACTGCTAATGGACTGGACAAGTTACCTTCTAAAGATGCAGGACTTCCTTTAATCAATGCTGTGTATGTAGAGTGCTCTGAAAATTTAAACTGTCTGTAGCTTTGTCTACACTAAGCAATTTTAACAATTCCCAGCCTTGAAGTCACGAAAACCTTATCTTCAGTGGGAGCAGTGATAGCCCTAGTGAGAAATGCTTGATAAAGGTCTATTGTAGATAGAGTTCATAAGTAATAGTGGTAACACCCTGTGTTTCCTAGTGGGTGACCAAAGTATGAATCTTAAAATCCAACTTCTGCAGTAGGGTTGATGGGGCCTGGCACTGTTGCTGTGTAAGTGCCTCTTCCAAAAGAGGAAGAGTCACTTCAGTGGTAAAGCCTGCCAGCTGATCTTGTCAATTTCCTACCATGGTAATGGGCACATTAGGAATGCCTACGATAGATGGTGCTGCTTCAAGATAAGCTAGCTCAAAAGCAGTTATGTACAATGCACTTAGCCAGAGAAACATTACAATATTGTGAAGGTTCTTAGCATGGAGGAAATAGTTATATGCAAATGATGTAGGGGATCAAAGGGGGGGAAGGCCTTTTCTGAAGACCCCTAGCTATGGTTCTGGACTTTGATTCTATCTCATAGATACTAAATTCTTGATTGGCTTGGGTACACAGAGCACTCTTGCCTATGTAAACATGTAATTATCAACAAGTAGTTGCCAGACAGCAGTTGGGTAGATTTGAGCAACATTTCAAGTGTCTGAGGCACTAAAGAACATCCGTCTTCTAGTGGGAGAGGAGAACCATCAGGACCCTTCAAGAGAAGTGAAGAGGCAGTCTAACCATTCACCTCAAGTCCCCATGGGGAGAGAGACAATAGATTCCTTGCCTCCCCAGAAGAAGCTGAATTTGGAGGAGGAGTGCTCTCTCAATATCCAGAAACCAGTAATCCTTTGAAGTGTAATGAGAACCAGTATACCATTCGAAGTGCTAGAGAAAATGGTGCAAGTGATACAGGGTAGCAGAAGGAAAGCATTATCGGGGTTCTCAGCACAAATTTTATAACAACCTCCTTATTGATATTCACAGCTATTTCTGTCCCTCATTACCAAAAGAACAGGTGTGTGGTTTTCATTGTTTTTCAGAGTTCTCACGTGTTTGGTGTTGCAATCACAATGCAATAAGGTGTTTCAACTGTAAAGCCTATTTCTAGTGTTCAACTTTGGAACTAAAGATAGGTTTGATGTAACTATTACTGCACTTGTGAATGCTATGTGGAATGTTTGTGCTATTACTTCTACTCTGAGTGAATATAAGATTTAATATGCAGAGAAATTACTGCATTAACCTTTCATCTATCTACAGAGCGAGTTTTAAGCTTGCAAGTGAAGAGTTTAGCAATTTTGATACTGCAAATTATGGCAGCCCAGTCAGTACAGGATTTGTTATATTAATTGAAGAAAGGGAACTGAGGATCCAGCAAAGAAAGGCAAAAACAAAAAAATTTTTTTTCACAAACTCATATATTAATATTTGTGACTTGTCTAAAATTGCTGAAGATGTTCTAAAACAGAGGCCAATGAAGGGAGTTATATTAAAGTGTTTACATTTTCTTCATCAGATTTTTTAAAATGTATTTGTGACGCTGTTTCAGTTTTGTCCCTAAAGGCTTCAATGTATAACTCCTTACACAAGGGAAACAAAATTCCCCCTGCTAAATATTCATTTAAGCTCCAGTATAGTCAAATAACGGAATGTTTGACAGTGGCTTTAAGAGAACTACAGATTACTTTTGTACCCGATCCCTCTACCAAAATGTTAATCTCTAGCTTCCCTATCCCAGCCATTCTACACAAAGCCCTACTGCTAGTCCTTATCCTCTCCTGCCACTCTGACCACATCACACTCTAGTCGCCTTAATTCTGTCACTTATTTCCTGTTGTATTTTCAGTAAGTGCTCAGAGCGGTTTGTGCTGTAGAATGCAGATCTCAACTGGGGATCTACGAGCAGGTTTCAGGGCCGGCGCTAGACTCACTGGGGTGCAGGGCAGAGAGACTAAGGAGCCAAAGCCTATGTCCTGCCGCGTGAGCCTCAAGCCAAAACCTGCACCCTGTCAGATTTACACAAAGGAAATAATATTCAGTTTTTTATTTTTGTGCCTATGTTATTTTTTTTTATATTATATTATATGTGTGTGTTTAACTGTATAACTATCAATTTAATACATTTTTTAATCTACTAGATATGCAGAAAAACAGTTGTGGCACAGGTGGGCTGTGGAGTTTTTATAGCATGTTGGGAGGCCTCAGAAAGAAAAAGGTTCAGAACCCTTGCTGTAGAAGACGAAAACAACAACAAATCATAGATCCTGACCCAACTATCTTATAGTCTGAGGCATCAGTCCAGAAAACTCTGCATGAGTAAACTCTGTGAAGCCAATGGCCTTCTTTGTAGGCACAGAGGTCTGCGTCCATGGAGCAGTTCGCCTGGTTTGGGCGTAAGTTTTTAACATCTCAGATTCTACTTTGGTCTCTGCCTCCAAGGCCATACATAACCTCATGCCCTCTTACAACTGACATGTCTCCTACTCCTCACAGATTTCTTCTTAATACTCTCTTTCATCTCATTCTTTCACTTTCATGCTCCCGGCTCTCCTTCCCCACTTTTACCATGACTCCTTCTAGGTTTATCCATCCAATACTCTGCAAACTCTTCTTTACATTAAATGTTGTTCTGCATCTCATTTCTAGCTTTCTGTAATTTAAGATTACACTCTTAGATTCAATTTTACTCTGCCTGTAAAGTACCATGTGAATTTATGATACTATATAAAAATAAACATACTCAAAATGTTACGCAGAAAATAAAAGTATTTCACAGGAGTGACTATTTATTCATTTAAGCCCTGTTTAAAGCCCAATCACTGAGACCCTGCATCATTGCCATGCCAGAAACTTGCACTCCAGTCAAGTCAAAGCAAAAAGTGCAGCAGCACATAGATACAGAGTGCAATGAAATGTTTAAAACATACCCTGACCTTTTAAAAGGACATGCACCCTGTTAAAAATCTGCTGAACTATGGAAATTATTACAACACCTGAGGTCCATAGAAATTCAGTCACTAGTACCTGCATTTTGTTGCCTTTGGCTGAGACTGGCCTTTCAGATCTTCTCTTCTAGATATGTAAAGTAGAAGAGCACTAACTGCCAGGGGTATATCATGGGACGGTTACACTTAGCAGAAATGGACACATGTGCTTTTTGTACCCTGCATAATATACACAAAGGGGCCAGCACAACCAGAACAGGTTGAATCTGCTTAGAGGGGAAGTGGAGGTGCTTGATCTGCTGCCTGGGCATACTCCATTCTCCAGTAAGTCCACAAAACAGAGCACTTTAATTATATTAAAATACAATATGTAGGGCAAACAAATATACCACTTTGTCAGACTGGTTGAGCAATTTTATCAAAGAACAAAGCTGACAAGATGTTTGGCAATAACCAACTTATCTTAATCATATTAATTATTATTTGTGTTATCATAGTGCCTAAGAGACCTATTTATGGACCAGGAACCCATGTGGTAGGCACTGTACAAACATAAAACAAGAGAAGACAATCTAACTTCCTTAACTGGTCTGATTCCTCTAGGATTTGATTGCAGACATGCTTAAGTGATTGGCCCTGAGCTGCAAAGTGCCAATCCAGATTCTTCCAAAGCTCAGGAATACTGAGATCTAGACTATTATAGAAATTGAGGCCATCTGCAAAATGTGGATCTAGGACTGAATTTCAAACCCCTTCTAACAATCTGTATGTCAGTCTGGATCCAGGTTTTGGCAAGAACTCTAATATAAATGTGATCTTGAAAATATTAGCTCCACAGAACCAACATTTGTCGTACTCTGACATAGCAATATCTTTATGCAAAAATCAAAATAGAAGGATGAAAAATGAAACTTACAACTCCAGCATCCTTGTAAATCTCAGCCTCATGACAGGCTTGATCAGTGATCTGGGTCAATGGCAAACTGCTCTGTGGTGTCCCTGCAAAGAACAATAATGTTATATGCCATGATACAAGCAGAAATCAAAACAAAGTCAGAGTTAGATTAAGATTATTGCAAGCATTGACAGAACTGCCAAAGTAGGCACAAACTGGCAGAGTAAATAATGTGAGTAGTAGGCTGTTGCATAATGTCTCATACCTTAATGGTATCTTGTCCCTAGTAGAACTTGATTGACGTGGTTTGACTACTGAGTTCCTAAAACTGGTTTAAAAGCCCTCATACTTCAGGAATATCAAACGTAACCTTACACTGAACCAGACCAGCACCTAGCTTGTCATTCTTGCCTGTAATTGTGATCACACCTCATTCTTTACCAGTGACAAAGCATGTATTTCAATCTGTGGCAATGTCACAGGCAACTACTCTGCACCAGTGATGGGAAATTAATAGGAAGAAGACCAAAGAAATTGACAGGAAGGGATGCTTGGTAGGGATTCTCCAACGATTCATGAGAAGTGGAGGTTAAATCTTGCATGACAGTTTTCCCAGAGGTACACAAACAGGAATGATGCACAGGAGACAATTTAAAAACTGCACTGGTGCTAAAAGGAAGGTTCTCACTACACAGGACTGTATCCAAGACACAGAGATACAACTACAATTGCAAACTGTTGCAAAATAACTCATTGATGAGTAACAGACAAAAAGCAGTGAAGTCTGCTGTTTTTCTGTCTGTTCTCCTTAAAGGTAAGATGAAGTCCTCTGATATTTTTGTGCCTAACTTTAGGCTTTATTTTCAGAGGTGCTGAACACTCACAATTCCAACAGAAGAGGCATTCAGCACCTCTGAAAATCAGGCTGTAGATGTCACAAATTGGGCAACCAAACTCAGAAGCCACTCTAAAAATACTGAGCCTAGTGAGTGCTCCACCTTCAATTTGTCTGCCACAGCCATAAGATCACTCTGGGCAGGGCCTGAAGAATTTGCCTGACACTGACTAGCTAATATTACTGATGCTCCATTGTGAAGTCAAGGGCAAATGTCCCAGTGAAAAACCTGCATGCTCATCTCAGCTACCAGGTTTCCAGCTAGGTCACTGTCACTGTATCCTGACAAGAAACCCTGATCTTTTGTCTCCCACTCCCTCCCATAAATTCTCAATTCCCCCCAGTCACTCTCCAGCACCTTCCCTCCATGGGAATGGTGAGCTCAGCGACAAGGTTAACTTCCAATATTCCCTAAAAACAACAACAAGAAAACAAACAAAAAACCCACACAACAACAGGGACTGCAGTTCTTCTGGCTCCCTTCCCAAGAGCTCAGGTTGCGGGATCTTAAATGTCCCGCTCACCCAGGGCTGCATGGGGATCTCATAAAATGTCACCTACTCTAACGTTCTGGACAGCAGAGCAAATCCAGCCAACAAACTTGTGCAACTTAAGTAAAGTCCAGGGAGCGCACTCCTACGCAAAGGCTGGATCTGGTTACACGTAACAGCACCTGCTATGTTGTGATCATATGGTGCATAGTGCATTTCTACCTTGCTAGATTACAGACATATGGAGGCAGGCAAGAGGCAGCAAGCTGGACAATGTGGAAGAATGTCAATATGCTAGCTCCACCCCACTTCTCTTCTGTGCCTTGTTGGATGTTAAGAAATAGCAAACATGGGTCAGTGGGGTATTAAATCAGACTCACTGGACACAGGCTTATCTGAGCTGCAATCAGTATAAAACCTCTTTTTTACCTGGTAATGCCCCCACATGCACCATCCCAATGACAACTGACTTTAATCGCCCAAAGAGCTTCAGGAACTTCATGACCTACGGGAAAACAGACAGGGGGTGTCAGTCAGTCAGTCCCAGGGGGGCAAGCTCTGAACGCTCCTGTGCTTCACTACTGAGAGGTACAGCCCCGAGTGACGGCAGCAATGCAGGGGAAGGGAAGAGATGCGATTTAAAGTGGAAAGTCGGGTTGTCCTGACCCAGGGCAGGCAAAGCCCACACAGGCGGGCGCCGCAGGCAGCTCCCCCCAGGCTCTTCCCCTCCCAACGCAGGGAGCGTCCGGTCCTCAGCCCTGCCCCGGCCGCTCCCCGTTACCTGGGCAGGGCCTCCCGGAGAAGCCCCGCGGCGCGACCCCTCGGCCTGGCCCGGCCCCGCCGCCGTGTTTACATCCAGGGGAAGCCACGCTGCTTCCTCCCGCTTCCGCGTCTGGGCCGCCGGCTCCGCCCCTGCGTCCGCAGGCCCCGCCCGACCGGCTGCCCGCCGAGCCGGGTGGCCGCGCAGCCTGGGCCCCCGCGCCTCCCCTCCTGCCCCCGGGCCCAGCCCCCTGCGCCCCGCCACCTCCCCGCGCAGACCCCGCCCCGGCCGGCTCCCGGCGGGGCCCGGCGCGGGGCCACGTGTGCGGCTCCCGGGCAGGGAGGAGGCCCCGCGCCCTCTCATTTAAATGTCCCGCTCGGCCGGGGCCGCTCTCTGCGCAGGGACGGGAGCGACCGCGCTGTGAGGCAGGAGGCGCCCAGCGGAGCCCGCCCGCGCCTCGCTCCCCGCCCGCCCTGCCCCGCGCCCCGTCCGCAGCCGCCGGGCAGCGCCTCGCACAGGGCACCCTCTCCCCGGGGTAAGGCGGGGGCGGGCGGCGAGGGGCGGGTGCCAGTGCCCGGGGCTCCCCCTCGGCCATTTCCTGGAGGTGCCCCAGTGAGGGGGCAGGCGAGGGGGAGGTGGGGAGGTCCCGGCCCTATCCGATCCCCCCCCCCCATGCACCCCCCCATCCGACCCCGGCGGACTCCGCTCGGGTCTCCCCGCCCGGCGATGAGGGCCACCGCCGCCCGCGCGTCCGGAGCCCTTTGTGGGGCTGGGGAGCTGCAGCTGCTGCCGCCTTCGCCTTTGTGAGGCAGTGACCTGCCCCCCCTAACCCTCTGTCTTTCCCTCCTCCTAAGGTCGGAGCCAGCCTCGCCCCGTCCCATCCAGGCACCATGCGCAGGGAGAGGTGAGTCTCTCTCCCCAGCCCCCTGCAGGGCGTGTGGGGGGTGGAAGTGGGGTAGGCCACGATCTCCATTAGGCAGATCCCAGAGGAGACTCCCTCGAGGGGTTTATGGCCCTGTATCTCTCTTTCTTGGCAGTGACTACGTGGATGAGAAGGTTCCCCCCAAGGGTGAGGGTGCTGCTGATCTTGCCATGCGAGCCCGAAAGAGAAAAGCTGATGTGGCCACTGTAAGTACAAAATGGCTCACTTTGATCCTCTAGGGCTAAGTCCTGCTCTGTCATTCCAGTGTAAATGTGGATTCTCTTTGCTGAACTGTTTGGACCATGGCCTCTGGTGCCCTTGCTGGATTGTGAATGTCCATGTGGCATTTGGAGTGTACACTAACTGGGTCAAGTGCTGTGCTCTGTCACACGGGCGTAATGTGCCCAGAGCAACAACTGGATTTACACCAGTATGATTCAGAGTGGCAGCGTTTGGCCTGGAGTCTGTATTCTTGTTAGCACATGGCTCTCTTTTCTTCCCCCCCCCAACTGTAGTTCTTACAGGATCCTGATGAAGAAATTGCTAAAATGGAAATGAACAAGAGAAAGCAATATGAAAGCCAGGTAATTGATTTGGCTGTGGATACATAGTTACTGATACTACTGTAATTTTTTTAATTTATATAGTTTTCTTGGAATGTAGAGCATTTCATCAACTCTGTACCTACATCACCACTAGCATGCTGCATGGTAATGGGGGAGGGGAGACTTTTGCCCAGGGACACTAAGAAACCCCCTCCCAATTTACACAAGGTGACATGGGATCTTTAACATTCTCATAAAACAGACGAGGTCTGTCCGAATTCTTGTGGTATTACTATAGCATGACTAAATGTCCTGGTTTGCATGGGCTTCATGTATTAAGGCCTTAATTTTGCATGGGTAGATAGCTGCACAGAACCCCATTTACTTCATTAGAGAGTTAGGACACATGTCCTATCCACTTCCATATAACTGGCAGTTTGGACCCTCTTGCAGCTGTCTCCCTACTTTAAATATGAATGTGGAAAAGAGGACATCTGTATTCCTTCTCCAGCCCATTAATGGTTTGTTGTTGCTGTGACACTGAATGTTTTCTGAGTGCCAAAAAATCAAAAGGTGCACAGTTAGGATTTGGAAATTTTATGTTATATACTAGGGGATGTACACTTCCGTGGCATTGCTGGGACTGAAGCTTCTAGGTAAGGCATAGTAATCCCTATAAAGGCACTAGGGGTTGTTCAGATAGACAGCAGTAACTGGCCTAGGAGGGGTAGAGATTAGGAGGAGAAACAATGTCCTTAGCAGGCAGTGCTAGCTTTCTAAATCTCCCTGTGATAATATTAAGATAACTTAATTTTGATTTTTAACCCTTAGTATTCTAAACTTCATTTGTTTGTTCCATTCCACTTCCATTCTTCCTTTGTTCCACAAACTTGGGTATGCTATCAGTTACTGCCCCACACTTTCATACACAATATGAGATGTGTACTGAGTTTGTGAGGTTTCACTCACTGTACACCTTTAAGGTATGTGCAGATTAAATTTGGCTGAGGCATGAAGAAATAGAATATACATACATGCTCTTCCTTGTTAGGATTTGAGCTAATTAATGCACATGTAGGAGGATATTTAAACTACAAAAGTCATGAGTGGGGAATACAGTACCCTGTTCATTCAGTAATAAGGTTACTTATGCATAGGGCCCTACCAAATTCACAGCCATGAAAAACACGTCACGGACTGTGAAATCTGGTCTTTTGTGTGCTTTTATCCTATACTATACAGATTTCACTGTGGAGACCAGCGTTTCTCATATTGGGGGTCCTGAGGCAAAAAGGAGTTGTGGGGGAGGGGCACAAGGCTATTTTAGGGGGGTTGTGGTATTGCTACCCTTACTTCTGTGCTGCCTTCAGAGCAGGGCGGCCAGAGAGTGGTGGCTGTTGTCCGGGCACCCAGCTCTGAGGGCAGCACCCTGCCAGCAGCAATGCAGAAGTGAGGGTGGCAATCCCATACCATGCCATCATTTACTGCTTCGCTACTGCCTTCAGAGCTGGGTGGCCAGACAGCAGTGGCTGCTGAATGAGGGCCTAGCTTTGCAGGCAGCAGTGCAGAAGTAAGGGTGGCAATACCATACCATGCCATTCTGGCAGTGGCAGTGGCTCTGCCTCAGAGCTAGGCTCCAGCCCACCAACCGCCTCTCTCCAGCTGCCAAGCTCTGAAGGGAGCAGTGCTGCCAGCAGCAATGCAGAAGTAAAGGTAGAAGTAGTGCAATCCCCCCTATAATAACCTTGCGACCCCCCCCCCCCCAACTCCTTATTGGGTCAGGATCCCTACAATTACAACACAGTGAATTTCAGTTTTAAATAGCTGAAATGATTAAATTTATTCTTTTTCAAATCCTATGACCGTGAAATTGACCAAAATGGACCATGAATTTGGTAGGGCCCTACTTACGCATCATGCGGTGCATCTAACCAGAAGTGGCAACTGCAAATTTGAAGACTGAAGTGCTACATAACAGATGGACATCATTGTTTGGAATGGTCTCTGCTTGTTGCAACCACATATACTAGTTATCACTCAACATATTAAGCAGGGCTCAAATGGTGAGCATTTAATGAAGGGATCTCTCCTTCCCGTCTGTCTTCCTTTTATGCAGTATATTAAACTAATTTCTCACTTTTGACAAGGGGGAGCTGTCTATCCTTCATTACAA
This sequence comes from Chelonia mydas, assembly GCF_015237465.2. NCBI lineage: Eukaryota > Metazoa > Chordata > Testudines > Cheloniidae > Chelonia > Chelonia mydas. The sequence goes on from NC_051252.2 coordinate 20,277,922, forward strand.
TTCCTTTTCTCCACCCTCCCTAAAACACATCCCTCAATTTGAGGTGTTTTTTTAAAATATATATTACACAGTAGCTACTTACTAATAAGCTCTAATAACATGTACCCAGATATTTATCCTCTCTCCCCAAAATGGCAGTAGAAAGAAAGTTGAAATGTTTAGCATAAAATGCTCTTACTGTAACTCTTCTTATTCCAGAACTAGAAATGGAATTACAGTCCTGTCTTAACATGAAAATTAGATTTTTTTTTAAAATAGATGCTGGGACAATTCCTTCATGAATGATTGACGTATTGATATACAGTTAAAGCACCAATTCCTGAAGTGTAAATTAAAGACTTAGCTTTCTGTAAACCCACTTGGCGTTGATAAGGCCCTGCAACTCTGTAGTTCATAAATAAGAGGTACCTGAGTATCAGTCTGTACATTGAGAGGATTCTGTGGATACTTTGTTATAACAGTTATCCTTTGACAAATCCATGAAGCTAACATTTGGTTGCACAGCAGCAGCTCTTCGGTATGTGGTGTGACACAAGCTATTCTCTGATATAAATTGCCATGGGCCACTAATGAGACTGTGTGCAGTTCCACCAGGAGTAAAGCAAGCTTGTATGATTGCTAGTGAGAAAGCAAGATGGTGCACAGTAATAGCATAGCAAACTTCAGTGTGCAGGTAGCCTTAAATCCTGTGCAACATACACTGCATTACATAAATACATTGCATTAAATAAACTATTGTATACTAGTTGAAGCTCCATTTTGCTCCATGTATAAAGTATCACTCTCACATCCCACTTATGGCATGTTAATACCCAATTCATTAGTTTGTTTCTGTTGAACATAAGGCCCGAGCTTTTAATTAGGATGATGTTACCCTTTATGTAATGAAAGGGTGGTTATATCAGGCTGATGGAAGCCGAGTACTGCAGGAATTCTGTATTTGGTTTTGAAGTAAGATAACAGGCACTGTTCTCAATTCTCAGCCTGATTTTGGTTGTAACTAACATGAGTGCTGATACATTAGCAGGATGTTTTGTGAAACAAAAGTCCTTTAAACTGAAATTATTTTTTCACACAACATACCAAAGGGAGACCCGGATGATGAGCTTAGTCGCCAACGTTATCTTGGTTATAAATTATGTTGACTATCAAATTTAGGGTTGGGAATTGAAGCATTAATCACAATGATCCCTTCCCTTGTCTGACTTCTTTAACATTTCTCTTCATTTTTTGAAGCTGGCTGGTAGAACTGTCTTGTCTATCTTTCCTGTGCCATAATACTTGACTCTAGTGCAGTGGTTCTCAACCCACTTATCATTGTGGGCCACATCCAATACTGCCTGTATGGCTCTGAGGATGTCATATGGGCCGCAGCTGTATGTTGATTGGGTCGCAAGCGGCCCATGGGCCCGCAGGTTGAGAACCACGGCCTAGTGCCTTCAGTGAATGAAACTAACTAGAATTACATTATGTGTCACTTTCTATAGGCAAATTGCAGGAGAACAGCATTATTCCTAACATGTGGCTTCAGGCACTAGTTGCTAGCACATGCTGGGTTTTGCGGAGTTGGGGAGGGCTAAGTTTATATCCCTCTTTCTCTTCCAATCCCACCTTCGTGTTTGGTAACTTCAGCTTCAATGCTGATGATCCATCCAACCTTTTGCTTCTTATTTCCTCTTTCCCTCGGTAGTTCTGAGTCAACCTCCTACATACAGCCGTGGTCTAGACTTTATTTGGTGGTGTACATTGCTGCTTGTTCACTCATGGCTAGATTTCTTCATTCTTCATCTGCCTTTGCTGTTTTTTTTTGTTTTTGTTTTGTTTTTTGTGTGTCCTATTACCGCCAAGCCATTAACTTTCTTGAGTTCTCCAACTCCTCCTTCCTGTTGATATAGATACAGGTTTTTTACCGCAGCCATCATAGAAGTATCTGAGCCTTGCCAAAGAACTTCTTGGACCTCACATATAAAACCACTCCTCTTCCACACTAGATTCTTTGGCTTCCCTTTCTTGCTGAATCCTGGTCTTGGCTTACATCCCACTTCAGCTCCTGCTCCAGCATTGCAGAGTGCCTTTGGAGGAGCCCACGAACCATAGGATTTCCTTTGCTACGCTGCCAAGATTTTCAGCTGCACCTGCCATCCTGGATACAAGGGTGGGGTCCCTGCAGAGGAGCCGATTGCAGCTCCAGGATTTGGGGACTAGTTACTTTATGCAAACCTAAACTAAGTTTGGCAAAAATTGAACTAGTTTTTCTACCTAAGCCTTTACCCATCCCCCCCCCCCCATGGCAACTTGACAATCCACTCAGTTGATGTAATACAACTTTTTTGATACATTTCCTCATCTGAAATTGGTGCTGTCACAAAATCTGTAGCTGTCTCCATCTCCCCTGCAAAAACCCTTATCTAAGCAATAATAATCCCTCACTTCAATGATTATAACCTCTTCTTCCTCACTAGCTTGCTAGATGGTCATCTTGCTTCTCTTTAGCCTATTTAAAATGCTGCCTCTTATGATAATGTACCTTGCTTGCTGCTCTGACCACACCTAGCCCCTCACCTATCATTTCACTCTTAAACATCATTTTGCTCTTAAATCTTAGAGGTCCTCTCATTCCAATCCTGTTGAGGTTTACTTATTTTTTTATTTAAAAACACCTGCTGTACTTCAGTGCACTGATGAATTGCATTGCCTTTTGTTGTTCCCCTTTGCCCTCATTTTGTCTACATGCTTAGATTGTGAGCTCTTTGGGGCAAGGGCAGGGACCTTGTCTTTCTGAGGTGCCAAGCATGTGCTACGTTATACAGAAAGTATATAATTCTCCTTCCTTAACTCTTATCCAAACCACAGTCTGTTTGATTAACTGCACTCAAAGGACTGTCGTCCATGCCTGCCTTGTAATTGGAGAACAAGGTGTACCTAAAATGTAACTTAGAGGAAGGACAAAAAATTAAGTGCTGATGTGACACTTTAAACTTTCAGTTCATAGGGAATCTACTGTCATCTTACTCTGAATGATACATCTTTCCCCTCAGTTAAATAGTAACACAAACCGCACTGAGGTCTTGGACATAGCTGTGCACATGCCTGTGATAGATTTGCATGCACAATTTTGAGACCTCCTTTTTGAAGAGGAAAACTGCCTAGCTTTTTCAGTCAGTGGCTCAAATAGTACAAAGCAATTTTCACTATGAATAAACCAAAACGTGGTTATGAGCATTCTGAATCTAGTGCTGGAAAGCGTTGTTAGTTGTGACAAAGGCAGACTAAAAACCCAGGTTTGGAACTGATTCATAAGTCTTTTTATTTTTAACTTGTAAAACAAGTGTTTTCTATTTAAAGCAGGTTGAGGACTTGCTGAAGCTTTTTGACCCTGCCACTGATACAAATTGCATTCCTTTTTCAGTAAGATGGCTGCCTCCAGTACTAGGTCAAATGCCAAGTTTTAGTTAAAATACAAATAAATGTGTTTATTCATGGTAATAGGATTTTCTTTCTTTGTGAACTTTCAGAACATTGGGCTAAGCAAAATGGGTTCTGTCTTTCTTTAGGAACTGGGGTGATAACTTTATACCAATGTCTTGCTTTTTTAAAATCTAGTTTGCCAAGATAAGCCTTCTTTAAAGAAAAGTAGCATTAGGTCTGTGTCCTGTTCCAAATACATAAATAACAAGTTATAATAGCTGGAATGTCAGGTGTCTACCATTTGCAGATTTGTTAGTAATCTATTCTGTATATGAATGGACTAGCTATTATGAGTTTGTTCGTTCTTTTCTAAGAGGGAACATCCTAGGGCAAATAAAATGTATACAAAGTCATTTTCATATATCTGAAGTGATAGCAAAATGTTAGCTTTCTGCTTAACCAACTTCACAAGATGAGCAGTCAATAACCTCTGAATCTTGAAAGACAAAACAAAATCAGCATTCCTCCTCTGCTGTGTTCATTACCAAGGACATTTTGCACAAAAGCAGCCTCTTTGTCTGGGAATCTCATTTGCTTATTCCTCACCTGAGTCCTAATCCTTGATTGTCATCTTAGCATATGTGCAACATGCCTCATGTGGCACGTGACCAGCATTCATCACCGAATTTGGTCTGCTGGCATTGGATCATTAGTGCCTGGCCCAGGCCAGGGAATCTGGCTGGGATTGTGATGCCATAAACCAAAGGATTAGAACTTCAGGTGGGGAATAAGTGATGCGACTCCCAGACAAAAATCCTATTTTCACACAAAATCTCCTTCCATCCAAAGCATCACGACAGAACTCTTTATAGAGAACACTTGTCTTTCTGTGGGACATCTGTGACCTTCAATCCCAAAATATGAAAGGTAAATGACTTGTTTTAAGCTCAGCAATTGAAAGTCTTTCTTCGTGTGAAAATACACCTTTAAACTTGTTCTGAATTTTAGCTGCCTACAGGAGTGATCACCTCTCTGACCTAATGTGTCTTGTGTGGAGTCTGTGTGCATTAATAGCCCTAAAAACTATAAAACCAGTTATAGTGCAACATTTTTTTCTTTCCTTTAATAGCCATCTTGGAATAAGGATGTCCAGAAAAGTCCCCATATGCTGATTCCCACACCAGATAAAGATGAGCCAGTTAATATTGGCTTTTCTCATTTTGTACACCTCAGACTTAGTCCATCTAGAACTTCACCGCTACCAATTCTGGGGTAATTGTATTTCATTCCCCCTTCTTTGTCTGTCCCATTCACCACTTAACAGTTGATACTTAACATGTTTATATTTTTTCCTTAGTTGGGCAAATAGAGATGATGTATGGAAAAACATGCTAAACAAAGAACAGACGTATGTGAGAGAGAAACATTATATGCAAAAGCACCCTCTCTTGCAACCTAAAATGCGAACAATTCTTCTAGACTGGCTAATGGAGGTGAGCTTTGCTGTTCTTGGTAACACTTTACGTGTGCTGTAGGTAGGTATAGAGATGCCCTGAATAACATGAATTTTTCTAAAAACCTAGTATGATCTGATTTTCATGCACTTTACATAATGCATAAAGCACCAGAATATTAGTGGAACTTGTTTACTCAGTGCACATCTAAGAAATTTTACCAGAGTGTTGGCACCAAATATGTAGAACTTAATGGTTCCAAGTTTCAAGTGTGCAGTTTGATAATTTCATATCTAATATAAGGATAGTTTATCAAACTTATACTCAGTGAATGTGAATGCCTACTTCTGCCTGGAACTTACATGAAACGTTTTATTTCAGCATTTTGTGTTCTAGACTAAAGCAAAACAAATGAAGATGAAATTATGGTGGAGGGGAAGTGACGGTGTGTGTAGAGAAGTTGGGAACCCTGATGTAATGCTTAATGTGTCATAATTCTAATAGTTTCAGCGTATACTACGTGATATGCAACTATTTCTAACATGATAATCTTAGAATTGAAAAGATGCTATTTTTAAATATTCTTGTTGCACAGTATCTTCCTGTTGGCCACCTACTGGCTTAGAAGACTGAAGAGTTCTTCTCAGTCACAACCAACTTGTGAGAATTTTTTTTTCCGTTACGAACTGTGGGGAGGCTACATATTTTTGAAAATGAAGACCTGATGCTCTGGTCTTGTAACATGCATGCTTTCCCGTGTGTGTGTGTGGTTTTTTTGTTGGTTGTTTTGTTTTACACACTACAGCCTTGTCCCACCGACGTAAGTGTCATACTACACTGACATAACTCCACTTACATAAGCCCAATATAAGCGCTCTCATGGCAGTGTAGTTAGGGCAATGCAGTGTCTGTGCAGACATTGTGTGAAAATTGACAAGAAAGCCAGGCAGTTAGAGCCCAGCTGCCTCTGGCTCCCCACTCCCAGTTGGGCTACTGCCCAAAGGCTCCCTGCTTAAGGAGCCGAGAAGCCTGGATAGCTGCTCTTCCACTCCTGACTGGGAGCAGGGAGGCAAGAGCCTGGGGGGCAGCTGGGCTCCGAGCAGAGAGCTGCATGAAGCTGAGAGCCCTGGCTCTCATCCCCTCATGCTGCCCCTCTTCAGCTGGCATCAGCCACCGCAGTAATTATTAGGATTGAAGGGTCACAGATGTCCCATGGAAAGACATCACTGCGGTGGCTGTAAGTTGACCTACCATAGGTCAACTTACGGCTGTAGTGTGGACATGACACCACCCTTCTTACCCCATATTTGATTTCAGTTCTTTTTATATTAAAACTACTGTATGAAATATATCCCTAGATTTGTCTTATTAAATGTTATACGCTGCTTGAGACAAAACCCCCATTGTAGGTACATGAGTTGGTTTGATACCTAAAAGGACTTGTATGTACTCTGTGCTTTCCTTATGAATATGCATTACTGTTTATCTCTTGCAGGTTTGTGAGGTCTACAAACTTCACAGAGAGACTTTTTACTTGGCACAGGATTTCTTTGATCGGTTTATGGCAACACAACAAAATGTTGTAAAAACACTGTTGCAGCTTATTGGCATTTCATCTTTATTCATAGCTGCAAAGCTTGAGGTAAAAGTCTTTAGCTTCTACCTAAACATAAGTGGCTTGGAAATGCTTGCTTCTTTTCTGTGCTGGGCACATCTTTGCTTTATGGAAGTCATTGAGGGGAAAAGAATTTTTGGAGGAGTTTGTAGGAAGAAAGAAGACTCCACTCTTGCTACAATTCCCCTCTGGCCCATTTTACCCTATATAAGGTTACATCAGAATATGCCATTCCTTTGTACTCCTAGGAAATTCAAAAACTGAGGTCAAGTTAGTTACCTTGGGTTTTAAGGTTGGTCGCTGGGTACAGAGACCACTTCTAAGTACTCTACCAATAAAGAACATAACTGACATTGGAACAAGATGACCTAACTCAGGAGTTATCCCTCAATTGTTTGAATAACTCAACTATTAAAATAAGTGACTTTCTCTTGGTTTTAACTCTTAAAGGTGAAGATGAATAGAAATCTCTGGAATGCATTTGATTCTTTAAGATATTCTTTGGCACACATCCTTGCTCTGCTTCTAAATCATAAGGCCTCATCAGATATTTATTTATTTATTTATTTTTAAGTGTGAGTAAGGTAAAGTTTATACCTGTCAATTGAGTGGAAGGTTGGGGAAGCCAACTTGTCTGAAAAAACAGATATGTTAAAAGAGCATTTAAATTGTTAAGCTAAATTGGGGTTAATGTCCGTTTCTTCCTCTCCCCACTGCCTCTTTTAACAAGCCAAATTTAGACCAAATATATCCCATAACCTCTAGAGATACATCCTCATACCACATCTGCATTGGGCACCAGGTTTATAATCCTACATTTGGGAAATTAGAATAGGTCATTGGCCGTGTTGTTCCTAATATTTCTTCTAGAGGGCTAATCCTCGTGTAATGTGACACAAAAATAGACACCCCTCACCCCCCGCTAAGATTGGAACCTGGCCCCTAGAAAATGTGGTGGCACACTTTTTTTTTTTTGGTTTTTTTTTAAAGGCTGAATAAACATTTTTAGGAATATGCAGGTGTTATCTCTCCATGTATGCAGTAGGAATACAGAGGCGAGTTTGTGAGGTGGTGGAATAACTGACATGAAGATCTTGATATGAGCTCTGAGAATATGCATTGTATCCCTTGCAGTCAAACTCTATTTTGGACTTGGACTGATAAATCAAAAATGGAAAACGAAGACTATGAACAAGAAATTTGCTATTTGGGAAGCCATTTTTTATCACTACCATGATTCATGAGAGTCAACAAACACTTGGGCTCCAATGAGATTTTAAAAAGAAAAGGAGTACTAGTGGCACCTTAGAGACTAACCAATTTATTTGAGCATAAGCTTTCGTGAGCTACAGCTCCGCACTGCATTTAGCCGTATGGAGTGGAGCTGTAGCTCACGAAAGCTTATGCTCAAATAAATTGGTTAGTCTCTAAGGTGCCACTAGTACTCCTTTTCTTTTTGCGAATACAGACTAATACGGCTGCTACTCTGAAACATGAGATTTTAGTTTTACACAACTTGAAATGTTCAGTTTTTTTAACATGTGGAATATCTACATTCTACTTGACTTATATTTTTGATCTTTTATCTTTCAGGAAATCTATCCACCAAAGTTGCACCAGTTTGCTTATGTTACAGATGGAGCTTGTGCAGAAGATGAAATCCTCAGCATGGAATTGATCATTATGAAGGTAGTTATAAAATTGTATCGTTTACATTTCTGTAAGGACCAAAACATGGTGTGATTGACTTCAGCAGAGATCTGCAATTAGTGTTGTAATATTCTGGTAGAGTAATATTTTCCTGTAGTTAAAACTAGTGCCTTATAAGATGTAGAAATTGCATACTTCTCAAATGTTACAGATAAAATGGTTTGGTTAGGTTTTTTTTTGCATGGGAAAGTTCAGGTTCACTGAGAAAAAGAACATTGTTTTCTTTGCACTGCTACCATAAATGGGAATGCAGTCTCCCACCAACACTAGGTAATGATGTAAAGAGTAAGATGCATATTCTAATAACATTTTCGTCAACATTTTTGTCAACTTTATATCTGTCTTTTTTAGGCTCTTAATTGGAACTTAAATCCACTGACAGTTGTATCGTGGCTAAATATTTACATGCAAGTTGCATATCTAAATGAGCTTTATGAGGTGTTGCTGCCACAATATCCCCAGCAAATCTTTGTACAGATAGCAGAGGTAAGGGTGACTTCATCCCCAAACACCATGCATCTCATGTTAAGACTTGTCATTTGTAATATGAGATTGTCACATGTTAGGAGTCTGTGTTCTCCCTGTATAGCTTTTGGATCTCTGTGTGCTCGATATTGGCTGCTTGGAATATACATATGGAGTACTTGCTGCTTCTGCTTTGTACCACTTCTCCTCATCTGAACTGATGCAGAAGGTTTCGGGTAATTAACGCTTCCTAGTTGCAAATATTTGTCTGACAAGTAAGTTAACCTAAAGCTCACATAAGTATCTTTACCTTCCAGGTTATGACTGGTATGATATAGAAGAGTGTGTAAAATGGATGGTTCCATTTGCTATAGCTATCAGGGAAGCAGGAAGCTCCAAACTCAAGCACTTCAGAGGCATAGCTTCTGAAGATTTGCACAATATACAAACACATATAAACAGCTTGGATTTGCTGGTATGCTTTTTTTTTTTTTTTTTTTTTTAATCTTCACTTTGTGTAATCTCTAGAGGCAAAAACTATATATTCTCTTGCAGAGTATAGGAATTTTAAAGCTTTTTTAAAATTTGTGACTTGATAGAGCAGAGGTGGGCAAACTTTTTGGCCTGAGGGCTGCATCAGGTTTTGGAAATTGTATGGAGGGATGGTTAGGGGAGGCTGTGCCTCCCCAAACAGCCAGGTGTGCCCCCCACCCCCTGGGACTTCTGCCCCATCCACCTCCTATGCTCCCTGTCCCCTGACCGTCCCCAGTATCCTTACCCCTTCCTGCCACCCCATCCAACGCCTCCTCTCATTCCTGACTGTCCCCCGGGACCCCTGCCCCATCCAACTGCCCCTGGAACCCCTGCCCCTGACTGCCCGCCCCCCCCAGAACCTCTGCCCCCATTCAACCCCCTTTTTCCCTGCCCTCTGACCACCCTGACCTCTATCCACACCCGCGCCCCTTGACCACCACCCCAAAGTCGCCTGCCCTCTATCCAGTCCCCCTGCCCCCTTACCGCGCTGCCTGGAGCACCGGTGGCTGGCAGCACTACAGCCGCACCGCCCGGCTGGAGCCAGCCACACCACCGCGCAGCACAGAGCACTGGGTCAGGCCAGGCTCTGCAGCTGCACTGCCCCAGGAGCTCGTCGCCCAGAGCATTGCACCGGTGGCACAGTGAGCTGAGGCTGCGGGAGGAGGGGAAACAGCAGGGGAGGAGCCAGGGGCTAGCCTCCCGAGCCAGGGGCTCAGGGGCCGGACAGGAGTGGCCCGCAGGCCATAATTTGCCCACCTCTGTGATAGAGCAAATTCAGAAACTAAATGCCTTTTAAAAAGTGATACCCAGTATATACTGAAGGACTTATACTTAAAGAGTGCAGCTGATGACAAACTTGAGCTTAAATTGCAAGTTCCTTTGGGCAGAGACTGTCATATTTTGTGCTGTGCCTCGCACAAAAGGGCCACTCTTCAGATTGTGGGCTCTTGGTGATGGCGTAATACACAGAGCACTTGAAAGTAATTTGTATATATTATGTCGGAAACATACTACCGTCTTGCAAATTCTTGTCAAAGAAAGAAACAAAACCCCCTCTAATTTGGTTTTCCCCTAACTTGGTATCAGCTTTGGGATGCTTCAGATGTTGCATACTGGGCTTATTTTTTCCATAAGGATTATAGAACATAGAGCTTCCCCATTATGTTTGGAAAGATAGAATAGTCTAATTTTAGGAAAGAAAACACGTCCCCAATTTGGATGACTGCTTTTGATTTATTTTTCAATGCTTTCTTTCTTTTTCTCTTTCTTTTTCTCTCTCCGTCAGTGACTAAATTCTCACTATAGGCCAGTAAGATCAATATCTTATGGTCCCAAGGTTTGCTGGCAGTTGACTAGTTGAATAAGTCAAGCAATAATGTTTTAAGCAATTATAATATATAATAAATGTCAGAATATATTTGCTTGATGCAATTACAGCTCCATGTATCATAAACTGGAGTTAACTTTTTATTCACTAATTCTTTTATATTAAAAAGGTTTTGATTAAAATGTAGTAGATTATAAAAACACCTTTAAAGCTTAGTAGCAACTGAAATTCTGCTTTCTTACACACTGGTAAGGTCTATATCTAATAGTGGTTAAGGGAATTCAAAATGCTGCTAACTTAGATCTATCATGATTTACAGTGTCTGACTAGCAATATAATACATACATCTGATTACAGTAAAGTTGTTTGGTAGGTCTCTATAGGAACCTGCCAAATTGCACTCTTGACTCACATTGGTAATACTTTTAAGGCAAAGCTGCACACTGGCAAATTACCTAAATTGAAGAATTAGCGCCACTGCGTTACTCTCAGACTTATTCTGCTATCAGCTGGTTGTTCAGAGGCAGTCTTAGCTTTGAAGCAACTTCAGTGCTATGGTGTAAGAATTTTTAAATTGATAATAGGTTGGTGAAAACAAACTAGAGAGGTTTAAATGTGTGAATGATAGCTTTGGAAAAATAATGGGCATTTAAGTAATACCTCAAGTCTTTTGCATCTTTTATTAATATGCATGGCTGGAATATCAAAGTTGATTTTGTAACACGCTAACTTAAATATTACCTTTTTTACTTGTTCAGGACAAAGCTCAAGCAAATCAGGCCATGTTGGCTGAGCAAAATAGGACTTCTCCTTTACCCAGTGGTGTCCTCACACCGCCACAGAGTAGTAAGAAACAGTCCACTGGGCTGAAGCTGATATGACTGCAAACTGTCTACATCAGAGACAATTTAGCTGAAGTGCCTGTTTTTGCTGGTTCTGAATCCTGCTCCATTATGGAAATGCTGCCAGTGAAGTTTATAAGCTTTTATGGATTCTAAAAAAGAAACTTGCATTTTTTTGTGACAGAAGAATCTTCTATATGAAAAAGTTTTATTAACTATTGATATTTTAAATAAATGGATCAAGTACACCAGCCACTTAAAAGAACGCCGAAGAGTGCTCCAAATGCTGCTAAGGAAGGTAATACTTGATGTGACCAACTGTTCAAAAAAAAAAAAAAAAAGGCTTGAACTTAAAACCTGCAACTGTGTGTGTGTCTGTGTGTCTGTCTTTGGATATCCCGGGGTCATTTCACCTTGTGGGGGCAAATGGGCTTGAGAATGCTGTGGAAGACTACATTTTAGAGCCTCTTTACAAGCTATTGGCTTACAACTGGATGACTTTTTAAAAACTCTTTACGTAAATGCTGCTATGTCTCTGTATATCAATTTTTAAATAAAAATGCTGTCCAAGACAGCTGGTTTTATGTGTATTTGTTGTATCAGTGTGGTAAAGGTAGCTGTTTTGAAGCAGAAAACATGGGGGAGTTAAGAAAGTAAGGATATCTTCTGTTACCACCAACTGCTTCCCTGCGAACTAAGTCTCTTCTTGGATACAGAAATGTGAACATCCAGAGAATGAAGCTGTGAATGCAACTGAAAACAGGGACTATTCATATTGTGTATTTTTTTTCTCAAATATTTTGAATGACTACTTCTGGAAACTGATATTCCGCCTCCACATATTGCAGGGAGGAGGAGATGTAAACCAGCTTTTCAGTTCATCCTGGCACTTGTTTTTCAAAATGTCAGTGAGCAGTTTCTACTGCAAATGTAATGCTGAAAATTCTGGGAGGCTTTCAGCATTACTCATGCTAGTTTCCCATAAACTAAGCAGAAGCAGCATGAAACTGAGGAACGGAATACAAGTTGTTTTGGGTTTTCATTAACTTCCTGGTGTTCAAACTAAAGCTTGCTGGTAACTCTGGTGTTTGGAAGTAATTTAGCGTGTTGGGTGGGGGGGAAATCTAACAAAATCTAAAGCCCTAATACATTGAAAAAAGCATAGACTTGATCAAGTGTTAAATAATGCTGCTTATGGTTAAACAATTCATTTTTATCTTCATGATGCTGTTCGGTCTCTTGAAAGATCCTTCTCTGAAAGGTTGTAAATTGGATGTTAAAGGAACAAGTGTAAATGTCAGCTGAACAATTTGGCAGCTACCAACTTGAAGTTCTTACTTCTGGCAGAGATATGACTGACAGTGAGGCCTGGACCTTATTGGAAGGAATGTTAGAAGTGCTCATGAGTGGTGAAAATGCATGTAGCTTAGTACTACTCTTAAATATCCTCACACTCATTTAAAACCTGAACAAAAGTATTTCAGAATTCTTACCTTGTAATTGATGAGAAATCAGTTTTTAATGCAAACCTTCCTGTCATTATTTCTAATGCTTTCTATAAAAGCTTCAGTATTAAGTACTGAGCATCATATACAAAACCCCCATTTGACTGTGTCATAAATATAAAGGAAGGGTAACAACCTTTATGTATGCAGTAACAGAAATCCCTCCTGGCCAGAGGTACAGAATCCCTTACTTGTAAGGGGTTAATCAGTTAGTTTAATCTGATTGGCACCTGACCAGAAAGTCTAATGGGGAAAGAAGATACTTTCAACTCTGGGGCGGGGAGTTTTTGTTTGTGTTCTCTTTGTGGTGTGCTCTCTCTCAGGACAAAGAGAGAGACCAAGCAGGAAAAAAATTTCTCCTAAAAAGATACATCTAAAATTACAGAAATTGTAAGTAATAGCAAGGAAATGCATTAGATTATCTTTCATTTTATCTTGTGAATTTTCCCTATGCTAAGAGGTAATTTTATTCCTGTTTTGTAACTGGGAAGCAAAGTCAGAGGGGATCCTCTGAGTTTTAAATATTTTTATTTACCCTCTAAAGTTATCTTCCATCCTCATTTTGCAGGTGTGAGTCTTTTACCTTTTTTTTTTTTTTTTTTTAATAAAATTCTTCTTTTAAGAACCTGATTTGATTTTCAGTGTCCTAAAAAACAAGGATTTGGTCTGTGCTCACTTTATTAACCTGTTGGTTGGTATATTATTCTCAAGCCTCACCAGGAAAGGGGGTGAAGGGGCTTGGGGGGGGATAGAGCTCCAAGTGGCCCCTCCCTGAATGTTCATTTAAATCACTTGGTGATGGCAGCAATGCTGTCCAAGGACAAGGAAAGGAATTTGTGCCTTAGGGAAGTTTTTAACCTAAGCTGGTGGAATATAAGCTTAGGGGTTTTTTCATGTGAGTCCCCCATCTGTACCTCAGAGGGGGGAGGGAACCCTGACAGACTGCTTATAATAGGATGTTTACACTTTTAATTTAGGACTTTAATAGTCTGCCCTCTCTAATTGTGAAAAATTGAAGACCATAGCAAACACAGCAAATGTGACAAGCACTAATTTTCAGTTTCAATTAGGAAAAAAATCTTTCTGGTTTGACATCCTAATGTTTGAGAATAAATGCAAATGTTCTATACCCCTATGGAAAGATACGTGGATAGAAGTAAGTTGTACCTCACAGAACTCAATTTCTATGAGCAGTTGTGTCTAGCCAAAATGAAGCCTGACTTTATATACTGATCCTACTTTAGGTTCTAACTATAAGTGGTGGTAACTTCGAAAAAAGTTTAAAATGCCTTATCTGAGGAAAGGAGACTTGTGTTCAGAGTGCACTTAATCATAGCCCTCCTCAAGCCCCTCTATCTGCCACTACAGCTTAGGCCATGCTAATACACAGCTGTTTTCATGAGTTAGATGAAGCAGAGTTTTTAAATTTTTTTTGGAATGTGTTTTGAATTCATTTGACTTGGGCATGGATTATATGTAGAGAGGGGTAGAAGATGGGAGTCAATGTACTGAGTGGTAATGAGCTATGTTGCATTGTCTCGGAATGGAAAGCTTTCTGAATAACAAGTTAAAATAACAGACTTCTAGAAATTGATTGCTTGAATAGGAAATGAAAGTATATCTTTCATTCTCTGCCGCCGCGCTCCCCCCTCCCCCCCCCCCCCGCTTCAGATTTCAAAGTGCAACATTATCTAGGAGGGAGGAGTAGGCTGGATGGAGTAAGTGTGATTGATGGATCCTTTCACTTGAATTTTCTAATAGTTCTTGAATTTTTGTACTATGTAAAGTGCCTATAAAAACACACTTTTAACATTAACTCTTTTAGGTTCTTGCATTAGTATAGCTTTGGTAACTAGATCATTCTGCATACTATCTGGAATACATCAGCAAACAGTCTGAATTAAATATTTGCTTCACTTTGCATATAATTGTTCCCTTCAAGTTTTAAATTAAACATCTGCCTCTGACAGCACCCTAGCCCATTTTAAAATGTCACTTTTCAATCTCTTGAAATATCCATTTCATTCTCAAAGAACTTTGTCAAGCACAAAACAGTAAACATTACATAAGAAAGGCCCTACTGGGTCAGACCAAAGGTCCATCTAGCCCAGGATCCTGTCTTCCAACAGTGGCCAGTGCCAGCTGTCTCAGAGGGAATGAAAAGAACAGGTAATCATCAAGTGATCCATCCCCTGTTGCTCATTCCCAGCTTCTGGCAGACAGAGGCTAGGGACGCATTTCCTGCCCATCCTGGCTAATAGCCATTGATGGGCCTATCCTCCATGAATTTATCTAGTTCTTTTATGTTATGGTCTTGGCCTTCACAACATCCTCTGTTAAGGAGTTCTACAGGTTAACTGTGCGTTTTGTGTGAAGAAATACTTCCTTTTGTTTGTTTTAAACCTGCTGCCTATTAATTTCATTTGGTGACCCCTAGTTCTTGTGTTATGAGAAGTAGTAAACAACACTTCTTTATCTATTTTCTCTACACCAGTCATGATTTTATAGATCTTAATCATATCTCCCCTTAGCTGTCTCTTTTCCAAGCTGAAAAGTCCCAGTCTTATTAATCTCTCCTCATACAGAAGCTGTTCCATACCCCTAATAATTTTTGTTGCCTTTTTGTGAACCTTTTCCAATTCTACCCCATCTTTTTTGAGATTGGGCGATCACAAGATAGGGGCATACCATGGATTTATATAGAGGCAACATGATATTTTCTGTCCTATTATCTATCGCTTTCTTAATTATTCCCAGAATTCTGTTTGCTTTTTTGACTGCCACTGCATGTTGAGTGGATGTTTTCAGAGAACGATCCACAATGACTTTTGCTCAGGACTTTCCCTTCCCATATATTTCAAGATTGCTTGGATAAGTTTGTTCAAGTTTGGCTATGGGGCTCACAAAAGAATAAGTTTTGTAATTACATTCCGCAATACTTTGTTTTTTGTCCTGATGCCTGTTATTTCACATACAGTAGGGGAATGTTAAATTGTTTAAAAATAACTTCCACTTCAATTTAAAAAAATAAATCCTCATGGGAATATTTCAAGGGGTCTTAACTTTTATAAAAAGCCTTTTTTAAAAAAAAAACACACTTGAATACTGGGCCAAAAATGAGTTGTCTCTTGAATTTCACAAGTATAGTAAAATGGCCTGGGGTATTTGTACAAATTGAGATTAAAAAGCCAACCTTGACACTGAAACTATGCCACACCTTGGTTAAGAAGTAAATTATGCTTGTAGCCTTGAGTCTGTTTTACCAACATAGAAAGAAACCCTTAATTAACAATATGAAATGTTGTATTCATCCCAAAAAAGGAAAGTATTTCAGGAAAGTGGCATTATCACAGAAATTAGGCTTCTAGTACGAAAAGCCAAGACCATGTACACATTGTTCAACATCATATGCATTTCTCTATATTAGAAATAGATTCTTCTAGTTTCTGTGTAACTAGAAGAAAAACCTTAGATATTCCAAGACTTGTCTCCCTTCTCTCCTCCCCACCCCCACCAAAATTAGTTTCTTGCACAATTAAGAACGTTCATTAGCCAACTGACTCCCCTTGATAGTGCAAGGAAATGGAAGCTATAAAAGAGAGCTGAAAAATTGAAACTGCGAATCTGCAACTGCAACATATTAGCTGGAATAAATTAGTTACTTGCACAAGTTTAAGTTTTTGCAACCCCTTCTAGAGCAAATCAGTTGAACTCTGAATCTGGGCCCGTAACTCTTTCTAATGTGCATGTGAGGAGCCTAATGAACCAAAAATACAGGAAGTTGGCTGGAAGTTAAGCACCCACTGCAATGACCGTATACGACCAGTAAAACTGCAGGAAGTACTTTTCTTTTTTTCCATACATTTGTAAAATTGAGAAGCAGCAACAGCTGTGCCTTGCCATGTCTACAGTTATTGTGGTCTGATTCCACTTGTGTGCACTTCACACATACTGATCAGGTAACTAGAATGAATAGTATGAAAAAAGTATTTCTCACCTGAGTCCTAGAGTTACATCATCAAAAAGAAAGGCAAAATGAGTAATACAGTACAGCAGTGGTTCTCAACGAGGGGTATGGAGAGGTCTTCCGGGGGTACATCAACTCATCTAGATATTTTCCTCGTTTTACAACAGGCTACAATAAAAGCACTAACAAAGTCAGTACAAATTAAAATTTCATACAGACAATGACTTGTTTATAGCACTCTATATACTATACAATGAAATATAATACACTATTTATATTCCAATTGATTTATTTTATAATTATATGATAAAAATGCAAAAGTAAGTGATTTTTCAGTAATAGTGTACTGTGACACTTTTGTATTGTCTGATTTTGTAAGCAAGTAGTTTTTTAGTGAGGTGAAACTTGGGGTACACAAGAAAAATTAGCCTCCTGAAAGGGGTACAGTAGTCTGGAAAGGTTGAGTACCACTGCAGTACAGTATTTTACTGAGCTGTTGCTTTTTTAATTGGCTACTTTACAAAGATTTAGAGGCTATAGTTGCTGCAAACAGGTGTTCCTCCAGCCAATGTTTGTATATGCTAATAATTATTGGGAGCGATGAGTTCAATAGGTAATCGTTCTTTCATATAATATTAACCTTCCAAGTACTTATCAGTTGTCTAAGTAATATTTTTGAGCTCCTGGTAAGGTCCAGTTGTGAGACATCCTTTTGAGGCCCCTCAAAGTCGGCAAATCCATTTGTCCTCTCAACCAGCTCTGTTGATCGTGCATTTTCTATTTTTTCAATGTTTAACGTTTCTAGGGATGTCTCCCACAAGCCCAGTTACACACATACTGGAGCATAGTTTTTAGCAAAGTGGAGCAAAAAATAAAAACTTCTGTTTTAAATCACAATTCGTGAAGTGTGGTTGTCTCCAAAGACTGGCAAATCAGCCAGAGAGAAAGGTATTAATTTGGACCCAAATCTTGCAGAATGAGAAATGGTTGGTTTATCCTCAGTTGTTTTATTAGTATTCTGTGCTTCAAACGGTAGATTAATAACTGCTCCAGACAATGGTTTTTTCATATGTAAGTGTTTTCACATGAGTAGTTTGGGTGAGTGCAAAAGGACTGCGAGGTAAAAGCAAATGGTCTTCTCACCCAAACTGAAAACAAGTCAAGCCTTTAACATAAAGGGAACAGTTGGAAACAGTTATTAACAAAATACACCTGAGATTTCTCAGAATTCATTTTATTATATTTAAACATTTTTCCCTCACCAGTGACAGAACAATTTATTAAATGTTTGGGCCACCTCTGTTCTCCAGGGCAATGGAACAATGTTCAGGCCATCAAAGGATCCCATGGGATTGTCCCAGAGTTCTGTATGACAAGAAGACAAGATAGGTACCAAAGAAGAGGTTAATTTTCTACACATCATTTGCTATCCTATGTTTCAGATTACACTAGGAAAGTGTGAAAGATCTATTTGTTAAATGACAGAAAGAAGCCACCCAGTTTATGCAGCTAAAACCCATTATCCTTGTGAGCACCACAAGCTGTATGCACACTAGGACCATACTAAATAGTCAAACTACATAGGAGCATACATCCACAGGGCTGTTTAGGGCCGTGCAGTGTCCTGAGAGGTCAGGCAAGTGCTATAGTGGCTGCTACTGTAGCCTGTATATAGTTGTGCTACAGGTCTGTGTCCAGGCCTCATATTGCAAAGTGGATTTTGTTTCATAACATTCCTGCAGATCATTTTCATAAAGCTAGGTTACTTGGGTCTGAGGTGTTGGAGTGGCTCCACCCTGGATAACGTAAAACGAGGGTGCATACAGTATGTATTACCACTCAGAGTAACATGTATTACTGCCTGGTGTTCTGTGAATGGAGTTGAGAGACTGGCAAGGTTTAAAGGGACAAGAACTCTAAGGGTCATATTTTCTAAGGGACCTCAATCCAGGGGTGCTGGAATAATTTGTATAGTGGGGATGCTGAGAGCCATTGAACCAAACTCTAAACCCTGTATATAATGAAAACCACTTTAAGTCAGGAGGTGCCCCCCACACGTAGTTCCAGCCTCTATCTAGCCTGCAGATTTGCACATTTGATTTTGTTTTTGTCACAGGGTGAGCTGGCCTTTTATACTTACTGAGATCATCCTACTCTGGATTTATACATAAAAAATCTTGGATGTTGGAGAACAAACATTTTGGTGTTAGGGTGTATGTGTGTGCATTTGTACCCATCAGTTTGTTATATGTAATACAGACAATAGAGTCCAGGCTTGCCCTAAGGCCTTAGTAGCATTTTGCACTCTAAACTAGAAGACAGATTTGATTACTGCCTTTATTTCCCTTCCCAAGTCTACAGGTGCTGTGTGCTTAGCCCTTTGGGTTGGAGAAGAGGGAGAAAAGGCAAACGCATCGATCCTTTGTGGCCTCTGCTGAATGGTTAGTGAGTGATTTTAACAGATTCAGAAAGCAGGTTGGAGGAGGTAGCCGTGGGAGGACTTGGATGAAAGAGGGGTGTATGGAGATGGTATGAGTATTATAGGCTCGATGGCAAAACTCAGTGACTTAACTGAGAGGGTGGTAAGGCCCTAAGAGAGAAGAGTGTTAACAGGCAAGGATTCTCAGGACCCGTCTAGCCGAATTTTGGCCGGAGTGGACATGGAGAGATTCCACCAGCAAAAACAATGGAACAGTGAAATCATTAACATCAATTAAATACATTCTGTGTAGATTACTGACATGTTATTGTTACATTTATAAAGGAAATATAATTAATAAAACTCACCATCCCGCACCAAAAAGCTAGCCTTTTGTGTGCCCTTTGCTTTCTTATTGACTACACTATCTATCTCGTCTCACAGACTTGCATTCCTTTCAACTGCTGTGGACAACATTAACATTTGAATTAACATAAAATCACTTTCTGAAATCTATTAACACTTATAATGTTGCTGTACTTTGCCTGATCATTGCAATTTTTCTGTCAGTTTGAGCTCAGTGAGTTTCTCCAATAGTTCCAAACATAGACCTATTATACTGCAAAAATCACATATTGGTTTAATGATTTCCCATTGGTATCTTTGTCACTATGAACCAAAGCATTAAATAGGAGCTAGCATGTTAATGCCATATTGTTCTACATAATAAATTTGAATATTCCCAGATTAATATGCTTAAAAGGGATTTTCTGAATAAAATGCATTCACACCAGCATATTAGTAATCACTTAAAATCATTTTTTGACATTTAATGTTGGCATCTAACATCATTTCTTTTAATTTTTCATTGCCTCTGCAAGCATGAATTATGACATTTGTCCTGGAAAAGGCTGCGTGGCCAAACATAATTTTTGCTTATAATGAAAGGAAAAGCAAATAAAATAACGTAGGAAATATCAACAGTAAAGAGTATATGCTTTTCATGCATTATGAAGAGAATATACCATGAAGGGTCTAAAACAGATTTTAAGTAAGGTAATATATTTGAATATGAATCGATTGAACATTAATCCACTGTTATGGTTAAATTTTCAGCAAATTGACGATTTAAATATGTTATTTCCTCTATAAATCCTATAAGATCTCCCTGTGGTACCTAAAGCATGAAAAATAATTATAAATCTGAATTTAAATACAACCGAATTTTCTTCAGAATTGCACAAATTTGCAGAGAGAGGCAAAAGATAATGGAGTATTGTTTGTCTTTACACTTTGTCTTTGCAGAGGTTGTTCATACCAGAAGCAGCAGATCAAGAGTGTTGGATGTCTCAGGGTCTGTCAAATAGCCTAAAATATTTTCTGGCTCTAGCTTGCTATTTCAGATTTAGCTCTGGTGAGAAATGACAGGTAATCTTTACCATATGACAGAGCTTTGGTAGCCTGTACAAAACGAGTTGGTCAACACAGTTCTGTTTCTTGTGGAGAATTGGCAATTGGCAGTCTTTTTGGAGGTCTGAGCAGGAAGGAGTGAATAGGCAGGTGCTCTGCTCCCGTAAAGGTGATCTCTAGGGATCACGGTACATGTGCCTTGGAGCAACATGAAGAACTTTACAGGGCTGAAAGCCTTTGACAAGGTCCCTCACCAAAGGCTCTTAAGCAAAGTAAGTTGTCATGGGATAAAAGGAAGTTCCTCTCATAGATCAGTATCAGGCTAAAAGATAGGAAACAAAGTATAGGAATAAATGGTCACTTTTCAGAATAGAGAGAGGTACATAGTGATGTCCCCCAGGGGTCTGTACTGGGCCCAGTCCTATTCAACATATTCATAAATGATCTGGAAAAAGGGGTAAACAGTGAAGTGGCAACATTTGCAGATGATACAAAATTATTCAAGATAGTTAAGTCTACAGCGGACTGTGAAGAGCTACAGAAGGATCTCACAAAACTGGATGACTGGGTAACAAAATGGAAGATGAAATTCAGTGTTGATAAATGCCAAGTAATGCACATGGGAAAACATAATCCCAACTATACATATAAAATGATGGGGTCTAAATTCTCAGTCAAGAAAGAGATCTTGGAGTCCTTGTGGATAGTTCTCTGAAGACATCTACTCAATGTGCAGCGGCAGTCAAAAAAGCAAACAGAATATTGGGAAACATAAAGGGATAGGTAATAAGACAGAAAATATATTGCCTCTATATAAATCCATGGTATACCAACATCTTAAATATTGCGTGCAGATGTGGTCACCCCATCTCAAAAAATATATATTGGATCATGGCCAGCATCAGGACGTGCTATGACTTGGCAAAGATTCCAGCCCCAGAGTTGACGGCGCACTCCACGAGAGTGTAGGCTTCATCTGCAGCATTCTTGGTGCAGGTCCCCATTCAGGACATCTTCAGGGCGGTGACGTGGTCATCTCTCCATATCTGTACGTCGCACTACACCATCACACGGCAGGCTAGGGATGATGCTGCATTTGGTAGAGCCGTGTTTCAGTCTACAACTCGGTGAACTCCGACCCCTCCTCTGAGGAACTGCTTGGGAGTTGCCTACTTGGAATTGACATGGGCAATCACTCAAAGGCGAAAAAACAGTTACCTACCTTTCATACCTGTTGTTCTTCAAGACGTGTTGCTCATTCCAAGACCCACCTGCCTCCCCGGTTGGAATATCCGGCAAGAAGGAACCGAAGAGGTGGCGGATTGGCGGGGACTTATATACACAGCCATGAAGGCACCACTCCAGGGGGCTCCACAGCCGACCCGACGGGTACCACTAGGGGAAAAACCTTCTGACGATCGTGCACGTGGCGCACACA
Organism: Chelonia mydas; assembly: GCF_015237465.2. NCBI lineage: Eukaryota > Metazoa > Chordata > Testudines > Cheloniidae > Chelonia > Chelonia mydas. The sequence goes on from NC_051252.2 coordinate 20,300,016, forward strand.
CCCCTGTTTGGAATGGACATGAGGAACACATCTCAAAGAACAACAGTTACAAAAGGTAGGTAACCAGTTTTTACCTCCTCCGCCTTGTCTCTCTAATATCCTGGGACTGAGACAGCTTCAACGACATTGCATATATGTAAATAGATAAGGTGCCAATAGATAGTGCTTTCGAATATGCAGTGTAGAACCTGGGTTAAGCAGGACCAATAAGACTTCTTGTTGTACACGGCAAATATTTTGCTTAGCAGCTCTTAATGCAACCTAGCTTAAACACGTCACTTTTTAACACTGCCATTCTATGAATTAAATAACACTATAACAATAGCTGCCACAGATACCCATTTGTCTTTTATTAGGATTTTCATATGTGCTGGACCATAAGAAACCCAAAGTAGGAATGTGCCAGCGTTCATATAAAAAAAGAACTGATCATGTTGGGTGCTGTTAATGGACTGAACCCTCACAGCATTTATAGAATTCTATCTTTAGAAATAAGCAATTTAATAGTGTAACAGCTTATGCATTCAGATGGTATTGCACAGTTTCTGCAATAGTGTAGTTCAAGGGTTCTCCAACTTCACTGCACTGTGACCCCCTTCTGACAACAAAAATTACTATACAACCCCAGGATGGGGGATCGAAGCCTGAGCAAACCTGAACCCCACTGCCCTGGATGGGGGACCAAATTCCAAGCCCCACCGCTCCGGATGGGGTGGGGTGTCAAAGCTGAAGCCCAAAGGCTTCAGCCCCAGGCAGGGGACCTGTAACCTCAGCTCTGCCCCCCGGGCTGAAGCCCTCGAGCTTTGGCTTTGGCCCTGAGTGGTGGGGCTCAGGCTTCAGCCCCATGCCCCAGCAAATCTAAGCCAGCCCTGGTGACCCCATTAAAATGGGGTCCCGACCCACAGTTTGAGAACTGCTGTGTAATTGAAATTTTCTCTGTGGGGAAAAATTGACATAGTGGGTAAAATCTAGATCCTATTGAAGTGAATGGAAGTTTTGCCATTGACTTCAGTGGGGTCCAGAATTTCGCCCTATGTCCTTTTCTCTCATCCTAGCTTTTGTCCAACTTGAATGACATGTGACTGTTATCTCAGGAGAATGAAGTAGCCATGCTGCTCATATACACATTGGTTTTTCACACAAATGTCATTATTATTATTATTATTATTACTATTTATTATTTATTTATTATTTTCTGTCTGGATCCGCCCCCCTTGGAAAAATAATTTCAATCTTTTGTTTTCTATTATTCTGTTATTAGCTATTTATCCAAGGAGAAGGGCAGAAAATCTGCCAGATTCTAGCCTCACACAAAGTTAACAGGCCTGTTACAACAATACAAATAATAAATAATAATGATAATGTCAGGTTCATTTAAAGAAGTGTGAGAAACATGTGCACACACAAATAACAAATCCAGCACCTACTCACCCCCAAATCCACTGGTCAAGACCTGTGCAATCAGGGTTGGATCCTGTGAAGTGCCGAGTACTGGGGCTCTGATCCAGCGAAGCACTTAAGCTTGTTGCTTAAGTTTAAGCATATAAGCAGCCCCATTGATTTCATTGTAGGATTGAGCCTTTAAACTTAGGACAGAGCACCTCAGCTGTGAATTACTATAACACTCTTTCATAGCTGCAGCTGTCTGTGTAGTCTCATAGTGTGTAGCTGCAGCTGACTTTACCTCTGAAATTGTATTTGATAAATCTGATGGATGAGGGTTTTTTAAAATTCCTCTCAATCTTTTTAAATGAAAAAAAAAAAAGAGACAAATTGAAAAGAGTTGTAATTGCAAGTGAGCAGCCAGCAGGCATGCTTCAAAGGGAAATGTGGACAGGCTGGAGGCTTCAAATGCTGGCTAGCAAGGGTTTCCAGTGTGCTCACATGTGGGGGCTGCTTTAAATTGTGATTTATATTGAAAGAGCTTAATTGGGGGATATTGTTTTGTTTGATTTAAATGTAATCTTTTATTCAGTAGCAGTGGAACATTGTCAGAGCAGATGCCAGAGCAGATCTTTAGTGGAATGGAATGGCTGTCACGGCAGCAAAGATCCTGGCTGGGGAGAGCAGCGCTAGTTTTGAACACAGACAGACAGGGATCATAAATGAAGGAGAGGAAGGTCTGGACTTGAAGGGATTGGTTTGAAAAGGTCTGTATTAGAAAATAAAAGCCAAGAAAGCTCTGCTCAAAAGAAGAAGGGTGCTGGGCCTTAGCTTGAGGCTTGCTCTCATGAATTATAATGTTACGATATAAAGTAATGAAGTGTTTTCAGCTAGTTAGATCATTGAAGGGTTGCCACTTGTCCTTGTTTTCAGAATGTCTCCATGTGTCTGCAAGATAGTTCATTGAGGTATTAGCTTTATTTTGTATTGGGCCAATGTAATGAATAAGGCCTTTTCTTGCAGGAGTGGGAAATCTATTCTATGCATTTAAAACCATGAAGCAGGCTATGAGATTTATATATGGGAGATAGGAGTCCATCACTTTTCCATATCCTCATATTCCACGCCCCCCACCATACACACACACAGCTGATTCTTATAGACCCCCTCACCCACATGCACATGGCTCCCCGCACACTCACCCAGGTGGTTAGCCCACATGCCCTCTCTGCCCACACACATTAGCTGTGCGCCAACCCAATGTGTCCTTTCTCTTCCAGACATGCACAGAGGACCAATCAGTGTATCCTCCCCCTCCTGTCCACAATGGGACAGCCCAAGTGCCTCCTTCTGCCCACAGGTGGTGGGGTGGGCCTTGTCTGTGTTATACCTCCCACTCTGGTTTGCTTTGATGGAGCTGCGCCTGTCGATAATTATGCACCCAGTTTTCATCAGTACTGATGCACCTTGCATGTTGATGCACCTTGCATAAACTACCTATTAAGGCTATTGATTCGGATCAGTGAAGGTATTGCATTCCAGTAGGAACTGAAAAAGGAGACACTAAACTTCTGGAGACAATCTGTATAAAACATCAACAGATTACTCTAAAGCAGCTAATTTATCATCTTTGTATATCTTTTAAAAATGCATTGATAATCCTGGGTATGTAGCTCTCAACCAGTATGTGTGTATTTGGAGTCCTTTACTTCTCAGCTGTTTCTAACCGGGATTGATTTGATCCAGACATCGCAAATTGTTGCCCTTGGAGAGTAGTTTGTTATCCTTTATGAAATGAGTCAATGCTCTGAGATGATGAATTCTATGGGATGACTAATCACTGCGTAAGGATGCCTTTGCTTTTACTAATCTATGAGTCAAGACACTCTTCCATTATTGTCTAGGTTTCTGAATTTGCAAATGTATTCACTAGCATGGACCCCTTGGTACCTGTGTGTCATACCATTCTCTTTAGTGGAATGCCACGTATGTCTGTTTGTGGAACTGGATGCTCAATTTGCTTTGTTTTCACAATAAATTCTACCTTCCGAGTCCAGGGCCAGAAGGGACCAACTAACTGATCATCTAACTGAGTTCCAGTGTTACAGTGGCTGTAGGACTTTCTGAAAATAATTCCTAGAGCAGATCTTTGAGAAAAACATCCAACCTTGATTTAAAAATGGTCAGGGATGGTGAATCCACCATGAACCTTGGTACATTGTTCCAATGGTTAATTACCCTCACTGTTAAAAATTTACTCCTTATTACCAGTCTGAATTTGTCTAGCTTCAGCTTCCATCCATTGGATAATGTTATACCTTTCCCTGCTAGATTAAAGAGCCCATTATTAAATATTTAATCCCCATGCAGACACTTATAGACTGTAAACAAGTCACTCCTTAACCTTCTCTTTGTTAGACTCTAAAAGAGTTCAGTTTGTTTCACTTACCATTATCAGGCATGTTTTCTAATGCTGTAGTCATTCCCATGGTTCTTCTCTTAACCCTCATCCAATATATCAACATCCTTGAATTGTGGGCACCAGAACTAGACAAATAATTCCAGCAGAGGTAGCACCACTGCCAAATATAAGAGGCAAAATAATCCCTCTACTCCTACTTTAGATTCCCAGGATCGCATTAGCTCTTTTGGCCACTGTGTCATACCGGGAGCTCATGTTCAGCTCATTATCCACCATGACTCCCAAATCTTTTTCAGAGTCATTGCTTCCCAGGATAGAGTCCCCCATCCTGTAAGTATGGTCTACATTCTTTGTTCCTAGATATATAAATGTACATTTAACCATATTAAACATGTTCTTGATCCATATGTACTAGGTATGGAGAAGAGAATTATCTTTTAATTCAGTAGTTCTCAAACTTTAGTACTGGTGACCCCTTTCACATAGCAAGCCTCTAACTGTGACCCCCCCCCCTTATAATATAAAAACATTTATATATGTAACATCATTAGAAACACTGGATGCAAAGCAGTGTTTGGGGTGGAGGTGGCAGCTTGCGACCCCCCGTGTAATAACCTGGTGACCCCCTGAGGGGTCCCAACCCCCAGTTTGAGAACCCCTGTTTTAATTATTACAGTATAACCAGGTTGATGAGCACAGATTTAGAGTGAGTATTTCTTGCTACCAAAAGCTATTGATTTCGGTAACAACTTGTCCTCGAATATACATAAACCTTCATCCTCTGTCGTACACTGAAATTGGTTCCGAAGGTAAGAATGACTGACCCTGAGCAACAAGAGTGACCTATGTCTGCTCAATGCATTACACCAGATGAAAAAGCTAACAGTATGTTTGAAAGAAGGAGAGCTAATATGAAGAATATTATTATTTCAAATTTCAGTAATTAAAAAATGGAATTCTTCAATGTTGGAGCAGAAATAGCAATTTTCTACCCAGTGAATTGCCAAAATATTTTTGAGCAAATTAGATCTATTTCCTGGACTATGATGATTATGAACAATTTTTGGATGCTGCTAAACTATACTACTTGCTCAAGACTGGCAATGGCAAACTATATTTCCCTCTCACCTGATGATAGTTGGGAGGTTGAAATACCAGAAGTTAAAGGATTATCAAAATGTAGGTGTTATGTAATTTTCTCGGTGTTCTCTCTTCACCTGAACATAGCACTGGAAATGTTCTAAGTAATCCCTGAATATCCATGTATCCACATTTTCTTTTTCTGGGTTGAACTTAAATGACTATTGGCTTTATGTACAGTTTCAGTATGAGAAGCTCATTCTCTTACGGTTAGCAGAATGGTGCAGTGAAGTCTTGTGTTACTAAGACCTCAGTACGTTTGCAAAATACACTATGGCCCTGCAAGAGCTGAGTTGGACCAGGTGAGTCCAATCAGCTAGTCAGACTGCAAACAGGGGAGCTTTAGGCTGGAGGAAGCTCGTTAGAGAGAAGCTCACTTGTGAGAGACAGGCAGGGATTCTGTAAAAGACAGGAAAATGGAAACCGAAGGGGTGGCTGGGAAAGTCTGCAGTCACTCCCTGAGAGAAGGGAGGTGTGTTTGTGCTGGCAAACCCGGAAAGGAGGAAAGGAAGGCAGAAAGGTAGGACAGGGCTCAGGGAAAGGCAGTAAGATCTAGAAGGGAACAGACCCTGACTACTAGAGGGGCCCTCAGCCGGAACCCAAAGTACAGGGCGGGCCTGAGTTCCCCTGCCAGTCAGTGCGGGAGTGGCACTATGAGGCAGTGAACAGGAAGACTGCCCGGGAGCGTTGAAGGAGACTTTGGTATCCCAGAAGGGGGAAACCCATAGAGTAGCCTGGCCAGGTTGTTTGAAAGAAGGAGAGCTAATATGAAGAATATTATTATTGCAAATTTCAGTAATTAAAAAATGGAATTCTTCAGTGTTTGAGTATGTTTGAAAGAAGGAAGGCTGAGTCCCGAAGAGACCATAGCAGTGCCTGGAGCAAGAGAGGGAGTGCGACTCAGAGAGAGAGAGAGAGGCAGAGGATGGCATGTAACTGTGGGAAGGGGCGTCAACCTCAGGAGCTATTCCCTAGAGCAACCAAGAGGAGGTGCAATCCCAGTGGTGAAGTAGAGCACCTCGTTAGAAAGACCTTTACTAGCATGCTGCAAGGTGTTGTCATAAAAAGTTAAAACTCGAAACTTTCCCTGTCAAATAAATGATATTTAGTTTCTCCACATAACCTGACATGGCTGTACTACCGTGGTATAGACAGCTTAGCCTGAGGCTGAAATCTGCAAAGAAACTTGAAAACTCACAATGAGAAATACTTATTTCTGTCAGCAGATACAAACAGCCTTGACTCCCTAGGTTGGTCATACATTTTTCCTCCTGATCAGAACTTTGCAGATGCTGTGGTGTGGTGGAAATGAAGAAACTTTCTCCACTCCTTGCTCGGTTTCAAAAAGGTTTTATGCCATAATCAATCCTTTTGGCAAGAGGCTTCTGGCATTCTAGTCATTTTGCACCCTGCATGATCTGCCACATACCACCATATTGTTTAAATGGCTGTGAAGATAATGACAATGGAATATTTAAGGTATGTTTACGCTAAAGTTTCGCTCTAGTTTACCAGTTCACTCAAGGTAGTTATCATGTTTCTAAAGGCTTGTTTGAACATGCCCCAGACATTTGTCCCAGGTTAGAAATGTTATGGTTTAGCCTAGGGATCAAGGATCAGCCTAAAAGGTAAACTACAAATGATTGATTCAGTTAACTCAAGGTAAAAGATACTTTACAGGGGTTGGCAACCTTCGGCACGTGGCCCATCAGGGTAATCCGCTGGCGGGCCTCGAGACATTTTGTTTATGTTGACCATCCGCAGGCACGGCTCCCCGCAGCTCCCAGTGGCCGCGATTTGCCGTTCTCAGCCAATGGGAGCTGCAGGAAACTGCAGGCCACAGGTTGTTGACCCCTGCTTTAGAAGCTCCTCTGCATAAGGAAATTTACCAGCCAAATTTTACCAGCATAATTATGCCACTATAGTATGCTGGTATAACTCCCCCATGTAAACATTTATTCCTCCATATCTGTCATGCCATTGTAAAAATAGTTTAGGCTTAATATAAACATCCTTATGTTAAGATTGGCCCTGGGCTGTTATGGATAAATCCAGAAGAGAGTCCTTAGAAAGTGGTTGGGTGTTTGTCTTGGATACCTACGATATAAACTTGCTGCTGTAATTGACAGCAGATATTTCTTTAGACAGCAGCATGGTGATGAAAGCTGACCATTTTGTTCTAACAAATGTTGACAGTCTGTTTTAGTGTCTCAGACTATTTCTCCTACCTTTTAATTTTCTTCCATTGAGTGGAAGGTTGGTTTTGTGCTTAATGTACTGGGCTGCAACCCTCTGGATGTTGGTTCAATTTTTAGCTCTGCTACAAATTTCCTTTTAGACTGTGGATAGGTAATTTAATCTCTTTCTGCAGCAGAACCCTATTTGTAAAGTGTGACTAATAATGACCTTCTTTCTCCCAACCTTTGTATTGTCTATTTAGGACTAGATTTTCAAAAGACCACAGCTCCCATTTAGGCATCTATGTAAGTGGCCACGGTTTCAAAATAGCTCAGCTCTCTTTTAGGCACCGAAGACTCTGTCTACATTAGAGAAACTTCCAGCTGTGTAACTATACTGAGGTAATTACACCAGTGTGAATTTTCCTATTGAAATCAGGGTCTTTATAAAGATGCTCAATTTTCAAAAGTGCTGAAGAATCTATTGGGAACAATGGGAGCTGCTAAATGCTGAATACCTCTGAAAATCTGGCCTTTCAGTTGCAAGCTGTTCTGGGCAGAGGCTGTCTCTTACCGTGTGTCATGTACAATACCTAACACAATCGGGCCCCAATCTTTCTTTAGGCCTTGGATGCCAGTGTAATACAAATTAATAACATGCCTTGTAGCCTTTCCTCTTTACTGTAATAATCCAGTAGCATCCCAGGTGGATCCATATCCTACACCCCTGTCTTGCTGCACTCTTCCTTCCTTCCCTGCTGGAAATCTCCAGCTGGCCCAGGGTATCTGTGTTCAACTAAGGGCATGTCTACACATACAGTGCTGCTGCAGCATGTCTGGTGAAGATGCTCTATGCCGATGAGAGAGAGCTCTCCCATCAGCATAATAAAACCACCTCTGCGAGCAGCAGAAGTATTGCTTTCCCACTGACATAGCGCTATCTACACTGGCGCTTAAGTTAGTGTAACTTATGTTGCTCAGTAGTTTATTCACACCCCTGAGCAACGTAAGTTCTGCTGACATAAGCTCTAGTGTAGACATAGCCCAAGAGACACAGAGAGGTTGCTCCACCTAGCAGTTGTGGAGAGGTCAATTGGGAATGTATTTTGCTTGCAGAGCTGACATAATTGTTTAAAGCAAACAGACAGCTCAACATTTTTGCTTACTTACAAAATCTGGCATCTCGTAACAACGTGTTCTGACTCAGCAAGGCCATTTTCACAGAAGCATTGTCATTAATCTGAATGTTTGGTAACACTGCTGAAGATTGTCTTATTTTGCTATGGATAAAATGCATATTCATACTCTGAAAGTTTTTTTGAGTGTGTGCTGGCTGTGCGTTCCGACTGCCCCCGCCCCCCTCTTTTGTGTGTGTGGAAACACCTAATCTCTCCATATACATGCAGTCAACATTTCCAACTACCCTTTGAAAAACCTCTGGTCACTTTTACTGGTATTTTCTAATCTAATGACATGGAAACTGTAATTGTGTCAAGGTCTGTACAACGATTGCCAATTATATTATCTGTCACTCTAGGAAAAGAACCAGTGACTAAATAAGATGGTGGAGTGAATGATCCGTTCAGAATGAAAGGAATAACCAGTTACTACTGCCTGTTGCCAATTTCTGTATAACCCGAGAAAAGTTCACATAGTGCTTTGTATTCTGTCCAGCTGTGAGCCTCACACAATCTTCATACAGCAACCCACTGCAGAACACTTGTAAAAGGAGTATGCTTATAGTAAGATGTGGGACCCAACTTCATTTATTTCATTATTGATTTTCTATTATATCCTAATCAGATCCTTATGTGGTACCCATAATAATGGCACCAGAGTACTTATTAGATATGAGGCCTAAAGAATATTGCTCTTCCCTTCAATCATTGCAAAAGACTGTAGGGCCAGATGTTCAAATAATTTAGGCATGCAACTGTGTGTCCAAAATCTTTGTGCAATTGTGTGCCTAATTTACAAACAAAATTGCTGCCATTGTGCATGCAAATCAGATAATTATGCATGCAAATAACCAAAGTGGACACTTGTATTGTTGGGATTTTCAAAAGCAATTGAAAGTCAGTGGGAGTTAGCTATTTAACTCGCTAACATACTTTTGAAAATCTCACCCTGTGTTCTAAAGGTATTTGAAAAACTGGCTTAGAACGTGTAGTGGTACACACATCGTCTGAATGATAAAGAACTGTGTATCAGGTAAGGAGTTACTTCTCCATTTAGCCTCTCTCCCTCTTGACATTTCCATATATCTCTCTGCTCACCATGTCTTTGCATGTTTGCTATTGTCTCTCTCTCTGTCTTGATATGTGTCAACTGCTCCAGTTCCCAAGGTCCTTACAAGATGAATGGCTTTATGTATGAGATTCCAATAATAATCCATTTTTTGTACGAAATATGCTGTTCATTATTACTGAATCATAGAGAGGTAGTATTTTCTGATAGAGTAGGTGAATGAGGACTTGGACTCCTGAGTTCTATTCTGAATTGTGCCCCTGACTCTGGCTAGCTTTTTAAAACTCATTTTAATTCTTAGTGACTCAGATTACCAGATTAACGTTACCCACCATAGGTAAACTGAGTCACAATGATTTAAAGTGACTTTTCAAAAGCTATCCGGAGAGTCAGAGGCCTAGCTCAAAATAGAACTCCTTTTCACCACAAACATATGCTACAGGGGTTGTGTGAGTTAATTAGCGGATGTCTGTAAAGTGCTGTGAGGTCCTTGGATCAAGTACAATATGTAAAGAATTACTGTATCAACAATATGCTTAAGTATACTGTGATACTATTAAGGCTAATTATAATAGCTAATAAGAGACGTGTAGCATATGTCTGTGGTAAAAAAGAGTGATGTGTGCTTTTCAGTCTGCTTTGGTCACAGGTGTATAGAATGTTGCAGTGGCTTGCCATGCTTAAAGTGCAATTCTAAACACTCATTGGCACTTTGAAAGCTTTGAAAGTTGTCTACCAGGATCTGTTTCAATTTCAAATTATCTCAGTCCAGTCAAGAAATGCAGAATATGCCAATCAAGTAGTACAGTGCACACAAAAGTACAGTTCAGAAGTCACATTATCCTTATCTATGAGTAATCATAAATTAGCATGAAGGTCAGTGGGCACCTTGGAAATGAGTCAGAGAAGAAGGTCAGAAAGAGGATTTGAATGGAAAGGAAACTGTGACTACATACGCAGTGTTCACATCATTGCAACAATGGGGGAGGAGGGTAACATTAAATAATCTCATTGTCAAACTGCCTCAGCCAGTGTGTAAATCATGGATGGTATAATGGTGTGGATTTTTTCCAATGCCAAAAAGTCATATTGTATTGCAGTGAGGTTTTTCTATTACAAACAGTCCTCCTTCCCCTCCACTCTACCCTGAAAGTGCCTAGCCAATTACACTCCTCATGCGTCGCATGCTTTCAGAAGCACAGTAGGGACAGTGGCTTACTGTGAATGCCACCGAAGATTTAAAATTCTACTCTTCCGCTTCCACCAAAATGAGCTGAATCAATGGTGAAAGCGATGCCTGCAAGGCATGAGACAGTGGGAGGCAGGAAGGCGTAGACAGCCTCCTGACATTACCCAAGCAGGAAGTACTTTTGAATACAACATTAATGTTCTTTAAAAAAAAAAAAAGATTTGTAACCAATTAATTAACTTGCAAATTTTGCACAGATGATCCAAGTGTGTCACATTAAACAGTAATCAGCCCTTCCCAGTGTGTGTGTGCACCCTGAGATAAAGACAAAGGTATTAAAAAACATTAATGGGAGTTACACGCTCACAGCCAGGGTGGTAGAGGCCTCTTATTATGATCATGTACTCTAGCTAGGTTTCTGTTGCAAGCTGTTACAGTTCAGGCAGAAACTGCTGGGCAAATCAGTTACGTTCTTGCCAGTTAGGCATCATGGTACATTGACTTTTTGCCTAAATGTTATTTTTGCCTTGTCGGTTATTTAAAACAAGTGGGCCTGAAATAATTCTATCCTGTGCTGAGTCTCCTTTAACGTGGACATTGATGAAACCAGCCAGAGGGTGCGATGCACAATAAAAAGCGGTGACCGTGCTCGCCTCGGATTCAGTTAAAAATGAATAGGACACAAATAATAAATGAAATGGAGGCCAGGCCATCTGTTTTCATTGACTCACATGTGTAACTTTGGGGTGTTTAGGGAGAGGTCAAAGGTCTTTCGGGGCAGATTGATTGACTTTTTTTATAAAGGAGCTGAAAAATAAAATGTACATGACACAAGGTTAATGCATAAGAATAGAAAATCTGTCTGTCTTTCTGTAGTTCTGTGGCAGGACCTTGGAGACTGTAATTCTCTTCAGAGCACTCCACAGAAAAAGTAGGGCACAGACAGAAGCACTACACACTACTCACATGCTGCACTGTCAATCTGATTCCACTCTGACTTGGGTCGAGGGTAAGGGTAAGAGGGTAGCCAATAGGGCCTATTTTCTCCTGCATAACCTAGGCCATCAATCCCCCTTTCCCTGCCACAGAGTCACTCTCAGCTGTCAAAAGACCCTGTAAAAAGTAATGTGGAGGGTACCGTGACAGACATGGCAACCCCATGCAATATCTTACGGGGCTTTGTATTAAATTTATGAATGGTTTGTGAAGGACTGTGTTCTACTTCATGGAGAAGGGTTACCACAGATCCTACCAGAACTAAAAACAGTGGAGGATGATTAAGGCGAGTCACTGAGGCTAAACAACTCTAGAGAAGTACCAGCTCCTGGAGTGGTTTGCATATACTGTTACAAGCTGGGTTTCCAGAGAGTAGGAAACAAAGAAAGGAGTTTGGGTATAAAAGGTTTGGGTATAAAAAGGCTGCATTTGTGCTCCTCCAGGGCTGCCTTTTTGATCCAGCAAATGGACAGGACCTTCTATCCAAGGGGGTCCCAACCTTTGCAGGAGGATTGGAAAGACTTTGACCTACTATGGTCCCGTGAGACTGATGGGTGACGGCTGGTAAGCTTTTTGCATGAGTGTAGGAACATTTTAAAAAAATAATTTCTCTGTATACTTTAAAATAAATGTGCTTGCTTAGAAAGAGCTGTCTGGTAACTTGTAACTGTGGGCAAAACATTGTTCGTTGCCCTCGGAGACAAAGCAACACAGACACTGAGGATATCACAGTGTAAGGCAGGGAGCTGTTCAGCCTTAAAACCCCGGTCAAAAGGGAGTGAGACACAGGTCCCTGCCCAGAGACAGGTGATGCTAGGATACCTAACTAGGCACTCCTGGAATGGACCAAGAGGTGGGGTGGGGGGCAGGTGAGGTTACCCTGACACTGTGACAGGTGCTACTTAGCTATGTTCTGCCTCCTGGTTTTCCCTCCTGTTGGGCTCAGACTAAGACTCCTCTTTTCAAATACTGTTACTCAGAATGGACTGGGCCATTCTCATTTTAACAGTCTGAGGATCCCTGGATTTCTATGTGGGAGGAGATCATCAAGTTAAGGGCAGGAGCTCATAGGAGGGCTCTCAGTGCTTGGGGCCTCTCCAGATGCAGAGCAGTGCCAATTAGACCCCTACTAGGACCAGCCCTGGTAACTAGCATGTATTTTCAAAACATCTGAAGGAGGGGGGAGGGGGATCACTCTTTCCAGATTTGCCCTAGGACAAAGATTGAGATAAGAGCACCTCCCCCATACAGGGTGTGTCTTCTCTTCAGAATTAACTCAGCTCTTACCTGTGTTTTAGCTTTAATCACCCTCCCCTCCTCCCCCATACTGTCAACGCACACAACAAACCTTTTACCTGGATTTAGATGTGCTTTGAACCCAGACTAGCTTAGCCAGGTGGGGGTAAGCGAAGTCTTGTGAAGGCCAAGACTATAACCATTCAAAAAAGAACTAGAGAGGTTAATGGAGGATAGGTCCATCAATGGCTATTAGCCAGGAGGGACAGGGATGGTGTTCCTAGCCTCTGTCTGTCAGAAACTGGGAATAGGTAACAGGGGATGGATCACTTAATGATTAACTGTTCTGTTCATTACTTATGGGGCACCTGGCAAGTGCCGCTGTTGGAAGACAGGATACTAGGCTAGATGGATCTTTGGTCTGACCCAGTATCGACGTTCTTATAGGTTAGGGCCTGAGTTTTGCTATTTAATTTGGGCTCTAACCCACCTACTTTGCAGTGTGGATGAAGGCTCTAACCCAGGTTACAAAACTCGGGTGCTGATAGTCCTTCAATGCCTTTCCACAGTTCCCAAGGACTGTATTTTCCTGCCTTTCTACCTACTCCCTTCATCTGCACCAGAAGACGCCTACCAGTTGATATGTAGCTAGCTGGTGTTTAAACCCCACATTCCATGTACCTGCTCCTTTTCTGCACAGCACTCAGACAGTGCCTGAACAGAAATGTGATATGGGAGATCCTCCTCCCAGCATGCTTCTCATTGGCCAGAGCTCCCACCAAGGTTCTGAGGGACATCTAGTGTGAGGTCAGTAAGGTCCACAGTTTGGGGAGATGTATCCTGAAATCATCACCTGGGCGATAGTAGCATCAGGCCTGCAGAGGAAGGGATTAAGTGGATGGCAATTCAATGCAGGGAGAGATTAAAAAACCTGAAGACTGCATAGAAGAAAACACCAACGGCAAGTCAGGAAAATCCCCCTCAACCTAACCTGACTACAAGGAGTTTGACCAGGACCGCAGCTCTGCACTGCGTACGGCGCCCACAGTCATGCTGGATGAGCTTTGGACATTGAATGAGCTAATTTTTGGAAAAGGGTCAGCAGGACCAGAGGGGCCAGAAGAGACCCTAGTGGCAGAGAGTCTGGAGACCCCATGTGCAGGGGGACTGGAGGACAATGATGGCCTAGAGTCCATGGATCTGTTGGGGAGGGGGTTGGGAACGGAGCAGGGAGGAATCCCCATCACAGCTGCAGCTGGTTAAGTCACCGCTGCCATCTTTGTTATTGTGTGGGGAGAAATTACAACATAAGTGGGAGGGGTTTGCTGGTTTATGACCAATGTAATTATTGCCATGGAGGATTTTACACTGTGGGATGGCCTTTGCTTCAGTTGAGGTGGAAATGAGGCCATTTCCTGGCCCCCTTTCCTCTCCTCTCCTCCTGGACACATGATCCAAGATGGAATCCAAGCAGAGAAAAGAAATGTAAACATGCAACTACTGATTTATTCTATTACACGTTGTTGCATGTGTGCAAAGCTGGGATTTTAAACTGAGCTATGCCGGCAGATGTAAGGACACATGCAGCATAAGCATACTTGCATATTTGTATACATGCTGCAGTCTGTTTATTCTCACAGTGACACTAGCATTAAAGTATTGTCTAAGATAGCCTAGATTGTATGTCCCACTGTATGACCTGCAGCTGTCTTAAGTGCAGAGCAGTTTAAAGTCTCCTTGTAACTGCCAGTCTTCTGTCCATGCAGGGTGATTTGAAAAGCCACATCTGTTGTAATGAAGCGTTTGCATCTTAGTTCAGCATCCTGTTTATTGTTCCTCCAAATTTTAGTCCATTCCTGGTTGATGATGCTTGAGAGCTTTTCACAGAAGAGAAATTCAAGATGGTCTGAGATTACTGGGCAGGGCAAACTTTCTATTACCCCCTATCTAGCTTACTAGACATCTCTGCTAGAGCTGGTTGAAGTTCTGAATTTCATCAGAAAATGGCGATTCACTGAAGCAAAATGTTTCACCAAATCTATTACAGATTTGACAGGATTTTTATCAAACCACAGGCAGGCTTTTACTAGAGTCAGGCAGCTTTGGTAACTAGCTGTCCCTGAGCCAGAGACGCAGGAATGTCCATTCCACATTTCATTTTGGAAAGGCAATGTTTCAGTGTTTCCTAAACAAAATTTTTGATTCTCAGAGACGTTTGGGCAAATTGCTTTAGTTTTGATGTGGAATGAACCCAAATTCCAAAAAACAAAATTTCTCATGAACCAAAAGTCACAAGTTTTGGCCAGTTCTTCTCTCCAGTAATTTGCTGATGAGTCATCAGGCAGTGAAATATCTCTTGGAAAAGGCTCAGGGATGACTGGCTGCAGGACACGCAGAAGGACTTTGGCCACAGATCAGAGTATCACACAGAAGTGCAGAGAGACATGCTGGAGAGGGAGGAGAGAATGAGGTGAAGAACACTGAAAATGACAGGATGGTGAAGGAGCAGGACCAACAACAGCAGAGGAAACTGTTCGAGAGGCTGCTTAGCCTGATGGCCAGAAGGCAGCAGACTCCAGTACCTGCCTCTGCAGACTGGCTGGTCTGGTGCAGCAATCTCCAATGGACACTGCTCCACATTACTACATCCTGCAGCCACTGGATAAGTGGGGGTGGTCAATGAGCCAGTCCATGCCCTCCTGGAATAGAAGTATGTAAATGTGCATGGGCAGATGTTTCCTGTTCACTCGACTCCCATGCAACAGTGGGGGAAGGAGAACAAGTGCAGTGGTGATGTGCAGCTCCATTACCAGTGATGTTGCTTTATTGTTTGTTGGTTTACTTTGTACTTTCCACTCCTCTTAACATCTGCACTCTCTGTGCAATGGCAGCAAGGCCGTCTGTTTTGTTCTTATGTAAGTGTTTGGGTACACAATCCATTGGCGCATAAGTGCTTGGGAAACAATAAAGAGGCAGGAAGTTTAAACCAAAGCTTTTAATACAGTCTCATAACAACACGAGACACATTGATACATGTAGTATGGCTGAATTACACTATTCCACATCACCACATTTCCCCGTGCATGCCCCCTGTAAAGCAAGGATGTGAGCATACAAGTAATCCTTTTCTTCCCTTTGGCTACTGGACCCAGCTTCAGCGATCAAAGGTGCTCTTCCTGCTTACCTGCATTGGGCCCATAAACAAGAACAGACATGGACCCTTTCCTGGTTCACATTCTCTCCCTTGTAGTCACATATGTTGTGTAGTTCAGAGGCTCTCAATCTTTCCAGACTACTGTACCCCTTTCAAGAGTCTGGTTTGTCTTGTGTACTCCCAAGTTTCACCTCACTTAAAAACTTACAAAATCAGACATAAAAATACAAAAGTGTTCCCAGACACTATTACTGAAAAATAGCTGATTTTCTCATTTTTACCATAATATTATAAAATAAATCAATTGGAATATAAATATTGTACTTAAATTTCAGTGTATAATATATAGAGCAGTGTAAACAAATAATTGCCTATGAAATTTGAATTTGTACTGACTTCGCTAGTGCTTTTTATGTAGCCTGTTGTAAAAGTAGGCAAATATCTAGATGAGTTGATGTACCCTCGAAGACCTCTGCATACCCCCAGGGATACATGTACCCCTGGTTGAGAACCACTGGTGTAGTTTACCATAGCAGGGGGGGAACAGGGGGCTGGCCCCAGGCCTCCACGGGGGGGTGGGGCTGGCTTGGGGAGCAGGGGGGAACCGCCCCCCAACACTCACCGGCAGCGTGGCTGTGGGCCAGGTTGCTGCACTTCCCATCGCCAGTGAGTGCAGGCCTGGCCCTGCTGCACTCCTCAGTGGAGTGGGCTGGGGAAGGGGCAGGGCGGGGTGGGAAGAGCTGGAGCAGCGGCTGGAGCAGGAAATGTGGTGCCCTACGCAGCTGTGTACTTTGCGTATGGATAAGAACGGCCCCGGTGACAAGCCACTGCCAAAATGCCCTCCGCCATGTCTCATGGCCTGTAGCTGCCTCCTGTTGAAATGAGAGTTGCATTAATGCCAAGAGCTAGAACAGGTCATCACCCTGAGCTGAAGCCATGCCTTACTACCAGCTGGAATGGATTTTCTTGATTTAAAAAATGAGAGTAAACTTTGGCACTTTCCATAAATTCAGATGATTTGATAAAATATTTCTTGTTTTCTCAAGTTTACATATCCCAATCTTTCACTGTTGCTATGGGGCAGGTTGGAGCAGAGATGAAAATAAATCTGTGTCATTTATTTCTCTGTGTGAAGTTTATTTCTGCTTATTTCTTCCACACATACATATATATGCACACATATAGAGGCTTACCGAAATACTTAAACTCTCTGAATGCTCTCTGCGTGAACGAATACATGTGTGAAGGAATACATATGTACTGTGCTTTCAGCTTCTGTTCTTGAAATACCATATGTTCCGGGCTTTGCGCTTAAAATAGCTTGATGAAATGATGTTTTAAAGCAATAGATAGTGTAGGTGCAGATTTTCTCCACCAATTTCTCGAGGTTGATTAATCCCTTTAAAATACACTTGTAGAGAAATAGGTACTCTCAGTATTAGGCAACTGAACTGCCTGTTGAAGATAAAGAAATAGAAGTACAAAAGAAAATAGGTAAGGGTAGGTTAAAACTGTGTTCCTGCCTCTGACAGTTTACTTTGATGAATGCACTCATTCACTCATATTCACCTGCATAATCAGAGATAACAGACTGATGGTTTGCATGAATAACTAAGTTTGGCATGTTTAATTTTCTTTTAAAAAAGAAACAGCAGTTATTTCACCCGCATCCTTCAGTTCCAATACATATTTATAAATTGTCAAAAAATGAAAAGCCTTTTAACAGCAAGCAACAAGCATACAAAACTACTACAAGAAAGAACTGGGATAGCAGTAATTCAGGGGAGCGGACCAGATTGTGAGCAATTCAAACCCACTCACTCCACTGTGGGCTGTGCAGATAATATGGGACGAAGGAGCTAGTTGCTTGAATGATTACTAAGTGTGGCACTTCTATTTGTTTTGTATTCTTTAGACTGTATCTTCTGACAACTTGACATTGCAAAACAAGATCCACTAAAATTGAAAAGTAAATCCACACTGCGCAGCTAGCTAGTAATTTGGAAAGTGAATGTGCTGCTTAACGTTTGATGGTTTATATTCTTTAGATTACTTTAAAGGGCCTACCCCAATGGCTCCAGGCACTGTTTCAATTTCTTGAAATGTAAATGGATGCAACTAGGGGTCACATGGACCAAGATGGCAGAGGGTTGCTCTACCTCAGCAGAAATCCACCACCAGGATTGATTTACCCCCCGCCAAAGTACTGAGATGGCAACTTCTAAGAACCCCAGGAAGCTGGCAGGGATGAAATACAAAGGTAAAATGACTGATTCACCAGCTGGCTCTGATCTAGAATCAGACCCTCTAGACCAAGACATAGGGCAGGTGTTGGAAACCCTGAAGCCACAAATAAAAATATTATAGAATTATATTCTCCTTACTGGCCAAATGATTTCTGTGCCGAAAACAGTAAATAATATTACTGGTATGGAGGAGGATTCCAAGACAGAATCTCAGAAGCAGAGCACTAGACTGGGAGTATTGACAGCAGAGGATCTGCAGCCGAAGCTTTGATCAGTAAAAATCAAACAGAGATTTCCAGGATCCAGGAGAAATTGGCAGGGTCTGAAGGAAGAAAATTGAATCTGAGGTTTGTCTTACAGCAGGAGAGGGAGGAGGAGATGCCCTTTCTTTCATAAATAACTCCATCAAGGAGATCTTTGCAATGGAAGACCTGGATCTGATTTCTATACAAATTTATGTACATCACAATGTGCAAATCCCAGGAGCAGACACAACAGTATTTAAAACAAATGAAAACTGCCAGTTCTAGGAGAGAAAGATGCAATTAGATTAGAGGAGCACATATGTTGGTGAAGAGTGAAAAGACTATAAACAGCAAAGTCTGGGAGAAACCCAGGGCTGAAAGTCTAGGGAGCCAAGTTCTTAACAACTTTTAGGCAAGAACTTATTCCCTTATTAAGTTGAGTCTTTGCTGAAATTTTAGAAAAAAGTAGTTTCTTGGAAAGCATGCAACAAGCTACTGTTAATTGCACTGATTCCAAGGAGGATGAACTCAGAGATAATTGTGGATCCTACAAATCAAGTTCCTTTTAAAATGTAGAAGTTAACACTTTTGTGCTAAATGCTGGCAGCAAAGAGGAGACTATAATCAAACAATTGCTACACAGAGACCAGACAGGATTCCGTACTGGAGGACAACAATATGGATTTGGTCCCAAGTTTAAAACACAGGTGAGTGCCTCCAGGAGCCTAATTTCTTGGTATATGGCTTCCTCCCTAAGAGTTTAATTTGTTCCTGTGCAAAGGACCTTCATAAGGCCTAGGCACAGGACCAAACTTCACCCAAAAGGAATACACCTTAAAAAGCTGCTGAAGGGGATGGGCAAAGGTGACTTTAAGCCACCTCTGTGCTCTCACCTCCCCCAATTCCTGGTGTTGCTGGGAATAGGTTTGGGGGACAGTGTACTCAGAACCGTCTCCGGGCTTTTCTAAATTACACTCATTTATAGTGGATCCCCCAGAGGCCATTATGCTGGCTTGGGATTGCTGGAGCACAGTGTGCAGGGGCTACACACTTGGCCCAACTCATTCTTTATGCTGGGGTCAGAAGGTGGGGGTGGTATAGAGACAGGATTCCCCCATGCCAGATGAGTCGTTCATGAAATTATTGCCACGCAAGCAGTGTTGATGAAATTGCAATGAGGAAGGAAACAGAAAATATATAATTTGGTACTGTTGCCCTATATGCAGATTTAGTGGCAAAAAATAATAAATGTTACCACAAATATCACTGGGATGAAAAAATATTAAATCCTCACCCCAGGTGGTTGTCTTGGGAATAGACAATAATGAAATAGGAAATGCAAGACCACAGAAGCCTTTAAAATATTATTTCTAGCAGGGGAATATCATAACAGTTTGAAAGCCTGAGTCTGTCTCTTTTGATATACCTTGATTCAGCAAGGTGTTTGACCATCTGCTTAACTTTAAGTACTTGAGCAGTCCTGTTGACTTCTATGGGACTACTCCTATGCTTACAGCTAGGCCCATGCATCAGTGCTTTGATAAATTAAAGCCATAATGAATGGTTATGGAGAATATGGCAGGTGGTGGGAATAGAGAGCCAGATTCCCATTTACACAACAGCCATTTTACATGGCTCCGGCATGGTATGTGAATTCTAAACCATGTAACTGGTGTAAAATTCCCTGAAGCTAACCTAAAAATAGGCAGGGTATTTTATTTGTATGTGCTGGGAAACCACATGCATCTATACAACTTTACACCTTTGTTCTCTGCTCATGAGCTCCCACTCTTTCATGTGAAGGGCAGGAGTCATCCAACGGTGGCTCTTTCAGCTAGAGGCCAGCAGGTGGCACTAAAGAGCTTGTAACAAGGACCTTTTTCCTTGTGAATCATGCAGATGGTTTCCATTGGGCATCTGGTGTCCAGCCGGTCCCTGCTGATGCTGGGTTAGCAAGGAGTGCCACAAATGTGTTACGTAGACTAGCATTTGTGTTACTATTTTTAACAATGCAGCAGGGGTGGGAGGGGAAAGTTTGCTGTGGTCTAAAAAGCAATGCATCTTATTAGTTTATTCTCAGTACATCCTCTGCTGTCTTGACTAGAGAGCCTCCTCTCAGCTAGAGTCGTTAACATTTCAGTTAATAGGGATATCTGTGTGGCTACTTAGTGTGAATCCAGCCTCAGTTACTTATTAACGAGGATCCAAAAGTGCCTATACTTAAGGCCTCACTTAGCTGGGGGAAGCCTTGTAGGGCCAATTTGAGTTCTATTAAATGACTAATGGCTATTGAGACATAATGTCCACCAAGCAGATATCACATCATATTTAGTATTTAATGTTTAAATATTTAATTAATTAAACACTGCCAAATATTTAATTAAATACCATCAAAGTCATCCTGACACTTCCGCTATGCATAATGCAAAAGAAATCAGGGCCCTTTTTATCAAGTAGCATAAATTTAGCATTGCATAGAAATAATGGGTCTGTTCAGCCAAAATACCTAAAATCATTCCATACAGTAGGCTAATTTTAAAAACTTCGGTTTTGTAAAGTTAGCTGGGCTAAATGTTTTGCTAGTAAATCAGGCTCTGAAAGAGCCGATAGAGTAGACAGAGCTGCAGTGCTACATTCCGCACCGAAACAAGAATGCTGTGCTTGTATATTGACTTTTAATTATTTAAAAGTAAATGACTGCTCCTTAGCATGGCACACCTGCCAACAGTTTACACTAGTTTTACTTAAATATTTACTCTGCTATTCAATAAAAAATGAGTCTACTGAAGCAAAAAATGAGAAGCTACCACATCACATGGTCCTTGTGCTACCTGTGGCATGCAGAGTTCACACTGGATAGACGAATTATTTGCAAACATTCTAAACATTCCTGTTTCTAAATTACCCAGATTAAACTTTCACATTTGTCTGCTAAATGTTAGGCACCTACACCAGAGTCACCAAAATTCTTAATTTAGGCACCATTAGTAGATACCTGTAATGAGTAGCACTTAATTATGAAACTATAAATGTAGGTACCAAACTTGAGACCCCAATTTTGAAAAGTGGGCTCCCATCAGGTAGACACATCACGGGGTTGAACGGCTAATTTTAACATTTTTACTACTTAGTTCCAGCCTCTGTTCTGCGCATGTAGCTGCTGTGTCCTGTTTCTCTGCACTCCCCAGGCTGTAAGAGAGTCATGCTGTAGCATTCCCACCTGGGACCTTCAGCTAGTGCAAAATGCAGCTTCCAGCATTGTAAGTAGGATAAGCCATTCAAGACGTGTAACACGTGTGATCAGAGATCTTCCATCATGCTATGAGAAGGGGATAAAAAAAACAGGATTCTTTGTATTAATTTCATAATTGTCTCATTCACTGCAGTCAAATGATATTGTAGTGATGCAGTTCCATTGGCTTCAATGGAGTTTTAAACAGGCAGAAAATTTCACCATTTATATCTCCTAAGGACACTCAGTATAAACTGTGGATTGCAATGCAAAAGTTGATGTTGCTTTCACATAGCAAAATGTGAGTTCCATTGTCATAAACTCCCCTCCCCCCGTCTGAGGTACAATGATGTTTTACTTTAAGTACATTTGCATTTATCATCAAACAGTTAGTTGACTAGTTGCTGGGTTTAGCTACTTCTACAGGCTTCTGGGAGCCAATGTTTTGAATTTGCTTATTGTCCCTCCACCCACCCAAACAATGAACTGTTTGATAACACTGTTCTAAATAGATGTAGTCATTGGGCCTGGGTCTCCACTGTGTGGCACATTGTGTAGTCTTTTAAGCACATGTAAAACGTTACCCAAAGTGGGTGTAAAATTCTACCATTACATCCACTTTGCCCAGGTGTAAATGTTGAGAAAACATCTCAAATGGGGGAGACCCATAATTTCTTGTAAACAAAAAATTGATCTTGTTTGATGTACATGGGTTGTCCTTCGTGACATTTACGTTAGCCTTATTTATGTATCAAATGCACACTAATAGGCTGTATCAGGTTATAGCTTCATTAATAAGGTTAATATGTAAACTGCATAGTTATCTCGCCCTTTGCCCTTAGGTGCATGTACAATAGGCAGTAGTTTATCTGTTTTTTGCTACTCAATAAAAAATGAAAGTTAAACAGACTTCCTTTCTGATAGCTGTTCTCTGACAATCTCTCTAGCAAAAAGCACAGCTTGTTTTGCACAGATCTAACTGGAAGTTAATTAGTACAGCAGTGTCCAAAGGCCCCAGTCATGTTCACATGATGCATGTGATGACATGCAGCATGCAGGCACATAAGATGGCACAGTCCTTTACAGATGCGTTAACTAAGTTGATTCTCTTTCCTTTTTTATTTCTTCCCCCATTAAAAGGAAGAGGATTGTTACATTACAAAGTCACCAAGCACAGGCGGAGGTTATTATACTAGCCATGTTCACCTTATTCTTGCTGACTGTCCTTTCTGACTTTTCAGCGATCTGTTTTCAGTGCTTTTCTACCAGCCATCTTAAAGACTGTTCCCTCAGCTGCAGAGATGGCAAGGAACTGACGGCTGTTGTGAGCAGAAGGAAGAGAGGCATCTAAGAGTGGGGGTTTCGATGTTTATATGAACATGTCTCAGTTCTTACTGAACTGGATCCTTTAATTATCAGCCCCTCTGGGCTGTGCAGTGGCTGGGAGGGTAGAGCAAGTGAAAGGCCACATGGTGCTGTCTAGAAAGCGCTAAAATGTTTCGCTTGCCCAGATGGGGTGAGTACAGAAAGGTACTGTAAAGCTGGCGTATTTTCTCCTGTCTTGAGCTTGAAGAACTGTTCCACTAACTCAACTGGAAGAGCACTTGCAAGGGTAACCAGGGGATCTGGGTTCTAGTTGCATCACTGAGTTCTTCCTGTACTCATTTATTATTCAGAATGTCTTGACTGCTTAATTGAGGAGATGTATAGCAGCCTCTATTAGTGGATGAGCTGTCTGGAAAAAAATCACAGTGTGAACAGAGCTTTTGTGTTAATATTTTCAACCTTGGGATGGAAAAACCCCTTAACCCTCCAAGATGTATTTACCTTAGGTTGAATTTTTATGGTATCATATTGAAAGTGGGTCAGTGATTATGCCTTGTGATTACATCTAACCACTGGCTGGCTTGTCTAGTGCCTCATGTCATGGCTGGCCGGTCCATTGTGCTGGCAGCAGCAGCAGCCATGGCCCATTCATCGCAAGTCAAGGCCTATCCAGCCTGATTCTGCTTTTGATTATGAAATCATGGAGGGCCCAAGTCTCATTCAATGTTTCAAAAGTGGGTTTCTAAAGTTAGGCCCTTGAGTCCATATTTAGGCACCTTAATAAGTGATTTGATTTTCCAAAGCCTGGGGAGGGAAGAAACTTCTCCCCAAACCTAATGTCTAGCATGTTTGATGGGGAAAGGGTCCCTTTTGTGCCCTGGTGTTCCAGGAATATTACTTGCTTACAAGTGATTTATTGCATTTCCTCTGTGATTGGATGAGGCCTGTTCTGTAAAAATATTTAAGAAAAAGGTTTCTCCTTTTATGATGGTAACAACATTTCAAGTATTCAAGACTCCAGCCTTTCTAAGCTGGAGTCACAACAAACTGCACTTAATATGGCGAGACTGTTAGAGCCTGATAAGATGAAGAAAGGGATGTTGTTATAAAGATAGCGGTTATAATAATTCTGCTTTCTCTTGCCCATCAGGTCTAAACCAAGGGAGTCAGGCTGAACTAAGCTACCTTCTAGAGATACTTTCATTGCGTTCTATAATCCCCTCCAGAGAGATAAAAAGGGGTATCCTACCTTATATAAAATCCCACTGAGGGAGATTCATTACACAGGCAACCTCTGGACTTTTACCTTCAGTGTGAATAAATAAGGTAAGGGTATTGTTGAGTGAACAGGACTATCCTAAGGGCCTAGCATCCCTCAGAGATGGATCTGAGTCACAAAGCTGAGACCTAGATCTTGATCAATTTTGAAACTCTCCTATAGTTAGGAGGTGTTGGGCTTTGGTTTGGCCCAGTCTCTAGCATCAATACAGTGAAGGAGAAGAGAAGGTTATCTCTGGGTAACTTAGTTATTATTTTATATGCAATGAAGTAGCAAACACTTCTACAGGAGCAGTGGAATTCGAAGACCACTGCTTTACTGTTGCTCTTAAATTATTTTTATTTCATTTTTAAAAAAACTATCTGCATGTTGTATCAGTCCCATGTGCCTGGTTTCTAAACCTACATTAGGGAAAGAGGGAGCATGTGTGGATGTGCTGGGTGGGATGACAATTATCAAGAGAGGAGTGTTTGGGAATTTGGGAATGAAAAGCTCTGATTAATTGATTGAGATTTATAACCAGCCCATGAAATTATTTAGATTTGTTCTTTTGTTCATTATAAGAAGTGGGTGAAAGAATGTTCCAAACATGTTTAGCTTTACTGTGCTTGTTTCAGAATAAATCCACTTTCACCTTACAATATTAAATGTTATAATTTGAGACCAAACAGTTGTACTTTCATTTATTTAAAAATGCATGTAGGTATTGATCACCTAACTAGGATATTTCAAAGATTCTACTGCCATCTTGTGGATAAGTATATACTTATGCAAATATAACATATTGGAAAAGAACATCATCCGTGTTCTGAATATTCTTATTAGGTATTATATATATGACACTATATATGTATATGGTGCTTTGCAGGCAAATAAAAATGACCAGTTTCTACCTTAAAGAATTTACAATATAAGGGTCCAATCCTGCAAAACTTTGAGAGCCACCTGTGAGGCGATTGACTCCTTTTGGCTTGGGATGGTTTTGACATGAGCACAGGCAAATCTTGGTCATTTCAGCTGGATTTCATTTTGAGTTTTGTGGTTTGCTAGAACCTGAAACTCAAAGTGAAACACCATAGGAACGAACCCACATGAACTGAACAAAACAATGGTCAGCAAAGTAAAATCACCAAGTGTTGCACAGCTCTAGGCTTCATTTTGCTTACTGATGGGGATCTACACAGGAAATCACTAATTTACATAAGCCTGGCTATATTATTATTATAAACCGATTGTGTCATAATTTGTAGATTAGGATTAATTTAAAAAATCTGTTTTTAATATTAAAATTTAAACCTTAAAGAAATAAACCTACTTTTTCAGGTGTAGGAATTCAGCTACAATACTGCATTCTTGAACAACAAGTGTTTACACAGAGTGAATTTTTGCTGCATTCTTAATTAAGTCAGTATTTATGTAGAAATTGCCATTTCCCCATCCATAATTTCAAATCTTATGTATTGTGCTGAATGGTATCATATGTGATTTTATCAGGCATGCTACTTTGATTACAGCTCAGGACATAATACAGTGTGACCTGCAAAATTAGTCACAACATGATACATCAGCCTGGAAGAGACAAAAGATTTCACAGAACTGAGTACTATCTGGTATTTGGCTATGAATGTTTCTGGACAAACTGGTTTGATGGCTATGTTCAAATTCAAAAGTATCAAATGTTTTCCAAATAGTTCAACATAATGACATTCAAATAATGTATTCCAGTATAATTCATGTATAAACATAATAGGGCAAATTTAGTGGCTTCATTGGAATTACAATAGTGATCAATTCAACCTAGTGGAATTATTTCCCTCTGTCTTGCTTCTGGATTAGTGTATTACACAGTATCTGGGAGGCAACTGTCCTACATTCTAAAAATAGGATCTAGAACAGGGGTTCTCAAATGGGGGGGTCATGACCCCTCAGGGGGTTGGGATGTTATTACATGTGGGGTCACGAGCTGTCAGCCTCTACCGCCAAACCCTGCTTCACCGCTAGCATTTATAATAGTATTAAATATAACAAATGTTTTAATTTATAAGGGGGAGTCACACTCAGAGGCTTGCTGTGGGAAAGGGGTCACCAATACAAAACTTTGAGAACTACTGATAGAATAAAGGTGATGCACTAGGTTTTATTTTGATTTGTTGATTCTATTAGCTGCTGTACTTTAGAATGGTCTTTCTTACTCAGACTGGGGTAAGAGAATGGTGATCATATGGTCTTGGACATGTCATTCTACTAAAGTGTAACACCTGCCTTGCATTAGAGGGCAGTATTAAAAGGTTTGTGTTAGCAGCTCTCTGAAGACTTCAGGTATGCTGTGCTTGGGAGAAGATGAACGAGCTGCAGGATATGTCTGTTTCTTGAAGTGGGAGTAAAGACTCAGTGAAGCTCACGACTTTGAGACTATTTGAAAGTTATGGGCCCAGTCTTGCTCCTATTAAAGTCAATTGGCCATGTTCATTTCTCAGTATCTAAGCTATGACTATAGTGCATCCTTGTGCCTAACAAGACCTCAGGGAAGCTGGGGTGGATATTAAGGGTGGCTTCATAGGTGAGTGCCCACTGGGCCTACCTGCTTTGTTTTTGGTTTTTGTGGCCTCTTTTGGGTGTGTTGGGGGTGGGTGGGGGTACACATCACAAATGTTTTCCACCTTGGCTGGCAAAATGCCTAGGGCCATCCTCGCCGCCAAGTCTGAGAATTTCATGAGACATCACATGTCCTTCTCCATTCCTCTCCTCCTGCAGCACTCCAGCCCTTTCGTTGGGGAGCAGCTGCACTCTTGTGGCTCATGCTGTTCCTTCCGCTAACTCTCCTGGACCCCCCTCACTCTCTGGCCCCATCCCCTGCATCAGCCACCAAAGTTTCTCCCACATCCCACCCCCATGGTGCTAGCACAGGCTGAAGGGGACTAGAGGAGGAATTGCTGCCATCTCTGCCTGCCCTGTTGCGGGGCTCTGTGAACAGGGGAGGCAGACCATAGAGGCCCTCCAGGCCAGGTCCCCAACTCTACTTCTCCCCCTGCAGCCACCTCAAGAAGAGAGACAGTGAGTGGAGGGGAGGCTTGAAAGAGATGGGGACACGGGGGGAACCATAAGGGATAACTGAGGGTCCCCCTGAGAGATCCAGAAAGAGGGGATTGGGCCACAAGGGGCCAAGAGGGATTCTGAGAGATCTGGGGCAAGGAATGGAGAGGGGGAGGCTGAGGGACCCAGAGCGTGGCTGTTGGGGACCCAGGGGCTGAGATACTCAGGTGGGAGTCATGAGGGCACATGAAAGATCCAGAAGCCTGAGGACTCCTGACAGTCCAGAAAAGGGGTGCATTTAGAGGGTTTTGAGAGCCCCAGAAGAGGTGGAATAGGCATGATCTCCATTAAGTGGTGGGTGGATGGGTTAGTGGGGAAGGGCACTAGTTTTGGTGTACATGATTCTGTGTGGTGGGTGCCCAGCCGTGGGAGTGGGAGCAGCGTTGGGCCCTAGCTGGCCACATGCAGTTGAGAGGCACTAATTTAAATAATTCACTTTGTGTGATGTGACACAGATCTCTCTGTTTACCTTTCGTAAGGGAGAAACAATAGTTGCCTCCACAAACATTTGACTTAGTTTAACAACCGTGATAATACCAACACTTAGTGCTTATATTGTGTTTTTTATCTTCAGGTGAACTTTCCAAATACCAACCAGCTATTCCTCTCACCACTCCTGTGGCTGTTACTCTCCTCATGTTACAGAGGGAGAACGTGAGGCAGTGAGCCCATTATTGTCACTGTTATTATTAAGCATTGTAAGGGACCCATAAATTTGGCCTCTGTGTGCTAAGCTCTGCTAAATGATGTGCCCAGGGCCAGTCACAGAGCCAGGTCTAAATGCCTTCTAGTCATGTGCTTACACTGCTAGGCCATGTTGTCGCCAGAGGGCCTAAGGAGCTTCTCTCTCAACCCGTTCAAGGTAACTCCTGTCTCTCTCTCTCTCTCGTAGAAATGATTGTCCCTCGATCCTTCACTGCTGCAGTGGTGACAATCTGCTTTTGAACTGCTGTAAATGAGGCCAATCAACATTACTTTCGTTTCATTACTTCAAGAGCTTACTCATAAATTTCCTCTTATCCTACTTCCCCTTTGGTCTGGAATTAGCCTCAGTACTTGCTGCATGTTACAATATCTCGCTTCTCCCCAATCGCCGCTGTCTGATCTCTGCTAGGGTTATAAATCGATTGGCATACGTGCCCTGCTTGGCATGGCCTGAAGAAATCCACCGGTCGGTCTGTCCTTCTCTGCTCTGCACGTGCATGATTTTGTGGGTGAAGTATTGAGCAAGCTTTGGCATGTAACCGACCTCAGTGTTGCACAAGAGAGAATGACCATATAAAATAATTAACAATCTCTCACTTAGCTGTGTGAATTTTATTACTTGGTTGATGACAATGGGGGAGGATGGATTTCACTGCATATTAAGGAGTGTTTACCCCCTTTAATGCTGAGGGCACATGATCCTCTGCGTGGCAGGAATGGGAGGTTTTTGAGAGCTCTGCTCTTTTCAGAGATCAGTAACTGAATGTTTTCTCAGAGATATAAGAGACATGTTAATATTCTCTGCACACTTTGTAATTTTCATTCATGCTAAATACAGCTGGGCTGAGGAAATGACATTTGGCTCCAGTTTAGATTCATGGTTTGGTATTGAAGAAGAACCGGGGATAGAACTTGAGGTTTGGATTTGATGGTGCTGAAATTTTTGCAAGCTGTTCCCTTGAGATTTTGACCATTTCTAAAGTGAAACTGGACAGATAGGCCTGTTCAGTGTTGCATTGTATCTAGAATCTAGGGATCCATTTCCAAATGACCCAGAAATTCAAAGGGGCTCAAGTTGAAGATTCTGTTTTGGCCCATCTCTGACACTCAGGCTTGTGGGTATCTGCTCACTGACTTGCAAAACCTGCTAAAATGTAAGCAAATGTTATTGTACATAAATTCACCTTTTAGTATAATCTTTTAAAAATCAGACTGCTCAGTGATATCCCCTGTCTTTCATTGTTCCCCGATGTGAATAAGTAAAAGAAAAACTGAGCTTTTAAAAATGAAGGTCCAGTATTCACCCATGGAAGCCCCATTTGGTATAACAGAGAGCAGAATTTGCCTAATCTGTTTGCCTTTTATGGTCACTTTGCATTAAAGGTTAGTAGTTAGGAATTGGGACTCCGGTGCTCTATTCCTGGTGTTTCTTGTCCAGCTCTCTCTACATATTTCAGTTCATTCAAACAGTAAAGAATTATGATGATATGGCAGCCTCACAGTGACGCGTGGACTCTGCCTGTGAGCCCCATTTATAGAACACCTTCTCCCCATTTTGTCTAGAGGTTTTACTGTGCTATAGTAGATCTAATTTTAAAGGGTTTGGAAAATTCTTGGATTAACAAAATTAGGTTTATTCTCCAAATTGTGGGTTTTTTTCTTCTTCTTTTTCCATTCCTTAAATTGTCTTGTCAGCATGATGGTATAAGGATCTGACTCAGGCAAGGTCTACATAACAGACCTATATTGGCATAACTACGTCCCTCAGGGGTGTAAAAAATCCACACCCCTGAGCAACGTAGTTATACCAACCTAACCCTAACAGAACCAATCTAAAAAAAGGGAAGGAGAATCTGGGGAACTACAGACCAGTCAGCCTTACCTCAGTCCCTGGAAAAATAATGGAGCAGGTCCTCAAGGAATCCATTTTGAAGCACTTGGAGGAGAGGAAGGTGATCAGGAACAGTCAACATGGATTCACCAAGGGCAAGTCATGCCTGACCAACCTGATTGCCTTCTATGATGACATAACTGGCTCTGTGGATATGGGGAAAGCAGTGGATGTGATATATCTTGCCTTTAGCAAAGCTTTTGATACGGTCTCCCACAGTATTCTTGCCAGCAAGATAAAAAAGTATGGATTGGATGAATGGACTATAAGGTGGATAGAAAGCTGGCTAGATCGTCGGGCTCAACGGGTAGTGATCAGCGGCTGGATGTCTAGTTGGCATCCGGTATCAAGCGGAGTGCCCCAGGGGTCAGTCCTGGGGCCGGTTTTGTTCAACATCTTCATTAATGATCTGGATGATGGGATGGATTGCACCCTCAACAAGTTTGTGGATGACACTAAGCTGTGGGGAGAGGTAGATACGCTGGAGGGTAGGGATAGGGTCCAGAGTGACCTAGAGAAATTGGAGGATTAGTCTAAAAAACTCTGACGAGGTTCAACAAGGACAAGTGCAGAGTCCTGCACTTAGGACAGAAGAATCCCATGCACTGCTACAGGCTGGGGACCGACTGGCTAAGCAGCAGTTCTGCAGAAAAGGACCTGGGGATTACAGTGGATGAGAAGCTGGATATGAGTCAACAGTGTGCAGTTGTTGCCAAGAAGGCTAATGGCATATTGGGCTGTATTAGTAGGAGCATTGTCAGCAGATTGAGGGAAGTGATTATTCCCTTCTATTCAGCACTGGTGAGGCCACATCTGGAGTGTTGTGTCCAGTTTTGGTCCCCCCACTACAGAAAGGATATGGATAAATTGGAGAGAGTCTAGCAGAGGCAACAAAAATTATTAGGGGTTGGGGCACATGACTTATGAGGAGAGACTGACGGAACTGGGCTTATTTAGTCTGCAGAAGAGAAGAGTGAGGGGGGATTTGACAGCAGCCTTCAACTACCTGAAGGGGGGTTCCAAAGAGGATGGAGCTAGGCTGTTTTCAGTGGTGACAGATGACAGAACAAGAAACCATGGTCTCAGGTTGCAGTGAGGAAGGTCTAGACTGGATATTAGGAAAAACTATTTCACTAGGAGGGTGGTGAAGCACTGGAATGGGTTACCTAGGGAGGTGGTGGAATCTCTATCCTCAGAGGTTTTTAAGGCCCGGTTTGACAAAGCCTTGGCTGGGATGATTTAGTTGGGATTAGTCCTGCATTGAGCAGGGGGTTGGACTAGATGACCTCTTGAGGTCTCTTCCAACCCTAATCTTCTATGATTCGATGATAATCCCCCGTGTAGACAGCGCTATGTCGACAGGAGAGCTTCTCCCGTCAACATAGCTACTGCCTCTCTGAGAGGTGCATTAACTATGCCAATGGGACAGTCAGCATAGGAGTGTATTCACTTAAGTGCTATGATGCAGAGTTTTAAGTGTAGAACAGCCTTAAGGGAACTAGTCTGTGTTTGTGGACCTCATCTATGGCTAGATGCAGCACCTCATTATATCATATTGAAAGTTTCGATTACAAGGGGATACTCTTAACTTAGAGAAATGTAAATGACTCATGAATGTCTTCTGTATAAAGAACAGTTATTTGTCCCCCTTCCCTAGGGGCTTGTCTTTCTTTGTTGAGGATAGCAGTGTGACTGATGCAGGCAGACTGGGTTCTGCCAGTCACACTTCTCAGCTAACTTCCTGATAACTTTAAGGGAACCCTGCTCAACTTGTACTTGTGTTCTTCTCCGTGATTTCTCTCTTCTCTTCAGTTTACCCACCTCAGTCACCTCTGCAGGCCTATGAATGTGGAACAGCAGCATGCAGAATACTTCCCCCTGTTCTTCCCCTTTCATCATTTGTTCCTGTTTTAGGTGGTACTAAGGACCCACGTACTGAACCGTATAGCCATGTGCAGTGGATGCGTTGACCCTATATCCTCACCTCTGTGGGCATCTGTGCTGAGAATTGGATTGGGAGCTTGATGTGGATTTTGACTAGGCAGTGATGTATATGGCACCCAGCTCATTATCTTTGTATGCTTAGTCTGTCCTTCTTAAGCCTGTAGAGGGATGTCCTTCAGTCTATGTGCAATTTACCACCAGTTAGGACTAAACTATTAAAATTGGTGACATGGAATGTAAGAGAGCTAAATAATCTTAAACATAAAAAAAAAAAAGATTCATTTGGGGGAAAGTAAAGCAAACATGGGAAGACATAATTGTTTTTTTTACAAGAATTCCATTTACCTGAATCTGACACAAACAGAGTAAGAGTGGCAGTATCCAGTATTTTCTCCTCCACGATTACAGGGTATATATTTTATTCCACAAAAAAAGTTTGATTCTCATATACACAGAGGCCCTCTTTCGATGCATTGGAGGTGTAAATGAGCCTTAAAGTAGATGTAAATATAATTAATTACACTGCTAGAGCAGTGTCAAAGGGCATTAGTGAAAAGGGGAATCAGGCCATGTGAGTCCAACGTTTATAAACAAAAAAAGTTGAGGAGAGCTGTGTAGTAATTAGGAGAGTTAAGAAGTGATTCCATAATGAGGCTGAGCAATGTCTCCAGCCCAAACAAGGAGGATTCTATTTCTTTCCCACGTTTAGGACTTGTCTACGCTACCCAGTTTTGTTGGCAAAAGGCAGCTTTTGTTGACAAAACAGTGGAGGTGTACACACTACAATGCTCCTTCCTGCTTTGCCAACAGAATAAAACCATCTTGACAAGAGGTGTAGAGCTTTTTGCAGCAAAGTTAGATCGACAAAGCGTCAGCGTAGACACTGCGTTCCTTACATCGCTGTAGTTGGCCTCCAAGTATCCCACAATGCCCATCGTGACTGCTCTGTTCACTGCTTTGAACTCTGCTTCCCTGCATCCAGCTACAGGCCCTTCCCCTTTCAAAGCCACAGGAAGTTTTGAAACTGCTCAGCGTGGAGAGCTCATGTAGCTACTGCCCGGCTGAGCATGCTGGCTCCCAGCAGCAAATGCACTGCTGCCTGGACTACAAGGGAGGGGGTGGATCTCCTTGGTCTGTGGGGAGAGGAGGCTTTGGGAGAACTCGGAGGGAATTACGGAATCAAAACATTAACACGGAATCCTGCTTTCCCCGGCACTAGGACCACAGCAGCAAGCAGGCAGGCAGGGCAGGCTGCTGCTGGCAGGGGGGATAAGGGGGTGTTGAGGTGGGGGTGCAGGAGACTGCTGCGCTGTGCAGAGCTGGGGAGGGAGGCAGGGGCTGATGTCAGGGTGTCCCCCTCCCTGTGCTGGTGTACCAGTCTCTGCTGAGCTGGGTGGAGGGACGGGGGACACCAGCTGTCCATGAACCAGCTTCGGCCACAGGATTGGTTGCTTCCAGCTGCTGTCTGAACTTAAAGGGACAGCATGCCGACACACTCACTCGCCCCCAATACAGTCTGTCTCTAGAGTTGCCAACTCTGACTGAAGCTATTCCAGGAGATTTTTTCCCCCCAACATGACATAATGTCATTTTCTTAAAATATCCTATTAAAATCTCCCTGATTGCTTTCAACAGTTACCAGGACATGAATGCTGATTCTGGGAGACTCCAGGTCAATCCTGGAGGGTTGGCAACCCTATCTGTCTCTCTCTCACACACAAATGCACATGCCCTCCCTGTCACACACACACACACACACACACACAAAATTCTATGGGCTTCTTTTGTTAGTGTTCAGCAATGTCTGTACCAAATGCTTCTTTAAAAAGTGATTTAAAATATGTTATTTTTGGGGGACACACTGCAATCATTAAAAGGTTCATAGCATGGTGCAAGAAAATAATATCAGTTTCAGCACACTCCAGCAACACACATTACTGTGGCTCAGTGTTAATATGCTGCTTCAAGGCATCCCACAGCTGAATAGCCCTCTGTTGGGCTCCTCTTACAGCCTTGTGTTCATAACACACAGCACAATGCAGCAGTGCAGGATCCATGCTTCCAGAGATCACTGGGTTGCAGGTTACCAGGGCAGTTGAAAAGCAGCTGGCAATCTAGTAGGATGCCCATGAAAAACCTTCATCATGTGACGCTGTACCTGCCCCCATAAGGCATTGCAAACCCTTCCCAAAGCACCTTGCGGCCAGTTGCACAAGCTGTGTTGATGCAAGAGCTGCTATTGTGGGTGCACTCCACTGACACAAGGAGCATAGTGTGGGCATACAACTGCGGTTTAATTACAGCGATGGCTGTGTGTCAGTGTAACTTGTGTCGACAAAACCCTGTAGTGTAGACAAGGCCTAACTGTACAATTAATGGACATGAGTCAACTACCCCTAGTCTTGAGTAGGGACTTCAACCCTATTTTATTGGTTTTAAGGTTCTGCAGCATTTGAACCCAGCCTGCAAGGTAACCAACACCCCCACACTATCACCCAGCAGCAGCTGTAACCTGACTGCTCCCTGTGACCCGCAAGCCACAGGGATTGCTTGCCACAGGAAGTTCTGCCTCAAGTGATCTAACAGAGAATGGTCTTAGTGATTGCTTATTGGCTTCTTGATCTTATATAAGCCCCTGGGGCATCCCAGTAACTGTTCAGGAAACAATTCAGGTCCGTGGTTAGCTATTATGATTATCCTGCTTCTGATTTCTTGGTATTGACCTTTCCTCTGACTTGGATTTTGACTCCTGATTGACCCTGGGAACCCCACACGGCCCCGATACCTCAGCCTGATTCCTGACTCTGACTCCAGCTTGAACTTCTGGCTGATGTTTCGGGCATGATACTGGCTCTGACCCCTGGCTTCAGTTCATGGCTCCCAAGCTCCTGCCACTAGTCCTGCATACCTTCACCCAGGATCCTGACAGTGGCTAACCTGGAAGCTCGTCCTCCAGAACAACTTTGAACTCTGTATGATACCTGGAGATTCAGAAATCCTACAAGGGAAGATCATTTGTTCTTTATGCTAGGCTGGGAGACTGGCTAACATGCTCAGAGGTGCTGCATGACACCAAGGGGTCTGGTCACTGACTTGAATGGTTGGTTAGACCTTCAACCCTGTTGATAGCAAGCCCCAAGGGGAGCACATGTCCTATGTGGAGCGTGTTGACTCCAGAACCCCTCTGAACTATCATGCCCCATGCAGGCATGGACCTTCCATGTGTTCTCTACCACTCTGTTTCCCCCACTTTATGCCTTGAAGTCATGAGGGTAGGGCCTTCCCTTAAATCTTGGGTGGTAACACTCAAATGCTTCAGGTAAGGTAAAAGCAGAGATACAGACATGTAGAGGTTATTAATAGGGATGGTTTTGCGGAAAATTATGGTCACTGCTTTAATCCGATTGAAATGCACTAAGCCAGATAGGAGGACAAAGCAAAATATTTTTTATATAGTATAATTTTTTAACTGAAAGAACTAGCTGAAATGAATTCTGAGATACACCTCAGTGATGGAAAGAATAAAAATGACCAGGTATTGAGGTGGAGCAATACTGAAGGGATTCAATGCTCCAGTGATTGCTATGGCCATATAGGGTCCTTACACAGGGTCTGTGGGACCTATGTTTTTGGAAGAAAAAAACGTTATTGGTGAATATACAAAATATACTTCCTAGAGCTGTGAGTACTTTTCCATCTGATTCCAGCTTCTCTAGGTGATTCACCCCTGAGGTGAATGCTCGGGTCAAAGTTAAATACAGCTGCTCTGGGATTTTGTGAGTAAGAAAACAGACTAATTTGGTGCATCAGTCATTTTTAGTGCACTAATTTCCTGCTTTACGTGCAGAAATGGTCCATAAATGGCAAAAAGATTTCAGTAAACTGAACCGAAAGCATGCTGTTCAGATACATTGAACTCTGGAGTTTTCCTTAAGAGCATATTATAAGGAAACTCTTGCTACTTCAGTTATTACTAAAGCCCAGCAAATCTCTACCAACTTATGGCTTGGTTGACACAAAACTTTATTAGTTGTTTCAGGCCTATATTTCTCTGTTTTTCTCCCCTTAATATTAGGCTTTTATCTTTTTGATTTTTCCAAAGAACTTTAAGTCTACAGGTTTGAAGATCTGATGTCTTTCTTCATTAAAAAAGAACAAAACTGTATGTGAATTAGGTGCTTATGAAAACAATGGCTAGAGCCACAGGCATAGGACAGACAGTTGTTATGAAGGCTCTCACATAATTCAGTCAATATATGTCCATCGTAACCTTGACAGTATAATCCTGGCCCATTTGAGCTGAGACTTCCAACCACGAAGGACTATGTGGTGTTCTCATGCAATAGACCTGTGACAGGTTGGACCCCTTGGGAAGTCACCTGATGTGCTGAGATTCCATTCAGTTTACCTGTTCTGCCAGCATGGGCCCCCTTTAACTTGTCTTGTCAGGCTCTTAAAACCTCCTTTAACACACACACAGGCAGGGCCACACCCAGCTGCAGATCAGCTCTGGGAAGACTTAGCTTATGGGACTTGCTCCAGCACTCAGATGTCTACCTCCCTTGGAGTATAGACCCAAAGATATGTTATATTCACCTCTTCCCTCAATGTGGAAGAAGCTATGCAGAATTTCTCGCCCCGCCAGTTAGAAATCACATAAACTGGGTTGTATTATAAACCAGAAATAAATGTATTAACTATAAGAGGTATATTTTAAATAGTTAAGGAGGTAGCAGGCAGAACAGAGCAGATTACTAAGAAAATAAAACAGAGCACGCAAACTAAGCTTAATAAACTAAAGAAACTGGTTACATGTGAGTTCTCACCCTAAATGTGCTTCTTCACAGGCCAGATACCCTTCCAGCCTGGGCCCAGTTCTTTCCCCCTGTTCAGTCTTAGTTGTTTCCAGCAGTCATCTTGGATGGGGTAGCAGGGGAGAACTCACAACCTGGGTTACCTCACTTCCCACCCTTAAATAGGATTTGCATAAGGCGAGAGTCCTTTGTTTCATAGTTTGACCCCCCTTCCCTTACAGTGGAAAGTTACAAGAAGTCCCAGGTAATGTTTTAGTATCAGGTGACAAGACCACCTGACTCTGTATGGCCCCTGTAGCCATTCTTCACAGGCTAACCCACATGTTCACAGGAAGACTAAGCTCTTTACAGTCCATTGTCTTTGCTGATGGACCATGTGCCCTGTCTGGCTTTTCCATTGTTGTACCTGAAGTGTTGGCAGTGGGCATCACTCAAAGTAGCACAGTTGAAATACAGATACATAGTCAATATTCCTAATTTCAGATACAGAAATGATACATGCATACAAATTGGACAATCCCATTCAGTAAATCGTAACCTTTCCAATGATATCTCACATGAGCCATCTTGCATAAAGTATATCTCAGTTATGTCATATTCATATCATAA
Organism: Chelonia mydas; assembly: GCF_015237465.2. Lineage (NCBI taxonomy): Eukaryota > Metazoa > Chordata > Testudines > Cheloniidae > Chelonia > Chelonia mydas. The sequence goes on from NC_051252.2 coordinate 20,337,344, forward strand.
GCATATTTTCATAAATAATATGGAATGACACGTCACAAGACCAATGTCTCTGGAAGGGGATACATTTGGACCCAGAAAGGGGATAAGTTTGGACCTCCTATGATGTGTGTGTATACTTTTGTTCAAAGCAGGGTAGGAGAGTCACCTACTCATACACACTTGTAAAATGTAATAATTCTACCATCTTGATGTTCTCCTACTTCTGAGTCCCTAAACTCCTTCAGTGTTCTCAGTTATGTGTTGCATTTACTACTGCTCTAGTCCATTTGCTTACCTACCACACATTATATCATAATCCTCAAAACAGAAAATTTTGCTGTGCAGATAAGACCTTGAACACTATACAGCAAAGAACAGATTTTTAGAGTGATAAGCAATCCTGTGCCCAATGTACAGGCATAATTACAGTTACTGTCACGCAGTCATCGTGTACCCAGTTTATTACCATTTACATGTGAAATTGCTCTAATTTGCACGTGCAGTCATGGTAATTGTGTGAGCAAATTAGACTTGTAATTCACACAATCTGTGCAAGAAATCTTACAATTCATACGAACATACAGTACTAATGTGAGTGTACATATCACTTTAGCAATTTCATAAAATCTTAAACTTTTTCAACAAGTAGGTATGAGTCACAGCATTCCCGTTGCTACCATATTGGGTCTGAAGGAGCCATAGACCCCATGCAGTGGCCAACTAAGATTTTTTTTTTAATGAGCTGTTCCCTGTACAAGGATTTATACAGAGCTGTTATGGTATCAATGAAAGATTCATTACAACATCTATGGAAGGTTTATCTTTAGTCTTTAACTTTTTTAAAAAAGTGTTGTCCTAAAGGAGTTGTTACAATGTCAATAAATGTGTCTCTTGCACTTGTCAGTGCAAATGCAGTTATAATATGTCAAGGAAAACTTTGTTTTCAGATTTCAGAGTAACAGCCGTGTTAGTCTGTATTCGTAAAAAGAAAAGGAGTACTTGTGGCACCTTAGAGACTAACCAGTTTATTTGAGCATGAGCTTTCGTGAGCTACAGCTCACTTCATCGGATTCCACGATATGCTATGCATCCGATGAAGTGAGCTGTAGCTCACGAAAGCTCATGCTCAAATAAACTGGTTAGTCTCTAAGGTGCCACAAGTACTCCTTTTGTTTTCAGAGTTTTATTTCTATATTGCAAGTGAAAAACAGAAACAATTCCAAAATAGCCAAAACAACTACGTCAAGCCTGCCTTCCAGTGCACTGGGGACATGACCAAAGGACATGGCCCACTTTGTACTGGGGAGGGACTGAGCCCTAAGGGCATGGGCGGCGGGTATCATAGGCGAGGGGAGTCTGTGCCTCCCCAAACAGCCTGCAGTGGCTCCGTCCACACTCTGCCCTCACACCCCCTCCTGCTGCAGTTCCTGGTGCTCTGCCCTGGCCCAGGCTGGCTGGGGCTGGGGCTGGCTGGCCTGCCATGAGGACTCAGGGTGGCTGGCGCTGGGGCTGCACTGCCCTCCTGGCACTCCGGGGCTGGTGGTGCTGTGGCTGTGCTGCCTGGCCGCCCGGGGCACCGGACCTGGGGGGTGGCTGCCCAGGGCACCAGGGCTGGGGATGCTGCGACCACGCTGCCCAGCCACCTGGGGGCTGGGGGCCACGGTGGGGGTTCTCTGGGCTCCTGTGGAGTCAGTGGGGGGCAGAAAAGGAAGGAGAGGGGTGGGGCCTCAGGCACAAGGAGAGGAGCTGGGGGATAGCCTCCCCCAACGGCTAGGTCACTGGCCGCCCATGCCTAAGGGTGAAGCCTAAATTCACTAAAACAAGAAAATTCTGAACTGAAAATACAGCTCTAGCCTTAATTCCCCCCATTATGCCTATGTTTTTATAAGATGTGAACTTACCCACTATTCTGAAACTCCTACTATACTGAGGCACAGCAAGTTGTGGTACGGTGAATAGACTTGATTTTGTTGAACACTTAAGGCTAAATTCTTGCTTCCAAAGCCTGGATAAGTGGACTTTCTTTGGGATTCAGCAGGTGGCAACCTGTGGCATGCATCATATTTAGCGGTCTTGGCCAGTAGATTCTCATAGTTTGTGCTCCTGCTGACCGCCCAGTATCTCTCTCCCAGTTCACTGTGTAGTTTATCTACAGCCTCCTACTGTTTCCTCACATAGCAGAACCACAGTTCCACTGCTTTTTGAGTCTTGAATTCCCATCTGGGAGATGTGGGTGATTTGTCCCATAGTGCTAGAGCCTTCCCTCATCGGCTCCAGTTTGCTGAGTGTCGGGTGCCTCTTCCTCACCTACAGGAGCCGCAGGGCAGGATCTCTCCCTAATGCTGGAAGGGAAGGCATGGGTGTATTCTGCTGGGTAGAAACCATTTCCAGCCTGTTCAATGGCACACAACCTTCTCATAGACTATAAGGCCAGAAGGGACCATCATGATCATCTAGTCTGACCTGCACATTGCAGGCCACAGAATCTCAACCACCCACTCCTGTAAAAGACCCATGACAGTCAGCCCTCCTTCCCCATGCTAGGTGCTAGCATATGCTGCTCCCATTTAGAGCAGCAGCCAAGGACATCGCACCACATGTCCCTCAGGCCACTTCTGGAAATCTTTTCCTGGCCAATAGGACACAACTGTCAGTGTCTCCCTTCACAACACCAGTCAGGGTTGGAATTGACCCTTTAATGTTATTTGAACAGATTTTTAAAAATTTAATTTACATGTATCCAGTTTTAATCCATCACTTCATGATCTAGAGAGAGAGAGAAACAGATTCAATACCTTGTTCGAACTTTCTCAAAGGAAACACAGTGAGGTTCCGTCTGTTCATTTATGTAGCTCTATTTCTCAGACACATCCTGCTAATTTAGTAGTATATTTCTGAATGCTGCATGTTGGATAAAAGCTTTATCACCAGATGCTGCTGATGACTTGAGGTTTGGCTTTTGTTCACTTAGAAAAGATCTAGCTCTTTAAGCACTGAGGCTGCGACTGGCTATCTCAGAGCCAGATGGTTCAGTTCCAAATGTTTAAAATCTATAAATCTTTAAACTATAAATTCTGTTGTCACTATGAAAATGATAGGTTAAATTTTGCAGTCCTCACAGATAGTTACCCTTTGAGTAGATATCATCAAAGATTAAAAAGTCATTATTTCTTGGCTTTTTATATATTTTTCTCTCTTTGTCGTTTTTGTATAAGTTCTTACAATGGGAAAAAATATTCTAAGCTCTGAATTATAGAACATTAGAAAGAAGCTTCTATTAACTTGATTTGAAATCGTATTTTTCTAGTGTACTGCTCCTCTTTAGTTTATCTATAACTTTTTAATGACCTGGTCTATTTGTGGTAGTTTCTGTTATTTATATTCCGGCCAACCACTGACTTCATTCTCTCAATGCTATTCATATGTTTTACAAATATTGCAGAAAAGTGGTTATTTTACTTTGTTCCTTTTTATTCTTGTATTTTTGTTTTTAAGTCTATAAACAGCAATATTTTTTTCTCCTTTTAAAACTTACTAGTTGTCATTAGAGTTTTCTGCTTGGTAATCAGTTGTCTGTGGGCAAATACTGCAATTTAAAGATATTGTAGCTAGCCAAGGGCCTGGCATGTCCTCTGGCAGAAGGACCCACTGTAGGGCTAAAGATACTCAGAAAAAATCACATTTCTGCTCAGAATTTCTATGGTATCAAGCAGCTAGAGGCAGATGTGAGGGGCTCGCTATGGCATGGGTACAACTCTTAGCCCCACAGATGTTCTGAGTTCCAAGGGGCTAAGGAAAGTGCAGAGGGTATAAGAGGGTTGTCCCTTCTGTATTACTTTCCAAGCCTCCTCGTGTCACCTGCCCTCATGGCTTTCTCTGGAGTTGTGCTGCCAACATCTTCCTGTCCTTAATGCACCAACCATTGCCATAAGGAAGGTTGGGGTTGCTCCAAACACAAGTCTGATGGTTTAGAGTAGCCAAAGGTTATGTTGTAGGGTAAAGAGAATGGATTTCTTGTTGAGGCACAGAATTGGAAGCCAGGAAATCCAAAAACTTCTTGTGAAAATTTGCAAAAGTGGCCTCCAATTCTTGGTGCTTCAGTTTTTAAAGCTTGACATTAGACAGCTATGTCCTTGTTTTCTGAGGTATTGATCTCCCCAGGGCCAGCCCACAACATTTTGGCACCTGAGACGGGGAGCTCAAATGATGCCCCCATGCCCCTCGCTTGGGCCAAAACTTTGAAAGGTCTCAATTCTGCCTTCTTCCTGTTCTATACTTTTCATGGTACTGCTCTGCTACCTCCCCCAATAAAAGAGAACTAACAACTTAAAATGCCTTGTTCAAAAATTTTAAGTAACACTTAACTTTCAAACGCCTGAACAGCAAATGTAACTTTTCTAGTCTGCATAGTAAACATTGGCATTTTTGTCTGTTTGAATAATCAAAGTGGTGCTTTCCGTGCCTTCTTGGATGCAAAGATTTGAATTGCTTCCTGCTGAAGGTCCACAGTCAGGGCCCGCTCATGCTCTATTGAGATGGTTGCAAGGCCGATCAGCCTCTCCTGTGTCATTGTGGAGTGTAGATGTGTTTTTATTAACTTCAGCTTGGAGAAGCTGTGTTCTCCACTGGCAACTGTTACAGGAAGTGTTAGAAATATGCGCAGAGCAACAAAAGCATTTGGAAAGAGGGCAGTCATCTTATTTGTGCACATATATTCCAGAACAGCCTTTGGAGTTGATCTTGCTGAAATGTATCTTGAAAGGGCTTTCAGTTCATCACCTAAATGACACACATCAATATCGCACTTGTCATCATGTGTCAACACTGTCTCCAGTTCCCTGCACTGCTGGTGTAGGTCTTCTTCAGATATAGTGAGGAGTTTTGGAATATCATACATTCCAAATATACTGCTGTGTTTCTTGAGCTGCATGAAACGTTCTTCAGCTGACTATATTGCACAATCTAGCACCTGGTTAAAGAATTCAACTTTGAATTGTTGTTTGGGGTCTCTTATGGGTTTATCCCGTGCCTCGTAATCAAAATGTCTTCTTCTTTGGTGACTCTTGTATTCTTGAATGGGTGGGAAAATAGCTTCAGTGTGAAGTTCCTCTGCCAACTCTGTGCACTCTTCAGAACGTTTTGAAATCCCTCATCTGACCGGTAAGACTGTGGTATGACTTTGCTTTGTCCAGTTGTTCCATTGCTCCAGATATATCAAGGTCAACATCTTGGAGTCTCTTGCTTACAACATTTATTTCAAGCAGTATGTCATGCCACAACACTAAGCCACACAGAAATTTGAAGTTATGTATGTTTCTGATGATTCCATTTCCCTCCACCACTGTTCTCCCACGAACAGTTCCTGTCATAGCATTATCCTCCATAATGGCAACTATGGCATCATCTATCTTCCCAATTTGGTGTTTCATAGGCTTTATCGCCTCCACTCCACTTTCCCATTGTGTGGCACTCAGTGGTTTCACTGTCAGAGAAGTTGTTCCCAGATGTTGCTTCAAAATTTGCCATCGATGAGTTGATGCAGAGAAAAATACATAGATGCTTTGAATTACATTAAAAAATTCAGCCACCTCACTAGAAACTGATGTTGCATCACTGACCACCAAGTTCAATGAATGAGAATTGGATGGGACAAAAAAACCTTGAGGGTTTAACTCTCAGATCTGTGTCTGCACTCCTCTGTTCTTTCCTCTCATATTGGAACCATTATCGTAGCCCTGACCTCTCATATCAGCTATCGCAATTCCCATATCTTCCAGCTTTTTAAGAAGCACATTTGTCATATCAGCTCCTGTAGTATCATCAATGTCAATAAATTCTAGAAAATGCTCTCTGACAATCAACATTGCTGGGACATTTTCACTAGGTTTTGTTGTTGTTACAAAAGGCACTATTAAACTCATTTGTTCCATATGGCTGATGTCAGGTGTGCAGTCAGGAATAACAGAGTGTGACAAAGTTCCTCCTCTGCCTTGGTGGGTCCTGCGCTTATTGGTGGATTTGCTTGCCTCAGAGATTCACAGCAGCCCTCAGTTTGGCCACTTTTGCTAGTGGCTCAAACCTGCCGTCCACTCAGCTAGCCTCATCACTGGTCAGCATGGGGGAAACAGAGAACAATCCCCGCAGTCTCTCTGTCCCACCTAGTGGGTCGGGGACAGGCCAGATCCCTTTCGAATTTAGATCTTCCCATCTGGTGTTTCTCACAGACCAGGTCAACTTCTCCTGTGTCTGATTAGGAGTGGGGGATGGGGGAAACCCGGGCCCACCCTCTACACCGGGTTCCAGCCCAGGGCCCTGTGGATAGCAGCTAACTACAATGTTCCCTGTATCTGTTGCATGACAGCTACAACTCCCGGGCTATTTCCCCATGGCCTTCCCCCAGCATCTTCTTTATCCTTACTGCAGGATCTTCCTCCTGAAGCCTGATCACGCTTGAACTTTTCAGTCCTCCAGCAGCACGCCTTCTCACTCCCTGCTCCTTGCGCACCCCCCTACGAACCGATGGGAGGTCCCTTTTAAACCAGGTGTCCAGATTAGCCTGCCTGCCATAATTGATTCTAGAAAGTTCTTAATTGGCTCCAGGTGTCTTGATTAGCTTGCCTGTCTTAATTGGTTCTAGCAGGTTCCTGATTGCTCTAGGGCAGCCCCTGCTCTGGTCACTCAGGGAACAGAAAACGATTCATCCAGTGGCCAGTATATTTGCCTTCTACCAGACTCCTGTACTCCACTGGTCTTTGGGTCTGCCACAAGAGTAATATCTTGCTGACTTCAGATCTACCACAATCTTCTGTTTGATTTTGTTGCCAGTAACTGTATGATCTGATTTTGAATTGTTTTTCCAAGGTAATGGTGTGTGTACATTTCTTGGGTGGTGACTCTTCTTAGATGCTCCTGGAGTACAGCATCAAATTCAGCCATCAGCTCCACAGTTTTAAGGAAGTTTCCATTATTTGGCACATACAGCTGATCTGAAGTGCCACGCAGTGCTAAGTTTTGGGTATCAAACATTCTCACAATGGCAATGAGCCTTTTCAGAACATTTTACCAGTAAAGAGACTCTAATGCAATCTTCTCTTGATGCTGATCATCTATGGTGGCCTTTAACCTTAGTCTCATCTCACGCTCTTTCCACCTATGGAATGCTCTCTGGTGATTTGCTGCCTTCTCATGGCATGCCAGATTTCTAGTCAGATTTTTCCAGTCCTTTGTTCCTGTAGAACCCAATGTTGCTGGAACATTAGACTGGAAGAGTTTGCAACAAAAACAGTATGCAGCATTCTGGGTTTCTGAGTACATAAGCCATGGCCTCTCCACTTTGTCACCATTGGGGATTTCACATCAGTAATGTGTTGGATAGAAACTTCTATTTTCATTGTCTTTGGGGAACATGAAGTTTTTCACTTGCTGTGGCCCATGCAGTACAAGGAAGTCCCTCAGGCTACTGCTCAAGTGGGTCCACAGTCCTGGATCATCTAGACTTAAGGAACTGAACTCAGCAGCAGCTGTTTCTTGCGCCTCCACCACACTCTTCTCTGATCTGCACTTTTCTTCAGGAATGTGCATGGTTACATCCATTTGAGATGAGATATGGATGCTGCAGTAGCTGCCAGGTCACCTGCACTCTGACTAAATAGAAGATCAGGCATCTCCTCACCACGCACATCCTCACTGGGGCCGGAAGGCTCACCGTAAACATTTGTGTCTATGTATCTCAGGAGAGCTACTTCCTGCTTAGATAGAAAAGCTTCCTTTGCTTTCTTTCTTTTTCTGAATGCTGTCCCAGAGGGGCGTTTTCTTCTTTCACTCATGACTGCTGTTCTGTGCCAGCTATAGTGGCTCTCAACACTCAATTGAAGGGGACAAATAAGAAGGCTGGTATCAGGGCCTGAGTGAGGGAAGATATCAGCGTCTTAAGGGCCTAACTGGCTCCTACTACTTCAGTTGACTGCCTGTTCTCCTCAAGTGGGTTCAGGGAAGCAGCAGGAAACAGGAAGCTCCCTGAGAAGCTGGTGTTAATCAGTCCAGGCTCCTGGGGGTGCTAGAGAGGTCACAAGAGGCTCCTCCTCCTCCTCTCTCTCCCTGCAGCTCCTGCTGCTTTCTGTTATTCCCTCTCACCTTTTCTCCTGCCTGCCTGTTGTGTCTCTTGTGCCCTCCTACCTCCAGGACAGCACTCCACCATCTCTGTGCATCTAGAGCAGAGAGATTACATGTGCACCAGCAGCAGACACAATTTTCTACACTCTGGGTCCTAGTGGCGCCCCCCCACAGTCTTACACCTGAGGCGGCTGCCTCAGTTTGTCTCATGGTAAGGCCAGACCTGGATTCCACTTAGTTTTCATTAACTTATCGTAAGGAGTGGGATCTCAGCATCTCTGAAAATCAGACTGTAGGTGTCTCAAGTGGGCACTCATAAACTGAGCACCCAAAATCAGAAACCACTTTTGAAAATTTCCCCCAGAGGGGTTCTCTGAGGCTAAAGTCATTAGTATTTTCAAGTCTCTTTTTTGACCCTGTGGTCCATAAATCGAGGGTGTTATACAAGTGCAAGGTGGTAGTAGTGGGGTTATTATTACAGAAGCTGTGATATAAAGATTTTGGGCCAAATTCAGATCTTGTCAAACAAATACAACTGTCAAAGTCAATGGCAGACACCACTTACACCAGGTTGAATTTGGACTATTGTATGGCAAATTAAGATATTAATTCCTAAGGCTAATAACAGAGAGCAGTAGGACATTTATAGGCAGAGGCAAGGGAGAAAAGATGTGTCTTTTAAGATGAGATTTGAAAAGAGATGGAGTCAACGAGCAGACTTGACAAGTCTTACTGTTTCCTCCACTGCTTTTCTATAGGTCTGTAGGGAAACTTGAACAATCTGCTGTTTTTTTCTGGTGATCAGCTCAGTGCTGTGTACAGGGGGGTTTCATATGAAATCAGAGATTTGTACTGTTAACAAATAACCCTTGCACTAAAATGTTTCAAAGTCATCTTCTGTTTCCTTGATTTCTCTCATAATCTAGATTATACAACTTGAGATACCCCAGACTCTTTCACAAGATAGACTTCTAAGCAAATATTTCTACCTTTCTCTATTTTTTTAATACACATATTTGCCAGAATTCTCAGTTATTACTGTTCGGGTTTAAAATCTGCTATCAGATCTTCTCAGGATTACTTAGAAAACAGAAAGGTTGTTCCCTGAGGTAAAGAAATTAACACTTTTGTTTAAAAATGGAAATATGTTTTTGGAGCCTTATTTTTTGATGTAAAAATATAAAAGTGTGACCAATCCTTCTAAACACATCAGTACAGAGGTGCTGTAAATGGCTTGGCTTTCATTCCCTCTTCCCACCCTATCCTTAAAGCTTATCACCATGAAGCAAAATAATATTGATATGCAAGATCACTTATTTATTATTATGTTTATGGTATTTCTGTGCATATCTAATTGCATTCATGGGATGGCTAGTATTTGATGGTATTTGTATACTATATATATATAGTGAAGTATATAGTCTCTAGCCATCCCATAAATGCAATTAGCTACCCTCACAGGGATTTTGCTAAATTAGTTAGGTACGGGCTTCTGATGTTTTTGCCTAAATTTATGCAAATATATCAAAATTTTCTAGTTTGTATTTTTTTTAAAGGTATTGGCAGAGACGAATGAGGGAGAAAGACCTGGAGCTTATTCTTCACTACCTGGCATCTTTTCTAGTAATTTATACTTGGGCAAAGTCAATGCAAAGAGTATGTGAAATGCCACTAAATCAGGATAATAGCATTTTACACCACTTTGCACAGATGAAATTACTACATGAAGTGGAGAATCAGGCCCCAGGTCTGTGATGTAGTTTGGAGCAAGTTCATGAATGGTTTTGAAAACAAGGAGGACAATCTTTTGGTGAATCTTTATATAAGTGAATTGGGAATTATTGGACATATATGTGGATAGAAGTAAGTTGTACGTACTGTTTTAGTACAAGTGAGAAGTTGAACAGCAGCAGCTTGTCCATGTCTTTCTATGGACAAGACAACCATGTTCTCTCTCTGTGGTGATGCCCTTGACACTGCCTCGTCTATACCACACTCCTAAGTGACGCAGTTATATTGACTGAACTTCTCCCATTGACATAGCTACCGCCTCTCAGGAAGGTGGACTACCTAGGCTGACGAGTCTTTACTAAGTGCTACAGTGGTGCTGCTGCAGCACTGTAAGTGTAGACAAGTCCTTAGATATGTTTATAGGGAAAACAAGTAAAAGTTTATTTAACAAAGAATAGAGATTCAAGTGATAGCAAGTAGAAAATATCAGAAACAAATGGTTACCTGTAAAATAAAATCATAACATACGTTCTAGAGCCTAGACTTAAGTAACAAGATACTCTCATATATAAAGTATTCCTCACTAGTCTTATACAGCCAGGCTTGGCGGTGATCTTCCATTTCTGAGACAAGTCATGCTGTCAGCTTGCCTCCTCAGTAAAAGACCTAGGGTGTTTTGCATCCCCACATGCACCCCAACAATCCGTTGTCTTTACTTGTAAACAGGATCTTCTTCTTCTATTTCTTCATGTAAATTTCTTCTCTTGAAGATTTCACAATCTCTTAATTAGCAAACAGGCATCCATTGTGATACATACAGTGCCCAATACACACGTGACCAGACAGAGAGAGAGGCACTGGTTACCTCCTTCTTGAAAGCAACCTGTCTGAGACATGTTACCTCCTGGTTATCTGCCTTAAGAACATAATTTTTAAGTATAGACACATAAGTCCTTAAATATCATCCATGATTATGATGACCAGTGGACTAGTGGCTCTCGGTAGAGACCTTACTCGCCACCCTTTAGTGAATTATTATGCCATTATCTGTTCCAAGGGATCCCTGTAAAACTCAATGTACCCCCTTGTGTCCTCTGCCAGTTGATCAACTTTAGCAAGAGGTTTGATATCTTCATTTGATAAAATAGCTAACGTCTCAGCTGGGCCCCTTAAGTGCTACCAAAATAAACACAATGATTATGGATGAAGCACCTTTATGTAGGGTATCAACCATTTTGGAGTTGTCTCAATTATCTATGTCATGTGATGTTTCTCTGTCAACTCTTGTTTCCATGCCAATATTGTAACTGATTTTGTCATGACATTAGTTTCACACAGACCATGCCGAAAGGAAAGATCCATTTCTAATAAAGCAAAACATAATTTGATCATCAGTCAGAAGTCCTCCATTCCAACTGTTTGAATATACAGTTATTAGAGGCAGTACTCGTGTTTGAGAGCAGAATTAATATGTGTACTAGGATAAAATTCAAGCAAGTCTGTGCTCACTTTCTAGTTAATGGTCACTAGACCTGGTTGACATATGCCAATTTTAAAATAATAATTTCAGAATTTTATATGAAAATATTTTGGTTTTTTTCTGTGAAAAACTGAAGTTAAAAACTGAAACATAAGTTTCTGAAAATGTTTTTGGTAAAAATTTTGGTTTTCAACACAAACTTTTGGTTCTCAAAAATCTAAACTAAACCTTTTGACCAAAACCTATATTTTTTAACTGGAAAGTGAAAAGTTTCCCAGAAAAAAATGTTTTTTCAATGAAAAACCACAACATTTCAAACAAACTGAAATTTTCTGCAAAGATTTTGTATTTTATTATTAGTAGTAGTTGAAAAGCTATTTTTTGTTGAGGAAATATTCTAATGAAAAAATATTGACCAGTTCTCACAGTAATATTAATAGAATGTTCCTGCTTGAGGTGAAAGATTGGAATGCTTTTGTATAGTCTGTCATAGAATGAATATTTTATATTAGTAGACTCCTTTAAAAACCTTGAGACAGCAACAATCAACTAAATAAATCAACTAAATAAAACAAGTTTGTTGCTAATCTGCAGCTAGTGAATAGTTCTATTCATAGGAGAGTCTAGTTAAGGTCTAAACCTACTGTTATAGGGAGCAAATACGATATGCTGTTCTTCTGGTTTAATATACTATTTGCTTAGTGGGCCACTGACATAATCATTTGATTTAGATCTTAGTCATACCATGTTACCATGCTATGATATATTAATATACTTATGTATAAATATTGGAGGGCAAGTATGGTACATTATTATCCATGAGCAATTAGTTTCTATCTTAGGGATACTACTAGCTAGGTTTTAGTCATTAGAAATCTGAGTACGCTCAGCTCCAGTTGAAGCCAATAGTATTTTCTGATGGATCCATTATTCAGGGTTACCCATAGCTCTCTCTGTAATATAATCTTTGAGCATGTAACTATAATTGTATATTTCTACTACGTACTTGGATGTTTTATGTTTAATTACTAGCGGTTTTTTATTCTTATCCAATGAATAATTAAATAATACTTTTATTTCTCTTTTCAGTTCCCCAATCAAGCAACCATAGGATGGTCTATAAAGCCAAAAGGAACCACTGATGTCAGGAAAGCATGGCATTTCAGGATTCCCTGTGTCTCTGCATGTCCAACTTTTGCAGCTTTTCATTAATATTTATATGTGACTTCTATATTTCTTGCAAGTGGTAGTATTATGCAAAAATTAAGATATGTCATGTGCAGCAGTTTTCACATGCAAATATGGTCTATTTTCCTCTTTCCTCCGCCCCCACCCCTGCCACCAGATTATTAGTTAAAATATGGGAGATTAGCACAGAAATAAAATTGCATGGAACAAATTCTGCTCTTGGTCATATGCCCATGGCCCCATTGAAATCAACCAAAAACGGATTTTATCCCAATATATTTATAGCTTTACTATTATTACTGTTAATATCTTTATTGTTGTTGTGCCCAGAGGCTGATGTCAGAATTGGGTAGGTGGTAGGTATTGTACAAACACATGCGAAGAATTTACAATCCAACAGCCGGATTTTCAGAGATACTAAGTGCCCTCTTGTTCCCATTTACTTTGGCTGGAGCTTAGCACTTCTGAAAAATCAGGCCCATAGAAAAGTGACATTAAAAGTGTGAGGCGAGAGGGGTATAACTAAATATATGTATTTACAGACATATATACATTTGCAATTTTAAAATGATTATTATAAGTAGGTTAAGTGCCAGCTATCCCGATCTCCCCACAAGCTGTCATTAACCAACTGATTTCTGGCAGAAATCATGGGAACAGTGGGTCTTTCTGAGGAAAGATCTGAAGGCACAGAGAGGGTAGTGGCCTTCTGGATCAGTTCAGGGAGGGTGATCCATGCACAAGGGCCAACACAGAAGAAAGTGTGGAGAGATTTGTGTGAGAAAGTGACAAAATGGTAGATGAAGGCCTGGATGGAGAGAAAATGGGTATGTCTACATTGCAATTGAAAACCTGCAGCTGGCCCATGCCAGCTGTTTTGGGCTCACAGGACTGGAGCTAAGGGGCTGTTTAATTGCAGTGTAGACATTCAGGCTGGGTCTGGAGACCAGGGTCTAGGCCCCTGCAAGGTGGGAGCCCAAATCCAAATGTCTACAAGGCAATTAAACAGCCCCTTAGCCTGAGCCCCGCGAACCTGAGTCTGCTGGCAGGGGCCAGCTGCGCGTGTCTAATTGCAGAATAGACATGCTGAGTGACAGCTCTTAGAAATGTGGATACAGTCTGGATATGCATTTGAGATTAAGGAGCCCACATTACAGGCCTGAGCACCAAGGTGAATGGTGGCGATGTCTATAGTGACAGAGAATGGGAAAAGTGGAGAGGGGGAACCATCATGAGCATATCACTAATCCAGCCTGTACATGTTAAAATAGGAATAGATCATTGTGCATTTGGGATTATTTTTTAAACTATTATAATGAACATGTACAAAACAGACAAAGTAACTCAGAGATATTGTCTGGAAAAAGGAAACTGATGTCCTCTAAATAGCTACAGAACAACATGAGCTGTGGCAGTAGAAACCTCCACCCTATCATCCCTGAAGTCCCATTCAGACTTCCACTGAATGGGCCATACCGAAGGGTGAGAGAATAGGTCACTCTCCATGCTCATTCAACATTTGGTTGACTCTGGGAATGCCAACAGGAGCACCATTTGTGAGGGTATTTTCTGTGATGTGAATATCTGTCCACAGGTACCATGCTAAAACCACCAATTCATTTTTCATAGGCTATCAAATAACCCTGAATATCGAATGATGGTCAGTGAAGGCATCTTTAAAGAGGGCATCTTCATCAAGTTTCACAATTCTTAAATTGCATGCATTTATATATATAAATATTGAATAGCTGCTCATTCAGTGAGCACTGTTCATCTTGTGCACTGACTGAAGCAGGGCTCGTGTGGAAAAGCTAGTGTGATAATGCATTTAAAGACTATATCATAATGCACACACACAAGGGGGCTGAACTAAAGTAGCACAGGCAACCTCAATTTCTAAATCTGAGTACTTAACTTTGCAACCTTAATGTTCCTTTAATAGAGTTTCTGGTGTATAATTCCATAAATTACTAAAAAGGGAAACTGCACAATTCCATCTTGTAGAACCATATTGACTCAGCACAGTTAGAACCTATAGATCCACTGCAAAGATCTCAGCCACTTGAGCTGACAGAGTAGCTGATAGTAGAAGTAGGTTGCCATCCTCTGTGTGGGTCATGAGGGAAATGAGGTACATGTGCAAGAGGGTTTCACAGCTGTTTGCTGACAGCAGAGGAATATTGAGATTTAGGAATCATTCCTGAGTTCTTGAGGTTCAAGTGGCGTGTCCTCTTGTGATTACAGACACTTCTGCCCATCTGATCTTTTCTGCCGTTGGCCCCTCCAATCTGTCCTTGTCCCACTTTCCTCCCTAATCCTCCCTTAGCTCCTCATCCTAGGGTCCCTTCCATCCCTCATCGGCTCTATGCTCTAGTCCCCACCCCTCTGCTCCACTTCCCAATCCCTCACCTGGAACATGCCCTGTCTCCTCGTCCTAGTCCCCAGTTCCAATCCCCCTATTGGCTCCTTATCCCTATCCCCCACCATTTGACCCACTTTCTCAGTCTCCCTCTTCACCAGCCCCAAGGCTCAGTTCCTCAGTCCTCTACATGCTAGTCAGGCTGTTTCCTCTTCCTTCTCCTTGCTGACTGGGCACCAGAAGTGGGAAGCATTGAGAGCAAGGAGAGACAGTCTTCTTGCTGTCAGTTCTGGTACCCTGCACCACAGTGGCCAGTGAGCGCCAGGAGGAGCAATTGCAGGGAAAGTCCTTCTTAACCTCTGTGTGTTCAGTACAAATGGAATCTTCAAAATATGTCAAAGTCTAACAAGTCTCTCTGAATGTGTATAAACTGAGATTTTCAGAGGCTCATACCTTGGTCAAATTTGGGCAGATTTTTCATAGGGACAACAAAAGACACATCCTTAACACCAGCCTGTTCCCCCTGCCAAATTTCAAGATACTGTTCCAAAGCATGCGGCTTCAAGAGCGTCTCAACAAAATGTTTTAAAAAAATATTAACATGAGCAAAACAACCTCTTTCCCGCTGAGAAACAGCTGAACTGTTTTTACTGAAATTAAAATATATGTATATATATCAACCTGAGCAGACACCCAGACATGGAACATTTCAGACTAAATGGTTAAAGTTGGCAAAGTTTTAAGCAACTGAAAATAGGGTCTCATAATGGAAAGTGTCTGGCAGTCTTAACTATAGGTATTGCAACCTACATAGCCTATAAATAAGAGAGAGAGAGAGTGTGTTAAAACTTTTAAATAGAATAGTTCAGACCTTAGCTAAATCCTGAGTTAAGACCGGGGGTTACAAATATTGTACACGGCTATTGTGCTCAGCAAACAAAGGATTGGCCGTGACTGCAGATCCTTTCCTGTCCTGTGTTTTGTTTAATCTATGGAAATGGCCACAAGTCCTTCTATATACCTCATTAGTTCCCTAGCAGGCCATCCATGGACTAATTTCTAGTTTTTACTAGTAAAGTGTGTTCTGGTTAACATAGGGTTGTTATCTCTGTAGAGGTGTGAAATGAAATAATCTAATGGTTAGGGGCCTTTTCAAAAAGGTCCACATACAGAAGGTGGGGGAGGATTAGAGGCTTTGTGGGATGCATGCAGAAAATAAAAATCCTTAGCTCTCCCACGTGAAGTTAGACAACTGGCAGCCATATGTGTAAGCAAGCAAAGTTTTACTACTTCTTTCTAAAAGAGATCATTCTAAAAGCTTTATTTTCTTGCCAGTTGGCTAAGAAACGAACAAGGAACAATAGATTCAAGATGAAATAATTTGCATTTATGATGAACACAAGGAACATCTACCTTGCATTTTCCTAAAAAAAGAAAAATTAAACCCCATTTTTAATTAACTGATAAACTATTAATCAAATTTTTGCAATGTTAGGTGACACATTATTCATTTAGATAGAATGACTGTGAACTTAAACTAATCAAATCTGATTTGCCCACATATGCTTGATTGAAATACATTTTAACTAGCATATACAAAGAAAAAATCTTGGATTTCTTACCTAATCTTCAGAGTATACTGCTGAGTTAATAAGGGCAGCTTTTTTTTTAAATGAGACCACCATTTCTTAATCTGCATATCAAAATCAAGAGCAACTTAATTGCAAAACACATATTCCTGAAATCTAATCATTATACTGCTTTAGGGTATTTTATTGAAGCATGTTAAATTATGGACAGAATATTAATGATGAAGCTAATCAAACCCAATTAGTCACTTCTAACAATAGTCACATAAATATACAAGTCAGGTACTAAAATACTGTAGGTATGGTTTTTAAAATTTTAATATAAAATTTATGTGGTATTTATGAATTATATACTCGTTATTTTTAATCTGAAAATCTAAGACAAGTCATTTCAGAGAAAATGAGCTGGGCTAGAAGACAAAGGAATTTGTCCCATCGTATTAGAATTGGCATTCCTGATATCTGAACATATAAACAGTGCACAGATTTTATGGTGATGGGCACATAATTAGTAGGGTAGAAAGGTAGCTAGGCCCTGGCTTTCAAATATGGGAATGGAAAAATAAACATAGAATTGCATACCTAATTTGTGCAAGTGATTATCATGATTGTATGCACAAACTGGGTATTTGCATGTACAAATTTATATTGGCCCTGATTCTGTAAAGACTTAAGCATGTGGTTAACTTTAAGCTGAACTTGATGGAAACCAAAACAGGTTCAATTATGTATTGATGTTGTGGGTGGCTTTCCACTGACTAACTAGGCCACTATAGCCTCCTACTTTGATAATTATGGGATGGCAGCAGCCATCTTACTTTAAGTGTATCTGCTCTATAAAAAAGTAAAAAACAAAAAGAACCCCAAACACACACTAAAGGGGTCATAGATGCTAATGGTGTGTCCTTTGTTTGTTTTGAAAGACTACTGAAAATGCAGCCATAAGAATTTCTATAATTTAGTTTATATAAATAATGACAGAGTATTTATAATCTCTACTTGCACTTTCATATATAAGTATATTTTCAGTGATAATTATCTAATTTATAGTTTGTTTTCCATAAATCATAACTATGATTTTAACACCAGAGAACCTTTGACAGGGTTTGCAATTCCATTGATAGCAAAAATTGTTTTGTGTGTCTAAGAACCTGTGGAATTTTTCTCATAAAAGTGTTGATCATTCTTGGCTCAGTCATGCCATTTATGCACAGACCTCTGTAGGGGGGATGTGAAACTGCACTTCTCGAGGGGGGGGAGAGTTACTGGTGGAATGCTTTCTGGTACAGAGAGTGAGTGCAGCCACTGCTACACCCCTTCAAGGAGTGCAGCATACTACCCCTTGTGTACAGGGCCACCTCAACGAGTAGGTTCAAAGGGGAAGCAGGCCCAGGACACTATCTCTTCCCCCTCCCCTTTTGGGGTGATGTATGTGTGTGTGTGTAAGGTATGTTACCTCCATGCAGTTATCTGTCCCTCTCTAGAGGTGAGACCATGTGTAGAAGTTTCAGAGTGTGCTACTGCCTCCAGGCAAGCTGTGCTGGTTCTTTAGCTCAGACAGAAGAGGCTTATGTTTTTAGACCCAAATGTCTTAGAGTCAGTTTCTGCAGAAGACATGTCAGGTATGTCACTGCAGCTAGTGGCCTGTACAGGGTGTGAACTGCTGTGGACTGCTGACACTCGGGACAAACTTCCCTAGCCAGCTGTGTCCATGCTAACTCAGTGAGTCTAGCTGCTAGAAGGGGACAGATAGACCACAGCTTTGAGTCTGCTTCTGTCTGCAAGCACATGGACCTGGTCTATTAGCTCAAGCAATGGAGTCTGATGTTTTTTTTAATCCAGAGATTCCCAGGTTCAGCCCCCATAGATAACTCATTCAAGGGCATTGTCCATGCACTCTTGGGGGTACTAGGAGGAAGCAGTCCCTGTGATCCCATGAGCACAAGAACTATGACAGACTCTAATGTGCAATGTGCAAGTGGTAAGAGACTTTCCAAATGCTCTTTCCCGCCCTGCATAAAGGCCAACCATGATCTTGCTCTTGGAAAGGAAAATACCTTTGAAAGAAGAACAGCCCTATCAAAAACTAGCACTAATTTCAATGTACCTGAAGCATACAAAGCATATAAATACGCATCATATTTTGTAAAAAGAAAAGGAGTACTTGTGGCACCTTAGAGACTAACCAATTTATCTGAGCATAAGCTTTCGTGAGCTACAGCTCACTTCATCTGATGCATACTGTGGAAAGTATAGAAGATCTTTTTATACACACAAAGCATGAAAAAATGGGTGTTTACCACTACAAAAGGTTTTCTCTCCCCCCACCCCACTCTCCTGCTGGTAATAGCTTATCTAAAGTGATCACTCTCCTTACAATGTTTATGATAATCAAGTTGGGCCATTTCCAGCACAAATCCAGGTTTTCTCTCTCCCCCCCCCAAACCCACTCTCCTGTTGGTAATAGCTATACCAACACAATAGAACACAATGCCATCCACAGCCTCAGAAACAACTCTGACATCATAATCAAAAAGTCTGACAAAGGAGGTGCTGTTGTCATCATGAATAGGTCGGAATATGAACAAGAGGCTGCTCGGCAGCTCTCCAACACCACTTTCTACAAGCCATTACCCTCTGATTCCACTGAGAGTTACCAAAAGAAACTACAGTATTTGCTCAAGAAACTCCCTGAAAAAGCACAAGATCAAATCCGCACAGACACACCCCTGGAACCCCGACCTGGGATATTCTATCTACTACCCAAGATCCATAAACCTGGAAATCCTGAGCGCCCCATCATCTCAGGCATTGACACCCTGACAGCAGGATTGTCTGGCTATGTAGACTCCCTCCTCAGGCCCTACGCTACCAGCACTCCCAGTTACCTTCGAGACACCACTGACTTCCTGAGGAAACTACAATCCATCAGTGATCTTCCTGATAACACCATCCTGGCCACTATGGATGTAGAAGCCCTCTACACCAACATTCCACACAAAGATGGACTACAAGCCGTCAAGAACAGTATCCCCAATAATGTCACGGCTAACCTGGTGGCTGAACTTTGTGACTTTGTCCTTACCCATAACTATTTTACATTTGGGGACAATGTATACCTTCAAATCAGTGGCACTGCTATGGGTACCCGCATGGCCCCACAGTATGCCAACATTTTTATGGCTGACTTAGAACAACGCTTCCTCAGCTCTCGTCCCCTAATGCCCCTACTCTACTTGCGCTATATTGATGACATCTTCATCATCTGGACCCATGGAAAAGAAGCCCTTGAGGAATTCCATCGTGATTTCAACAATTTCCATCCCACCATCAACCTCAGCCTGGTCCAGTCCACACAAGAGATCCACTTCCTGGACACTGCAGTGCTAATAAGCAACGGTCACATAAACACCACCCTATACCGGAAACCTACTGACCGCTATTCCTACCTACATGCCTCCAGCTTTCACCCTGACCACACCACACGATCCATTGTCTACAGCCAAGCTCTGCGATACAACCGCATTTGCTCCAACCCCTCAGACAGAGACAAACACCTACAAGATCTCTATCAAGCATTCTTACAACTACAGTACCCACCTGCGGAAGTGAAGAAACAGATTGATAGAGCCAGAAGAGTTCCCAGAAGTCACCTACTACAGGACAGGCCTAACAAAGAAAATAACAGAACGCCACTAGCCGTCACCTTCAGCCCCCAACTAAAACCCCTCCAGCGCATTATTAAGGATCTACAACCTGTCCTGAAGGATGACCCAACACTCTCACAAATCTTGGGAGACAGGCCAGTCCTTGCCTACAGGCAGCCCCCCAACCTGAAGCAAATACTCACCAGCAACCACATACCACACAACAGAACCACTAACCCAGGAACCTATCCTTGCAACAAAGCCCGTTGCCAACTGTGCCCACTTATCTATTCAGGGGACACCATCACAGGGCCTAATAACATCAGCCACACAATCAGAGGCTCGTTCACCTGCACATCCACCAATGTGATATATGCCATCATGTGCCAGCAATGCCCCTCTGCCATGTACATTGGTCAAACTGGACAGTCTCTACGTAAAAGAATAAATGGACACAAATCAGATGTCAAGAATTATAACATTCATAAACCAGTCGGAGAACACTTCAATCTCTCTGGTCACGCGATTACAGACATTAAAGTTGCGATATTACAACAAAAAAACTTCAAAACCAGACTCCAGTGAGAGACTGTTGAATTGGAATTCATTTGCAAATTGGCTACAATTAACTTAGGCTTGAATAGAGACTGGGAGTGGCTAAGTCATTATGCAAGGTAATCTATTTCCCCTTGTTTTTTCCTACCCCCCCCCCAGACGTTCTTGTTAAATCTTGGATTTGTGCTGGAAATGGCCCACCTTGATTATCATACACATTGCAAGGAGAGTGATCACTTTAGATAAGCTATTACCAACAGGAGAGTGGGTTTGTGGGGGGTGGGGGGGTGAGAAAACCTGGATTTGTGCTGGAAATGGCCCAACTTGATTATCATACACATTGTAAGGAGAGTGATCACTTTAGAGAAGCTATTACCAGCAGAAGAGTGGGGTGGGGGGAGAGAAAACCTTTTGTAGTGGTAAACACCCATTTTTTCATGCTTTGTGTGTATAAAAAGATCTTCTATACTTTCCACAGTATGCATCCGATGAAGTGAGCTGTAGCTCACGAAAGCTTATGCTCAAATAAATTGGTTAGTCTCTAAGGTGCCACAAGTACTCCTTTTCTTTTTGCGAATACAGACTAACACGGCTGTTACTCTGAAACCTATCATATTTTGTGTTTGAAGTTATTATGCACCCACCATCAGCTGAGGAAATAAATGATCACATATGTTGAGACATCTACTTGATCTGCAGATGCAAAACATAATCAGGTAATGAATAATAAATTCTATTATTTGTGCCCGCAAAAAGAGACTGAAGAGGTTGAGTGGCCTTTGAAAAGTGGCCCATACTTCTTTTTCACATGGCACAGAGCTCATTCCAAGAGGAACTTAATGCTTCTGGCTGTATTTTAAAATTCATAATAGGAGTATGGAAAATTAAGCACACAACGGCATTCAGGTTTTGCAGGCACAGCTGTATGCCTAAATTTTTTGAAAATCTGACTGTCACTAACAGTGAACAAATCAGATCCTACATAGACAATAACCCTTTGAGAAAAACAAATTTAATCCAAGTTTGCTATCGGGTTGTACTAGAAATAATGTGGGTCATGGCCAAGTAACTCAAGTTTATTAGCAGAGGCGTCCACTGTAACTCTATTGAAAATGAAGAGCTCCTGTACTATTCTATGAAATCCACATGGTGCTGATGTGGGTGAGCCGCACTCTCACATTCTGGTTATATTCTTCAGAGCAGGCTCAAGTACAGTGGCAAACATACATACACCGGATTTGAATTGATCACAGGATTTCAGCAGAATATCAACACTTAACAAATACATTTAAATAAAAACTCTGTATTGAAATAACATGGAGGTGGTAATAAAAATAAGGTAATGTAGGTCAAGATCCTGCACTGAGCTCTATGTGGGAAATCAATGGGGTTCTGTGTGGGCACAGGGGTTTGCCCACTTGGAGCTCAATGCAGGATCAGATCGTTAATTAAAACATGCACCATCATGCACCTTTTCTAGGTTTAACATCTTCCTTCTTGGTAGGTAGGGGTGTCTAGTATACTCTTTGGGGACTGTGATGTTGGATGGACTATGGAGTCTGAATCAACCATGTATTTGAAAATGATGATCTGTCCAGCACTACCAATATTTAACTGTTGGAATAATCTTTCTGTAATTTTTTTTGACAGAGTTGATGATACCTGGACACTGTAAGGCTCATTCACCAATGCCTTACTCCATCTTCAACTACAGCTTCAGGTGGTCATAAGGGATGGAGATTGGAAGGGGGTTATCCTTATCTGCTATCACTTTGCAGTAAGTTGTTAAATTTCTGCAGTCTAGAGGAACATCCAATGCTCAGGTTTGCATGATAGATCTTGACTCCATTATCCTGCTTTCAGACATTCTGCTATATGTGCAAATTGATGTTAGTGGGAATTCTGCACATTTATGGAGAGCACAAGATCCACGGTATTACAGAAACATTAACGTAGTGTA
This sequence comes from Chelonia mydas, assembly GCF_015237465.2. NCBI lineage: Eukaryota > Metazoa > Chordata > Testudines > Cheloniidae > Chelonia > Chelonia mydas. Next base: position 20,359,944 of record NC_051252.2, read on the forward strand.
ATCTTATCTATTGCTCTATCAATATCTAGTGCATCAACAAACAGTTCACTATTGCATTATTCCAGTTTTCCCTGATGCAACTCCAAAGTACCAGAGGAATAAACAAGCTCAAATCTTCTGAATTTTGTTACTAAAGAAGGAATTAAAGTGCTCACACAATGCTGTCGAATGCACAGCACAGTGCTGAGTCACCATAACAGGTTGCAAAAGAGAGTCAGTGCTTCTTTAAAAGACTGCTGCCTATCATCCTTCGTTCCATGATTTATTTCACTGGTCATTTATCCAGAAATAATAATCAGACCCTGACTTCCTCAAAGCCTGCTCTTTGCTGTTTCAGATCAGAGCCACTGCCCTACAGTTTTCAAACACATTTCTTATTATTATTGAGAGGCAGGAGCACACAAAATGAATTCTTTCTGGAGAGGAAGATCACAAGAGTGAGAGTTGGTCACAATAGTCTACATTGACTCCCATTGGTTTGTTTGCAGAGAGGGCTGTCTGCCAAGAGCAGGTTCTCTATTTTCTGCATGGAAGGAGAGTGCCACTTCCATGGCAACATTGCCGCGTGCTGGCTTTGCATGGATGCCCTTCTGTTTGTGTTCTGCCTAGAGAGAGTGCTACAGATTTTGGGGACAGTGAAGAAGGGAAGGAGCTATTCTTTGTAGCACCATCCCTTGTTCTGCTTCCAGATTTTAGCATGGGTAAATGGGCTTCTTAGAAACTAAGCAGAGGAAAAGCATTGGAGAGAACACACAGACCACCAACAAAACAGGGGCCTAACTGCTTTACATGCTGAGTAGTCATTTACACTGGCCAGTGTGAATGGAGAATTCTGACTGGATGTTTACACTCATGTTGCAAATGTATAAATGTCAATACAGAGTCCAAAGAAAGAACAATCACGTCTACTCTCTTTCTGGGGCACACAGATGGAAATGGAGAGGCTCACCATGAAATCTTGCACCCACTGAAGTCAATAGCAAAACATTGGCTTCAGTGGAGCCAGGGGATTTCATTGGAGCTCTTCAGTGTGGTTTGTGGAGCATTGCCCATTAGGATGCTTGTTCTATTCATGATGATTATTATGGCCACAAAAAGTAAATTTCAAATTTAAAACTTTTAATTGAGGTAAAAGTTAACTTTTAACCACAAAAAGAAAAGGAGTACTTGTGGCACCTTAGAGACTAACAAATTTATTTGAGCATAAGCTTTCATGAGCTACAGCTCACTTCATCGGATGCATTCAGTGGAAAATACTGTAGCTCACGAAAGCTTATGCTCAAATACATTTGTTAGTCTCTAAGGTGCCACAAGTACTCCTTTTCTTTTTGCGAATACAGACTAACATGGCTGCTACTCTGAAACCTTTTAACCACAAAGTGCACAAGTCTACATTAACTGTGAGAGCTTATTACTTCAACTCTCAGCCTTCCCCACCCAACACTTTCCCCATTTGTTTGGTTGTTTCCCAAACATCATGTCTTGTCTAAAATTAGATTGTAAGTTCTTTCAGGCAGGGACCATATTTCTGTTTTGTGCAGTAAAGTACAATCTTGGGGACTGTAATAAATAAATAAATTTTACAATCCTGTGGAAACAAATATTCATGCTTTTGACTGAGTTTCTGAACATGAATACAAGTTATCAGGGATGTGTGTCTGGAGGCGTGGTTTCTACATACACACATTGTTTCCTTTTTAAGACATCTGCATCTGTAGAATTCAGTTCAGGTTTTAGCCCTAGAAACTTATCATTATTGTGCCCTGATCAGCAAAGTGTGATATCAGTGGGTTTTAAAGTTACGCATAGCTGGATTGAGGCCTTATACTTTCTTGTATGTGCTCCTATAACTTAAAATGGTCAGATATTTAATACTGAAGATGTTCAAATCCTCACTCTGTCATATTTATTTATTCTGATTCATATATGTGTCCTAAACTCAAGATGTTTTTACAAAGAATTCAAAATATAATCAAATAAAAAAAGCAGCATCTGCTTCTCACCCCCAATGTAGAAAATCAACCAACCACAAAAATATCCTTCGTAAACTATGTTAATCAGTATCCCCTTAAACACAAACAGTGGTGCCTTATTCTGTCTTTCCCTTTCCCGAGATTTGGTTTAGTAGATGGGCTTGTCTTGATGGTCAATACTTTCAGGCTATTTTGGATCAAGGGATAGTGATGTCAATTCCAAAGTTTAGGGTCCCTTATGGTTAATGATCTGCAGGCAGGTTTTATGCCACGGGGAATCCAGTTCAAGCACCTCTGCTGATCCCAGCTGTGGCAGTATGGACTAGGCCTTCATACTACTGTAAAAATAAAAGTGGCCTACTTAACAACATGTGCAGGCAGTATGTTTTTTTGCACTGTAGCCAATAAATATTTCCATGTTTACACTTTAATGATCTATTCTGTAAACTGACTAAATCCTCAAGGCAGATTGATAAGAATGATTAGAATGCCTCCCAAACTAATAGTCAACTAGATCAATAATGCTTAACATGTTAAAACATGTAAAAATACCTTCTTATACCTCTGCCTAGAAATAGTCTAAGCAGACCTGGTTTATTTTATAAAAATCTATTTTTATATGTTTGCCCATGGGATCAAAATGGCATCTTTGGAGCCATTCTAATCTTTTGGGTCCGATGGAAGCCTACCTAAATGCCTTGAGTCACCCGTGCTGAATTATGCATGTTTTATAACATTCCATGAAAAATATTTGCTTTTATAAAATTCAATTTTATGTTTAAATAATGATAAGGTTTAACACAAATCCACCACACCCACAAAACATAAAGTTGTGATATTCTGTTTGTGGATTTGATTTTTCTTTTTAAAAAGTTTAGGTGAATTTAATATCAGTGAAAGTTTCTGGATTTACATTATTGGGACTGGAGACATTCATTCCAAGTGTCAGCTATGATGTTGATTTACCTGAGATGGAGTCTTCATCACCAAGAATTATACTGAGACCACTCAACTCCTTTTACATAGGCCACTGATTAGGACTCAGATGATCATCTGTCTTTAGTGTCCTGGCCAGATTTGAATAGGTGACTTAAGGTGCATCTTGCTGTAACTCTCCTGAGTCAGCTAGTTCCCCAAGAGATGCTCTTCTTACCTACTGCCCAATCTTGCAATCTTTACTTGCATGAGAGGTCCTTAAGCATTCCATTGACATCAATCAATAGGACTCTTCACATAAACAGGATTACGTGTCTGAGTAAGGGTTTGCAGGATTGAGCCCTAACATTGTCTTTTTTTTCTGCAGTAGCACAAATTAAGAACACAGTTTCTGGCTTCTCTCTGTTTTTTTTTTTCCACAGTCTTGCCACAGTTTTTGCTTTTAATAAAGATTAATGTAACATTCCATAGTATTTGGAATTTGACTGAGAGGAATTAAACAAAACTGGTAGGGAGTCGGTAAATAGACAATGCCTTGGGCAACAGAGTACAGTATGTTAGAGCAGAATAGATGGCAAGAAACGAAAAAAGGTGAATGAACTCAAAGGGGTGGTAGATAGTAGGGAAATATGCATAATTTTAGCAGGAAAAACATGCAGTTTTCAGATGAAATGTATTAGTAAAGTGAAAAGATAAATTGTATACAATAGGTTCATTTAATTGTCTGAAAAGATGGAAAATTTGCAAGTAAAATGATAGAAAGAGTTTTTGAAATTAATATTAAAGTGCTAAAAACCCATCAACCTTGGTGAATTAAACACCTAGGGAAATATCAGCTCCAGAGGTTAAGAGGTGAGAGTACATTTTAATGGTAGATTAAGGTGAGTCAGAGGGCTTGATCATCGTAATGTATGAAGAGAATGGTGTTACTTACGCGAAACACACGTCACTTTTATAATTTTGAAACAAGAGTGTGTGAAATACAAATTAGCAGGCACACCTCCTTAATGGCCATTAAGCGAAGGAGCATTTAAAATGAAAAACAAAAGGGGAGCTTTGTACAAGCCTAACAGTGTCAGCCTGGCTCAGGTATAGCAAAAATAACGCAAAGCATAACCTACACTTGGTCAATAATTAGCAGACAACTTTACCAAGCAACAGAGCACCCAACAATTCCACTCTCAACTCAGAGCCCTTTCTGGCTATAAGTCTATTATCAGACAGCTGAACGTTTCAACTTCATTGAAGCAACAGAGGTTACTAAATATGACACCCTAACTACATGATCCCATATACCTAATGGGTCAAACTCCCAAAGGGCCTCAATTGGGCTTGTAAAATTCAAAATGCAGTTTTTCACACATGTTTTACATATACCAGTACTTTGATTTGTACATGGAAAATGCCTTTATGTTTAGATTAAATTAGATGGTTAGACGTCTACAAGCAGTTTGTGTGTGCTAATGTTAAAAAGTTCATTTGCAAAATTGCAAGAGAAGTTTTAGAGGATTTTTAAAAATCTAGTGCCGTGTGTGTGTACAATTTCACCATTAACACTATCACAGGTATCCTCATAATTACCTCAGTAAATGAATACAGTAACAGTGTGGGCCAAATTCATCCCTGATGTAACTTCTTGACTTGAATGGAAACATATTAGAGTGATGAATTTGGCACCATATATGTCAGGTGCTAAAAAGCAGCACAAACATAGTATTATCCCTAGTAAAAGCCTTGGGGTCTGAGTCTTCTCTCACTTATACAGGTATAAATCATCACTGAAGTCAATGAAGTTATACCAGCATTAAAGTTGGAAGAAGTGAGAGGAGATTCAGGCCCTTAAGATATTCAGCTATTTGGACTATCTTTGCTAATCTATTGACATGATCAGGAAGTTCTCCTCCTTTACAGAGAAAAGATAAGGAAAAAAGCAAAGTGAAGCTAATCTTTTTTGAATCAGGCTTTCCTCTTGGGTATGACTACATGCAGAAAATCTGGAATTTCCAGGCAACACAAATCAAAGGTGGCAGAAGAACCTACAAAACATACAAATAAACCATCCAAATTTCAGGTACTAAACCAACCAGGGCAGCATACATAGTGTAAGAACTAAGATATAGGCAACTATGTTTTCTATGAGGTTCCTAGAGCATTATCACATACCAGTGCCATAAAAATAAATTATATTAATGCATTATTAGGAAAGGTATAATAAGATTAAAATATAATACACATTAATAGTGGGCTAGCTTCACTATCAGATATTCTTCTATAGATGCTTGTTGGAAAAGAATATAGAAAACTTAGAGGTTCCTTTCCCTAAAAAAGCATGTAGTCTATCCAATTCTTTTTAAATAGCTGGTCAAAAAATGAGTGTTTAATTTCTCTGTTTTCTTCCAAGCCTGATTCTGAGAGCCTGATTCTCAGTCATATTCAAGCTCCTTTACACCATTCTGGTGGGTGCAAATGGGCCACAAATTACACTTAGTCCACTTTAAGGCCCCTTTACATTGCCAGTACTGTGAAAAGGAGCCGTAGTTTAAGTGAGAATCAGGCCCATTGTTTCCCCTGCTTGAGAGAAACAAATAAAAACGGATTTACCTTAATAATTGTTCATACTGAAGCACTGATTCTGAGGATTGATCATTTTGATGGTGCTTAGATATGGTGACAAACATGGGACAGATAGATAAGGTAACACTGAGCAAATATCTTGTCACCCTCTATAACTGAACACTTCAATAGTAATTACAGTGTTTAAACTGAAGAAGAATCAGCATGTTGGTGTTGCCTCTGAAGTCTCATATCTTCCTCTAGTGACAGAGAAGTGGGACAGAAGGAGCACAAGGGGATTTAAAGGGCAGCACTGAACATGCCAATGACAGCGTTATGTGTTGATGCTTCAGTTCCCTTTTCTTCTTCTATTTGATGACCACTTGATCATTTATAGCCTAGAGACTCCTGGTCAATGGAAGCTTGCCGAGTAGTCCCACTGTTGTATCGGTCATCCCACAAACATGGCAAAAATATTGACAGCTGCAATAAGAAATGTTGAAGGAGATACAAATCTAGGCCCCAATCCTGAAAACACTCAAGCACGAGTAACTTCACACACATTAGTAGTCCCGGTGGAAGTAGACTAGAGAAAGCACATTCCTGGAATCCTAAGAGTAGGAACATTCACTATATGGCCACTCCCAAGGTAGGCCAAATTTTTAGAATTAACAGATTTGATGGTAGCCCTTTAAGATTGATCTCACATCCAAGTTGTGCCATTTGAGCCCCTTAGTGTTCTCAGAAGAAGGGCAGAAAGAAGAGAGAATAATATTTTTCAAAATGAAACTGAGAGGGTTGGGGAGAAATCCTGCATCTGTTAGCAAAGCTAAGGCAGTTATTTTAACAAAGTTTACCAGTTCATTGACCCTTCTAGCATGTAACTGCAACAAGGAAGATTTTTTTTTTAAGTAGTAAAACCACCAAGAGAATCTCCTTAAGGGGTCAAAAAGAGGCCTCATTAGAAGAGCTGATACCAGAATACGATTAAGATGCTGGGTCAGAGTGAGTCTGATGACCAGCTGTAACCTTTTAGGTACTGGTTCTTTATTTCACTTGAAATCAGTGCAAAGTTAGGATCTACATACTGCAGTCAGCAACACAATATCTTCTGCCTAGATAGAAATGGAATATGTGGCAGTGGTAATGTTTAAAGAAACATGAAACAGAAGGCACTTTTGCAGAATTCAGAGCTGGGCCTAAGGAACAGCATTATTCTGACTTCTATATTCTATATTAACTTTACCCACTGAGTATGACTGGGACTACTCATAGCATGTACAATTGATTATATACATAAATCTTTGTGAGATTGGGGCCTAATTGTGTGAAGAGAGGCATGTAGAAATCTCTTGCTTAATTTGATAGAAGCCATTGTGAGCATGTAAGCTGTTGTGTTTGGAATCTTGCAGTACAATGTTCGGACATATTCATTTCAATTTGATGTGGAACAGCACTCCAGTTACACAATGATTGGATTAGTAGCACAGAGTGATTGGTTTAGCAGTTGATGAGTGTTTGTAACTTGCTACATTCCAACTGCATTACTGGCGTTAGCACCAGCAGCATTCAAACTTCAACCTACCCCATAAATGGACCAGCTAGATTGAGTCTAGATCACCACTTAACTTGAGCTAGATAGGCACTTTGGTGTGTGGATGGGAGTCGGGTTAGGAGCAACACATGAGTTATAGCTTGAGCTAACAATGCAGTGAAGGCAACCCCCAAAAGACTTGACCCGAGTCATCAGTAACAGAGATTCTGCAATTAGAGTGCTTATATTGTACCCCATGCAGTCCCACTGATGACAGTGGTTTTACACAGCTTATAAATCCACACAAAGTTTGGCCCAGAGACATGTTTCTTGTTCCTCTTTGGCAAATTATTCATACCATCTGTTTATCACTATTAAAACATTTTTCTTTGGCATATGAAATGCAAAATGCAAAAGGGCCCAGCAAACGATCCCACATTTCAGTTAGTACAATAGAATCTATGTAGTTGCTACTCTGACAAGTGACATGCCCTTTTAATTGGCCCAGTTGCCAAAACCATTCAATGCAATACATTTTGAGGGCTCTAAACAATGGATTAATGGCACACCTACTAGTAAAAAGTCTGCATAATTGGCACACATGGAGCTGTTTGCATGCTTTTTCACTGTATTTAACAGATGTAAAATGGTGTTTGGTGACATACATTTCCCATTCTGTGGCTCCTCTGCTTACTTCATGCTGCTTTTGTTTTCTATTATGACTGAAGAAAGATTGAAATGTTAAATTTTAAAAATATTTTAATGCTCTGGTTTGCCTTAAGATCAAGTTGTGAAATAAAAAGGGATCTTTCTTAGGAATTTAAAAATTGTCCATATCCATAGTTTTTGTGTGTTGTGTATCAGTGAGCCCCTGATGAGAATGTTGATTACTTAATTGGGATATTTCTAATAATGTTCAAGAGAGGTACTAAGCAGATTAAAAGGAAGCTATTTAGTATCAGCATTTAGAAAGGATACAAGATTTACATAAAGTATTTAAAACTAGAAAGGACAGATCCTTTTGCTAGTGAGCTGCTTTCTGAAGAATGTGTATGTAAGCATCATGGTTATTCAAAGGGCTCCAAGAAATCTCCCCACATCCATAGCTGCCCAAATATATGTAGGTTCCAGCCTAAATTTCAAGTGACCTTCAATATTGTGAGCTCAACCCTTTTAGAATTCTAACTATCTGAGTTTACTTGGAATACAGGAGGCCAAAAAATAAATTGAGGTCTTCCTGTCTAAAAATTGAGGTCTTCCTCCTGAATAATTGTTTTAAATTCTGCATATCTAGAACAGGAAAATGTTGATCCATATTCTTGGGAATGATCTGTTTTTAAATTGTGTGTTCTTTGGGCAGGAATTGTGTCTTCCTCTGTGTTTGGAATGTTCCTACTACATTGGTTCTCAACCTTTTCCGTACCTCATGTAACAACAGAAACAAGTTTTGGACCCTCCTCTCATCTAGACATTAAAAAAAAAAAAAAAAAGAGAAGGTGATTGCAGAGCCCCAGGTTAAGAACCCAGGGCCTAGCACTTCAGCAATCTAAATAAAACACAATAAAAACTCACTGTAAAAAAACTAAAATGAAAACCAAACCTACCAACCAAACATAGTAACGGAACACGTTCCTCAAAATTGTTGCTTCATGGGATATCTAAAGTTAGCTCCCTTCTTCTGATGCTCTTGTGGTGTTTCCAAACTTCCTTGTTATCTGACAGCATCTGAGAGGAACCAAAGGAGAGGAAAGATGAGACTTTTGGGAAGGTAAAAGGGGCAGAAATGGAAGTGATGCAAATGCTTGGCTTGACTGTGGTTCAGAATTAGAAGTTGGTCAAGAAGCTAGAGCCGGTTGACACCCACTACAAAAAAGAAACAGCAAAGGGTGAGTCAGCCACTGAGCCTAATGTTGGGGGGGGGAGGGGGGGGGGAAATTGCGATGAAAGCCCTTTGTCATCTGCTTGTAAAATAATGACTATCACGCCCTTTTACTCACTGGTTCCCTGAACAACTATAGGATAGCCCTCTTGATTTTATCCTTGCAAATGAAGCCATGGCTTTTCCTCTTATTGATATACTATGGATGTCTATTTTAAAAAAATCTTACTAAATAATTCACTCATTTTAAAAAATGGTGAATGAAACACTGTAGGATACATAATATGGAACAAATACACTACAGAATGCCTGGAAAAGCTAAACCATGTAAAAATAAATAAAAGAGCTGTATTGGCTCCATGATGAACTACAAAATGTGCACATTAGAAAAATAGAATAACAAGGAAAATGAATTTTAAAAATGTTAAAAATATATTAATAGTCTAACTTAAAACCATCCCAAGCATGAAAATTGAAAGATCATGTAGCTATGTTATTGAGTCCCCAAGCTATGGCGCGTGTATAGCACAGAACGTGAGATTACAATAAAAATAAGGGTGGGGGTTAATCCCAGTGTTTTGGCCAAATTCCATTTCAGATAAATGGTTACACTCTTCTTCAGCTGCTTTGTAGTGATATTGTGTGCTGCTGAACTGCCACCCCATCCTGTTAGCAACGGGTGACTGGTTCAGTGGTGGAGTAAATGATCCCAGTGGATTTGTAAAATGTGTTGTGCTGCTTTGGGCCATGAGAGCCACACAACATTTTTTTTTTTTTTAATTCAAGGAGGATGAAATTTGGGCCCCATTCATGTCAGTGGCAAAACTCCCAATGAATTCCGTGGGGCCAAGATTTTGCCTTGCAATCGTGAACTCTTTAGGGCGGGAATTCTAATTTTGTTGTTGATGTTGAGCACGATATACCTGATGTAAAGCACTGAGCACAGATAGGATAAAACATACATTACAATATATACACGGAAGATAGTATTATTATATCAAAATCACTCAAGTCTCTTCAGACCCACGCTATTTTGTCTTTTGCAATAATTAAGTGCAAAAGTTGTATGTGCAATTGTCTATGCATGATTATATAGAGAGAGAGAAAGAGGGGGATAAGAAACTAAAGAAACCTGTAGGGGTTCTTTAGGGGACTGGAGTGAAGAATATAATGCAGTGTTTCTCAAACTATAATCTGCAAGAGGCCTTCCTGTGGTCCATACAATGCAATGTTTAAGAACCAAAGTGTAGATTTGGGTGTTAGAAAGAATTGGGCCCATTAATGGATATTTTGCTTAATAAGTGAACTGCAGAATGAAAAACATGGAGAATAACTGATCTAATGAGTCTATGATCTGGGATCTAATTAATCTATGGTGTAGTATAAGGGATTTTCCCAATTTGCACTATTCCAGGATATTGTGGATCTGAAATTAATAAAACTAGATTCTTGTTTATCTATTACTAGAACGTATCAGAAGGATAGCCGTGTAAGTCTGGATCTGTAAAAGCGGCAAAGGGTCCTGTGGCACCTTATAGACTAAGAGACGTGTTGGAGCATAAGCTTTCATGGGTGCATCCGACGAAGTGGGTATTCACCCACGAAAGCTTACGCTCCAATACATCTGTTAGTCTATAAGGTGCCACAGGACTCTTTGCAGCTATTACTAGAACATCTGTTATGAATCCAGTGTAGTGGTGTAGACAACTTTTTTTAGGTGCGGCAGCAGGCAGGCTAAAAAATAATAAAGTAATAGCTGTTGAATATTGCTTCAGTGAATAGTTTTGAACTGACTAAATTTATTCATTTTTAACAAAGTGAGATAAATGAACTGCTGTTCCCAACTCAGTGTTTCCTTTATTAATGAAATCCCTACATTTTTTTGGTGGGGAGAGGGGGCTAAAGCCCTTGCAAGCCCTCATTTGTCTATTTTCACAAAGCAAGTTTCTGATGTAGAATCCAGTAGGCCTTGAACCCAGTATAGTCATTATTTGGGCTGTTGTCAGTGTAGGATCAAGTGGGTTTGTGATTTATAATCTTACAGGTTGTAATTTGAACCCTATTGGGTCTGTGTTCTGGTATCTAATGGATCTGTAATTTGGGATGCAGCAGGTATAGGATCGAGTGATTCTGTGCTTTGAGGTCTGAGACTTGGAATCTGATGGCTCTCAGAGGCAGGGGGGTCTGATGGTTCTGTATTCTGACAACTAATGGGCCTGAAATACAGTGAGGCATTTTGAATCTGAGTATTGAATCCAATTGGTCTGTGCTTTGTGATCTGATGGTTAGGGAATCCAGTGGATCTGGAATTTGTGATCTGAGAGCTCTGGGATTGTGGATCTGTGCTGTAATGGCAATTGGATCCAGTGTCTCAATGCTTTATGGTCCCATGGCTATATGATCTAGTGTCCATGTGAGTTGTGATCTAATGGCTTGGGATCCAGTAGATCTGTTTTGTGATCTGATGGCGATGGGATTAATTGGCTACATGCTTTGGGAGTTCGGATCTGGTGGCTTTGAGCTTTGGGAGCTTGGTTCAAGTGGCTCTATGCTTTGTGATCTGATGGCTATGGATTCCAGTGGCTGTGTGCTGTGTGATCCCATGGCGATGGGATCCAAGAGCTGGGTGCTTTGGGAGCTGGGATCCAGGGGGAAGAAACTGTGTGGTCCCCTTGCAATGGGATCCAGGGACTGTTTGGTCCCATGGCGATGGAATACAGGGGCTGGGTGCTTTGGGAGCTGGGATCCAGGGGGAAGAAGCTGTGTGATCCCCTGGTGATGGGATCCAGGGGCTGTTTGGTCCCATGGCGATGGGATCCGGGGTGGATGCTTTGGCATTGAGTGACTGGGTGCTATGTGGTCCCATGGCAATATCATCCAAGGGCTGTGTGATCAGATCTAGGGGCTGAGTGCTTTGGGAGCTGGGATCGAGGGACTGGGTGCTGTGTGATCCCATGGCGATGGGATCCAGGTTATGTGGTCCCCTGGCAATGAGATCCAGGGGCTGGGTGCTTGGGAGCTGGGAATGAGGAACTGGGTGCTGTGTGGTCCTCTGGCGATGGGATCCAGGGTGCTGCGTGCTTTGGGAGCTGGGATCGAGGGACTGCGTGCTGTGTGGTCCCCTGGTGATGGGGTCCAGGAGCTGTTTGGTCCCCGGCGATGGAGTCCAGGGGACAAGGGCTGCATGGTGCCCTGGCGATGGGGTCCAGGGGGAAGGGGCTGTGTGGTGGCCTGGCGATGGGGTCCAGGGGCTGAGTGGTCCCATGGTGATGAGGTCCAGGGGGCAGGGGCTGTATGGTTCCCTGGTGATGGGGTCCAGGGGCTGAGTGGTCCCATGGCAATGGGATACAGGGGGCAGGGGCTGTGTGGTGGCCTGGCGATGGGGTCCAGGGGCTGAGTGGTCCCATGGCGATGGGGTCCAGGGAGCAGGGGCTGTGTGGTGGCCTGGCGATGGAGTCCAGGGACTGAGTGGTCCCATGGCGAAGGGGTCCAGGGGCTGAGTGGTCCCATGGCGATGGGGTCCAGGGGGAAGGGGCTGTGTGGTGCCCTGGCAATGGGGTTCAGGGGCTGAGTGGTCCGATGGCGATGGGGTCCAGAGGGCAGGGGCTGTGTGGTGCCCTGGCAATGGGGTCCAGGGGCTGAGTGGTCCCATGGCGATGGGGTTCAGGGGGCAGGGGCTGTGTGGTGGCCTGGCGATGGGGTCCAGGGGCTGCGTGGTCCCATGGCGATGCGGTCCAGGGGGAAGGGGCTGTGTGGTGCCCTGGCAATGGGGTTCAGGGGCTGAGTGGTCCGATGGCGATGGGGTCCAGAGGGCAGGGGCTGTGTGGTGCCCTGGCAATGGGGTCCAGGGGCTGAGTGGTCCCATGGCGATGGGGTTCAGGGGGCAGGGGCTGTGTGGTGGCCTGGCGATGGGGTCCAGGGGCTGCGTGGTCCCATGGCGATGCGGTCCAGGGGCCGCATGGTGGCCTGGCGATGGGGTCCAGGGGCTGCGTGGTCCCATGGCGATGGGGTCCAGGGGCACGGCGGCTTTGGGAGCTGGGATCGTGTTTGGTGCCCCCGGCGAAGCGCAGGGGGTGGGGAGCACCCGCCTTTCCGCTCGCTCGCCGCGGTGCCTCCGGCGGGCGCTGTAGCTGCCTACCCAGAGTGCAGCAGGCAGCCGGAGGAGGAGGAGGCGGCGCGGCAGCGGCTGGGCTCAAGCTGCTCGTGCTCCCCGGCCCCTCGGCGCAGCTGGTCCCGGGCGCAGGCGGCGGCGCGGCCCAGAATGCGAGTGTGAGATGCTTCCCCCGGCAGCGGCTCCCCGGGCCCAGGCGGCGGCGGCCCCCGCGTGGATGCGGCTCCGGAGCCGGCGCTTCACGCTGCACAAACATTTCTATAGGACTCATTCGCCTTGCTGAGGAGAGCGGCCCCTCCCGCGCCCCTGCCCGCCCCCGCCCGCCCCCGCCCGGGCCATGCAGGCCCCCGGCACAGCCTCGCCGCTCAGCGCCGCGCAGGTGGGCCGCCTGCGGGAGGAGCAGGGAAAGGTAAAGGCCGAGCAGCAGCGCCGGGGGCCTGGGCCGCTCCGCAGCGAGGCCCGGAAGGGTGCCCGGAGCGCCGGGCCCGGCTGGGGGGAAGCGGGGCAGGGGCCCGGGGGAGGAGGCCCAGGCCGCGGGGCCATGGCAGCGTTGGGCCTGTAACGGTTGTTCTCGCTTCCACCGCACCCGAGAGAGAACGTGTGCGGGGAGCGCCTCGCCGCGGCGGGTCCGGCACCGCGGAGCTGGCGCGGGGCTGCCCGCTGAGCGCCCGGAGTCGCCTCAGGCCGGAGCCCAGCCCCATGGGTGCGCACCCACCCCCCGTAGTGCCACTGGCGTCATCGGCCCCCCAGCAACACCAGGGCTTGGGGAGAAAAGGGTGTGACCCCCCACAAAGCCGGTTCTGTCCCCCAGGGTAGAGGCCTGTGGGTGCTTTTAACACAGGGCTGCTTCAGAAGTGGACCCTGACCCAGCTTCTGGAGTGGGGCTGAAATAAACCGTGTCAGTGTCCTAGCTCTGCCTAAAGTGTTGAAATCCAGTAGACCAAGTTAAAGATGATCTGTCAGCCCTAAGGTTAGCGTCCTGGCTTTTGGCCCTGTGTCGCAGCCATGTTACTCCAATGCCATTTTTGTATTTCCTTTCTTTTAAATTCAAAGAATACCTTTTAAGAAAAGTTGGAAGATACCCATATGTTTACTGATGCACCATGTGGGCTCCCTAGGGGTCATTGCAATCTGTTGTGTAAATACTTGCTTTAATGTGTAACAAACATCCTTTTAAGGTTTTATGGCAGGGTGTAATTATATGTGCATAGTAGTACCAGTTTTTCAAATTATTATTCTCTCAGATGCTTAATCTTTTTTTAATAGGAAAGGTGATTATGCTTTTAGGTCTGCAAGTTGGTCCACACAGAGCCTTATTGAAGTCAGTGGAGCTTCCTGTGGGCTTCTGTCCATGTGAACTAACTTCCATAGGTAGGGCATTAGGGACTAATCAGTCATGAACCTTCTTTTGAAGATTGATTACTTTAGAGCTGTATTTAAAATAGCCAGACTATTAAATGTCTTTTTTACAAAGTTTCCTGCCTTAAAATACTGAATGTCTTCTCTTACTCCATGCTGTATATGGGCTTAGTGCAAAACTGGAGATCTCTCCTTCTTAAGATTAGTCATATCCACTTACTAGGTGATTGATGTGATTTTTGGGGTGATAGGCCCCTATCCTGCAATTAGCTCTGCATAGGTACAGGTGTCTACCTATATGAAATTAATTGCATGATCAGAGCCATATTTAGCACACATCATCATGAATATTTCATGCCAATAATCTAAATACCTTTTCAGTTGTCCTCTTGATCTCTTCATAAGGTTAAAAATTTTGTATGCATCTTAAAAGTAGCTTCCTAGGTATAAAAGAAAACTCTTAGTAATTCCTTTATTGTATGGTGCTTCCACCAACATCACTTTTTTGAGGGTAGGGAGCCTAAGTAATGCATACATGATACAGACCATGAGCATCTTCTGGAATATTGTGTATAAACAAGATGTCTGGCTTTGGAGAAGAAGACCCACATCATTACCTAAAGATCTACCTCAATTGATGGGTTGTTAACATGGATGAAAATTAGGATAATCTGGTGGGATACTCTGAATGGTCTCTTCTTATAAGAACATCAGATGAGAGTAAACTGTTCCCTCTCTCCACAGTCCAGTTACTTTCCAGGCTAGTTGACTGTGATGGAGAATTACGCTTCTGTGATGCTTTAGTGTCAATTGGTCATGGAGTGTAAGTGCATGTCTGTCAGGAGCATGTAGAATTATTCCCAGTTCATGGCAAGGCCCTTCAGTAAGCAAGTTTAAGACTGTTCTCAAACAGATCTGCTCCAGTGGAAAAGAGACCCAAGAGGCCATTAATTAAGACTGTTAGGCTGCTGTACCAAAATTGTATTTTATCATAAGGAAACTTTACATAATTTCTGCAGATTGGCTAAAAATATTTGAACCCTTCAGCTTCATTATGAAATTATCCTGAGGAGCTAAATATCTTAGTTACAGTGGAGTGTCAGGATGAAGTCATAGTGGGCTCTTCCTCTGTGAAATAGAGAATTGGAAGCTGTATATAATCGGATTACAATAGTGTTTTTGGTTCTGAAAATATTATATTTTAAAGTTGAGGAGACCATTTCATTTATACCATCACCTTCCTTTTCAGATAGTCATAGATTTCATAAATTTGAGCAAACTCCACTTGGAGGCAAGCTTGAAATTAGATATGATTGCTATAAAATTTTGCACAGTGCTTTTGCTAATCTAGTAGTCATATAAATATCTTTCACAACCTGTGTTCTAATACCCTACAGCATTTTCTCAATATAGTCTCAAAAGAAGTGGTCAAATATTTGTCAAATAACTTGAAAATTTCACACTTTGAAAAATTATTTAATTGATGTATTTTTATTTTCACCCAGCTCTGACTCTCATTCTGATATGCTTAGATTTACAGAAATGCACACACACACCACTGTTTATCCAGGTGACAATATGCTCCCTTTAGGACTGAAACTTGGTTGAATAAAAATAAATTATTTAGCTTTACTTCCATTAGACTGAAACTTATACCATATTGTGTCCTTTTTTCCTCTAGGCTTTGAAATAATGAAATACACTATTAATTACCTGCTGACCTAGAAATATTTTTATTTGAATCATGATTGATTTTTAGCATGCATATTGCTCTGCTAAAGTGGATATGTGTTGCATTCTTTTACTGATTTAGGCATAAGTTTTGGCTTTTAAAATGTAGTAAGTAGTTCTCAATCTTTTCAGTAACAGGAGTCCCCTTTCATCTACGTAGGCCCTCCCTCCTGTTTATCAATGTAGGCAGACCACGAAGTTCATGACCCACTGACTTCTGTTTGGGGCTGCCACATCCCAGTTTAGGAACTCTGTTGGCGAATGATTTTAATTCTTGGTTAGAATAGCCACTTGCCTGTTGGACAGTTTTCATCTTGTTAGTTTGTAGTGATAATCAGGCCAAACCTTTAAAAGCAATTTTCAGGACATCTACTAAACGTACTTGGTAGAAAAACATGTCTTAGAATGTGTATCTTTGGGATAAATTATAGAAGAATATCTAGTAATTTTCATGATAAAGACTATCACTGAAAGCATCATGTCTGCTTAAAGTTTTGAATGTTAGTGTAAAAAAATATAGCGCATTTATCACTGATTGCTTGAAAGTACAGTATCTGTTAGCTGGAAATATGTTAAGCCCACTGTTTGTAAGTGTAGGAAGTACAATATAGATATTTAAAGAGGCAGGATCTCATGCTCTAGAGCAGTGGTTCTTAAACTGTGGGTTTGGACAGCAAAATGAGGCGCAAGCCCATTTTAATGGAGTCGCCAGGGCTGGTTTAGACTTGCAGGGGCTCAGGGCCCAAGCCCCACCACCCAGGGCCAAAGCCCAAGGTCATCAGTTCTGGGTGGTGGGGCTCAGGTTACATACATGCCTCCTGCCTGGGGCTGAAGCCCTGGGTGGTGAGGCTCGGGCTTCAGCTTTTGCCGCCCTGCCCAAGACGGTGGGGCTTGAGTGGGCTCGGTCCCCACTCCTGAGGTCGTGTAGTAATTTTTGTTGTCAGTGCAATGAAGTTTGAGAACCCCTGCTATAGAGCCTGAATTTAAATTTAATAGTTTATATATAAATGTGATTCTCAGTGACTAATGGATCCTTGGTTACTAACAGATAAGAGGTAGATGAATGTTCTGTACTGTTTGTCACTCTGCAGACAGCTAAATTGTTGAATAATTGAACAAGTTATGTGTTACAAAATGGGAGATGTTTAGAGAACCATTTAGACCCATGAGGGACATGTTGAGTGCAAATGCAGTCTTGGGTAATCTAATGAATTCCATTGAGGTCTGGCAGCGTGGTGGTTTTAGTAGGAATAGATTTTAAAGACTTTCATATTTCACTGATTCACGTCTGTTTTTTCTTCCTGGTTTAGGAAGAGTAGGAAGGGAAAGGACTCTCCTGCAATTCACCATGTCATCTAAGTATCATGAGGTTTTAGGGCACCTGTTATTGTAACGTACTGGTCAGTGTATGTTACATGTCCCTGACAGATTACTTATGAATTTAATTCATGTAGGGCAGAGGTGGGCAAACTATGGCCTGCAGGACCGTCCTGCTTGGCCCCTGAGCTCCCGGCCAGGGAGGCTAGCCCCGGGCCTCTCCCCCGCTGTACCCCTCCCCCACAGCCTCAGCACGTTGCACCCCCAGCACTCTGGTCCACGACTCCTGCCGGGTAGTGGGCTGGCTCTGGCCGGGCAGTAAGCTCCTGCTGCTCTGAGCAGCATGGTAAGTGAGCGGGGAGCAGGGGTGTGTGTGTTGGATAAGGGGTAGAGGGTCCTGGGGAGCAGTCAGGTGACGGGGACCGGGGGGTGGGGGTGGGGGTTGGATAGGCGTGGAAGTCCTGAGGGGGGCTGTCAGGGCAGTCAGGGGACAGGGAGCAGGGGGAGGTTGGATGGGGTCCTGGGGGGTGGTTAGGGCAGGGGTCCTGGGAGGAGCGGTCAGGGGCCGGGGCCGGGGGGCTGGATGGGTCAAGGGTTCTGAGGGGGGTGGGCAGTGGAAGGGGGCAGGGGCCAGGCTGTTTGGGGTGGCACAGGCTTCCCTACCCGGCCATCCATACAGTTTCGCAATGCCAATGTGGCCCTTGGGCCAAAATGTTTGCCCACCCTGGTGTAGGGTGATATCTTTAACTCCAAACGCTATGCGTAAGGTTTTGTCCACATGTACAGTTTTTCAACAGTTGAAGAAAACAATTGAAAGAGGTGTAAATAGCTTGTGTCCTCTGCCTCTTAGCTGCAACCTCTGCTTTTGTTTTGTCCCTTACCTGTATGAATAACTCCAGTAGCTGTCTCTGCTGCTGTTCAAGTCTTTTTCAAGCAGCATCTGCAGTACAAAATTGATAAGATTCTTAATGATTTCAGAGCTGTTCCCACAGTTCTGAAGAATAACAGTGTAACTGAGCAGAATCTTATGCCTTTCACTCTGGGCTTGTCTATACTTCTGGCTAAATCAGCACTGCTGTTGGTCTGGTGAAGACAAGCTACGTTGATGGCAGAGTGCTGTCCCGTTGATGTCTGTACTCCACCTCCCCGTGAGGCGGAAGGTAAGTCAGCGGGAGAGTGTTTACTGTCTACGTAGCGCAGTGTAGACGTGCTGTAAGTTGACCGAAGTTGCATCAACTTCAGTTATGCAACTGAAGTAGCGTAACTTAGGTCAACTTACAGCTTTAGTGTAGAATAGCCCTCTGATACTGCAACAGAGGCGGCACTATAGGTGCCTGCAGACTCAAGAAAATGACACTGCATTATTTTATACATATTTCATGTTTCAAGCTTATCTTTACCGCCATAAGTTCTAGAAGTATTTTTTTTAAATGAAGACCTCCATCAACAATTTCAGCAGATTTTAGATCCTCTTGCTTTTTCAAGCTTCCTCCTTGTTTGGGGCATGTAGATTTTACACGCCCTGATGGCAAATATCTGCTTTCATACTAGAAAGTAATCACACAAATAATTATATATTTATTATACAAACTATTTGTGACAAAGAGAGAGAGCAGTATGCCAAAATAATAGTAGCTACTACCACTGTAAAGTACATGACAAGTACATTGTTGTGATTCATTAAAAGGTGGAGTCACTTACCTTGTTGCCCCATTAAAATGGTAGTAACTATCAACATAATCAGAATATTTATAATATTGATGGTTTCAGATGGGGTGACTGATTCTCTTAATATATAGATGCTCATTATCTTCATAACAGTTTGATTTATTCAGTGTGGATTGCAGTGCAGTACATTTAAGCACATTGGACTCTTTCAGCCCTATTGTCCAATGGTGCTCATATCTCGACAAAGCTCACTAGTGAGAAACCAATTCTGTTAGCATCCGCTTTGAAGCATAACTTTCTGGGTAATGCCCATTATAGTTAGCATAGCTTCGGAAGCATTATGTGATTTAATCCTTTTTTAAAAAAAATCTCCACCCGAATACCACTTCAGAATCTCTATTTAGGCACAGTCGACCCTGTCAGATGCTTTTCTGTATTTCCTGATTCCACCCTTGCTTTCTCAAGCGCTGTTCATAAGGAAAAGGGCACATTCAGTAGTTGGCTGAAGCTATCAGCTATAAAGCTTGCTTTATCTTCTAGCATTAACTGGTCACCTGTCTCACCTTGTTTTGGTCAATAATTGATAACTATATTGAGCCATGAGATTTGCCCACATTCCAAAGGAATTTATCCCATTGTTAATATGAATTAAATGTCTGTTGATTGTATAGCATCAGATATTAACCCTGATTCTAGCAGATGCTTAAAGAGTGATTATTATTTAACCTTTTTATTTGAGGAAGTGAACATTTAAACAATTTTTATAACAAAATATAGTATGGAGGAAGGAATCTCTCACATATTTCAGCCCAAAGCTGTGACCGTTAGAAGGAAATGCATCATTTTGTGTGTTGTGTAGCACATCTGAACTGGTTTCCAGAGGGCTAGCATGGATGTTATAAGAGACTTGAGAAAACATGTTAATTTGACACAGGTTAAATTGTATAACTGTGCTAATTAAGCTGTTTTGTGAACAGTTTAACTTTATCCTGGTGTGGACAGAGTCTTTAGTACTTTGCCTGTATATTACAATGCACCATTGTAGATTGATTAAGTAACGTGTGATTGCTTTCACAAAATTCATAATGTCACTACAGTGTAGTCACTTTCAGACTATGTCAACAGATGGAGTGACCAGAGCCCTGTATCAAAATCTTACCAATTTCACAGCCCACTACAGTAACTTCTGATCTTTGAGTAATTTCTGTGTTTGTTTCTGCTGAATTACAGTATCTGTCACACATTTTAATACAGCAAGTGTTATTTTAATGTATAGAAGACGTTACATTTATTCAGGTTATGTGGAATTTCTTATTTATGTGATTTTGAAGACCCTATTGACTCAGTATCTATTATTCCGCCCCCTGAAAATCTGGATGACTGTTCATGGAGCAGGGACTCACAGGACTCGGTAGATGTGCACTCAGTACTTCCTGAATGTTATGCCACAGATGGAAAGAGATTATACCACCCTTTTCTCTGCTAGTAGTTGGGGTAGTCCATATAGTGTTCGTTTGTTTCTTAAAAACAGTCCATCCAACATACTAGCGAGCCCAGCCTCTTCTTTCCTCACATAACAACAGCCACTCAGACAGACTACCCTTTGGGTCCTTTATCTCCATGGAGGACCCCCAGGCCGCCTCCATGGAGCACTTTCCTATTCTGTTGGTAGCCTAGCTGGGTTCTGCTCCTATAGGAAACCAGCAGCCCCTCCTACAGGCAGCTGAGATGGAGTTGGTTGCTATGAAACAGTAAGTGCCCTAGCCAGCCCAGCAGGTTCCCTTTAAAGCACTAGTTGTACTCCCTTTAAAGACTAGCTCAAGTAGCCAATAAGGAGTTCTCCACCTCTCCCAACAGACCTCCCTATACAACAGAGTTTGTGCAGGATGTCTTAGATGTTTACACATTTGTTTCTTTTATGAGGGATATAAATCCTAAATGTCCCCTCAGGATTACAGTGAAACAAATAACAAAACCTTTACCCCTCATGAGAGGTACGGGCATCATCTTCCTCAGCAACTGCATAATCTTAATTCTGTACCCTTTACTCTCTTGTTCTTCTTGCCTTCCATAACCCCTCTACCTGTGTCATCATTAAGGCTCAGATTTTGTCACGGATATTTTTAGTAAAAATCATGGACAGGTCACAGGCAATACAAATTCAGGGAAGCCTGTGACCTGTCCGTGATTTTTACTAAAAATATCCCTGACAAAATGGGGTGGGAGGAGAGTCCAGCACCCACAGTGGCTGGGGGATATGGGGTCCCCTTGCCGCTCTCCACAGCTGGGCCACTGCAGGGAGCCCCACCGCCCGCAGGGACTGGGAGCTGCTAAGAGCTGCGGGGCTGCCTGCTGACAGCTCCAGCCCAGGGTCAGAAAATTTTACAGAGGTCTCTGGAGGTCACGGATTCCATGGCTTCCGTGAAATAATCATAGCCTTAGTCATCATCCCTCATTACATCTTAACTTAAAGCCTCAATGTTGCAAATGGATGCACTAGCAGAAACCTCTACATCCTCAGAGTGAGAATAGAATTGTGAGATTCATGATTTTTTCCCTTATCTACACTTGTGCTAGGTACTTTTGAAATTTTTTTTGAAGTTTTCGCTCAAGTTAATTGGCCCAGCAAAAGAATGGCAGCCCCTTGTACCTGTCAGACTGAGTAGATAGTGTGTGATTTCTCCTGCTCCCTAGATAAAAGGTATGTCTTCGCTACCCGCCATATCAGCGGACAGCGATCGATCCAGCGGGGATCGATGTATCGCGTCTAGTCTAGACGTGTACTGTACTCCTGTACTCCAGCGCCGCGAGAGGCGCAGGCAGAGTCGACGGGGGAGCAGCAGCAGTCGACTCACCGCGGTGGAGACACCACGGTAAGTCGATCTAAGTATGTCGACTTCAGCTATTAGATTGATCCCCCATTTCCTCCCCCTCTCCCGCCCCCGTGTATAGACCAGGGCAAAGTCATGAAGAAGGAGGACTTCTTTGGGTTTTGCTAAAAACTTAGAAGTTACTGAAGTGATTCATACCCCCAGTAATTATTAATTTTGAATTCATTTTCTCAGACTTAACAAAACCTGTACCCTTTCAGGACAGTTGACATGTAAAGGTTTAGTTTTTCACTTTTTTTGCTGTGGACATAACTAAGAATTATTTTTTATGCTTGCCAAAATCATAATTTCCTCCAATTATCCCTACCCTACTACACCCCATCTCATCTCACCTCCCAGCCAAGAAAAATCACCTTTGGACGGAGACTATATTAATAATTTTGAAATGTAATATTTAATCAATACCTTGATTTAAGCAATGAACGTTACATTTCAACAATGCTTTTTGGCTTTCCATTAAATCAAAAAAATGTACCAACTGACTGAGGAGCTTTAATAATTTTATTTCATTTTGTGCCATTTAGTTTTTGGAAATGTCAAAAATGGAAATATTTTTGAAAAGGTAAACATGATCGAAAATGGGACTGAAGGGGAAACCATTTTGCAAATCTTAATTATATCTTTCTCCATCAGTGTTTGCTATGTTTTAGACTAGAAACTTGTGGTTTCCAAAGGAAGACGTGAAATTTCATTTTACATGTTTATGTTGCATATGACTTGTTACGTTCTGACTTTACCAAGAAACTACTTAAATGTTTGGCTACCTAGCTATTTTATTACTGTATAATGTAAAGTCATATTCTGAATTAGTTACAACTTCATCAGTAAATTCAGTTTTACCATGTCTTTTTGCTATGTGGTGTGTCAAAGAATATCACATATGGGCTACCTGGCACAACGGGTCTTGATCCTGGAAACAATCACGCATGTGGATAACTTAACTCACATGAGTAGTCCCGTTGAAGTCAATATTCACATACTCAAAGTTAAACAACTAAATTCTGAAAAATTGGAATCATCCTAATGAGGGCAGTAGTAAAAATGAGTTTGATTTTATCCAGGACCCTAATAAACATTGAACTGTATTGCAAAGAACATTATACAGTTTGATTATGGTAATCTGCTCATGGGAGAGCATGAACCACAGAACCAAGGTCAAGACAGAGTACTTTGCAAAATCCCAAACGGCAAGGCCAATTTCCTAAAGGTAAAAACATTGTTTTTAGATTTATTAGACTATTACTTTAACACCTCATTACTTCCTTTCACTTTCAGAAAAAGTATTCTGTACTCTGTTTTCCTTAAGTAATGTGATTGAAAGAAAATGTTTAAAGTCAGACTAATTCAAGATTAAACTGTCTCAAATTATTTTATTACAGCATGTACACAAATTGCTTACATATCTGATCATATTCAGATTACTTTTCAAGTGGTAAATAATGCTACTTAGCACTTATACAGTGCTTTATATCTTCAAAGTGCTTCTCAGGCATTAGCTAATTAATTAGGATAGCACTCCTGTGAGGTAGGTAAGTTAGTACTACTTATCCCCATTTTACAGACGAAGAAATGTAGGGCTTGTCTGCACCACGCAGCTTTTAGCGACAAGGCTGTATTGATACAGCCTTGTCGCCAAAAGTCAGCGTGTGTGAACACTCTTTTGCAGTATTTTTTCGGCATTTTCAGCCCCGCGAGCGGCATAAGCTTTGTCGGCAGGAGAGTGCTCCTGCCAACAAAGTCACTTCTCACTGCCGCTTGCGTCGGGCAAAACTTTTGTCTTTTGTGGGGGGGCTTTTTTAAGTACCTGCGAAAAATAAAAGTTTTGGTGACAACTGTGCAATGGGGACAAACCCTTAGACTGAGAGATGATTTACCCAAGGCCAAACAGAAGCATTCAGTGTCAGAGACTGGATTAGATCTCTTGAGTTCTTGGCTCCTTATCATGTGTCACTTAATCTCAGAGGGCTAAATTTTAAACATATACCTACTCTTTAGTGCCAGTCTAATTAGTATATGCCTTGCTCTTGCATGCAAATACACAGTGTGCATACACAAATCAAATATTTGATTAGATGCTTTGCCAGTTAGGCCCTTAGCTAGCAATGTGATTGTACAATACCTGAATCATACGTACATGGTTGAGTGTTTGCCCATGCAAGTGTACATGAATAGGGCTTGAAAAATCCACTCGCACACTTGCCTGTAACAAATAGTAATTTTTCCTAGATATTAAACTTCCATCTAAAAAAATTAATTTCCAGCTTTTATAGTTTAGAACATAGCCATGAAAGTGTGAATTGAGTGTAACAGGTGCAGCGATGTCACCTTGTGTCTGCAAGCTGATGACTCCATTGCCATTTCTAGTGCTTGCTCATAGCATTTTCCAAGCTTCAGCACAAGGAAAACCGATCAGAGGCTTGTCAGTGTGCCCTGCTGCTGTTCAGAACCTGTAAAAAATAGATAAGAATCAGCTGATTAACTTCTTTCTGCTGCTGTGAGAAACACTAGAGTAGGCACTGGAACTATTTATTAGAGAGAAGGACCACCTCAAACAACAACAGCAAAAAGTCCTGAGTGGGGTGAAATAGCAGCGTTGCTCCATCCCATCTTAATAAAATAGTAATCATTTCAATATTTTAATAGTTCATAGGAGTTGTATTTCATCTTTAAGAACTTCCGGTTGTTAGGGAAGCATTGAGGAGGGGGTGTGTGCAGAAGCAACAGGTAAAGAAAACATACTTATGAAATGGAAGAGAGAGACACACTTGCACATAAGGAATTGAGGATTAGTGAACAAGGGAAGCACATACAGGAATGGGGAGCTGGTGTGAGATCACATACATGCACAGGTAAGAACCTATTCCCATGTTATGGGATCAGAATTTTTTGCAATTTGCTGTTCTGTCCTACTGTCCATTCAACCCCATCTTAATGCCTAAGAAGCATATTGTGAAGGAGTGTTGTATTTAGTGATTATATCTCATGACTGTGAGTCAGGAGATTTGGCTTCTACTCCTTGCTCTGTCACTGATTAATGTGTAATTTCAGTTAGGTCACTCAATACCCCAGTAAAATAAGGATAATACCTCTTCAAAAAGGGTGTTGTGGGTCAATGTTCATAAAGGATGTTGAGGTCCTCAGATAGAAGATGCATGAGAAGAGAAAAGAGAAAATAATGATTGGCTGGCTGGATAGTGTGGGAAATGGGCTTAATGTGGCTGCTGGAGAAGGGAATTTTCCCTTTTAGGACAGCAACAGCGTCTTCTGCTGTGGAACACAGGCAGTCTTTGTATCCTCTTGTCTCAACAGCCTGCAAGCTGCATTGTGCTAGCATTGGGACTGCAGGATGCTTAGAAAGTGAACATGATTCTAAAAATCTAGTCCTTTTAATTTTAGCCACTTTTGTGTTAGCATATAGTATATACTAAAAATAAAGAGTATTGTATAAATAAATATTGGTAAGATTAGCTACATTTATGTGACAAAAGAAAATCTGCTGCTTTAATTACAATAGCCACTGTTGCTCCTTTGTACAATATCCACCCTTTAGTTCATCTTTCAATGTGATGTACAAAGCAGGCCTAGCAGTTGTCAAATTTAGGAAAAAGGGTTTAAACTTAAAATAGATTGTTAAACTGCAGTAATGTAAACTTTCTGTTTAAATAGCTTGAAATAATAAAAATCAGATCCAACATTTATCATTCCATTTTTAAAGTTTGGTTCTTAATCAAGAATGAATTGAAACTAAGGGGAGGACAATTTGAAGATATGCAAAATAATCATTTAAAAGCTCTGCTTCTCTGTTTTATTGTCTGCTGTACATGAGGGAGACTCGCAGTATGATGCCCCCTTGTGGCTACCCACAAAATAAATAGCACTAATGAATAAAAGTGCAGAAGCTCTTCAAGCGTGGCACACTTTGTGATCCAACTGAAAAACATCAAGCATTTCTGAAATCAAATACGCAGTTATTGGATCAGGATCTTGAGAAATATTAAATTTCAACAAATCGTTGTTTGGGGTGACGGAGGAAACAAGATACTTGTCTGTTCTCTTTTCGTTTAAACTATGAAATGTATTTTTCACAAGTAGATCCTGTTTTAATAACTGAACACTTGATTAGGTAATGTTAAGGTTGCTGCAAGTGTAGTTTAATAACCCTCTACACTTTAAATATTTTAGTATGCAAATAAACCATTGATAACCTCATAAATTTGCAAATGCATACATTGTTATGCCTGGAGGGGAAATAAGTCAGGATTTATTGGTATCACTTAGGCTACAGTTCCTTAAAAGTAAAGCAGTATTGGTAGCATTAGTTGTCCAGACAAAATGAACTTTAACTCACCTGCCCATGTGCTGATTATTTTTATTTAGCCTGGCAGTAGCTGCATAAAAATTGTGGATCTAGATATTCACTGTTCTTAGCACAGTACAGCACAGCATGGAATCCAAAGACCTGTATATATTTTTTTTTTCTCTACTTGTTTCTTTGCTGCTGTATTACCAATGGTTATCAAAACAATTTGATTGTCTCAGCAAAGGACATGTAGGTAATGTGTAATTGATCTCTGACTGTGTTTTTTAAAATACTGTCTCATTAGTATAGTAGGTGCTTCAGCCTACTATACTAGTATTACAAATAAAAATATATTTAAGATGGTGCGTTGTAGCACTTATGAAAGATCCCTCACTTCATCCTGGCCACTGAAAGGTTTGTTATTGGTTCTATCCTTCAGTATCCCTTCATGAGAGATTATATCAAAGAATGAAATTATAATTGATTGGTGTTATTGATTTTTTTTTTTTTAAGGGCTTAAGGGGTCATGGAAACAGCATATGTCCATGTGCTCTTTTACTGATGGCCCATTTTTTTAAATATAAAAAGCATATGTGCCCAATTTACGTATTTACTAATTAAAAAAGCTTCCTGGAAACATTAAGTAGACTATCTTCTGTAACCTTTAACATTGTAGCTAATGGATATAGCCTGGAAATTTTCATAGAAGATTCTCTAAATAATGTAAAATGATTATGAATATGTAACTAGTTAATATGCAGCTATGAAAGGATTATCATGTAGAGGTTAATGAACATGCTGCTCTTATGGTTTGCAGGGCTTTTCTTTTTGTGCTTTTAGCTCACTTCATGCATGGAAAGTCATGTATTGAGAATGGAAAGCTTCCTGTCTTCTTTTTTTTGTAGCTTCTTCTTTAATGGGGCAATTAAGCTGGAACTTTCTTAAAGGATTTCGTAAACCTTTTTTGTGCACTTAATTTATGTTGTGTACTTTGCAATCTATCAAATCTGAAACAGTGAAATATGTTGATATAATATTTTCTGATTCTTCTACTTGTAAAAGCAGTACTCTGTTGTGTACTACTACTGTTATGAAATGTTGCTACTGTATGTGACATACTAGGAAAGCTTTATTTTAAAATAGATTTGTGTATGATGCATTAATAGTATGGTTTTCTGAATGTATATCTTCTAGAAATCTTCCTCTTTGTGCCTAAATTTTTTTAAAGTTAGCAAATACATTAGGTGAGATTATTTTATAGAAATTAAACATAGGATTTAAAATTACAAATTCTTCAGTGGCAAAGGACATTTAACCTTGGTGTTAGCACAACCAACTGGATGGCTGAATTTGTCCCAATGTGTTGGATTATTGTGATGGTAGGGAGACCACAAATGTGGGACTGATCCTTAGACATTTGAATAATTTTTAGCTCTCAAAAGAGTCCTGTTCTGTTAGTTTTCAGGCATATTCTCCTATTAATTGCTTTCAAATGTTAGCATTCTTGTGACCATGTGAGAAACAAATATTTGCAAAAATATCTGAAAAAATGTTATATTGAGATGTCTAGACATGTTTGATTGCCTCATAGCTTCTTTTCATTTCATGTAATTGAGTGAAATTGTCTCTGTTATACTTTTCAATTTGTGTTGTTGAGAGTTCTGTATGTATTTAAACAAAATGTCCATGCCGTTGTGGTACAGCAGACAAACATCTTGACTGTATGTACTATATGTAATAATGTCTCTTATTACTAAACTGAGGTATTCTCCCAAACTTAATATTTTAAAGTACGCAGTCTTAAAAATATTCTGAATTGGTTAATTTTCAGTCTCTTTGGGAAGCCTATATTTTGAAGAAATAAGTGGGCTATTCAGATCATAATTGTTTCCTTAAAAAAAAAATAATAGAGGTAATCTGTTTGCATTTAAACACTGTAAAATTCATTTGTACTGTTTTAGAATAAAACTGTAGGTGAAAACATTTGTAGATGTACTGATAAAGTAAAACATTTTCAGGGCTGGCTTTTCTTTTAACTGAACAGGCATGGATGTTACATTGACATCTTGCTATAATTTATATTGGTTTCTTATCCTACAAAACATGTAACATTGAAAATAGATCTGTAGATTGTACAAAATACTCGTAATCTTGTATCATGTGTCACCTAATAGTTATGGAGCAGGTATTGTACCAAAATATGAATTGGAAAGCTGTAATTTGTTCTCCAGTTATCAGTGTGCATTAGTGTTGTGATAAAGTGTGCTGCTTAAGAACTAACATTCACATGCCTTTGCATTGACAAATAAAAATGTATATAGAGAAGCTACCAAATCTGTAAAGCTACTGTTCTAGTTTCTGATACATTGACATTGCAGCTGTGTGCTTAGCCTTGTTTTTTCATGAGCAGTTATCTGTTTTAATGACAGGTGGTCACTAGCTGCCAAGAAAAAATCCAGCACTGGTAAGTGAAAAATGTTTGATTACATGCTTAAAATACTGATGAAGTAACCTACTTGTGTTTTAGTAAAGTATCAAGCAATTATAGTATTTATAACAATGTTAGTTAAATTTTACTAGTATACTTAGGGTGTATAGTTTGAGATAGCTCTGACTTATTGCACTGTGCCCTCTTTAAAATTCATATTTTCTTTCCTGTGATATCATTGCTTTAACACACAAATATATTTGAACCTTAATGTGTGTGCTTCTTTTATACCCTCTTTCCCCTTGTCATTTTTTGCACAAATAATCTTCTGTAAAGAATACTGAATCTGCCTGACTGGATAAAAAGGTGTCAGCAATTTGGAAGTTATTCCTGGGTATTTTTTGTTTTTTTATTATTATTTATTACTACTACTACTACCACTACAGGAAAGCGCACATGCTTATTTTAAGTAATTTTATGTATATATAGAGGAAACTATAATGTTTCGGTATTTTTACAGTAAACTGTTTGGTAAGCATTAATACATGTAATGTTTAGAAAAAAAAAGTGTCCCTTTAAAGCATTATCTCTGGGCACTATTTTTTTTTCTGCTGTTTTAATGTGGTAATCCATAGTTAGTAGAAAACATGTCTAGTAAATAGCAGATTCTTATGGCATTTGAGGAAAGTGTACATTTAATGGTGAATGAAATCTTATGAGTTACAGTGAGATATAACATTTGATCTTACAGATATCAAATTACAATATATCCATGCTGTGTTTACCATGATTTTACTGAGAGAACAACAGGAGCTGTCTTGATTATTGTCTGCAGGGTTATTGCAAAATCACAGCAACTGCCCATTTAGTGGTGAGATTAAACCTTTGGTTATACACCATCAAGCATATAATATTTTAAATTTATTTTAAGAGGCTTTTTCTTCATGCCTGAGAGATCTCCAAGCAAATAATTTATAGTTAGTGTGTATCAAATGTTTTTAGTTTAAATGCACATAGGCTGCAAGCAGTGGATAAGAGTTTTAAAAAAAAAATCAGGGCAATCTGTACACATCATCATATTAAATTCTGACTATTGGCTTGCAGAAAATAATCTAAAAGTAATATGTTTCACTTATGTTTAAAATTCAGAGACTGCATTAATTTTCAATAAGGAAAGTATTATAGTGGTGCCATTGTTGCTGTTGTAGTTAAATCTGTCAGCATTTCCATAATATGCTTTTCAGGAGTTTATAACTTATCCATACCAATTTAGTCCAGGGTATAAGTTCTCATTCTGGGAGTCTTTCCCAAAAAACATTGACCAAAAGCCTAACTTTTTAAACTTTTACAAAATGAAAAGTTTACAAGTTTGTTTGTTTTTGCTTCTATAAGAATGTCTGGAATTTTTTTGTTTGTGTTTTGCTTTTTGGGAGGGTATGGTTTGGTTTTGTTTTAAAACAAACCCTTAGTTAATATCTAATTTTTGGATGTTTTTCATAGAGAACAGGAAGGAAGGATTTGAAATTGGCTGATGTATTTTATATAGCAAAGCAGTTTACAGAGCATGTACATAATTAAAGAAAATGTATTAACATTTGGAGCCACATTGTGCAAGAGCTGCGTGCTATGTGTTTCAGCTGAATAATACCATTTTATGAGAATCTTTAAGTAGCCAATGACACAGATAGATGTTAAATAGAATTGGATGAATAACAGCACAGTTTTAAAATACTCCACTTTAATAAATTTCCATTAAAATTCATTTTTTTTTCTTTTTAATATAATTAACTTATTTTAAAAGTATAGATTCAGAGACATAAATAACTGCTAAAATAATGAGTAAAGCATGGGGTCAGCTAAAGCATTTCCATTTATAGAGGCACTTCATAAGTTGAATCTCATTGCTAAATAAATATTTATTCTGCCTGAAAGTATAACACTGTTGTTGGTTTTAATTTTTTAATTGTCTATGCAACCAATAAACCCATGAGTTCACATGATCATGTGTCATTAGATGGGGAGAGAGGAAAACTTCCTACATAAGACTGTTTCAGGTCAATTCAATAAATGGATTTATTTTTATTTTCTTGGTTCTGTTATACCTTTTTAGAGCATTGCTGCATTTTCAGAGACTTCCAGAGTAGAGTATGATCCAGTAAGTTCCACTGAAAAACAAAGGTGCATCTTTTAGTCATTCCCCAATACTCTTTCCACTGAACTTTCTCCGACATAATGGTAGGCGACCACATCAAGAAATCAGTTTCCAAGGGTCACTAATGTAGAATATGTGCAGTGCCGTAGAATCCTTCTGCCTTTGATGCAGAGCAGTTCCTGCAGCACTCTTATCTGGTTATTCAGTTAGTGGGCAACTGCCTAATCGTAAAGGACACCACCTTCTTTTCAGATAAATGGAGAAATTGCTTATCCTGGCTGTCAAATTTAGGAGATGTTTAGCGCTGAAATGATCATTTTTTCCACTCTTGTTTTCCTAGGGATTCCCCTCTTCGTATTTCAAATATAGCAAAAGGGTTTTGACTGCTATTGCTTCTGTGCATCTTTAATAAAGGTTTTCTTACTTTAGAATATGAATTGTCTTCATATTATAAGCAAGGTGAGATTTGTGATGATGGGTTTTGAAGAGTCTATATCTTGATGTTTTTTTAAACCACACAGAAATACTTAAGTTCTTCTATTGCATGTTGCCACTCAGTCTTCAAGATTGTTATCCTTTTGGCCTGTCCTTCAACAGCAAGTGTTGACCTCACACTACATACCCAGCTGATCATCTGTGGGAGCAGGTTTTCAAATATTTAATCAGATATCAAAACAAACAAGGTTGCATCAAGATAAACATACTAAGCTTTCAAACTCCAACAGATGACCACTGGTAACTGTAGAGTCCCTTTAACAAAAAGCTGGAAATGGTGCAGTGTTAAAGATCTTTATCAAGCCTTCATTTCCAGATTCCTAATTAGATGGTTATATAAAAAAAAAAAAAAGAGAGAGAGAAGGAAAATAAAAACTTCTGGCTCTGATTCAGGGGGCCAAAACTGCTAGAAAAATCTTTTATTTTTATATCACTTCCAGCTTTCTAGTCAGTATATTAGCTGAGCAGGATAGACTAAGGGAGAAATCCCTTAGAGAAGTCAGATGAGATAACCACAATAAAATTTTACACTCCGTGCAAAAGCTAACAACTTATTTTCTTTTCTCAGAAGAAAAAGATGCCAGATCTTCAGCCATGTGTCTTAAGGATTCCTGTTGCAAAAAACCTCTTTAGCAGAACGAATTGATTTGTTTTCCCTTGATTTCCATCCCCCACACCTCCAACTAGATTTTCTTCTCATAGTAGCAAGCTGAAATAGATTGTCCCCATTTGTTTGGGAGATAAAAATGTGGTATGACTGCATCATTGCTAATTTTCCATAAAAATAGGAATATCGTTGGCGGCAGAGAACAGAGCTTAAGACTTTTCTTCTTCTATTAACAATAAGTTGTCATCATATTGCTTCTCTTCCAAGACTCTCACTGTACTTTGTAAATGTTAATGAATTTACCTTACAACAGCCCTGTGAAGAAGGGTGACCAGTATCTTCATTTTACAGGTGAAGAAACTAAAGCATAAGGGGGCTTGTCTGAGGTTTGTCAGGAAATGTGCAGCAGAACCTGAAATAGGATCCAAGTCTTCAAAAACTATTTTGTGTTTTAATCACAAGGGGTAAAATTTTCAAAAGTGTCTAAAAGTAACTTTGGAGCCTTAGTCCATAGGACACAGTTCAGCATTTTAGACATGTACTTTGAGAATACAAAGTACAGCAGATACCTTGTTGAGTGCTTGAATACTGCAGTGTGTGGTAAAGTTTGATGATTCTACTAGTGACCACTGTAACAGTAATCTTCCAGCAACTAAAAGAGACAAAAAATTATGGTATTATTGAAACTTGTTTCATAGTCCCAAAATGATCAAAGAGATTCCACTTTATTAGGGAACTGAAGGTCAGTAATAGTTGGTTCGTGTTTTTTAAGGTGTTCATATTGCAGTTTCTTCATCCACCTGGTCAAGCTAGATATCTACTTCTAGTAAACAACTGTACAGGATGCCTACCTGAACACCCTCAGAAAACCACCAGAATTTGCATCTTTTGGTCAACATTTTCAGTTCGTATCCATGATGCTGACTTCCATTCCAAGATTAAATATAGGTTGAACCTCTCTAGTCCAGCACCGTAGGGACCTGACCGGTGCTGAACCAGAGAATTTGCCGAACCACGGGAGGTCAATACAGAGTGTCAGCAGGTCTCCATAGGTGTAGGAAGTAGGGTTGTGGTGGGTGTTGCAGCATCCCCAGGCTTTGCACCCACCAGGGGTCCTGGCCGTCAACCCCCCCCCCCCCCCCCCCACCCGGTGGCTCCAATGCCAGCCCCAGATCTCAGCCGCTGACCCCTTGCCCAGGGTTCCAGCCTCTTGCCCCAGTTCCTCCCTTTCCCTCCGGAGCCTGAACGCCGCGAATCAGGTGTTCGTGGCGCGCTGGGAGGGAGGAGGAGGAGTTGATAAACTGCCAGCACGCAAGAGGTGCGGGGGGAGAGGGCAGAGAGGTGAGCTTGGCGCTGGTGGATGCTCCACACCCACTAATTTTTCCCTGTGAGTGCTCCAGCCCCAGAGCACCCACGGAGTCGGTGCCTATGCTGGACTATGGATGTTGCCAGACCAGGGAGTGCTGGATGAGAGAGGTTCAACCTGTACAAAGATTAATGAGGTGCTCTATTGGGGCAGAAGTAGAGAATGTCCTCTACTCTCAAATGTATATACTTGATAATGCAGCGCACGTGGTAGCTGATAATTTACCTTAAAAA
The DNA here is from genome assembly GCF_015237465.2 of Chelonia mydas. NCBI lineage: Eukaryota > Metazoa > Chordata > Testudines > Cheloniidae > Chelonia > Chelonia mydas. Next base: position 20,393,477 of record NC_051252.2, read on the forward strand.
AGTCTTTTTTCCAGCACACCAGTTTCAATATTCTTTCAGAAGAGGGCTGTTTTCTTTTTGTTTGTTTGTATTTTTACTGCCAGCAAACAAGACAACATTCCATAGGTAACGGTTTCTCCCAAGCTCAGGGAGTTCCTGATTTTTTCACAGTATCCACTGTTTGGATTGTTTGGCCAGATCCACCAAGACACTTCTATTTTCTTTGGCCCCTTTCCCAACTTTGTCTCAGCGACCTTTTTTGAAATGGACCAAATACCACTTCCGCACCTCACTGGTCTATCCTAAGTAAATTGATTTTGTGCAGGAAATCTGACAGATTCGTGGAAGGAACCAACCTGAACAATTTGGAAACTTGGTGCAGAGCAGCTATTGACCATTTCATTATCACGAGTAAGGGTAGTAGTAACGGCTGGGGCCCTTGCACACCCTCTATAGGGACCTTCTGCATATGGATCCATATCATGCCTGATCTACTGATTGCTACTCTAGTGTGCTATGCCACCAGCTGCCCAGGTTGCTGCAGAAAGTACCAACATGGTCAGAGCTCCAGAGCATGCAGGGTCAGAATTCTCATGGCGAAGAGACTACTCGTAATTGAATCACTTTGGCTTACAGCTTTTAAGTTTACGGGAATGTTTTTCTGTATCTCTTCTTCTGCTGGTGCATGGTTGTGTGAACTCAGTCTCGATAGGTGCTATTGCATATGCTGCTTATGAGTAGGAAACATATTTTGGGAGAGTATGTTTGAAATTATTCTCTTTTGCAATGTAAATTACTGAGATCCCTTCTGGCGCTGACTTTCTGACTGCACTTGCCCATAAACATCTTTGTTGTTTAAGATGGGGAGTTTGTTGTCCTATTTAAGACACTTCCAAGATCACAGATTTGTTCATGAGTTGCTGTATAGTTGAAATAGGTATTAAAAATGCTCATCCAAGTTGATAGGAAAAGTCATGTACAAAAATTCTGAGGAATACATTCTATGGGAAAGAAAATTTCTATGCAGAATGTTCTAAAATGCCCAAAAGAAGAGTAGAGCAATATGTAAACATGCAACAATTGACCATTAGTAATTTTTTCTTGCTCAGGAGAACTAGAGTAGTGTTTCACATCTACACTCCTTGTTGATAGGTCAAGAAGCTACAATAACCGTATGGTCAAATCATCATCTTTTAGGAATTTTGACTGTCCTAAAAGAAAATTCAGCTAGAAATCAGTGTTAACTTTAAAGAGTATTGCCCCCTTTTTAAAGCCCACACTGATTGTTCGTTGCAAATAAGGTTCTGAAGATTCTGCCTCTTCTAAAATATAAGCTGGAATTCCAATTTGTCTTCTAAATTATGATGGTGGTTTAATTGTTGAACCAATACAGTGTGCTGTGAGAGCTACAAAATACAGAGGAAAGCCCTATTCTTTTCCCCAAAGAGCTTGCAATTCAAAAAGATGAGCTTCCAGACTAAAATGAATGATGTCCTTAGCCGGGCCATCACAAAAGAGTTTTTAAATAAATTGTTAAAAATGTTAAAGTAAAAAAATTAATCTTCCATGATATAAAATGTATACATTTATGAATAAAAACAGTTCTCCCTCCCATATCTTTCCATGGAGCACTGAAAATACATCAGCAGAAAACCATTAACTTATCTATTTTACATTTAGAAATAATTAAACTCACTTGAATTTGTCAACAGGAGGAAGGTGGAGAATGATTATGAGGCTCTTCAAGAACGTCTCAATACGTTGCCTGATAAACTGTCTTATGATATCATGGTACGTACAGTATAGTTCATTCAAAATAATGGACTCATGGTTTTAGTATCTGAGGTTACTGCACTGGCAGTGAGGTATATTATTCAGGTTTACCATATAGTACTTACTATAATTAATGTATCATTACTAATAGTTAAACCTTTGCTTCTTTTTCTCTCTCTCCTCTTTTTTCAAATCCATAATAAATTATAATGTTACTGACAGTTGAGAACTGATGACATAAATGTTAACACAAAATATGACATATTTGGTATGCAAATCTATTCTACCGAAAATTGTAATTATGACTGAAATATGGTACTTAGTCATTTCCTGTTAGCCATAGAACAAAGAGGCCATAATATTTTCTGATTCACGGAATTAAACTCTGCGACATTGATTTTTATATAAAAAGGTGGTGCTAATTTTTGTTTTAACGATCTTTATGTTCACATAGTGAGTTCTTGTGCTTTGAGTCATTCCTAGCAAGCATACTTTAGCCTTGAACACCAACCAGAATTCAAGTTCCTGACTTCACAAAGTTACTATTTCCTTGTTTGAAGCTATTTTGTGCCTAATTCATAATACACTTCGAACGGGACTGAATTGCTGAGTGAATTGGTAATGGGATACAGAATCATTTATCTCTAAGATGTCACTTCAGAACTGCTAAATAAAATTAGTAACCATCTGCTGGTTAGGTGGTATATCAGTATGTGAAACAAACAGGTAGTCTCAGTCCACTTCTAATTACATCTCACTTGCTGCTCACTGGCCTTCAGGTTGTCATTCTCAACAAGGGAAATCAAAGGCTAAAGTGAGCATGAATGCTGCACTACATTTTCACACAGGTTTTGGGAACTGTATGCTATTGGTGAGGTACTCGTAGAACAGGCTTATACTGCCTGTATTGTGGGTAAAGAAAAGAAGGGTGCTAAACTGATAACACCAATCAGCAGCATTAACTTTACTGGGGAGGTGTGTGTGTGTGTATGTATGTATGTATGTATGTATGTAGAGAGTTTGCTGTTATCTTATACTTGAGAGCAAAATGGATAGTCTTGTTTCAAAACATTGCAAAAGTAAACCAGATTCATCGAACTATAGTTTTTGTTTTAAAGTGACAGTGTCAACTCAGATTTGCCATTTAAAATGTATATTAACAATCCCTGTCCCTTCAGCCAGCTATCTGCCTATGTTTTTAATTTTATACACAGTGCTGCTTTTGTGTGTGTGTAAATGTTGCAAGCTGTCATTTTGAAGGCCTTTGTAATTTCAGCCTGGGAGAGTACATCTTTAAGAGGAATATCCTCCTCAGAATCTTTCTTCAAGAGGCTCTCCCTCCCCTCCTACCTCCCACTCTCCAATATGAGCTCCAGGCATTGCCACCTACTGGCTTTTCCTTCTGGAGAAGAGGAACTGCTATGAGAGGAAGAAAATATATGGTCCAAATGCCCTGTACTATGATATGAGGGATGAAGGGGTGGTGCTCCTGCCCTCAAGAAGTGAGGGAAGACAATGTTCCAGGAAGTGTGTCTGAAGTGAGGAAATGCTGGTCCAAGGTTGCAGGGTGACAACTCTTTCTCCTCTGGTGGAGAGTTACTTGACTATAAGCTGAGCTGGGTGGTAGCTGCTTGACTTGTTCCTCATTCTGCTTCTCTTCAGCTGGATCACAGCTGATGGCTAACCCATATGACCTTCCCCCTTTGAAGTTCAAGCCTGAATGAGAACCAGATATGGGAGATGAGGCTGGTGGGTGGGCAGTTAGTACATCAGGGATAGGGTTAGTGTGGGGGAGGGTCTAGCACTCATAAGGCCTGAGTGGGTCTAGCCTAAGTGAGTAGTGTGGGGTCTGCCTGTAGCTTATGTGTAAAGTGAGCTGGTCTGTGGGGTGGGTGGAAGGATCATAAACATAGTGTCATGTCTACTGTAAACTTCAAGAAAACTGAATACACACTTTTTAGAAATTTGTCTTAAGTAATGTATTTACCACTAATTATTTACTCCCATTGCCAGTACTCAGATTTTAAATCATTTATTGCTTCCTGTTCCTATGAGTTATTGGAGGAAGACATATATGGCTTCCAGAACATTGCATGAGGATGATGTTACCCTCATGTTGGTTAATGAGAACAGGAAGTGTGTGGATTAGTAAACAAACATTCCCACTCTACAGGAGTATTGGCAGGTAGCAAAAATTTTAGGCTGGAGACAAGCAAATTTGATTTGGGGAAAAATTGGGGTTTCTAAATAGGTGGTAGTAACACAACTAAATAAAACAATTGATATTTGAGTTGACTTCCTTTAAATAACATTTTTGTTATAAATCTGAGCAATGTTGTACTTAACTGGGAAGTGAAAACACTTATTTTATGTATAATAGTTTCCAATCATATAAATGAGATATAATATTTTTATTTTAAAAACCTAAGTAGCAATATAGTATAATGTTTTTTGTTTTCCTGTCAGCATCCCTTAGTACTTAAGTTTTATGCCTCAGAAGGGTTTTCTGGTTAAATATTAACCTGTTCTGTTTGGCACAATATTAAATTCAAACTGTGGTTGGGATTCAGGTCGGGTAGTTTGAATGTTTGTCCTGTGTTTGTGTTTGTGATTAAATAGCAGTGCTATAGAGTTTTGAGTCCTTCTAACCATGGTTGAATGTTAGTTTATTTGTTCGGTGAAGTGCTCATTAATGACCATCTAATTTAATTTTTAATAGTGGTTTTTAGCTGTTTGCTTTCTGACTTTGACAGGTACCTTTTGGTCCCCTTGCCTTCATGCCAGGAAAACTTGTCCATACCAATGAGGTCACTGTTCTGCTTGGGGACAACTGGTTTTCCAAATGCTCAGCTAAGCAGGCCATTGGCCTGGTTGAGCACAGGAAAAAACGTATGTATATTTATAAACAATTATTATTTGAGTCAAAATTATTAGCTCCATATTAACAATATATAAAACTGGAGGACACAATTTTTAAGTATCCTTTGACATTGCATTTCTTTTAAAGATTTATAGGTCTGGTAGTATGATTTAAAAAAAAGTTTAAGTAGCTTTTGCAGACTACAGTATTTGGTTTGATGAACTGACTTATGAAAATCTGGTTTGGAAGTAATTATCTGCGCAGCACAGTTCCATAAGATGTCAGGTAAGAGTGGGAAATGTGGTGGGTTTTTTTGTTTTTTTTAAGCCCTTATCAAAACTTTAGGCACTCTAAAATAAATAATTTTACCAAAATCCAGTTGTTGGTGTTCACATTAGTAAGCCAATACAAGAAGATGATCAATCAAAGGTTGTTCAGGTATAAAGTTAAACGTGTAAAAACAAACCAATTCTGTTAAAATCAAGTGTTCACAGACTTTCATAGTGAGGACTGTGTCTATAGACAGTCTCTCGGACACCACGTTTTCCATTTGTGATCATGCTGACCACCTCTTTTTCAGCTCGCTTTTACATATCCTCCCTGTAAATTGCAGCAATTGCTTACATGAAATAGTAGTAATAAGAAAATATTTATTTCTTTTAACTTTAATATGCTAAATGCTTTATTCTTTTTGAAAAAAGTGAATCACACACTACTTTTGCTCTTCATTTAATCTGTCCCTCCCATGTGCGCTGGTTGTCTCCCTCTGCATGTTCTTCCCTGGCACGTGGTTTTCTTCTGTTTTCCTTCTCTGGACATGCTGCTCAGTTCCTTTTGCTCCATTCTCCTGGGGACACTTCACTTCCATTGGGGGCAGGCCGATCAAGTACCACTGTATGCTCTTGTGTCTTTCCTCCTTTTATGTAGCAGCAGCCCTAGTAAGGCAGCTGATTTGCAGTTCATTGTTTCCAGCTAGTTTTACTTATCACCGGACTCCTTGCTTTAAAGGCACACTCTATGTGCCTTTAGAAGCGCTTGGAAAGGGGGACAGCCAGCTATGTGATCAGCCAACTTTCTGGACCACCAGCAAATGTTCTTCACACCACAATTTAGCTTTAGTTTAATTTGCTGTGTTATAATATGAGCCTGAAATATCAGTTTAGACGTCAAAAAAGGAAAAAAGTGGCACTTTTTAGCTATGAAATACTAATATATTTTTCAGATTAGCATTTGAGTTATATTTTATATCAGTTTTAATTCTAAAAATTTTGTAATCTGCCTTGTATCTAAATTTCTTTTCATTACCACTTTACCCTGGTTAGTTATCTATGTTGCTGCCTGTAGTGCAAAACCTCAGAGGCTCCCCTCTTTGTGTGATTTATTTTATGTTTATAAAGAGTAGGCATGCATATAGGAAAATAAATTTATCTTCTTTAAAAAAATTTCTTTATGAAGAGTTTTAACAAAAAAGGTAATTTGTATTTCACCTGTTTTATTTCTTTATCCTGTTCCCTGGGGATCACTTAGCAACAGTTGCCACATATCAGTGAAAACTTCCTTCTTATTCACCATAACCTATGTTACTTAATGTGACTTCTGCTAGATTTGAGATTCATTTTCCTTTTTTGTTATATCGTACCAGTGTTGTCACTACTAAACTCAGTGAAACTCACTTGACCTTTGCATAGTAGATGTCTGATAACACCAAGTACTCTGCCAGAACATATGCACTAGTAGATGTGGGATTTTTTTTTTCTGATCTTTTAAATTGCATTAGAATATGAACTCAGAAGTTTTAAGTTCTTTTGAAGCAGAATAGTGAAGGATATCTAGATATAAGGCCTCCATTCTGACAATGTCTCAGATATCACTTTTTGTCCATATGATGGTTGCCAGTGGGAGGCTCCAAAACACTGATATTAACTAAAAATTTTCATTTCAAATACTAAGTACAGTTTCTGTATAAGAACCTTATTAACATACATGATATACAAAAATAGGAATTATTTTCAGTTGATATAATCACCTATGAAAAACACATGGAAACACAGAGTTATGAAATTCCTTCAACCATTTTCTAGTAAGATGAGGCAACTAAGAATAGAATTGTAAATAATTTCCCTGTTTTACCTTTTTTTAAAAGTAGAAAAGCTATCTTAGATACATAAAATAATTGCAGGCCATTGGTATAAAATGTGAATTAACCACTGGTGACACTTATAAACATGAAATAGTGTTACTTCATAAAAGATTTTGTAAAACATACTTTACATATTGCAGTGCAGTTGTTTTAATAGGCTAGGTCTCATTGATTTCAATGGGATTTTTGTATGTTATAAAAGTGGCTTCATAATTTACAGAGTGATAAATATTGGCATTATCATTATATTGGTGCATCATTGTTGGATTCCAATACCCCTTTTTTTGTTTTGAACACATTTATCAGGACTAGGTCCATCCCTATGGGAAAAGAGGAAAAACTGTTTCAAGGGATCAAACTCTTGCTGTCTCAGAAATGATGGACAGTAGCAGTAAAGTCCCAATTGAACAAAGCATGTGCTTAAGGCTAGCACATGCTTTCAGTGCTTTGCTGAGTTAGAATTAAGGTCAAATGGACAAAAGTATAGGAGAGATTCAAGCTAAAATCTCTTGTGATTAAAATGTGAGGATTTCTATTGATGATTCTTTTCTTCTAGGACTTATACTTTATGTAATTGACAGTCTCATACTCATATTTCCAAACACTAGGATTTTTTTGTAGTATTAGGTATTTTTAAATTAAAAGATAAATAGAATTTTTGACAATACGAGTTATGTTCCCACATTAGCATTATAAAAAGATGATGCCAGATATATCAAATTATACCAGCAGAATAGTGTCAAGGTCATTAATATTATGGGTAAAAGTAGGATTTTTTACTGTTTGTAAGTTATAACAATTACTTATATATTAAATCATTCATTTTTCTCTTTACTAATAGCCTTTAAACTAGTTCTTTAAAAGGGATTGTTGGTAAAAATGTTGCAGGCTCATCTTTTGTCTCTCTTAAACAGAGAAATGCCCAGGTACAACAGAATAATTTATCAGTTGAAATTTATTTAATGTAAATGGTTGATTAAAGGATGACTGCTATTGAGTTTTAAATTAAATGGTTTTAACTGAGATCACTTTAGAAAAATACTAATTTCAGTGCATAAACTTTTGTTGTTTTTTAACTTTTGAGTTAGACCTTGAGCTATTCAGTAGTCTGATTGGTTGAAACAGATTTCAATTGGTATAACACAGGATAATTGCTGTTGTCAAATGTTACTCTTTTCATAAAATATTGATCATGTCTTCCTGTGTAGCATTTATGTGGATTGCAATAAGTCTTTCATTTACTATACAATTATACGACATACCTAGATGCTCAGGTAGTTACAGAACTCTGTAAAAGTCAAAACTAGATCTAGTAAAGTTTGTAGAATAGACAAGTATATTTTAAAATTATTTTTTAAATTAAAATGTAATGAAATATAGTAGTGTATAAAATCTAGAAATACAGGTAATGGTAACTACCTTACACACTTGCTCATGTATATATAAATGAGAAGAAAAAAGTGAAGTAGATTAAAGATACACATATTCCAAATTCCATTATAATAAAAGAAATTAGCTTTTTAAGTATGTCACAGTTTAGCACAACAATAATGCAATAGTCGTTTTTTTTCTTACAATTATCTTGCTTTAGGTACTTCATAATATTTCTGTTCTCCTCAAGGCATGTCTGTATTGTTTCAGAATTCAAAGAGGGAATAAAGATTCCTTTTTGTGAATATGGGATTATACCCTTTACGTGTTTGTGATGGTATAAATTAATTTCCTCCCAATATCAGTAATCGCATTAATTTCTTAAAATGGGGAAATTTTCATTACAATAGTCCCTGTGATAGTTACTATAGAAAGAAATTAAATAGTTTTTCGTGTAAATATTTGTGGAGTAATTCAGTATGTTTGTTTGATATTCCAAGCGTCTGAATACTTTAAAAGGTAGGAAATTAAACCACAAGCATCACCCCCTCCAGAAAAAACCCCACAACCCCCCAAAAAACCAACAACCTAGGAATGGTTTATTGTGTTCAAATCTGTAGAATAAAAAATAAAATTCTACTTAAAGAACTCTTGAACTGCTTAGTAATTGTACTTCCAGTGTATGTAAGAATACCCTTGCAGTGTGATGCTGCAAATGAATTCATGAAATGAAAATACTGATTACATTAACATACAGTATTGTGATACTACCCAATTGTAAATTGCAGTATGTAACCTTTAATACAAATATTTGTGTCAATCAAAATTGACCGATGTCTTAGATTGCAGAATTATACAGTGTTTTTCAAAAATCATTGTTTATAATAAGATAAAACCAGGCAGATAAGAGAAAAGGCTGAATTTGTTCATTATCAGTGTTAAGAGAGAAAAATATTGCCTACGATAAATAAATAAAATAAAAGCTTTCATTTTCTGTATAAGAATAAGTAGGATCTTGAGGATCAACACCTTTATCATTTCAACTGGGGTATGTGAAAGTATATTGGTTAAAACAAAACAGTTGACGTTTACTTGTCCACCATTTTTTTGGGAAGGGAGCATGAGAAGGTAGATAATGTTATGGAAGAAGTGTCCCTTGTTTTTCTTTATTAGCATAACAATATTGATGTTTTACTTTTAACTGTTGGTTTGTGCATCTGTGTCTGTCTGTCTGTTTAGATCTCCCTGTGTATTGCAGAATTACAGAATATTCTGTTACCATAGTATTGAACATTTTTTAGCTGATGCTTTTTAAAAAAAATATTTCACCTGTTTATTTGATGACCCCTATCACTTCCTCATTTATCCTTGTTATATAAGGAACTGATTCTGTGAGCTCTTAAGGGCCCTAAAATTGCTCAGCAACTCCCAGGAGGCATTTAGTTTCTCATAGGACCATGGCCTAAGCATTTTAACCAATGTAAAGAGGAAAAGAGCAAGGAGGAAAAGTTCTTTCCAGTCAGTGCTTGATAAGTTCAGACTTTCCAAATATCAGTGAGGATGTTGTCTAAGGAGTTGTCTACACACAGTTTTTGTACCAATTTGACCCTATTTGTTTAGAAATCAATATAGTTAAATTGGTGCATCTCCCAAGTATGGATGCTGTTACACAAGTAGATGGGCCTAAGAGGCAAATCTTAAAGATTTATTGTAATTGCTCAGATAAAGAGGAAATTTACCAAGCAAATAAAGGGTTTAAACCCAAATATACCAAAAGGAATCTTTGTTCTCTTTGAAGCTTGAAACAATACAACCCTAAAAAACGTTTGGTTGTATAGAGGAGAGTTTTGAAAAGCATCTAGTTCTGTAGATAGTTTTGCAAAGCTACATATCTCATTTGATCTCAGTGACCAATAATAGTCTGTTGAATTAATACCAGTTTTAATTTTAGTTATAAACTAGATAAGGTTTCTTAAGTGCCAAATCCACCCACACAAATCTTTAAAAGCAAGGAAGTAACAAATTAAAGGAACCTTTTTTTGCTTTAACACCCACTCATCACATTAACTGTTCTCTGCACTCTCTTCCATCTCCAACCTATTAAGAAGTAGAATACACTCTTGCAGAAAAACCAAACCCTTAACTCCAGCCTCAGTAACGTTAGCGTATATTTATTGTGTACGTTCCTCAGTAATGTTAGCATGTATTTATTGTATATGTTATATGTGTGCACTGGTTAAATGTATGACATGATATATTATTTGTTCATGGAGTAAGTCACATTAATTATATATGATGAAGGGATCTAACCACTAAATATAAGTTGTACAGGAAGTTATACACTGTGGTTACACATCCAAACCAATGTCTCAAGAGGAGACTCGTGGCTGACTTTCTTAAATTTTCCTTCAGCATTAAGCAAATGTACCTAAATCTATTTGTAGAAGGGTTTTGTGTGTTCACAAAGACCACCAAGAGATTAACATGAAAAAAGGAAGGCAGACCAGTTGATATAGCTCCAATCCATTTCTGTTCTGTCCTGTTTCACATAATTTAACCTTTCAAAGTAGATCAACCTGTTCTCACTGTTCTTATCTCCCACAGCCATTTAAATTCCAAAGTAACAGACAGAATCCAGTAGTAACCAGAATAATGTTTCTGGTTCTCCAAATCCTTATAGACAACACTCTTAGGATGTTAACATCGAACAGAGATAATTACAATTTATATCCAGCCAATTTAATTAACCCATTGAAACCAAAATGCACAGATGAGAATTCATGCCGGTTTGGCATTAGTATGTTGTCGTGTCTTGTAAAAACTGTCTTCAGAGGGCTTTATTTCAACATGATAAAATGAATTCTTCTGCTAAATTATAATTTTTCTCCCCTTAAATCAGAGTTGGTAAGATTAAACAGAGGAAGTGTCTTTAAAATGGCACTTCGTACTATAATAGTAGGCTTGGAAGGATTAGATTTTTATTAGTAAATGTTGATTTCACTATAAACAAACCAATGAAAAAAATTACAGAAAGATAAAATAAGAAAAATCCTGCTTGAAAACGTATGAGTTTTATTTTTGTATATTTTCACGTGATGTTGACAATTTGTGTTTTTAATGCTTATAAAGCTTTAGCTTTTTGAATCTCAGCATCTACTATTATTAAAGAATTATTGCCTGACTCCGACCTTAATTTTGTGCAGCTGTGAAAATTTAAATCAATCAAATAGGAAAAAAAAGCTTTAAAACAAACATTGATTTTATCCATCAAAATTATAAACAAATACAAATCAAATTCTGCCAAGCCTAACAATAAGCTAGGGCAGCCAAGGAATTTGTCCTCAAAAAGTCCCTTCAAACTGATATTATGATGGCTAAAGGCTGAGAACCAGTTAGCCATTGGTTTCTGTAAATATTCACAGAAAAAAACTACAAATAATGTTTTTTGATTGTAGCAACTTTTTTGTCCTTTTCTCAATTCTAGAAACCAGCCTTAGAAATTCCACCTTGTCTATAATGCTAAATTACCTTTTCTGAATTGTTTAACAAAGACATGCAAAGAATATTAGAGTTCACCTGAAAGCCACATCAGCCTTCCCTAAAATGATTGAATGTGACAAAGTTGGACAACTTCTAGTTCAATCCTTCTTTAAACCACAGAGGAGCTTAAACCACAGAGCAGGGGGAGGAGAAGGCTATGAAGCCTCACTTTAAGGACATGTATTCTGTTGATGCTCATTTAATAAGGAGTTACAACTCTTTAAATGGATTGTTTCTTTTTATATCTGGGGGATTTAAAAATTCAAATACATCTTGGCCTGTAACAAAGACTTTTAAAATGTATAAGGCCAAGTCTAAGGCACAAAATCCTGTGCTCTGCTCCAGGGTTACATGCACCCACCATTGTGCCATGAGACTGAGGCTTTGTAACTAACAAACTCAAACATAAGAAGGGCCTTTCCTTTGGGTAATGGAAGATCTGTATCTTCTATCTATAATAGGAATCAGTATGGTCCAGTAGACTGACCACAGGATGGGGAGCTAGGAACTGCTTTATAATCCCAGCTGTCCTGCTGATTTATGTGTGGCCTAGGGCAGATCACTTAAGATCTGTAAAATAGGAAAAAGAAATACTTATCTAGCTCACAGGGGTATTGTGTGGATTAGTGAATGCTTGTACAGCATTTTAAAATGTAAAGCACTACATAAGTGCTGAGTATTATTACATAACAGACCAAACTGTTGCACACTAGTGTGGCCACAGAAAGTAAAATTGAAACATGGCTTTCAAGAAAAAAAGATAATCTAGATCAATATGTTGAACAATATGTAGTTGAGGAGACAGTGACTGAAAACTAGTGATGTTTAGGAGACAGTTGAGCATCACATTTACTATGAATGTAAAATAAAAGCCTGAAGAAAATTGGTCTCAAACTAGAAGTGTATGCATATTGGGACTACCTTCAGGAACTGAAAGCACAGATGGAAACATTTTGTGCAGAAGCTAGTGCCCACTTTCTTTGTTTTGGACTTTGCTACAGAATGTGTGATAGGAATAAACTAATGAGCTAAAGTAATGGATGCGAGAGGTGATTGTTGCAGTGTCTGTCATTGAGGAACATGAAACTCTTGAAGGAGTTGCTTTCAACTAGACTTAGGATATTTTTTGGAAATAATACTTCAGCCAGATGTGTGCTGTAGAAAGAACAAATGTGGATCAGTTATCAGAGGAGGACCAAAAGAGTTGATTGGTTTGACTAAGATAATTAAAATATGTATCCATTCGGTTTTTATTTATTTTAAAAGACCAATATGTTTGAAATATATATGTAAAAATATTTCCTAGTTTGACATTGATGCTATAGATATGATTTTGAAAGAACAACATGTAAAGTTTTCCTTGAGTATCTTTTGCAAGACTAATATAGTGTACCCTTTATAAACTGTGTAATGTAAATAGTTATATTTTCTGAGAACTTTTTAATATGGTATGTTGTTAAATTTCAAGCAAAGTGGGCATATAAGTGAATTTTTTATGAAGTTAGATAGTCTAATAATGTTGGTAGTCATTGTGCCCCAGTTTTCCCATCTCCTATATAATTTGTCCCAGTTGGTGGTCACAGTTTCTCCTGTGCTGACCCATTTATTATGATTGTTTATTTTTTGTATTATTATAGTGCCTAGAAGCCATAGTCCAGGACCAGGAACATGACCCCATTGTACTAGGCACTGTATAAACGTAGAACAAAAAGATATCTGCACCCAAACGGCTTACTGTCTAAGTATAAGACAAGAGACAACAGTTGAATTCAGACAGATGGGAGAATATGAAAAATCAGTGAGACTGTATTGGCCAGTATGGTAGGCAGTAGTGTCAGCAAACCAACAACATAACCCTAGTCAAGCTTTTTGTAGGCATCATGGCAGAGGAGAGTTTGAAGGAAGATAATGATGTAGCTTTGCAGATGTTTACAGGGAGTTTCTCCCAAGTGTGTGGGGCAGCAGGGTAGAGATCATGAAGAGGCTTATTTGAAAATGTAACACGAGTGTTGGAGACTGTTGTCATAGGCCAACTCTAAGTGCATGTCAACACTATGATAGTGAATGAGAGATTACAGATATGGTGGGGTAGACCTTAAAGTGCCTTGAAAGTGAAGCTAAGCAGCTTATTATGTTTGATGCAGTAAAGAAGGGGGATCCAGTGGAGTGATTCAGACGGGGGAAGGAGGGAGTATATAGTCAAAGCAATGAGCTAGCAATACTGTCTTTTCAGCAGTATTCTGAATGGATATGAGCAGGGCAAGATTACGTTTATCAAGACCAGTAAAAGGATGTTGCAGAAATTGAAAAGTGATATGATGAGAAACCCTGGAGAAGAGTGTTAGCTGTGTGGATGGATATGAAAGCCCATATCTTAGTGATGTTATGCAGAAAGAATCTGCAAGATTTAGAAGTAGCCTGTATGTGAAGACCCAGAGAGAGATTTGAGTCAAAGATGACATCCAGGATCTGAGTGACAGGCAGAGGGTGGTGGTGTCGTCCACAATCATTGAGAAAGAAGGTGGTATCGGGCAGGGGTTGGAGGGAAATATTGTGAGCTCTGTTTTAGCCATGTTGAACTTGACCTGACGGCTAGACAACCGCATGAAGATTTCAGAGAGAGGCTGAGATTTTAGTTTGGAAAGAAGTGGACAGGTCTGGAGTAGAGAGGTAGGTCTCTGATTCTTCAGCATAGAGATAATTGAATTTGTTTGGGATATGAGATCACCTTGTTTCTGGGTATAGTGGGAGAAGAGAAGGGGACCAAAGAGAGAGCCCTGCTGAAGCCCCACAGAAAGTTGGGAGATGAGCAGGATCCTCTGAAGAGCATGCTGAAGGAGTGATTAGAGAGGTAGGAGGAGAGCCAAAGAGGAAAGAGTCATGAAAGCCTAGGGAAAACAAGATTTTATCTTGTTTGGAATGCTTAGCAACTCTCAGGAAAGGGACAAAGTAATTTTTATTTTGAAAGCTCAACATCCAACTCTTTGTCTCTGTAAGTTATGACTGGTTCATTTTGTAAACATTGTATGATTATTAATATGAATTTATACAGCATCATAATTTTGCATGGTGCTGTAGTGATTGAGAGGCATGTCCCTTACTCCAAAGAATTGTCATAATAATACCCCACTCCTTAAGAAGTTACAGTTGCATGCCTTCATCAAGAATCAGTATGAGAGAAACTATATGCACAATTATAACTCTTTGCAGGATCGGTCTCTGAACTAGAGAAATGTACAATAGAATACTAAAGATAGCCAACAAAGGAAAATACAAAGAGAGGAATGAGAAGAGATTAAATGAATAAAATGTGAGTGAAGATACTGTGAAATTTTTTTATTTTTTCTGATATTTTGAAATAGAGATTGAAGCCGAGCAAGAAAGGAAGTGTAAAAATCGTAGGCATAGAAGTCACCAGTGGAAAGGAAGGCAAAAGAAGTAGATTTTGAGTATGAATTTGAGGAAGAGAAGTGAATGTGCTTAGCACACCAAAGGATAGATGGATTTATCATTTTAGGTGTTAGAGCAGCATGAAAAGAGACCCAAGGGCAAGAGTTTGAGGAGGAGACAAAGGAAGAAACAAAACTAGAAGAGTTAGCAGAATGGAAGGTGGGGGAGTGAGGTAAGGAGCAGAAAATGTAGAGCAGTGATACTCAGTCTGAGGCTCACAAGTTGCAAGTGTCTCTTTAATGTGTCTCCTGCGGCTATTTGCAGCATACTATATTAAAACACTGTGTGATTTAATTATTAACCTATCTAAGTTATTAACCAGTCAGGATGCTTTTACTATTTTATTTACCAATTATAGTTAATAAAATAATAATATTTGGTCAGTCATTTTGCTGTGAGAATAATATATTATATAATATATAAACTAAATATTTCCCCTGTCACTGTTTAACTATGAATATATAGTACTATACTAAATGAAACAATTAATTCACACTACCATGGCTCTTTTGGGTAATGTTGATGGCTAATTTGGCTCCTGAACCACGGAGGTCTGAATATCACTGATGTAGAGGGATAAGATCTGGGTGGATCCGGTTAAAACACCCAAAAAGAGAAGAAGAAGAATCTGAATTTTATGTGGAAACCACAGTGAGACACTGAAGGACTAGAAGACGGGGATGACATAGTGAAAAAGAGATTATTTTAACTGATGTATTTTGAATAGATGGATAAAGGTTTTGGGTAGATTGATGAGGGAAGAGTTCCATGGTGTCATGAAAGTTATGTCTTCCATGTTGAAAAGCCTCCCTCATTACTTCAGTAGAATGTAGTTGCTGTATGAGGTCATGGTCACAGAAGGAAAGATTATCTCTTAGGTAGATATGGGCAATCTCATGGAGGTCTTTGAATATCAGCAAAAAAACCAGGAGTACTTGTGGCACCTTCGAGACTAACAAATTTATTAGAGCATAAGCTTTCGTGGGCTACAGCCCATTTCATCAGATGCATTGAATGGAACATATAGTAAGAAGATATATATATACACAGAGAAGGTGGAATTTGCCATACAAACTGTAAGAGGCTAATGAATTAAGATGAGCTATTATCAGCAGGAGGAAAAAAAACTTTTGTAGTGATAATCAAGATGGCCCATTTAGACAGTTGACAAGAAGGTATGAGGATACTTAACATGTGGAAATAGGTACAATATGTGTAATGACCAAGCCACACCCAGTCTCTATTCAAAACCAAGTTATAGTATCTAGTTTGCATATTAAACTAGATTAATTTATGTTTGTTATTAAGAATTTTCCATACTGACTTGTGCAGTTGTTAACTGCAAGCGTTAGGAGTCCCCTTGTACTATGACTCACCAGTGTTAGCAATTTTCCTTTTGCGTTTTAAATGAGACTGAATTCTTCATCTTTTCATATTGTATTTAAAAATTTTAAATGCTTTATTATTTTCTAGGTTTCCTTTTTCTTGTTTTGGTTGTATTAGCTAGAGAATGCTACATAATGATT